>NC_143588.1:19942496-21169501 GCF_048544385.1 Mastigoproctus giganteus | reverse complement strand
CCAAACCCATTGTGGTCTGGGTGTGCTTTGCCGTGCATTGTACGTATAAGAAGTAGTTCCTGTCTAGTGTTTAAATCGGGATTTAAGTAATATACAGTACGTTGGATTTTTTTTTTTTTTTTTTAACTTTTAATTTTTGGAAATGCCTTTTTGAACAGGAGAGAGCTCCCGTAAAAAACAAAATAATAAAATAAAGTTGATTGCATCAGATTTCATTCAAAAGAAAGCGAACCTTCAAAATTAGCGTGAAATAGCTCGTTTCATGAATGTATTTAGAGATGTTGCCTTGTGGAAAAGGCACGAATGAGTAGGCCTATGGCGGCTGCCACACATCCGTGAAGAACAACGCATTACTGATTTCGTTGCTAGGCAACTGGTAAACGCTGGTAAGAACGGTCGCTCTTCACGGATTGGCTATTCAACTATGGACGCTTCAGCGCGTCCCCTTACGTTCGCTTGGAATCAATGGAACAACCTGTTCATCAGTTAACTGAGGAAGGAAGGGAAAACCACATGCAAATAGAACGGTTTTGTCATTCGCTTTTTAGCTGATCAAGTATCGTTTTCTTCCACCGAGTGAAGATCTTTTCATCCTGATATTCAGAAGAAAAGTACAAAGTGTTTACGAGTCCAGCCCAGTGAGAGACCACAAGTCGTCTTTTTTGTTTATTTTCGGCTTTGTGGATCGTGTGTAGGTCACCGTTGTTACCGCCACCTCAAGGACATTATAGGAAGGCTTTGCTGAAAGTTTTACTGTTCAATTTGAAGAAACGTTTTCGAAACAAACATTTTAAAGAGTTAACCGAGATTGGCATCCTGTTTTTTGCAACTGGCACAAAAAACGTAGAGGTAGGTCTTTTGTTGTTTAAGTTCCCTCTTGTGAAATCGCGGGAAACTATGAATGCAGTTAATTTTTTTTTCTGTTTCACAGAATGTGAGCCAGAAAAAAAAGGCTTCTGGTTCAAGGGAAATTACGCAGTTTAATTCAAATTCATGGTTCAGTATTGCAGGAAGTGAGGTCATGGATTCATACACCAAACAGATACGATTAAAAACTGTCTTTGACAGTACTTATTGTTTGTAACATTCTTTTTCTTGTTTTGTTTAATTCGGTCTACAGCAGTCCAAATGGCTAAATTTCTCAAATAAAACTTTAACCATTGCGTCCCTAGTTGCAAAGAAAACTTGTTGTTTTGTCCAGATATGATTGTGTTGTGACAATTCAGTGAATGAATTTATTTTGTACTTCCCGAGCTGCTGCATGAAACTATACGCTATTTTTTGAATATAAAATATAGGTAAGCGCTGAATAATATTATAATTATGCTTGTAATACACAAGCATTTTAATGTACAATAAGGTTATAAAATGCAATTTAAAATTGACAAATATATAATGAAATGCAACAGTAGTTAAATATATAAAACAAAATTTGAACAAACTAGTTCAAGATATGAAGTAAATGTAAGTAAAGTGGAATAATAAATATGATCTTTATTGTAAGGTTCCTAGGTACACGCAGGTACCCTACCTTTACAAACCCTTCACGGCACTAAGCCAGGGGTTAAAAAGCGGCAGAAATATTATGTAAAGTAGATTTAAAAGACCTCATTAATGCCATCAGGCTGTGATATAAGAACGTATGAACTAGATAAATAAAACGTGTAAGGCTACATGCATTAGAGAAAAGAATTTAAACCAAGAATGCTAATCGAAGTGCTCAGAAAAAGAAATAGGCAAATTAATTATACTGCAGGGAAAAGGTACGATTGTCTCGCGCTAAAACCTTTTTATTCATTAAACTTTACCATGAAACTGAATATGGATTCATTTTCAATTTATCTTTACCCCAATATCCCTTAATTGGGGTTTTCTTATTATTACTTCCCCTTCGTTCCAAATATTTAAAATTGATACTGCGTGTGAAATTCGATTAGGGGCTTGTCTTTAACTCTGTAATTCTATTATCATATGATATTTTCAATTAAAACCGACCATATAATTGTGTAATTTGACATTAAAAATTTGTTAAAAATTTTAATGTCAAATATCAAAATTTGTCATTATAGAATGCTCTCTAAATGAAAAGAATTTTCTGGTAAATTAGCAGACCACTTTCTATATCAGCATACAATTATTTCTTTCATTAGTTTCTCGATAGAGCAATGCTAATCAAAACAGTAATTGGATTTTTTTGTCAGTTACAATCAGTTCAATAAAGATCTGACAAATGTTTTTAAATATTGCAACTTTTGTACAGCTTCTTGATATTTTATTACAAGTTTAATTTACTTTGCTTGTTCCTTTTATCATAGAATATTTTTATTGTTTGTTTCTGTGTGTTGCATCTATTTTTAGGCGCTTCTTTGTAATGTTGACAAATATCAAAATATATCAAAATTTGTATCAAAATATGTTTTCATTTGTAAAATTACCTTTTTTTGTAAATAATTGTTAGATTTTCCCGGAAGTTTCGGGAGGCTGTAAAAATGTAAACCCCTGGCTTTTTGGCCGTGAAGGGCATTAAAGGTTATCTCTCTCTCTCTCTAAATAAATAAACAAACGTTGGAGAACCATGCATCCTCCAACGTTTGTTTGTGCCCTCCCCACGAAATGATGTTAACTTTCACAGGTTAAGAGGGTTAAATTCATATTAAAATAATGATAAATGGATTTTTAAAGGGTACTTAAAAAGATACACTAATATAAGATTTAAAGAAAATTCATAACTTATACGAACCATGGTAAATTTTGATAATCACGATATCGCGTATTTTTGTTCAAGGGAAAATACGTTCAAAATGTTTGATCTTTTTATTTCAGTAATGACGCTATTGTGTTTTGTGCACACTGGTGCGACCATCCCCCCCCCCCCAGAACTATTTGTGTTTGACATATCTTCCCTACATAAATATAATTCTCTAACTCAATAGTTAGAGAGAGAATTTTTTTCTCTAAATCAATAGACTGCTCTCTAAATCGTGCTGTTTAAATCAATATTTTCCCATTTCATATTAAAACTTATACATAAGGCATTTAGCAATGAATTTTAAGCATAAATCAGAATAAGCTGTGATTTGCACTACTCAGAACTCTCAATGGTTGGACACAATTTTGTGGCCTTATATTATTTGGATTTATACTGCAGTAATTGTAGACACGAGCAGATTTATATTATTTTATCTTCTACTTGAGTATTTTTCTTTCGTTTTTTTTTTTTTTAATTTTCCATTTATTTCTTTTATTTTTTCGGAATTTTTTAAATATAAATTATATTTGCCCGAATATATAAATAAATTTTAGCGCCTCCTTGCAGCTGAAGCCCGAGTTTTAGTCCCACCTCCTGAAATTGTTATATTGCATGTCTTTATGCATATCAGGGAATATCCCCTCCCCCAACAAAATAGAAAGGGAAAAAAGATTTTTATTAATTCATTGGTTATTAGAATCACTTTGGGGCGGAGGAACCATTCTGTTACAGTTGACAGGGCTGTAAAAATCTACCATATCGCCACTGCGGATATCCCAAAGAGTTCGAAGGCCTGCATTTGATTTTCAGGCGAGTAAGCATATACACTGCCCTACCGTTAATATCCGGACACCCCTCCATGAATGGGGAAACAGGATGTATGCATGCAACACATCACAGAACCTGCTATAAATATGCACACTGGGTTTCGAACAGAAAATTGCAAAAGTGGGCATGCAACAAAATTACCTCAACAGTTCAACAGAATTGATCACCTCGACAAATGCTAGACGCCGATTAACATGGTGTAAGGAGCACGAATCCTGGACTGTAGAGCAGTGGAAAACAGTCCTATGGACTGACGAGTCAAGGTTCGCACTCTATCAGTCTGATGGCCGTTCCTGAATGTGGCAAATGGCAGGGGAACAGTTCCTTCCTGATTGTATCCTCCCAACAATGAAGTTCGGTGGAGGCAGTGTCATGGTTTGGGGATGCTTTTCATGGTTTGGCTTGGGCCCATTAGTCTTTATCGACAAAACCATGAATGCTATGCAATACCAGGACAACCTGGACAATTATGCACTTTCAACATTATGGCAGTACTTTGGGCAAGACAACGCGCCATGCCATACTGCTCGGGTCGTAACAGAGTGATTTGAGGACATGGGTGTGGAAAAGTTCGATTGGCTAGCCCATAGTACTGATCTGAACCCTATCGAGCATCTTTGGGAAGAAATGGGTCGTGGGGTACGTGCAAGTCGAGAACGCCCAAAGAACAAGACCGAACTGGCATTTATAAAAAGCTGGTTGAGAGTATGCCAAGGAAGGTCCTCGTGGATTGAATGCCGTCATAAAAGCAAAAGGTTTTTTTTTTTTTAATGAAAAAAAAAAATAAATAAAAGCTCTTTTTTTTTTTTTTGTCTAAAGGCAGTTTCCGGATATTAATGGTAGGGCAGTGTATATGTAATGTGCTTATTGTGTTCACCATGCCGGTCTCTGCATGTAGTAACTCCGCTCCTAGCCGATGGATTTCCATGAAATTTTTATTTGGGCTTTATGCAAAAGTTCGTTCGTCTGGCCATATCACAAATTTCATTAAAATTGGACCTGTAGAAATCCGACAGTTGTTTGTAACGCATGTAACGACTCGATTTCCAGTGGATTAATTTTAAGTAAATTTTATATTTCGCATGCGGAAAAGCCTGACAATAGCTGTAAAAAGCGATTTGTCGAGCTGTCCCAAATCGGACCAATAGAAATCCGACAATTACTTTTTTCCCATACATATCACATAGGCTATCCATAACCTTTATATTGTAACTGAATAATTTTCTGGAAGAAAAACCGGGTTTCCGGTAGGAAAATAATCATGCTATCCTTGCCTGAGAGCGACTAACTCAGCCACATTATGAAAAAGCCCCATAAAAATTCCTCGCGTCTTTGATGGGATTCGAACTCAGGCCTTTTTCATCTGGTGTGGGGGAGGACGATGATTATACCAGCTATCTGTCTACCCACGAGGACCTTCCTTTCTAAGATCGGACAAACATGTACAGTAACAGACTAACAGTTCTTAAATAAGTACAGTAACACAAACAAGTGGGAACAGGTTAGGTTGTATCATTAATAAGTGGCCATTATCGTATCAATAAAATCAAATCTAAATAATCTATAGTTTCACTATTCACTTAACATAAGTCGCTTTTTTCCACTAAGGGAAAAAATCTTCCTGAATTAACTATCCATGAGATAGCAACTGGTTACAGTTTGTGTAGTTCTTAAAATGCAACCGAATGAAGCCTTATTAGAATTATAGCCGATCCAGTCTGGCAGTCGGAACGTTAAAATAATTAAAATATAAGTATAATAGTTGCCATATTAATTAAATTCTTCGTTGAAAAATATATGAACTCTTTTTAAGCTCTTTAAAAACAGATAGGAATTTGAAAATCATCCACTGTCTGACTGTCTGCTGAGTAGAATTGCCGTATATCTGTATTTTTAACGGTCAGAAATGTTTGGGACATAAAAATGTCCTTGGTTTTCATTAGGAAAATACGAGTACAAACAGTTAATCTTTAGATTAAAATAATTAATTTAGAAGGAATTCTAAGTTCAAATTATAGTGGGATACCATAGCTTATCGTCCATTAGCTGATAATTTTCTTGTACTTCACTGGTTTGCAACCGTTTTTGTAACGCGAGTTAATTCTTTATTTTTTTCAGTCGTTTAACTTTTTGTTATTTGAAAACAAAATGATGTAATAAAATATACATTTTATTGTTTTAATTTGACTGAGGGCATGCACAAACTTTTTAATAACATAGTTCAGTATTTATTAGGCTCAGATAATGTAGACCTGGAAAGGAGTTATTTGCTACTTACACAGAATCTTTAATTCTGTGTAAGTAGCAAAATCCAAATTGGGAAGTGTTTTTTATTCGCCTTCGCGGATAGCACGGTGGATATAATCACCATCATTGCACACCAGGTGGAAAACGCTTGAGTTAGAACCCAATGACGCGAAGAGTTTTTACTTTTTTCGCAACATAGCTAAGTTATTCGGTCTCAGTCAAGGATTGCATGGTTCCCCCTCCGGGATATTCGAATTTTTTTGTCCAGCAAACATTGCTTTGGCGCTTTATACACCCTGAGCCTTAACTGTTATTATTAATGCCTATTTACATTTCCTATTAATATCCGTAGACTAAAATTGTAACTGAAGATACTAAAATCCATGTGGGATTGGGGAACTGAATACTTAATTCGGAAATTGTCTGACATGTGCTAAAGGAGATGGGTTTGTAAAAGATCTTTCTGCTAAGACATTGCAGAAATATATGTACATGCACTCAGAATATTCTGTCGTGGATAAGTTTTGTTAATGTCATTAGAAACTTTATTGCCAACTTTGAAACAAAAACTTCTTGGGCTCTGCTTTCTTGGCTAGGCAAAAAACATTGTTGCAGATATTGCTTTGACATTAAGCAGTGCAAAGATATACACATAAGGAACAGTGCACGAAGTGTTACAAAGAAATTGACAGAGAGAGAGAGAGAGAGAGAGAAGACTGATGATATCCAGCTCAGGACTCTGGGTGTGCCAAGCCCATACTCCCCAGATGTGAGCCCCTGGGCTTTAATCTGTAGTCATCCCTATACTTAAAAACATTCCTGTTGATGAAGATCGTTTTCATGTAACATGGAGTGGCAATATGGGAGTTTACTACCTCATTGCAACTTCTTTTTAAGAACTTCTGACTAACCTTTTTCAAATGTCAGGCTAGTTTTCATGGGGTTTCCTGCAATTTGACCTGTTTGTTCACTTAACAACAATTCCTGTGACCTTCTGTGGGGAGTCATAGAATATCGTGTATTTTGGTGCAGCAAACATGTTTTGCAGATCTTAAGGCCAGAAATTTCCGTTATTACTCTTGGAATATCAGTTCAATATGCCATCAGTAGGATATACATTATAGTTGATATCAATATTACAGCTTTGAGCAACATAGCCTTTAATCACCCTCTAGCTCCTTTTTGTTTCATGGGTGCATTCCCTGGTGTAAAAATTAACAACTTTTTTGTTTAATTTCGAGAATCGCTTCATCATAGTCACAATGTGCGTACAACAAATATTTCCCAAATCGCATAGCGTTGATGTTCCATATGTGCTTGAATAGGCTTTACTGAATAGATATTTAGAGAGCTACTGCAAAATCGAAACCATGAAAATCATAAAAGTTACTTATATTAACTGAGGTTCGTGATTGGCATTCAGGTGTTGCGAATCTCCTTGAAGTGAAAAGACGCGAACATATTACCGGATGTATAGTTGTAAAATAATTAAGGGAAACTTCAAGTCGATAGAATCAGTTAGCCTTTGCTGTAAAGTTACACAGACGGCGAATTATTGGCAGAAACGTTTATGTTCCTGTTTCAAACTGTCGTTATTTCCACTTTCTGTTATAACTTGCTTTTTATATTAAAGAGAAAATTGGCCAGCCTGAGCATTTTCAGGTTCTGGTAACTGTTATTTTACGCAAATAATTACAGTTGTAAAGTATCCTAAGAAACTGAATACTTTTAAAAATTTACGCAGTCGGAGAAAAGAAAATAGGGGGGAAAAAACCGTTTTCATACCATCCCACTTGTATCACCAGAATTCCACTTCTTTAACCATTGCTATTCATGTGTCATTTTCGAGTGTTTCACCTAGGACAGTCTTAATTACTGAGATTAGTGGCCGATCTAAGGTGGGTATTGAAGCATTGGAAATAATCCTCTTATCAACTGTCTAGAGAGCTCTTGAACTTATATCGTATTTTTGTTGCCTAAATCGTTATAACATATAATGAACGAAGGAAATCGGCAGGCCAGCAGTATTGGCTACAAATTATTTCTTTGTCTGCTTCTTTTCCTTTCATTCTTGCAAGCAGTTTTCTCTCGATGGATCATTCTATCCAGTTTTATCTACATGAAAAATGTGTTCCGATAAATAATGCATTCGGATAATCGTTATCGCTCTCTCTCTCTCTCTCTCTCTCTCTCTCTCTCACTCTCACTCCCCTCCACACCTCCCGTTTCCCTGCAACTGTCACCATCTTTGAAAGCATTGCCCAATTCTCTCAAGACTCTATGTACAGAGGTATCGTTGCCAAGGTTACGTTGTCCCCCCCACCCCTCCAACATTAACAGTTATCTTCCTTATACTCTGGTCGACTGCAAGCTGCTTGCTTTCTCGTGACGGGCCTATCGCGTGTAAAAATCGTTATTCACGTGCGGATGAGTATACCTTGAATGGTCCTCGTGCAGTTTGGGGTAGTGTCTACAGACAGCAACGTGATCCGCGCTGTCGATTTAATCGTAGTGCGTCCCAAGGGTTACGATAAAAAATGGTTGTCCTACAGATTTCACTCGATACAGCTTCTTGCTTCCATTTCAATGTTTGCTTATTTAATTAACCTTGAAGTCTGGAAGGCTGAACGAAGCGTTTGAAGCATATGGAGAAGGATTTTAAAGGAACGAATCAACCATAAGTCACCAATTCCGATGTTTGCAAATCCCCTTCAGCTGGGTAATCTGATATGGATTTTCTTAGTATTGGTTGCCAAAGGACTTTTTTAAACACTTTGTGCTGCTTCAGTAACTTCGTGATAATAAAGTTACTAAAGCAGCTGCATACGTATGGAAAACCTCCAATAATCAGGAAAACACCTCTTTAAATTGTATACCAAAGCCATTATTACAGATATTTCCTTCAAAGAAACATTAGTACGAGTTCCCGTTAGTTCAATATGTAATAATTGCTTTATACCATATGCATAGTTCATATGGTATAATGACTTAACTGCTCAGAGTAAATATTTTTGTGAAATACATTTGATTTTCCTTTTAGCGATATTCACGATTAGCAACATAAAACTTGATTATCTTCATAGGTGTTGTAGTTTTGTATTTCAAGTGGGCAATGCGCTGCAATATACATCAGAATAAAAGGTAATTATTGATGTTTCTGAATAAAAGGTAATTATTGATGTTTAAAATGAATTCATCATTTTAAATGATGTCTCATTTAAAACGTCTTTTCAACGTTTTAAATGAGAATGATTCATGTTCTTTACTCATGATTAAAGACGTTTTTGCCATTGGTGTGGGAGATTTTTGGGGCATTGATTGTATAGTGCGTCGTAGTTCATATGGTATAATGCATAGTTCATATGGTCTTTATTATTATTATATACAGTATTGTGTTTATACAAATAGGTGTTTAGAGATCAATTTTCATTTTGTGTTGAGCAAAATAATAAAAAAATAAAAATACAGAATTTGAAACTAGACCTGCCCAAACTAATGAAAAGTGGCGAACCCACTGTAGGCTTACTGTCGCAGAACTTTGTACCCACAGGAGTAGCCCACTTATCTGATATTTACTTTAGTCTGAAAGTGGGCTATTTTAAAAATAGTAAATACTTGGCCCTTTCTATTCGTAACTAAGCTAACAATAAGTTGGAGTAGCACGAGTTTTGCGCTGAATTAATATTATTAAAAATAAATGTTGGAATGTTTTTGTCGCTTTTTCATGGGCAAAATCAACTGCAAAATACTCATAAATGATTTATCATTATTGTTATTTTAACAGCAGACTGTGCTTTGTATATTTAGTAAATGTAGTTTCTAGGTTTCAGTTTTAAGGCTTTAAAAGTTTTGAATAACCCTTAACGACTCAGTTCACTGTCTTTGGAACGAATAAAGATTTAATAATACAGGCGGGCCACACCTTATGCAGATCCGCACTTACGTATTAGTGAATTTCCTCCCATTTTTATTACTTACAGTCAATCCGACTCACATTTATGGCATCGTGACTTGCGCTTTTTTAAAATTTCTTGAAAGTAGTTGTCACATTTCGATGATGCTAGATCTGCTTTCGTTGAACAGTGTCAGATTAAAATAATCCCAAAGCAGGAACTAAAAACAGCGAGTGGTTTTAAACCAATAATGAACACACTAACTCTATTTGTTTGGCACAAATTCTACAAATGAGTTCAATCTGAAACCTTGCTTGTTTATCACGCCGAACATCGAAGAGCGTATTCAAGGGTTAAAGGGAGACCTTCTGTAATCTGGCCATCCAATCCCAAAGTCTGAGAAACCGATCTTTATTATTATTTTTTTTTTTATGTAAACCCCAAACACGAGAGGTATTAGAACCTATAGTACTTAGTACCGTGCTTAGGTTGGAGGTGGAGAAGACGAAAGATATTTGTTGACATTGGACTTGAACTTCTGTAGACTTTAATTTTCAGAAAATACGTATGAAGGAAGGTTGTTCAAGAGAAAACGGCATTTGGATGAATAAACGAGGAAGATGAAAAGTTGGTTCTGTGAGTTTGAAGTTGGACAGTAAATGGATGTTGGCTGGTGGCGGCACGTGTTCGGACTGTTTTGAAAGAGAGAGCGGGAATTATAGAAGCCAATTCCGAAGAACAGTGCCCATGGAAATATCTGTAGAATAGGCATGCAGCAGAAACAGTACGTCTGTGAGACAGCGAGTGGAGAGACTCTGTTAGAGATGAATCATTAATTAACCTAACTGCCCTCTTCTGAATGGAAGCAAGAAGCCTGAGAGAGGTTTTGGGAGCACCACCCCAAGGGTAGGAACAATATTCCATGGTAGGGCGGATTTGCGATTTATACAGAGTGAGCAGCTGTTTGGAAGAAAAGTAACGCCGAGAGCGAAAGAGAAAACCAAGTTTTTTAGATGCAGAGGAAGCAATATTTGTAATGTGCTTGTGCCAAGAGCGATTAGAAGTCAGGGTAAGCCCCAAAAGAGATATATCATTTTGCCTAGAAATCGGAATGTCACTAAAGATAAGCATAGGAGCAGAAGAATCCTTTTTGCGAGATATAAGACAAGACTGAGTTTTAGAAGGATTGAAATCAACTAAGTTGTCTTTGCCCCACTGGAGATCGGCATTTAAGGAATTGGTAGCAGATATTCCAGAAGTTGAAGCTGATTGAGCAGGGTAAAGGTTTCTCAAAATGGAAAGTAGAATTCAATGTGTTATCATCGGCAAAACTATGGATAGGATTTCAAGTCAATGGAAGAAGGTCATTAATGGAAGAAGGTCTTCTAACTTCTCCACTAATGCCGATGTTCCTTGGGGAACACCGGCATTAGTGGAGACGTTAGAAGACAGAGAGCCATCTACCATCAGCCTCAGTGAGCGATCAGAGAGAAAACTGGATAACCAATTACTAAAAACCGTTGGCAAACCATAAGATGGAAGCTTGTTTAGAAGACCTTTATGCCAAACACGATCGAAA
Source organism: Mastigoproctus giganteus (assembly GCF_048544385.1). Classification (NCBI taxonomy): domain Eukaryota; kingdom Metazoa; phylum Arthropoda; class Arachnida; order Uropygi; family Thelyphonidae; genus Mastigoproctus; species Mastigoproctus giganteus. The sequence continues at coordinate 21,158,205 of NC_143588.1, read as the reverse complement.
GCCTTTAAGATGTCAAGAGCAACTACTTGTGTTTCACCGAAAGTTTCTCTTGAATTAGTCCATAAATGGGTAACATAACCAGAATATCACCAGTGGATCGACACTGACGGAATCCATACTGGCGATCGTTGATCAGACGGAAAGTTTCAAATAGAAGGTTTCTATTTGAGAAGCGGTTCACAAAATACTTCTTGCCAGCTGTTGGGAATTATTATCAGCAGAAAATCTGCTTTATTTAAAATGTGAAATGTTATAATATATACTATTTAAAGCATTGTATACTATATAAAGGTGTCACAGTTCCAGGACTAAGAGCGGCGACACCTCGATCTATGTAGATGATGAGCAGACCTTTCCACAAATGTTGCTGCTGCTGGTCGTTTAGATTAGCATCATTGGCATCCAACACCTAGATCTAGGTGTTAGTTAATCCCTGGTGGCGAAATGGCCTGACATAATGCTCTTTTTTTTCAGGCCTGTCTTGCAGACGTTCTGAGCTTTCTCAGGAGTAAAAGGTGGAGATGGGCTTGTGTCTAGGAGCCACCCTTCATATCAGGACACACACAATCAATGTACAGAAAGACTACAGTATATATAAGAGCATGTATATAAATCTGTATATAAATATTGTATATAAATTGATTAATATTGTATGTAAATTGATTAAGATAACTTGAGAATGTATATACAGTTGTGTGTTAATAAATAAAATAATAAATAATAAAAACACCTAGATCTTAGGATCCAACCATAAGAATCTAGCCTGTTTGCCGTATGCTGCGACCCTTGAAAATTCAGATTATTATTATTAGCCATATGGTGTAAGAAAGCCTGAAGCTTATGCTGCACCAGCCAAAAAAAAAAAAAAAAAAATTCTGAATTACCCTGAGAGAGAGAGAGAGAGAGAGAGAGAGAGAGAGAGAGAGAGAGAGAGAGAGAGAGAGAGTGTGAGAGAGAGAGAGAGAGAGAGAGAAGGGAACCAAGAAAGAGAAGAATGATGATATCCAGCTCAGGACCCTGGGTATGCAATATCATTGACAAAACCCCATGTGCTGTCCTGTCCACACCACTCAGCTTCATATCAAACTGCACAATTAACCTCTGGTCCTTTTCATATTCCAATACTCTGAGTGTTACTATACAGTTGATATGTTACTTTGGAATTACTGCTACCCATATTGCAGTATTGCTTATGGGTATATACAGTATATGCAGTATTTGTTGGTGGCCACAATAGTTTCTCAAGGGAGCTATGTGACTGGAAGAAGAAGAAGATATGCAGTATCTTACATTTGTCAATGTTAAACTTCAGTTGCCATTTATCAGCCCATGTGCCTAATTTTTTTTTAGTTTTTTTTTTTTTTTAATGTTAGTGGTCAAATGTAAGCATATGTAAACATTTCTCATTAATTAATATCATGAGAAGACTAAAGCAAAATATAATCTTTGCCTAGATTAAATATTAATTTGTCTAAATTATTAAATTTAAGTGTTCTGAATACATTCAGCATAAGAGACTACCATGCTTATCTCGTGGAGTACAGCAAAGATAGAATATTATGTGGCCACATATTAAAATTTTTCTGAAACTTTTTAGTCATGAGTTTACAGGTAAATGGATTAATATTATTAGTGGCAAACAATACAAAAAGCAAGATTAAACAGCATCGGAACAAAAAAAAAAAAAACCCTTCTCACATCATCTGTCCATTCACTCTAATATTGTCTGGTTCTTTAAATTTATTCAAACCACTTGCAGGTCAAAATCAAATTTCCACACATCAATCCTACAACCATGCTTCCTCTATTTAAATTTATGTGCCCCCACATGTGTTGTCTCAGCAAGTGTAAGAATGCCATCAATATTGAGCTTACTCAATCCATTCAAAACCTTAAACACCTCACTCAGATCTCCTTGTAAGTGTCTAGTCTTCAGACACTGCAGTTTCCAGAACACACGGCTTTCTTATTAAGAGCATCCTTTCGTTTGCCTCACTAATCTCATTGCTATCTTCTGCACCCATTCCAGCAGATCCATATCATTCTTACAAAGAGGTTTCCAAACCTGTATGCAGTACTCAAAAGGAGGGCTGACCATTGCCATTATAAAATGGGATAATCACCTCTTTATCCCTGGTGCCAAAATTGCTGTGTATCATTGAGAAAACCCTATGAGCTCAGAGAACTTCGTGTTTGACTATAGAACCCCCCCCCCCCCAAACCTTTTTCATTCTCCACCACCCTGAGCTCGGTACCATGCAGTTGGTATGTTATTCTGGGATTACTGCTACCCCTATGCAGTACCTTGCATTTGTCAATGTTAAATTTTAATTGCCACTTCTCATGAGTTTTGTCAGTTTATTCTTCATTATTCTCAGCTCACTGCATAATTTGTTTTGATCTTGTTGCATTTGCATACCCCGATTACTGTCATTAATCTACCCTGCAGATTTCAATAGTAGACCCATCGTTGTTTTCAATATATGTTAATGATATTAAAGAAAGTAATAATGGCCCCACTACTAAACTCTGCAACCCTCCATTAATAACCCTCTTTGTCCAGTCAACCATCTTTTTATCCATAATAATAACTTGCCCCTAAAGCTGCAATTTTGTACAATTATTTTTTTTGTATACATTTCCTGTGTTCCAGTTCCTGTGCCATAGCAGCCAGTTTGCACTGGTCAGGGTGCAAAGATCTGGGGACCTAGCTTCAATACACCACTTTAACTCTGCTTCAACAAGATGGGAAATCCTGGGATAGGTTGCCCAGCTTCAGTTGTTAAGTATGTTCGTGCGAAGCCATGCCCTACCCTCATGGTTCGAGGAAGAGGATTCAGGACGGCGGAGGTGCGTGTATGGTATTGGACGATATTGGCTTCCCACTCTCGAGCGCATTTATTGCTTGCCGGATAGTGAGCATTCCTGCGGGTTATCAAAAAACAACAACAAAAACTCTCCATAAATCATGATAATGTAAATCTTTCTTCTGGGACCCTAACAAGATCCTCTATCAAAAAATTATAAACACAATGCAGCCAAGAGACTCTGAGCTGACGTAGCACCCGGCTCTACTCCAAGATTCTTGATGGTTCGAGAAACATTTTTGGAAAATGTCACCCTTAATACAGAAAGGTTTAAGGGGAAGAGGTCAAAAAGTTCTTCATAGGCTTCTTTCTGGGGATCTCTTAATTGAAATCAAACAAACACTCTGAGCACCTACTCCGATCAATTGGAGGAATAAAAACACACACACACACACACACACACACACAAATTACTAAATTTGTGTGTATCTCAGAGTAGAACCTGCTTGACCTTTCTGAGGAGGAATTAAAGTCGCAGGGAGTGATGGCAGCAAAAAAGAATTTTCGGGGGCAGGGCAGGAATCGTAGTACCAACCAGAAACCTCATCCTTACTTTTAACTCGATAACAGCTGGGTTTCTACATTGCCCAGTAAACGCATACATTCCAAAACCTTTGCGGTTCAAAAAAATGGACATTCGCATATGGTGTGTCATGGAACACTTGTCTGTGCTGGATGTGGTGCAATAGACCACAGCCATAAAATCCATTTGTATTAATTGTCTAAGGTGAGCACCCTATATACTCTTGGGCTTGCAAGCGGTAGACACAAGAAAAGCAGATACAAGGGAGCAAAGCAAGCTGAATATTCCATATTAGGAGAAAACTTTGAGTCAGTGGGAAAGCGTTGCATATTACTCACTGTTGATTACATGATTACAAACGTGGAGTAAATATTACTTTGGGTGATTTGTGCAGTGAAGTTCTATATATTATTAGTTAATCAATTAGTAATTAATTGGTAGCAAGAGTGATTTACTTTACACTTGTTACACTTCTTTCTTTTTCTGTGTTAATCACAGAAAAATAAAAAATTCGATTAATTCAAGAAATAAAGATCTAAAGCTTCTGAAACTATATGCACTGTGTACATTAACTAACTTGTATTTCCTATCATAGTTAATAGGACTGTTTTCTACCACAAAAAAAGCTCCGTTTTATTTCCAATTCCTGTGGACCACCTTGTTATACGATTGACCACTCACAGCTAGAAAAACGTTGCAGTCACAGAGGAATAAAGGAAAATCATTACAATATAACGAAATATTTTTTAAATACGTATCGACAGTTCATGGCTAGTGTAAAGTGATATCAGAACGTAACCTTCTCCTAAATCCCGGAATGTGAGGTATGAGGTATTTTGAGGGTCTAACGGCTCCTGGGATTTCTCATCTCCGCGAATGTTCTATGTATCGGTTCTATTTGACAGTACCCTGTCAAAGCCAGAGATTTAGAAGTTATGTGCAGTGTTATATGTTGTGCCCATTGTTTATACAGCTTATTGGCCGCCAGGCCCCTAATGGGACCCGACGTTGCCCACACCTCGCCACGTGGAAGCTAGCCCGGGCTCCAGCAGGGCCCAGCGGCTAAATGACCAGATGAACAATGGTACATGACATTACACATGTACAATACCCACACACTTTTAAATCTCTGGCATTCCCAGCAAACTGGTACACACACAATGAAAGCATCAATATACTTTACACCTTACACCAGCAGCTCTTGGGAGACCAGTGTATCTTGCCATGTTCCTGTTTTTTTCCCTGGCAGAAACGGGATCTTTCAAGACGATAATGCGCCGTGTCATCCTGCCCGCACTGTGTACAAGTGGTTCGAGAAACACAGTGAAGATATCACCCTATCTGACTGGCCTCCAAACTCCTCTGACTTCAGTCCAATTGAACACCTGTGGGATGCTTTGTAACGGTAGGCGCATCCGTAGCCAGGTGGGCAGGAGAAGTAGTTCGTAGCACAGGCTTCTTGATTAGACCGGGGTTCGAGCCTGTGACCACCAAATACGGACGAAGGATGCGGAAAGGTCAGGGAATGACCACCGCATATCCCCAGACCAATATGGCCTTAGTTGCTAATGTTCCTAAAAACCAAATAACAAACAAACAAACAAACAAACATTTGGAACGGGAAGTGAGTCATATGGAAATGCAACGATCATCTATTCTGAGACTGCAGCCATGCTGCTTTGCCGGCAGCATGGCTGTAGATCCCTACGGATGTCTTCAGACATCTAGTGGAGTCAAAGCCTTGGCGAATAGTGGCTGTTATCCGTGCGAATGGTGCCCAACACGGTATTAGGTAGGTGATAATTCGGTGATCCCTCTGTGTAAACACACATACACACACACACACACACAACGTTCAACGTTCAGTCCTACTGACAATCTCGAGAGCCTGCTGTACTGTAAGCACCCACGCCCTCCAGGTCCTCTTGGGCGCTCTCCCCCTGGACCTGGAGATCGTCCGCTGTGGGTTGCTTTATCAACTATCCAAAGGCAAAGCAATCACCTGCCTAGACTACACAACTGATCCGGCGAACGATCGTAAACTCGAGAAAAAACACCTTCTCACCCACTTACAGCAGGCCTGGCAAACCTGCTGGACGACTTCGACAAAAGGGGAAGTCACCCGAAAATTCATACCGGATAATCAACTAGTGTTTCTCAAAAGCCCAAACTGGTTTTCACCGGGACTGCTGGCATCTTACCTACTCACGGGACACGGCGCAATAAGAGCAAAACTCTCCAGTTTCGGATTGAGTGACACCCCTCTCTTCCACTGTGGACAGCCAGAGACGTGGGAGCACCTCATGCACCACTGCCAACTATACGAAGACCTCCGCTGCCTCTTAATAACTAGAACACGTTTCTCTCCAATAAACCAAGAACAATATCTTCTGGAGAGCGAGGACAATTATAAAGCCTTAACGGAGTTTGCGCAGGATCTTTTTACTAGAAGAACATTCCCACAAACTAACCATTCGTCATCCATAATAAAGATCCTTAGATGTGTCAACCAAACAAAAACCTAACAGCTACAATCTGAAGAACAAGTAATCATTATCTTAACCTGGACCTGACCACTGGCTTAAACTGGAGTCATTATCTGGACTTGACCACTCACATGGACGGGACAACATGTCCCAGGAATGGCAAACGAAGACCTGACAAAGACATTATGCAGTTTACTGCCGAACCATCATTAGGCGATCTGAACCGGGTACCCTCACTCGGTTCACTTCCTTTCCCTTCCCTTGGCAGGGGGACGATTACTCTGTACCCCCCCCCCCCCCATGCCATCCCCTATCTTCACCTGGTGAGGCATGGGCTTGCCCCACCGACTTTTGGGTTTATCTTCACTATTTACCCCATATTTCTGTCTTTCACCCCCCCCCCCCCAGTCTTGAGTCTCCCTTCCCTCTCTAGCTATCTTGCGACTGGCGTTTGACCCTTGTCAAAACTACACAACCCCCACACTAAAAAAAAAAAGAACCGCATAACTTATATCTCTTTCGGCCTGACCCAATTTCTAGCGTTCCCCCCCCCCCCCACTTTTTTTTTTTTTTTTTTTTAGGTCCTAGCCACTGAAATCTCAGGAAATTAGGTGGCAGGACCTGCCAGAGTAAATAGTAAATCTCTAAAATACTGGTGTACCTGGTCTGCCTCCACGAGGTATATTGTGGGCAACGGTGGGTCTCATTTGAGACCCAACGGCTAAAGGACCAGATGAACAACGGTAGAAAACATTACACACCACAATATCCATACACTTTTAAACCTCTGGCCTCTACAGTGTTCTCTATCACACCACAATGTATATTACACGGAGATGGGGGAAACCCCTGGTGCCTTTAGACCCTAACACACACACACACACACACACACACACACACACACACACACACACACACACACACACACACACACACACACACACACCGGTATAAGGTATATATATATTAATGTATATTTATATATATATCATCATCATCATAATCAGCCATTTTCAATCCACTGCAGGATGAAAGCCTCTCCAGCAACTTTCCAGTTGCTTCTGTTTTGAGCACTGGCCATCCATTTACTACCCACAAACTCATGAATTTCATCTATCCATCTCCGCCTTTGTCTTCCAGGTTTTCTTCTAGCTCTACCATTCTGTTATTTTGTTTGTCCATCTGTCATCATGTCTTCGAGCTATGTGTCCTGCCCAAGACCATTTTAGTTCTTTAGTTTTGATAAGAATGTCCTTTACTTGAGATTGCTGCCTAATTCATGTGTTTCTCTCCTTATCTAACAGTCTGATTCCCAATATAATTCGTTCCATTCGTCGCTGTGTAGTTCTCAGCTTCTCTTCCATTCTTTTGGTGAGTGCCCAAGTTTCACTTCCATAAGTCATGGTGGGGAGTATACATTGGTTCATTATTTTACGTTTCAGACAAACTGGGATATTGCTCTTCAGTATGGGACTATATTTCCTGAATGCTATCCATCCAAAATTTATTCTTCTCTTGACTTCCAGCCATTTATCATTATTACAGCTAATAACTTGTCCCAGATAAGTATATGACTCCACCTTTTCAATTACTGCTCCTTCAATCATTATTTTCCTTTCTGTGGCATACTTGTTCATCATTACTTTTGTTTTAGCCATATTCATCTTTGGTCCAAAATCCTTACTAACTGTGAATAACTGATTAAGATTTTCCTATAATTCTTTGGGATCGTGGCTTATGACCACAATGTCATCTGCAAATCGTAAATACTCTCCGTTCACATTGACTCCTTTCTGCGACCAGTCTAATCTTCTGAAAGCTTCTTCAAGAGCAGCAGTAAACAGCTTTGGAGATATTGTGTCTCCTTGTCGAACTCCTTTCTCGATTTTAAATTTCCTACTGTCTCTCTCTAGTCTAATAAAGGAGATAGCACTCTCATATATTTTCTTCAAAATCATAATATATGGAGTATCTATGCCTTGTCTTTCCAGTGCCCGAAACATTGCCTTATGCTGTATGGAGTCAAATGCCTTTTCATAATCCACAAATGCCAGGCATAATGGTGTTTTATATTCATTTGCTTTCTCCATTAGCTGTGATATTACGTGAAGGTGATCCATAGTTGAGAACCCTGTCCTAAAGCCAGCTTGCTCTTTCGGTTGATTCTCATCAAGTATTCTTTCTAATCTGTTAGTAATGATCCTTGTGAACAACTTGTAGATGTGGGATAACAAGCTAATTGGTCTATAATTTCCAATTTCTGATTTATCTCCTTCCTTATGCAGCAAAACTATGATTGCATTATTCCACTGCTTAGGCGTCACACCTTTTCTAATGCACTTTGTGAAGAGCCTTGCCAGTTTTTGTGTTATGTCTCTTCCTCCCAATTTTAACAACTCTACAGTAACTTCATCTTCCTCCGGGGCTTTCCGATTCTTCATTTTCTTCAATGCATGTTCTACCTCATCAGGAAGAATATCGGGTATGTTGTATGTGTTGCTACTTTGCAATCCATCTTCCCCACTGCTGGTATCGTTCCCTCGCTCCTTGTATAATTCTCTATAGTAGTCTTCTGCTATTTGAACTATGCCTTCTCTGCTGTTTATAAGTACACCATCGCTATTCTTCAGTTTCAGTATCATTTGTCTTTCTGTATTACTGCTCATGGCTGCTGATTTAAATCCTTTGTTTTCCCTTAATGCTTGTTCTACTTTTCTTGCGTTAAATCTTCTTATGTCCTCTCTGAGTCTCTTTCTAATGGCTTGGCATAACTCAGTATACTCAATTTTCTCCCTGTCAGTGTTTTTCTTGCTCTTCATTTGTCGTCTTCGGTTCATCATGACAAGTGTTTCTTGACTAATTTTTTCTTCTTTGGATTTCTTTTTCCCTATAGGTTTCTTGGGCTTTATCACTTTCAGAAAGTTGTAATATTCCTCGTCGATATCTTGGTCCTGAGCAGTCTGCAGAAGTTCAAACTTGTTCTTAAGTTCCAGTACATACTGCTTTTTCTCCTCCTCTGTTATCTCAAAGACCTTTGTATTATTTACTCGAGTCAGTTTTTTCCTTTCCTTTCCTTTCCTACATCTATATCAAGTGTCCATCATACCATTCTGTGATCACTTCCAACATTTACATTATTCAGGACGATAACATCATTCACAATATATCTTCTGTTAGTGAGAATGAAGTCGATTTCATTAGTTGTTAATCCATTTGGACTCTTCCATGTCCACGTTCTGTTCACCCTTTTCTTGAAAAAAGTGTTCATTACTGACAGTCCTTGAGATTCTGCAAATTCCACAAGTCTTTCACCTCTCTTATTTCTTTCACAAATTCCAAAATTTCCTATAGTTCCTCTTTCTGCGCTGTTTTGCCTTTTTCCAACCTTAGCATTGAAGTCCCCTATAATAATAGTGTAGTAGGTTTTCTGCTCATCTAGAAGACTCTCAATTTCGGTGTACATTTCTTGAACCTCTTCATCATCATGGCTCGATGTTGGTGCATAAATCATTATAATCTTTAGCTTGTACCGCTTAGAAATCTTGAGTATTAGTCTTGACACCCTTGGTGATGTACTTTTGAATTCCAAACTGTTGTTTTTAAAATCTTTATGGACCTTATATATATATATATATATATATATATATATATATATATATATACACCTGTATATATTTGAGTATATGCACCAATATATACATGTAGGTGTGATTTCAACTACCATTGGGTTAATTCATGTTGGTGATTATTCATTTTCTTCTCACAGCTGAGCCAACACTGCCTCCGTTAATTACATACTGATAGCAAATCTAAACATATCATGATATTGTGAAGACAGATTTAAGAATTCTCATGGGATCGTCCACAAGGCTTATCATATTTACACGGTTCTAAGACCGGATTCAGAGAGAGGAAAAAGGTCGTGTCACGCTGATAGCATTTACTTCTCTTGTCGCTGTTTCCTGTTTTTCTTCTTTTCAGAGATCGTTTAATCTTTGCTCTCACAGTCTATCGAATTGTTTTTAATCGCAGCTGTAATTTGCAGAACGGTAGTTTCTTGCACGTTCTGTAAGAATAATAAAAATCTGTAGATATTTAACCAGTGATTTTTGAACTGTATGTTTAGGCTTTTATTTTAAATTCATGAGCTTGGAAGTAGAGTATCATCTGTAAATTGGCTAACAACCACTCGATGATAAAATGGTGATATATAAAATCGTTATAATTATGCGTTCAATAATATTCCATAATACCTTAATTTTACTGATTCGCATTTCAAGTAATCAAATAATACTGTGGCAAACTTATTATAATACACAATAAGCATTTATGACATTTCTTACTTGAAGTATTCGAGTGATTAACGTGATTAAGTGATTAATCGAGTGGTTTGCGTGCCAATATGGAATTACTCACCCTGCGTGTTCCAGTCCACATCTACTACATTTCTTGTCAAAGAGAGATGTGGTAAGAAAATCTTTGTCTATTACAGAAAAAAATTCACGATGCTTTAACTATGGTGATTCAGATTTACCACCATTTTTGTTTCCAAAACAAAAATGGTGAAAAAATTCACTTTAGCAGACCTGCAATCTCAGATACTTACAGGTGTTGATTACCTGTAAATCAAAATCAGATGGAATATTTATCACTTCTTGCCAGTAATACAGCATCATTAATGGGCACAGCAGACCGAACCTCCCAAATCTACTGTGGAAGATGCATTTGAAAGAAAGAAGGGGGTAGAAGATACCTCAACGAAAAAGAAAGGTCTCATTAGCTTCACAAACTCACTGAACTTGTTCGAACCGTAGAGTAGGTAGTTCGTGCTTCAACTTGTTATTTGCTGAAAATATCACGGAGCAAGTCTAAGAAGCACAAGAGCATCTGTCAGTATGTTGACCATATTGGTCCTTGCGGTTTTCATAGACATTCTCTCAGATATGCCAGACAAACTGTACTTGCTACCTGGGAGTCTAAAACGCTGATGGAACTGATATTTGGGTGACACTCAAGTCAAGTGGACCCAATTTCGGCGAAGTCCGGATAGTCTGTGACAGCCAAATCTTCTGCTTGCACCTTTACGATGGTGGGACTGTTAGTAATCCTGGGTATAACCTCCATGCACAAGTACATGGTGGGTGACCACCCAGGTGTGAACCAACGTAAGCAGGAGTCGAAGTGTAGCGCCCACACCACACGGAGGAATGCCGCCCCTCTGTGTTACCAGGCAGTACTAAGTGGTAGATGACTCTCATCAACCGGTGCAATACCATTACTTTGCTTATTAGAGGCTTGAAGTGGTGGAACCTATGTTTAGTTTCCAGAGCTAAGTTCTGGTCAACCCTTCTCCATCTCTTCCATCATGCAGTATGATTGATCACGTTTGAGGTTATGATGAACATCGTGGCGAGATCCAATCTTCCTTACATTTCGAGGGTACAGCTCTAAAACGGTGTTCGCAGGTCGGCCGCTAGTTAGTACACCGGACCGAACCTATTGGTAACTCTCTAGGAGGCTTCTCGATCAGCTAGTGTATAATCTTGCTACGTCTACTCTGCCAGATTGTGACTGGAGGGAGTCCGATGTACGGGGGGCATTGTCGAGGCCACGTTATGTCAAGGATTTGGGTATATTCTTACCATGTGTACGCCACATCCAAAAATTTCATTACTTCATACAGCATGTCCACACAACTTTTTCTTACTATTGAATACACGATGAATTGTCAAACTATTAGAGCAAGCTTATCTGCGAAAAGATCTAAACCTCCCAAACACTTCCTAATTCATTTCACAAATATACGTGGTCTCAATTCTAATCTCAACGATGTCCATTTCCACTTGCAGTATGCCAAACCCCATGTACTTTTTCTGACAGAATCTCAGTTATTGGTTGATTCAACTACTGCTCATCTCAGATGCCCAGGTTATTCGCTGTATAATTCCTTTCGCCTCAAACATTGTACTTGTGCATATGTCCGTTCCGATATTCCCTGTCAGAGACTTGGTAATTTGGAATCTCCTCTCTTCGATCTTCTCTGGCTTAAAATCTCTCTGTCTCATTGTCATCTTCATCTGTTGTCTCTTCCGTTCTCCCAACTCCACTAATCACTTGGAGCTCTTTGACTTCCTCTCTTTGCAACTTGACTTTCTCCAGTCCAACTTTCCTAACAGTGAGGTAATTTTCCTTGATAATTTTAATGTTCACAACTCCAGCTGGCTTCCGTTTTCTAGTTACACTGACCCATCTGGTCGAAACGCTGAGGCTTTTGCAATTACTAATGACCATGCACAGATTTTTCATTTACCTACAAGAATACCGGACAATCATAATCATACAGCCAACACGCTTGATCTTTTTTTCACAAACAACCCTTCTAAGTGCACGGTCGAAGTGAGAGGTCCTTTAGGCACTTCAGATCACAACTTGATGATTCTCTCTCTTCTCCAATGGAGCCTTTATCTCATGGCTATTCCCAACCTCGTGTTGTTTGGCATTACAAGAATGCAAAATGGGATGACCTACGAGAATTCCTTTCTGTTTCAAAACTTCTCATGTCAACTTTTGCTCAGATCGTTTCAGTGAAATTATTCTTGCAGGAATGGAATCTTTATCCCACACTCCTCTTTAAAATCTCGTCCTTTATCTAAACCTTGGTTTTCCAATAAATGTGCTAAGGCTGTTCAAGAGAAGAACGTTGCATATCGTAAATTGGCTTGTTTCTAATTCTTCATCATTTTCTGCCTACACCAAAAGCTCGCAACAATTGTAAAGCAGTTATTAATAAGTTCAAACTACAGTTTGAAAATTACAGTTCAAACTACAGTTTGGCCAAGAGTAGAAAACTTGCTTCTTGCCATAATGGTAGCCGAGTATTCTGGTCTCTTGCCACAGATACTGGCCACAACTTTTGCCCATCTCTGCTCCCACTTCTGTCCAAACCAGATGGTTCTATTGTCACTTCAGCCAAGGATAAAGTTGACCTGCTAGCATCCCATTTTGATTGCAACTCATGTATCAATGATCTTGGTAAAACACCTCCCTCCATTCCCACACGCTCCATTCAATGTTTCCTGTGGTCTTCTGTCAAAAGGATGTCAGAAGGATTTTGACGAATCTTGATGCTAAGAAAGCTCCAGGTCCCGATGGTATTTCTCCACTTCTTCTCAAAACCTATGCTCCTGAACTTACTCCTGTTCTTTGCCGCCTTTTTTCACTTTCTTATTCGAAAGGTGTTTTTCCTTCTGCTTGGAAATTTGCTCATATCCAGTCAGTTCCTAAAAAGGGTCACAAATCCCTCCCATCCAATTATCATCCCATTGCAATTACTTCTACTCTTTCTAAAGTAATGGAGAAATCCATTAACCGCCAACTCTTAAACTACCTAGAAATATTCTGTCTGATCAACGACCGGCAGTATAGATTCCGACAGTGTCGATCCACGGGTGATATTCTGGCTTATGTTACCCATTTATGGACTAATTCAATGGAAAGGTTCGGTGAAACACAAGTAGTTACCCTTGATATCTCAAAGGCTTTCGATCGTGTTTGGCATAAAGGTCTTCTTAACAAACTTTCATTCTGTTTTTTGTAATTGGTTATCCAGTTTTCTCTCTGATGGCTCACTGAGGCTGATGGTAGATGGCTCTCTGTCTTCTAACTTCTCTACTAATACGAGTGTTCCCCAAGGTTCAGTTCTTGCCCCCACTATTTTCCTCTTGTATATTAATGACCTTCTTCCATTGACTGGAAATCCTATCCATAGTTTTGCCGATTATAGCACATTGCATTCCACTTTCCATTTTGAGAAACCTTGTCCTGCTCAATCAGCTTCAACTTCTCGAATATACCCTACCAATTCCTTATATGCCGATCTCCATGTAATTCTCTAGTGGGGCAAAGACAACTTAGTTGATTTCAATCCTTCTAAAACTCAGTCTTGTCTTATATCTCGCAAAAAGGATTCTTCTGCTCCTATACTTATCTTTGGTGACACTCCGATTTCTAGGCAAAATGATATATCTCTTTTGGGGATTACCCTGACTTCTTATCTCTCTTGGCACAAGCACATTACAAATATTGCTTCCTCTGCATCTAAAAAACTCGGTTTTCTCTTTCGCTCTCGAAAGAGAAAACTTACTTTTCTTCCAAACAGCTGCTCACTCTGTATAAATCGCAAATCCGCCCTGCCATGGAATCTTGTTCCCACATCTGGGGTGGTGCCCTCAAAACCTCTCTCAGGCTTCTTGATTCCATTCAGAAGAGGGCAGTTAGGTTAATTAATGACTCCTCTCTAACAGAGTCTCTCCACTCGCTGTCTCACAGACGTACTGTTTCTGCTGCATGCCTATTCTACAGATATTTCCATGGGCACTGTTCTTCTGAATTGGCTTCTATAATTCCCGCTCTCTCTTTCAAAACAGTCCGAACACGTGCCGCCACCAGCCAACATCCATTTACTGTCCAACTTCAAACTCACAGAACCAACTTTTCATCTTCCTCGTTTCCATGTTCCTTCATACGTATTTCCTGAAAATTACAATGTACAGAAGTTCAAGTCCAATGTCAACAAATATCTTCTTTCGTCTTCTCAACCTCCAACCCAAGCACGGTACTAAGTGCTATTGGTTCTAATACCTCTCGTGTTTGGGGTTTACATGAAAAAAAAAAAATATATATATATATATATATATATATTGCAGGAAGCTTCATAGCCTTTGATTCAATGCTTAGGGCAGCAGCACATGATCCTGATATCGCCATTGCGAATTGGAGTTTCCCACTTTCATGTGCTCTCCAACAGTTACGGAAGGTGCTATGGAGTGACGAATCTCATCATTACACACTTTTTTTCTTCTTTATATTAAACAAGTACGCAACACAGCAAGAAACAAAGGCGAAAATAAATCGAGATAAAGGGTGTTGCAGAATATGCTCCTAATATAATTTAGAAACCAATTACTAAAAATACCAAATAATATAAATTCACAAAATTCCAGTTAATTCAAATTTAGCGGCTCCTCTTCGACAGCACTAGATCGTTTATTCTAAAAAAGTTAGTTAATATTCATTAATTAACTTGTTTTATTTGAAAACTGGTTAATTAATAACTTATTTTATTTAAAAAATAGTCACTTTATCATGTACTGTAGTGTGAAGTCTCCAACTATCGTCGCCCTCGTTGGCAGCAGAGTTGGTAGGATTACTGTCCTCCCCCGCACCGGGCGGAAAGATCTGAGTTCGAGTCCCGTCGATGACGTGAGGAATTTTTACGGGCCTTTTTCACAACGTGGCTGAGTTAGTCGGTCTCATGGGAGGGTAGCATGTTTTTTTCTCCCGAAAGCTTGGGGTTTTCGTCCAGCAAACAGAAAATAGACTTCAGAACACACAATTTACAGACAGTATACACGGAGCAATATGGCCTTAGTCACGTAGCCGAGTGGTCATGAGCGAGAGTGTATAGCACGCGTTCCTTGAGTGAATCGGGGTTGAAGCCCGTGACTACTGAATACGATAAATATTTGTATTGATGATTTATTGTAAACTCTACTGACTTGGTTGTCGTGCCGGAGTATAAACAGAAAATTTAAAATCTTACTACTACTACCAACTTTCCTCTGTGGGTCCCTGGGGTACAGATGGTTCAGGAGGTCTCAGCAAATAAGGTCTGAAATTTGTTATTAATATTTAAAAGCTGAAAAGATTTCAGCTTTTTATAAACATTATTAGAGCATATATAAAGATTATTGTGAAAAGCGTGGAGCTGCTCGAAAACAAAAAAAGGTTTTTTTGGTATTTTGTACGTATGTCACTGAAGTTTGGGAACCTCTGGTCTAAAGCAATCGTTTACGGGCCCCTTTGAAAAGATAATAATAAAATTCTTTATTCATAGATATGTAGGACACGATTCCCGCTAAAGGTAACCAGAGGAATCTTGCAATTAACTGTACACATTACATTTAGTACATAAAAAACTACGTGGGCCCACAAATTCATAAAATACACGGAAAGTGCTAATAGATTCATACAGCTTACATTGCATTATATATATTTTACAGTTATTATATACAAGCTGCAACACATTAAGCCAGTCTGGTCTGGACACTTTCACTGGGAGTTATTCCGCTGACAATTGCAGGACTGCTGGCTGCACTACACTATGGATGTGAGCTTTTCTTCTCTGTAGACAGAATCTCTGGACCACACATCCAAATCAATGTTTGCGGAGTTCAGCGCGCCGATGACGCTGTTCGGAAAGTGGCGCTTGAAGGTCGAGAGCTTCTGCAGGTTAGAACAGAGCACTGGACGTTTTCTGATGGCTCTACCAGGGATTTTCCAGCCTACGATTTCCCAGATATTAACGAAGTCTAGAGCAACGGAGCACAGATTAAGCGCCATTGTGATCTTCCTCGCATATGCCAGGTGCTGGGCTGGGGTGTATCTGAGATTTATGCAGAGCTGTGGTTTTGATGTATAGGGTAGGTGAGCCCACTTTAGGACCCAGAATTCCAGACCCCAGAGTATCTTCAGATTGGACATAGGAGCAGCCGATCAAACTTCAATACCATAACTGATGACAGAACTAAAATAGTAGAGGAGAAATTTTCTGACTGTTTCCTTGTTGTGCGCTCTACAGAGATCAAGTTTCGTACGCCAGAAAACCCGTAATGCTCTTGAATGCAGTCGCTGAATTTGTTCCTCATATGTTAGGTTTTCGTCCATTACCACTCCTAGGAATTTTACGGAATGAGTGGCGACGAGAACATGCCCCGCAATGGAGGGCTTCAGAGAATCTGCAGGATTGAGGTCTGCTTGTGCTCTAGGTGAGAAGTTGATATATCTGGATTTTTCAGGGTTTATTTTAACTCCCAAAATAGGTAGCATATTCACAGAAGGAGAACAGGTATTTGTTCAGGAAGACAGACTTCGATAATTCCTCTGCCTGGTCTGGTGAGGTGTTAGCCGAGTTGAGAGGTAACATACAATATCGTCGGCGTAGGCCATAAACGCAGGTATTTCATTCATTAGCGGAATAAACATCGCGAAAAAAGCAGTGCCGAAAACGATCGTTGTCGGCACTGCTTTGGAGGATTGTTGTCGACCTGTTTTGTGATGACGACTTCCACCTGTTTTGTGATGCAGTTATTCCCTTGCTGGAAGGTAAGGCACCTCTTGGTTAGCAGATTCCTGAGGAGCTTCGCGACATTACCCGTGAAACCATAGTAGTTCTCCAGGAGGCACATAAGTGGCTTAACTTGCACTGAGTCAATCTGAGCACTGAGATAATCCGCAAATGCCCCGGAGATGTAACGATTCCTACCAAATGGAGACGGTCTTATTTCACCAGGTGTAAATTCAGCTCTGTTTTTCTGGTTTGCTGTGCATAGCATAATGATTTCAAGGAAGAAAAAGGTCGATGTCAAAATCGTATTAATCCGTGTATAGAATGTGTTTACCACAAATTAATTGTTGTTATTTGGTTTTTAGGAGCATTAGCAACTAAGGCCATATTGCTCCGGGATATGCGGTGGTCATTCACTGACCTTTCCACATCCTCCGTATTTAATAATAAATAAATTATCTGTTTATACTCCGGGACGACCAAACGGAGAGGAGTTCACAAGATAGACAGAATACAAGAAACAGCACCGTATTCAGCAGTCACGGGCTTGAACCCCGGTCACTCAAGGTACGTGTACTTGTGCAACCGCGCGCCTGACCACTAGGCTACGGCGGCTTTTGGTGGTGACGGGCTCGAACCCCGGTCTAATCAAGAAGCGTGTGCTACGCACTGCTGCTCCTTCTCACCTGGCTATGGAGGCGCCCACAAATTAATGGAAACGTCTCACACACACACACACACACACACACACACACACACACACACACACCTACCTACCTACCTACCTATCTACCTATTCCAGTCAATAAAAGCTTATTTTAAAGAATTAGGTATAATTAATAACGCTAATAGCGCTTAAATCATTCACATCCGCTTTTTTAATCCGAAAATGTTGAGTGAAACGGTGCGCGCGATGTTTAGTGACGGATAAGCAACATTTGTTTAATGGTGCAAGACAAGAGAAGAATCAAGTAAGTATATGGAGAGCAAAAGATATAACCTAAGGTTTGTGTTTAGTTAAACAGTTGCCGGCCAAAGCAGAGAGTACAGGTCTGCAAGGACCAGTTGTGATGCATTATGTGACTACCTTCCAGGTAGGAGTTGCGGGCAGCTGTCACCCGCAACTTCAAATGAGACTTTTATGAAAGAGGTAAGCGACCGTTCATGCAGACAGTGAGGTGTCTGGGTTAGTGACCTTGGGAATCAGTTATAGCAGTGTTCGGAACAAATTCTTTCCTCCACCCCTAAGCTTCCGTAATTGGTGATGACCCTGGTATGACCCTCTAATTTTGGCCGCCACATGGCCCGCAGACAGAAGGGCAGTTGTCCGCGAGTGACTCATTGGTGGTCGCAAAGCACGTCGGGATTGCTTATTGACAACGCAGCAGTCTAGCTTACGCTGTGGCGAGCCTGGTGGCCCACTTCTCAGTGATAGGAGCAATTGGACTGACTGCAGAAACGCACGCGGCGGCGTTTAGCCGGTCGCAGGGATTTTATTTTGTTCTTGTTGATTGATAATTATGTACTGTCTTCAGTGTGTTTTAAAACGTAACCAGTCTTTCTAAAAGTAAGTGATTTTGATGCTATTTTTTGTTGTCGTGCTAAAAGCCAGGTATATTTTACTGCAACCAGGAATAACGCAGCTAGTATTTGACTGATCAGATACATGGAAAGTACGCCATCGTTCATAATAATCCGAATATCAGAAATGTTTCAGTGTCCCTTTAAATATTGCCATGATTTTTAATATTATCGTTTGTTTTCATATATTGTATATTGAAATAATTTTTTTTTCATTTACTGATCAGGATTGCTTTATGTTACAAAAAAATAATAATTTTTGATAATGGAAATTGTGTTACGAGACCACCAGATGTTTTGTTAGCTGAAATACCAGTATGGTATTAGAAAAGATTTTTTTTTTTTTTTTTTTAATACTGTTTTACTTTTCGATGTATTACTTCTGAACAGAATATAATGTACCATAGTCGCACTTCTACCTTAGGTTGGGAACCGAAGTCTAAAAGAGATTTCTAAACCTCAAGCCTTAACTGCGAAGTCTGCTGGAGAGAATCATAGAAGGAACACATTTAGTAACGTTTTTGTGCACATTATTTCTCAGGAATATGGCAGGCAAGATATATCGTCCACTGCTCACAAGTTTCAGTTGCATAGGCGAAAACCTCTGGCAGTTCTGCATGTATGCAACTGAATTAATGAGTAATGTACTATCTTCTGTTTTGTTTTATTTCCTGCCACAGGTTTGCACTGCGTTGCTAACCTATGGCAGGAAGTAACACCAAGTGTTTTCATTCAACTGTTTGTGACCTCGTTTGCCTTGTCAATCCAAACTAGTCTTCATTCATCATAGGTAGCACCTTAATATTTTGATATCAACTGGGTGTTATCGTTCTTTAACCCCTGTCGTTAAAGGTGTGTGGGCACACACGCGCTCATTTACAAATATTTCTTCCCATTAGGGAAGAAATATTTTTGCATCAAATATTTTCGATTTTGATATAATTGACAAAGATGCCAGTATTCTTCACCAGTTCATTTTAAGGCAGTAATTTGGCATCTGCAATATTGGAATGTATTTGCAATATTCTAATATTGCAAATATACAAAATTCATTTGTAATTTGTATAATTATATTGTGAGTTCCTTACAATATATAGCTGTGTACTTGTGCAACCGAATTCTTATAACAGTGTAGAGCAGTGGGTTTCAACCTTTTTTTAACAACGGCACCCCCAAGTAATTTATTTTATTTTGTGACACCCCTACTCAATTTTTTCAATATATATATATATATATATATATTGAGAAAATTGATGATATTGATGATAATATTAAAATATATGTTATATGATGTTTATTACAATAATATAATTATAAAATTACATTTCATAATACAAGTTATATGTATATACAGTATATAATTGTATTCTTTATATAGAGGTATTAAGTAAACATCAATTATAGATCACCACAAAATTAAAAAGATACTGTACACCTTTTTATAAGGACATAAACATATAAATTAAAAAAATAATACGTTTAAGTAAGTCAGGGTTCCCCCCCACAAATCATAGAAAATCGGGTGTTTCTTTTTGCCAACCCGACTAGAGTACACAATTTACAGACATCGTAGCTCACCTTGCCGCACAAAAAACAACAATTTATACCATAAGAATTCATGGCCATTAACAGTGTAACAGTTAAATTATTGTCCAACATTAGCGCATTCGAGCTTTTTCTTTAGGGTAGACTGAAGATTGGAGTGGCAGCTTTGACCCATAGAAAAATACTCGCTTTTTTGTTTTTTCGTTTTTATAAAAATCTCTGTGGATGAGGAGAGAAGCCTTCAAACACTGTAATGGACGAGGTATTGTCCATTACAGTGTCCGAGATATTGTCCATTACAGTGTCCGAGGTATTGAGCTACATTTCTGAGCTACATGTCAGTCGTATGGTCCAACACTGTTATAGTGGCTGTATTTGCAAATGCAGCCCCTGTGTATAAATACAAGTTAGTTAATATAATATTTCTGTACGGGGAATCTGGGGTGGGGGAACGCTATGAAATCGGAATTGAACTTATAACCATCCGAGGGGTCAACAGAAGATAGCAAGGTTTCTTTCTTCCGAAATCACGTTTTTTATTCGCTGAAAATTTGGTAGCAATCCGTATTTTTCTTGTCGATTAATCGGACAACATACTTTAATTTATGCTGATTTTTGTGGAAGGGGGCAAAGGCTGTAAAAGCTAACTGGACTTGAAAATTTTCCAAGAACTAATAACATTAATAATGTGTTCAAAAAAATTTGGTCTCAATCCGACTTTTCGATTCTGTCAGTAATACGCAAAATATGCTTTCATTTATATGAAAATAGACAGATTTCTGTGGTCGGGGAAAGAGGGCGGGGAGCTATGATTTATTGTAAAAGCTTTCCAGGAACCAACGAAACATACGCTGAAAATGTGATATGGATTGAACTTTTTCTTATTAAGTAATCTTTAAACATCCGATAACATAGTTTCATTACAATTAAGTAAGGTACGCAGTGAGCTACATTCCAGTCGTATTCTATTCTTTCTTTAATTGAATTTTGTTTTCTTTTTCTGTGAAAAGTGCAAAGCCGTGTAAATGGGGGAGAATTGTACGCACCGTACCAGGGTCCCGATGTAGTGGGCCCAATCGAGGGAGCCATCAAAGTCTCAACATAAATAAACGAGGCCCCTTAACCCCTTTTGCATCCGGGTCCCCACGTACCTTTGCACGGCCCTGGAAAAGTGAAAACTATATTTGCTAATCAATTAATTATTGCGATCATAATTTTATAGAACACTTAATAAATTTCTATAGTTCTACTTTCTCGAAATTTATCAGTTCAGTTTAATTACAATTGCATAATATTTATTGCTCTTACTTATATACTTTTAAGTCTTCTTCTCTCTCTCTCTCTCTCTCTCTCTCGGCGCCTCCGTAGCCAGGTGGGAAGGAGGAGCAGTGCGTAGCACACGCTTCTTGATTAGACCGGAGTTCGAGCCCGTGACCACCAAATACGGAGGATGAGGAAAGGTCAGGGAATGATCACCGCATATCCCCGGAGCAATATGGCCTTAGTTGCTAATGCTCCTAAAAACCAAATAACAACAACCTCTCTCTCTCTCTCTCTCTCTCTCTCTCTCTCTCTCTCTCTCTCTCTCACTCTCTCTCTCTCTCTCTCTCTCAGGCTCTAACGTAGTAGGGAAAACCATTAGTAACTCACACTTCCCATTACCCAGCAAAATATGTCAAACGCAACAATCTAAATATCCTCACCAGTCTCAGAAACATGTTCCCAGCGAATATCCTTGATTTCTGCAATACTTTAAGAACTGGTGATAATAAATACTGTGAGAACAGATATACAGCGTGCAAATGCTTGTTCCTTAATGCAGTTTACTTCATTAGCTACGGATAGCAAGCAGCAACTTCACAAATTTCATAAGCAGAGACTAGTTGAATCATCGTTAGTGGATAATAGTAATCCTGTTGTCTTTTGATCGCGAGACCCCGCTATTGAATCTTTCCCAGAGCTCAAAGCTCAAAATCAGCTAACAGCTCCGACAAGTTTGTCAAAATGAACTGTCTGAACTTTTTAACATGACTGGTTTTCCTTAAGTTTATATTTCAACCTATAATATTAATCTAGTATAGTTTATTTTAAAACTTAAAATAATTATAATGAGTGCCAGCATGAATGATAATACAGATATAAAATCTTAAGTTGCGCCTGTGGCCTCAGAATCGCCAAATTCACCGCTGACAGTGTTTGATATTTTCTGGCTATTATTTTAACTGGAAGCTGCACAGCAGACAATTTTTAAATTTTAAGAGGTTATAAACGAATGATACGTGTTGCAGGCGAAGTGAATAGCCTGTTGTGGAAATACGGGCACTTTCCAGATAAAAGTCAGCTGCTTGTATATTATCTACTAAAACACATTAAGCCTGAAAGAGTATTCAGTGTAGTGAATTATTTTCAGATTCCGCAAATATTCGAAAAAATTTTTGAATTTCGAATTTTTCGAAAAAAAATCGAAAAAAATATTCATAGCAGATTAATGGGTTTCCTTGAAGTAAACCAGCTGATCCATCAACATATTGCTCAAAAAGATCCACTGATCTTTCAATTTTTGACTTCTGCTCAAGGATCATTGATAGTCTTGAAAAGGATCACTATGCTATTGCACCGTTTCTTGACTTATCTAAGCCTTTGATGGCATAAATCATAATATTCTACTGAATAAACTCAATAATCTTGGCTTGAGAGGGAAAATTAACCTTCTCCTTGAAGACTACCTTACTGATCGGCCGTTTGTCGTAAGAACAAATCAGTCGTACTCTGGAATCTGTTATTTCTTCAGGAGAGTACCTCAAGGCTCACTTCTTGGACCTATCCTATTTGTTCTTTACATCGATGAATTTCTCTTTTCTTCCATCTTCTCATCTAGTAGCGTATGCCGATGATATTTCCATCCTGATCACAGATAAAGACCCTAATTAACTTCAACTCAAAATCTCTGCCTTGCTCTCTGTGATGCATAGTTGGCTTCAAAAGAATCAGCTTATACTGAATCCAGAAAAATCAAAATAAATGGCGTTTAGAACGAAAAACAAACCACACATTGATTTCGACAGAACATACAAAGAAAAACAACTTGAAAAGGTGAATGAAACCAAGTTTCTCGGCATCTGGCTAGATGATAAGCTAAGTTGGGTAAAGCAAATGATAACCCTACGAAAGAAAACTTCGTCACTAGCGGGAATACTCGCCAGGATATTTCCGCTAGTGACGAAGTTTTCTCTGCCTGGGTGTCTTATTCAATTCTGAGACTAGTATTCCTTTCTTTAATTCAGCGGAACCTCACCTATGGAATTATCTCATGGGGTACCACCAGCCAAGATAACCTTGCGAAAATTAACTCCATTCTCAATCGATGCGTTCATTCAATTTTGGGCCTTCCTTGGAATGCATCGGTAAGTTAGAGATACAAGGAAGTGAGACTCCTGAGCATCTATCAACTGCTACAGAAAGCAGAGGCGGTCTTTGTTTACAATGCTTTGAAGACACCAGACTTTCTCTCTCTCTTCAGATGCTTTTTCATAACCAAAGAAAAAGAAATATCGTACTATCCAAGAAATTAAGCAAATCTGAAGGTTCCGCTTTTCAGAAGAGTCATAGGTCAGAAAAATATAAAATACAGAGGAGCTAAAACCTGGAACAAACTTCTTGAAAAAATCAAAAATACCACTTCACTAAATCGATTCAAAAAACTACTAATTGAACATATTACGAGGGATGTCTGATTCAAATTACCTTCCACTTAACTCCTCCTGGATTTTAAAAACACAGAGGAAATCATTATCGATATAGAAATAATGTTAAAGGAAGCAGTTGGCAAATAGTTTGTAAATTTCTGTGCATGTATCTTATCATTTTTCTTTTCTCTCATCATTTAATTGTAAAAATGTTCACAGTGCTATTATAGGTAGTGATGGTTTACGAAGTCTTCTGTAAAGAAATGTACAAAAAACCCATTTATTTCTGTCTTTTCTGTTGAACATTACCTGCACAATTTCAGAACTATATATTTTTAATGTTATTCACATCGTTTTCTAAGGAAAACCCCCATAAAAAGCCATTGGCTTAAGTGTTCTCCCTCTCTTTTTGCTGTTATCTCCCCCCCCCCCCAAAAAAAAGTGTAACATAAAATAGGGATAAATAAAATTATTATTATTATTCTCGATTTATTATTTTTTATGACACGGCATAGTACTAAGATTTCTAATGAAATTATCTTTGTATATTATTTAAAAATAAACGAATACGCTTATAGGACGCATATATAAACTTTTGGGAGATAATTTCTGTTCTACGTAAAAGCAATTTTGGTAAAATTGCTTTTACGGAGAACAGAATGAATATTTCCATTCTTATGAAAATAAAACCATAATCCTTGTAATTATGAAGACTAGGCATTATTAGACCTCTCAGCATATAAATTTCCATGTGTGCTGTAACCTAAGTAGAACAGTGTAAAAATAAAAGAAAATTGTTTATCAGCATGAATCAAACACGTGTTACTTGAATCCTTGAAGTTCCTCTACACTTCGGGTGTGTCCTCTATGACAGAGTTAAAAGCGTAAACAGCCTTTCAGAAACGATTAAATAAGTCCTATAAATAGTTTTGAGATTGATAGGATCACACCAGCAAATTTATGAAAGAATTATTACAGTATTATTTTTCTAGTAGTCCAGTTTATTGCAGCTTTTTGTTTTTTTAAGTTAACGGAACATATTTAATTTGATTTAAGGAAGGAAAGTCCATTGCAAAATGTTACACCTTAACATCTATTTGAAGAGGCCTCCAGATTTTAACTTCCTTATTCACGTGCAGTACGATGAATAACTTTGCTGTCATTGTGGAAACGCCTAATTTCGATTTCCAACGCCGATTGAAATTGAGAAATTCTTCTCGTTTAAATGGAAGGAACTATTATGGATTTTTTATTTTTATTTATTTATTTTTTTCCCGTACCGTGGACTGCAGTGAGGTTTAGGGGGGGGAGGGATACATATTATTTCCCTCTACCGGAAATTCGGGTTCTTCATCCCTCAAACATCACAGAATACACAAAATTTGTACAAACAAAGACACTGAAATTTTTATGCACTGATGTCTCGTGTCCACATACCAACGGTTTTAGAAACTGTAGGCGGTTTTGTTTTGCACACCAGTAATGGGAGTCCTTTCCACAAATCCAATAATTCAATTTCCTGGTCTTAATAAGACTGAAGTCTCAATGAGACTCAAGCTACTTTAGTCTTATTAAGACCAGGAAACTCATTAGAATTGCTTGTTTAAAATAAATATATTATATAAAATTTATGTAAGTTGTGTATATTTATATTATAAACACACGTTATATTACAAATGAAAACTTCATATTTTTATCTATCAGGTATTCTTGTGAGTCCTACATAAACATATTGATTAATATCCTGTGAATTTGAGTTTCGTGGTGGAAATAGCTTAAATAGCTCACTCCTAATATTTATTATTAACTACTTCTAATATTCGATATTCTCATAAATTTGTATTACGTCGTAAATATTTTTTCAACTAGTGTAAAACTGGTTTAATGTCTATTCAGTCAACCAGTGCGTTGCGAAAACATAATGGGCTTCGAGGGAATATCCTTGGGATATGTCCTTACTAACTTCATATAATTAAGTAAAAACTAAGCATGTTATGCGAGTACATGGGTCGTATAGTAGTCACTGATTTTGGTTTTTCTTCAAGAAGGTTGAGAAAATAATGGCAAAGAGTTCGTATTCAAAACGCGTTGGTTTGCCGTTTCGCTCGATACGTTTACAAGGGAGAGGACTTCAAAAAAGATTTGTATTCACCCAGAAGTATACTTCGTGACAGCATTGTGAGTCAACGTTGAGTCTATGAAAGCATCCTATTTTCAAATGCGAACGGAAGACGATTTCTGCGGCGAAAGGGTTGTCCAGACCTATTTGATCGGATTTTTAAAATGGAAATATCTACGGCGGCATATATAAATTTAATTATTTATGTATAGCGTGCATAAGTCAATATATTTACGATGTATATAAATTTAATTATCTATATTGAATGTAATAAGCCTATTATATACATATTTTATATTTTAACGTCAAAATTTAAAATCGCATTGTGTACGAACAGAGTCAGTGGGATTATGGACACTAAGTTTTAAATAAACATTGTTCATAATTTGCTTCACTTGATACGATATTTTAGCACCTGCAGTGAAAACTTTGAATACGTTGGCGACTAGTTCTTCGAATCTTGCGATAGTCGCCATGTGAAGAATGCGTAGAAGCTTGTTACGCATCGATCATTTCTTTAATTTTTACTCATTTGTATGTGAAACTTTTCGTATGATTTGGTATATATAAAGTTTTTTTTTTCTCCTCCCTTCCTATCCTATCTATCTTTTCTCTACACATTGTACTCCCCAAATTTCAATTCTGCATCCCTTATATCTGAGTGGCACCAAGTCTCTGATATCCCAACAATATCCGCCTTGGATGTCTTAACCAGCACTTCAAATTCATCAAATTTATTTACTATACTCCTAGCATTGGTGTACATGCAAGTATACGTGCACCTGTTGTTACTCTTAGTTACAACACAGCCCGTATATTTACTTTTTTCCTGACCCCCAGCAGTTCCTGAAATCCCCAGAAACTGGCTTTCCAGGCTGCTGCTCATTACAATAGAAGCAGTGCAAGAATCATTTCCACCTCTGCCTGCGGCTTCTGTTAATCTATTAGTCTGTGAATCCTACCCCCAAGCTAGCAGTTTTCCGACCCACCTAAATCTTCCTCGATAGCATCAGCAAATATTCTTGCACCCTTTCTATTTAAGTGTATCCCATCCGTGTAGAAGCAATCTCTTCTGTTAACCAGCACAGACCACGCTGACAAAAATTCTACCCCATGAGCATTCTCTCCAGGGCCGAATTTATTGACAAGGCTCTCATCATATACTCCCTCCTATCGTGTCTGGGCAGGATTGCAATCATTTTCAAGTTTAATCCTAACTCGCGACTTTTTTTCAACATTGACCTGTACTTGTTGAGTAAATCCGCAGATCTCCTACACTTAATGTCATTATTGCCAACGTGTACAACGATATTACCTTTTGTGCCCTTAAAAGATGATATCTGCTCTACAACATCATCAATTTTTGCCCCTGGTAGACATTCCCTGGTCCTGTTGCACCTATCCTTTCTGCACAATATATTTCCCTTTTCCCTAACAATTGAGTCACCAACAATAACTAGCTCCTGTGGGACCAGCGCATTCTGCACTGAAAGTTGCCGCTGTGTTGCCTTGTGCATAAGAGTGTGCTCTGACGTTGAGTTGGGCAGCTGAAAACTTGATGGGCCCCTATTTTAATTCTTTCGAGGGCATCATCAAACGCTGAGTTGGCGCCTAATTTCTTCACATTCTCTGCACCTAGCACACTCAAAGACATCTTCCATGGCTAGATGATGTCCTGTTCGAGAGAGATCCGCAAACATGTCGCATTTTGCACATTTTTTTAGACTGTGATGCGTTGGAGAATCGTCCCCTACGGGTTTCCCCCCAAACCACAGCATTTTCGCTACTTTGCGCAAGTTGCTTTGCTGCTCTAGCCTGGGCAATCATTTCCGTTTAAATGTAATTTAATTAATAATAAAAGTTAAAAGGATTTATAAATTTAATTGATTAATTGCCAATACTATACTAAGCTAACAGATCCCTGCTACAGTGGTACATATTACGCTATCAAGTTCGAGATATACGTAATGCTATTCCGTATCGATACTACACAATGGTGGCAAGTTTCGAAAAAGTACAAGTTTTACCGATATTATGTGATAACCCACAAAATCTCCAAGTTCAAAATAAACTAAGTATCGTAACTAGGAATATAAAGCTATTTCTAGAAAATAAATTAATATGCCAATTTAGTCAATAAAATGGTAAAAATTAAAAAAAAAAAAAAACTTCTCTATTAGCTGGAGCCGTAAAAAATTCGCCCGCACCGAGCTAATCTCGTTCCCACGCTCAAAAATAAAATCAAGTTATCTAGTTTTGAACCAAAGCAATGGGAAAAAACCGTTTTTTTTTTTTTTTTTTTTTTTCTGTGAAACTAGGAAGTACAAGCCCTCTTTCATGTTACCCTTCTGAACCTTTGATCCCCCTTTGTGAATTGGAATACATTTGCACAATCCAGTCCGTGTCCGTGACTGGAGATGTGCAAACCCCCGAGTCCAAGGATGCTCTCATAATTATGGCTAAGGGTTTGCTTACTTCCTTTACCACCTCCTTTAATATAACTTGTTGTAACAATTGTAATAGAAAGTTGAAACAAACACCATCTATTACACTTTTTCAACATAATCACACAAAATGACACATTTATGGCACATCAATACAATTCCGAAGGCCAGTTTTGCAGAAGTCCTTTGACTCCTTCAAACCACGACTCTGCCGTAGAAATCATCTCATCATCAGCAGCAAAGTGTTTTCTATGGAGAAAGAACATCAGGGCAGGAAAGAGGATGAAATTGAAAGCTGCAAGGTCTGAGGAATAAGCAGGATGCTGCAATATTTCAGTTTTTCTGGCACATCGACAACATTTCATGTCCACATTATGTCCTTTCTCCTTCTTCTGGTAAGTGATCAATCTGGAACCCATCTAGCAGACACTTTACCCACATGAAACTGTTGATGATGAAGTTTTCCACAGACCCTACACTACACTAGTTTAATTCTTGGACTCTAATATGGTGATCTTCCAGAATTAATGCCTCAATTTTTGCAATACTCTCTTCTGTTACAGCAGCTGTTGGGCGTCCTGTGATTTCTTTATCATGCACTGAGGTTCTTCTATATTTGAATTGTTTATAACAGTGTTCAACAACACTGTAACCTTGGCAGTCTTCACAGACAGCCATTTCTACGTGGATTGTTTTGTTTGGGTGTTTTGAGAGGACTTGAATCATTGGTCTGTATTCCGCTTTATCCATTCTAACACTTAACTTTATTCAGCGCTGCAAAGAAATAAAATTAATTCGTATGGCTGCAATTCAAGGTACCAAGAAAAAAAAGTCTTTCTATTACAGCTGCTCCTGGATGAATATAAATATATTTTGAATCCCCTCGTACAATCAAAAATTAACTTCAAAGCGTTCTAGTTGCTAAACTTAAAAAAAAAAAAAAAAAAAGGTTTACAAAATGTTAGAATGTGTACTTCCAGTTATAATTTCCGCACATTCGTTGCATGTGATCTTGAAAACCAACGAGAAATGGTATATCTTTTTTGCATGTGTTTTAAATTAACTTTTGACTAAAATATTTAATTTTTATTAGTAAATATTAGTGTTTCGGCTTTTAATATTTGTCATTTCGACCATTGCACTGGTCTAACCGAATGAGTATCGGTTTCCTTTCTCTCAGGTGGTGTTTGTTTACTGGAACCTGCATCAGTTGAGAATCCCACTGCACTGTGATCGGTGTCAAATCAAAGAAGGATGCACAGTACTTTAGAAAGCAAATACTGTATTCCATTTTCATTCAATTAACTCAATTACAGTCATTCTTGCGGCGATTGTTTGTTGTTTAGATTTTTAGTGGAATTCAGCAAACAAGAGTGATTTCGGCACTGTTTTGGTATAATGACATGTAATAAATGAAAATTAAGATCGAATTTGGCATGAATGTGTCGAATTTTTAGCCTTTATACTCTCAATATATATGTTTTTTAATATTTTTATATATGACACACCCCAGAAGGAAAGAACATTTTCGAAGCACACGGGAATGTCGTTCCGGTGCTTTCGACATTCCGGAGTGCACCGGAATGTTATTCCGATTCGCCACGTACATCGGTAATGTCACGAACATACTTCACTATTAAAAATAAGATGTTTGAACGAGCGTTCCGTTTCGTAAAATTTTCCATTTTGATTCCTATTTATGCGTGGTCTTCTCATCTTGTTTATCACATACCCTCGTTCTCGCAATTACGATGCGTGTTTGCGTGTAACCGAACTGGCGAACCCAACTTTTAAGTTTACTCTGTAATACGCATCTGTTGAGTTAGGTGAACACGTCTTGATTTCATTTGGCAAATAAAGGGGTTCATATTTCCGAGTTCTAGAAGTCGAATCACTACTGAATTATTTTTCTTGCATCGACACGTTCTTTCAATAAATGCAGAGCAACACGTAGTATTAATATCCTGTCATAATCATGCCTATTTCCTTTTGTGTAGGAGATGCAGATATTCTAGCAGAAGGAAATGATTCACCTTTTTCTTTAAAATTATCCTATATTTCCGAACTGTTGTGGATTCAATCACCGGTCCGGTGTGAAAAAATATCAAAATATATTATTTCGGGTATGAGAATACTGAAGATCAATTAAAACAACGGAAACAATTTAAATAAATCACGTATTCCGTTGTAATTTATTCTTTCACTTTATTGAAACATTGTTTTCGTTTTTCAAAAAAAACGAAAAAAAATCAAGAGCGATATGAACTCCAATGGAGTAATACAGGCTCATGTTCGGGTTATCTCTGATCTGAAACTGCTTTTCACTCGAAATCAGTTTCAATTCAGACATTATGAAAGATAGTTTTCTACTATGTAAAGCATCTTTCACAGAATTCTTTAATCTTTCATGCTTCTATGTAAAATTATATGAAAGTTCGCTTATCTTTTATTGAATGAAAAAAAATGCCCAAATGCTAAAATATCAGTTTATTTGTAACAAATGAACATCGTGTTACAGTTGCGGTGATGTACAGATATTCATAATTTACATGCCCTGAAATACATACGTTAGAGAAATTGATAACATGCACTGGAATAAGTAAAAAGAAAAAAAATGTAAAAGTACAGTGGCGGATTCAGGGCAGGGGCACCGGGGCACGTGCCCTACTGTCATTCTTCGAAAAATATATACCAATCGTTTAAATTCCCTTTAGCTACAAAAAAGTTTTTTTTTTTTTTTTTTTTTTTTTTTCATTGTTAACATAGGATTTTATCTAATTTTGCGTTGTGGCTCAGCTATTTTCAACTGACTACAGTTGGCAACGCTGATGCTAATGTGATCGACACTCTAGTGCACAAAATGGTGCCCCTCCGGTCATTTTTTTCTGGATCCGCCACTGTAAAGAAGTAACCAGAGATTTTTTGAAACATAGATGTATAATCTATAATATGATTCCCAATCTTTATATTTTCTCTCACCTCTTGAATAATAATTATATTTAGCAGCGAAGCCTTTTAATAGTTCTGAAGTGCCTCAAAGTTCGGCTCTACCGGAGAGAGAGAGAGAGAGAGAGAGAGAGAGAGAGAGAGAGAGAGAGAGAGAGAGAGAGAGAGAGAGAGAGAGAGAGAGAGAGAGAGAGAGAGATGCAGTTTTAAATCTCGCTCAGCATCAAAGCCTGGATATTTTGACTTTCCCCTGAAAATTTGAACATTTCTTTCAAGCCAAATGAAAAGCTGATTAGACAAAAAGCTTGAACAAATCAGCCACTTTAAGAATTTCATAAAGTTTTCCTTTTTAAATATTTTAATAAATTACAACGAAACTAAAAATGATAGGAAACTGTAGAAATGAAGTTTGAGGAATACTTTATTGCCAGTGGTTCGCGAACTACGGGTTCATTGGAAAACATTGGCTATAACATAGCTTTCGTGGATGTGTACGTATAAAATAATATATTTGTACAATATTGCTCTATACCAGGGGTGGCCAACTTAATTTGGGATGCGATCTACTTTTTTTCTTCCAAATGTGCCACGATCTACGATCTCAAGAATTTCATTACACGTGGTTAAAAAAGTTAATCACCACATTTCGAAAAATGTTGCTTATAAATATTAAAATTAAATTCAATTCAGAATTCTTATTTTAAATTCATACGTATTTGAATTTATGTGAAGTCTGTCTTCATGTCATCTGCCAAGCTTTTCAAAATCGGGGATATACTGTGATAAGGCCAACCGTAAAGGATATTCTCTATGCAAGTCCGTAAGAGTAGAGCGATTCTTCGTCTTTGTTTCAAATACGAAAAGGCCGATTCACATAGATATTCACATAGACACTTTACCCGATTTCACATAGATAGATATTCACATAGTTGTAATTTAAAAAGCCGGATCACAAACCACTCCGTATCTTATAGCTGCTAATAATTATCTCCCCATTGATCAACAATTTGATTTTTTAAATTTCATTCAGCAAATTTCTAAATCTCTATAGAAACTTACTCCGACTCAGCCACCTCACATCTGTGTGTAATATCAGATCTGGTTCATTTTCATCGAGTTGTATTTTGAAAAGTCTCTTTTGAAGAGATTGTCCTCTGATGGAATTCATGATTTTGAAAGTTATGTCCATAACACTTTTAGTATTAAATCTTTTGTTGGCTAACACTTGTTAGTGGATGATACTGTATCATCCACCAACTTGGTACTGAAAAAATCTGCGAATTCATCATCCTTTTGGGTCAATGTGATGAATCCTTTAAGATGCCCGGTCATTGCTTTAGCTCCATCTGTTGTTATTGATACGAGCTTAAATAGTGGTAATTTAATTTTTTTAATAAAATTTTTGAATGCGTTAAATATATGAAGACCTCTAGTTCTTTCTTTTAACGAAACCATACCTAGCAGTTCTTCTCTAGTAGCATACGAAAACCATACGAATAAAAACGAGCACTGACCCGCACCCCTGACCACTCGGCTAGTACTATGAGACTTCATTAGGAAGTCTCAATAACCATTTTTTGATTAGTGGAATGACATTAGTGATTGAGATCATAGTAGTAAGTTAAATTCAATGTCTGTTCTCAGTTTAACGATTTCTTTCTGACAGGTTATCTTGCTTGGAAACGCTCGAAATCTGAGTGCGATGTCGCTAACATAGTTTTTTTATTTTTTTTTAAATAAAAAAGTATGAAAAAGTAAGGTCAGATGTATCCATAAGATTTGATATATAATAAAGTGCAAGTAGTAACAATTTATAAGGGTCAAATGTGGTAAAAGATAAATAGTAATTAAATTTTGTAATATAAAAACAATTACCACTGATTTTAATTACAGACCACAAAAAGAAATTACAACCCGGTGAATGCAGCGTACCCCAGCGATTCTGTATCAGAATCGGTGTCCAAAAAAAAAAAATTAAAGTAATACTATTTTTGATTAATTAGTGCAGGCTAATTAGTTTTTGATTAATTAGTATCGTAATTTGTGAAGCAACCTAGTCGATCATCATTCGTCTGTTGCGAGTAGCAGTAGGTTAAAGTTCTGAAATCACTTTTTTATAATGTTTCAGTGTATTATCTAAATGAGACCTGAAACAAATATTTTATGGAATATTTTTAAAATCTTTCTAGAATTTTACTATTACGAAGAAACTTACCGTCATAAATAACTGGCCAATGCAAGAATAATAGGCATTTTGTAAACCTGAACCATAAAGAGCAATAATATCGTGATCTCTAATGATTTACTTAATTAAGCAAATCTTTCGGCAGCTTGTTTTAACTTTTAGAGTATGAGGACTAAATGTGGTTGTATTATTAAATGTAAATACCTGAGTCTATTGCTTCCAGTATTCAAGACAATGAATACCGGAAGGTCTTGAATACCGGAAGAGATGGGGGAAACCCCTGGTGCTGTTAGACACTAAACAGACTTGACACTTTGCTTCCAGTATTCAGGATAACGGTTATTGTTATTATTTGGTGTTTATGAGCATTAGCAACTAAGACCATATCGCTCTGGGATATGCGGTAGTCATTCCCTGACCTTTCCGCATCCTCCGTATTTGGTGGTGACGGGCTCGAACCCCGGTCTAATCAAGAAGCGTGTGCTACGTACTGCTGCTCCTTCCCACCTGGCTACGGAGGCGCCTAGGATAACGGTACTGAAAAGAATAAAAGTATTCGAATAGAATACACTTTAATTAGATGAGTAAAATCAGTAAGTAAGAGAAAGAAAAATAAAATAAATTTTCTGCTTATATTCCGGGACGACCACACGATCGGAGGAGTTCACATGATAGAAAATACAAGAAACAGCACCGTAGTTAGCACTCATGCTGGCTTGGACCACGGTCACTGAAAGCATGTATACCCATTGGCGCCTGAACGTATGCCCAGTGGCGCCTGACTACTTGGCTACGGCAGCCTGTCGATAAGTAATGCCAACATGGGTAACTGACAAACACGAGAGAGAGAGAGAGAGAG
Source organism: Mastigoproctus giganteus (assembly GCF_048544385.1). NCBI lineage: Eukaryota > Metazoa > Arthropoda > Arachnida > Uropygi > Thelyphonidae > Mastigoproctus > Mastigoproctus giganteus. The sequence goes on along the minus strand of NC_143588.1, from coordinate 21,123,839 downwards.
AGAGAGAGAGAGAGAGAGAGAGAGAGAGAGAGAGAGAGAAAGAGACTTTATTTCAGCTGGTTGAATAAATATAGATAAATAAGTAGTTTCAACTGTTACGGCCAAAGGCCAGGCGCTCACATTAAAATTAAATAATTAATTATGTACACAACGATTTAAAAATTTAAAAAAAAAAAAAAAGTAACATGTTATTATGATTTCTCACATAATGCAATATTAACTGTATTTAGATGCTACATCACGTCAGGTTATACAGTATTTACAATATACACGAATGACACTCATACCTTCTCTGTGGAGACGCATCGATGTGCTCTTGTGGGTATGGTGAGACTTTGCCCCAGACTTAACAAACGAGTCTTGTCGTAGCACAGGAGAGCTGGACAGTTGGTGTAGAGAGGAGCACGAGCTTGTTCTTATTGGCTTCTGTGATTCAAACGAGCTGCTAAGACCTCTTTCCAATAGTGAAGTTATTGGTGAAGAACTTATTCAAATCGGCATCTAGATGCTGTACTTCCGTTAGCATTTGATTTGGGAGAAGCGATCTGGCATATGAAGTCTCCGAGGCTTCCAGCAGAGCATCGGGATTGAGATTTGGTCTGTGACCATCTTAACTTTGGCTACCAGTCGTTATACTTCAATAATATCAGGTAGTCGTTGAATCCCCAGTGAAGTTGTTCTGTAGTTCTGTCCTGTGGTGGGAGACAGCTTTTCGGGTTAGCTCATTTAAGAAGACAGAATTCTGCAGTGAGGATTGGCTTCTTCGTTGTAGTAGCTGCAGATGCCCACACTTCAGCGGCATAGAAGAGTGGAGTATAAATTACAGTTCTAATGAATTTCATAATAATTTGAGGATCCTTGACAGATTAATTGCTGTTTAGCTGTACACTTCTTATTTGTTAACAGGATATGGCTCACTTAGGGCCAAATTACATGAGAGAGGGTTGGAGATAGATCCTTTCTGTACATGTGGCGAGCAGGAGACTTGGATGCATGTAATTTTTTTATGTCGGGAGTATGAAGACCAAAGGCGGATTTTGATGGCGCATATTCCTGACTTATCATTTGATACAGTGCATTTGCTTATTGCAAATCGTGACTGTTTTAATTTATTTCAGGAGTTTTCAGCTGCTGTTTTTTCAAGAAGAACTGTTCTCAGAGCCTTTCTTCAGAGGCAAACCTAGTGTCTCTGAAGAAAGGCCAACATGGGTAACATGTTGGAGGAACTTCATGGAGTTTCACTATTTGTTACTACATCTGGCTGGCGGCTGGGGTGCTGGACCTGATTCATGGTGTTGGGTCTGGTGCTCTGGTTGGTTGTCTTTTGTGCTGCGATCATGAATACTCCATTCTGGATTCTGCCGTGCTGGATCAGATTCATTGCGTCGGGTCTGGTGGTCTAAAGGGTCTATTATCCATGGCGTACAGTTGGAGATTGCTGGATAGTACCGTTATTGGTTTTGGAGGTTCCAGTGCATGTAAAACAGCAGCTGAGGAAATATTCAGTTGAACTGTGATTTTTGAAGTTTATAGTTGTGCCATCCAGACTATTGAATATTATTGTTGTTTTATTATATATGTATATATATTTTATTATTATTATTTTTTTCCCTGCTGGCTCCCTGGTATGGGCAACCCGGGGCGCGGGATTGCTGGCACTCACTGGTATTGCACTACCTCCAGTGGGTGCGGGATTTCAAGTGCGAATAGCGCTACAGTAAAATCAGACTCAGGTAATTTAACATACTTTTTAAGGACTGCTTTGTAAAGACTATATATTCCCAAGTTCTCAAGGTAGATTTGGGCTTATGCCTGGGAGCTACCCTGAATAAGAACACACTTGCACACACACACACGAGAGTTTAATATTTGTCAGAGCATATAATTATATGTAAATATATCTTGTATATAAATCATGTATATACTTTTATGTACATAATGTTGAGACTATATTGTGTGTAATTAATAAATGAATGAATGAAAAAAAAAATGCCCATTGAAGAGGAAGTACCGATAGAGGGATTGTTGGTTGGATTAATCATGGAAATGTGCTCCTGTTCTTAAGATTATTTAAAGTATTTTAAGCCACCCCGCTGCTATAAAATTATGTGCTTCTTAAAGATGAAGTGTTGGTGAGTTGTTGGGTTAAATTTTGGGATCGTGGGGTTGTGCTGATGTCATTGAGTGAAGCGTTCTTTCATCACTTGAATACCATACATAGGAATACATATAGTTTATACCGTTTTCCCATAGACTTAGCATTAGCCCATAGAGTTTTTATGGGAAAAAATGGCTACCTGAGAATTTTTGTTTAAATATATCCATGGAGACGAAAAACACTAACTAGTGCCATCTCAGTAACACTGAGATGGCACTAGTTAGTACTGAATATAATTAAATATAATATAATTCAAAATATACATATTAATTTTGAAGTAGGGTGATTATCTTTCGGGATATTTTGAAGAAGAGAAATCTATACAACTATAAGATTATTTATTTATGGCTTTTGTTTTTATTCACTAACACATACACTCTTAAATATGGATACGGATTTGGGAAAAACTTTAACTAGACATTCTGACGCAGAGAATTGGTCTTCCTGATCAGAGTTAGTGGATTCGGTGAGGAGAAAGAAATCTCCAGACAATGTAAAACTGTCTAGAGGTAAAAAAACCCCGAAAACCCTAAAACGCCCAGAGTGCTTGTTCCTCGGTTGGATAAAGACAAGGATAAGGATAAAAATCCTCATGTGTGGGTGGAAGAGTCTATCCCATCGATAGAAACGGATGTCAATTTTATTACTTCTACGATTAATACGGATAATCAAAATAGTTCTAGTGAAAATGATGTGGTTCAGGATTCGTCATTTACCGAGGGTTTGGACCTTGGTGGGTCCCTTGAGGCTTCTGCTGTGTATGGAACGGTAGCCAAAATCCGAAAGGCTTTGGGAGAGTTTATGTCAGCTGATTCAAGCAAAGTAACAAAGTTGGCCTCAAATCGCATCCATAGTTTGTGGGCAGATTTGGAGGCAGTCACAACAGCTTTATTGATTGGCAATGAGCGATTAAAAGTTAAATCAGCGGAACTAGAAATTCGAGCAAATCATTTTGATCAGCTAATGGAGAAACGGGCAGCTCCTCACAGATTATTTGCTGATGCAATTAGGCAGAAATTGGTCTGTGAGAATTCTAATGGTGATACTATTGTTAAGGAGGCTACTGTGAGGCGCGCAATGGGTGTTGCAGCTGCAGATAAGGTTGTGCCTGTGTCCTCGGTTAGTCCTCGTGGTATTTCGGACCCTAAAAACATTGTTATACTTAGACCTACAGAGAATTCTGCTTTGGTTTCGAACCAAGACGTCAGGAATGCGGTGGCAGATGCAATTAAGAAGGATTATAAGAATATGAAGATTAAAAATATTCGTCTCCTGAGGAATAAAGGGGTTTTATTAGAAACCACAAACTCAGAAGATGCAACTAGGATAGGGAATGTTTCAGCTTAAAGGAGGTTGGTCTATCGATCGAGAGGCCTAAAATGTCAGATCCAACAGTGCTTGTATAAGTGGCGCCCAAAGAGTTTACAAAGGAAGAAATCCTGGAGGATTTATACTATAAAATTTTAAAGATTATGAATTTACCCAGGATGAGGTAAAAGATGAAGTAACATTCAGATTTAATTCTGGATCTGGAACTAATGCAACTAAATGGGTCATTGGTTTCAGCCCTCGATTATATAAATGCTTGTTTAATATTGAAAGAATTTTCCTTGGATTCGGTTCCCATAAGTTTCGGAAATTCACGGTGGTGAACAAGTGTTTTAGATGTCTGGGTTTTGGACATGGTGCACAGTCATGTTCACACAAGACTGTTTCTTGTGGTCACTGTGCTAATGGGGGTCATGTTTTCGCTGAGTGTCCTCACAAGGAGGACCCTCCACAATGTATTAATTGTAAGAGAAGAAACAGAGATTGTAATCACTCCGTAAGGGACATTAAGTGTCCTGAGTACATGAGAGCAGTGGAATTAGCAAACATGCGCATCAATCATGGATACTAACTCCTTCTCTGATTTTACTTCTGGAGCTTTGCAAGGTCATAGTGATTTAAAATTTTGCAAATAAATCAGGGCTGTCGGGCAGTTGCTGATGAAATAAGGGTGATTGCCTTGGAGCATTGTATAGACATTGTTTGTATCCAGGAACCATTTTATTCTTCACAAGTGGGAGGGGCAGCCCATAAGATTATGGGTTTTCCTTCTTCTACTAGAATAGTAGAAGCTGCTGTTTTTGCAAGAAGAACTGTTCTCAGAGCCTTTCTTTGAGAGGCAAACCTGCCTAAAGCTCAGGAATACTATGTGAACTCTCTACATGGAAATCGCCTTGAGAAACTTCTACAGCCTTATTCTACAAGCTCAGATTCTACTAGAGAAGAAATTAAATCAGACTATATATTTCCCGAACAGTTAGACTACTGGACAGTCTTTACAATTGTATAAAACAGAAATACATGACTATTGGTAAGTAACAACTAATGTTGCTGTAAAACGACTGTAAATAATTTTCAAATTCTGTTGCTAGAACTGATCAGAGAGAGTGGTAAACCTCACTGGAATGTAAATAGTGTAATCAATGTTAACAGTTTATTTACTTGTTAATGCTAAACTTAATAGGGACTGATATATAATGTTATAGAAAACTGCAGTTCTTTAAAAATGTTTGTCTTGGCTGTGTGACTTCAATGGGTTTTTGGTGCTCCAGCCTTGGTGTTTTTTTTTTTTTTTTTTTTTTTTTTTTTGCGGGCTCTAAGGCCTGGACAGCCTGGGAGCGGGATAACAGCTGGCACCCACTGGTATTGCACTACCTCCAGTGGGTGCGGGATTTTGTGCACTTTGGTATGTAAGAGGTAAAAAGAAAAAAGGAAGAAAGGGGAACTCGGCTACTCGTGCCTGGGGACAGGCACCAGGCAGCAGCTGTCCAGGTGTTGGCTGCTTCTTTGCAGAGGTCCTACATTCAATATAGATCCACTAGGTGGGGATGGGCTATGCCTAGGGGCCACCCTTTATACCAGAACACACACACGTGTTTTGTACAGTGTTTCCTCAACTGTATTCTGAACAAAAATATATATACTAGGATAATTATATATGAGAATGAAAATGTATATAAATTATTGTATATGTTTCTTGAGATTGTACATAATATTTGAGTGTGTAAATAAATGAAAAAAAAATGCCCATTGAAGAGTGGCTGATCTGAACGTCAGTTTAAAACGGATAGGAAACACTGGAAGATGAACCGCGCAGTAGGTTCCTTTCGACGTCACGAAAGTGAAGGAACTCGTGCAAAATAATAGGCGAATGGCTATTGAGATATCCGATGAAATCAGATTGTTTGTAGGCGCAGTACAAGATTTAGGGATGCGTCCCTTGTGTGCAAAGTTTGTTTCCCGCTTGCTGTCAGACGATCAAATGGATTGCAGGAAAGTCATTGCAGGTGATTTGTTTCGTATCCTGCGTAGATTTTTTTTTTTGAAGAACCTACGCAGAATCAGAGCTTCTAAGGAAAATGGTCACTGGGGATGGGAGTTGACCTCGAGACTAAGGTGGAATCATCCGAATGGCACATAGGAATGTCCCCACAGCTAATGAAACAAAATACAACTTCAGACTCACACTGATCTTTTTTTTTTTTTTTTTTTTGACGACGAGGACATCGTGCAGCACAAATTTGACTAGGAGGAGAAGTATTATTGCTGCTTACTTCGTTGAGGTCTTGATACGCTTGTAGGAATATTTGAGGCGAAGACAACCGCAAAAATGGGAGAGTGGCTGGATACTGCATTGCGACAATCCCCCGAGTCACACGGCAATGTCAGTTCAACAGTTTTTGGCTGAGAGAAGAAAAAAATCACAATCGTGTAGCAGCCACCCTATTCCCCTCGACCTTGCGTCGTCTGGCTTCTGGCTGTTTCCTAAACAGAAAATGGAGGTTTCGGGGTCGTCGTTTCGCTACAATGGTGACATCAGAATAAACGCCGAAGCGCCCTTATGTGCGCTAAAAACACACACACACACACACAAACGATTTTAAAGAATGTTTCAAAGCTTGGGAAGACCGATGGAGAAAGTATGTGTGTGCTCGTAGAAGGAAGGGACTGTGAAGGGGATTAGGTTAATAAGCCGAGTACACTATTGTTCGCTCAATACACTTTTGTAGTAAAGTTCCGGGAACTTTTTGAATGAACCTCATATGATTTGTTTTTAGAGATGCAAAATCGAGGCCAATATTAAGAACAAAAATAAATTCAAGAACGGTTTTTGATAATGTATAATGGATTAAGAGGAGTTTTTTTTTTTTTTGTTTTGGACCGCAACGAATACGGATGGTTTACCATAACGGCAAGAAACAGTTGCCTTAAAGTAAATTGTATATTCAAGTAGGTTAAATACGTCTCCTTTCTAAGAACGTAGGCGCCTCCGTAGCCAGATGGGAAGGAGCAGCAGTGCGTAGCACACGCTTCTTGATTCGAGCGGGGTTCGAGCCCGTCACCACCAAATACGGAGGATGTGGAAAAGTCAGGGAATGACCACCGCATATCCCGGAGCAATATGGCCTTAGTTGCTAATGCTCCTAAAAAAAAAACCAAAATAACAATAACTAAGAACGTATTTTATTTACATTTACAACCTTCCCAACATCATAACAACAGTTAAATGAACTTCAATGCATGTCTAGAAAAGAGAAAGCTGGATAATTTTAATTAGTCCCTAGTCATGCGTGGACACAATGAGAAAGTGAGGTCAACGTGTGCGTGACGTGTTATAACGACTTCCTGCCGAGACCGAAGAAGCCGAATGGAAAATAATCTCCAGTACAAAGATTTTTTTTTCACCTGTTCTCCGTGTGGATGGATAATTCATCGTTGACTTACGCAGGAGGGGGGAAGGGATTCTTCTAGTAAGCTGAGTAGACAACTAAACATTTAAATATTCCCCGTTTCATCACATTTATTTAAATTTTGTTATATATAAGTATATATACAAAAATTAAAATAATGGGGCCAGAAATGGTTTCGGTATAAATTCTTCGGTTAAAGAATATGGAAAATAAAGTTTTCAATTTTGTATTTCTGAGGACAGTTAAATAATAATTACTTAAATTATTTTAAAATTATTTAAATTATTTTAAAATAAATGAAATTAGGTATTCCTTTAATAATTAAGCTTTTTCCCTCTTTTCATTTCGGAATCGCGAATGCTGTCTAGCTAGCTGGACACTTTGCAGCAGTGAGAAGGACTCGGATTTCAGCCCAAACCATCTGAAATAATCTGTACAGACTTCGAACTCTACGCATGAATACCTGTGGTGTGTGGGAGGGGGGCATTGAGTGCCCGACAGCTCATAGGGTTGGAAGAATGTGACACTTGAACATTGTAATTGGACGGACGAGGATTATCATCCTGTGTTTTCAAATACCCACAGTTAGGTTCTCGCTAGGTCCTGGTTTGGCTTGAAAGAGAAACCCGAAACAACCCTGTATGCCTAAAAGAAGACAGTTCAGTAGAGTTGATTGCTGGTATGGGGTAGCATTAGTGTCTTTGGTCATACAGACCTTCACATGATCAGTAACAGGACTCAGCCGTCATGTATAGTGATGCGATCCTGTGATTCGTGGTCCTTCTGTATGGTGATAAATGATTAGGTGTTTAGTCAGTAAAATAATATGTTTAATACAAATAGATACTGAATATCTTTAATTAAAAATAGATACTATAGCTTTCGAGACAAAGCGTGTCTCTTCTTCAACAGAAAATGGAAACTTTAGAGATAAAATTATTCTAACGGACCCAGTTGTGCGTGCAGTGAGGCGTGCGAGAGCACGAGGTAGATCATTTAATCATTAAACTGGGGTTTATTGTTGCTGCATGGACGTGCGTAGTTTTTCTCCAGCGCTTGTCTTAACCTAAAACGGTTGTCTCTAAGATGTGGTGTAGTCTCATGCCTTTGCAGCGGTTCATGGCTCTCGAATTACACAATATATTGAGTCACTCTAACCAGAGGCAGTGGAGAAAGTGTCGGGAGTGGTCAATTATTTCATAGTCCCGATTGAGGTTGTGGTCAGTGGACCAGAAGTGTTTCTTCTGTATGGTGACTGGTCGGTCTCAGCAAGGCGAATCGCTCTGTCGTGTTCTGCAAGGCGGTCTTAAAGACGTCTCGAAGTCTCTCCTATGTAGCAACTGGCACAGTCTTTGCAGGTTATGCGGTATATTACACTGCTGCGTAAGAGAGTGGTGACCGGGGTCTATACATTGGAAACTAGAGGACGTAAGTTTCTACCAGGCAACTGCACGAATTTAATACGGTATTCTCTGAGGATTTTTGAGATCCGGCCCGACATGCCTGGATAGTAGAGAATGTAGGCAGTAGGTACATTGTTCTGAGTTGATGGTGGTCTCGGGTGGACTGTGAGCTCCTGTGCTTGCAATAAGCACTTGTCTAATATGTGTGTTGGTTAGCCACAATTGATCAAGTCTGTCCTCACTCTAGAAATCTCGTTGTGCCTAGCTTCATCTGTTCTGGAATGGCTCCAAGCCCTGGAGAATAGAGTGCAGGCAGTGCTGTTGAGATGACTAGGAGCATGGCCGGATCTGTAGTTTGTGAACTGTCCGCACCACATAGGTTTACGGTATACTGAGGTTTCTAGATGTGGGCCCACGCGTTTTACTAGGACGTCCAGAAATGGGAGAGATCCTGCAAAGACTGTGACAGCTGCTACATAGGAAAGACTTCGAGACATCTTCAAGACCGCCTTGCAGAACACGACAAAGCGATTCGCATTACTGAGACCGACCAGTCCGTAATCGTGGAATACTTCTGGTCCACCCACCACGACCTCAATCCCAAGCGGGACTATGAAATAATTGACCACTCCCGACACTTTCGCCACCCCCTCTGGTTACAGTCACTCAATATATTATGTAATTCGAGAGCCATGAACCGCTGCAAAGGTATGAGACTACAACCCATCTTAGAGATAACCGTTTTGGGTTTAGACAAACACTGGAGAAAAATTACGCACGCCCATGCAGCAACAATAAACACTAGTTTAATGATTGAATGACCTACCTCGTGCCCTCGCACGCCTCACTGCACGCACAACTGTGTCCGTTAGAATAATTTATCTCTCAAGTTTCCATTTTCTGTTGAAGAAGAGACACGATTTGTCTCGAAAGCTACAGTATTTATTTGTAATTAAAGATATTCAGTATCTATTTGTATTAAAGATATTATTTTACTGGCTAAACACCTAATCATTTATCATCCTATGGATTCCAGTACAACGGGCCCATTCTGTATGGTGTTGCTGTTGGCGAATAGTTCTTTCTGATGGACAACAACGGTCAACCTCATACAAGCTCAGCTAGTCAACAGTATGTTGGAAGATGAGGGTATAGTTTATATGGATTGACCTGCCAGCATCCCCTATCTGAATCTCACAAGCTCATCCGAACTGTCTAGTGACACTTAATCAGCTGGAAACAGCAGTTAATACAAGAGTGCCGACTGATTCTGCAGGAAAAAAAAAAAGCTCATCGATATGATTTTATACATACATTTCATCGCTAACACTATAGTAAAATCGTTGTCCAAGCAAGCAAGCAAGCACATTCTGTCCATAACGGGGCCCGTCATTGGTAGCACAGTTGACACAGCAAGATCTGAATTCGAATCCCGTCAATGAAGCTAAGAACTCTTGTGGACCCTTTTCACAACGTAGATGAGTTACTCTAAGATATTTTGCTTCTGATGTCTCATGTTTCCATAAAACTGCTATGCACTCTGGAGTAGTATTGAACGTTTTCGACGTGCAATGATCGGGACTTCGCTTTCACTGCGTCATGAGGTATGTATGTATGCCTGAATATCGTAATTGGACTGACGAGGAATGCCGTCCTCGTCAGTCCAATTATTTTTCACTAATTTTTCACAGCCTGCATTGGATTCTCCTTGGAATACGAAACTAACCTGCGTGCATACGGGAACACAGTAGGTTTTGTTGGTTTGTTTGTTTGTTTGTTTGATATTTGGTTTCTAGAAGCATTAGCAACTAAGGCCATATTGCTCCAGGGATTTCCCTGACCTTTCCGCATCCTCCGTATTTGGTGCTCACGGGCTGAACCCCGGTCTAATTAAGAAGCGTGTGCTGCGCACTGCTGCTCCTGCCGTTCCTGCCCACCTGGCTACGGAGGCGCCTGGTTTAGTTGGAGGTGATATAATTTTGGCCTCATATATGAGGCCAAATCTGATACCTAATACTTATCTGATACCTAATACTTATCAGAAAAAGATTTTGATATACTGTTCCGCAACTTTTCATATACTGTTACCCATACAGCATAAGACTGCTGTACAAATTGGAGCAGCAGTAGCGTTAGAGGCAAGTTACTTCTATGGATAAAGGATGGTTCAGTGGAAGAAGACAGAAAGTGGTTTTCAATGGGCACTGCTCTTCTTGGACTTACGTTATTAGTGGAGCCCCCCCAGCTGCTGGCTCATTGTTGTTTTTTATAATTATTAATAATATCGATGAAGGCGTATAGGCTTAATGTTTAACTTTTGTAGTTGATTCAAAGGTTAGCAAGGCATTTAATGACAGTAAACGGGGTATGCTATTGCAAAAACATTTAGTAAAATTAGGCTGATAGATGGGCTGAAATTACATATGGTGGTGGTAATTTTAGAATAACGTATCAAGCTCAGGGTAGTGGAGAACAAAAAGGTTCTGGTTGTAATTGTGTAGCCAGAGATAAAGTGCTCTGAACAGCGCAGGCAGGCGTCTAGGACAATTCATGCAGTTCAGTGAGACTCCAGGCGGTCTCCAGAACCTGGAGGCACATTTCTTATGTACTGTTACAATCACATTTTCAATTTTTTGTCAGAATTCTTGCACATCATGTGTCTTATTAACATAAACTGTCAGAAATCACAAGGCGTAAGGTCAGGCGAACGTGCTGGCCATTTCAGAGTCCCTTCTCTGTCACTCTACCTCACTCCACAGCAGAGCAGTTCGTCCAAATGATAAGGCATCCTGACAAAATCTCCGTCTGCGTGAGTAGCACGGTTTTGGGGAGGATGTCACCGTCCTCCCTACACCGGGTGGAAAAAGCCCGGGTTCGAATCCCGTGGATGACGCGAGGAACTTTAATGGGCTTTTTTCATTCCATGGCTGAGTTAGTCGGTCTCAGGCATAAGTAGCAACGTTTCCTGCACAAACTGTGGTTTTTTTCGTCCAGCAAAACAGGCAAATCGACCAGAGAACACACGCAATTTACAGACACAAATACGGGTTTATGTAATGAATTACGGATGACCCTAATATAATAATTTGAATTTTTTTTTTTTTTTTTTTTTTTGACACAATCCTCGTCTGCGCAGTAGCACAGTGGTATCGTCACCGTCCCCTCCCCACAGGGTGGAAAAGCCTGGGTTCGAATCCTGTCAATGACGCGAGCTTTATTCACTGGCTGAGTTAGGCGGTTTCAAGCGTAGATAGCAAGGTTTTTCCCCTGGAAAAACTGAGGTTTTTCGTCCACCAAAGCAAGAAAATCGACCAGGGAACACACGCAATTTACAGACACAATACACATGGGGAGTTGAAAGTTACTTTCCAGGCGGCCCTAATATAATAGATTAGATTGACACAGTCCCAGAGTCTCTGGCTCAAGGAATCACCTATTTGAAAGCTAAGGTCAAAGACACCAGAAACCGACAAGGTACAGGCCAATCATCACTTCCTAGACAAAACCATGGCGAAATAGAGGACCGTCAACGTCGAGAACATCGACTAGACCGATCCCCATCAGAAGAGGAATCTTACTGGGAAATGCACTGAGCCCACTGTGGTTCTGTCTAACACTGAACTCACTGTCCACCATGCTCAATAACAGCAAGTATGGATATGCCCTAAAAGAAGGAAGGAACAATCTGTACACCGTCGCTCACCTGATGTACGCTGCCCTACCATTAATATCCAGACACCTGCCTTTACACATAAAAAAAAAAAAAAAAAAAAAAAAAAGCTTTTATTGTGTCATTTAATATTTTGTGCCGAAACCTTTTGCTTTTATGACGGCCTTCAATCTTTGCGGCATACTCTCAACCAGCTTTTTATAAATGTCAGGTGATATGTTCTTCCACTCTGCTTTTAACGCATCCATCAGTTCGGCCTTGTTCTTTGGGCAATCTCGACGTGCACGTACCAGACGATCCAATACATCCCAAAGATGCGCGATTGGGTTCAGATCAGTACTTACTCTGGGCTGGCCAATGTCCTGAAACCACTCTGTTACGACCCGAGCAGTATGGCATGGCGCATTGTCTTGCTGATACAGGTATGGGCCTTCCCCGAAGTATTGCCATATAGTTGGAAATGCATAATTGTCTAGGATGTTCTGGTATTGCACAGCATTCATGGTTTTTTCGATAATGACTAATGGGCCCAAGCCAAACCATGAAAGGTCCCCATACCATGACACTGCCTCCACCAAACTTCATTGTTGGGAGGATACAATCAGGAAGGAACTGTTCCCCTGGCATTCGCCCCACCTAAGAACGGTCATCAGACTGGTAGAGTGCGAACCTTGACTCGTCTGTCCATAGGACTGTTTTCCACTGTTCTACAGTCCAGGATTCGCACTCCTTATCCTTACACCATATTAATCGGAGTCTAGCATTTGTTGAGGTGATCAGTTCTGTTGAACATGTCATTTGAATGCTCTCTTTTGCAATTATCTGTTCGAAGCCCAGTGTGTATGTTTATAGCAGGTTCTGTGATGTGTTGCATGCATAGGACCTGTTTCCCCATCCATTGAGGGATTTCAAGATATTAATGGTAGGTCAGTGTATATGGATGATATCAAACTCTATACCACAACCGAGAAGAAACTTCAACAGCATTGGCATCAGGATTCAGTTTGGCCTAGACAAATGAAAGATCCATGGATTTCATCAAGGACATTCAGTTGGACGCTGGAGACCTTTGAAGAGACCGAAGCTATGACAAAGGGAGAGACCTTCAAACATTTGTAGATGATGCAGGCACGCCAATTACAACACAAGAAGATGATTGAGAAATACCATGAGAAAGTGAGAAGCCCACTAAAATTAAAGCTGAATGACGGTAACATGTACACAGCAATAAACACTTACGCAGTCCCAGTACTAACGTACTCCTTAGTGATCGTAGATTGGACCAACACCAAGCTGGAGGACATTATGAGATCGACTAGGATAATAATGACCAAAAGCCCCCAACACCACTCGAAGTCGGTCATCGAAATACTGGCCATAGACCTGAAAGAAGGAGAGAGAGAGAGAGATTGACTGATCTCACTGAACAGGAGAAAAAGGCGATTAAGAACCTGCGGGATTGCTTTCAAGAACAAACAGCATCAATCTACCAAGTCATAAAAAAGACAAACAACGCACAACACTCAACCTCATCAAGGAAACCACATTCACACGGAGAGAAGAAACAAAGACAGAAAGATGGGCAAGTAAGCACTGCACGCAGACACTACAATGACCTCAATCAATAAGATGGTGTCCTATGCATGACTAACGAGAGGGGGCGAAGGATTCGTATTCGCCATCCAAGGCCAGGGGGATCACATCTGGTGAGTATGGGCTTGGCAAACCCAGGGTCCTGAGCTGGATATCATTCTTCTGTTTCTTGGTGATGCCTTTCTCTCTCTCTCTCTCTCTCTCTCTCTCTCTCAGAGGCGGGTAACTCGGAAATTTTTTTTTTTTTTTTGGCTTGTGCAGCATAAGCCTCAGGCTTCCTTGTACCATATGGCTAATAATAATAATAATAATAATAATAATAATAATAAGACCAGCTAATAAACACTAGTAATTACAAAAAAAAACCAACAAACAAACTATTATATTTAGGCCACCCAAATAATTAAATTCATGTGCCATGCATTGTGTATTATGTTTATAAATTGCGTGTGTTCTATGGTCGATTTGTCTGTTTTGCTGGACGAAAAACCGCAGTTTCTGCGGGTGGGGGAAACCTTGCTATTTACGCCTGAGACCGACTAAACTAACTCAGCCACTGAGTGAAAAAAGCCCACTAAAGTTCCTCGCGTCATCGACGGGATTCGAACCCGGGCCTTTTCCACCCGGTGTGGGGAGGACGGTGACGATACCACTGTGCTACACGCGCAGACACTAGTAACTACAAGAAATACATCGCCCAGTACCCCAGAGTGACAGATGACTCCTGCCGACGATGCCACCTGGCCACAGAAACAATGTCGATGATGCCACCTGCAGCAGAAACAATTCAAAGACAATGCAGAAACAATGTATCATTGCGGGATGCAGAATTATCACCCAGAGAGACCTGTTGTCCTTCTGATGTACTCCGTCTGGGCGATAACTCAGACGGAGTATATCAGGGGGTAGCGCCAAAATGCCAGTTGAAAGTATGGACCCTTCTTCCTTACCACAGACCTTTACTGACAAACTACATTGGTACCATGTCATAATAACGGACAAGACGATCTCACACAACAGACCAGACATAATCCCAAAAGGGAAAGGGCTACCTACCTGACGCCGTAGCTGTGCTCAACACCTAGTAACCTCCAGAAAACCTTTGATGAAAAGATCAGGAGGTACATCGATCTAAACAGGAAGTCAAAGAACTGTGGCATGTGGAACTAGTAATGTTCATCCCGACCACTCTGTCAAACATTGGCACAGTGCTAAAGAGGTGCATAAAAAGCCGTTATAGGCCTCCTTGAGAATTCGTAGATGAAACTACAGAAAGCTGCGATCCTGAGCACTTTAGGAGAGTTCCTGGACGAATAATAATAGTAACCGGGCATAACAACTACCCCATGCACCTGGTACCAGTACCCGTCACGGGATGACGAAAACCCATTAGGAGAGGAAAGAAGTAACAATACAGTATTAATAGTTCAAGTGTTGCTGATTAACCAGAAAAGTATCATAAATGCAGAAGTAGAAAATTCTGTTTAAGATACTGCCAAAAACTAAGTTTTGTTTGTTAAAAGCGATTTTGTGAAAATCACTTTTAAATTAATAATTTAAAATGAAATAAAGTATTCATTAAATTAATTTTAAATTTATAAATACACCAATAAATTTAGAAAATTAAATTTATAAATACACCAGTCGGCGCATCCCTTGGCAGTCACTGATCAGTTGGGGTGTCAATCTCTGAAATTTGTGTTTTTAAAATTTAGGTCATCATCAGCGATTTTCGATCCACTTTTTCGATGAAGGCCTCTCCAGCAATTTTCCAGTTCCTTCTGTTTTGTGCAGTGGCCATCTATTTACTGCCCACAAATTCTTTAGTTTCATCTGTCCATCTCCGTTGTTGTCTTCCAGGTTTTCTTTTAGCTCCTCTTGGGTACTATTCTGTTATTTTCTTAGTCCATCATTTTCTTAGTTCATGTCTTCGAGCTATGTGTCCCGCCCAAGTCCATTTCAGTTCTTTAGGTTTGACAAGAATATCCTTTACTTGAGTTTGCTGCTTAATCCATGTGTTTCTCTTCTTATCCAACAGTCTGATTCCTAATATAATTCATTCCCTTCTTCGCTGTGTATCTTTCAGCCTCTCTTCCATTGTTTTGTTGAGTGCCCAAGTTTCACTTCCATAAGTCATGGTGGCGACTATACATTTTATATTTGTTCGTTATTTTACGTTTCAGATAAATCTGGATATTGCTCTTCAGTATGTGACTATATTTCCTGAATGCTATCCATCCGAAATTTATTCTTCTCTTGACTTCCAGCCATTTATCCTTATTACAGCTAATAACTTGTCGCAGATAAGTATATGACTCCACCTTTTCAATTACTGCTCCTTCAATCATTATTTTTCTTCCTGTGGCATACTTGTTCATCGTTACTTTTGTTTTAGCCATATTCATCTTAAGTCGTTTGTGTATATTACGACATCTTTCGGTCCTAGTTATACCAGCAGATGACAACAGAAACTGATGGCTCTGCCAGCCATGGGTTATGTATTTTGTAGGGGTTTAGCCCTCGACAAAGTCCCTTACAAAGTATCTTTTCCCATGGTTGGCTAATTATGTATATATTTTTTATTGAATTTAATATTCATGTTTAACCATTGTTGCCTAGGGTCCGGTTTGTTCTTGGATTGCTTCGGGTATTTTAAACTACAGGACGTCTTCTACATTTCTACATTTTTACAATTTAACATTATTTCATTCCTGCATATATTTAACGACGGATGTAATGTTCTATCTCAGATGGCATTAATCTGATTGGTTTATATAATCTTATAATATCCCAGTTCTACCCTTTAGTAATTTCATTCTATATATATATATATATATAGAGTGAGAGAATCGGATCTAACAGACAGAAAATTGAGTAGGGGGGTGCCGCAAAATAAAATAAATTACTTAGGGGTGCCGTTATTAAAAAAAGGTTGAAAACCACTGGCTTATGATCACAATGTAAGCTGTAAATCGTAAATTGTTTAAGTACTGTCCATTCACATTGGCTCCTTTCTGCGAGAAGTCTAATCTTCTGAAAGCTTACTCAAGGACAGCAGTAAATAACTTCGGAGATATTGTGTCTCCTTATCGAACTCCTTTCTCAATTTTAAATTTAGAATAAACAAATTCTGCTTTAGGTTAATGCTTTCTTGCATACAGCCACAGATAGTTACAGAAATGTGCTCACTTTTATATTAGACTTAGTGATCTGTTAGAAAATCCTGCATTAAAAAAAAAAGAAAGAAAAAACCTCGGTTTTTTGGGTTTTCAAATATTGAGGGTCCTACGTACGCGGCTAGTGTGGGACTTTTCCACGGCACCCTTCCGAGCCACTGGAACTCTTCTCATATCTCAGTCGTACTCCGTGACGAGCAAATGTATGACGTCACTGGTTGTATCATTTACACTGCACAAGAAACGCAAAGGGAGTCGGGGTTGGAACTGTCCGTTCAATGAACGCATAGTCTCTGGAAAGATGTGTTACAGCACTTCGTCAGGAAATACTTCGAAGGGAACAGTCAGTCCATGGAACAGTCGGTAACAAAAACCGTTTTTTTTATTTATTTATTATTTTTATTACAGTCTGGAAATTTTTGAATCACCTTGTAATTTATAATTAGGGGTTTGGCTATTAAAAATATGTGAAGCTGCTAGAGCTTTCTTAAAGATACTTTAACCTCCCCGGATCGGAAGATCTGCAGTAAGTAGAAAATCATCTGACCTTTAAGTCCATAAACCCTGAAACGTGTTCATTGTGTATAAACTGAACTTCCTGTGTTTTGTATACAGACACTGGAAGGATATAAAGCGTTATGTTACCACTAGCGTCATGACATAGATCAGCTTGGGTATTCTCAGTGAGAGCCATTCAGTTAGCTAGCCGGAAGTTTATGTGTTAGTTATGTGTAATCTGCACCCTCTGAAATCATAGCCGTCTACTGTGTGGAGTTCTGCTAGGGAGGAGGGGAAGGGGTGGTTTGCTCCAACTTCTGCCGTTGCTACAAAATTCTTATATGATATGTACGCCCACATTTATGCTTGATATGTTGATAACTAAAGCTGGAATGGCCGTTTTTTGTGAGTTTGTTAAATATTATATTGAAATTATTTCGCCTAGATCTTGTCCGAGCGAGAACTTTTTGGATTTCACACACACGAATAGAAAGGAGCTCAATCATGCAACGATATATACATACGAACATAAGAAAAATCCTGGAATAGTTGCGAACCAAAATGCATCGGGTTAAACTATTGCAAATGGATAAATTCTCAGGCCTTGGTATTTCACATGAGAATCTAGTCTGCAGATGAAGTGTGATGTTTACCCGATAATATTTTGGTACAGAGAATAAATAGCATTCATTACATACTGTATTTTGCATTTATTTAGTTCCTTGTTGTTTGTTTGTTATTTGGTTTTTAGGAGCATTAGCAACTAAGGCCATATTGCTCCGGGGATATGCGGTGGTCATTCCCTGACCTTTCCGCATCCTCTGTATTTGGTGGTCACGGGTTCGAACCCCGGTCTAATCAAGAAGCGTGTGCTACGCACTGCTGCTCCTGCCCACGTGGCTACGGAGGCGCCATTGAACCGTATATTTTTAATTTTGTGGTGATCTATAATTGATCTTTATTTACTACCTCTATATAAAGAATAACATTATTATATAGGTATATATTAAAATGTCGAAAATCACTGTGTTAGGTATTTCTTTTGGCCTCGGGGTGCCGTGGAAAAAATATTGGGACACTAAGGGCGCCGTGAACCGAGAAAGTTTGGGAACCTCTGGGTTACGCTGATGCCTGTTACTTGAATATGTAGCCATAATTATCTATAATTAATTACAGATACTTATGACTATTACCGGGATATCATCAATACTTATTTACATTTCATAAACGTATTTTACTGAATGTTTATATGGCATTTTTGCTAACAACCTATTCTAAAGCGCACTGAATGGTTCGTAATGCCTTTTATTAACACTGGTAGACTGTCTGGAGGATTCCAAGTTTTTATGAGAAAGTCATCTCAGTTACTTGGTTCCGTTCCGACATCAGAATTAATTGCTTTGCTATAGAGGGTGTCTCAAAAATACACGGCATAACTTCAGGAATGAGTTCCTCATATGTAGACAATAAAAATATTTTATATCAACATAGTTCCGGAAATGCTTGGTTCCCGAGTTATTAACCGGAATGTCTTATCTCCCGCAGGTGATTTCCTTCATCACAAGGTACTGACAGAATCTGGTGGTTTTTCCATTCTTGCTCCTGATGTACTCAAATCAGAAGCAGATATGCACTTTATGTACGGTTCGGCGGACGGCAATGAACTGGAGGCTCGTCGTTTGTACCACGAAAGGTTCCCAGAACGAAGATGTCCAGACAGGAAAACGTTTGAAGGTATCCATCACCGCCTTTGTGAACATGGGACCTTTACACCTCGTGCTGCCGACAGAGGACGACCAAGATCTAAGGCGCCTCCGTAGCCAGGTGGGCAGGAGCAGCAGTGCGTAGCACACGCTTCTTGATTAGACTGGCGTTCGAACCCCTGATGGAAAGGTCAGGAAATGACCACCGCATATCTCCGGAGCAATATGGCCTTAGTTGCTAATGCTCCTGAAAACTAAATAACAACAACGACCAAGACCTACAACTCCTGAAGTAGAGGAGGAGATTTTGGATGTTGTATGTGCCACTCCTGGAATCAGCACACGCAGAATAGCAATGCAACTGGCTATTCAACGTTCGACTATTTGGAGAATGTTGCGAGAACACTAACTGTATCCTTACCATCTGCAACGGGCGCCTCCGTAGCCAGGTGGTCAGGAGCAGCAGTGCGTAGCACACGCTTCTTGATTAGACCGGGATTCGATCCCGTGACCACCAAATACGGAGGATGCGGAAAGGTCAGGGAATGACCACCGCATATCCCCGGAACAATATGTCCTTAGTTGCTAATGCTCCTAAAAGCCAAACAAACAACAACCATCTGCAACGAGTACAGGCCTTGTCACCAGCAGATTACCCTGCGCGAGTAACGTTCTTTCCTTCCTTAGTGATATTCACAGATGAAGCACAGTTCACACGAGAAGGAATCCAAAACTTTCACAATCAGCATGTATGGGCTGAGGAAAACCCCCGTGCAATTCTTCCATCACATCACCAACAGCGGTTCAGACTCAAAATCTGGGCTGGTGTTTTTGGTGATAAGTTATTTAGGCCCCATGTACTTCCAAACAAACTCTCAGGGCAGGCGTACAGAAACTTTCTGGAAAACAACATGCCTGATTTCTTGGACGACACGCCACAGATCATTCGTCAACAAGCACACTTCATGCACGATGGCGCTTCCGCACATTTCAGCCACCTAGCGCGCAATTACCTAAATCGAAGGTTTCCTGGTCGGTGGATAGGTAGAGGTGGACCAACTGCTGGCCTCCACGCTCACATGATTTAAACCCACTAGATTTATTCTTGTGGGGCCATTTAAAGTCATTGGTGTATTCGACTCCGGTAGCTAAGTGGAAACTCTCCGCAATCGAATTGTGGCAGGTTGTGAGACAATACGAAATATGCCAGGAATTTGGCATCGGCTTCGCTAGTTCATGAGACGTCGATGTGAGGTCTGTATTCAGGCAGAAGGTGGATATTTTTGAACAATTACTATAAGGTGATGTGAACAGTTAAGTGTCATAGACAGACCTTCAAAACTCGGAAACCAAGCATTTCCGGAACTATGTTGATATAAAATATTTTTATTGTCTACATATGAGGAACTCATTCCTGAAGTTATGCCGTGTATTTTTGAGACACTTTGTATATCGATGAACTTGTAGGTCTTTTTCAGTGCGTGATTTCTATAAATGTTGTCCTCGCAAAATTATAAATTGTGTTAGATGGAAACACGTCCTTGAGACGCACTAAATTGTGATGGTAGCCAGGAGTGAAAATTACACGCGACTTCGTTCCCGGTCTGTCAAGTCTGGGCAGCTAATGATATATGAAATCAATGGAGAGTATCTTCCCTGCAATAAGTTTCTCCAGCAGTTGGATATTTGCGGTTACAATCTGTATTTTCCATGCGACAGGCTGAGGTTGAAATGAAGGATCGATCTTGAGATAATGAACGGTCGTCCAGCTAGTTTGTAATCCACTTCAGGTCCAATACTCGAGCTCAAATCCTCAAGCTCAGCTCAGCAGTGAGGAGGATGTGAGGAGCAAATAACAGAAGCATACAATGGGATCAGAAAGAGGCATCTTTTGATGTACTGTGTCATTATGATGGGTTCCCTTACACCTACTAGCTCCTGCCTAATCGACCACATAGCTTGGTCTTCATACTGTCGAAGTGCCGTCCAAAAGAGAAGCCTTCATCCCACGTAAAGCACAGGTCCGTGTGGGAGGCAGCTTTCTTGACTAGAATGTCTCCTATTCGGATATCCGTGTTATATTTCTTTCTCTTTTTAGTCACTGTCGCTACTAGTTGCGCTGATTTGATCGGATTAAGCTCAAGATCAATTTATGTTAAGTAATTTTGAAGCATTTGCATTTGGTTATTTACCCTTTCCTGTAAGTGTGGAATTTGCTCAGCATCTTTTGAAGTTATGAAGAATTTCATGTAATCTGGGTAAGAATCGAAGTTTCAGCGCAGCCCAAAAGGGTCTTTGATAGGACCCCTCCCTGGGATACATCTCTAGTAACTGTGTATGGTGCCTGAACATTTTTATGGGTGACCAAGATGTGTCTAGCCCTAATGACCGGCCTCAGTGACTTCCAGTAGTTTCCCGTATATGTTAAGGTATCATCTGAGAATATGTATCGGAGCAAGTATTGCCAAAATATAGTAAGCAGCTTTTATGCCCAGGAAGAGGATGTTCGGCTGTGCTCTACTATTGACCCCATGTTAAATTCGTAGCCAGGTATCCGGCAAGTTGGTGATAAAATTTTATATTTGACTTTTTTAGAAAGAGTTGTCCAGCTTTCCCAAATTCCATTAATAAGCATAGGATCAATAAAAATCCAACAATTCTTGCTTTTCTTTTTTTTTTTAACCTTGCTACGAGCTACTTTTTTTTTCTTTTTTTTTTTTTCTTTTTTTTTTTTTAATTAAGCGACTTCGCAATATACTCATATACAGGATTTTTTTATACATAATTAAAATACCGAATCATAGTACTGTATAAAATTTATTTACAAAATAAAATTACAGAAAATATAAAAATATGCACTTACGTTTAGCCATATTAATGTGAAATTTGACACTGCATGGAAGTGGCAATTTGTTCAAATTAGGCACATATGAAGACCGATATCCTCAAACATTGTTCCCTATATTAGTTAGTTAATATGTTTCTAGTTTTTGATATGATAATATTCATTTTTGAAAATACGGATTCTGCTAAATATGTTGAACCAAAACAAGAATCCATTTTTTTTGAGCATTTGTTAAAATCGGGTATTTTTCGTTTGCATATTTGAAAATATGCAAACGAAAAATACCCGAATGCAAATGTTTTCTTCTTTGATTTTCAATATAATTCATCTTGTATTTTAATTATTTCCACATCGGATTCTGTCTGATTTACATGAAATAAGTGTGAAATTTGAGTTAAATTGATTTCTTTTGCATTCAGTCTTTTCAATTTCAGCTGTAAATTCCTTTGGATTATAATTAGCCATTTGAGGATTCTTCTCAAAAATTTTTTAGCATACATGGAAAATGTCTATATTCGCGATCATCCAAATCTGACTTTAACATTCTTAAGTACTCTCGAAAAGTTCTTATTGAACTTATCATCGCTACTAAATTTTTATCTTTTCCACTCAAGATTTAAATCACTAAGTTTTGCAGTAAAGTTCGCTAAGAAGCAAGCAAACTAATTAACCACTCTTTGTTATTAATTTGTGAATAAAAATCATCTCTTTCTTCAAGAAATTTTTAATATCATCAAATAATTCGAGAAATCTCAAAAAGTTGCATCTACTGAGCCAACGAACGTTAAGGTATAGCAGAAGTTTCCTGTCATCATCTTTATTTTGTAAATTAAATAGGCGTGTGTGAAGTGCATTCCCTCGAACAGAATTAACTATTTTAAATGTAATGTCCATAACATCTCTTGTATTGAGTCTCTTGTTACATAGAACTTGTTGATGAATAATACAGTGATATGTTAAAAAGTTTGGAAATTTATCGTAATTTTTGCACAAGAAAAAAAAAAAAAACATTTAGGCCACATGTCATCGCAGAGTCTCATCTGTTGTAATAGAAGTTAATTTATAAAGAGGAAGCTCAGTATCTTTAATAAAATTATCAAAAGCAGCAAATATATCTTCTCCTTTTCTCCTTCCTAGAAAATGTTAAAATCATAGCATTATACAATCCTCAAATACCATTCGAATGAATATGATTAATTGTACTGTATCAGTAACATCAATGGATTCATCAAATTGCAAAGAGAAAGCAACTCATGCATTAACTGATTAGTAATATCGATATTTAGATCTACAACTCTTCTCATGACTGCTACTCTCAAAAGTTGTAAATCTTTAATTTTATTTTTAAAATCGGAAAAACGATTCTTTTACTGATTCTCCGTCAATGCTTTCTCCCCCCCTCTCTTAGCTAATAGGTGACTCACTTTCAAAGAGGCGATGGTTATTGCGTCTGGTTTATTCATTGCTTTTACAAGCATTCTTTGATGCACAGAATGACCATGTTTCAAATCCTTAATTTTAGAATTGCGCAGTTCAGTATTTTTGGGAAATTCTGAATCATATTTTCCATGCATAGTTTTAAAACACCTCTCCACATTTCCTTTTTTTTTTTTTTTTTTGTTGGAATTGCTACCGTTGATTTACATATTAAACAACAACATTTCCTGTTAATTAGAGTGAAAAAGTAATCATGTTCCCATTCATCATGATAATGAAACGTTTTAGATTTCTTTGTAACGCTCATTATTCGGGCTAAAATTAAAAGTGAACAATATTTTATACTTCAAAAATATTCTAACTTTAATATTTTGAGTTGA
Organism: Mastigoproctus giganteus; assembly: GCF_048544385.1. Lineage (NCBI taxonomy): Eukaryota > Metazoa > Arthropoda > Arachnida > Uropygi > Thelyphonidae > Mastigoproctus > Mastigoproctus giganteus. The sequence continues at coordinate 21,100,237 of NC_143588.1, read as the reverse complement.
TTATTTGTTAACTGCACAGAGGTCTCTGTACACGGCAACGTCATTAACCTTACGAACAATCGATGAATATTTACAGGTACAATCATTAATGGTAAAGTTTTTTTATTTTTTGATGCGATACGCTTACGGAAATGATTGCACAACAGATTCCTCCACGAACACATGAATATAACGTAACTAGACTTTATTGAAACATTTGATTAACAATATCAAAATTAACTCTGAATGCGAGATCTACTAAAAAAAAACACGCCGCGATCGACTAGTTAAAAACCCTTGTGGTTGATGCACTCCCTATTATGGGAATCTTTATTGCAACAACGGTAAATTATTTTTTTATTGCTGATAAGTACAGACCATGTACTAGAGAGACAATAATAATCATCACGGCGACATGGCCAGGAGTTTTACATTATAAATGAGATTAATTGGCAAAAAAACTTACCGTTAAATGGGAAATGATGAGTTACAGAAAATTAAACATGTAAAAATGAAATTATAATAATGAAAATATGAGGAGCATGTGAAAGTCGACTCCAAGACGGAGCAGTGCCTGAATTTTGGGGAGTGTCTGGGCAGATAGGAACCGACTACACAGTTTCAACCGGTTGTATTTAGTATTAGTAATGGCCGCATGGTGCAAGAAAGCCCATGGCTTATGCTGCACCAGCCAAAAAAAAAAAAAAAAACCGAACAAAACAATGATAAAAAAATAAAAATAAATCAATAATAATAATTAATAAAAAAAAGAAAATTAAACCTATCATCCTATGCGCTTCCCTGACCCGAAGGTACTATCCAGATGACCTTTGAATTTCCCCAAACTGTCAGACTCTACCACCCATGTAGGCAACTTATTCTAGTAATTTATAACTGGCTGGCTAAAATAAAACTTCCTGCAGTCCAATCCATTTTCATTTCCCAAATCCATTTCCATTTCCAAATCCATTTTCCCCCCATAACTTCAATTTATGTCCCCTAGTTCTAGCATCATTTATAATCTTGAAAATTTCGTCTTCATTCATTTTACTGATGCCTCTCAGAGCCTTAAACACCTCAATCAAATCTCCTCTAAGGTGTCTAGTTTCCAAACTCTGCAACCCACAAATTCGAAGTCTTTCTTCATAAGGACGCCCTTTTGCCGATCTCACCAGGCGAGTTACCCGCCTTTGCTCTCTTTCAAGAAGCTCGATGTCTTTCTTTAGGTGCGGTCTCCATACTTGAACACAGTGTTCCAAGTGTGGTCTCACAAAAGCCTTATATAATGGGATTATCACATCCCTATCTCTACTTGCAAAAGTTCGATAGATCATTGATAGGACACCATGGGCCTTCCTTGCAACCTGTTTACAATGCTCAGAGAATTTCATGTCTGACCGTATCGTAACACCCACGTCCCTTTCCTCCAGTACTGGGTTTAGTTGAACTCCACCAAGTGAATAAGTTATTTTGGGATTACTGTTTCCCAGGTGTAAACCTTACACTTTGTTGGATTAAAGCCTAGCTGCCATTTTTCTGAACATTCCTGAAGTCTATCTAGGTCTCTCTGAAGAAGCTCAGCTTGACAATGATCATTAACCACACTACCAATTTTAACATCATCTGCAAATTTAGACATCACGCCCTCTATCCCTTCATCAATGTCGTTTATGAAAATTAAAAAAACAACAGTGGTCCTAATACTAATCCTTGGGGAACCCCCTTCTTACATCAACCCAATCTGAGGAATAGCCATTTATCACAACCCTCTGCCTCCTGCCCTGAAGCCATCCAAGGATTTTCCCAGTGATTCCAACCTGTTCCAGCTTATAAAGTAACCGTTCATATGGGACTGAGTCAAAAGCTTTGCTGAAATCTAAATAAACAATGTCGAAATTATTCCCTAAATCCAGCTCATGAGTAACCCTTTTAAAATAGCGAACCAGATTTGTTAAACATGATTTTCCCTTTACAAAACCATGCTGAGTATCCTTGAGAATTTCAATTCGATCGAAATGATCCTGAATTCCACCTTGATCATTGCCTCCATGATTTTCCCTACCACTGAAGTCAGACTGACAGGTCGATAATTTCCCACTTCAATTTTAGAGCCATCCTTATGTATGGGAGATACATTGGCACTTTTCCAATCCAAGGGAATCTCCCCAGAGTCTAGTGATGCTTGCATAATTAGCCTCAATGGTTCAATGCACTCACTTGCCGCCTCCCTTAAGATTATGGGGTACATTACATCAACTCCAGGAGCCTTACTGGCTCGAAAGTGTTTTCATTAAATAATCTTGCGAAATTTCAATATCATTAATTACATATTTTTCAACTTCGCTCCCACAATTTCCCATTCCCACAAAAGGTTTTTCATTTGTAAATATCGATGCAAAATAACTGTTGAGTTCATCTGCAACGGCAGCTGGTGTATTTAATAATATCGCCTTTCCCTGTAATAGAGCTACAGAACCTTTTCTGTGGGTCTATTACAGATCACCTTGTAGCTGTTATAGGCTTCAGTACTTTTTATTGCCCTGTAACCTTTCCATGCCACCTTTTTCTGCTCAAGTAATGTGGCAACTTCACTATTCATCCAACTTGGAACCCTCCTCGTGGAGTATTTTTTTAATTGTATATACGCATTTAAGGCATCTGTGATTAATGTTTTAAAAGCATACCACAGTTCAAATGTGCTCATTCTCTGCTCAATATCTACCCAGTTAATAGAGGCCATGTAGCACCTTGAGGCATCGTAATTTCCTTTTCTGAAATTATAACCCATTCCTCTGCCTTTTACTACTTCCTCCTCTCTCATCATCATCCACCGTAGAACTCCGTGATCACTTCCTGCTACTGGTTCCTCTACTGTCAGCCCTGCTATGTCATCTGATTCATGGGTGATGATGAGGTCTAGGATATTCTTTTCTCTAATATTTTCCCTGACATGTTGATAGAAATAACAGTCATCTAGTTGATTCAAAAATTTTGTTCCCCATGTCGAGTTTCCTTCCCATTTTCTCCAATCAATTAGAGGCAAATTGAAATCACCCATAATAAGGCATTGACGCTTACTTGCCCATTCCATTTGCATGTAGAGGCTTTTGTCATAATCTTCACAATCACCTGGTCTGTAGATTACTCCTACTCGCATTATACCTTTGTTTCCAACTATCTCACACCATACAGACTCTATACTAGCATGTGAAACGTCTGAATCCGGGAAAGCTATCGTCGCACTCAGGCTGCTTCTGATAAGAAGCATTACCCCACCACCCCTTCTATCTAACCTATCCTTCCTAAATACATTATACAAGCCGTACTGAAACTCATCATCCCCAATTTCCGGGTGGCACCACGTCTCTGTAAGCCCTATTATGTCCGCGTTACTTGTTTTAACCAGCAGTTCGAATTCGCTCATTTTATTGACGACACTTCTAACATTACTATATAAACAATTAAGACTTACTATTCTTGTATATTTAACAACCCTAACACAACCCTTGAAGTTTTTTAGGCTCTCTTCCCTGGAATTAGCTACCCGCTCACTTGAAACGTTTCTGCCCCCAGAACATCTAGATAATATGTCCAGTTGAGGTAACAGATAAGAACTCTTGAGGTATGTCCAAGAGTTACTTTGACCAATATTATCAGATAAACGCGTGTCAGTATTACCCACAGCCCCCCCTAACTAGCAGTTTCCCTGAACCTTTAGGGTATCCTCAATAATACTGGCAAAAACGTTTGCACCACCTTTGTTTAAGTGTATCCCGTCTCTACAAAACAAATTCCTTCTACCTACAAGTGTGGGCCATGCTGATAGAAATTTCCCCCCTAAAGCCTTGCGGAGTCCTTCAAGTCTTGAGTTAATCCACAAGGCTTTTAACATATAATCCCTCCTATCGTGTCTGGGCAGAATTGCAGACACATAGACATTGTGGCCTAGTTCGCGACATTTCCTCAGCATGGTCCTATATTTTTCCAACAAATCGTCAGATCGTGTACGTTTAATATCGTTTGTCCCCACATGAATAATAATATTTTCTTTACCCCCTTTAAAATCTGACAGTCTGTTGGTGACATCATTAATAGTTGCTCCCGGCAGACATACCCTGGTTCTGCTCCACCTATCCTTATTACAAAAAATATTCAACCCATGCACGGTACTAACCTAAGTACTATAGGTTTTGATACCCTTTCGTATTTGGGGCTTTCATAAAAAAAAAAAAAAAAAAAACATATGAACGTGTATATAACTTGGTGTACCATCTGCGTCAGAACTATGTATATACTCATAGCTATATCTATAGCAGTGTTTAATGCCACGTGTTTAATTTAATTTCATGTCGTGTTATCTATTTGTAACCATCATCATCAGCCATTTTCAATCCACTGTAGGATGAAAGCCTCTCCACAACTTTCCAGTTCCTTCTGTTTTGTGCAATGGCCATCCATTTACTGCCGACAAACTTGAATTTCATCTGTCCATCTACGTTGTTGTCTTCCAGGTTTTCTTTTAGCTCCTCTTGGGTACCATTCTGTTGTTTTCTTAGTCAATTAATTTTCATTGTACGTAAAGGTAAGATGCAATGTAACCATCACGGCATGCTGCCAAGGGTCTATCTGTCACCATGTCTTCGAGCTGTGTTCTGCCCAAGTCCATTCAGTTCTTTAATTTTGATAAGAATGTCCTTTATTTGTTGCTTAATCCATGTTTTTCTCTTCTTATCTAACAGTCTAGTTCGTAATATAATTCGCTCTTTAGTTTTCAGCTTCTCTTCCATTCTTTTGGTGAGCGCCCAAGTTTCACTTCCATAAGTCATGGTGGGGAGTATATATTGGTTCACTATTTTACGTTTCAGACAAATAGGGATATTGTACCTATACGAATCCACCTTTTCAATTTCTGCACCTTCAATGATTATATTCCTTCCTGTGGCATATTTGCTCACCATTTCTTTTATTTTAACCATATTCATCTTTTACTTTTGTTTTAACCATATTCAACTTTAGTCCGAAATCCTTGCTAACTCTGCATAACTGATTAAGATTTTCCTCTAATTCTTTGGGATCATGGCTTATGATCGCAATGTCATCTGCAAATCGTAAATGGTTTAGGTACTCTCCATTCACATTGACTCCTTTCTGCGACCAGTCTAATCTTCTGAAAGCTTCCTCAAGGGCAGCTGTAAACAACTTCGGAGATATTGTGTCTCCTTGTCGAACTCCTTTCTCGATTTTAAATTTCCTACTGTCTTTGACTAGTCTAATAAAGGGGATAGCGTTTTCATATATTTTCTTCAAAATCATAATATATGATGTACCTATGCCTTGTCTTTCCAGTGCCCGAAACATTGCCTTATGCTGTATACCGAATGCCGTTTCATAATCCACAAATGCCAGGCATAATAGTGTTTTATATTCATTTGCTTTCTCCATTAGCTGTGATATTACGTGAAGGTGATCCATAGTTGAGAATCATGTCCTAAAGCCAGCTTGCTTTTTCGGTTGATTCTCATCAAGTATTCTTTCTAATCTGTTAGTAATGTCCCTTGTGAGAACTTGTAGATGTGGGATAACAAGCTAATTGGTCTATAATTTCCAATTTCTGATTTATCTCCTTTCTTATTCAGCAAAACTATGATTGCATTATTCCACTGCTTAGGCGTCAGACCTTTTCTAATGCACTTTGTGAAGAGCCTTGCCAGTTTTTGTGTTATGTCTCTTCCTCCCAATTTTAACAACTCTACAGTAACTTTATCTTCCCCCGGGACTTTCTGATTCTTCATTTTCTTCAATGTATGTTCTACCTCATCAGGAAGAATATCGGGTATGTCGTATGTGTTGCTACTTTGCAATCCATCTTCCCCACTGCTGGTATCATTCCCTCGCTCCTTGTATAATTCTCTATAGTAGTCTTCTGCTATTTGATTTATGCCTTCTCTGCTGTTTATAAGTACACTATCGCTGTTCATCAGTTTCAGTATCATTTGTCTTTCTGTATTACTGCTCATGGCTGTGATTTAAATCCTTTGTTTTCCCTTAATGCTTGTTCTACTTTTCTTGTGTTAAATCTTCTTATGTCATCTCTGAGTCTCTTTCTAATGGCTTTGCATAACTTAGTATACTCAATTTTCTCCCTGTCAGTGGTTTTCTGGCTCTTCATTTGTCGTCTTCGGTTCATCATGACAAGTGTTTCTTGATTATTTTTTTCTTCTTTGGATTTCTTTTTCCCTATAGGTTTCTTGGGCTTTATCACTTTCAGAAAGTTGTAATATTCCTCGTCGATATCTTGGTCCTGAGCAGTCTGCAGAAGTTCAAACTTGTTCTTAAGTTCCAGTACATACTACTTTTCTCCTCCTCTGTTATCTCAAAGACATTTGTATTATTTACTCGAGTCAGTTTTTTCCTTTCCTTTCCTACATCTATATAAAGTGTACATCTTACCATTCTGTGATCACTTCCAACATTTACCTTATTCAGGACGATAACATCATTCACAATATATCTTCTGTTAGTGAGAATGAAGTCGATTTCATTAGTTGTTAATCCATTTGGACTCTTCCATGTCCACTTTCTGTTCACCCTTTTCTTGAAAAAAGTGTTCATTACTGACAGTCCTTGAGATTCTGCAAATTCCACAAGTCTTACACCTCTTTTATTTCTTTCACCAATTCCAAAATTTCCTATAGTTCCTCTTTCTGCGCTGTTTTGCCTTTTTCCAACGTTAGCATTGAAGTCCCCCATAATAATAGTGTAGTAGGTTTTTTGCTCATCTGGCAGACTCTCAATTTCGGTGTACATTTCTTGAACCTCTTCATCATCATGGCTCGAAGTTGGTGCATAAATCATTATAATGTTTAGCTTGTACCTCTTAGAAATCTTGAGTATTAATCTTGACACCCTTGGTGATTTACTTTTGAATTCCAAAATGTTGTTTTTAAAATCTTTATGGACCAGAAACCCAACTCCACCTTCACTCCTTTCACTGTTTCCATTGGTGTACAGCAGATTTCCACTTGATAAACTTATAAGTGATTCATTTCTTCTTCTTGTTTCAGCCAAACCGATGATATTCCAATTCACATTTTCTGATTCCTTTTCCAGCTCTAATATCCTGTCTTCACCGATTGCACATATTCAGCTAAATAGTTTATTTAGTTCTTCCTTGAATTTATTTAAACTATCAACTCTCAGAACAACCGATAGAAGTTTGTTCTGGCATTCTACATCCTGCTGGCTGATGAAAAACTTCCGCGCATCTATGTAGCAACCATCCTTCCTCAATTTGAATTTGTGCCCCCTCCTATGTGGTCTTAGCAAAAGGGAGAACTCACCAGCATTGAGCTTTCTCAATCCATGCAAAGCCTCAAACACCTCAATCAGATCACCTCGCACGTGCCTAGTCTCGATGCTGCAGTTTGCAGAACTGAAGGCTTTCTTGGTAAGTGCACCCATTTATTTTCTTCACCAATCTCGCTGCTCTTCTCTGTACTCGTTCCAGCAGCTCCATATCCTTCCTATAATGAGGCCTCCAAACCTATATGCAGTACTCAAGATGTGGCCTGACCATTGCCTTACACAATGGGATAATCATCTCCTTATCCTTGCTTGGCGCTTCCGTAGCCAGATGGGCAAGAGCAGCAGTGCGTAGCACACGCTTCTTGATTAGACCAGGGTTCGAGCCCGTGACCACCAAATACGGAGGATGCGGAAAGGTCAGGGAATGACCACCTCATATCCCTGGAGCAATAGGAGCAATATGGCCTTAGTTGCTAATGCTTCTAAAAACCAAATAACAACAACAACCTTATCCTTGCTAGCAAATTCTTGTATATCATTGACAAAACCCCATGAGCTGTCCTGGTACTCTGTCTACATTGCTCAGAGAAATCCATATCTGACTGCACAATTCCCCCCCCCCCCCAGGTCTTTTTCATTCTCCCTGAGTAACGTACCACGCAGTTGGTACGTTACTCTGTGGTTACTGCTACCCATATATAGTATTTTGCGTTTATCAATGTTAAACTTCAGTTGCCATTTCTCAGCCCATCTACCTAAATTTTATAGATCCTGTTCCAGTAGCGTACTGTCGTTACTGTTATTAACCACTATCCGTCCATTAACCACCAATCAATCTTAAGTGGCTGGCGCGTCTGTGGAGCATTTCAAGATGGTGATGAAAGCGGAGTTTTCAGTCAGAAATAACTTAGGTATGTATGCGTATTATTATTTGGATTGGAGAATCTAAGAAGGTTGGTTGGTCATTGGAGTCGATTTCCTTGAGTTAGAACAGCATACATTTCGATTTCTGTGGGTTTATCCAGAGGCCGAACTCATTAAGATAAAATTGCTATCGTTTGGAGCCTCACGTCAGTCAATCATGTGACCTGCGCAAGGTCGTTATTTGTAGTATTGTTTTGTGGCGCGACAAATCCAGAGCTACTAGAAAGCTATGAAAAATGGTAGAGCCTCGAGAATAAAATGTCGCTTTATCGGTGCGGTTGTTTGTTTGCCAAGCTGATTGGAGGAATGAATTAGCTATATGGCAAGTGTTCACAAACGAAATGTTCTTGGTTCGTGTACAAAAGTCGTTGCTTTTTGCTCTCTCGTTTTGTTTTGAAACATGAATTATTACTACTTGCTAATGTGCCTGAAATGTAAAGCACACTGAGTACGTTAACTAACTCGTTTTTTTTTTTTTTAATTAAATACACGTTAATTATGCGAAAGCTGTTGGAAATAATAATAAGCAAGGTAAAACCACAAAACCAAAAACGCCATCAAAATGTGAAGGCATTGAGAATAAGAGGTCGCTTTATTAGCGTAGCTAAACTTTTTAATCATTGCTCGAATTGGAAAATGTTACCAATCGGAACGAATGTATTTAGCGACAGAAACAGAAAGAAATATATATATATATATAGTGTTACGAAACTCGCATTATAGACAATTTCTTATTTAAGATATGAATTGGCTTGTTTGCGCTAATATTATATTGAGAAAAGTTCGCGACCTGATTTTTAGGGCCGCGAAAAATATGTACGCTAGACTACTTATTCAGACTACTTAAATCTAATTGATTTTAGGATTAAAAAAAAAAAAAAAAAGTCATATAAATTTATGTTCGATTCTGAATTTCGGACTGAGCAATTGCTGTTTGAATTAAAAAAAAAAAAAAAAAAAGAAGGCTTTTGAGTTGTTTTTAATGCCTTCAAAACAACTTTATTGATTAAAATAATAAAATATTTTATTTATTTTTTCTCTTTTTTTTTTGGTGGGGAGGAGGGCTAAAAGTTGATACGAATGTGCTCCTACTTGTAATTCTAATAACCATTTTGTAACCGTTTTTCGTAAATTTAACAACAGTAACAGGAATACTTTGGACTTGATTTAAAAAATAAATAAACTACCAATGGAAACCATTCCGGTGTGTTTTGGCCCAATTCAAACGCCTTTTTATAATGAAAATGAGAAGGGTATTCATACCCTTCTGGCTCTGTGCCAGAAGGGTATGAATATTTACAGACTAAGGCGCGAGGAACGCAATGTACAATAAACCAGAGTACATGCGTGCTCGACCCGAGACTTTTACAGGATTAAATATACAGTAATATACAAAATATACAATAATATACAAAATATACAGTAATATACAAAATATACGATTTCATGAAGACAGAAAGTCTTTGTCATATACAAATAGGCAAGTTTAAAAAAAAAAAAAACACAGTCAGTCATGTCCAGCAGCAGGTGAGTATCATAGATTCATTATCTGGTAGCAGTTCTTGAGGATTTCCTTCCTGTAGAGCTTGTCTTCACAGAACCTATCAGGGTGGATCCTAAATTTATTGAAGATCCGAAGACAATTGGCTGGAAACATGTTCCTCAGGGAATCAATGCTTGACACCGTAAGACGCAGAGGGAGACAAAAGTCGGGGTGCTCCCCTCTTGCCTGAGATTAATGTGGATACCGAGAGAGCATCAGTTCGTCCCGTTAGAAGCCGTGCAAGCGTGAGGACATTATTTGTCATGATGATTTGCCTGTAGCATCGATCTGGAGATAGTTAGGGGGTGGCCTACCACCCTGTTCATCCATCTAAGCAACTAGTACTCTAAACTGAGATACTTCTGAAAGTATGAGGCAGGGGCAGATGACCAAATTTCTGGAGCATAGAGAGGAATCGGCGTAATACACCTCAGGATGTGCCGAACAAGCAACGCTGGCTGATGCACACCAACGAGCTCTTGATGAACTGCCCAAAGAGCCGCGTACATCTTCTGCCTCATCCTGACAAAGTGAGGCTGAAATGTGAGCCCAACATCCCAGGTGAGGCCAAGGTCAGTATTAGAGGTCACTTTTTTGCACTGGTTCCCCACTAACAAAAAATTTGGATATCATTTTTGACTTTCTTCTTGGTTATCGTCAGTTTCGCTGATTTTGAAGGGCTCAGTTGCAGCCCAATTGTGGCAAGATAACTTTCCAAGCCTAGAAGCCTAGATATCTGCATAGAAGCTTGTTGATTGATATCATGAATCTGATGATTATGATCTGAGCTCACGTAGAACTTCAGATCGTCGGCATAAGAGACAAAGTTCGGATTTTGAGCAAGGAAAGGCTCCAAAACTGCTGCAAACAGGATAGCAGACAGTACGCTTCCTTGCGGGATGCCTCTTGAGATGTCAATCGTTACTTGAAAGTTATTGAGGGTCACAGACAGGTGTCTAGGAAGTAAAATAGACTTCAAAATTTAAAGTAAGGTATCTGAAACACTACTTCGGCCTGGCATCTGCCAGGCCGAAGTAGTGTTTCAGAATGGTAAAAAAGAGCTGGGAGGTGTATTTTGTCATAAGCCGATTTTATGTCGAGGAATATGATATCAATCTGTGATTTTTTGTTAAGGGTACGCTGAATTCTGAAGAGGGTATCAAGAAGATTGGTAGTTGTCGATCTCCTTTGTAGAACGGTATGCAGGTACTCGGGCCTGTGAGAAAAGCAGTGCTGGGGAATTGTTGGCTGAATTACTTTTTCAAAAATGTTGAGTAAAGAACAACTGATGGAGATTGGTCGCAGGTCTTTAGGAGTTTTCGATTTTTTGATCTTTGGAATGGGCTTAACATGGTAAGTTTTCCAAATTGAAGGAACTATTCCAGATTGCAGGATTCGTCTCAAAAGGTGAAGGAGAAGGTCGACTATATATGGGCTGAAAATTTTGATTATAAAGAGTGGGAAACCATCCGGACCTACAGTGGCTTTGTTAGTTAGTTTATTGATAACATCAATTAGGGTCTCTCTAGTTATTTCTATTTCAGACAAGTGTGCCCTAGGTAACCAGTCCACCTGCGAGAGAGAGAGAGAGAGAGAGAGAGAGAGAGAGAGAGAGAGAGAGAGAGAGAGAGAGAGAGAGAGGAATCAGAGTCAGGAAAATCTACCTGCAGTAAGCTGAACTGTGCCCATTCCTGGACAAGCTTTTGGTCAATGGCTAGATGATGATGTGAAAGGATCCTTCTACCACTCTTCAACCTATCGAGAACAGCTTGGTTAAGAACCTGCCTTTTCTTTTTCAAGAAGCAAGCTCTTTCTTTCTTAAGGATGGAACGGTCTGAGGGAAGTTGAGTTTTCTGCCATTTCCGGTAGACAATGGCAGAAAACTCAACAACAACTAAGATGTCTTTCATCAAATTCTTGATGAAAGACATCTTAGTTTCCTTATTAAAACCCCGATTCGACCTGTTATCAATCCTGGTGATTCTGGTTGCACCACGTAGTGCAATTAACTTGTTGTTCGGACAAGAGCATAACTGCATCCTCCAACGTCTCAGAATAGAGACGCCCCCAGTCAAACCCAATCAATCATTGGAGAATGATCTCTGGCTTCAGATATTTGGTAGAGAAGTCTATCCTAGGCAATTCAGCGGAGTACTCGTCAGGGAACCCAAGGGAATTGCTCTGTAAGGACAGTTTACGTGCAATTGGCGAGTGATCAGATTGCAATCGAAAGTTGCTAGGTAGGAGTTTGGTATCTTGCAAGTTGTGGAAGATTAGGTCCAGCGCTTGACACACTCTAGTTGGTTGCGTCGCTAACCGTGTAAGGTTAAAGGCCCGAAGAGTGGCCTCAAGGGCATTCCCATGCACTGGGCAGTGGCAAGTTAAAATCACCTGCCAGAACAGTTGGAATTTTAGGCACTAAGTTGGTTGATAACCACGTGATAATCAGCTCTAGAGTCTACATTGTGGTCTGGAGGAAGGTAAACCAGGCAGCATTGGATTTGAAGAAGAGGACTCCTCAGCGTCAGGGAGACTGCCTCAAAGTTGTTTGACTGGCTCACTCGTGTCCATATTGGCTGGAATCGATCGTTGAACAGGATTTCAACACCTCCGCCCCGCCCGTTAATCCTGTGATTCCCAATGTGTTTGTAAGGGGTGTTAAAATGGGTAAGATCAAGCTGTCTATCCGCCGTTAACCATGTTTATGTAAGGCAGATGACATAAAACTCATTAAGCAATAGGAGAGTCTGGAGACAATGAAGCTTGTTTTTTAGGCTGCGTACATTCTGCATAAACCAAAGAATCTCTCCTTCTTGTGAATCTGGTAGCAAGTCATCCTTTTGTAGTTATGGCTCATCTCGCCTGTATGTAAGCGATCGATCTGCTCCTCTCTTGGAACGGCTTTATAAGGGTGCCTACCGGCCAGCAGCTAGAATCCAAGACGATATGCTTTGCATTCGCAGGGCAGGAGATGATAAAGGAAGAATAGGTCGAGTGTCTAGTTATGATAGCTTTTATGTTAAAATAACATGAGAAACTCGGCGTTTCTTTTACAAAAAAAGCCCAGTTTCTATGATTATCACTAAGTGACCCAAATTAAAGATATATTTGCTCGGAATCCGTTTACGTCAAAATCACAATGTAAATTGGTCTTCTGCGCAGGCAAAACAAACGTTGCAGTCTGTTTTCCCATTAGAGCGTGAACTGCTGTCACCGTTGATTAGTGAGGATTTTTTTATGAATAACTTACAGCAGTGAATTTAGTTCATCATTTTCTTATAATGGTCAATGTGCTGATTTCACCTAATCATTTTCATGTTGTGGTAGTCATTTCATAGGATTAACACAGTCAAATAACACATATTACGAAAGCAACAGTGGAAACAGTGAAAATCGCACTTACGTCAAGGGGCTTCAATAAAGGAGACGGATCGGTGTGCGCGGTATTGCTGAGTGCATACCATTATACAGGAATTCCATGTGCTATTCTGCTGCTTAGTCAATGGCGTAAGTCTACAGTAGTATTATATAAAGAATGTTTTACTCCTTGGGCGTAATGAGATCAATTACTCATACATGTTTGGAATTTATATAATTTCAGAGTCTTATAATTCAAAAATCTACTGCACGCCCATCTTGATTTTTCAACAGGGGCGATGGCAGCACCGTTTGCAGTTATATCTTTGGAAGCGCTATCTAGGACCCTATATGTGCACGCTGAGACCCTATCATGCAACTCACTAGCATATACTGCCCTACCGGGATGAAGTTGTACAGTTTAAATTGAGTAAATAAATAAGATATGACTATTGGGGTCTTTTTTTTTTTAACAAAGCAAACTAAGATTGAGGAGTATTAATTCTATAAATTACACGTTTACTGTGATCAGTTTCTTTATTTTGATAGATGAAAAACCCGAGTTTTCGGGAGGGGTTCTGTGAAACTGTCGATCGAGTAAGTCCTTTGATATATTAAGATTTCTAAGTTCAAATCTGGTTTACCAGTCAGTCATTTCGCAAATATGACGTTACCACTAAAACAGCATTGCGGATTCGAGGTATTAAGTTATGGGGACCGTCCTTCTCGTTAAGAAAGAAACATTGTCGGTTCATTTCCTTACTAAATACTGCACTTAATTACTCTCAAAATGCAAAGCAGTAGCAAGTACGTAGAAAGAATTTATTGCTTAGAGAAAAAGTATTCGAGCATATTTAAGCTCCACTGTTTATTGTAATATCTGAAACTCCTACTATTTTTAAGCTTTTAAATTAAACAACTTATTACAATGAAACTAAATTAGCAGAGTAAATAATAGCAAGAAATGTTTTTCGAAGAGTAGAAATTCTTCATTTTTCTCCAAGATTTTTCTCTAAATTCTTCATTTTTTTTCCAAGAAAGGCATGCCTTCCTTGAAGGAAAATGAAGATCACGACAGTTCTCTATCCCTACTTTTCTAATTTGTGTGCGCCGTACGTGTGTGCACATACCAAGCACAGGCAACAAATTAGACGTTTAGATGTAATTTCCTTCCTAAAATATAAGCGGGATCAAATATCGTGAGACGGTTGAATGTAAGCGAGCTTTATCCGATTACACAGACACGTAGGGACCGCCCTTGAGTCACTTATTTCTCTCCTTTCATTTGCTTCCTGCGCCGGTCTTTCTCCCTTCCTGAGTTTTATGCATCGCCCATCATTTTATTTGGTGCATACTGGAGGTCTCCTCTAATAGATGCCGGAAACGACTGTACGCAGCGTCATCACTGATAAGATTCCTCCGACAGGAAATTGTATTATTTGCAAGGAAACGTTATCTGACAATTCGGCGAAAGAAACAGTACCATCTTTTTAGTTAAATTTTCTTAACGTGATAACCGCGGTGGGTGAACCCAGGCATTCCCAAATTCTTGTCACCACTCGAAGTTGTGAAATACTCTCGTCAGAATGGAGGAACTTTAATGGGCCCCTTTATATATATATATATAATATATATATATATATATTTTAACCCTCAAAGCAGTTAAACCGACCATAAATGCACACACTTTACAGACCCAATATACTGATGCCTCATAGACTTAGTTGCTTTGGCGCTTAACCCGCATATACATATGCATACTCTTAGAAGTGGATTTCGACAAAGTAATTGAACTCCTAGAAGTTCAATTACTTTGTTGTAATCAAATAAAATTCGTACGCTTTAAAACTACATTCAATTTTCGATCATGGGATTCACTCTTTCCTATTGAAGATCGTGGCCGAGTATTCGGCTTCATGGCATTGCCTAATGTTCAACTTAGAGACAGATACCATCATTCAGAACACTACCTAAATTTGCTAATACTTTTTTTCAATTATATCTTTACTCAAAAAGGCGAATCCTCATGTATTCACTATTCGTAGTGTTTTATGCAACTCTATTAAGATATGGCGTATATGACGTTCTCAATGTTTTCCTTTAGTTCATCGAAAGTATTGAGTTATTTGCATAAGACTGCTCCGAAGACGGAAACATTTTAAGCACAGCACTAATAAATGCTGTACTACTATTCTTCAGGCCCTCGCGGTAGCACAATGATTATAATCACAGTCTTCTCGCACCGGGTAGAAACCACTTGAGTTCGAATCCTGTCGATTACTTTTATGGGCCTTTTTCGCAGTGTGGCTGAGTAGTCGGTCTCAGGCGAGGGTAGCATGATTTTTTCCCTTTCGGAAACTCGGTTTTTAGTCCAACAAAAACAGAAGATCGACCATAGAACACAGACAATTTACACACAGTATAAACGGAGCAATATAGCCATAGTCGTTGATGTTCCTAAAACCCTACTATAACAAGCTGCGAGGACTGCATGGTTTTCCTCCCGGAAACTGCACCTTTTTTTTTGACTGACAAACAGACTGAAGGATACACGCAGTTACACAACATGCTGACATCTCATAGCCTTGGTTGTTTTTGTAATTAACCCGGCGTTACGACCACCACTGCTCCTCAAGTATCACTGACCACTTATAATAGGCAGCCGGACCATTTATAATAGGAGACCAAATTTTGCTACTTCTGATTTGTTTATCACGATCTATAGCGGTGCCAACCAGCTGACCAAATCTATGGAAGAGTTGAAGCTGGACTTGTTATTACTCCTTACTCCAAGAACCGTATCCCAACGAAGGAAAGGGCTCTGGTTCTCCACTGTTGTTTAGAGTTATTCGGTCCCCTGGTCCTGCTTATATGGCGGCCATGATCATCAAAAACTCGGAGCTGGTTGTTACTAAGATCTCTTGATTTCTTTCCTTTTTGATTCGCGCTCTGTCTGCAACATATTGAAATTGACACCAGTTTTTATTCCTTACCTACCTTATTTTCAGTTTGGTTACAGAATAGAACGTTACATTTCTCACTGCCAAATTGCCATGGGGGAGGTGCTGTAAAAATTATGGTCGGCATTATTTCCGAGCCAGACTTCTGGGCTAGCTGCGGATGGAGGATTACAGTCCCAAGCCTTAGGGCCAACCCAGTCCTTCAGGCCACCCCCAAACCGTTTAAAGTTATCCGATCGGTTCCTACCATTGCAAATGCTGCAGTATTCACGGCGACCTTGGACGGCGACCTCTACAAGTTCGCAATCGATAAGAAATATAGACAGAACTTACTCCATCGACTTCATTCTCAGGACTATGTAACAGGACATTAGAACCTGCTCCTGAGGACCTGTCCACTACTGCCATGGATCCATCACTCCACGTTCAAACAGTTCTGCTCCGGCTCAGATGACTGTTCTGCACTATAAAAGAACTTCTCCCTGGAAATTTGCTTGCTAACATGCCGTTGTAAATATATTTTCATAAATTTTTTATTTGTACGCTCCAGGCTTTAATCATGTTGTATAATTGGTCATTGCGTTACTTTCATGTAAACCCCTGGCTTGTAGCGTGAAGGGTGTTGTATACAACAATGTGCCTTCTGTATACAATAAAGAGTTCTTCTTCTGAAATCTTCTAATGGCAATTAATGCGAATGGATACTTTCTTTTGGCACATTGCCCGGATATTATCAACGAGTCAAACATGTCCACCACGTAAAATCTATTAGAAATTACGCAAATGTTGACACCACCCTAACTACTTCGGCTGTAACAAGGAAAGTACAGCACTCTTTGGTCCATGAAACGCATACCACTAACAACCTTAGGCTTATAACTTATGACATCTCGCCTGGAACGACCACCAACACCCACCTTTATTACAACAGTAGATATGCAACTAAACATGCTCTCTGGGACAAATTTGGTCGGTTTATCCGTGATAAGGCAAGTAATCTGACTGTAGTCTTCGTGTATAGTACGGATGCAGCAAGACTCACTGACTATGTCGAAAACCATCCTTTACAAACCTCCAAAATTGCAACGAAGAAGTGCAAAATGTCCCACCAACGATTCCCAAAGCTAACCCAACTTAGGAATGAAATGAAAAGAGCTTGCAGGTAGCTCCAAAGAACACCTAGAAGAGGCCCGTCCAACCATATAAGTTTCTGAGAGTCACAATTCAAGAATGCACGGTCCAACACTGCAATGCCATATACCACAAAAAGCAGTCGCGTTGCAAAACCTGGTTTGCTCTGATGGGAATTCAGATCCCTTAGGGCCTTCTTCACAAAGTAATCCGAAACAGCATCGCCACTGTTCATATTGTCAAACTTTAAGCACCAATAATAGCCAAGAAACAACCAACTGGGACGATGCCATGGGCGCTCTCTGGGATCCCTTCGTCGTCCAGGATAATCCGAATATCAGTACGGAATGCCAATTGAGTCATTCAGAATAATTGTGCTTATCAACCAACTTATTCAGAACCACCCTTCACTAGGAAGGGGGATAGAAGTAGCAGTTCAACGCATAAAAAAAAAGGAAGACGCTTGGTGGTGACCTCATTAAAGTTTAGGCTGTCCACCGTCTGTGGTCCCACATCTTATTGCTCTTTATTATGCTTATCTCTGGGATGGCGGCTTCCCAACCTGGTGGAAACATGCAAATCTTAAGCATGTCTAAAGTTCCGTTCAGCCCGTGTGATCTACGTGAGGCGTACCATCACATTACAGCACTACACGTAAACAATACCCATATACTTTTAAATCTCTGGCCTTTACAATGTTCTGTATCACAAGACAAATTCAAATTATTATATTAGGGTCACCCATAATTTATTACATATGCCCCTATATGTATTATGTCTGTAAATTGCGTGTGTTCTCTGGTCGATTTGCCTGTTTTGCTGGACGAAAAAATTCAAGTTTTTTGGGGGGGGAGAACGTTGCTATTTACGCCTGAGACCGACTAAACTAACTCAGCCACGGAGTGAAAAAAATCCCATTAAAGTTCCTCGCGTTCCAGGCCCTGGTTCGAATCCCTTCGATGGCGCGAGGAACTTTAGTGGGCTTTTTTCACTTCATAGTTGAGTTAGTCGGTCTCAAGCGTGGACAGCAAGGTTTTTTCCCTCTGGCAACTCGGGCGTTTCGTCCAGCAAAACAGGCAAATCGACCATAGAGCATGCGAAATTTACAGAAATAACACACAGTTGCGCGCAGATGAATAAAAATATTCGGGTGGCCTAATATGATTATTAAAAATTTAATATTCACGAAGCTGGTTGTTCTAGAGAGAATATATCACGTCACCAGAGTTACTTCTCTGTCAGGAAAATGACTATCTCGACCTGGTTTTGCAGCATTTCGAGACCCGTCACTATGAGCGACTCACGCAAGTTCTTTTGATCCCATTGGCACGGAACATGATCCTACATGCGTATATACGTATATATGGCTCTTTTGTTTTCTAATGTCATCATGTCCTCTTATGCTGATGATATGGTCATGGACGGACCTTCTAAAGCAACCGTGGAAACCACTCCTAGTAACATGTTAAAGGAACTTCTGACTTGGGCTACCATGCACAAGCTTACAGCTTCTCCAAAGAAATGTTACACATTTATGCTGAAAGGTAAGCGTAATATGCACGGAACTTCCACGATTCGCTTCCAGGACATGTCTCTCCAAAACCGCTATTCTATTATCTCAGATAACAAGCTCGGCTTCATGCCACATGTCCAGCACCTCAGAAAAAGTGAAGAAGTGTAATATTCTCTCCAGAATTATAAGATGAGAAGGGGATTTGAAGGGTAGACACTCTGTCTCTTACAGGACGGCGATTTGGTACCACTGCATACTTTTACGTATTTTTGTATAAACTTATTTTATTTTATGTATAAACACCCTGTAGCTAAACAACTTCATATACAGATAACATCCTTCTTCAACTTTCCATGTTGTGCCAGACGTACCGTCGTACTTAGATCATAACGTTGGAATTTTCCATTGTCCTCCACATAGCCTACGCATTATCTGATGCTGTTATACACAACCAAACTAAAGAACTGTTCAATATCAGAACTGAGACAGGCACCAATATCCGTCAAGAGAACAAACTTATTTGGGAGGCTCTAGTTACCCTGTGTCAGGACAGCCAGCCCAAAAGGTGAAATCACCAAGAAATTTTTCCTCAACGTTAGTGTCATGAATACGGCAATCACTTCATGGTCGAATCCGGACCTTCAGACAACTCTTCTTCTCACAGGATGCGAAACCTTTAACAGTAAATTGTGGGATCTTTGAATCCAAGAAGATATGCTCTGTTCTTATGGGGACGAGGAAACTTGCCATCACATCATGAATGTTTGCCCAATCTACCTTGACGTTAGACCGTACCTCCCGCAGACGCTGGATATCACGACATTTCAACTTATTGCATCCAAAGAAGACTTCCAAGCCTTGACCTCCCATGCTAAAGATATCTTCAAACGTTGCACCTTTCAACTGCAAAGATTAGATCCAGCAGTGAAAGCAATTAATCCGCTGGTACTACCCCAGGTACAGAATTCTGTCTTCAGTCAGCATGGGATTCCAAAAAATCGTATCCTGAGCCTGGCACCTCTGCTGTGTCTCCCAACTCTTGCCGTACTTTTCTATGCTGACTTCTGCTTCAGGTGAGATCTGGCAGGCCATACCTTTGTGGCCTATCTTGCTTCATGTATATATCATGTGAACAATCACCGTAACTCTCGATATCACCAACTTTCGTGCTATTGACAAGCTGATCGTGTTTCCTTGTTTCCGGGTGGAATTATTCCTTTGAACTTCTCTTGGACCCTATCTTCTTGGAATTCGTCCTTCCGGGCGAATTCCAAGAAGATAGGGTCCAAGAGAAGTTAAAAGGATCACGTCTTGACTTTTTAACGGACTGTATATGATGTATATTATATAAATACTGTTTACTACGAAGACAAGCAGCGAAGCTGTTGCTGACTCTGGGTTTGTGTTGGTTGTGAACTTGACTCCTGATACTACGGACTCTCTTCTATCATAGTTTCGTCCGCTGCATCATGCTGACGGAATACTACCTTCTGAGGGATTCGCTACTCCGTTCGGAGTTCCTTGTTGATTCTAAAGTCTTTCCAGAGTGGAATGTTCAGTGATCGCCCTTCGGCCACAATGACTTTCTCTGTCTGTTTTCCTTTTACTTTAATTTGCACCCTATCTCTCTCTTCTTCAGATCCACCACCTACTTTAAGTTCAAACCGCACTCGCTAGGGAATGCCTACTCTGTTGCACGACCTTGCCTTATTTGTCCTTCTCTGTCCTATATTTTATTCCACTCATTAGGCCGCCCCTGATCTTGTCCTGGCCAGAGCAGGGCCAACGTTGTAAGTAAAAGCCCCTCTACTGTTCTGACCCACGTGATCACGGCTCCCAGTAATTAAGTGGCCAACACATAACTCGCGGTACCCAACACAACTCACACTCATATTGCTTCACAGTCTTGCATCTTTACAGTGCCACTAAATGAGGTTTTGTGGGGAACCACTGGCAACTCGTAACAAACATACTATGTCAAGGTATGCCTCTGTCGTTCTTCGAAAGGTTCAGAACTTTTTTGACTTCCTTTCTTTGAAAGTCGAATTTTTGCAATCTAACTTTCCTAACAGTGCAGCAATTTTTGTTGCTGATTTTAATATACACAGCTCCAACTGGCTTCAGTTTTATAGCTACACAGACCCAGCTGGTTGAAATACTGGACCATCTCCAATACTTGCATTACTGTTTATTTTACTATTAGAATTCCTTTCCTTTTCCTTTCCTTTCCTCAGCAACCCTTCATATTACGCAGTTTATATTAGTGGTCCTCAGATCACAAGTGGCGAGAAGCCTCTTTGGAATCTCATCAACTTTTGTTTCCATTGGAGCCGCATTTCTATGGCCATTCTTAGCTCATGTCGTTTGTCATTACAAGAATGTAGAACGGGGGTGACCTGCGGATATTAATATTTCTCAGATCGTTCTAAATTATTTTTGTAGGGACGAAATCTTTAACCTGCACTGCATGCTAAAAGCTTGTTTTCTGTCTAATATTGTTATTTTATTTTATTTTATTGTTTATCTTGGTTTACAATAAAAGTTCTAAGGCTATCCAGGAGCATATGGCAGTTGGCTTCCATCCAAATCCCCATGTTAATTTTTTGTTTTAATTAAACTTCTGAACAGTTGTAAAACTGAATAGTACTTCTGAACAGTTGTAAAACTGTATAGTACTTCTGAACAGTTGTAAAATGCTATTAATAAATCCCAAACTAAGAATAGAAAATATAATTCTCGTCCAACTGGTAATGGAGCCTTCTGGTCCCTGGCCAAAGCTATTGGTCGCAACTTTTGATCATTTATATATCTACCTCTGTTACAACATGATGTTCTTTGCATCTTCAGCTGAAGTTAAGGTTGACTTATTGGCATCCTGTTTTCCTTGTAATGCTTGCATCGATGATTTTGGTAAATCACTTCCTACTGTATCAAACACGTTTCACTCAATGCGTCTCACGGTCTTCTGACATCTGGCCATAAGAGTTCCAAACAATCTTGCCGCTAAGAAGTCTGTTTCTGATGGCTTATTTTTTCATAATGTGTGCTTCAGAACGTTCTCCTCTTTTGTTTCGCCTTTTTACATTCTCTTATTCTCGATGCCATGCTAGCCTTCATGGACCCTAGACAGATGGTCTGCTGCCGAACTAGTGAAGTTGTTATTGTTGTTGTAATTTGTTTTTAGGAGCATCAACAACTAAGGCTATACTGTTTCGTGTATACTGAATGTAAATTGTGTGTGTTGGCCGATTTTCTGTTTGCTGAACGAAAAACCAGAGTTCCAGGAGAAAAACCATGTTACCCTTGCCTGAGAGCGATTAACTCAGCCACGTTGTGAAAAGGCCCATAAAAATTACTCTCGTCATCAACGGGACTCGAAATCTGGTGTTTTACACAGCGTGGAGAGGACGGCGATGCTACCAACTGTGCTACCCACAAGGGCTACTGTTTTGCAACCAGGATATCATCCTTCTCATCACTTATGCTTTTAAATTCTACTCTGATCACAACCACATCGCCTTAACTTGGATACCAACAATGAGAACCATACTGAGAAGCAAGTGATTTTCCATATAATTCCTAAAGCCAGAAATCATACTTTCACTGCTTACGAAATCATTTGGGCAGACTTATACACAACCTCCCCCATTGAAGACATTACACTCTCTAGAAGATGAACTGTTCCAAACAATCATAGAGAGGGTCTCCAAAGAAATTCATGTAACCTACAAACCAACTTGTGGTTTACAACTTACCGCAAATGAGAAGAACGGCAAATAATTTAGCTACGTACAAGGTTTGTGTAATAGGGCCAGAGCTCTTTCCAAGGCAGAAGCAAGTAGACTACAAGTAAACCATGTAGTCTACTTGATAAACTAAAACAGTCCAGAAGGTCACAGAAAAAAAGTGATAGAATATTAGGATCGAAGAAAAAAACAAACATTTAGAGAAGGGAGATCAGCATAACCTTCTTTAATGAAGAGGCAAGAGCTAGCTCCTGCCTCTTTATTCGTTCTTAGCTGTGCCCCTCAGACCAGGCCCAGGCCCCGACTGCAACCACTAATCATTTCCCATGCAGACCTGGTGAACTTTATAAAGAAACTACCACTAGAAACAGTTGTTGGCACGGGCACATATTCACGGTCAAGCTCTGTAGTTTATGTCGTAGACTTTCTGATACACATATACTCAATAATAATAATTTATTTATTCCTATTTTATGTTACACTTTTCTGGGAGATAACAGCAAAAAGGGAGGGAGAACACATAAGCCAACGGCTGTTTAGGGTGTGTTCCCTTAAAAAATGATGAATATACAAATATACAATTGAAAAATGTACAGTTCTGAAATTGTACAGGTATTGTTCAACAGAAAAGACATAAATAAATTGGAGTGTTTTGTACATTTCTTTACAGAAAACTTCGAAAAGCATCACTACTTATAATATCATTGTGAACATTTTTACAATTAAATGAGGAGAGAAAAGAAAAATGATATGATACATGCATAGAAATTTACAAACTATTTGCCAACTGCTTCCTTTAACATTTGTACATTATTTCGATGTTGGTGTTTTTAAAATCCAGGAGTTGAGTGGAAGGTAATTTGAATCAGACATCCCTGGTGATGTGTTCGATTAGTAGTTTCTTGATTAGTAGTAGTTTCAATCAAATTCTAATTAGTGGATTGCTGCCAGAAATGTGGAATACCTACTATGTGTGTCCTGTACGAAAATGCAAGAATGAGACAAGCGATTTCAGACCAATCGTTATAAGTTGTTGTTTTCTTAAACTTTTTTGAAAAGGTGGTTCAGCCTACCTTAGTAGAACGCTATTTCACTCATAGGCCACCGTATCCCCACACTATCAGATCTACTCACACCACCCGAATGGACATTCTCTTAATGATTCCAATAATACATTCCAACTGGACGCGGCGTTTTTTGTATTATCATCACATTTTGTATCATCATTTTGTATTATTATCATATGAAATATCGTCTACGCCATACACAACCGCGGCGGTTGTGTATGGCGTAGATGATATTTCAGCCCTAATTTAAATATACAGTGCTGAAAATAAAAATAATGGAGAAATCCGTCAATCGCCAGCTTGGAAAATTTCACCTTGGAAACTTACTTGGAAATTTTCATCTCATGAATGATTACTTATATCGATTCCCCTAGTAATCTTTGGTCAGACAGTATTTCTTTCGACCGCTCATTGCGGGCGATGGTCACAACTTCTCTGTCTTCTAACTTCTCAGATAATGCTGATGTTCCTCAACGTTCAGTTCTTGCTGCCACTCTTTTGCTTTTGTATATTTATGACCTTCTTCTACTGACTAGAAATCCTCTCCATTACGTTCAAACTTACAGGTTTTTATAAACCTTGCTCTGGTACAAACAGCTTCAAGTTCACGAATATCCATAGCCAGTTTCTTAAAAATAAAAAATCAGAAAAAACAAAATAAACAACTTTCAATATGGTTGGGAAGGACGCTACGTGGTTGTTTTCCATTAAGGTTGTTATTATATTAAAACCACTCTTATACCACGTTAAAATTAATAATATAGTTTATTAGGCTGTTCACCTATATTACCATACCTATAGTATTCCAGTTATCCAAAACATATTTTAACAAAAGTTTTGCTGCATTGAAAAAACTTGGGAAATACGGCTTTAGGAATTACAGTAAAGTACGATAATTTTATCTTATGTATATAAGATAAAATTATCTATCATTATACAATTTTATTGCCCCTCATTTTGTTACGCTACATCAAGACAAAATATATTAATGCAAATACTTAATATTCCAAGTATGTTACTAATTTTAAAAATTCATCGCTACCTGATTGTTTTTGTGTATGATTAGTAAGGCCAAATTTTGCAAGGAAGCGGACAATTTTCTGCATTAGTAAAGCAATAAGTTAAGTAAAAAATAAAATAAGAAATTAAAATTCTATACCGTTCCCGTTCACACAATGGTAACTATCCAGTTCCGTTTCGAACTTAGCCAGGCTTCTGCCTCTGTGATGTTGGAAGGCTCTATGGCGTGGGACACTGGAATAAATTTTGTTAATTTTTTCACAAACTTAAAAATTGTTAACATATTTTCAATAGTACTAATCCGGATTAATGATTTGAATTAATGTGCTTGCATTAATACTCGTAACAACGTGAGAGATAAGAATATTGTATAATAAAAGATGGAATAAAAATGTGAGGAACATTATTTTACATTCTGCTTTGTATTCATTTAAGCGCCGATGTAGACCGTTTGCACATACAGCTGTGCCTCGTGCACATGTACATGTAAACGGGTTGTTCGTGCAGAATCGAAATCGCCCTGTCACCTGTTAGGAACAGCTTTGATTCTCCCGCTACTGCATCCTGAAGTAGAAAATACTACATGGCTCTCTCTCTCTATTGAGCTACACAAAGTCTCGCAACCAGACTACAGTGTAAAACTCCACCTATCATTGAATAACTTTATCCAGTATAAAAAAAACGATAATGCTACTGGCGGTTGTGATATTGAGAGCAGTTTACAGCGTGATCTTTCCTTCGTGTATGCTGTGACAAGAATGTTACCATTAACTCTCACTAGAGGGTGATAGTGTTGGACGTGCGCCGTTATGTTTGTACCACTATTTCCTAGGGACAAGCCTCCAGCACCTTTCCGTGGCACACCCGAAGGCCATGTGTCAGAGCAGCTGTGAGTGGCCAGTTCTCGGTCGTGTTAAATCCGTGTTGCATGTATAATAATAGTCATAATAATAATAGAAAAAAAAACTTTATTCACAGTATGACGTAGTAGCCGTAACTTGTTCATTACGCAACAAGCACACCATCCCCACTCTCACCAGCAGGACATTTCGAGCGTCACACAACCGTCAGCAGTCGGTTTACAACATAGTACATATCATATGCTTCGTTCGTCATGACCGCAAAATCAAGTGCAATGAGGCAAAGAGGTGAGCTGATTCCCAATTATACTTTTAATTATTCTAAAGAAGAAAAGTATATTGAAATATAATTATTTGGAACTGAAACTAGCATTATCGAAACGTTGATAAACGTGTATGCCCTAGTTCTCCATGGCAACGGTAAACGAAACCAGTTCCTTCTCGTGTATGTGTAATGCTTATCATTGTAAGTGTGCAAAATGGGCTGCAATTCCTTATAAAGCTACATTTTAATCGCAGTTTATTCGTTAAAGACGCGCAAAATACATGAGACATAAACGTAAGCGATGCTTGATGCGTGTATTATGTAAAAGTAAACTCTAATTAGTCTTTTTTTTTGTTTCCTTACCAACCGCAAGGCAACTGATTTCAAAGTTTTATTAGTGTTGTTAATGTTCAACTGAAGAGCGGCTCTTCCGTGTGCGTTATTGCAATATTTATTAGTCGCCTACTGAACGTTTTGTATTGTCGATCAACATATGCAAAGGTAGTAATAAATCGAATGAAACTTCAAACCCAGCGGTGGTCGGGAGTGGACACGCGAAGTAAAAGTGCTTTGCAAACTGTATTGCAGTATTAAAAATTGCAAGTAAGCAGGATATCATATTTAAAAAGAAAAAAATACATCTAATGTCGTTTAAATTGATGTATGCGAAGTTTTTTTTTTAATAGGTACATCGAAGCCGAAGAAGATTGCATTGATGGGATGGTTTTTGCGTGGCATTTTGTTTATATTCAGTTTTTTTCTGAAATAATGAAAACAAAATTTAGCAATACTGAAGTTGAAACAAGCAATGTTTTGGTGGATTGTAGATCATTATAAGTTCGTAGAAACAGAACTTTAAGAAAGAAATATCACAGAATCTCATAATTTTTATAAATAGGCCAAGGATTCTACTTTTTCTGATCTGTTAGCAATGCGAAACTTAAACACTGGTTGGCTCTTTGATCTATATACATAACTTATACCTGCATGAGTCATGTGTTTGCGATCAGGTTACCCTGCAGAAATTACACTATTTTATAGCTACTTTTTGTGGTGCCATGGTATATTATTTACAACAGCCTCAATGGGAAACAGCAATGAAATTTTAAGCAGGCTTCCTTAATTTTTATCATTACACTCGATTGAATTGCTTCATTTTGGAAATACGGCAGATTCGGATTAAACGGATCAATTTAAAAGTTACTTTCTCTGTTTTTTTTTTTTTTTTTTTTTATTGTGCTGGTTTCATAGCCATTTTACGGCCATGAAACCAGCTGACCGTATATGCTTCTGTTGCTTTTCATCATCATCATCATCATGTAAAGTTGTTTTTTTTTCCTGTTGCTTTACATGATGATGATGATGATGTAAAGCAACAGAAGCATATACGGTCAGCTGGTTTCATGGCCGTAAAATGGCTATGAAATCGTGCACAATACAAAAAAAACCAGAAAAAGTAACTTTTAAATTGATCCGTTTAATCCGAATCTGGCGTATTTCCAAAATGAAGCAATTCAATCGAGTGTAGTGATAAAAATTAAGGAAGCCTGCTTAAAATTTCAAAAATGCTTCTGTTGGTTTACATCAGCGGTGTTTCAAAAGGAATGTCGAATCGCGAACCTTTTCTTTGTCTCAATTTTCCAGGAATCGTGGGAAAATGTGTACATAGCATATTTTAAAGGGGGAAAAATATAAAATAAATCAATAATAATACGAACATGGAGAGAACAAAAATTTTAAAATTAAGAAATTGTTTTCATATTAAAACAGAAAAGGCTTTATATTATCTATAAACATGGATAAGTAATACTGTATTTTATTTTATTTTTATTAATTTTCACATCCCCCAGGAACTGTTGTTGAGGAGTTACGAAACGAGATGTTGATTTTGGGGTTTTAGCAAAAGAAAGTTTGCACAATACTGCTTTTATCCTTTTATTTAATTTTATTATTATTTTTTTAAAAATATTTTCTTGTTATCTGTTATTATTATTACTACTGCTGCTTTTTTAGTTCATTTGTTTTTACTGTAGCGGGCGTTAACCATATGTGTAAACTTATTTATTACAACGTGTTTTCTCTACGGTTGGCTCATTTCGTTTTTTAACTAAGTTGTACTTGTAGATGTTATTCTAAGATTGCGTAGGAGCACACGGCGATTCTGCTATTATAGCAATCAAAGATAGAAATGTGATCTGGAACATGCAATGGTAGTTGCCTCCTCTTGTTATTTTCTTAAAATTACTTTGCAAGTAAGTTTCTTGCAAATTACTTACCTTCAGATTTTACATAAATAAATAATTATACATAAATGCAAATGGTGATAGGCACAGGAACCCTTCACAGTATTACGTCAAGCATGGTATAATAACACACACACACACACACACACACACACACACACACACACACACACACACACACACAGAGAGAGCCCTGGCTGACCCACCACAAAGAGTAGAGCATCCATAGTCAAAAATTACTAGTAGTTCACATGAAGTACAGTCAAGGCAGGCAAAGGAGCACGTCCTCTGGAAATAGAATTGTATTCCACTCTTAGATCACAGTGGCAACTGGAGCATCTTCCATCAGGCAAGTCGAAAGCAGCCGCAACGCTGAGAACCTTCTGCCTGTAGCTTTTACGTGCGGCCAACTTCTGGAGGTCACAGTCGAATATTGTGAATACTTGACTGTGAATATTAGGTTCTGTATGGCGAGAAACTTTTCATTCGTTAGGAATCTCCCAGAGAGGGGACACGTGTGTGTTTAATGTCAGTATAGGACTCGATCTGAGACAACAGTGGGGGATCCTTTAAGAGCACGTATCCTATGTATAGGGTTCACAGATTAGGCCAGCCATCATCTTCACAGAAAAAAAACTAATATTTTCTCCCTGATGAGATAGTTCAACAAGTCGAGTAGCACCCAGAGACTGGACCATATTGTTAGTGGTCATTTGTTGCGAAGGGCAAAATATCCGTATCTGACATTTCAGGAGCCGGTATTTGACAGTGAAGATATTTTTGGTTGTGGTGGGTGCAGCGGAATCCCAAATTTATGATCCGTACAGAACTGCTGGGAAGATGTTGGTAACGAATATTTACAGACGACACAAGGACATCTAGGACGAGCAGATCTTATGAATTAAGAATATCTATCCACGACATCCATCGTTCAACATTTTGATGATATAAAGAGCCCGAAGTCATAAAAAGATTCAAAGATCAAAATGTGATTATACATTCTTTATAATGGTTCCACTACATTACTTGGGGGCGTGTTTCCAGGAGAAATTATCTGTTCAGATTTAGTGAGATTTATGGTTTTGTGGAAGAGATTCTGATACGAGTAATCTACCATGTCAAATAACTTCGAATATTAGGAGTGGCCTAGTCAGGGTAGGATCAGCAGGTACTGTACCTTGTACCCCCTGACGCCGAAATCTGGTTTTGTGGCGCTTTTTTGGAAAGCAAATTGCGCCTTTTTTGTGAATTGCCATTGGCGCTTTTTTGTAAATGTACCTACTGACAAAAAATCTTGAATACGCCACTGAATATTAGCCTTTGTATGCTGAAAGGATTATCACCATGATCAATTCTTTTGGGTAGCTTCACGTCGTCAGCATAAGTGAGAACATCAGGTCTATTCGTAGCAAACGGAGTTAGCAGTGCGATGAAGAGAAGAGGTGAAAACGTGGTGTTTTCACCTCTTCCTGATCATGAATTGCAATCATGATCGAAGAATAATATAATCGAATTATGATATGAGACAGAGAGTGGAGAGATTTTGTAAGAGATGGATCATTAATTAACTTGGCTACCCTCTTTTGAATGTAATCTAGAAGCCTGAGAGAGGTTTTGCAGACACCACTCCATATGTGGGAACAGCATTTCATGATCGAAAATTATTATGATTCTCTCTTACGCAGGATGGCCAGTAACTGATGACAATCTCTGCCTGATGTTGAGATGAACATAGGATACGTGAAGCAGTAGATGAATGTTCGTGGGAGTAGAACTGTGAAGAATAGGATTTTGAGGCTGCTGATTCTGGCGGATTTGAGTTTTTTTTATGTATTAGAACCTATAGTTCTAATACCTATAGGTTCTAGTATTAGAATCTAACACTATAGGTATTAGAACCTATAGTACTTAGTACCTCTCAATTTTCAACCCTATAGTACTTAGTACTATATATAGGTTGAAGGTTGAGAAGATGAAAGAAGTTGCTTGTTGACTTGAGGTTCTGTAGGTTATAATTTTAAGGAAATACGCGTGAAGAGTTGTTCCAGAAAATGGAAGTTGAAGGAATAAATGAAGAAGAGAGGTTGGTTCTGTGAGAGTGAAGTTGGATAGTAAAAAGATGCTGACTGGTTGCAGAATGTGTTCGGACTGCTTTGGAAGAGAGAGGGGGTAATTATAGAAGTGAATTCAGAAGAACAGTGCCGATCGAAGTATCTATAGAAAAGGCATGCAGTAGAAACAGACAGCGTCTATGAGACAGAGAGCAGAGAAACTTTGTAAGAGAACTGACTAGATATGAATAAATTTCCAAGAAGAAGGAAAAACAACAGTGGAATAAGAAAGTGTAAAAACGCCTCACAGAACAGCATATTCTTCTGATATTCTTTTGACGGAAGACCGCAGGAGTGGAGTGTACTGGGAATGATAGGAGATGATTTTTCGAGATCATCAATACAAGAGAGAAGAAAATTATGATATTAGTAGGTCAGCTTTATCTTTACATGAGGTGGCAATAGAACCATCGGGTTTTTTAATTGAGGTGCGAGTAGAGATGGGCAAAAGTTATGCTCAACAGCTGTGTCAAGAGACCAGAATGCGCGACTATCTATTGGATAAGAAGCAAGTTTTATACCCTGTTCAAAATCCAAAATCTAGATTGGACTGATTGATAACTGCTTCACAATTGTTGCGAGCTTTGGTTTAAACAGAAAATGAACCCGAGATCTGGATGTAAGCCAGTTGCAATATGCAGTACAGTATTCTTATATTGAATAGCCTTAGCGCATCTATTGGAAAACCAAGGTTTAGATAAAGGACGAGATATTAAGGTGGACTGTGAAATAAAGGAATCCCTGCAAGGATAATTTAACTGATACGATGTGAGCAAACATTGAGATCTGAAGATTTAAAACAGTTATCCAACCAAGGAAATGAAGAATCGATGTCTCGGAGGTCACTCCATTTTGCATTCTTGTAATGCCAAACAACATGAGATTGAGAATGGCTGCGATAGAAAGTCTCTGTTGGAGAAATGCCCATTACCAAGTTTTGATATGAGGTGAATGAACCTAGAGGACCACTCATCTCGACCATGTTTTTGGAAGGGTTTTCTGTCAGAAAAAGATCAAGAGTGTTGGCTGTGTTGTTAGGATTGTCTGGTATTCTGGTAAGTAAATCAAAATCCGTGCGAGTTCATTATTAATTGCAAAAGCCTTAGTATCTCGACCAGCTGGGTTTCCTGTGAGTAGAAAACAGAAGCCAGCTGTAGTTATGAACATTAAAATCACAAAGGAAAATTACCGTACTGATAGGAAAGTTGAGCTGGAGAGCACTTTTCAAAGAAAGAAAATCAAAGAGTTTCAAGTGATTAGTGCAAGTGGGAGAACTATGGCGGCAACAGATGAATTTGACAGAATGGGGGTAGAGAAATTTTAAAGCAGAGAAAATCGAAAAGAGGAGATTCCAAATTACTAAGTCTGACAGGGAATATCAGAGCGGAAATATCCATAAGTACCACCTTTGAAGTGAAAGGAATCGTACAGCGAGTAATTAGGACAACTGTTTGATGAGCAGTAGTTGACTGGTTGATGAGAATCAACCGCCGATAATTGGGATTCTGTCGGAAAAAGTACGTATGGCTTGGCAGACTGTAAACAGGTAAGTGGAAATGGACTGCATTGAGATTGGAACTGAGACCACGTATATTTATGAAATAGACAAGAAAGTGTTCGGGAGGTATAGATCTTTTCGCAGATATGTTTGTTCTATTTTTTGACTAATCATGATGTATTCATTAGTAAGAAAAGGCGGGTAGGATATGTTGTATGAAGTAATGAATTTTTTGAATATAGTGTACACACGGCAATAATATACCTAGCTCCTTGACATAACATGGCCTCGACAATGTCCCCCGCATACATACTGCTCGGATTTCCTTCAGTCATTATCTGGCAGAGTAGAGGCATCGAAATAATACATTAGGTGATCTTGAAGTCTCCTAGAGAGTTACCAAAATGTTCGGTCCGGTGGACTAGCAGCCAGTCTGCGAACAACTCGGTTTTATATCTGTACCCTCGGAATGTAAGAATCTCGCCATGATGCTCATCGTAACCTCAGAAAACATAAGTCATACTGCATTATGGAGAAAATGGGAGTGTGTGTGTGGGGGGGGGGGGTTACTGGAACTTTGCTCTGGAGACTAAACATTAGTTTCACCACTTCAAGCCTCCAATAAGGAAAGTGGTGGTATTGCACTGGTTGATGAGAATCACATATCACCTAGTGTTGCCTGGCAACACAGAGGTGGGATTCTTATGCGTGGTATCGACTGCACACACCTCCATCCCTCTTTATACAAGGTTGGTTGGTATACTAGTATTGTAGTTTCCGTATTTTTGGTCTTGCACAGGGCGGTTATACTCAGTGTATCTGACAGTTCCACCATCGTGGGTTTGAGAACGAGTGTAGCCTGTGCGGACGTCGCTTTTTGCCGCTCCTGGAACAGAGAAGTTTTTTCTGATTTATTTTCTGTTTTATTAGCTTAAATTGGCATATTAACTTATTTTCTAGAGTAGCTTTATATTCCTATTTACGATACTTAGTTTAAAGTAACTTAGATAGAGATTTTGTAGGTATTACTTAGTATCGGTAAGGGTATCAAATCCACGTGTTTACCGTTCGAAATTGCCGCCATTGTTAAGCGACACAAAATATCTCGAACTAGAGAGCATAAGCTTAATATAGTATAGTATAGTACATAATATTGTCAATTAATCAGTAAAATCTATTAATCTTGTTGAACTTCATTGTCAATTAAATTGTACTTTTAACTATACATATAACGACTTAGGTTACGTAACATAAATAATTAGTAAAAATAAATAATTAATACTTAACTTGATACGGAAGTTATATAAAGGGATTTCGTAGATAACACTCGATACTGAAACATAAATATAGCGTTATAACTGTGTTGGAATACAAGTTTAGGGTTCTAATTTTGTACTGAAATTGAAATTTTATTGAAATTAAATCGAAATCATGACTCAGACCAGAGCAGCAAAGCAAAAATCTCAAGATAATGGGAGTGCTGTGGCTCAGGGGAGAACTGAGGGGGACAGTTGCCCTCTGCATCACAGCCTTTTAAAATGCACTACTTGCTTGATGTTTGTGGATCAGTCAGGTACGGGACATGATACTGCCATGGGGGATGTCTTTGTGTGTGTGTGTGTGTGCACGATGCAAGGTGTGTAAGGAAATCAGGCTACAACTCAGCGTTGTTATGAGCCTATATGAGAGCTTGAAGGACAGGGTGGATGCCCTCGAAGGATTAAAAAGTGAGGGGCCCATCAAGCTCTCAGCTGCCCACACTAATGCCAGAGCTTGCACTTGGTCATCACGCAACACAGCGGCAGCCCCCAAGGCAGAATGCGCTGGTCCCACAGGAACTAGTAGTTGTTGGTGACTATTGTGAGGGAAACATGTTTTATAAAAAGGATAGGTGTAACAGGACCAGGGTATGTCTGCCAGGGGCAAAGGTTGATGACGTTGTAGAGCGGATATCTTTTAAGGGCACAAAAGGTGATATAGTTGTACACGTTGGCATTAATGATATTAAGAGTAGGAGACCGGCGGAATTACTTAACAAGTACAGGTCACTGTTGAAAAAAAGCCGTGAATTAGGGTTGAATTTGAAAGTGTCTGCAATTCTGCCCAGACACGATAGGAGGGAGTATATGATGAGAGCCATGTTGATCAATTCGGCCCTGGAAAGATTGTGCAAGGCTCAAGGGGTAGAATTTTTTTCAGCCTGGTCTGTACTTATTAATAGGAGAGACTGCTTCTACAGGGATGGGATACACTTAAATAGAAAGGGTGCAAGCATGTTTGCTGATGCTATCGAGGCAGTGTTAGGTGGGTCGGAAAACTGCTAGATTGGGGGAGGATACAAGGACTAATATATTAACAGTAGCCACTGGCAGAGGTGAAAGTGATTCTTGCACTGCTTCTATTGGAATGAGCAGCAGCCTGGAAAATAAGATGCAGGATATTTCAGAGACTGCTGGAAATCATTGGGGTACAAGTAAACACATGGGTTGTGTTAGGGTAGCTAAGAAAAAGAACAGGTGCATGTATACTTGTGTGTACATCAATGCTAGGAGTTTAGTAAATAAATTTGATGAATTTGAGGTATTGCTCAAAACATCAAAGGCAGATATTGTTGGGATTTCAGAGACGTGGTGTCACACAGATATATGGAATGCAGAACTAGAATTTGGGGAGTACAATGTCTACAGAAAGGATAGACAGGATAGGAAGGGAGGAGGGGTTATGCTATTAGTTAAGAAATACATAAAATCCAAGGAAGTGAAGCCAGTCGACATCGCTGGACAGCGTAGTGTCGAGGCAGTTTGGTGTGACATAAGCATTGGGAGATCAAAATTGAGAGTAGGAGTGTGCTATAGGCCTAATGACTCTGATGAGTGTAAGAAACTGTACAGGGAAATAAAGTGGGCCAGTAAATCAGAGAGTCTTATAATGGGGGATTTTAATTTCCCAGATATTGACTGGAATTTGGGGGCTGGTCACTCACACACTAGCAAGGCTTTTGTGGATTTATTGGATGATTGTTTTCTACATCAGCATGTTCGGGAGGCAACTAGAGGGAGTAATACTCTTGATTTGATTATCAGTAGTGATTCTTCATGCATTAAGAATCTGCAGATAAATGAACCACTAGGTGGCAGTGATCACAGTGTGCTGAAGTGGGGTTTACTCAAAGAGGTAACTACCATTAGGGGTAAAGGGAAGGGTTATTGCTTTCGTAAAGGCGACTACGATGGACTGAGACAGTATTTAAATTCTATACAGTGGGACCAACTGATGATGTTACCAACAGCAAATTCAAAATGGGAAGCATTCAAAGAACTTATCTTGAAAGCTACTAGGCTTTACATATCAACTAAGAAATATTGTTCAAGGTTTAGGCCTAAATGGATTCTATACAGTGGGACCAACTGATGATGTTACCAACAGCAAATGCAAAACGGGAAGCATTCAAAGAACTTATCTTGAAAGCTACTAGGCTTTACATACCAACTAAGAAATATTGTTCAAGGTTTAGGCCTAAATGGATGTCAGATGAACTAATGAGACATATGGAAGAGAAGAAAAATGCATGGGATACATACAAATTAACACGTGACACAGAAGCCTATGATAGATACACGTTTGATCTGTAACCAAGTTACAAAGGAGGTTAGGCAGGCGAAGGCAGATTACGAGAAATCTTTGGCAAGGGATTCAAAGAAAAACAGCAAAGAGTTCTTTACTTATGTAAACTCTATAAGGAAGGGGATGAATCAGATTGGTCCACTTGATATCGATATGTCAACTGTTGATTATCCTGCTCAGGTAGCTAACAAACTAAATGGATATTTTGCATCGACATTCACACATGAAGAGTTATTCAGCGAGGGGAATGCCAGAGGTGTATTCAACTCTGCCAGTAAGCTAGAGAATCTTGTAATAACTGAGAGTAATGTGGAGGAGAAATTGTTGAAGATAAACACAAGAAAGCACCTGGGATGGATGGGATCTATCCAGTTATATTAAAGGAGGCAGCAAAGGAAGTAAGCAAACCCTTAGCCATAATTATGAGAGCTTCCTTGGACTCAGGGGAGGTACCCATAGACTGGACATGTGGAAATGTGACCCCAATTCACAAAGGAAGATCAAAGGCTGACACAAGTAATTATAGACCTGTGAGTTTAACTTTTGTTCCCGGAAAATTAATGGAGACACTGGTTAAAGAAGCACTGCAGGATCATCTAGACAAGACTTCAGGTATAGCTCGGACACAGCATGGTTTTGTTAAGGGGAAGTCTTGCCTGACCAATTTGATTGGATACTGTGATGCAGTCACAAAAGAACTGGATGCAGGGAATAACTTTGATATTATATACTTGGATCTTAGAAAGGCTTTTGATACTGTTGCACATGGAAGACTGCTGCACAAATTGGAGCAGTGTGGCATTGGAGGCAAATTGCTGCAATGGATAAAGGGGTGGTTGAGGGGGAGAAGAGAGAGAGTGGTAATCAATGGACACTGCTCATCGTGGACTAATGTTATTAGCGGAGGCCCTCAGGGTTCAGTATTGGGTCCATTATTTTCTGTATTTATAAATGATATTGATGATGGTATATCAAGCTTAATGTCCAAGTTTGCAGAAGATACGACGGTTGGCAGGGTTGTCAAGAACACTACTGACACTATGCTGCTGCAACAGGATCTGGAAAGGTTGGGCAGATGGGCTGAGAGGTGGTAAATGAAGTTGACAAAAATAAAGTACTGCATAAGGGAAACAGCAACCCCAGAGCAATGTTTCAACTCTGTGGTACTACACTGACAGTGGAGAGAATGAAAGGGACCTTGGGGTGGTGGAGCAGGCAGATATGAAGTTCTCTGAGCAGTGCAGACGGGCTGCAAGAGTAGCTCGTAGTGTATTGTCAATGATATATAGGAATTTTTCTAGCAGGGATAAGGAGGTGATTATTCCCTTGTATAAGGCAATGGTCAGATCACACCTAGAGTACTGTATACAGGCCTGGAGGCCTCATTTCAAGAAGGATGTAGAGCTGCTGGAAAGAGTACAGAGAAGGGCAACAAGATTAGTGAATGGAACAAAGGGGTGCTCTTACGAAGAAAGGCTTAAGTTTTGCAAATTATAGTGTCTGGAGACTAGGCACCAGCGAGGTGATCTGATAGAGGTGTATAAAGCCTTGAATGGTTTGAGCATGCTCAGTGCTGATGGGATTCTTCCTCTTGCTCAGAATAATCACCTGAGAGGGCATAAATTCCAATTGAGGAAAGACAGATGTAGGATAGACGTGCGGAAATTTGCCTTTAGCCAGCGGGTGGTTGGTTGGGGGAACAGACTCCCATCCCTTGTCGTGGAAGTTGATAGCCTAAATAAGTTTAAGACTCAGCTGGACAGGTATTTCGAATGAACAGAGGGGTGAAGTGGAAGTGGTTATTTTTTATTTATTTTATTTTATTTTTTTTTTTTTTTGGCTGATGCTTGCTTTCTTGCATCTGATAAGCTTGCTTTCTTGCATCAAATGCCTCTGCTAATGCTAATCGTTTAGGTGCAAGCAGAGAGTTTGGTGTTGCAGAACGAACGGACTTCAAAATTCGGTCCACTTTCTCCAATCAAATTCCATCAGCGTTTTAGACTTCAAATAGCATGTAAGTGGCAGTGACAAACTGCAGCCATTATCAATCCACTGCAGGATGGAAGCCTCCTCAACAGTTCATGCCATAATCTGCCACGCTGGTCCAGTGCGAGTTCGCAGATCGACCGTATTTAACAGTCAGGGGCTTGAATCCCAGTCTACTCAAAGAGCGTGTGCTACTGCACTCGTGCACCTCGTCTACGGAGGCCGCTTGTCATACCTGACAATAACCATTAGTTTGCTTTCTGGAGTAGCTTGAAAAGACAGGAAGCAGAGCAGATGCGTGTAGCATGGTGGTTATAAAAACCATCTTCCTACAATTTATGAAAATGGCCTGAGTTTGAATTGCATAATGAAGCACAAAACCTATGGACATCTTTTCACACTGTGGCCGAGTTATTCGGTGTTGCACGTATAGTTCTTTTTCTTTTCTTTATTATTATTTTTTTTTTCTGGCCTGAAAACAGGTAAATTGACCAGATAATCAATGCACGCCACGCAAGTTGCATGCATTATACTTGAATATATGAGTTACCGCTCGACTAACGCATAACTTAAAGACTTAAACATTTTTCTTTTTTTATTTATCGGAAGATAGTTTGTTTGTTTGTTGTTGGGTCATATTGACTAAGGCATATTACACGGGAGGGCACTCACAGGGGATGAATCAGCGACTAAGCCATATTGCACATATATTTTATAGTAATTGTATTGGCGCCTCGTAGCCAGATGGGCAGGAGCAGCAGTGCGTAGCACACGCTTCTTGATTAGACCGGGTTCAAGCCCGTGACCACCAAATACGGAGGATGCGGAAAGATCAGGGAATGGCCACCGCATATCCCGGAGCAATATGGCCTTAGTTTGCTAATGCTCCTCAAAAACCAAATAAACAAACAGTAATTGTATTCTATATATAGTGCTAAATAAATAAAAAATAATAATAAAACCCACCATCCCCAAGTAGATTGTAAATGGGATGTGTGTAGGCAATTTTTCTGTTTGCCGGACAAAAAACCCCGAGTTTGCCTGAAGTAAAAAAAAACCATGGTACCCACGCCATAGACCCGCTAACTGAGCGACGTTGTGAAAAAAGACTCATAAAAAATTCCTCACGTCATCGATGGAATTCGAAGTCAGGTCTTTTTCCACATGGTGTGTGGGGGGGGGGGACGATTCTGCTAACAGTGCTATTCACGAGAACGTTTCAGGAGAGATCTGATTGTTACTGTGTAACAGTTTCTTCTGGCTGGGAGTAATGCTAATCTAAAATGCAGTTATAGATGCTGAGAAGCTCATGGATAAATGAGGTTTTTTTTTTATACGCTGTTTTGTTTTCCCTTGCATTAGCGCAGTGGTTTTTGATCACCGTCCTTTCACATCGGGTAGCTAAAAGGCCTGAGTTTCGAATCCCTTCCGTGTGGCTGAATTGGTGTTTCAGGCAATGGTTTCTTGGGTCTTGCAGAAAACTCGGTTTTGAAGTTTCTTGAGAAGAAAAAAAACAAAAAAACTGACCAATATAGATAAACGGAAAACTTTAAAACCGACTAATTAGACACAATATATAATGACCCTTGCACATCGGAGTTTTATGTGCTTTTTTTTCACAACGAGGCTGAGTTAGATGGTCTCAGGCGAGGGTTGCATGGTTTTTTTTCTTGTGGAAATGCGGGTTTTTTCGTCCATCAAACAGACATATCGACCACAGGATAATTTATTGGCACCGTATATACTGTCGCCACAGCCATACGGACGCGTAATTATCTTAGTTTTACTTGGGGCTTAACACACGCCTTACAGCACCTTATATTATTATTATTAGTTAATTTCCCCAAGACACGCTCTTAAATCTTTTTTACTAGGGGATATTTTTTACATGTCAACCTCCTCACGGTTTGCGCTCCCCTGACCAACGTTACGGGCACCGAAGTGAAAAATAACTCACATATTTAATATCTTCGAAGCATAAATTAATAAAAGAATGGTAAAAAAAAAATATAATAATAATAATAATTACTCTTTTTTTTTTCCGCATCCATGGAGGTGACTGCTGCTTAATTTTCAAACTGTAGTATTTACTGTGAAAAATACAGATTACAATATCCAACATTACTGGAAACTTGCAATTTTGAGATTTAATCCATGTTTGACAAAATAGACAATAAACTACATAGCCAGTAGTCAGGCGTGAGGTACAAAAACACAAACGCTTTGAATGGGGCGTCGTGCAAGCCTGCGTGACTGCTAAGTACGTTTAATGATTGTGTTCATTGTCAAAATAACGTAAAACTCCTCTGACCTGGTCATGCTCTGGTATAAATTAAAAACCAACGAATTTTTCATTATCAGTTGAAGTCGAATTTTGAAAACACAGACTCTTGCAGCGCTAGTATGGCCTGTTGTGTAACGCTTTTCGGTGCCTTTTACGCGATTTGATTGTTATCCTTACTCCTGGAACCCAATTCAGATCTTGTTTTTATTTCTCTTTGATAGCGGTTTTCAAGTCTGTTTTCATTCTGATCTCTGAAAAATTTTGTGTGTGGTGGAAAGGTTTTTTTTTAGGTAATTTTTGTCAAAAATGGCTCTGAACATCTTATGGTCCTGGATATGATCAAAACCAAGCCTAGAAACTAGAATCTTTCAAGCCTAGAAACTTCATCACTGTTTTCTTCTTAGACACTAAAGTCACAACGAACTAAAGAATACTTGAAGAAATTTTGCACCAACGTTAGTGGCAGCTTCGGAATATTTTTTTATCTGTACCGAAACACGAAGAAAAAATATCTGCACAGAAACAATCGATATATCAGAAATAAATGGGTATGACATTCACGCCAGGAGGAAGGTAATGATGGAAGGAATTGGGAGTCACCTGAATAGATGAATATTTGAATTTTTTCTTATAATTCCGTATAGGCTTAAAGTAGACAAGTAACTGCGTCAAGCCTACGTCCACTTGTCTACGGAAAGTCAAGCTCGTGTAACTGCTTAATACGGTAATGACCTTGTATTCTCTGACTTGTAAATTCCTCTGTGTGGCCATTCCGGAGTATAAACAGAAAATAAATAAAAGAAGATTTATTTATAAAAAATAAATATTCTGCTGTTCTTTTTCTCCAAAGCCACTACTCTCGAGCTAACGCGCGGAAAAGAGCTATTTTCAGACATCCGCCTGCTTACACTTCTGTTAGGTAGTTGTGATGTTTCCTGTCATGACTGTTGCATCGAGTCATACCAATATCATCTATCCTGCAATGTTTTACATCAACTACAATTCATTGACGACACAATCATTACATAACATTTCGCTAGAAACTTATATTTTTTACCGAAGGCTGGCAAATTAAGAGTGGTATGTACTGTATATGCTTAGTAAGAAAATTCTGTTATCCTTCAGAGAACAATTTTTCAATTATTCTTTTTAGATTTTCGATGAAAATTAGGTATTCCATTCTTTTTATTTTTCTGATCATCAGGACTTTCGGGGAACCTTCCGCTTTTATCTAAGGATTATATGCATTATTTCAGATCACAGACAAAATTAATAATTAGTTGAATTTCTAACCTTTACATACAAGGTTACACCTGGGGAATAACAACCAAAAATGACCTATACACTTTGGTCACGTTATGGCCACACGCCTGTGAACTGCCCCCCTCCCCAGAGTTCTTATTTGACAGCTGTATAATTGACTCGTCATTTTTGCTGACAAGTCACAGAATGCTTTTTTTTTTATTTATTTTTATTTACTGTATTAGGCGGTCCCTGCCAAAGTTTGGCAACTCCGGTGTGCAGTATACAGGTAATTTACATAACTCTAATACATTCCCTTCCCTATTTTTGCTCAATTGCAGGGTGGGAAGACTCTCTAAGACAACGCATTAAAGCGACCCAAAAATAGATGCAGATAGAAAACAGGTCAAAGTACAGGTTAAGTCCAGGTTCTTATCTACTTTTTTTTTTTTTTTTTTTTTTGCTGCCAATGCAGCAAAAGCCTGTGGCTTCCTTGCACTATATGGCGAATACTAAGGTGTCCAACTCCCTGATTATCAATAATTGTCAGCCCACTACAAAGTCCACGGCAAACTATACCAAACCACAGTAAAAAAACACAGAATCTTTCTACGCTGGTGTGTGTCTCAAACAATCTTTTTATCTCAGCAGCAAGAGAAACTGCTTTCCACAGATGCTGAATAAGGAAGTCCTCACGATATCACGGAATTCTTCTAGAGTCTACATCGTAAAGTCTCTAGGAACCAGGTATTCTGCTGAGAAAAGCCCGTATAACAAGGAGCTGGAGCTGTGTAGTATCACGAACCAGCACAAGGAACTGACTCAGACAATCGCAGCAATGCTGACAATGCCATGAATTTTCAGAGAACCTGGAGTAGAAACCGAAGCAACAAGCTGATAAGCACTGAAAAACAGGTGTCTAACCGATTTCGTCTTTCTCATGCGTAAAAATTTCGGAAAGTGCTGTTGCTATACAACTGACCTGTCTCCTTTTCTGGTCCACGTAAGCTTAATCCATGGTCGCAAATACACAGCAGTGTTGTCACTGCTTTTTTGCTCCAACCATCGCAGGTATAATTTCTTTTTATAGAATTTCAGTTTTCTAAAAATATGAACTTTGTAATTCCTCTTGCTAGTACATTATTTAACATAATTAAAAGCTTTCTATTCTTTTTGAAATTGGCCGGGGAGGAAGTTTACATATTGGATATTTTGTCCGGCGCCCAAAAATACCCACTTGCTGCTAATGAGTGATTTCATTTGCATCTAGATTTTCGCCTGTTGTTCTCTACTAAATATTGCAAGGATTGAGAATATTTTTAGCCATAGTTGTTCTTTAATGTTCATCAAGTTTAATTTTGAAAATGATCTCTCTCTCTCTTCCTCCCCCCCCCGTATTAGAGAATGATAAACATAAGTATATTCTTAATGTCATCTCAATTTAGCTAACAATGAGTACAATTTATCAACTTGAAACAGCGTCTATCTCTGCACGAACCATACTGCAATAATTCTACTATTTTCAGCAGTGCTTTATAATTTCTTATAAAGAAATTATATTTCTCCCTCCTCTCGTTCTTTGGAGATATACTCAGATCTATTTTATTTTATTTATTTAAATTCCTTTAAAATTCTTTAAAATATTTTATTTAAAATTTTACTCGATTAGCACGACACATATTTCCCGACACTTTTCACGCATTTGGATGCGTCAAAGACAATAAGAGAACTATAAATTCTGCGCCCTTTCCCACGAAATTTCGAAAATCCCCTCCATGCTCTTTAATAAGCACAAAAACCAAATATTTTCTGGTCCTCTAACCCTTCGCCCCCCTCCCCCGATTGTGGATCTAGCTGTAATGTACTTTCGCCTCTGATTAAATGGCTTCTATATATTTTTTTGTTCTTCTCTCTTCATTTCTAAAGTTGATCCAGAATATTCGGTATTGGGAAGACACATTTTAAAGAACTCATGAGAATGTCTTCATGAGTTGTATTATGAAGTACAACTCATGAAGTATGTTTAAATATGCTTGTTTATACTTTGGCACGACTACCAGGTCAGAGGAGTTTACAATAACTCATGTATACAGCTGTATATCGTATCTAGCAGTCAAACGAGCTTGAACCACGGTCCATTCAAAAAACATGTGGACGGCACCACTCTCTCTCATATAGCTGTTTCATTGATTTATAAACTAGTGAACTGACATACCCTTCCAACTGCGGGTATTATATTGATGTTGTGTATAATGTTATCAGTATGCTGGGAGACGATTGATGCTGTGTTTGATATCAAATTTGATATATTGTGCTATAAATTACCTGTACAGTATTGTAATAGATGTTGGGTTAGCCACGAAATCTGTCTGGGACCCTTCTTTAATAAATAATTACATAAAAAAACTCTCCTGAACGTCAAATCATTTCCACTGAGGTTCTTTATTGAGGCTCAGTATAGGCAGCCAAATGCGACAATTCCCCTCATCGTCTACCTCCACCCACTCGCACGATTTGCATAATGGTTAATTCGGCTCTGCTTGGTGCTCTTTCTATCTTCTGTGGCATCGTATATTTAATTATTTTTTTTTTTTGCTTTATTTGTTTCTTCTTTCCTATGATTTGTTCTCTTTCCTATTCGCTCTTTCGTAATTTCTTTTTTTCCCTCTTTTCTTCTTCTTCTTTCTTTGCTATGTTTTTAGTTCTATTTTATATTTCTCGTAGTTCCGAGGCAGTGTATACATCGTAGAAGTTTAATGTAGAAACTTGTTTGCTTATCCTCCACCAGAAGCGCTGTTGTGGGTATTTATGTTTGCATTTGTTCTTTTATCCTATTTTATTCATTGTTACAGAAGTTTTCTTAGACAGAATGCGTTTGTTTACTTTAGGGACGTCCAACATTTCTGGCTTAGGGAGACAAAACCGAAAATCTATTAAAGGTCACAGGCCTCATGGGTTTTCGCAGCGAGCGAGTTGCGGGCAGCAATACGAGTCCCTTACCACTAATTACGCATTTTTCTAAATAGATTTTAATTTTAGTTATCTACAGTATATTTGCGCTATATTTGTATATACAGTTTTTTTTTTTCTTACATTTAATAATTAAATACGAAAACCCACCAATTATGGGTTTTCGATAATGCTGATAACATTCCGATTATATAATAATAGTGCTAAATGCTGAGGAAGATACATAAAACATGAGAAAGCAATATAAAAAAAAAATCGAATAAAAATGGATATTTTCAAAAGTCAGTGTGAAGAAATTTTTTGCAAGCTAGTTTTAAACTGGAGGGGCGCATAACGCTTGAACTACCTACCATGGCCGCGGGCCACACAGTGTCAGGGAGTGAGCCGGAGATTGGATACCCCTGGTTTCATCAAACTGCATCTATGGTATGCACTGGAAAAACTGGCGCTATAATGACTCTTCTTAAATGACTATAGTTACTAAAAGATCAAACGCCTGGTTCAATAAAGAATAAAAAGACACCTTCATTCTTAAGCAGAAAGTTGCAAAAATCTAAGCAGGCAGCCGACCGCATTGCATTTAAAAAAAAAAAAAAACCCTTATTTGGCCAAAATGGAAACTAAGAAATAACATGTATTTGACCCACTTGAGGTTGAAATGAACTATCGTATAAATATAAATATAGATATAAATATTATATTATTACTTATTAATTCTAAATATTAATACTCAAGCAGTGAATAATGATGGAACATATCAAAAAACAGTCTGGCAATGATTAATATCAAAAAGAACTAGTTAGTTAATATACACAGTTCGTAACATTA
Source organism: Mastigoproctus giganteus (assembly GCF_048544385.1). Lineage (NCBI taxonomy): Eukaryota > Metazoa > Arthropoda > Arachnida > Uropygi > Thelyphonidae > Mastigoproctus > Mastigoproctus giganteus. The sequence continues at coordinate 21,055,781 of NC_143588.1, read as the reverse complement.
CAAGCGCGTTAGCAAATAGTAGTAATTCATGATTTATAACAAAACAGTCAACCCGTCGTTATGAAAATTTGTTACAAAGATTCCTAAAATATTCTAAGCAAGCATTAATATTTTGAAATGGATCAGAGCATGTTCCAAATGCACAGTAATGTTTCTGTAGGGGTGAGAAACTGAGGAGGGATGCTATGAAATCGGAATTGAACTAAGAACTATTCCAGGGATCAACAGAATATGTGGTGTAAATTTGGTAGCAACCACATTTTTCTTGTCGATTAACGGGAGGACATACTTTCATTTATTCCGATTTTTGTACTAGCAGCGGGAAAGAGGGAGGACGCGGTTTATGATAGCGTAACTGGACTGAAATGTTACCAAGAACCAATAGAACATGGTTGAAAATTTGGTCTCAGTCCTGCTTTTCGTTTTAGAGTAATTCGAGAAATATACTTTCGTATATGTTGCGTATAGAAATCTATTCATATTGATAAATGAAATATTTATGAATAGAATATATTTTTGTGGTCGGGGTGGGGGCAGGGGCTGGGGAGGCTGTGATTGATCTTAAAAGCTTTCCAGGGACCAACGAAATATATGCTGAAAATGTGATATCGATTGAACTTTTTTCTTAGGAATGCCTAGACACCCAAAATCATACTTCCATTACAAGTTAGTTAATGTACGCGTGCATTACATTTCGGGCACATTCTGTTTTCTTCCTTAAAATTAATTGATTTTTTTTTTTCTTTTTCCTTTTTTTTGTGAATAACTGAACAGTAAATATAGTTATCTTCTTATCAGTTAATTACTAAGATTATAACTTTATAGAACACTTAATAAAACTTTATAGTTTTATGTTATCGGAAGTTGACCGTCCATGTTTAATTACAACTGTATGATAATTTATTACTCTTCTTTTATAATATTTTAAGTCCCTTTTTTCTCTATATGTACAGTATCTCTTTATAAGCGACACCACGTTCACGAGTCTTACCTAACAATGCACGCGAAACGTGTACTGACTGCCGCACAGCATGAAAACCGCATTTAATCTATGAAATTCTTTCCCGCCCACAAATTGTATGGAAAAAAGAAATAATAATTGCCGGATTTTTATTTGTCCGATTTTAATGAAATTTGACAAATATTTTTACTCGACAAATACTTTTAAAAAGCTCAAATACAAAATTTCAGGAAAATCTGTTCCTCTGTTACATGCGTACTGACGGACGTAATGAAGACAGTAGGCGCTTTTGCACTTACGCTAACCAGCCTAAAAAAGGTTGAACACTAGATAAAAAAAAAAAAAAAAAAAAAATTGACAAACTCAGTGTCATATAAATGTCTCCTACTCTAAACGATTTAATGAAACTACGAAAAATTGCATGTCTGGATACATCGTGATGATTTGTGCAAACGGCTAAATAAGTTATAATTTGGAAGTGAAAATAATCAAGTTACAGCGATTAGAGTGGTTAATCAGTGTGTCACCTGCTTAGAGTAACTAAGTATTTTTGTGTCCCATATTTCCCCATAAATAAAAATTGTAAATTAATAATAAATAAATAACTATACAGTAGACTTTCAAAATAACGGCACCTTCGGGGATTTCAAGATGCCGTTATTTCGATTTTTTCGTTATCTAGAAAGTTTTATTTTTAATATATTTCATGCAGAAATAGTGAGACAAAATAAGAAATAGAGGTTAAGAATGCAATTTTATTAACTGCACTTAAAAAAGATGTTTTGACGATCCAATGTTATATTCAGCTATTAATACACTCCTATGTACGCTCGTTCTGTTTTCTATTTTATGTCAATTAATTTTCTATTATAATATCAATATTGTCACAAAGCTTTAATGTTATTAATTATTCTTCTTTTCTTCTCTGTATGAGGTTTATTAACTTTACGAATTTAAAATAAATGCAAAACAGCGCTATAATCCGTGATATCAGTACAGAAATCACTTTCAAAATAGCAAATTTAAACACAAAAAGTAATCACGTGACTTGCCGTTTTCTTTTTTACTGGCACTGCAAGACATGTGCGTTGTATGTAAACATCAAATCTCAATGTTCCGTTATCTCGAATGTGCCGTTATTTCGACAGTGTACTGTATTATGTTACCTATGTTAGCCTAAATTTTTGTACCCACCTGGTTTTGATATGTTGTAGAGCTCCGCTTGCCCAGCGCTAGTTACCATATCTCTGCATGGTTTTATTAGTTTCTAAAGATGAAAACGAATATTGGTGAATCAGTTTGTCGAAAAAGCTTTTGATATCCTTGCAAACGTGCTTGAGCACGTGCACCATCGTAACGCAGTCGAACGAGGTTTCATGATCAAATTCCATGTAGCTGTATTCAACTTTATACTGTATTATCAAACATCAGTATAATTATATCAACTCATAACTGCCTTAAGGCCACCACCAGATCCTGCCAAGATGGTGGCCTTAAGGCAGTTATGTAATCATCCATGTAGTTGGATAGCCTACTAGGCAAATTTCCGTTCATCTTGGATAGATTCTACAGTGCTGGACTAAATTAGCAGAACACGTAGAAAATGTGGTATAACTCGTCCAGCTTGCAATGGAGCGGGACAAAATTTGGTGTGGTGGTGTACCATGGAATAACGGTGAAATGAGGAGACAGCGAGAAACTTCGGACAGAGCTATAAGGAACATTTATATGGGTTGAATAAGAATTATCAAAGAGGTGACTTTACGAAAATTTCATACACGATCTCTAAAATATGGTCACATGATATCAGCTAAACGGGCCTAACAGCGGTGAACCATGCTCCATATAAGGATGTCCGCAACAAATTCCATTCTTCTACCAGCGCAGACCTTAGCTGATCATATGACCGAGGAGTTGGCTGTCGACGTACAATGCTACGCCCAAGGGCATCCCACACTGTTCGATCGGATTTAAGTGTGATGATCGTGCTGGCCACGGCAGATGTTGGATATCTTGAGTTTCAAGATATTCCACCACTTGAGCTCTGGCATTGTCTTGCAAGAAGAGAAAATCTGGGCCAACCGCACCCTTAAAAAGTGGCACATAAGGTTCGAGGATCTGTTCTCGGTACCTTTGCGCAATTATGGTACCCCTATCAAAATTATGAAGAGGGGTGTGGCCGCTGATAATTATTCCGTCTCACACGAGAATATCGCCTTCGTAAGTTTCCGTTTCTCTGATGTTCGAGGGATGGTACTGCATTGCTCATTGTCTGTAGATGAAATAACTTCTAGAATCTGTGTATAGGCTAAAACGGAACTGATGAGAGAAAAGAACTGTACTCCATTTGTCAGGGCTCCAAGTCAAATGTTCAAAAAACGGAACTATTTATTAATCCTGCAAAAAAAAGGGACTATTTATTAATCCTGCAAAATCAGCCCAAATTGTCTTTTCTTTGAAACACCAACCCACTGAAGTCCAAGCTTTTCTAGATGCCATTGCATTCTCCTTCCAGTGGTAAATATACATACGGACTTGGGAGTCGTCTTGCGACTCCCAATTGCAAACTGACCTTCAAGCCCCACATTGACAAGCTCATAACAAAATTGTGCAAAATGCGGTGGATTTCCAAACAACAACACTCCACTTTAAGGATCTGGATGTGTCTCGGCGGTACGTATACATCTCTGTATACTCCGATGTGTTATACGCCTCAGAAATATGGGCATCTGCAGCCCCCGCAAATATCAAGCGTATGTACTCCTCCGAATACTGGCTCCTTCGTTGGATCACACATAAACATCATCGTCAACCCCAGCAAAGAACGACTGCGATGGCAACCGCACTGAACTTTGCCCGACTACCAAACCTTATAATGGAAAGACGCCTCACACTAACAGCCAAAATGACCACTGGAATAATCTCGGAGCCAAACATATGGGAACTGTGCAGTTGGAGAATCCCTCAGCCCAGACTGAGGTCAGCTCCAACACTTGTAGCCAACCATAATAGACTAGCCCTTAGCGACCGCTTTCTGCCCAAGCAGATGCTGATCACAGTCCAAGCAATCGATGGCGACCTCTACAAATTTGTCAAGGATCGCGAATACCGGAGAGAGATCCTTGATGACCTAAACTCAACCAGGCAAACTGCACAGTAATGTCGCAGCATAATAAATTTAAAAAAGGATGTCTGTATAATATTGTATATAATGTCAAAAATACTGTATAATATTTTTATGACTATATTGTGAATAATTCAACTGAAACTTATTATATTGTTGGCCCTGGGGGATGAACTCGAATTTCGATGTGGGCCCCGCTCCCAAGGCCTTTGTCCACCAGCCAATGTGAAACCCCTGGCATTCCTGCTGTGAAGGGTACATTGCATGTATACCAATGCTAGAAGTATAGTAAATAAATTTGATGAATTTGAAGTGTTGGTCAAGACATCAAAGGCGGATATTGTTCGGACAGCAGAGACGTGGTGTCACACAGATATAAGGAATGCTGAACTGGAATTTGGGGAGTACAATGTGTATAGAAAGGGAGGAGGTGTTATGCTGTTAATTAAGAAAAACATAAAATCAAAAGAAGTGCACCCAGTTGATATAGATGAAGAGTGCACTGTTGAGTCAGTTTGGTGTGACATAAGCACTGCGAAAGCAAAAATAAGAGTAGGACTGTGTTATAGGCTTAATGACTTGAATGAGTACAATGAACAATTGTACAGAGAAATAGAGTGGGCTAGTAAATCGGAATGTCTTATAATGGGGGATTTTAACTTCCCAGATATTGACTGGAACTTGTGGATTGGTCACTCACACACTAGTCAGACTTTTGTGGATTTATTGGATGATTGTTTTCTGCAGCAGCATGTTCGAGAGGCAACCAGAGAAAGTAATACTCTTGATCTGGTTATCAGCAGTGATCATTCGTGTATTAAGAATTTGCAGATAAAGGAACCACTAGGTGGCAGTGATCACAGTGTGCTGAAGTGGGATTTACTTAAAGATTTAATTACCATTAGGGGTAAAGGAAAGGGTTTTTGCTTCCGTAAAGGTGAGTACAGTGGTCTCCGACAGTTTTTAAATTCTGTACAATGGGATCAACTGACGATGTTATCAACAGTAAATTCTAAGTGGGAAGCATTCAAGGAATTAATCGTGGGTGGTACTAAAAGTTTCATACCTATTAAGAAATATTGTTCAAGGTTTAGGCCTAAATGGTTATCTAATGAACTAATGAGACTCGTAACAGAGATGAAAAATGCATGGGATGCATATAAATTATCAAGCGACTCAGAAGCCTATGGCAGATATAAGCTAGTCCGTAATCAGGTCACAAGGACGTTAGGCAGGCGAAGGCAGATTACGAGAAATCCTTGGAAAAAGATGCTAAGAAAAACAGCAAGGATTTCTTTACTTATATAAACTCTAAAAGGAAGGGGATGAATCTGATTGGTCCACTTGACATCGATGGTTCGACTGTTGATGATCCAGCTCAGATAGCAAACAAACTGAATGAGTATTTTGCATCTACATTCACACATGAGGAATTATTAAGGTTTGAAAATGGCCGAAGGTTATAAAATTGTAGCAGGATACTTAATGATTTTGTAATAACTGAAAGCAAAGTGGAGGAGAAATTGTTGAAGTTAAACGTAAGAAAAGCACCTGGGGTGGATGGGATCTATCCAGTTATATTAAAGGAGGCGGCAAAGCAACTAGGCAAACTCTTAGCATAATTATGAGAGCATCCTTGGATTCAGGGGAGGTCCCCACGGACTGGAGATCTGCAAATGTATCCCCAATTCACAAAGGGGGATCAAAGGGTGACACGAGTAATTATAGACCAGTTAGTTTAACTTCTGTTCCGGGTAAAATAATGGAGTCACTGGTTAAAGATGCATTGCAGGATCATCTAGACAAGACTGCAGCAATAATTCAGACACAGCATTGGTTTGTTAAGGGAAAGTCTTGTCTGACAAATTTGATTGGATATTATGATGTGGTTACAAAGGAACTGGATGCAAAAAATAATTTTGATATCATATATTTGGATTTCAGGAAAGCTTCTGACACTGTTGCGCATGGAAGACTATTGTACAAATTGGAGCAGAATGGTATTAAGGGTAAGTTGCTACAATGGATAAAAGGATGGTTAAGTGGGAGAAGACAGAGGGTGGTAATCAATGGGTGCTGCTCTTCGTGGACCAATGTTATTAGTGGAGTCCCACAAGGTTCGGTGTTAGGTCCACTGTTGTTTTGTATATTTATCAATGATATTGATGAAGGTATATCAGGCTTAATGTTGAAGTTTGCAGATGATACAAAGGTTGGCAGGGTTGTTAATGACAGTAATGGCAGTGTGCTACTGCAACAGGGTTTAGATGATTTGGGCAGATGGGCTAAGAAGTGGCAACTGAAGTTTAACCTTGACAAATGCAAAGTACTGCATATGGGTAGAAGTAACCCCAGAGAAACGTACCAACTGTGTGGTACTACACTTAAGGTGGTAGAAAATGAAAAAGACCTGGGAGTAATTGTGCAGTCAGATATGAAGTTTTCTGAGCAATGCAGACAGGCTGCCAGGGCAGGTCATGGTGTTTTGTCAATGATATATAGGAATTTTGCTAGCAGGGAGAAGGAAGTGATTGTCCCTCTGTATAAGGCAATGGTCAGGCCACGCCTTGAGTACTGCGTACAGGTCTGGAGGCCTCATTTTAGGAAGGATGTAGATTTACTTGAGCGTGTACAGAGAAGGTCAACAAGATTGATGAGGGGAATGAAGGGATCCTCTTACCAAGAGAGGCTTAAGTTCTGCAAATTGCAGTGGCTGGAGACTAGGCACCTGTGCGGTGATCTGATTGAGGTATATAAGGCCTTGAATGGGTTGAGCACGCTGAATTCTGATGGGATCCTTCCACTTGTTCAGATTACGAACCTAAGGGGACATAAATTCAAATTAAGAAAGGACAGATGTAGAATAGATGTGCGGAAATTTGCCTTTAGCCAGCGGGTGGTTAATTGCTGGAACAAACTTCCATTTGTCGTTGTGGAAGTTGACAGGTTAAATAAATTTAAGGAGGAACTGGACAGGCATTTGGAGGGAATGGTGTAATTTTTTTATTTTATTTAATTTTTTTTTTTTTTGGCTGATGCTGCATAAGCTCATACAGTTGCTTTCTTGCATCACATTCCACTACTGCTACTACATAATTAAATGCATCCATCTCGTACTGCATTGTTAATATTATGTCAAATAAATGTTTGCCACTAATGTAGAATAGATGTGCCTTGTCTTGTGTCATTTCTGCTTCTTGTGCGTCTGCTACTACTTTCCCGTGACGTTTCCTATGCGATTCACATTCCTTTAGATGTTACCTACCTCCCCTAAACGTTTGTACCAATATTTTTGAGACACCCTGTATATATTTTTTCTGTTTATACTGAATGGCCACATCAGTAGAGTTTACACGATAGGGAAAATACAAAGACAGCAGCGTATTCATCACTCTCACGTCGACTAGAATCAAACATAGCCGGTGATTTGACCGGCTGTTTGACCTCTCGTTTGACGGTGACAAATTTCTGTTCATTTTGGATATATTCTAGACAGTTGGTCATTTTTAGCATCTGTGGAGAGAAAAACACACATACATACAGCCATCTTCCAATTTCTTGATTATTCATCTTTGAGACATACGATGATAAGGTGCAACATTTGTATCTTCTTTGTCTCTTCGTAAGTGTGTCACATCGTGCACAACAAAACTTGTGCACGATGTATATTGGTTTTCTGCATTAAAGAATTTTCTTCTGATGTTATTAAATTCCATTGCTTCTTGCATTTATATTAAAGTTGAAATAAATAAATGTACACTTTTTTTTTAGGAGATGGGAGAAGGGATTTTTCTGACATGTTAATAATCTAAAATGTTAATATTTTAGATTACTAAAGAAAGAAAACTGAGTCTTACAAAGAATTTTTCTGGGTAGTAAATCCGAGATATTGCTATGATTTATAACCTTATTTATAATCTTATTTATTTATAACCTTGTCTAATAACGTTATTAAATATGACATATTAAGTCAGCGATATATATACCCCTCTCTCTGTACGACTCGCCCAATTATTTAATATTTTTAATACAATTTAAAATGCCTGTATTATTTATTATTATTCTTATAATTATTCTTATTATTATAATAATTAGTATTCTTAGTGGCCTACTTGGACCATTAATGTTTCGTAACACCACGAAGTATGTAATCTTTTCAGTTAAGCGTGATTTTTCTGATTTAGCTCCGTATAAAGCTGTGATGCTGCAGCTTATTAAATTTCTTTTTATCATTTTGTTGTCAGTTTTTAGCTTCCTTCCATTTGATATTTGCTGCTGCTTAACTGTTTTAAATGGTAGGAGAAAGCTGAGTATGGGCCGATCTTCGTGTAAAGTTTGAATACGTCCGGTTTGTAAACCTTCCCCGTCCTTCATTCTCTGTAAAGTAAATTGAGGAACACGGGCGTGTGTGCGCTATTTTCAAGAGTCCCGGTAGACAAAATAAATACTCGTCGTAGAGGTGGAGTTTTTTTTTTTTTTTGTGGGATATCTTTTCTCTAATGGCTAATTATGCCAATAGCGTTTCTTACTGGCAGACAAAACAACTACAGAAGACATAACAAGCATTCATCCATCTCATTCTCCTGCTCACCTGTTTTGCGTTAGCTGCGTTTTCAGTTGGGAACCCAATGTTTTGTAGTTTGTGAATTTTCCTGCTGCGAAGTGGCACATTTTTTCTCTTGAGTGGGAGGTAAAGTGGGTGCACACGTTGGAAGGAGGAGGAGACTAGGTGGATCTTTCTAACACCCGGATTGTGATACTAGTGTTTAGTTTGTAGCGTAGGCTTCAATACTGATATCATGGCGAAGTCGGTCACAGGACTTCGGAACGTTGCAGGTAAGCTGGCATAAGCTGTTGTTTAATGGCGGCATAGGAAAGATTTAACACAAAAGAGTAATTACGATACCAACTGTTTTGGTTTCGCAAATATTCTGACTTAATTCTGTTTTAATGTCTGATATTTGTGCCGCTAATACGGTGGATGCCAATTTAAATTCTAGCCATGTGAAGAGTTTATGCTGCTTCCGGTAGCATTCCTTTTACTGTTTTTAATAATTGAAATAGACAGCTATAAAATAATTAAGAAAAATATCTAACTTTCATTTTTGAAAAAAAAAAAACCCACTTTATCTGTTTTATTATTCTTATTTTATGGCGATGGGAGCATTTTCCCACCACCCTTCTAGTGGCATTTCAGAGCTATATTATAGTTCAATAATCGTTAAAAATATGACTCCATGAGGCAATTGAGATTATTCAGAATTCTTTGATATGAGTTTCATTAGATGAAATTTCACTATTGTAAATTTATAGAGTGAATTTGTGAAATATCTCTTTCTGCACTTTACAATAATTACAGTATACGATGTGCTTGGAATAATTAGTCGGATTAATCAAGTAAAAGTTAATTATTTTCAATGATAATGAAATTATATTGCTCTTATGTTTGTACCAGTTCTGAAGTAGTAGGAAATCATATTTTTTCATAAAGTTACTGTCAGACAAAAATGAACGATATTAAGTTAGTAATAACAATTTTATTCTTGCAGGAATGGAATCCTTTATTCTACACTCCACTTTAAAATCTCATCCTTTATCTAACCTTGGTTTTCCAATAAATGTGCTAAGGCTGTTCAAGAGAAGAACGTTGCATATCGTAATTGGCTTGTTTCTAATTCTTCAGTTTCATTTTCTGCCTACACCAAAGCTCGCAACAAATGTAAAGCAGTTATTAATCAGTCCAAACTAGAGTGTGAGACAGGCTAAGAGTAGAAAACTTGCTTCTTGCCCTAATGGTAGCCGAGCATTCTGGTCTGTTGCCAAAGCTATTGGCCGCAACTTTTGCCCATCTCTGCTCCTACCTCTGTCCAAACAAAATGGTTCTATTGTCACATCACACAAGGATAAAGCTGATTTCCTAGCATCCCATTTTTCTTCCAACTCATGTATTAATGAACTTGGTAAAACATTTACCACCATTCCCAACATGCTCCATTCAATGTTTCATATGGTCTTCCGTCAAAAGGATGTCAGAAGGATTTTGACGAATCGTGATGCTAAGAAAACTCCAGGTCCCGATGGTATTTCTCCACTTGTTCTCAAAACCTGTGCCCCTGAACTTTTCACTTTCTTATTCCAAAGGTGTTTTTCCTTCTGCTTGGAAATTTGCTCACATCTAGCCAGTTCCTAAAAAGGGTGACAAATCCCTCCCATCCAATTATCGTCCCATTGCAATTACTTCTACTCTTTCTAAAGTAATGGAGAAATCAATTAACCGCCAACTCTTAAACTACCTAGAAACCTTCCGTCTGATCAACGATCGCCAATATGGATTCCATCAGTGCCGATCCACTGGTGATATTCTGGGTTATGTTACCCATTTATGGACTAATTCAATGGTAAAGTTTGGTGAAACACAAGCAGTTGCTCTACACATCTCAAAGGCTTTCGATCGTGTTTGGCATAAAGGACTTCCAAACAAGCTCCCATCTTATGGTCTGCCAACTGTTTTTTGGTTATCCAGTTTTCTCTCTGATCGCTCACTGTGGGTGATGGTAGATGGCTCTCTGTCTTGTAACTTCTCCAGTAATCCTGTTGTCCCTCCCAAGGTTCAGTTCTTTCCCCCCAAAATTTTTCTCTTGTATAATAATGACTTTCTTCCATTGACTGGAAATCCTATCCATAGTTTTGCCGATGATAGCACATTGCATTCCACTTTCCATATTGAGAAACTTTGCCCTGCTCAATCAGCTTTAACTTCTCGAAAATCTGCTACAAATTCCTTAAATGCTGATCTTCAGGTAATTCTCCAGTGGGGCAAAGACAACTTAGTTGATTTCAATCCTTCTAAGGATTGATAAAACTCAGCCTTATCTTATATCTCGCAAAAAGGATTCTTCTGCTCCTATGCTTATCTTTGGTGACACTACGATTTCTAGGAAAAATGATATATCTCTTTTGAGCACAAGCACATTACAAAAATTGCTTCCTCTACATCTAAAAAACTTGGTTTTCTCTTTCGCTCTCGGCGATACTATTCTTCCAAACAGCTGCTCACTCTGTACAAGTCCCAAATTCGCTCTACCGTGGAATATTGTTCCCACATCTGGGATGGTGCCCGAAGACCTCTCTCGGGCTTCTTGATTCCATTCAGAAGAGGGCAGTTAGGTTAATTAATGATTCATCTCTAACAGAGTCTCTCCACTCGCTGTCTCGCAGACGTACTGTTTCTGCTGCATGCCTCTTCTACAGATATTTCCATGGGCACTGTTCTTCTGAATTGGCTTCTATAATTCCTGCTCTCACTTTCAAAACAGTCCGAACACGTGCAGCCACCAGCCAACATCCATTTACTATCCAACTTCAAACTGACAGAACCAACTTTTCATCTTCCTCGTTTATTCATTCAACTGCTGTTTTATGGAAAAACCTTCCTTCATACGTATTTCCCGAAAATTACAGTCTACAGAAGTTCAAGTCCAATGTCAACAAATATCTTCTTTCGTCTTCTGAACCTCCCACCCAAGCACGGTACTAAGTACTATAGGTTCTATTACCTGTATTGTTTGGGGTCTACATAAAAAAAAAAAAAAATCACTAAACAGAGTGAAGTGCAGTAGTAAGTAAAGAAATGCAAGATACATTCTTTTAAGTCAGAATTTATCTTCCCTTTTTTATTCCGAATTTATTCTTTAAGTCAGAATTTATCCTTTTTTATTCTTTAATGAAACGATAATAACTGTTTCGTTTGAGATGATTGAATGTGGACATGGACATGTGTTTTTGTAAGGGGCGGCTGCTAGAACGTTAGTTCAACTCTGCCTCATATTTCTGTGAAGAACAGTACCACTGTAAAAGGGCGAGGTATGGGAGTAGTGTAGGTTTGTGTCTGTGTTCTGTTGTTATTTTCTGGCCGCTTGGCTACCCAGAAGCATCAGTCACCTGGAGAAACGATTCGGTATTCGTCCATACCACGGGAAGGTGACCAGTCCCAATGGAGCTCATACTGTCTCCAGTTGGTGCCCCGGTACCATTTTGGCGGTCTGGGTGCACAGTGTTCTTCCTGCTTTGATCTAGCGTTTATTAGAGTGATCTCAGTGTTTCCAATAAGAGACTTCTTATTAACCTGTGCAATGACTACTGCTCTCTGGTTGGCCTCACTTCCACGCAGTCCGGGATGGGCGACCAGGGAACTCCTGGTCGGCTAAGTAGGCCTTGATCGACGGACTACTGTCGGTCAAAAGTGAAAACTGTAGTGTGAGACTCTAAAAGGAATCGAACATTGTGTTTTTTAATAAGCCCATATATATATATACATACATATAATACTTTTATAGTACTGTTGCAAAATTGTCTGTATTACTCAAAGGAACTGACTATGTCTGTTCAGCCAAGGGCCAGGCTAGGCTTGAAGCGAGGCGATGGACGTCATTGATCCTGGCGCTTCTAGCACTTCAGACGGCAGAGTCAGGAGCTGAAGTCCAGTAACGACACAAGTAGTGCTCGACCGTTTGCCTGGAGACCTTGTCGAGGTTTTCATGGATGGTGACTTATCTAACGATTTGACGGTTGTCGAGTCTTCCCAGAGAACTGCTGCAAAGCGACTCAGACAGGACTCCGACGATGAAGGAGATCTGCAGGAAAACGTCAAAGACATGAAAGTTGTGCGTCAGCGACTCCATGACTACATGTTCAATGACTCGAATAAAGTCAACAGAGCGGCAATGTACGCCATTCTGGGAATGTGGGACCAGCTGGAAGCCAAGGCTATCGAAGTATATGCCGAGAACCAGTCGCTAAAGGCGATGTTGAAGAGTCAGTCCTCTGTCAACGTCGTGCCCACGTCGTAGGCGGAAGCCGTGCGAAGCCAAAAGAGCTCAGTTCCTAAGAAGACGGAAGTGCACGCCGTTATGATAAAGTCAGACTCAGACACTCTAAAGACCAGTGAGGCAGTGAAACAGATCGTTTTAGTGTCCGTAAAGCCTGTTCTGAAGAACGTGAATGTTCGTCGAATGAGAACAATCAAGAACACTGGAGTCGTGCTGGAGGTGGCGAGTAAAGAAGACGCCCAGAGGGTACTGAACTGTGAGACTATAAAAGCAAAAGGAATGAAGACCGAAGTCCCCAAGAAGCCCGGTAAACGTCTCATAATCTACGACGTAGATGCAGATGTCGAAAAAGAAGATTTCCTATCTGAGTTGTTTGAGCGGAACTTCGGTTCTCACGGGGTCAGCAGAGCACTATTCCAGAACAGTATCTTGTTAGGTCCGTGGCGAAGGTTGCGAACAAGGACACGAGGAACTCGATCATCGAGGTTCCCACAAAGTTGTGGAATATCTTGATTGAGAAAGGCAGGGTGTTCATGCATTGGTCGTCCTACAAAGTCCGTGATATCTACTTCACAGAGAAGTGTTTCAAGTGTCTTGCCTTCGGGCACCTAGCGAAGAACTGTAAATTCAAGGCCGTGTGTGGTCATTGTGCTGGAGAAGGCCACTTTTTCAAGGAGTGTCCCAAGAATTCCGAGAAGCCTACTTGCGTGAACTGCAAGAAGCGTGGTAACGTATCTGACCATTCAGTTCGTAGTAGAAATTGTCCATCTACAAAAGTTATTTAGAACAGATAAAGAGCAAGGTTGTTTATGGATAGTACACCCATAACAGCTTTTAACGAAGGGTTCAGCGTTATACAGATTAACGGTCAGAGATCGTATCCAGTGGCTCTGCAGTTAGCAGAACGCTCCAGAAAAGAAAAAATGTGACTGTATCCTTTTGCAAGAGCCGTATACGGCGAATGATATAAAGTTCGCGGATATCCCCTTGATTATAGGGTTGTTCAGTGTAGTCAGGGTTGTCAGGCTGTGATAGTAGTCTGCAACAGAGATCTGGTGGTTACCCAGTTGCAGAAGTTGTGCTCCACGCACTATGTTTGTGGGGAGATCATTGGCTCCTTTGGCAGAATATACTTGGTTAGTATTTACGCCCAGTACAGTATCGGGAAGAACCACAGGTTTATCTGCGGTACATAGATGAATTGTGCGCTGTGTTAGCAGGAAAGAAAATACTCACAGGCATAGACGCAAATGCCAAGTCAGTAAGCTGGAGTAGTGCAAATTCCAACTATAGAGGACTACTCTTTGAAGATTGTATACTGGCAAATAGACTCAAAGTTCTAAATGTCCCTAATTAGCCTTGTACCTTCTCTACACTGCAAGGTGAGTCTAATATCGATATAACGCTTTGCACTGGTAATCTTGTAAATTAGGCAGTGGTGTCGAGACCGACTGGTCAACAAGTAACCATCGAGTTTTACGTTGCTAAATCCGCCCATTTGAACGCAGAACTGTCATTTGTGATGCGGATAGATTTGTGGTGAGTACCACTAACTGGAGAAGGTTTAAGTCAGTCTTAAACGACGTAACTGCCGATGAGAGCTGGAGACAACGTTGGCGTTGTAGCCTGGCGGTCCAAAGAGTTTCTTTAATTCGTGAGCTTATTCAAAAGGCTTGTTGTGCCCCTATGAGGAGAGGAAGGAATACAACGACTTCTGTTCCCTGGTGGTGCGGGGAGTTAAGAGCAGACTTAGACGCCTTGTCAATAAGACTCGAATGAAATTTCAGAGGGCCAGATGGTCTGTCTACCGCAACCTGGACGACTACCGGGAGCGATTTGCTGCGGCAAGGCGAAATTGTACTAAGATGATTCGCGACTGCAAGCGGAAGGTTTGGCAGGACTGTCTCCGACAGAGGCAACTCGAATCCTTGGGGACTGCCGTACCGATTAGTTATGGATAAGGTTAGACTTGACCAGGTCCAGTGTTCTGTTTTCGGGGGATTGAGCGAGTCTCAGACCTGGAACGACACGATGCCTACGGTGCTTCGTGCGCTTTTTCCTGTCGACGACGTCGAAGGTGAAATGGCCGAACAGACTGCTATTCGTTTAGCTCACCAGGGCGGTAGTTGTAGTGCATCCAGTGAGATGTTTACCCTAGCTAAACTTGAGTGGGCTGTTAAGCGCATGAGACATCGGAAGGCTCCTGGCACTGATAATATTTCCGCAGAAGTCTTGAAAGAATTTTTCAGACAGTGTCCTGACTTGTTGTTGTCATTGTACAACCAGTGCCTTGAAGGAGGCACGTTTCCACAGAGTTGGAAAGAAGCCCGAATCATCGATCTCCTGAAAGGAGACGATCGTGAGAGGAATGACCCGTCTTATTACAGGCATGTTGCTTTGCTGTTTGTTCTTGGAAAGACATTCGAAAGGCTAATAATTAATCGCCTAAATAATGTGTACAGAAACAATCATCAGGAGTCCGACCGGCAGTATGGCTTCAGACTGGGCCGCTCTGCTTAGCTCGCTGGTTAATGGCTCAGAGAGCAAGTATGTGTTGGGAATTTTTCTCAACTTCAAGAGGGCTTTTGACCGCCTATGGTGGGAAAGCATTCTATGCCGATTGAGGTTTGTGGACTGTCCGAGTGATATCTACCGTCTCATGCGTAGCTACTTTCACGATCGGAGAGTGGTGGTCTATAACCGCTTTGAGAAAGTTTGTTACACGGTCTCCAGAGGAGTTCCGCAGAGATCCATCATTGGTCCTTTCATGTGGAACTTCGTCTTGGACGAGTTATTAAACCAAGTCTGGATTGGTGTAGAGATTGTAGCTTACGCAGACGATGTTGCCGTACTGGTGTATGGTAAAAGTGTATGTAGTGTCTAACGGCAGCAGGGGTTTCCCCCATCTCTGCGTTGCTTTCATTGTGGGTGTACCAGTTCACTGGGAAGGCCAGAGATTTAAAAGTGTATGGATATTGTACATGTGTAGTGTTGTGTTCTGTTGTTCATCTAGCCGTTTAGTCGCTAGACCCCCTGCTGGGGCCCAACGTTGCCCACACTTGGCCCCGTGGAGGCAGACCAGATACACCAGTATTTTTAGATAAGTACTCTGGCAGGTCCTGCCACCTCATTTCCTGAGATTTCAGTGGCTAGGACCTATATATATATATATATATATATATATATATATATATATATATATATATATATATAAAGGGGGGGAGAGGGATAAACGCTTGAATCTAATTAGGCCGAAAGAGGTTGCAAGTGTGTCGAGTTTGGCTTTTAAAATTTTTTACATTGTGTGGGGCATTCGCTTTTCGCTGGCGATATAGGTAGAGTAGGGGGAAAGACGGAAGGCTGGGGGAAAAAGACAGAAATATGGGGTCAATAGGGAAGGCGACCCCAGGTATATCAGTGGGGAATGCCCTTGCCCCACCAGAGGGAAAAGAGTGGGTGGTGAGGGGGCAGAAATACCTTCCCCTCACTCCACCAGGGATAGGGAGAGAAAGTGGGCTGGGCAAGGGAGCCCCGCCCAGTTCGCCATAGCGGCAATTTGCAGTGTCCTCCAGCAAGTGCAGTCTGATGATGACTCGTTGGTGGGGCTTGGTCCTTTTCTAGGTGTGTGGGTTCATCCTGGGAGCGACGACATCCTGGTTGGAGCCACTCCCATTGGTTCCTAGGTCGATGCTGTTTCATTTATTCTGCTGCATATTACGCCGTTTGTCCTTAGTATTTTGCTATCCTTTCCTCTGTGTTGATGTTTAATCAGTTTGCCTTTATTTATTATTTGTGGTCATTTATTCGTTGTGGATGTCTATTTCTGTTCATCGTCTATTGAAGACGTTAAGTGCAAATCGGCTGAGGGCTTTGTATTCATCTTCTGAATCCAGTAGATGGTACTCTTGATTTTTCGGCAAGTATTGAATCTCAGTTATAAGTCTACTTCTGTGTTCTTCATAGCATTCACATTCGTGCATAATATGCTGCCAGGTTTCAGGGTCTTCACAGGTGAATGTGGACTCTTCTATTATTCCGCGTGCGTTCAGATTTGCTTTAAATGGGCCGTGGCCCGTCAGGAGGAAGGTTGTATTTAGCCCAGGATAGAACCTCGAGGGGGGGCTTTTGGGTCCATTTTTGCGACTATCGGTATGAAGCTTCTTGTAACTTGACCCTTTGGCGACATCTCCCATCTGTGCTGCCAAATCTTCAACATGTGAGCCACTATTCGTTGTTTCTCTGTCGTCCGGCTGTTGGTTGGGTCCAAAGTAAAGTCATAGATGGAGGCAGGTATATCCTTGGACAGTAAATACATGAGTCCACATCTAGTCACCTCGAGGTCCAGCGGAAGAGCTCCTGCCAGGACCTGCAGAGCATGGGTGCTCAACGTTTTGCATGCCCTAGTTATAGTTAGAGGTATAGGTATAGGTATGTTGAGGATCTGACGGCTCCGGGGATTTCTCCCATCTCCGAGTATGTTCTATGTATCGAGTGATAGTACCCTGTCGATGCCAGAGGTTTAAAAATAATGTATGGGTCATGTGGTATGTAGTTTGTTGTGCCCATTGTTCATCCGGCCTGTTGGCCGCCGGGCCCCCAGTGGGACCCGGCGTTACCATACCTAGCGACGGGGACGCCGGCCGGGTGTACCAAGAGACTAATTATACTCTGGCAGGTCCTGCCACTTACTTTCCTGGGATTTCGGTGACTAGGACCTAAAATAAAGGTTGGAGTTATCGCTGTTGATTTAAGTAAAATTGCATTTAGAAAGCGCTGCGTGGGGTTTTACGCTGAAAGAACTATTTCTAGAGAGCCTAAAAGGTCGGGCAAAATTTGATGTGATTTAAATTTGGACATGTGGGGCAATCGCTGAACAAGAGAAAGTAATGGGAGGGAGGGTGTAGATGGGGGGATGAAATAGGAAGAAGAGGGGGTCGGATAGGAAGGTGATCCCCCATTTTAAGTGGGGCATGCCCATGCCCCACGACATGGGGAGGCGAGGAGAGGGAAAAAAAATTAAAATTAAAAAAATAAATAAAAAAAAAAACCGCACAAGGGAGTGCAGTTTTGGGTCGACAGTAGGCCAACCAAATCATCCTAAAGTCTTGACTTTCTGTTGTAAGCCGATTTTTTTTTTTTTTTTTTTACTTGTTTGACCTCCTGCATTCTTTCTAGTCGGGTTGCCTTTGGTATATTTCTATCATTGTTTTCCTTCTAGAAAATAGATCCTGGGCATATTGAATGAGTGCCTTGTAGTCCTCATGAGTGTCTAACAGTCTGGGTTCTTGGTTGTCTGGGATATATTGGATTGCTGTTATTAGGCGTAGTCGTAGGTCATCATACAAATCGCACTCAAACATTAAGTGTCTCCAGGACTCTGGGTTGCCACAGGGACAGTCCGCGTTATTTATGATGCCAAGTTTGTGAAGTTTAGCTTTAAACGGGCCGTGCCCTGTAAGGAGGAAGGTGGTATTTCGACCAGGGTGAAACCACGCTGGCGCCTTAGGATACAGCTTGGTGACAGTGGGGAGGAATCTTCTGGTCACTGCACCTTTTTCTGTGTTGCTCCATCTCCTCTGCCAAATCTGGACGAGGTGGTCGGTGATTCTTCTCTTCTCACAGTTGCGGTCATTAGTGATGTCAGTGGTGAGGTCATACATTGTAGCCGATATGTTTCTGGCAAGATGTTAGAGCAGACCACAGCGGATAACTTCGAGATCCAGAGGCAGAACTCCTACCAGGACTTGGAGGGCAGCCGTGCTAGTCGTTCTAGTTGCTCTCGACATAGTAAGGAGGACAGTCCTCTGAATGGTTTCGAGGATCCGTTTATTCACTATGTTTCTTTGGATAGTGTCCAGCAGTCTTCTGTTGACCGCGGTTCCGGCCTTCGTGAACCAGATTGGCGATCCGTAGGTAATCGCTGGGATGAATATTGTTTTATAATACAGGGACAGGGTCTTCCTATTGAGTCCCCAGTCCCTGCGAGATACTCTTGCTACAAGTGCTGCATAGTTCCTTAGTTTCTCTCTCAAGTAGGGGAGGTGAGGTGTAAAAGACAGGTTTCCATCCAGAATAATACCTAGATACTTTATTTGCTTTGCTAGTTTAATGGTGGATCCCGCTATCTTTATTTGAGGTGGTCGTCTGATATTTAGAGAGCCTTTTAGTAATACTGAGTTTGTCTTGAGTGGTGAAATCATTAACATATGTGTTTTCGTAAGGTTTGTAGTGTAATTCTGTAAGGTTTGTAGTGCTTGGTTTGCCTGTGTTTCAAGTCCCGTTCTGGAGTCCGCTTCCACCATTAAAATGAGATCATCAGCAAAGGCCTGACTGGCCACATTTCCCAGGTCCAGAGCCAAGAAGTTATCAAAAACCATGTTCCACATTAGTGGCCCCAGGACAGATCCCTGTGGGCAGCCCCTTCGGACGCTTTTAACGACTCTTCGGAAAGTTGTGACGACCTCAATTTTCCTATCCGACCGATATGCCCGGACACTGTTATACAAGTTTTCTGGGAGTGCTGCTTTCCGGAGTCTGCCAAGGACGCTGGGCCACCAGACGGTGTCGAAGGCCCCAGTAAAATCCACTGCTATTACCAGAAAATACTTCTTGTTACTTTGAGTTGCCTTGGTTATGAGGTTTTGGACTGCTTCCATGGTCGAGAAAGTACGGTAACGCCCGATTCGAACTGGAGCAAAAAGCCAGTTGGGTACTGAGTAGGAATCAGACTTGGGCCTCGGTTCACAAGCTGATGATATCGCCGACGAAGTCGCAGTGCATGATGCTTAAAGGACTTCTCAGTCCGACCAGACATCCCACGGTAAGCTTTGGTGAGCTCACCTTGGGCTTTGCCCCTATAGTGAAGTATCTGGGAGTTAATTTTGACCATAAACTGAGTTTTATTCCTCATGCGAAGGCCATGAGGGATAAGATAAAAAAGCTGTATGGGAAACTGAGGAGAATTACCCGAACTGACTGGGGAATCAAAGAAAGGAACTTAGACATTCTGTCTGAGTGCCTCTTTGTCCCAATCATTACATATGCCTGTGGAGCCTGGGGTCAGGCAGTAGACAGGTGTGTCGTGAAACGACACCTAATGGTGGCTCAGAGGTTTGCACTGCTCAATGTGACCAGAGCCTGCCGCATAATCTGCAGCGGTAATCTGCAGGCTTCTGTGGATACAGATCCACAGAAGCCCTGCAGATTATCGCTGGTGCAGTGCCCGTTCACTTGGTAGTTCTCGAGCGGCTCCTAAGGTACCGACCTAAGAAAAATATCCCCACAGAAATGATGGGTGTTCGTTGTTGCCCCGATGTGGGAAGAACATACGGCAGACCTGCTTTGAAGGTTGAGGGCAAGCGTATTTCGCTACTGGTCCATCGGCTCTGGCAAGAGCGTTGGGTGACGTCCTCCAAAGGCAGAGTGACGTTCGAACTATTGCCTGACGTTTCAAAGTTAGAACAGATACGCAGGTGGCCTAAGCTGGGTATCTTTCAGGCCATGGTTGTTACTAGACACGGACTTCGGTTGCGGCTACATCAACTAAGCCTTGCGGCAGCGATCGCTGTCGTTGCCGACAGATTGAGGATAGCCAGCATGTAATATTTCAATGTCTGCAGTATGACATACCAAGGCGAAGGCTTCTTGATCGTTTAGGGGTTTTCTCTCCCCATGAGATGCAAAGGCTTTTTTACAATGAAAGTATATATATGTATAAAGATTTTTTGACGTATCTAAAAAATGGGCACTACTTGAACCGAAGGGTTCACTTTATTCCCGCATGCTTGCGGATGTTACTATTGTGTTGCAACTGCTTGTCGTTTTTACTATTTAGTTTTTTATTATACGTATATGGTACCATTTGACTTCTAAATTGATATATAAAAATTTTGTTTGACTTCTAAATTGACTTAGATTTTAGATTGTGGTTGGATCAAAGCAATCTGAATTCTATGAACTTAGAGCTAAAAGTTGGAAAAATTTAAGAATAGTAGCGACCTGCCTCCACGGGGCTAGGGATGGTAAACTTCCCTTCGGCAGAGCGAGTCCTTGCCGCTCGGAAGACCAAACAGGTTGATATAAATAGTTTAATTGAGTTGTTGAGCTTCTGCTCAGGAAACGCTCGAATGAGTGTAAATATGATGTCTCCAGGTGGTCCTCTGTAATCCGGGTGGTTTGAATCAGGTTTATTTTATTTTATTATTATTTTTTTATTTTATTTTATTAATAACAAGATACACAACAGGTAACCATTAACAGTGTATCTGAGATCAGAACAATAAACATAATAACAATAATAAGAGATCCAACAGGAATATAAACATTGATATAGATTCATACATTAAAATCTTATGTACAAAAGAGGATTGCTAAGTTAAGTTACGAGTAAAACAAGTAATAAATTAATTAGTCAGAGAATAGAAAAATAATAAAACACATAATAATAATAAACTACAATAATTAGATCAGAGCTAATCACTTTGCAGTTTAAGAGAAGAGGCAAACTTCTGAATGGAGTTCATCAGTGGTTGGGAGTTGTCAAAGAAGTCAATGAGAGAGTCATTTGCTGATTCTGTTCAGTGGACTGAACTTCATAAAGTCCGTGGTGGCAGAGTCAAGGCGAAACGGTGTACGGTTCCTGACTTGTCTACAAGGAGCATTGAAGTTGATTTTGCTAAGGATATCAGATGCTTCATAAGTTCCAGTGAGTACTTTGGCTAAAAGGTGATGTCAGCAGTAACTCTTCTAGTGCACAGAGGCCTCAGATGAAAGTAATCACACAGCGATTCATAATACACCGAGTGATAGAATAGAGGATTACGGTACGTAAGGTAACGGGCAAAATTTTTTTTGGACTGCTTCAATTTTGTTGGTTGAAGTCTTTGTGTGAGGATTCCAGACGGGTGAACTGAATTCAAGGATTGGCAGAACAATAGTTTTATAAAGGATAACCGCATATCTGTAGTTTTTGAACTTGTAAGTGTTCCGTTTGATGAATCCCAGTGTTTTGAATGCTTTGCTGGTAATTTTAAGGACATGGGCATCGAATTTAGCACTGCTGGAGAAGATAATCCCTAAGTCATTAACTTGGTCACACCTTTCGAAGATCACAGAGTTAATACTGTACTCCGTATTTATTAATTGTGGAGATCTGGCGGATGAGAAGGAGATTACTTTGCACTTCGAGGGGTTAGCAGACAAGCCATTCAGAGATAGCCACAGAGAGAATTTATTGTGAGCACATCGAAGCTGTTGAGAATCGGTAATCTCCTTTACTGCTGAGTACATCTTAAGGTCATCTGCATAGAGAGCAACTTGCAGATGATCGTTAGATCTACTTATGTATAGATGAAAGAAGGAAGATCATTTATGAAAACAATGAAGAGAAGAGGACCCAAGGGCGAGCCTTGTGGTACTCCACTTAGTGGTATAAAACAGTCTGAGTTCACTTGATTGATGATGACGCTCAAGGAACGATGCGTAATATAGCTGCGTAACCATGAGGCAAAGGGTAACGGATACCATATAGCTTAAGTTTTTCCAGAAGTTGTTCGTGCGGGACTTTATCAAATTCCTTAGATATATCTGTGCAGACTGCATCAACTTGAAGGTAGTTATCAAGAGCTTCAGAGGTATATTGCCAGAAAGAAAGCAAATTTGTGACTACTGACTTTCCACTGCAGAAACCATGTTGATTCTGATCAATGAAAGGCCCGAAGAATTCGAAGAGATGTTTGTGTACTGCTGTGTCGAAGAGTTTAGCCAGGTTGTTTTGCAAGTATATGGGTCTGTAATCAGTTACATTATTTTTATCACCTTTTTTGAAAATTTGAGCTATATTGACCTGTTTAAAGTGCTTAGGACACTTCCCCAGCCTGAGAGACAAGTTGAAGAACTGCAATATGATGGGTTTTAAGGTAGTGACAGTCATTTTTCAAAATAAGCCTGGAATGTCATCTGGACCTCTAGTATAGTCATTTGTCATGCTTTTTAATGCCGAATTAAAATCTTCATCAGTGATAAAGTGGTTAAGAGGATATCATCTTTAACAGGTGTGAAGTCAGGAAATGAGGCAGGTCTCAATGTATCATTTGTTTGAATTCTGGAAAAATGTTTGGCAAACTCTTGAGCGATACTGAATTCGTCCGATAAGAGAATTCCATCTACGTTATGGAGTTGTAACTTGCTACTGGTTATATTCTTATGCATTCATGAAATTGCAGAATGGTTTGATATCTCTGTGAGTAAGCAGACTATCCTGAACTGACTCTGTATACATACTGTAAGAGTTTAATATGAGCATTTTCACTTCTTTGCGGAGTTGGCTGAATATTTCATAGTATTGACTGTCACCTAATTGCTTATACTTGTTTCTATAGAATCCTTTGGATTTAATTTTATGTATTAGTTCGCTGTTATACCAGTGCGGGTAGGTAGAGCGTGCGGTCAGATGGGATTGAGGAACAATGTCAGATATAACTGAGTGGACACGGTTGATCAGGTTATTGGTGAGCACATCGATGTCATTCATACCGTCAAAGAGCTGCTTGTCTGTCATGCTGAGAGCTAAGTTTAGCAGAGGCCAGTCATTCTGAAATTGAATCGTGGAGAAGGGGGAGCTGCATTTGAAGTTATGATAAGTTACAGTGATGTCAAAAGTAATTGGCAAATGATCCGAGTGAAATATAGGGTTGTCATTGTGAACATCTATATGAGTAGAGGAAAATATTAGGTCAAGGTAAGCATTTTCTCTAGTTGGAAAATTAAAACTTGTTCAAGACCATAGCTGTGAAGCATATTAAAGAGTGCCCTAGTCTGCAGTGATGGAGAAGAAGATCCTGAATTGGCCAGTTTACAGTTAAAGTCACCCAAAACCATTGCTATGTCGGCAGATTGAATTAGCGGGAAAATAGATTCCAGTGAGCTTTCTAAGTACTGAAGGTCGATATTAGTTAAGGGAGGTGGAAAATAAAGTAATACGATTAAAACTTTTAACTTGGCAAGATGAAGAAGGCAGCATAGTGATTCAATATTTGTAAAATTTGATGCAATTTCACAGAGTATATGGATCGAATGTATGATAGCTACTCCGCCTCCACGAGATCCTCTGCCCTTTTATGTGGATTGTATATTGCCCATCTATAATCTCCTGATCATCAATATCTATGGAGAGCCAGGTTTCAGTGAGCAGGTAAATGTTATAAATATGTGAGCCTTGGATTGCTCTAAAGTGTTTTAGGTTGCTAATTATACTCCTGCAATTCTGAAGGTAAACACTGAACAGTTGAGATCTGGGGATTCTATGAGGAGAGGAGAGCGTAGTATGTGTAGATAGCAGGCCACTGATTTCTGTGCATTTGGAGAAGAGATTTTGGAATCCCTTGGCGGTCTGTCCGTGAAGCGTTTTAGCCTGAGATCATCATAGGAAGTGCATTCAAAAAGTGTATGGGGCCAGTTTTCTTTGGTACCGCAGTGACAGAGGTCACTTGGATGCAGGCCGAACTGGTGTAGTTTCTCGTTTATTGAGCCGTGTCCGGTGATCAGGAAATATGTCTCAAGGGGAGAAAGAGAGCCATGTTTGTACTGACTTGGAAGCAGAGAAATGTGACTTCAGGTAGAAATTTTCTTGTTGGTGTGCCAAGGGAGGAGGTGTCCCACTGAGTCTGCAAAATGTTTAGTAGTTCATTATAGACGTGGGGCTTTTACACTTTTGGATGCGCCTCCAGATTGAGATCAATGTCGAGTAATGTGTATGGAATTTTCTTTCTAATCACAAACAGGTCTAAAGGGAGGAGCTATGATCTGCAGAGTTTTCAGAAAAGGTGGAAACCTTCTGCAGACTCTATTCATATCTAACAACGCAAATCGTTGTATTGAACCCAGTTTTTCCCTCGTATTCACCAGCCCGACGCGATGGAACCAGGCGCCGCCCGCTTAGCTTACGATTGTGACGAAGGTGGTTTTGTTATGGTACCTCCTGGACAGTCCCCATTCATTCCTTGTGATTCTAATAAGAGATCCAGAGGATTTTTTGACTTTGTTGCGGAGGTAGACTAGGTGGTGGAGGAAACTTAGTTTGGAGTCTATGATCACTCCTAGTCATTTGGCTTGTGTTACTATTGGGAGCCGGATATCGGAGATTTTGATTTCGGTGGCCTTGGAAGGTCTAGTTTATTTTTAAACTACATCATCTGTGTCTTGGGTTGATGCGTAGTTTGTTTAAGGCTCCCTAGGAGGGCAGGTCAGCCAAGATGCGATTTGCATTATCTTCTATTGCTTTGCGGGAATATCCGGACACCACAATTGTAAGATCGTCTGCAAAAGCTGTACATTTTGGTGTTTGGGAAGAATCGGGAAAGCCAGTCTTGGAGGATAATGTTCCACACCAGGGGGGGGGGAGAACTTACCCTTGGGGGCATCTCCGATTTGTAGGCCTGGTGACTTGCTAGAACTTGGATGTCAGTGTTATTGTTCTTTCTGAGAAGTAGCTCTGGAAGAGTTGGTAGAGTTGAAGCGGCAAGAGGCAGTCGGGAGGCGCGCCAGAGCACTATCCCACCAGAAGATGTCAAAGGCTCCTTCAAAGTCCACAAAGACGGCCAGTTCGAATTTTGCATCGCAGCTCGATGCAAATGCTCGATCCTTCGATGTGTAGGATCAGGATAAAGTGCACCTCCTCGCAAGACCATTCCAGTAACAGACGGTAGATATCACTTGGATAGTCCACAAGTCTCAATCGTCATAAGATGCTTTCCCACCAGAGGCGGTCAAAAGCTCCCTTAAAATCAAGGAAAATGCCCAGGACATACTTGCTCTGAGCTACGAACCAGCGAGAGCAGTCTCACCACGGCGTCCTCAGCTGAACGGCCCAGTCTGAAGCCGAACTGCCGGTCTGACTCCTGGTGTTTGTCTCTGTACACTGTGTTCAAGCGACTCATGATGAGTCTCTCGAATCTTTCCCAGAACAGATAGCAAGGCAATCGGCCTATAAGAAGACGGGTCCGTCCTCTCACGATCGTCTCCTTTCAGGAGTGCGACAAGTCTGGCTTCTTTCCAACTCTGTGGAAACGTGCACTCTTCGAGGCACTGGTTGTACATTGACAACAATAAGTCAGGATATAGTCTGAAAAATTCTTTCAGGATCTCAGCAGAAATATTGTCAGTGCCAGGAGCCCTACGATTTCGCATGCTTCTCACGGCCTGCTCAAGTTCAACCATAGTAAACACACCAATGGATGTATCAGAACTACAGTAGTTCTGTTTAGCCAAACGCAGAACAATCTGGTCTGCCGTCTCCCCATAGACATCGTCAACGGGAAAAAGCGTACGAAGAACCGTAAGCATCGTCTCATTCCAGGTCTGAGTCTCGCTCAGTCCCCCGAGAACAGTGTGCTGGACCTGTTCGAGTCGAACCTTCTCCATCACTAACCGGTACGGCAGTCTCCAAGGGTCCGAGTTGCCTTTCTCAGACAAAAAATCCTATCAAGCCTTGCGCTAGCAGTCTCGAATCGCCTTGACATAGTTCCTTTTTGCCGTAGCATAACGCTCCCGGTAGCTGGCAAGGTTTAAGTAGACCGAACTTCTGGCTCTCTGAAATGTCCTGCGAGTCTGATTGACAAGGCGCCTCAGTCTGCTCAACTCCCCGCACCACCAGGGGAAAAAAAAAAAAAAATATATTATTATTTTAGGGTTGCCCGTAATTAAATACATTAACCCGTATTTTTCTCTGTAAATTGCGTATGTTCTATGGTCGATTTGCTTGTTTTGCTGGACGAAAAAACCCCAGTTACTGGGGAGAAAAACCTTGCTATCTACGCCTGAGACTGACTAACTCAGCCACGGAGTGAAAAAAGCCCATTAAAGTTCCTCGCGTCATCGACGGGATTCGAACCCAGGCCTTTTCCACCCAGTGTGGGGAGGACGATGACGATACCACTGTTCTACCCCCGCAGACACCACCAGGGAACAGACGTTGTTCCCTAACTCACAATCACTCTGACAGAGTGATTGTGAGTTTCCTGCGTCTTTTATAGTTATCACAGCTTGCTCCTCTTCACGATGGGGACACTCACCATAGACATATCAGCTGCACGAACAATGGCCGCAGGAGAGGGAATTGTGCGAGCAATTCTGGGAAGTGTGCCTGTATCCCAGACAGAGGCAGCACTTCGTCACAATCGTGAAAGGACAGAACCTTTGCGCATTACAACCAAGAAACACTCTATTCGAGAGCGTATGCTTCTGTAAAGCGTGGGGAGAAGCTGATGACCCTGTCTTCATGCGAGCTAGATTTTGACTGTGGAGAATCTGAATGAAGTTTTCGCCTTCACTTCCTCCCAGGAGAACCCAAAGTCCACGAGATTCTTGTGGAACAAGTCTTCAAGGATTTCATCATGAGATAAATCTTTAGAGGAATCATATATGAGTATCGACAAGTTGGCTTTCTTAGATGGAGCCATGACGACACCTGCGGTGGATAGGGAGCGGTTGGAGGAGATATTTGATATGTCTTCTTGGATGACTGTTTCAAGTAGTACGCCTCTGTTTTTGCTGGCTCTCAACGACCTGATTTTGATGTTCTTTTAGTCAGATCTTAAAGTACTTTCGACTAATTCTTTCACTTCATTGCTCTTCTTGAGCTGGGATTCTTCATTGGCTCTGAGGAGGAGAAGATGTTTTGGCTTTCTACTACCAGAGGGAGTAGAGGCGCCTCCGTAGCCAGGTGGGCAGGAGCAGTAGTGCATAGCACACGCTTCTTGATTAGAACGGGGTTCGAGCCCGTACCCACCAAATACGGAGGATGCGGCAGGTCAGGGAATGACCACCGCATATTCCCAGCCCGATTAAAGTGCGAGGATTGGCGTCAGGAAGGGCATCCGGCCGTAAAAATTGCATGCCAAAACAATAAAAACGCTGACCCCACATAATAATGGGAAAAAGGCGAGGAAAAAAAAAAAACTACCAGAGGAAGTAGAAAGCCGCAACATATGTAGCGCCAGCATATGTAGCTAATCTAGGGTTTAGTGTCATACAACGTTAACTACAAAATCGCATTTTCTTTTACTTTAGTTTTACTTTATACAAATAACAATGCTTTGTACTTTAAAAGTTAGCTTAGGCTGTAAGTACATTTCCGGTAAACCAAGAAAATGTCAAATGACTTTTTTTGATTAATTACAAAAACAGCAACTACAAAATGATTTTGTAGTTAACGTTGCTTGACACTAAACCCTAGTAATGTAACTGATAATTAAGTATAATAGGTAACACAGCCGACTTGGCTGTTTGAACTGCAGCTGAACTCAAATGGGGTTGATACGCGCTGGTAAAGAACTTATAGACGTATTAATGATGGAAAAAGTCGCTTTATTACTAAAAGAAATATATATATATATATAAAGAATTGCATGATATAAATTGCATTAAAAATTGAGAAAATTAGAATTCAGGCTTTTTCTCCTTTATCGGATTTTTTCCGCCCCGTGACAGGTACTGGTATCAAGAGCAAGGGGTGTTTTGTTGTGTCCGGTAAAAATCCTACAATTGCAGAATCGCATCTTTCTTGAGTTCCATGTAAGTGTTCCATGGTAGGCCTATTTCTGCTAGGTTCTTAAGTACTTTGGCACCATGCCGGTGGTTGACACAATTATCGGGATGATCATTCCTTGTTCCCTATACCACATTTCTTTGGCTTTCTGTCTTCTTGGATGGCTGTTTCAAGTAGTACGCCTCTGTTTCTAATGGCTCTCAACGAACTGATTTTGATGTTCTTTTAGTCAAATCTTAAAGTACTTTCGAATAAGTCTTTCTTCTAATAAAAAATTAGAAGATATATTATTGTTTCTAGTGCATGTTCTGTACTTATCAGCAATAATAAAGAATTTATATAATACTTTCGAATAAGTCTGTGTGCCTCCTGATATTTTCCTCCTAGGTTTTCTGAAGGTTGCTGGTGTTGGGCACCGATATTTCGATCAGGTAGGTAACCTTTATCCCTCTTGTCGATAAGGCTTATGTCTGTTCTGTTGTGTGGGATGGTCTTGTCCGTTATTATGGCACAGTCCTACTACAATTTCTGAATAGGAGTATCTAGTACGGGCTGGAATTCATACTTCTAATACGGCACACTTTCTTTTATCAACTGTTATTTTTACGCTAGTTTCTGATGTATTACTCTGGCGACCTAGTCGTTTCTATGAATGTACTCCTTCCGACTGATCACCCTACATCCCGCGGTGATATGCTGGATTGTCTCTAGGGCCAAGGGGCATTGTTGACATGTATCATCTATCATAACTGGGTCGTTAGCGATGTATTTCCTGTAGTTCGTGGTGTTGATAGTGTTCATTATCTGGTTTCTATTATTACTATTATTATTGGCGTATCATACAAGAAAGAAAGCTTATAAAGCTCATCTAAAAAAAAAAAAAAAAATCTCCACATCATTTGTCCACCCCCTTCCAATTATTTGTCTAGCTCTTCATTAATTCATTTAAACTGTCCACTTCTACGACACTAGATCGAAGTTTATTCCATCGCACATTGACATAACAATTAATGACCCATTGACATAGCAGTCAATGACCCACCATCTGAAGGCAAACCTCCTCACATTTATCATGCAACCATTCTTCCTCAATTTGAATTTTGCCTTTTCGTGCCATCAGCATTGAGCTTGCTCAATCTATTCAGAGCTTTAAAAACCTCGATCACATCATCCATAGCTGCATAGTCACAAGAGGCAGCAATTTTCAGAACCTAATCCTCCTGTTTTGGTAAGACCACCCTTTCATTCCCTTCACCAATCATTGACTTTCCCTACACCCGTTCCAGCATATCTACATCCTTCCTAAAATGAGGCATTGAGGCTTGTATGCAGTACTCAAGATGCGGCCTAACCATTGCCTCATACAGTAAACCATGGTCATGTTGTTGCTTCTTGATAAGATAAAATGTATCTTGTAACTTGGTTCATGATAATTTATATATTTATTTATTTATATATTCTTCCTTTCTATCCTTTTCTGTGCTATTAGTTGTAATTCATTTAATCTCATGCTATTATATAATACTATTACATTAAATTTTTGCTTCCTTGTCCGTGATGGCAGAGTTTCTATATATCAAAGACAAAACTGCATGAGCCTGCTCAAAGAGCTTGCACAATTACCCCCAGGTATTTTTCATTTTTCACTGCCCTGAGTAGAGTACCTCACAGTTTGCACGTTAATTTGGGATTACTGCTACCCATATGCAGTACCTTGCATTTATCAATATGAAACTTCAACTGTCATTTCTTAGCCCATCGGCCTAATTTGCAATATCCAGTCAGTTTGGTCAGACAAGATCACCCCTTAACAAATCTGTGCTGTGATTGCAATGTAAGTTCATTCCTGTCTAGATGATCTCGCATTACTTCTTTAACACGAGAGTCCATTCTTTCCCCCGAACAGAAAGACTTGTTAAGCCAACAAGTCTGTAATTACTCATGCCACCCTTTGATCACCCTTTGTGAATTGGAGATATATTTGCACATCTCCCTTCCAGAGGGAGATGTGCAAATATATCTCCAATAATAAGGATATTAAAATTATTACCAGCTCTTTTAGCTTCCTTAGTATAATTCATAGATCCCATCTACCCCAGGTGCCTTTTTAATGTCCATCTTCAACAATTACTCTTCTACTTTCTTCTCTGTTATCACAAATTCATTTAGTTCCCTGTTAGATTCTAATGAACTGGAATGCCTCTCAACAAAGAACTCCTCCTCCGTAATTGTAGATGCAAAATACCTATTGAGTTTGTCAGCAACTTGATCAGGATCATTAACAGTTAAACGTCTTCGTCAAGTGGGCCGATGTGTGTCATCCCCTTCCTTCTACTGTTAATATAAGTAAAGAAGTCTGCTGCATTTCTTGGTATGCTTTTCCGAGACTTTTCACGATCTGCCTTAGGTTTCCTAACCTCCTTTGTGACTTTATTACTGACCAGTTTATATTTACCATCGGATTCTGTATCACCAGATAATTTATATACATCCCATGTATTTTTATTCTCTGCAACCCGTATCAATGGTTTATCTGATATCCATTTAGGTCTAAGCCTTGAACTGTATTTCTTAGTTGGTATGAAGAGTCTAGGAGCTTCTAGGATTACTTCCCTGAATGCTTTCCATTTAGCATTTGCTGTTGGTAACGTCATCAGACGGTCCCACTGTATAGAATTTAAACAGTGTCTGAGACCACTGTAGTTACCCTTTCAGAAGCAAAAGTCCTTTCCTTTACCCTTGACACTAATTATGTCTTTAAGTTGGTTCTGCATCAGCACGATGTGAGTACTGTCCCCCCACTGGGTCTTTCACCTGCAGATTCTTAATGCATGAAAAGTCGCTGCTGATAATATAATCAAATCAATAGTATTGCTTCGGTAACATTCCGATTAATGTATTTGTGAGCTCCACTAACGAAGATGGCCGTCTTGGCCTTGCCTTCTGCGTTGTAGTTCGTCCCAAAGATGATCGATTTGGTTGAGCTCTGCTGGCCATTGCAGTATTCCGATGTTATTATCTTTGCTGTAGGAGAAGAAACCTTGATTTTGTCACATGCCGTGTTCGCAGGTGTAAGGGCCACTTTAATAAAATTGCCATAATTTAAGACACAGAATTTGTAAAAAATATCAACGTAAGACGCAGCATTCTTGGCTCCATGCACTGTAGCTTGTGGACTACGTTCACTAGTCACAGTGAATATAACCATGAATTCTCAGTGATCTTCGTCATAGACTTAGTCCATCTTAGTGGAAATTATAATAGTGTATTGTCCCAACTGTGAAGGAAGACAGGTGGGACAGTATACGTAAGTAATGTGTTCTCCGGTAATCCTTCATACCGAAACACGTCCACAGACTTGAACAGCGTGACTCGTTCCTCATCAGGACTGATTTCCATTGATCTACAGTTTCAGTAGAATTTGTTCTGTGCTAATCGACGACGTGTATTTGATTTTTTTTTTTTATCAAAAACAAATGCACATGTGTTGTCTGCTCCATCTCCACTAAGATTCATGGCATGCAGGTTTGCCTGTGTGTCAGAGACTGTTTTTTTTTTTTTTTCAATCTCTGCTTCAAAGCCGACTGTAGCCGACTGCAGATCCTTAGTATTCCAATGCAGGACATCGATTTTACAACTCCCCCCCCCCCTTAAAACAATATACACATATATTTTTAAAATTTTTTTTTATTTATAACAAATATTCACATACAAAATCTAAATTAAATAAATATACTTCTTTGAACTAAACTTATAAAATAAAATATGGTGTATATATATTATCTTCTGTGCAGCGGCTCCAGGAACATTAGTTCATCTCCGCCGTATAAAACAAAATATGGACATGTGTATATGTATACGGCGACACCTGGAACGTCTGTTCAACTCCACCTCGTGTCTCTGTGAAGAACAGAGTCAACTGTAAAAGGGCCAGTAATATGTTGATGTAGGTTTGCGTGTACAGTATTCTGTTCTGTTCTGGCCTCTTGGCTACCCAAAAGCATCAGTCACCTGGACAGACTTCACGCTACGGGAAGGTGGGCCAGTTCCAGTAGAGCAAGTACTGTCTCGCAAGAGACTCTGACCCACCTAGTGTTGCCAAAAGGTGGGGCAGGATATTCTGGGGCCCAAAACAAAATGTCACACTTTAAAAAAAAAAAAAAAATATATATATATATATAGCCTATATTTGTTTTCCAAAAACTTCCATAATTGTATTTTTATCGCCTTCGATATATTTTCACTGAACTATGGAATGTTGCTGCCTGACTGTGCATGAAATACAACAATACTTCTTCTTCAAAGATCATCTTCAAAAAAAACATAGAATCCTTGGACAGTTGTCGATTTTAAAAATACAAATAAATATAATGCAGTTAATACATACGTTATTTGTTTTTGTTGTCCAAAGTTACAATTATCATGCGAAAACTGCAGCCAATAAACAATTAATCTAACCTTCTAACCACAAACTTCAATCACAAATGACAGATGTGAGATGACCGTTTATGTGGTCAGCCAGCACCATCAATGGGACAAAAGGTGTCGCAAGGATGCAGAATAAAATTAAAAAAAAAAAAAAAAAAAAAAATGCAAAATCGTAATATCCAATATCCAATCCGGGATATTTTCCGGGAGAGTTTGCAATGCGGGGCAAACGACTTAAATCCTGGGCTGTCCTGCATAATCCGGGACGTCTGATTACTTTACGCTTATATCTAAACTCAAATTCTCTAATTCCTGATTGTAAAATGAGGTAATCGCCCGTCTCAAAGTGCAGCAACACCTTTCAGACCAAATACTATGATCAAAAGAGGTGAGTGATCCTCTCAAAATACACCAACTTTTTTTTTTTTTTTTTTTTGGTACAGTAACTTTATTTATTCAGGTATTCCAATTTAAGTTGTTACAGCAATGGCAAAATGTTGCTTTAAACAACAAGGTATATTCAGCATTGAATTTTATGACCCTTTACAAATTTTTAAAGTAGAATAAGGGAACGGGGTGGCCGAACAATATTGGAAGAAAGATCACTGCACAAATAGTTAAGAACCTCTTATTTAAACATTACAACGGAAACAATGCAATACTTTCAGCTTTAAAATATCTACAGAATCTACATTATCTCTACATTAATCTGTATTATCTCTTCAACACACGGTTTGCACCTTCAAATTACAGCAATAGCTCTTTCACAGCGCATACAAATATGCGCGTTCCGTGCTTTTATTTCCATGCTGTGTACATCTCTCCGTAGTGCGTACTTTTATAATTTCCTTCAAGTACTTTCAGTAAATTACTTTATAAATTTTTATAAAACCAACTGATGTTACGGAATGGCATTTATCTACCCAACTTATTTCGCAAACTGAAATTACACTAAGTTTTATTTAATTACACTACAGTCATAATAAATGAAAATAATTTATTACATTCTGTAATTACTGACCACGTGATAGTCTTGCATAAGAAGAAAATCGAAGAGTGTATTTTTTGGACACACGAAAGAAAAAGAAAATACTGAAAGAATACAACAAAAACTCTCTTGGCAGAATGCCTACAAGAAACATTGAAGCAGTTGTTCTGTCTGTCATACTAATTTATGCAAATATTAAAATGAGCGCTTAATAGTGAACTTGAAGCAAGTAATTTCACAAGTATTTTTAGTGTGTCAGCAGACCGCATCAGCAACATTATTATGAAGAATTTTAGCGAATTTCATAAAAATCTCTTGTCCGTTGTCACAAACCCACTGAGTTCTTTTTTTTTTTTTTTTTTTTTTTTTTTTTGCAAGTCCAGACCTTTCTCATTTCAGTGTCAAAAATGCACATCCTTGTTCATTTAATACTTAATTTTCAAATTTTGCCGCCTTTCACAAAAATTAAGCGCAAATCTGTTCTTATTAATGACATACGTTCATAATAAAATTTTGATAGGTTTAATTAAAAGTATCATCAAGAACAGCTATATTTTTGGAACAGTTTCATTGCGGGTATGTACACTTCATAAAAGTTTGGAATCACAGAGTATGACAACAGTTTTCGTTAATTTCTTTGAAATTAGCTGTGACAATGAAAGGATAAATATCAGTATTTTAAGATTTTTTTTTATTAAGCATTGATACATTCTATATTTATTAATGATATTGATGAAGGCATGTCCAAGTTTGCAGACAATACAAAGGTTGGCAGGATGGTTTATGACAATAATGACGGTATGTTACTGCAACAGGACTAGAAAAGTTAGGCAGATGGGCTAAGAAATGGCAATTGAAGTTTAACATTGACAAATGCAAAAAAAACCCAGAGTAACATCCAACAGTGTGGTATTAGACTCAGAGTAGCGGAGAATGAAAAAGACCTGGGAATAATTATGCATTCAGTTTGAAGTTCACTGAGCAGTGCGGACATGCTGCCAGGACAGCTCATGGGGTTTTATCAATAATATACAGGAATTTT
The DNA here is from genome assembly GCF_048544385.1 of Mastigoproctus giganteus. Classification (NCBI taxonomy): domain Eukaryota; kingdom Metazoa; phylum Arthropoda; class Arachnida; order Uropygi; family Thelyphonidae; genus Mastigoproctus; species Mastigoproctus giganteus. Next base: position 21,020,866 of record NC_143588.1, on the reverse strand, counting down.
ACTGGCAGGGATAAGCAGGTGATTGTATATTTGTCAGGGCACATATTGAGCATTGAATACAGGTATGGAGGACCTGTATTCAGTAGGATAGATGTAGAGATGCTGGAACGGGTACGGAGAAAAGGTTACCAAGATTGGTGAGGGGAACAAAAGGGTGCTCTTACTAAGAAAATCTTCATTCTGAAAATTGTTGCGTCTCGAGACCAGGCACCTGCGAGGAGATCTGATTGAAGTTTTTAAACCCTGATTGGATTGAGTAAGCAGAATGTTAATGGTAATCTTATACTTGCTGTGACTGCACACATGAAGGGACTTAAATTCGAATTGAGAAAGGGTGGTTTCAGGATAAATGTGAGGAATTTTGCCTTCAGGCAGCGGATGATTGATTGTTGGAACAGGCTTCAATATTTTGTTGTTGTTGTTGTAGAAATGGATGGGTTGAATAAATTTAAGGGAGAACTGCACAAATCCTTGGACGGTACAGATGGGTGAACTTTTTATTTTTTTACCTACTACTGGTACATATATATATATATCTTAGCTGCCTTCTTTGATTACCGTGATGGTGATTTGGCACGGTGAACAAAGAAGGGAGCTAAGATAAAAAGTTTTCGAGAAAATGTGCGTTATCTCGAAAATTGTTCATTTGCCGTCTGATGTTTACTGCGACTTTTTTGCTTATTTTAGTTTGTACTTTTCACCTTTAAATTATTGACCATCATTTTTGAAATACCCTGTATACAGTAAACCCTCGCTAATCCGAAGTAATCGGGGAGAGGTCATCCGGAATAAGCGATAATCCGGATTAGTCAAGCAAAAGATAACCCTAAAAGACAAAAAATCTTTTTATATATTTATATTTATATGAGGTGGCGCTAGCGTCGCACGCCAACGCCACTTAATCATTGCCGTGAATGATTAATATACTTAAATACTGCTTCTTTTGGCTTTTTTGATGCCTGTCTGTTTGATAAAATGCTTTTATCACTCACCACATCGAATTTTTAAAGGAAATATATTTACAGATTATTTTTGTGTTTAATATCTGAAACAGCCTGTTGGCCAATAGCAAATTCTTCAGCAATTTGTTTTCTTCCAGGAACACCATTTTCAAGTTGTTCTATCACTTTGAGCTTGTTAATGATAATTAAAGTGTTTTCTTTTCATTTCATTTTTTAATTCTTTAGGACCCATAATTATATAAAATATGTTAACTTATGTATATATGTATATACGTATAAAGAGAAGTACGCAAATGAAGCGATATAATCTCTGTTAAATAAAATTTGAAATTTTGCATATTTAATTATAAATCCAGGACATTGAATTACCTTACATACATGAGGCCCTGGGATTTATCATGCTTATTTTTAGGCTGAGATGGTTCACCGTCTGGACTTTTTTTGTCATATTTGGGTTGAAATTTTTGAATTTGTTGTTAAAGTTGATCTAAGTATTACTGCTTAGATTTTTCGATTTCTAAACTGAAATTTTGCTAATTCAACTGCTTTTTATTCTCAATGGAAAAGCTGTTTGCTGCTCTTGATTTAGTCTGAAAATGTCATGGGTATGCTTCTGAAATTATTGTAAACTGAAGTTTTTTTGTTTGAATAAAAAAACTTGGTTGTATGTCATGTTAGCTGAAAAGTAACCCGTTTAGCTGTTTGAGAGCAGTTATATACTTAGTGCTTACAACTGTTGTTGTTTTTAGTTTTCCTTCAAAAAACTCCTTTATGTTTGTTTCTTAAGCACACAGATAACGTTTATAGACTGAACTCAGGAGGAGAAGAAGGAACAACTCTCCCATTGAAAAGAAAGCAGCAGATTGGGCTACATTTAAATTTAGAAGTCGTAAAATCAAAATGTTAATACCTAGCTCTGTTTTAACATCAAATTTAAAAATTTCTGTCCAAATATGACCAAAAAGATCCAGATGGGCCTAACCATAAAAATGAGAGAGAGAGAGAGACCGAGACCAGTGCCTTTAATTGAAACTAGTTTATATAAATTATACTGTTTAGTACACTAAGTATCTAAATGTGTTACATGAATGTTTTTAATCTAATTATGTTAGGTATATAATCTTCAAACATCATTTGTCTTTATCATGTATTATAAATTGTGTAAAGTATTGGGCTAACCGTTTGACTGCCCATTGTTTTGGAGGAACTGAATGACAGAGAGTATGTGGACTTGTGGAAGGCTATATACAGGTAAACCCATGAAAGTTATTCAGAATGTTTCAACGCAGAATTCAGGAAGCAGCAAAGACTAAGGTCTTTAGTCAGCAAACACTAAGAGCAAAAATACTGTGTAAATTGGTTCATTAAGGACAGAACTTGGGGTCATAGTTAGGAAGCAAATCAGCATTTGTAAAAAGAGATGCAGGTGGGAATGCATCTTTTGATCATTCTCTGAAGAAATCATTTGGGAAAGGTGAATGTTTCCGAAACATGGAACATGGTGCTCCACATCCACGATGTGAGACATATCATCATCTCATCACCACAGGATATTGTTCTTCATTTGTTAATAACTTAAGTGATGTAGGCATGCAAAAGGAATAAAGTCTCGTGAATTCTTCCTGGAAGCATTTCACTTCCTGCAAGTGGAATGATGATATCCTTCAATGATTGTGCAATATACTTTAGTAGAAATGTTTGTTTCTGGAGCATGAAAATCCCATGTTTTGAGGAACTGGTACAGCACCCGAAAACTTACCTAAATATGTTACAAAAATGGTTTATGCTTCAGGTAGAACACTGAGGAATACTTAGGTGTGATTTCAACAAGACATTTGGGACCTGGCTCCGTTTTCCATCAGTGTGTGTGTGTGTGTGTGTGTGCGCGATTTCTTAAAGAAGTGTTTCAGGACGAGTAGGTTGACCTTGATTCACAAAATTTCCCCTCGTCGCTCCGAAGCCCCAATATGTCATACATAATAATATATTATTGGAATTATAATTGACTGATACCATATATAATTTACTGATACCATAATTTCTTGTCTGATAGGATCCACTAACTCGGCGGTTAAAACATCCAGTGTTAATAGTTCACATTCTAGTTCTCCACATGCAACGACTGCCTCATCATTTATTCCACAACCGAAAAGTTCTGTCCCATCCAGAGAAAGAGTTAGTACTGACAAGAATCGTTCTCGGTAAGTACATCTTATATATTAAAAGAAGTGACAAACAACTAACTCTTATTTGAGGAGAAAGGAGTGCCTGTATGTGTACGGTATCAAATTAAAGATACAGTATTATTATAGGAAAAAATATAGAAAATTGCAAATAAGTTAAATTCTTTTCTGCTTTTACAACTTCTCAAATAATGGGAAATTACAGGTATGATTCGTAACATATTAGTTCAATTAAAATAAGTCATTACAGAATTATACTGTTAGTAACGACCACTTTTATACCATGTGAATATTAAGATAGTTTATTCAGTTAATAACTAAATTCCTATGCATTAAGGTGACGTTTCGAGAACCTTGCTGGTACCCATCATCAGACCATATATTGGTTGTTAAAGGGCAAAAAACATATTGATATTATATGTTTGTGGGCTAACTTAAAAAACTTCATATATAAATGTTTTTTATTACATTTTATATTATACATCATTATTAATTTATAATGCAGGTAAGAATTATCTATACAAATGGCAAGTAATGTTAATGAACTTAGTCGAAAAGTTATTTTTAATGGGGTCTTTTATGTTTAAACTAGCTGGAATGAGTTTTTGTTCTCAGCATGCAATATCATGTCCCATTCCTGATAGCTCTGCAAACAGTCTGCACTCTGCATATGTCTAATATCAGTGTATAATAACAATCTCTTTCTTATATTTGCTTTTTTATTTCCTGTGTTTCATAGTAATTGCTGTCATTTAGTTAGTGAATTATTCAGTATTGAACATTTCATGTTATTTTGATTTCATTTTCAGTTGGTTTGGCTTGCCTTTTCACAAGTCTATACTCTAGATAAATTCTACATCAGAATTTACATTTTTTAAGCGTGTTTTCTTATAATTGACTGTAGCGGGCTCATTATATTTAAGTTTGTATTTTTATTAGTGTGTTCTGTGATAGGTTTTATAGAAGCACCAGTGAATGCTATGCTGCTTGCTCTTCAGTAAGTTTTATTTATTTCTTTGCTAACTTCCGGGTGGGGGTAGGATTTGCATACCTACTTAGTCGGATGGGATTTGCTGGCATCTCTTAAGAGGTGTGGGGAATATATTTTTCTTTCTTTAGTTTCCTTTCTGTTTATGGCTTTGGCACAGTTTTTTAGAACCAGAACAATGGAATTTCAGTTTCTACCAGAGCTTGTTTTTAAGCAGTGTTGACTCCAGAGCGTTTGCACCTGGTGGGGGGGGGGAAGAATGTAAACTTCGAGAGTGAATGTTACAATAAGAGAATATGAGAAAACACATTAAGAAACAAAAGGAAATATTTATTATTTAACATCTGAATACTAATAATAAGCAGTTCTCATAAACCACATTAATGACAATAATCACAGTTTAATAATATGAAAATTACAGATTAAAATTTGCAAAAAAAAAAAAAAAATCATACAAATTATAATCAAACATGCAAGTTGTATAATAATTTTATTTTTCTTTGCTTTTTCTTTGCATATGTGTCGATCACTTCATTTATTAATTGAAGCCTTCTATTCATTGGGGCCTTCTACACTTATCTTCATGCAATCTTGCAATGTTTCCTGTTCCATTCGGTTTCTTAATTTTGTCAGCAATCGATTCATTGTGCTGAAAGAACGTTCAGCAGTGGCAGTTGAAACAGGAATACAGCACTAGTGGTCAGGCGCGGGAGTGCATAAGTACACGTGCCTTGAATGACCGGGGTTTCAGCCCGTGACTACTGAATACGGTGCTGTTTCTTGTATTCTGTGTATCTTGTAAACTCCTCTGACCGGAGTATAAACAGAAAATTTATTTATTTATTTTTATTTATATCCATTATTTGATTACAAAATTGAATGTATAAGATTGTTGAATTGGTTTTCTGTTTTTGTCACATATTTAAACAAGTGAATGTCATTCCACAAAAGATCAAAGTTCAAGTTTAGACAAGACGAGATTATCTTTATGTCACCTTCTGTTAGTTCGATGATTCAGACTTTGCAGTAACTTTGATGATAGACATTGCGTTGTCATTAAAACGATCCTTCATTGAAAGAGTATTCTATCCCAACTGCGCTGTCTGCACGACTTTTTTGAGGGATATTATTTGTAAAAGGCAGCAAAGATAAAAGAATCAAAGATTGGAAATCTCTGTGATTGGCTGAATTTTTCTCGTTTCATTTCCCGCACTTTTTTCTCGTTTCAGTTTTCCATTCGTGTATATAGCTTTATTATTCCTTTGTCCTTCGAAGGGCATTCATCAAGGTAATCTGGCAACAGATGATCACACCATACATATAGTACAGATAATGAAAAGGTTATAAAATGTATTGTTTATAGCAGGGGTGGCCAATTTAATTTGTGATGCGTTCTACTTTTTTTCTTCAAAATGTGCCGCGATCTACCATCTCAAGAATTCCATCGCACATGGTTAAAAAAAGTTAATCAACACATATTGAAAAATGTTGTTTATAAATTTTAAAATTAAATACAATTCAGAATTCTTATTTTAAAATTCATTCTTATTTTAATTTATGTGAAGTTTGTGTCTTAATGTCATCTGCCAAGCTTTCAAAATCGGGGATATACTGTGATAAGGCCAACCGTAAAGAATCTTCTGTATGCAAGTCCGGGCTAGCCAGGTAGGTAAAGTGCATGCCTGGCAACCCAAAGGTCGCGGGTTCGATTCCCGCCTTGGGCGTGGATCACAGTAAAATGCAAAAACTTTGGGAGGTGCATTATGGCCATGCGCTAACAAGAAAAAAAAAAAAATGGAAATCCGTAGGAGTAGAGCGATTCTTCGTCTTTGTTTCAAATACGAAAAGGCCGATTCACATAGATATATGGAACCAAAACAGGAATTTAAAAGTTCACTGCATTTTTTTACATTTGGGTACTTTTCTCGGAAAACATATTTCAAAAAGTCTTTTTCTGATGATCTAGCTTTTAGAAAGATGAATAAAAATATCATTTTCGAGTAATATCTTCTCCATGTAAAAAATCTCAGCGATTTTTTCTGCAGTTTGTTCGTAACTAAGTCGACATTAAATGGATAAGAAATATATATTGAATGTCTTCAATTGTTTCAAAATCATCCACAGCTTTCTAAATTTCAGAAACATATTTCTCACTATTAAATTCAAAAACAGGATATTTTTGCAAATGATCTTGCATATTTGCAAAATGATCCAATTTTTTTTCTTTACGATCCTTAGCCAAAAATTGATATTTATACGCAGAAATACTGCTAATCATGTCACCCACATTTTTATTTTTTCCTTCTAATTCCAAATTCAGATCACTTAATTTACTGGTAAAATCTGCCAAAAAAGCCAGATCACATAACCATTCCGTATCTTGTAGCTGCTGATCTTCCCAACAATTTTTTAAATTTCATTCAGCAAATTTCGAAATCTCTGTAGAAACTTACTCCGACTCAACCGCCTCACATCTGTCTGTAATATTAGATCTGGTTCATTTTTATCGAGTTGCATTTTGAAAAGTCTCCTTTGAAGAGATTGTCCTCTGATGGAATTCACGATTTCGAAAGCTATGTCCATATAATCTTTTGTTAGCTAACACTTGGTGGATGATACAGTGGTAACTCAAAAAATCCGGGAATTCATCATCCTTTTGGCACAATGAGATGCATCCGTTAAGATGCCCCGTCATTGCTTTAGCTCCATCTGTTGTTATTGATACGAGCTTAAATAGTGGTAATTTAATTTTTTCAGTAAAATTTTTGAATGTGTTAGATATATCAAGACCTCTAGTTCTTTCTTTAAACGAAACCATACCCAGAAGTTCTCTCTAGTGGCAGAATCATCAAAAACCATAAGAAGAAAACGAGCAATTGAGCTGTATCACTGATGTCTATAGATTTATCTAGTTGTGAAGAAAAGGACACACAATTAGCAATATGAGCTCGCAATTGTTTCCTCACATTTTTACTCATTTTTTCGATGCGTCGCATCACATTATTTTGAGATAATTTCAGATCTTGAAGAGCACTTTTAATTTCATATATATTATTTCTAAAAATGCGCCTTTGATGAATTGACCATCAGAAAATGGTTTGCATTTTTTGCAAGAAGATGCCCCACTTCAAATGATGCTACAGTTACTGCTTTTGATTATAAATTAGGTGTCATGAAGAAATTTTGTTGCGCGATTAATCTGGATTTAAGTTCTTTTAATTTACTTTTTCTAGGGTCACCATTAGGCGGAAAATTCGATTGGTATTTACCATGGAGTGCGTTGACGTGCCTTTCTAAATTTCCTTTTTTGGGTATAGACGCAAAGAGTAAAGAGTACGTATCATGAAAATGATACGTTTTACTCTTTTTCGTAGTATTCATTTTAAATCAACGGGTATTAAATTAGTCCAGTTATTAATATTAAGTAAGCTAAATAAGACTTCGACACACTCTCCACAACGTAACTGCGTGAATTTTCACTAGTGGCTGCGCGGCAATAAAAGTAGTCATGTAGTTCAACGGATTTCAATAAGCGTATGCAGTGGGGAGATTAATAATAATAACATTTAGATATTGACTAATCTATTTTTTATATATATTTAGAATTCGTCGTGATCGGCTGAAATTAAAGCCGCGATCAGGCCGATATTCATTTCAAAAAGTCTTTTTCTGACGATCTGGCTTTTAGGCTGCGACCAAGTCGTTGTCTTGTTTGCGGTATACAAACGAAGAATTAGTCACAAGTAGACTCTTGCTATGAAAAAAAAAAAAAAAAAACAAACAAACAAAGGAAACCTGAAAACCGTAAAGCGAAACTGCCGACAATTCAAATAGTGGCTGCAGTAGACTTCTCTCTCTGCTCGGACATTGTTTAGCCCATTCCGCGAAATCAGCGGACATTCTCTAATTACAAGTAGCATCCGTCACTCAGGAACCAATCCAGGCGAACCTATAGTAGACCGTTTGTGTGAAACACTGTGAAGAGATGGTTTGTGCGAAAATAAAGGAAACCTGAAAACGATAAAACCAAAATGCTGACACTTGAAATAGTAGCTTTTAGTTACAAATTGTGCGTCTAGAAATATTGCTCATTTAATTATTTAGAAAATTTCGTGTCTCTTGAATTTTAGTGATTTATTTTCGCCGCGTACCACTTAAAACGTTCCGCATACCACTGGTGGTATGAGTGCCACTCTTTTGGGAAACACTGATTAAGTTAACGTGATGTTTTTTTTTTTTTTTTTGTTTTATTTGTTTGACATAAATTTATTGAATTCGCGTTTTATAATTACAACATTATGTAAACTGATAATATGGCCGCTAAAGTGTGCAGTAATAAGAAAATTTTAATTAAAATTAAACAAAACAATGTGGAAAAAATTTCAACGTTTGAGGCCTGAAACAAAGATATTAAAATAAAAATTACTATTTTTCGCCGGTTCTCTGGGGGAAGGGGAGATTATTTTATTCCACGGGAGGGCGAAACTCATCCCCGGTCAACCACCTGGATTCAAAGGTGGTGATTAAGGATATTATCAATGTTTTGATGAAGAGAATAATAAATTGAAAAGCTTCATTATGCCTGTGGGGATGAAAGGTATGAAGTGTAGTCACTGACACTGAAACTAGGGATACACTACTAAAGGGTTCCACCACTTCAAGATAAAACTATTAAAGTGAGTGGAATTATAAATTTTGGGAAAGTTATAATGATCAAAAGATAATATCCATTAGAGATTCTAGATCACTTAGTGATAATAGTGGTTTTATTATCACAGTTAGTCAGAAACATGCAAGTTCAAGTTGGTCAGTTAGATGAAGTTTGAAAGTCTCTTATAGCCATGGTGATTACCATAAGAACTATTTTAATGCCACTTATTTTACATTTTTTACTTATTATGAGTATTATTAATAGAATAGAGGATTCCCTTTTTCCTCCCAATATGCCCTTGTGGTAGTACAGTTGGCTATCAACAATTTGGTACAATCATTTGTCTTCCCCCAGTGGGTGGAAAAGATCTGAGTTCAAATCCCATCAATAATGGGAGGAATTTTTATGTGTTCTTTTCACAGCTTGGCTGAGTTAGTTGGTCTGAGGCAACTGTAGAATGACGTTGTCTTCAGATTCGGATTTTAGTATTAGCAGAGGATGCAAGAAAGCAAGCCTATAAGGCATCAGCAAAAAAAAAAAAAAAAAAAAAAAAAAAGAAAAAACAAACCTTCCCATATAATCTAATGGCAAATCGACCAAAGAACACAAGCAATTTACAAACATAATGTTTACAGTGCAATATAGTCTTAAGTCTCGATAAGCTAAATATCGGATGATGTTTATTGAGATTAGCAGATTACATTGTCACTGTTTTCATGTATCATAAAGCCATGTTAAATCTACAAAACTATTTTAAATTTTATAAAATATTTTACCTTTGTATAGTTTGATTGCCAGTTATGTCTATTGTTATTTGTCTGCACCAGTGATTCTCAACCTTTTTTTCTATGGAGGAACTTCTACCCATGAAAACTTTTACAGGCCAGAAAAAGTCGATAGAGGGGAGTGCAATTCAGTTACTGCTGAATTATTGTCAATAATTCAGCAGTAAATACACTCGGTCTGAGTTTTCTTGCAGACCGAGTGTATTTTTTCAATTGGTGAGAGCTGACCAAAACTGTTCCTAACCAATTTATAGAATTCTGATGAAAAAGAAAGTATTACTCATGCTTTTCTGTCAGTGATTCCACATGACTGATAGATATTTAATGCAGTAACTTCATTATAATCTGCCTGACTCTGAACATCAAGTAGGAGAGAAAACATTTCAGTATTTCCACTTGAAAGGTGTTTTTTTTTCAAACTTTGAGTTTATTTTTGAATGCAAGAAACTTTTATGTGGATGTTAGAATATTTTCTTTTGGTGTTCAAGGTGCTTAAGTTCTGATAAATATCTGCTTAGTAGTCTAGATTCAGCTGTTTTCTATCTTCCAGAAAGCCACCAAGACTGGCTTTATTATTGTATTTTAAGAGAAGCAGTACTTCCTCAGCTCAAATACCCTTGTTAAAAGTTCCCCTTGAAAGCTAACTTTGGTGTGTAGAAGGAGAATTACATGGTCTTTTTGCATATTTTCATACACTTTTCCAAACATGCATGACGTGAGAACTCGTGCTTTAAAAAGGTTTCTCAAAAATACAAAAATAACTTCAGGAATGAGTTCCTCATATGTAGACAATAAAAATATTTCCGCATAGTTCCGGAAATGCTTGGTTCCCGAGTTATTAACCGGAATGTATTATCTCCCGTAGGTGATTTCCTTCATCACAAGGTACTGACAGAATCTGGTGGTTTTCCATTCCGACCATGTACTCAAATCAGGAGCAAGCGATATGCACTTTATGTACGATTTGGCGGACGACAATGTTCTGGAGGATCTAAGGCGCCTCCGTAGCCAGGTGGGCAGGAGCAGCACTGCGTAGCACACGCTTCTTGATTAGACCAGGGTTCGAGCCCGTGATCCACCAAATACGGAGGATGCGGAAAGGTCAGGGAATGACCACCGCATATCCCTGGAGCAATATGGCCTTAGTTGCTAATGTTCCTAAAAACCAAATAACAACAACAACAACGACCAAGATCTACGACTTCTGAAGTAGAGGAAGAGATTTTGGATGTTGTGCATGCCACTCCTGGAATCAGCACACGCAGAATAGCAATGCAACTGGCTGTTTGACTATTTGGAGAGTGTTGCGAGAACACTCTCCAAATGTGGAAACTCTCCGCAATCGAATTGTCGCAGATTGTGAGACAATACGAAGCATGCCAGGAATTTGGCATCGTCTTCGCGAGTCCATGAGACGTCGGTTTGAGGCCTGTATTCAGGCAGAAGGTAGACATTTTGAACAATTACTGTAAGGTGATGTGCACAGCTAAGTGTCATATAGACCTTCAGAACTCGGAACATAAGCATTTCCGGAACTATGTTGATATAAAATATTTTTATTGTCTACATATGAGGAACTCATTCCTGAAGTTATGCCGTGTATTTTTGAGACACCCTGTATAACAGACCGTGTTCACAGCTACATCGTTTCAAATCTTCCTCCATAGTTTTTGAATCAAAAATTTCCTAGTGGAGGAAACAGTGTGACATCAGGTCCCTTCCCCCCCCCCCCCCGACGAGTGTAAAAATGCCTATTGAGTTAATTCACCGCAGTGCGAATTCCAACACAGTGGCTCCCCGATAAACCACAGGATTCCAAATAAGAAGACATGATGTTAAATATGTCTTGTTCTTTGGCCATTTCTGGCAGTTCATTACAACAAAAATTTTCCCCTATTACGCCTTCGTTTTTAAATTGTATGAAATGCCAAAAGCTCTTTTTTTTTTTTTTTTTTTGTTTCATTTGTTGACTTGAAGAACAAATTTAGTATTTTTTAGTATTTAAGACAAGACATCTTCGAAGAATGTTGCGATATGTCATCCACCTAGCTACTAATAATATCATTAGAAACAGGAACTGTCAGTTTCACTTTCATCCTCTTTGCCTAACAGTGTTTTTACTATTATTTTACAAGCAGATATTGTTTGGCTCTCAGCAATACTGTGAATTCATTTTTTGTACAATTATCTCAGCTACTAAAACAGCTTGCATCTTCAGCCTTTTCGCTGTTAGGTATTACTTTCTTCTCAAAACTTTTACGTTTTGTCTTGTCGTTTGTCAAGTCGTTGAAAGTAATCAGCTGGTTTATTTGACAAGTGGTTGTGATTAGTACTGAAGTGGCAATTTAACTTCGAAAAGTCCGTAGCTGTGTTTGTTAGTTTTTTCTGTAAACTTTTGTAAAAATTTTTGTCCCCAGTCCATGTGAAATCCACGCCCGAAATTTTTTAATATCAGTCACTTCTCTGTCTGCTTTACTCATACTCTGTCTTTACTTTACTCTGTCTGCTTGGATCTGATAAATTTGATTCATTTTCACTGTTTTTCTCCTTCACTGACACACGCCTTTTCATATGCTCCAACATTTTTCAGTCTTCAACAGCTGTATGAAAATACTATCATGTGGTGGGATTTTAGATGCACAGAACCACTATAAACAGCGAATAACCATATAACGTGCAATAAACAACGCCCATGAAATCATTCTCAAATATGAAACATTCAGAATTGATTAGTATCGCACAGATCCGTGGATTTTCACTGTCAGCAGAGAGAGATTGAGAAAGCCTAGAAATGTGGAGAATTCTGGGTGACAGGCAGAAGACACTTTCAGAACTTGATCTACAGATACAGTGTATACCACTTTCCAAGAAGGGTGTTTGTCACACTGCTGTTTTTTTCTTGATGGCACAAGATCCACCTTTCTGTTGCCACAGTGATGCAGATATGTATCAGTACGAAACTAACACAGACACAATTCAACTAAATATAACTAAATATAAATATCAACTGACGAACAGAAACAAAAAGGCAGTTGGTAGCACACGAAAAATTCTGTAATATTTCGAGGATTATTTGGAAATTTTTGCATTTCAAAATTTTTACTTATATATTCCACGATTTCTCGAGGAACCAGACGATGTTCTGTGGAACACTTATACTTGAGTTGAGAAACACTGGTCTACATAGATTCAAATTTGTGTGATTGTGTTTCTGCATATAATAAAAATCGCTGTCATTTTAGGCCTTCATCTGCATCATCATCTTCTTCCATATCTCACTTACCAGTAAAGTCAACGTCGACATCTGTACTCCGTAATTCGCCTACATCTTTCACTACCACTGTTTCTTCCAGAAGCGCTAATAATCCAAACTCTATGTTGGACAAGTTTAAATTTTTTAATTCCAAAGAAAAAACAAGTGATCGAGCTAAAGGTAAGTTAGTGATTAATGCTATTACTTAAACAAGTCTTGAATAAATTTAGTGTCCGAATAAGAATCATATTTGTAAAATTAATTGTGCTAAAGCTTTTTATGTTATCCTTTTTCTCCAGAGTGAAGTGCATTTTTCTAAGGGTTTTTGTATGCTTTTTATGAAAGTCTGTATTAAATGATTTAAAAGATACTGCATGTAATTACTGTAAGAAAATTTTCCACCAAATTATGCTTGCCCATCATGAGTTAAGTCTGGGGGGTTTTGCATATTAGACCCGTATCGTGTGAAACTTGTAGGGTGCTATATTTCTCAATCAGGGTGCTTTGGCAATGGGCACTGAAAGCTGACGACTTTGAAAATTTTTTATTCCTAGAAACTTTTATTCCTTGGTATGGAATAAAAAAAAATATATTCCATACCAAGGACTGCGTGTTAACATAATTGTCATATATATGGTGAAAGAATCCTTGAAAGAAACAACCCAGAAGGGTGCTGCTCGTGTATGAATGAATCGGGTGAGTAATATTCGGTAGTCCTGTCATCCAGCAATCTATAAGCACGTTTATGCACATGTGCTAGTTTAGGGTGATCAAACGGCCCTCGTAGGTAGTTCATAGAATCGTCCTCGTCCCCACACTGGGTGGAAAAGACATGAGTTCGAGTCCTGTCAGTGACTTGAAGAATTTTTATGGCCTTTTTCATAGTTTGGCTGAGTTAGTCGGTCTCAGCCGAGGGTAGCATGGTTTTTCTTCTGGAAACTCGGATTTTTCATCTAGCAAACAGAAAATTGATCACAGAACACAATAGTTTACAGACATGTTATCTACGGTGCTGCCCAAGTTGCCGATGTGCCCAAAACCCTATAACAGCCTCCCGTGACCAGAGAGTGATTACGACGACCGGAACATAAGTGAATTTTAAAGCCTAAAATTCGGGACAATTAAGAAAAATAAAGGGGGGGGGGATAATGAGAACTTTGCCATACAAAAAAATGTAAAATAATTGCATTAATGTTTTTTAGGACGAACAAGTTAGTGCAAAGCATCATTTTAGTTCATAGTTGATGTACTGTATTTCAGGAAAAATTAGGTAGTGTTGCAATGAAATAAATCAGGCAGAAGAAGCCATAAAGTTTTACTCAGTAACATTTTATTGAATTTCTTCATGCTTAATAATGTATCTGCATTTTGTATGCAGATACATTATTGTATGCAGATACATTATAATGTATCTGCATACATTATTAAGCATCTTCATGCTTAATAATGTATCTGAGGTGCCTACTCTCCAGGCGATGCAATTTGCAGAAATTAAGCCTTTCTTGGTAAGAGCACCTCTTTGTTCCCCTCACCAATCTTGTTGCCCTTCTTTGTACTCGTTCTAGCAACTCTACATCCTTCCTACAATGAAGCCTCCAGACCTGTACACAGTACTGTAGGTGTGGCCTGACCATTGCCTTGTATAATGGGATAATTATCTCCCTGTCCCTGCTAGCAAAATTCCTATATATCAGTGACAAGATTTCATGACATGCCCTGGCAGCCCATCGCACTGCTCAGCAAACTTCATATTTGACTGCACAATTACCCCCAGGTCTTTTTCACTTTCCACTTCCCTGAGTGTAGTACCACACAGTTGGTATGTTTCTCTTGGGTTATTGCTACCCATATGCAGTACTTTGCATTTGTAAACTTCAGTTGCCACTTCTCAGCCCATTTTCCCAACATATCTAGATCCAGTTGGAATAGCATACTGTCTTTACTGTCGTTAACAACCCTGCCAACCTTTGTATCATTTGCAAACTTGGACATTAAACCTGATATACCTTCATCAATATCATTGATAAATATGAAAACAACAATGAGCCCAACACCCAACCCTGGGAAACTCCATAGTAACATTTGTCCACGAAGAGCACTGTCCATTGATTACCACTCTCTGTTGTCTCCCACTCAACCATCCCTTTATTCATTCTAGCAGCTTACCCCTTGATGCCATACCCCTCCAATTTGTACAGCAGTCTTCCATGTGCAACAGTATCAAAAGTTTTCCTGAAATCCAAGTATATGATATCAAAATTATTTTTGGCATTCAGTTCCTTTGTGACCACATTATAGTAACCAATCAAATTGGTCAGACAAGACCTCCCTTTGACAAACCCATGCTGTGTCTTAACTATTACTGCAGTCTTGTCTAGATGACCCTGCAATGCTTCTTTAACCAGTGGCTCCATTATTTTCCCCGGAACACAAGTTAAACTAACAGGTCTGTAGTTACTTATGTCACCTTTTGAACTTCCTTTGTGGATTGGTGACACATTTGTACACCTCCAGTCCATCGGGACCTCCCCTGAGTCCAAGGAAGCTCTCATAATTATGACTAAGAATTTGCTTACTTCCTTTGCTACCTCCTTTAATATAACTGGATAGATCCCGTCCACCCCAGGTGCCTTCCTTATGTTTAACTTCAACAATTTCTCCTCCACTTTGCTCTCAGTTATTACAAAATCACTTAGCTCTCTGTTAGCGGTTGATGAACTTCTGGCACTCCCCTCATTTAATAACTCCTCATGTGTGAATGTCGATGCAAAATACTCATTCAGTTTATCAGCTACCTGAGCATGTTCATCAATAGTCAACCAACCCATCTATGTTAAATGGTCCAATCTGATTCATCCCTTTCGTTCTAGAGTTTACACAAGTAAAGAACTCCTTTCTGCTTTTCTTTGCATCCTTTGCCAAAGATTTCTCATAATCTGCCTTCGGATGCCTAACCTCCTTTGTGACTTGATTACAGACTACTTTATACCTGCCATAGGCTTCTGTGTCGCCTGATACTTTATATGCATCCCATACATTTTTCTTCTTCTCTGCTACTAGCCTCATTAATTCATCTGACAGCCATTTAGGCCTAAACCTTGAACAGTATTTCTTAGTTGAAATGAAAAGCCTAGTAGCCTTCAAAATTAAGACCCCGAAGGCTTCCCATTCAGAATTCACTGTTGGTAACATCATCAGTTGATCCCACTGTACAGAATTTAAAAACTGTCTGAGACCTCTGTAGTCACCTTTACGAAAGCAAAAGCCCTTTCCTTTAGCCTCGATGGTAGTTACATCTTTAAATAATTCCCACATGAATACATTATGATCACTGTGGCTCACTGGTTCCTTTATCTGCAGATTCTTAATGCATAAAAAATCACTACTGATAATCAGATCAAGAGTATTACTCCCTCCAATTGCCTCTCGAACATGTTGCTGTAGAAAACAGTCATCCAATAAATCCACAAAAGTCTTGCTAGTGTGCGAGTGACCAATCCACAAGTTCCAGTCAATATCTGGAAAGTTAAAATCTCCCATTATAAGACATTCTGATTTACTGGCCCACTCTGTTTCTCTGCACAATTGCTCATTATACTCATCAGATTCATTAGGCCTTTATAACACACACCTACTCTCATTTTTCCTTTCCCGGTGCTTATTTCACACCAACACAGAGTCAACACTGCATTGTCCACCAACATCAATTGGATGCAGTTCCTTAGATGTTATGTTCTTAACTAAACAGCGTAACCCTACCTCCCTTTCTATCCTGTCTATCCTTCCTGTGCACATTGTACTCCTCAAATTCCAACTCTGCACTGCCTATATCTGTGTGACACAACGTCTCTGATATCCCAACAATATCTACCTTTGATGTCTTGACTAGCACTTCAAGCTAATCAAATTTATTAACTATACTCCTAGTATTGGTGTACATGCAAGTATACATGCACCTGTTCCTGCTTCTAGCCACCCTAACACAGCTCATGTATTTACTTGTTCCACTATGACTCCCAGCAGTCCTGGAAATCTCCATTACCTTGCTTTCCAGTCTGATGCCCATTCTAATAGAAGCAGTGCAAGAATCACTTTTGCCTGTGCCTGTAGCCAGTTAACCTGTTAGTCTGTGTATCCCCCCACGCTAGTTTTCCGACCCACCTAACACGGCCTCGATAGCATCAGTAAATATTCTTGCGCCCTTTCTATTTAAGTGTATCCCATCCCTGTAGAAGCAATCTCTCCTGTCAACAAGCAGAGACCAGGCTGAAAAAAATTCTACCCCTTGAGCCTTGTACAATTTCTCCAGGGCAGAATTGATTGACAAGGCTCTCATCATATACTCCCTCTCATCACATTCAGCCCTAACTCGCGACTTTTTTTCAGCATTGACCTGTACTTGTTGAGTAAATCTGCAGATCTCTCTCTCTCTCTCTCTCTCTCTCTCTCTCTCTCTTAATGTCATTAGTTCCAACGTGTACAACAATATCACCTTTTGTGCCCTGAAAAGATGATATCTGCTCTACAACGTCATCAACTTTTGCCCGTGGCAGACATGGTTTTTTTTTTTTTTTTTTATTAGGAGTATTAGCAACTAAGGCCATATTGCTCCGGGGATATGTGGTGGTCATTCCCTGACCTTTCCGCATCCTCCGTATTTGGTAGATCACGGGCTCGAACCCCGGTCTAATCAAGAAGCGTGTGCTACGCACTGCTGCTCCTGCCCACCTGGCTACGGAGGCGCCGTGGCAGACATACTCCGGTCCTGTTCCACCTATCCTTCTTACATAGTATATTCCCCTTCTCTCTGACAACAGAGTCACCAACAATAACTAGTTCCTTTGGGACCAGCGCATTCTGCCTTGGAGGTTGCCTGATGTACAGGAGTGAGCTCTGTCGTTGAGCTGGGCAGCTGAGAGCCAGATGGGCCTCTTATATTAATTTCTTCGAGGGCATTTACCCTACACCTCAAGCTCTCATAGACGCCCATCAGAACGCTTATATTAATTTCTTCGAGGGCATTTACCCTACATCTGAAGCTCTCATAGACGCCCATCAGAACGTTGAGTTGGCGCCTAATTTCTTGACACTCCAGACACCTAGCACACACACACACAAAGGCATCCTTCTTGGCTAGATCATGTCCTGTTTTAGAAAGTCCGGCAAACATTTCACATTTCGCACATTTTTTGAGACTGTGATGCGTTGGAGAATAGCCCCCTTCGTTTCTCCCCGGAGCCACATCACTCTCGCTAGTCTGTGATCGTTGCTTCGCAGCTCTAGTCTGGGTCATGATTTCCGTTTAATTACAATTTAATTAACAATGAAATTTAATAAGATTAATAATATTTTTGATTAATTGATAATACTATAATAAACGGATTAACATCTATTGTAAACCAAACACCGGCATGCTCTTCATTATAGCAGCTATCACCCGTTCACCTACAAACGATCTATTATCTTTAATCAATTTCTAAATGCCTATAAATATTCAACGATGGTTTCTGCTTTGGGCTCAGAAATACAAATATTAACCAGCAGATTCTTAAACATGGGTTTAAGAATTGCTACAATAAACCGAATTCGGGTACAAGCTAGGGATAGGATACAAAATACTACACCAACCAACAATCGTAATATCAAAAAATACTTTATTTCTGTACCATATTTTGAACATGGCACAAACGGCTCAACAGATTCTTTAAGGATACCGAATTTAAAATTGTGGCCAGGCCAATACGGAAATTACACACTATACTGAACACTCGCTCAGTCTCCTCGTTCGCAACACAAATAAATGACCTAGTACACAAAATTTCTTGCGGTGATTGCAACTCGTCGTACCAAGGTTCTACGCTTTCCTCTGAATTTTCGTGTTAATCAACACGCGGCCTCAGTTCGTGCTTCTCGTTCAGCAGCCTTTTACGCTGTTAACGAAAAACATACTTTTTTATTTAACGAGGCCAAAATACTGAAGTGTCCAACGTAATTATACTATTAATTACAGAAACCATATTAATTACAGAACCGTATTAATTACAGAAAGACTGTTAATTGCAGAAACCGTCGAAATTAAATTACATGAGAAATCTGTTAATGTTCGCCGACCATATCTAATCTCCGATTCCTGGGCTTTTACGCGCAGGCGTGAAGGGAAATAATCCCTATTTAAGTTTCATGCTCACCCCTGTTGGGTAATTTTCATTCCTGTGATCACGACATATGGTTGAAAAGTGTTGTCAGCTTCAGGAAGGAAGATTGTTTTGCAATTTTTTCTTTAAAATTATTTCAATTAATTAATTTAATTTTTTTGCATTAAAATTGATTTTTAATAATGTTCAGTTGAATTTTAATAATGTTCAGTTGATTTTTAATTGTGTTCAGTTGATTTTAATTTTTACATTAATGTAAAATATTCGATTTTTTCGTGTTAATTTCTGGGAGAGTATCAATCGGAAGTGTTCTACGTATTATATTGAAGTAAACTTCTCTTATTATTTTACAAAATACTTAATAAAAAATAAAAATAAAAGAGAGCGAGAGAGAAAGAAAGAAAAGAATGCTGGATGATCGCTTTGATTTTAATTGAACCATCTAGTTTTTGAATGTGTTACCATTATTGTATCTTTGAAATTATGTTACATCTTTTAGAGAAATGAATTTTCTCAATGTTTAGTGACATGGTTTTCAAAGATATAATAATAGTTTGCAAAGTATGCAAGTATTTTGCTACTACCTCTACACCGCAAGACAGGCCTCGAAAGTATTGCATCATGAGAGAAACGTGAATGCCACTTTGAAGTCCTATTTCGTAGTCTAGTTTCAAATGAAAAATAAATTCCTGTTATTGGAGATGACAGAAACTGCTGGGTGTACTATTACATTTAAAAGTTCAGGAAACTGGTACATATATGCGTCCTTAAAAAAAAAAAAAAAAAAAAAAAAAAAAAATGTGTGTTCATCGAGCACGCAGAGCGGAATTTAAGTGAAACTTCTTTAAGCGAACATTTATCACTTGACGAGGATCCCGTATTGACCATATGAATGACGCAGGCGACAAATCTTTATAAATGGGAGCCTCGGAGATATGAGATGTTCGGTTACCAAATCTAGTTTCGGAAAGTGCTGTGGCATGGGATGATAATCTAAAACCATTTGACTTCGATAGAGACGGAATCACTTTGTTTTTGAGAGAGCCACGACAGCTGTTACAGGCCGACATTTGACTTACACCCTCATTTGGAAATGCTGTTTGAAAAATAGCGTGATCTCGAGCTGCTAGAATCTTCACATCGTTCTTTAAACAAAGCCAATCACACACAGAACAGACTGAACCGTAATCATTATCCAGGAATGTACGTTTAAACTGTGCGTGGATTCTTCGGTGTTTCTTAAAATCCTGTTGCTGCTCCGGCTGTTGTATCACGTGTTGAATGATTTGATAGAGTACTTCCGGCAGTCGGTTTTGACCTCTTCGCTTTTCGTTTACGACTGAGCTTAAGTGACTCTTCATCATTTTCATTTGCAGTATCAACTTCCATGACTCCTTCCAAATTCACTTCTAACATTTCTAGGGCTCTGAAGATGTGGTTGGACCTTCTCCAGCTTCTTTGTTCAACCCCATCTTACGCTGTAATTTCTTCCGCTGTCGAAATAGCTTAGATCTCTCCATTGTACTCAATGGAGGTGGTTTCGGTGGTCGCATTGCACGTATACGTGCTCTATACACCTCACAACGCTCACTATTAGTCTTTGACATGTTGAAATATAAATTTTTTTCCGTCGAAATTTTTTATTAAATACGGTGGAGAATGACGAAAGAAATATCATGATCCAATCAGTAGAGGTACTGATTGGGTCATGAGTCGATCGTGCCTGGTACAGAGTGGTACAATGACGGGGGAATGAATCATATCGTGTCGCATTTCCTTCGCGATTTTTGTCAATCCCCGGACGCATTGCACATGTATACTTCCGCGGTACGCCTTACAACGCTCACTACGTTGGACCCCCGTTTTACGATTGGTTCACTGTACGATCAAATTACGAGGGTAATCGTAATTTGATCGTACGGTGGAGTGTCCATCGTAGAGTGTCGATGGACATTACGATGGGACACTCCATAGCAAAATACTGTTCACTATACAATACGTAGTAAGCGCCGGTCATTGTGATCACGTTTACAAATTGAATTTTAATTCTGTTAACGGCGATTCTGATAAGCTAAAATAGAAGGAATATTAACCACATGCTATAAAAGTAAAGATATAAAGAACAAATTTACACTTCACCTTACCAATTCGAAAGAAAGGAAGGCACCAGGTATTCACAGGCGGCCACTCTCCCAATGGCCTAACGCTGCTTAACTTTGGTGCTCGGAGGAGAACCTGCATTCAGACTAGTATGATAGTTGGTTGTTCAGAGCGCCTGTAATGCGTTTACTTATGGCAACGGTCGCATTTTCGTTGCGTTTTTGTTCATCTACGAATGGAAGTAACTCCCATCTGAAAACCGCCTGGAGCGCGCCTAAAGAATTTCACTTCAAAACTTCGGGACATTGGGATGAAACGTTGAAAATCTTATTACGAAAGACAATACGTCTGCTTGAAAGGAAAGTGGCACTTGTTCGTATTATGATAGTGAGGCGATGCTTAGTGATGATATGGGTAAGAAAAGACCCATGTTGTTTTTCACAGTGCAAACGCAAACTTCGTTTTAGCATTGCCAGTTGTAGTCTTGTTATTATTCAGTATTGCTGCTCCATATAAAAAAAATTGTGGCAATAGCTACAGGTTCTGCAAAGGTGCTAAATTAGCAAAGTCTATATATTGCGCAGAACTCATGTTTTATTTAACGTAATAGAGGCTTAAAATTTTAACTATTTAATGTCTTTTATTCATTTGTTTTTTGGAAAACAAGTGAATAAAATACTAAGAGCGTCTTTTAAAAATGTGGATAAATCTTAGTTCACTTTAGTAAAATTACTTAATTTTGTTCTCTTAATTTAAAAGGCTTTTTTGCACTTCATTATATTAAATAAATTACACATAGGATGAAAGGAATTTAGAAAATAGCTAAAAGAGTATGATCATATTTTTGTGGTATCACACGGATTCGAACATGAGGCATGCGTAACTCCTGTACAGTACTTGGACGCCAACTACTGAGATATGTTCGTGCCTTTCTAATACAAATGATTGCTAAATTTTCTATTTAAAATTGATTAATATATATATATATATATATATATATATATATATATATTGTGTTCTTATTAAAGTTTATGATTTAAATTCTGGTAATGTGTATATGATTATTTCTTTATCACGTGCTACGTTAATGATATTGTCATGTGGCAATTTGACATTATATGTGCATGAAATAATACTGGTCAATTGATTTAATGCTTCAGTATTGGTCGATTTAATCTATTTTCTGGTATTTATTTATTAATGTTATTTATTTATAGGTATTTAAGTGTATAAATAAATTACATTTAATCTATTTTCTGGTATTTATTTATTAATGTTATTTATTTATAGGTATTTAAGTGTATATGGAACAGGTTAACAAGTTAGCCTACATATGCTAACTTGTTAACCTGTTCCATATACACTTAAATACCTATAAATAAATAAATAACATTAATAAATAAATACCAGAAAATAGATTAAATCGACCAATATTGAAGCATTAAATCAATTGACCAGTATATACACACACACCACTTTCCTATGCTGATTAATGATTATTGCTAAACTCTTCACTTAAAATTGATTATTAGATGTTTCCAACTTTATTTTCTTCAGGGGGGACTGTCAGTAAACGCACAAGCAGTAGCAGTGGCTTTAGCTCAGCACGGAGTGAGCGGAGTGACTCATCCACAAGTCTGTGTAGTGATCCGAAAATTGGTACACCAGAAGCTCCCGAGTTATCTTCGGGTGTTTCTTCAGCCTCATCCTCGTCAGCTAATCCTCCCTCTCCTAGCAGTTTACCACCCAATTACTACGCCTCTTCGGTCTCCACCAAATCATTAATTAAAAAATCCCCTGGAATAGGAAATACAAAGCAAAGTGTTGCCAAGCCCAAAACTGGAGAAGGTAGGTTTGTTGAAATACAATTATACTATAAAACTTCTTAAAATATTCAGCTAGGTACCTGGATATACTATTAATGTATGTAAAGTTATCCAGTGAGTTTCATCTGGAAATCACTGGTAGGTTTTCTTGTGGTTTGAAATTTGTTTATGTTGACTAATCACAATGGAAACCTTCTTGGTATCCATTGTGCTTGGTCATAATTAGTGCGATAATGCTTACATACACTGAGTTGTGTTTGCATTAGAAACATATGGGTAAACCTATAGTTGCTTTGAATTGGTTATAAAACCAATTCAAAACCAAACTATATTACGACTGAGCCATAAGGCTCAGTCGTAGTATTGTTTGTGAGTATGGGTCTTTAATATGGCTTGGTGTTCGTACTAGTAATACGGTACACTTTCTTTGATCAACTGGTATTTTTGTGCTAGATTCTGATGTATTATCCTGGCTACCTGGTCGTGTCAGTGGTTTTATGTCTCCTTATCTCTGCATCCCGCAGTGATGTGCTGGATTGTTTCTGGAGCTAGGTGGTAATGTCAACATATCTACAGGGGGCGTATATCTACAGGAGGCGAAATGTATCCGGGGGTGAAATGCGCTGGGGGTGAAATGCGAGGGGCCACTTTTCCGAATCCCGTGTAAAACACTTAACAATGTCGCCAGTATTCTGATGTTGGCGTGGGCCTTCCTGTATCTGATGGATAAGACTGCTGTTTCTGTGTGATCTGTTGAATTGCTTAAAAAAGAAAGCAGATGACTTATCTGCTTTTCTATAACATATACGCATCTGGACAGCATCGTTTTCTGCCTGCCTCTCTAATAGCGACAGAATTTCTTTTTGTACTTCTCTTTCTCCCACTCCGTCCTGACAACACTTTAGGAGTCTCTGAACTTCGTAGAGATTCCTTATTTCTCTCCTGCTTTCCATACTCTTTTCCCTTGTTAGTTTTTGAAAAGATGTTTTTATTGCTTTCTTGTAGTTCGCCCAGCTTCCTTCTGTCCAGTCACTAGAATTTCTCAAAAGATTAATTAATTTTTTAATGTCATGATAGTGAGGTTTTAACCTCCAGGTTTTAACCTTTCCCTGTTCTACAGTTAAACCTAACGGAAAATCCATTATGACTAATTTGTGATCCGTTATAGAACGGGGTCCGGAAATATTAATGTCTCACTCGAGTTACCTTCTCTGATATCTTACTTGGGACATAGAACCGGTCAATGCGGGTCCCTACTGTACCCCTAGACCAGGTTGCTCCATGATATTTCATTCTCCATACATCTGTCAGGTCCTGCTTTAAGCACAAACTGTTGAGCTCCAAAGAGCTCCCTGTGCCTCTTGTGGGATCCCCCGTACCTGTCTTGTCTTTAACTGGGTCTAAAACACAATTCCAGTCTCCTCATAGAATAATCAATCTGGCCCCAACATAAAAATATGTAAGCTACTAAATATTCGATTCCGCTCCGAAGGGTTGTTTGGTGCATAGACATTGATCAGTGTTATTGTGTGCAAACCTAATTTCCAGTCAATGCAGATTATTCTATCTTCTATGTCCCTTTGAAGATTGCAGAATTTTCCTATAATTGGCAGTAAGACTATAATGCCTACCCCCCTTGAACCAAAACTCCAGAAACTTAGACATTTGAATCTGTCCTGGAAATTTCGTAGTTGAGCGCTATTAAAAAAGTGACTCTCTTGAATGAATAAAATTTTTACGCCTAGAGCAAAGCCCCGTATATTCCACGTTCCCATAATTACCATTTGAATGCAATTCGTTTTACTTTAGATATTTTAACTATTGTGTTAAAGATATGCTTAAAGCATACAAGGTCTTGCCTAGCTCTTGTTCATGTCACGTCTGTCCCACCAAATTTCCAAAAAATGTGTGTTCTGGTTGTGTTCTAACACTATTCTGGGCTTCCCTAGCCGCTGTTCCCATTCTGCTAATTTAACCATTAATGTTTCCAAGTCCTATTGGTACATGTTTCTTTAAATGTACAATCCCCAGTAGTTTATCACTTCCCTCACCTAATACCCCTTCTATTTCAGAGTCGTCTGAACTTAACTCATTCAGATCTTGTGTGATATCCTTTCCCTTTTCCACAATTTGCCTCTTTCTTTTTCGTTCTCCCCTAGGCTTTCTTCGTCTTTGTTTTCCCCCCTCTTCTGACCCCTTGCTATTTCCTCTGTTTCCATTAAAGTGGGGGTATCTTTTCTTATATCTGTAGCCCCCTTTCCCTCCTCTACTCCTGTTATTAAGTTCGCCGGTTCTACTGACATTATCTTTTTTGTGACTCCCTGTGGCTTTAAAATGACTATGTTTTCCCTTTTCGAATTCTCTTCACTTCCTTTTCCTCCCCTCCTCTAATAGCATCTGCGTATGATCTGGCTGAGCGTATGATCTGCCCGCTTTGTGGCTTGTTTCCCCACATTTGTTGCATGCTTTGGAGCAGTCGCAACTAAAGTGCCCCAGTTCTTTGCAATTAAAACAGCGCCCTTTCGTGCAATTCGCACCTAAATGATCCAAGCTGCCACATTTCAAGCATTTCTTCTCTACCCCCTCTGTAGTTCAGAAGTAGTCGGTTGCCCATGACATAAATAATATTGGGAACCGGCTTCCGATATTTTCTTTTATAATATTATATTGTTTATACACTAATTGCATAACATGATTGGAATTTTTAGGAAGAAGCAAACCTTTTTCACTGAATACTTGCTGAATAAATTCACTTTTACATATGGCACTGATAGGAAATCCATCTACAGCTACAAGCTTTGCAATGATTTCTTCTTTTGTGTCTTTCTTTAAAAAACTAAACAATGTTGGCTGAGAATGAACATTTTTTAAACATTTCGAAGAGCTTTCTACAGATTCATCCCCCTGCAGAACGTTTGAGGTTACAATCATTTGCCGACGTAGGCTTCTCAATAGAATGTTTAGTTTTTAACTGCCGAAGCAAGCCACTTGTAGAAAAACCTCTACATTTCAGTATTACACCACAATGACTACACTTTGCTTCTTCATTATTATTACATTTAATGAAGTACTGCCAGACGAATGTTTTTGATCTCTCCATCGTCGCAAAATATTAAAACAATAAAATATATATAAAGCGGCTTAACTGCAAGAGGATCTTTCTAGGACAAATGACATGTATAATCGAGAAGAGTCGAGACTCGAGAAATGACGACGATGACATTACAGAGATATGTAAGAAAGTGCTGGCCTTTCGCTTTCTGCTTTATATATATATTGCAAATGTAATGTATGAAAATAAATATTTTTCTAAATTAAAATAATACACATCTTTATTGCTGACAATATCTCAAATTATGAAGAAACTATTTATCCTGCCAGCGCGGGATAAAGAAATATTTTCCGGGATAAATCCCGCAGCAAAAATCAACCGCGATCCCGGGAAACAGTCCCTAGTAGGTATCCGAGTGATGCAATGATGGCAAAACAGTTATGAAGTATATGAGAGATGCCTGATGGTGTATGATATATTTAGACTATAAAGTGTTTAGGGCGTAAGCCTCAAGCTATGGAAAAGTCTAGACTATGTATAAGTATAGTGCGAAAGCATCAATAATACATAGCCAAATCTGAATGAACAGAATATTAGCAAAGCGGCATCGTTTTAAGTTATATCTCATATTATGAATACCTTCACAACGAGTCGCCATGATATTGCACTACTTCGAATAAGTAACTCTTCACCTGAGGAGAAGACTAATGTTACTTATTCTCAGATGTCTTCTCCTCAGGTGAAGCGTTACTTATTCAAAGTAGTGCAATATCATGGCATCTCGTTGTGAAGGTATCCACAATATGAGATATAACTTAAAACGATGTCGCTTTGCTAATATTCTGTTCATTCAGATTTGGCTATGTTGATGCTTTCGCACTATACTTATACAAAGTATGGAATGAATAATTACTAAATTCCCTACTTATTTTTCATTTGTAGCTAAAGAAACCGAGCCTTCTAAACAGAGTCTCCGTAGATCATTTCCAAAAAGTTCCAACGAGAAAAAGGGCGAGAGATCGGAAAAACAGAATGATTCAAAGAAAGCTCAAGACTCCTCCTCTTCTAGTGAGGTATGTGATTCAGAAACCAGTTATATGAAACAGAACGTTCCCGTTCCTGTCATTACTGAAGAACAGAGGGAACAATATACAACTATCGAGCCAGATAATCCCATCCGCCATTCAAAAGTGTCTAACCTCAAGAAGGATAAACCAAGCACTGCTACAAATTATCTTTCATCCTCCACCACTTCAGAAACAGTTTCTGAAGACGATTCCTCTAGGTTAAAAGAAACTCCTGAAAACATTACTCAAAATTTGAGTTCAGTTTTCCAGATGGCATCGAATAGTAGCATTCCTAAACCCACAGCAGCCGTGAAGGGAACGTCTAAGGTTACTATAGATGAAAAGAAAGTAGCGCCAGCGACTATGAGAGAAGATGGAAAAATTTCTTCCCGTGTTTCTAATGTAAGTCCTGTGAGTGAAATTCTTCAGCAGAAGTTAACTAGAGAAGATGTATACGTTCCAGTACACATAGGTGGGGGAGCTGAAATCCAGTCAGATATCGGAATTTATCATGGAGCAAAATCCAGGACAACTTCCCTTCTTAAAATGGATCGCTCAAAGACTGCAGAGTGGTGTAAAGAAGGAGTGCAGACAAATGTAAGCATTGCAATGGTCTCTCCCATCATGAGCTCTAGTCATTCAAAAGAAAGAACTGAAACTGGAGAAAACAGGGATACCACAGCAGTTATGAATGCCGCAACGAGAACAAGCGAAATCATTCCAGTATCCGATTCTGTAGATTCAACTGCCATCTTGTGTAACTTAGGAGAAGTTGCATCCAGTGGATGTACCAAGGTCGAGAGCCGTGATCTTAGCAGCATTAAAGAAATTACAAATGAAGAAAGTGACGATGTTGTGGTTAACATCAAGCCAATGCAGCCAATCATGAGGGCTTCACCTTACGGATATATTCGTAATCTTGGTAGCTTGTCATCTTCGCGCATCCTTCCTGGTAGAATGCAATCATCTCTTCGTCTTCATGCGGCTGAAATGGGTGAAAGTACATCACGGATTGGTATAACAAGACAGATTTTGACATCGCTAGACTCAGGAAGAATTTATGGAGTACCTACGAAACGCGCCATGTCAGGAGGTTCAAATGTGCTAGATGCTGATTATGTATCAGATTTAGATCCTTTTGATGTTGCTGCTGGTTACATGAGTGACGGTGATATATTGCACCCTGCAGCCATGTACCGTATGGATGACGTTACCAGTGGTTATATGAGTGAAGGAGGGGCTTCTATTTATAACAGAAGGATATCTTCACGGCCTAAGGAAATGGGATTAGGAAAGGATGATATGAAAGCACTCAGTGTTCTTCAAGATGACAGGTAAGTGTTTTTCTGCATATATTTAATACTTTTTTGATCATCAAATTAAAATCAAAATATTTATATACATTGGTGGGGGAATATTTTCCTTTCATAAAAAGGAGAGGCCAAATTTTATCTGTGTAATTTGCAGCGACACTGTGGCTAACTGTTGGGCATTGAAAAAATAGCCTGTGAAGTCATTATTTTTATTAAATAAGACTATTTTACGGTAGAGTCCCAGTTATCTGAAAGAATTTGGAACGAGGGTCTATTAGATAGTCGATTTTCCCCCCCGGATAATTAATTTTAAATGCAGTCTGTAATAAAGGGTGACACATAAAATGTTGACGCATTTAATTTTTACTAATATTATGAATTTTCATGATGGAATTCCTAGAAAACATTGTTATTTTACAGCATTTTGACGAAGAAGTTCCTGAAGGTATACACTATTGCAGTTGTCTCAAACTGGCGGCCCGCGGGCCGCATCCGGCCCCTCGAAGCAATTTTACACGGCCCGAAAATACATTTCAATTATGTATTTGTTGTAAATACGGTGCTTATATTCACTCTCATTTTGTTAAAAAAAAAAATTCCGGCCCGTCAGCTGCTTTCAGATCGTGCATTCGGCCCGCATGCAATTTGAGTTTGAGACCACTGCACTACTGTATATTGTGTCAAACAGCACTACGAGTTTATCCCCAGTTCCGCGATGGATTCTGTTGTTTTGTAAAAACAGACTTTGTCAAGGCTAGAATATGTGTGTTAGTGTGTATGTGTAATGTTAGTCTAGTTTATTGCTCTTCTTTGGATAATATGCAGGGCCCTACCCCTCATGTCCGAGTCAGATCGGGAAACACGCCTATAGAGAACCAAGCATTTCTTGATCTTGCGACTTATATTATGATATGAACCGTACCTTCGTGGCTGCACAGTTGTTAGAAGCGCCGTCTTCCCCCACACCGGGTGGAAAAACTTCAGTTCGAATCCTGTCGATGATGTGAGCAGTCTTTATGGGCCGTTTCACACCGTAGCTTGGCTAGTCCATCTCAGTCGGCGATAGTATGATTTTTCTCCCGAAAATTCGGGATTTTCGTCCAGAAAAACAAAGTTGACCACAGAACATGCAATTTACATACAATATATATGGTGAAAAACGGTCTTAGTCGCTTGATGTGCCTAAAACCCAATAATAACAAATGAATCTTTTTTGTGCAGGGAATGCCCAAATATTTGAGTTTTGAGAAATGTTGGTTAGGAAAGTCGGTTAAATGAATGGTTAGGAGATCTTCGATCACTTAGGAAACCTTTCAGGAGTGTAGCCTTGGTTTTATCTATTGAAATGGAAAGTTTATGAACCCGGGACCGGGTATGCAAATATTGGAAAACGCTGTTAATATTAGTTTCCAATCGGTGCCGCCCAAAACCCGACAGCCGCAACCTTGACATACCAAAACAATTGGTATATGTAGTTAGTCTATGTCGCAGAAACTGTTTTTGCAATAAAAAATGTTTTTCATGTAATCAAAACGGCCACTAAAAACATAAAAATTTTATTTTATATATATATATATATATAAGTTCACAAAAACCACATTACTGACAATAATCACAGTTTAATGATATCAAAATCACAGATTAAAATTTGCAAAAAATCATACAAATTATAATCAAACGTTTAAGTATTATAATAATCTTAATAATAATACTTAAATACAATACAATACAATTTTATTTATCAAGAAAATTCGTTTACAATAAATGAACTTGTTAAGAAAAGTAAATTTCTTGACAACAAGTTGTAATTCTTCCTTTACAACAGTTTTGTACAAATTTGTTATCTTACAGAAAAGACTATGAAGTCACTACACATAGTATATTCCACACTGTAAACAGAGGTAGTAGTTTATCTGCATATCAATTCTAAACTACTGTGTCATTGAGTATCAAGAATTTTCTTATTAGGAATTTTAATTTGGCGATGGGGTAACTTCTCCTGAGCCTGAAATCAATGCTAGCCAACAAGTTGTTTATTATATTCATTGTGTGCCTTTCTCCAAATCTATTTAGTATCCTAGGGTGAGGCAAAGTAATTGCTTTTGGGTTCCTTAAATTTTGTGAGACATTTCTTTGCAGATTCAACTCTTCAGAATTAGTGTTAAGATTTTTTAAGAATAGATTTAACTTCAGTTTTTGAACTGGATACAGTACTTTATGTTTCAACAAAAATTGCCTTCTCTTGTTCCGGTCATTCCAAGAGTTTGTCCCCATTAAAAGTTTCAGAATCCTATTCATTAAGTTGTTTATTGCCCTTATTTCTGTTTTATTTGCCCGTGCCCATATATTTACTAAATAATTGAGTTGGGAGTCCACTAATGCATAAAATAAGGTAACTTTTGTTCTAAGATTTAACTTATTCTTAATGTAGTAGAAAAAGTACAAATAAAATCTCATTTTTTTGTACAAGTTTGTTATATGCATTACCCAACTTAGACTGTAGTCAATCCATAACCCAAGGTAACAATGATTTGAGACTTCTTCCACAGTTAGACATTTGTAATTCTTGAAATTCTGATCATGTAGGCAATCATGTTTGTGCAATTTGATAGAAGGCTGAATGTCCAAGGTTTGACGAGGAGGTCTTATTACCAAAAATTTTGTTTTTTCAAAGCTGAGTGCTAATTTATTATTGTGCAACCAAGTTTTTAAATGTATTGCATCCTGTTGTAAATCATTCTCCATTTTTGTTAGGTTCTTTTCTATTGTATATAAGATTATATCATCTGCATAAATTTTTATAAAGGAGTTCTTAATTACTTCGAATATGTCATTTAGATGTTGAACATGATTGGCCCAGCATGTGTGCACTGAGGTACTCCTCTCTTTACATATAAGATTTTCCCTTTGTATTTTCTACTTCTACTGTTATTTTTCTCTTGGTTAAATAATTTGCTTGGAGTTGATTGAGTCTTCCCCTTATACCATATTTCAGTAATTTCTGTTGCAATATTGGGATATCAGTTAGGTCATATGCTTTGGTCAAATCTATAAATAAAATCAATATGAAGTTATTGTTGTTTAAATGTAAGTTTAGAGAGTCTACTAAGTTCTCTAATAATGTCTGTGTGCTCTTGCCCTTCTGATATGAGAATAGAGAGTTGTTTAACAGTCCATATCGATGTAAATATTTGCTTATATGGGAAAATATATAATTTTCTATTATCTTATTTAAAATTGACTGTATTGTTATTGGTCTGTAATTGCAAAAGTCATCAGGTGGTCCCTTTTTATATATAGGAATTACCTTAAATGAGAGTAAATTTGTAGGATAGCTTCCCGACTCCAACATCCGTGCTATTAGCTCTACCAAGAGAACAGAGAACTGTTCTTTGTTTCTCTTTACCTCGGTTACTGTAATACAGTTCAGTCCGTAAGATTTCTTGTTCTTTAATTGTTCTATAATTTTAAGAATCTCAGTATAATGTGGAGCTAAGACTACACAAGAGTTCATTATCTGAGGAAGCCTATCTTGTTGAGTAAAGGAATCTTGGCAATAGTGTATTAAATATCTGTTGAGATCTAATACAGCTTTGGCAAACCTATTTGCAGCCTCATATTGTTTGTTTGCATCAGAAATCTGTTCTACTAGTGTTTTAATTTGGTTTCCCCTTGACTTTTTCTTCCTTGTACTTAACATGTTATTTATAATGCTCCATTTATCTTTTTGTGTTATCTGCTTATCCATGAAAAGATGATTGTAATAAGTGTTTTTTTGCTTTTTTATCATACCTGTCACTTTATTTCTGAGTGTTTTTTAATTGTGATAATGTTCTTTCTTTGATGGACAATTTCTATACTGCCTGAAATATTTATCCCTCTGTACCATTACTTCTTCTATTTCTTTAGTCATCCAAGGTTTCCTAAGCTTAATCCTGCTACTCCCAGTGTTTGTGTTGTTGGCTGTGTGATTAACTTTTCTCTCGGTGTTATACCTCGAATTGTTTATAATTTGTATTATCTTATTTGAAAAAACATTTACATTTGTTGTGTAAGATGCTTGATTTTGTATTAACATGTTTTCTATGTTCTGTTTCAGTTTACCTGTTGATAAATAATTTTTCTTCGTAGCATTTGTTAATTTTATATCTTCATATGGATGTTGTTTTGAATAAATATATACTATTAGTATACATGTTCTGTGATCTGAAAGTTGATTTAATAGTATGTAGGAATTAGCGTACTTCAACGTGATATTTGTAATTAGGTGGTCCAAACAAGAGCTGACTGTTCTATTACTCTCCATCCTTTGTTGCCTAGTTATTCCAAATAAGGTATGTTCAAATCCATAATTGTTTAAGATTGCAGAGTATCTGGGTATCACATTATCAGTTCCATCAGTTAGTAAATTAATATTAAAATCTCCTACTAGTATGGTCTTATCTGTTTGTATGTCGTCCCATTGCAAAATAATGTTTTCTAATTCTATTAGGAAGCTGTTTATTGAATCTGATGGTGGCCTGTAAAAAGCACAAATCATGAATGTGTTTTCTGGGTCTAATAATTTGACACAGCAGTTTTCACAAGACTGAGTTAAGTGGTAAACCTGTATTGCCCTAAAGCATGTTCTATAGTATATTATTATTCCTCCACCCCTTCTCAACTCTCTCAATATATAGACCTTATCATAATCTTGTATGTTATAATTGGAAATTTCATCACTTTTTATGTTAACTTCTGTTAAAACTATACATGAGATATATTCTTTCGTTGCATTTATATATTGCAAGAAGTTAAACCAATTTTTTCTTAGTGACCTGATATTTAGAGCTACCATAAAGAACTGTTTTTTATCAATTATAAGAGCTTGAATATTTTGATTATTTATAAAATGTAAAGGTGAATTGAAAATCTGTGATTCCTCAAAAAGCATACCTGATGTCTTAATTTTACCTTAAATCTAGATTTCTGGAAATTTCAATTATTCTCAATAAAAGAGTTTATTTTATAAACTGCAAATCCTTTGAACTCTGAATTCTAATGGCCCTTGAAGATTCATTCTTCTTCACATAAATTTTGCTATGTTTTAGCCATAAAAATTTGTAACTGTGAGTTCTTATTAATTGTTTTGTTTCCCAAAACAATTGCTTGAGGTGGGCTGTTAAGTGGTCATTTATGTAGATTGGGATATTGCTATTGTTCTGATATATATCTTTTGCTGTTAGTCGGATCTCCTTTGCCTTTCTCATCCATTTTTCCTGTGCCACATGGTTTGAAAACTTCACAATTAGTGTTGGCTTGTCGTTTGTTTTCTTATTGTTTGGTATGTAATAGTGTTCTATTTCTTTGTTGTGCTGTAGTTTCAATGCAAGTCCTAGCTGCTGTATAACAAGCTCTAGATCTTGGTCTGCTAATCCAGTTAATCCTACTATTTCTACGTTATTCGCTAACAACTGCTGCTCTATCGAGTCTTTCCTTAAGTTAAGCAAGTTGGAATTTTCCTCATTTTGCTTGAATAAAGCTTCCAGCTCCACAATTCGTTTGCCGATTGCTGTGTTGGAGTCCTGTAGTTTGCTTATGCTTTTTTGTATTCTGTCAAAGGAATCTGAGATAAATGAAATCGATTTCTTGATAATAAATAAATAAATAAATATTCATTTATTGCAAATACAGCAAGCCCATCACAGCACATGGCTAGGGGCAGGTAAAAATACAACGGGAATGACATAAAATAATCGAGTATATGTACATAGCAGATTTTATATAGATATTAACAATGCCTAGGAATTTTAGTTATGAATTTAAAAATTGCAGAACAGTTATGAATTTAAAAAAAATTGCAGAACAGGACATTTGGCTTTCAATTGCAATTACTGGGTTGGATTATTTTTCTTCATTTTATCGGAGATCCGACTCCTGTAGGCTTCAGAGTTGATTAACCTGTTGCAATCAATGTTGTGATGATTTATGAGGTGAAGAGATGCATTGGGAAACATTTTGTCCATTTGTTTGAGCCTGGAGAGGTTGGATTTGAATTGCTGGTTTCTTGAATTTTCCCTGTTGGGGATAGCTATTATATTGGCTAAGTTTGGTGGATCGCATGCAGAGGTGATTAACTTTGCAAGAAGCATGACTCCAGATTCGTTGATCATCTGTTGCAGAGGCTTTGTTTTTAGGTTTTTATAAAGCTGTTGCCTGGATATTGTATGGGGAAAACGAAGCTTACTATTGAGCCATCTAAGAACCCAATATTCTAGGTCAAGGAATTTCTTGACGGTTACTTGAGGAGCACCAGACCAGATTTCTGAAGCATAGGACAGAATGGGAAAGATGCATCTGTGAACATGCTTGTTGACTGTTTTTCTGTCTTGAATCGCTGCTGTTTCTTGTTTGATTAACCATTTTGCTTTTTGAATTTTTTGAGCAACATATAAATAGTGGGCATTAAAGGAGAGATTTTTATCAAAAACAACTCCAAGGTCTTTGTGAGCGTAAACATTTGGGATTGGGACATCTGCAATTTTTATTTCTATGTGGTTGGGTTGTTTCTGAAGGGAATAAGTAATTTGAGCAGATTTGCTTGCATTTATATTCAGATTGAGATCTTTCAGGTACTCGATGATTTCACAAATCTGTGAATTCGCATCATTGATAACTTTGCGAATATCATCACTGGCTTTGGAGATTATAAATAACTTTAAATCATAGGCATATGCCAGTAGATTTGGATTTTCTTGTAGAAGTGGTTGAAGAGATGCTGAAAATATAGTACTGGAGAGAACGGCTCCTTGGGGAATGCCTGTTGAGGTTGTGACGAGAATATTGTCAGTACTAGTGGGGAAGAGGAGAAGTCTGCGATTTAGGCTGTATTGAAGATAGGAAATAATCATTGTGTCAACGAGAAAATGATTTTTTAGTATTTGAAAAGCTTTTTTGAGATCTATGTTGTCGAAAGCACCTTTGATGTCAAAATAAAATACATCGCATTGTGCCTTATCTTGAAACGCAGTTTGGATGCCTACAATGGTGTCAGCTAGGCATGTTGTTGTGGAGCGCCCTCTAGGACCAAAATGCATATTGACAGGCGTATTAGCGAAGATTGCATGTTGAAGATATGGGAGCATGATTTTTTCAATAATTTTAGTAATTATTGACGAAACAGCAATTGGTCGATGGCCGGGATGGTTATTTCTGCAAGCTTTTTTAGGAATCAGCGTAATCCTGAAAGTTTTCCACTGTCTTGGAAGGAATGGCTGGCAGATGCACCTGGAAATTATATGCACTAATGAATCAATATGCGGTGTATGTATGCGGATGTACTTGTTTTGGGTGGCACCTAGACGTTTAGTCGAACTCCACCTTGCAAAATCTGTGTTGAGAGAGAGAGAAACTGTCTACATTCTACAGAGATCAACGCCCTGTCAACCACTGCCCATTTCTAAGCATGAGTAGTTGTGCCTGCTTCTATTATCTAGTGCTGCTGCACCAATTTGTCGTCCAGTGGAAGGAGTGCAATACCAAAGGACAGGAGCTCTCAGGCTGCCCAACCCGAGGGAAAAAAATAAAATAATAAATAAATAATAAATAAATTAATTAATAAATGAATCAATAATGTATACGCTGGACAATCTAATAATAAAACCAGGGATGCCGTCAGGACCTTCACTACTATCAGGGCGTATTTGGTTAACTGCACGCTGAACTGTATTCTTGTTCACAAGTTGGTTAATTAGCAGGGCTTGATCCGGAGACACATCATGTTGCACTTTGTCTGCTTGTTCATACGAATTAAATGCTATAAATCTGCTTTGTATACCTTCAGTGAAAATGCCAGATCTGCTTGTTTCCATATTGCATCTTATCCATTCAGAAACTAGATCGTGCTGTAAGGTAGCTGTTGTTTTTGTAGAAAGTTCTCTTTTGTTGTGCTTTAGCGTGGACATAGCATAATTTTTGTATGACTGAATTTTTTTGAGTTGAAACAAAGCTCTGCTCTTTTTATATTTTATGTGTGCTGATGAAGTGCCGTATTCCTTCCACTGTCTGTGACATTTTTGCTTACTTTTAAAGTAAGGTTTCAGGTGGGATTTGAACCAAGGTTTGGAGTGAGAAGATATTCTAACAAGTTTGGATGCCGACTCTGTTTTCAGTTGATTCAGCCATTTTATAAGAAGAAAGGTGGCGTCCTGTATAGGAATATTTTTGAGAGAATCCCATGGATAGTATTTTAAGAGCTGCAAAAACTTTTCTTTCTGAAGGAATTTAATTGATGATATTCTTTGTGATTTCCAGAGGGGGGGGCGAGGATTCCCACAGCAAATTGTTGCTTGCAGTTCTATACTTTTTTGGTCAGATTTAAATGTAATGTTCGTACTAAGTTTTTCATGCAGTGGAATGATATCTTCTACTTCTGTCTTCAGGTCTTCCATTTGCTTCTTTATTGGTACTATCTCTATTAGTAAATCCAGCAAATGGATTTTACTGGATAGCTTTCTCAGTACGTCTTCCATATTAAGGGTGTTCGCCTGCTTTTGTGTAGCTTCTAAGTCTTCGTTCACTTCTTTTGGTGAATGCAGCAAGTCGCGAAATTCTTCTGCCGAATAGGAAATTTCACTTCTTTCTTCCCTCTCTTCTTTCCTGCACAATATACACCTTAATAACCTTAAGTATTATAATAATAATATTGTTATTATTGTCCTTGAGGTTGTCACAGACATTCTCTCAGATATGCCAGACAAGCTGTACTTACTACCTGGGAGTCTAAAACGCTGATGGAACTGATATTCGGGTGATACTCAATTCAAGTGGACCCAATTTCGGCGAAGTCCGGACGGTCTGTGACAGCCAAATCCTCTGCTTGCACCTTCACGATGGCGGGACTGTTAGTAATCCTGGGTATAACCTCCATGCACAAGTACATGGTGGGTGACTACCCAGGTGTGAACCAATGTAAGCAGGGGTCGCGGTGTGGCGCCCACACCACATGGAGGAACGCCGCCCCTCTATGTTACCAGGCAGTACTAGGTGGTAGATGACTCTCATCAACCGGTGAAATACCACCACTTTCCTTATTGGAGGCTTGAAGTGGTGGAACCCATGTTTAGTCTCTAGAGCTAAGTTCCTGTCAACCCTTCCCTATCTCTTCCATCATGCAGTATGATTGATGACTTTTGAGGTTATGATGAACGTCGTGGCGAGATCCAATATGCCTTACATTTCGAGGGTACAGCTCTAAAACGGTGTTCGCAGGCCGGCCGCTAGTTAGTACACTGGACCGAACCTATTGGTAACTCTCTAGGAGGCTTCCGGATCAGCTAGTGTATAATCTTGCTACCTCTGACAGATAGTGACTGGAGGGAGTCCGAGTAGTGTGTATGCGGGGAGCATTGCCGAGGCCACGTTATGTCAAGGATCTGGATATACTCTTACCACGTGTACGCCATATCCAAAAATTTCATTACTTCATACAGCATGTCCCACCCACTTTTTCTTACTATTGAATACACCATGAATTGTCAAAATAATAGAGCAAGCTTATCTGCGAGAAGATCTAAACCTCCCAAGCACTTCCATTTCATTTCACAAATATACGTGGTCTCAATTCTAATCTCAACGATGTCCATTTCCACTTGCACTCTGCCAAACCCTATGTACTTTTTCTGACAGAATCTCAGTTATCGGTTGATTCAACTACTGCTCATCTCAGATGCCCAAATTATTCGCTGTATGATTCCTTTCGCCTCAAAGGTGGTACTTGTGCATATGTCCGTTCTGATATTCCCTGTCAGAGACTTGGCAATTTGGAATCTCCTCTCTTTGATCTTCTCTGGCTTAAAATCTCTCTACCTCATTGTGTCAAATTCATCTGTTGTCTCTACCGTTCTCCCAACTCCACTAATCACTTGGAGCTCTTTGACTTCCTCTCTATGCAACTTGACTTTCTCCAGTCCAACTTTCCTAACAGTGAGGTAATTTTCCTTGGTGATTTTAATGTCCACAACTCCAGCTGGCTTCCGTTTTCTAGTCACACCGACCCAGATGGTCGATATCTGAGGCTTTTGCAATTACTAATGACCTATCACAGATTGTTCATTTACCTAAGAGAATACCGGACAATCCTAATCATACAGCCATTACGCTTCATCTTTTTCTCACAAACAACCCTTCTAAGTACACGGTTGAAGTGAGAGGTCCTTTAGGCACTTCAGATCACAACTTGGTGATTGTCTCTTCTCCAATGGAACCTTTATCTCATGGCTATTCCCAAATTCGTGTTGTTTGGCATTACAAGAATGCAAAATCTTTTCTTCTTTTCCTTGGTCGGATTACTGTTTCAAAACTTCTGATGTCAATGTTTGCTCAGATCGTGTCAGTGAAATTATTCTTGCAGGAATGGAATCCTTTATCCCACACTATACTTTAAAATCTCGTCCTTTATCTAAACCTTGGTTTTACAATAAATGTGCTAAGGCTGTTCAAGAGAAGAATGTTGCATATCGTAATTGGCTTGTTTCTAATTCTTCAGTTTAATTTTCTGCCTTCACCAAACCTCGCAACAATTGTAAAGCAGTTGTTAATCAGTCCAAACTAGAGTTTGAACAGGCTAAGAGTAGAAAACGTGCTTCTTGCCCTAATGGTAGCCGAGAATTCTGGTCTCTTGCCAAAGCTATTGGCCGCAACTTTTGCCCATCTCTGCTCCCACCTCTGTCCAAACCAGATGGTTCTGTTGTCACTTCAGCCAAGGATAAAGCTGACCTGCTAGAATCCCATTTTTCTTCCAGCTCATGTATTAATAATCTTGGTAAAACACCTCCCACCATTCCCAACACGCTCCATTCAATGCCTCCTGTGGTCTTCCGTCAAAAGGATATCAGAAGGATTTTTATGAATCTTGATGCTAAGAAAGCTCCAGGTCCTGACGGTATTTCTCCACTTGTTCTCAAAAACCTGTGCTCCTGAACTTACTCCTATTCTTTGCCGCCTTTTTTCACTTTCTTATTTCAAAGGTGTTCCGAGCAGAAATTCAATTGCACATTGCAGTTCTGCTTGGAAATTTGCTCATATCCAGCCAGTTCCTAAAAAGGGTGATAAATCCCTCCCATCCAATTATCGTCCCATTGCAATTACTTCTACTCTTTCTAAAGTAACGGAGAAATCAATTAACCGCCAACTCTTAAACTACCTTGAAACCTTCCGTCTGATCAACGATCGCCAGTATGGATTCCGTCAGTGTCGATCCACTGGTGATATTCTGGCTTATGTTACCCATTTGTGGACTAATTCAATGGAAAGGTTTGGTGAAACACAAGTAGTTGCTCTTGACATCTCAAAGGCTTTTGATTGTGTTTGGCATAAAGGTCTTCTAAACAAGCTTCCATCTTATGGTTTGCCAACTGTTTTTAGTAATTGGTTATCCAGTTTTCTCTCCGATCGCTCACTGAGGGTGATGGTAGATGGCTCTCTGTCTTCTAACTTCTCCACTAATGCCGGTGTCCCCCAAGGTTCAGTTCTTTCCCCCACTCTTTTCCTCTTGTATATTAATGACCTTCTTCCATTGACTGGAAATCCTATCCATAGTTTTGCCGATGATAGCACATTGCATTCCACTTTCCATTTTGAGAAACCTTGTTCTGCTCAATCAGCTTGAACTTCTAGAAAATCTGTTACCAATTCCTTAAATGCCGATCTCCAAGTAATTCTCCAGTGGGGCAAAGACAACTTAGTTGATTTCAATCCTTCTAAAACTCAGCCTTGTCTTATATCTCGCAAAAAGGATTCTTCTGCTCCTATGCTTATCTTTAGTGACACTCCAATTTCTAGGCAAAATGATATATCTCTTTTGGGGATTACCCTGACTTCTAATCTCTCTTGGCACAAGCACATTACAAATATTGCTTCCTCTGCATCGAAAAAACTTGGTTTTCTCTTTCGCTGTCGGCGTTATTTTTCTTCCAAACAGCTGCTCACTCTGTATAAATCGCAAATCCGCCCTATCATGGAATATTGTTCCCACATCTGGGGCGGTGCCCCCAAAACCTCTCTCAGGCTTCTTGATTCCATTTAGAAGAGGGCAGTTAGGTTAATTAATGACTCCTCTCTAACAGAGTCTCTCCACTCGCTGTCTCACAGACGTACTGTTTCTGCTGCATGCCTATTCTACAGATATTTCCATGGGCACTGTTCTTCTGAATTGGCTTCTATAATTCCCGCTCTCTCTTTGAAAACAGTCCGAACACGTGCCACCACCAGCCAACATCCGTTTACTGTCCAGCTTCAAACCCACAGAACCAACTTTTCATCTTCCTCATTTATTCATTTAACTGCCGTTTTCTGGAACAACCTTCCTTCATACGTATTTCCTGAAAATTACAATGTACAGAAGTTCAAGTCGAATGTCAACAAATGTCTTCTTTCGTCTTCTCAACCTCCAACCCAAGCACGGTACTAAGTACTATAGGTTCTAATACCTCTCGTGTTTGGGGTTCACATAAAAAAAAAAAAAAAAAAAAAAAGAATATCCTGCCGGCGCCCATGGTCATGTCTAATGTACTTGTCAAAGAAATTCGTGAAAATACAGCTAATAACAAATACCTGTATAATTACAGTTTTAGTTATGCTTATAATATTTATGACAAATGTTACGGAGCTGCCAAAATGCTTTACTCTAAATTTTCATATTTGACAATATCAAAATTCGACTTGAAAAATTTCCAATTAAATGCAATATAATAAAGTAAAATTAATTAAGCCATTTTTATTTGCCGATCGTATTTTAAAACCGTTTGTTTCTGTAACAGAAAACATGATCCTCAAATTGAAAGAGGTATTTGTCGTTAAAATTTTTTATTTTTCATATTCTTTCTATACAAAATTAATCTAATATGGTAAATTTTTACTTACTAAAAACTAATAAATACACAGAATTATATTAATATATTTTTACAATATAGTAGATACTGTTGGGATTCAGGCCGTCGGGATTTTGGGCCATACCCGTTTCCGATACAGCTCTGGTTTTGTCCCTACAAGTATAAAGACATCGTTCATGAAGGCTTTGGAAGTTTGGAAGTTCTAGGACCTGAACTTCCAAAAAGAGGAACATACAGTACAATGGCCCAGATGAAATTCCCAACACGCAGCTCTGCAGATGCCTCCGATAAACACCTTTGGGTAACGTTTCATATCTCGTCGAAACGGTGACCGATCTTTGATGGAACTATTTCTAAAGCGGCTTAGATCAGTGTTTCCGCGGAACCCTGGGGTTCCGTGAATTGAAAGTGCGGGTTCCACCAGAAAAATGTTAAAATTTTTATTTTTTATATTAAATGTAATTTTTTTTTAACTTGATATATTTGATCTCATAATCATAATTTTATTAAGAATATTAATATTATTTTTATCCATACTTATTCTGGCTTATTTTCTCCTTATATTATGTAAAAATACTATTTGGGTTCCGTAATTTTTTAAAGATTACGAAAGGGTTCCTTGGTCAGATTTGGGAGACACTGGTATAGGTGTTTATGAGTATGTTGTAAGTTTGAAGTCTTCAAAGTGTGCATTTCTGGTGCTTCCGCACCAGAAATGGTCAAAGGCTCCGGTGAATTCAGTAGATATGGCAAGGACATCACACAGAAGTCAACTTTGGTTTTGATTTGGTACTTTGTGTCTTCAGTGCTACAGCCCTCTTTGAAACTGAATTGCCTGGAAGAAACGAGATTTGCAAGACAATAGGAAGAAGACCACAGCAGAAGCAGTATCTCAAATATTTGATTGAGAACTGGAAAAAGAGCAATGAATCTAAAGGAATGTGGTTCCATAGGGGACTTGTCTGGCCTTTTGAATGTTAGTTTTAAAACTTCAATTTTCCAAATAGTTGTGAACTTACCAGAAAGTAAACTTTTATTGTAAAGGCAGAGCAGGAAGAAGGTCGGGAGCAAATGCCGCTATTGTTTTCAC
Organism: Mastigoproctus giganteus; assembly: GCF_048544385.1. Classification (NCBI taxonomy): domain Eukaryota; kingdom Metazoa; phylum Arthropoda; class Arachnida; order Uropygi; family Thelyphonidae; genus Mastigoproctus; species Mastigoproctus giganteus. The sequence goes on along the minus strand of NC_143588.1, from coordinate 20,978,572 downwards.
TATGTCTACTTACTAAAGATCATTTACCCTACTTTGTTTTCTTTAGAACGAGTTTCAGCTTTTCGTCTGTGAAGGGTGCTTCTATAAGGAAGGAGTGTTGTTGAAGGTGTCTGGTTGCCATCAGTAAAAAAAAACTGTGTTCAGTATATTCGATGCTTAATCCTCCCAAAAAAGCTGTGGAGTGTCTCTAACTCCAGGTAGAGAGCTTGTTGGCGACCACACTGTAAATGAGGCCCCCATGGTTCGGTATTCACTGCGATAGTTACTAGATTTCTCCAAGATGTTTTTTTGCTGTTATTGATTAGCTTGGGGTACTTATTTTTAGGCACATTGTTTTTCTGTTTGAGGCATCAACCTCATTTGCCAGCCAAGAGGCGCGCTTACGTTGAATCCTCCCAATGGCAGCGGGTGCCTGGCATTTGAGGATGGGCAACTCAGTATACCGCCAGGGAACAATACGGGGAATGAGCTTTTTCTTTTTCATGGAGATTGCACAGGCCTGTAAGAATGTCGTTGATTTGATGCCGGTACTCTGGGGGGGGGGGGGAAGACGTGCCCAACAGAGCAGTGTGAAGGGAGGTCGGGTTGAATGTGACTATCTTTAAAACGATCTCAGTTAGCGGACTCGGCAGAAATCAGGAAATGTCACGTGGAGCAGATGTAGAAGGGCCAAAACCATGGCCCAATGAGGTGATCGCCCGATGGTCGAACATTGACACAACAGATTATGATTTTATTTGCCAGCACCTCTGTGTCGAGCATTACATCGATATTCGACTCCCACGTGATATCAGAGAGGTACAAAGGTTGTTAAGTAGGTCAAGTACTGTGAACATAGAAGTATTGATGAAGTTCTCCAGAAAGGGACCTAAGGGTAAAAGGCAGTTAGGGAGATATGCCAGAGCTGTGATCGACAGTTAACATCCATGTATTTCTGCATTTTATCAGTGTGGATGATATGTATTATACAGAATTGACATGAATGAATTCAATCTTTTTTGCTTCATAGTGCTTTACTGTAAGTAGAATCATGATTTATTAAATTCATGCGTTATTTTTGTTTATTACAGGTAAAATTTGTTAATTTCTTTGAGTATTAGGATAAAAAATAGAATCAAAAATAAATGTCGGAAATCGAAATTTTGGATAATTTGTATTCGGATAACTGGAATTTTACTGTACTTTCGTAAGCTAAAGTAACTAATATTGTTATTATTATCAAACTATTTAATATCCTTTATATATTGTATTGCATGTTAATTGCACTTACAATTGCTGTTATTTTATTTTGTAATAATATAGCTGAGTGACATATTCTCTGTTGATCAAAGAAGTTAGTTTTTCCAAAAATTTGGGTATTTTCATCAAAGAATCACTTTCCTTTGATGTCCATGTCTCAAACACTGTAAGGGCAGCTTGCCAAAAACTGGGATTTCTTAAAAGAATCAACCGAGACTTCAATCAATTGGCACTATTCATATATCTTTACAAAATTTATGTTAGTCCAGCCATAGAATATGCCTCCCAGCTCCCTACATGCAGCTTACCAAAAACAAGAAATTGAAAATATCCAAAAAAGAGCAATAAAATATGCCTGTTTCAAAAGTGGATTGCAGTATAATAAGAAATCTTACCAATAGTGGTGTATACTTTTTGGACTTGGCTGGAAGAAAGAAGATACAAAGTCGATCTACTCCTATTTAACCAGCTGTTAAATTGTACCATAAATTGCCCTTACCTCATCTCACAAATTAACTTCTCACCGAAAAGAGCCTTAAGAAACCATCCACTGCTTAAACCATCCCATGAAAGAGACAATTATGGATATTACAACTACAACAACAGAATTGCAAGATCAATTAATGAAGCAAACTTGGAGTTATTTGATACCTCTGGACGCTTCAAGAGGCAACTGAAATCTCCAACCGCACCGCTTATCTGAGCCTTTAAATTGCTTTTTTCTTCATTTATGTACTTTTTTCTTCATTTATTTACCTGATGATGTACGTTTTATATCCTGATGAAATTTGTATTCCAAGTCTCAGCTTTGGAGCTATGTAACTTTATTTTTTTGCTGCACACTAAGACACACAAGTTTGTTTGCTGTTTTGTAGCTGTTTAAATAAATAAACAATGACGGCCGTGGGAGAGAGCACCATTGTTACCATGGAGCAGCTTGAAATGGTTAGACTTCACTAAAAACCTAAAAAAGACATATGTAATCAACCTTACCTGATAAAGCTTATTTTATCAGGTAAGGTTATCCTTAAGCTTCCTGCACTTATCACAGTTAGCTCTGTTTTTCCATAAAAATAATAAAGAATCCAAAAGGAATACTTACCACTGATCGCGCCTTCGTTTACATCAAGTGTCCCACCCTGGCTGTTCTTCATACCTCCCATCGTCTACAATCACGCGCATCTTTCTGACACCCGTTTTCTGTTGTCGGCATCCACATTTGAACTAAGGACATTCACTTAAAGAAAATGAGTCTAAGATATTTATGGACAGTCATTTAAAGAAACATGATCAAGTCGCTATCCAAACCTTAGTTTATACGCAGTTGATAGATGACTTAATTAGATCAGAAGTCTTTAAAAAATTCAATTTAAAAGATAAATAAAATACTAATACATATCAATTTTAACTCAATAACAATTAAGGGAGGAAGCATCACTTAGCCCCAGCTTAGAAAAACAAGACTAAGGTTATTCATCTCACCCATTCCAATGAATTATGTTATCGTCCCTGCCACTAAGAGGCGGATGAACTACTATCTAGCTGCGTAAAATACATCTTTTAAAAACTTTAACAACAAATGTATTAAAGTAAGTGAACGTTGTTTTATCAGCAAACATGGTCTGTGCGTGTAGCACAGTGGTATCGTCACCATCCTCCCCACACCGGGTGGAAAAGGCCTGAGTTCGAATCTCGTCGATGACACGAGAAACTGTAATGGGCTTTTTACATTCCATGGCAGAGTTAGTCTGTCTCAGGCGTGGATAGCAAGGTTTTCCCCCTCCAGAAACTGGGGTTTTTTCGTCCACCAAAACAGGCAAATCGACCAGAGAACACGCGCAATTTACAGACACAAGATACGGGATTATGTCATGAATTACGGGTGACCCTAATATAATAATAATAATTCTTAAATAACAATAATCAAATAATATCAGCAAACATGATCCAAAGAGAGAGTCACAAACCAAAGTTCCTACTAGACTTTCTAGCTCAAATCTAAGATCAACCAGATCCAGTTAATGAATCTTCTGAGCACTCCATCAAAATGTTGCATGTATCCCAAATAGAAACCAAGATTATTTTTAATATCAATTCTAGATAAAAATTTAAAAGTTTGCCTACCTTTTCCAGCATTTGACTATCTCTCTCTCTTGCCATCAAGAATTTAGTATAGTTAAAAACCTTTTCTTGCTTAAAATCTGCCCTCTCATACGTTTTCCATTCCACAAGACAAGAAGTTATTCCTGAGAGAGAGAGAGAGAGAGAGAGAGAGAGAGAGAGAGAGAGAGAGAGAGAGAGAGTCATACGAATGGTATTCCAAGTAAAGAACATTAACCCGGCAAGCAAAACCAAATAATCAACAGGAAGTCTCCCAGAAATGACATGTAAAGTCTCAATCGAGACTGTTGGACAAGCCTGAGTAGCACTTAAAAAAACAAAGCCCTGAGCTTGTGCGAAATACTTTTTAATAATCGTATTAGAAACTCTTAGTATACCCATCCTCGGAGGCATAGATGATTATGGGAATAAACAGACAATCATATAGTAAATTTAATGCTCTTTCTTTAATTCCTCAGTCTACTCTAATAACTCTTCGGAGCTTGGAATACATCAGTATTTTGTTCTTCAGATATTTAGCATGCTCAGTGAAAAATAGTATTTCTTCCAAGTACACACCCAGATATTTTGTCATTTTCACATATTTTAGTGAAACTTCATTAATTCTGACTACCGGATTTCTGTTCATACTAAGTCTACCTTTTTTAGCTTTTGGACAGTCTTTGACATAGATATCTGCAATTTATAACATTTGCTCCATTGCATTAGGCTTGGAAATACTTATTTAGCTCTAAATTCTATTTGAGATCTAGAATTGCCGTCCACTAGGATGGCTAAATCATTCGCTAAATCATACTAGCACCCTCAAAGTGCCTATTCAAAACCTCATCTGCCATAATTGACCACGTAAAGGGGCCAATCACCGAGCCTTGTGGGCAGCTTCGAACTACACTTCTCATCTCCGTATGCTCTGTTCTTATAAAACAACCTCCCTATTCCTAATGTAATTGCTAAAAATTGTTAATTGTTTAAAACAGAAAAGATTATTTGAACTTGATGACAACTTTAGTTTCGCCAAAATGCTCTCCCGCTAGAGCATGTCGAACGCACCCCTAAAAACGACAAATATTGCAAGAACATTATAGCACCTCATACTCCTCAACATGATGCACTACCCTGTAAATAGCCTTCTCTGTCGATTTTCCTTTCTTAAAGTCAAATTGACTTTCAGAGGACAATTTCATGTTATATAAAATCATTATTCGTTTGATATGCAGTCATTCATAGAGGCAGCAGAGCAATGGGACGATATGAACTTGGTTCATTAGGAAGCCGATCAGGGCTTTTTATTATTAACTTCAATAGCGCGACTCTCCATGCTTATGGGAAAACACCCTCGTTAAGACAGGTATTAAAAACATGCCAGAACAAATCTAGTTTCATTTCAAACGTCCTTTTGAAAATCTGAACTTTTATCAAATTCATGCTCGGCATCCTTTGCCCAGGATACAGCATCCAAAACCTCCGCCATAGTGAATGGATTTTCTGTAGAAAGTTATCATACTGAAAATGGATTTTCCAGTATGGTAACTTTCATTATCCTCAATGATTTTTTGCTGTTCCAGATCGTTTTCTTCAAAATTATCTGCCGGAAAAAAACTTCTCAAGGATCATGCTTACCCCCCTCACCTCAGATTAATGTCTCAGCAGCACCACATGTCACTTTTGCCACTACCTCACTGAAATGATGCCTTTCTGTAATTATTAAAAGCTGTATTCCGGGAGTCTAGTGATCCTCTCATCTGCACCAAATTCCTCCACGAAGACTGTTTGGTGATGTGGACATGCCGGTTACATGGATAACGACATGGAGCTTACAAGATTCTTTATAAATTGTCTAACAAAATTTTTTTTCATGAATATTTTATTGTGAACAGTGTCGCCGAAGGCGAATATTTGATGTAATGGGCATCCTGGCATGCAAATTCCGAGTATCCAACAGAAATCGAGTACCGCTTTACAGAGCCGCACATTATGCAAATTATTCATGCCTAAAAAAAAAATCACAGGTTGCAACCAGATCACTTCATTCCCGTTTTTTTTTTTTTTTTTTGTATTTCTCAGTGGGCTAGCCACATATCTGGTACTGAGGATTGCATGTCTTTGTCGTTTAGACCATTCTTTGAGATGACGAGCCGTTGGACGACTTGATAACGGGTAGTCACAAGTGGCACGTTGGCCTAATGTGGCAGGCAGTGTCGTCTCGACATTATGAAGGCAGTTTCAAGAGCCAGGAACGATTACAGGAAGGGCGACCTTGACCAGTTCTTCTTGTAACGGTTCCTGGCTCCGTCAACAAGAATAGACCGCTATTTGGCTTTAAGAGCAAGACTAAACGCGGCGCCTCCGTAGCCAGGTGGGCAGGAGCAGCAGTGCGTAGCACACGCTTCTTGATTAGACCGGGGTTCGAACCTGTGACCACCAAATACGGAGGATGCGGAAAGGTCAGGGAATGACCACCCATACCTCCGGAGCAATATGGCCTTAGTTGCTAATGCTCCTAAAAACCAAACAACAACTAAAACCTACGATGTCCTGTGATAAACTCTTGAGGTTTCTGCGGACAAAAGTGAAAACATTTCCAACTGGACTTTGTTAAGATGGCTCAATTCAAGTTGACTCTACACAAGGAAGCCAGTTGCTTGAATGCCATTAACCCCAAACCAGCGAAGAGCTCTTCGAAACTGGTGCCATGACATTTGACTTGGAGCCTTGACAAATGGTGTACATTTCTGTTCTGTGATGGGTTCCTTTTTAGCGTACAAACAGATTCTTGACACTATTTCATCTGGAGACAACGAGGAATGCAGTATTACCCCTCCAATATCAGAGAAAGGGACACTTACGCGGAGGTGTTGTTCTCGTGTGGGGCAGAATCAACGGCTGCACCCTTCATGTCTTTGATTGAGGTACCAAGAACACATCCCCTAACCCTATGTCCGACTTTTTAGGAGTGCGGTTGGCAGCGCGATCATTAGAGTTAAATCCGAATAAATGTGTGTGGGAAACCTGGGGCGTCATATTTCACGCTGACAGCCAGCTCCTTGGTCACTTGGTGAGCTGAGGTCTGCGCTGGTGTAAGAATGGGATTTGTTGCCATTGAATCTTATAGACACCCTTATATCGAGCATGATTCACCACTGTCATGCCTGTTTAGCCCTTTGAGGGGATAATACGCTGTATTGATGTAATATGGGCACATTTTTTTGAAAATCTTCTGTCGGCTTCTGTAATGTTACCTTTTTTGGTAATTCTTATATTACCCTATAAATGTCCATTATATCTGTCCGAAGTTTCTCGCTGTCTTCTCATTTTATTGTTATTTTATGGTACATTACCATTCCAAATTTTGTCCCGCTTCATCGCAAGCTGCACAAGTTTAACCATGTTTTCTTTCTTTCTTTTTTTTTTTTTTTTTACGTAGACTCCAAACACGAGAGGTATTAGAACCTATGGTACTTAGTGCCATGCTTAGGTTGGAGGTTGAAAAGACGAAAGAAGATATTTGTTGACATTGGACTTGAACTTCTGTAGACTGTAATTTTCAAGAAATACGTATGAAGGAAGGTTGTTCCAGAAAACGGCAGTTAAATGAATAAACGAGGAAGATGAAAAGTTGGTTCTGTGAGTTTGAAGTTGGACAGTAAATGGATGTTGGCTGGCGGCGGCACGTGTTTGGACTGTTTTGAAAGAGAGAGAGAGAGAGAGCGGGAATTATAGAAGCCAATTCAGAAGAACAGTGCCCATGGAAATGTCTGTAGAAAAGGCATTCAGTAGAAACAGTACGTTTATGAGACAGCGAGTGGAGAGACTCTGTTAGAGAGGACTCATTAATTAACATAACTTTCCTCTTCTGAATGGAATCAAGAAACCTGAGTGAGATTTTGGGGACACCACCCCAGGTGTGGGAACAGTATTCCATGGTAGGTTGGATTTGCGATTTATACAGAGTGAGCAGCTGTTTGGAAGAAAAGTAACGCCGAGAGCGAAAGAAAAAAGAAAAAGCCAAGTTTTTTAGATGCAGAGGAAGTTATATTTGTAATGTGCTTGTGCCAAGAGAGATTAGAAGTCAGGGTAATCCCCAAAAGAATCCTTTTTGCGAGATATAAGACAAGACTGAGATTTAGAAGGATTGAAATCAACTAAGTTGTCTTTGCCCCACTGGAAAATTACCTGAAGATCGGCATTTAAGGAATTGATAGCAGATTTTCGAGAAGTTGAAGCTGATTGAGCAGTACAAGGTTTCTCAAAATGGAAAGTGCAATGCAAGGTGCCGTCATCGGCTTCTTCATCTATCATTCTACGATGATATCATCAGCTATCATTCTACGTGTTTTGCTAATTTTCTTGAGCAATGTATGTGTCTATGTACGACACTTATTTCATTGTGATTAATCCTGTTGTAATTACGTAGCTGCCGACTTTCCCTTATTGTTTCTTTTCTTAATAGAGTAAAATCATTATTCTACCAAAAAAACAGGTTAACAACCAAGCCTCTTAATCCTCATACATTCCCTACAAGCACTTTGTATAGTTTCCTGTAGGAAAATCACCAGTTGTTCGGCAGAAGTCTCATTCGAGTTCGCCGATTCAATATTGTTATCGAAATGTGAAGCGAATCTTATCCTGCTGTCATTTTAACAGTATTTATTTTATTTATTTATTTTTTTTAAGAAAACCCCAAATACGAGAGGTATTAGAACTTATAGTACTTAGTACCGCGCTTGGGTTGGAGGTTGAGAAGACGAGAGATGATATTTGTTGACATTAGAATTGATCTTCTGTAGACTGTAATTTTCAGGAAATACGTAAGAAGGAAGGTTGTTCCAGAAAACGGCGGTTGAATGAATAAATGAGGAAGATGAAAAGTTGGTTCTGTGAGTTTGAAGTTGGACAGTAAATGGATGTTGGCTGGCTGCGTCACATGTTCGGACTGTTTTGAAACAGAGAGCGGGAATTATAGAAGCCAATTCAGAAGAACAGTGCCCATGGAAGTATCTGTAGAAGAGGCATGCAGCAGAAACAGTACGTCTATGAGAAAGCGAGTGGAGAGACTCTGTTAGAGATGAATCATTAATTAACCTAACTGCCCTTTTCTGAATGGAATCTAGAAGTCTGAGAGAGGTTTTAGGGGCAATGCCCCAGATGTGGGAACAATATTCCATGGTAGGGCGGATTTGCGATTTCTAAAGATGAACAGATGTTTGGAAGAAAAGTAACGCCGAGAGCGAAAGAGAAAACCAAGTTTTTTAGATGCAGAGGAAGCAATATTTGTAATTTGCTTGTGTCAAGAGGGATTAGAAGTCAGGGTAATCCCCAAAAGAGATATATCAACTTGCCTAGAAATCGGAGTGTCACCAAAGATAACCATAGGAGCAGAAGAATCATTTTTGCGAAATATAAGTCAAGGCTGAGTTTTAGAAGGATTGAAATCAACCAAATTGTCTTTGCCCTACTGGAGAATTACATGGAGCTCGGCATTTAAGGAATTGCTAGCGGATATTCGAGAAATCGAAGCTGATTCAGCAGGGCAAGGTTTCTCAAAATGAAAGTGGAATGCAATATGCTATCATCGGCAAAACTATGGATGGGATTTCCAGTCAATTGAAGAAGGTCATCAATATACAAGAGGAAAAGAGTGGGGGAAAGAACTGACCTTGGGGGACACCAGAATTAGTGAAGAAGTTAGAAACCAGAGAGCCATCTATCATCACCCTATCATCAGTGAGTGATCAGAGAGAAAACTGGATAACCAATTACAATAAACAGTTGTAATGTAGAAGCTTGTTTAGAAGACCTTTATGCCAAACACGATCGAAAGCCTTTGAGATGTCAAGAGACAACTGCTTGCGTTTCACCGAACTTTTCCACTGAAATAGTCCATAAATGTGTAACATAAGCCAGAATCCATAGTGGCGATCGTTGATCAGACGGAAGGTTTCTAGGTAGTTTAAGAGTTTGCGATTAATTGATTTCTCCATTACTTTAGAAAGAGTAGAAGTAATTGCAATGGGACGATAATTGGATGGGAGGAATTTGTCAACCGTTTTAGGGACTGGCTGGATATGACAAATTTCCAAGCAGAAGGAAAACCACCATTGGAATAAGGTTGTGAAAAAAGGTGGAAAAGAACAGGAGTTCTTTTCCACCTTTTCCAGTAAGTTCAGGAGCACAGGTTTTGAGAACAAGTGAAGAAATACCACCGGACGTTGAGCTTTCTTAGCATCGATTCGTCAAAATCTTCTGATATCGTTTTGACGGAAGACCACAGGAGGCATTGAATGGTGGGAGGTGTTTTACCAAGATCATTAATATATGAGTCGGAAGAAAAATGGGATTCTAGCAGGTCAGTTTTATCCTTGGCCGAAGTGACAACAGAACCATCTGTTTTTGACAGAGGTGGGAGCAGAGATGGGCAAAAGTTGCGGTCAATAGCTTTGGCAAGAGACCTGAATGCTTGGCTACCATTAGGGCAAGAAGCAAGTTTTCTACTCTTAGCTTGTTCAAAATCTAGTTTGGACTGATTAGTAACTGCTTTTCAATTGTTGTGAGCTTTGGTGTAGGCAGAAAATGAAAACGAAGAATTGGAAACAAGCCAATTACGATATGCAAAATTCTTCTCTTCAACGGCCTTAGTACATTTATTGGAAAATCAAGGAGGTTTTCCAATAAATAAATTTCCGATAAAGGAGGAAATTTAAAGGTGGAGTGTGGAATAAAGGATTCCATTCCTACAAGAATAATTTCGCTGACACGATCTGAGCAAACATTGACATCAGAAGTTTTGAAACAGTAGGCCGACTAAAGAAAAGAAATCTCGTAGGTCATCCCATTTTGCATTCTTGTAATGCCAAACAACACGAGGTTGGAACAGCCGTGAGATAAAGGCTCCATTGGATTAGAGACAATCAAGAAGTTGTGATCTGAAGTGCCTAAAGGACCTCTCACTTCAACCCTGTACTTAGAAGGGTTGTTTGTGAGAAAAAGATCAAGAGTGTTAGCTGTATGGTTGGGATTGTCCAGTATTCTTGTAGGTAATTGAACAATCTGTGCAAGGTCATTAGTAATTGCAAAAGCCTCAGCATCTCGACCAGCTCGGTCGGCGTGGCTAGAAAACGGAAGCCAGCTGGAATTGTGAAGATTAAAATCACCAAAAAAAATTACCTCACTGTTAGGAAAGTTGGACTGGAGAAAGTCAAGTTGCAAAGAGAGGAAGTTGAAGAGCTCCAAGTGATTAGTGGAGGTGGAAGACGGTAGAGACAATGCTTCACTACCTGAAAGCTGCAAGGTAGCATTAGAATCAATAGCAATAATTATATGTCTAGTGCTTAGCATTTCACAAAACTTCTCTATATAACCCACAAAAGGCTCAATAGGTTAAGAGCAGGGGTTACCAATTATCGGACCTCGAGGTAAATGAACCTAAATCATTAATTTAAATATACAGTATATATAAACTGCAAGGCGTATTGTAAGTAATTGAACTTACAAATCTTATATTACTCTTTTGTACAGTCACAGATACTGCGGATTGAGGGATCGCTACCTAGCGCACCAACATACAGTTTTGTCATGCGCTCACCACATGTTTCGTTTTTCCCACGCAAACGCGAAGTTAGTTCCATTACATGCTGTCGTCCGTCATTGAGTCTATTGAATGGCGAAATTCTCTGAAAGTCGCAGTTTAGTGATTATCAAATACATGTTTTGTGCTGATTATTATTGTACGCGTGGAATACTTTTTTAAAGCAGGTAGATAGCAAAAATACTTTACAAAATATATTTGCTTTCTATTTATTATACATATTTGCAGCCCAAAATCAGCCGATGTGGATGAAAAGGAAAGTGGACAAGGAAAACAAACAGTTTTTACAGGAGTAGACTGAGTTATATTGTTTTACACTTCCAAATAAAGAAGGAGCGATTAAAGTGTGTATAATTTGTCTTCAAACAGTTGCTATTATTTAAAGTATCTGAATCGTCATTATGATGCGTCGCATACAAGTTTTCATAATAAATACCCAGTAGGAAGTGTCCTTCGTAAAAATAAAGTGGCAAATTTATTATCAAGCTTCTCTGCTTCAACACAAATGAAACGATGTCTGTCCCAGAAAGAAAAAGTGACTGAAGCTGCCTTACGTATTTCTTGGACTTTGGATAAACACTTGAAACGGATGTCTGTATTGTGAAAGAATACGTATATTTGAAACTGCCCCATCAATGTTTGAGAGTGATGTTGTTGACAGCATTCATAGAATCTCATTCTCAGTCACAAGCAACACGAGGAATTCAGAAATACTAGTAGAAGAAAATCTTAAACAAATACATCATGTTGAACTTTCTGAATATTATTTTTTGGCTCTGGATGAATCATATGATGTTAGCGATACTGCTCAAATACTTCTACGGTTTTTTTACGAATAAAGTGAGCAATACTATGAAGAACTCTTAACTCTGATATCCCTTGAAGACAGAACTCGTGGAGAAGACTTGTACAATTCACTTACTGAATTTATGAATACCATTGATCTTGATATATCCAGGTTAATATCAATATGCACAGATGGTGCTCCTGCAATGACATCTTCAAATATATGGCTGGCTCAACGCTTGAGGAAATATAACATAAATGTGCTCAGTTATCATTGCATGATTCAACAAACTATGTTATGTTGCAAACTTAATAAAAATTTTGAAGACGTAATGCAAAAAGTTATAAAGGTTTCATCAGGAAGTTAAAGCCAAGTACGTTGTTATGTTTCTCCACAATAAGCTGTCTTAGCAAAGGTGACGTTTTATGAAGGCTGTGTTAAATTCGGAAAGAAGTAAAATAATTTATTGCTGTTTCTTTAATTCCAGTTTCACCACGGCATATTTCTCTCTCTCTCTCTCTCTCTCTCTCTCTCTCTCTCTCTCTCTCTCTCTCTCTCTCTCTCTCTCAGGGTAACTCGGGAATTTTTTTTTGGCTGGTGCAGCCTAAGCCTCAGGCTTCCTTGCACCATGCAGCTAATAATAATAATACTATTATTATTATTATTATTATTATTATTATTGACTTTAATTATTAATTAATAATTTATTGATTAATTATTGACTTGACTCTTAATTATTAAAAATAATAATAATTAAGGGTCAAGATAGGTCGGTTGACCCAGTACCACAGGGTAATAGAAGTAAAAAAATGATTGGAAAGGTGAAGAGCGTCCTCAAGAGAGACAGCATCCACAGCAAACATGAGACCAGAAATCACAGAATAGGAGAATACTTGGACACACTGAAGCAGAACCTCCTCTCACTGAGCAAGAGACTACACCGATAGAAAGAGAGCTCCCAGAGGAAAATGAACAACCGAATTTTCGATGAGGACCAAAGAGTCTTCTACAGGAAACTGGGCGAAGATGAAAAAGCAGGAAACGGACCACCCGAGAAGAAGACAATCGAAGAATTCTGGGGAAATATCTGGAGCAGTGAAGTAAGGCATAACAGCAGAGAACCCTGGATAGAAGTAGAACTGAAGAAAACGAAGGACATACAAGAGATGAGAGAGTGGGAGATTTGAGAAGAAGAAATAAAACAGTCGATCAGGAACACCCAGAACTGGCGAACCCCGGGAATTGATAACATCCACAACTACTGGTATAAGAAGCTCACCTGCACACACAAGCACCTAGCAGAGCAGTTCACTCGAATGATAAGGCAACCGGGGACAATCCCGAAGTTTCTCACTGAAGGAGTCACATATCTGAAGCCTAAAGATGAAGATACAAGAAACCCGGCGAAATACAGGCCAATCACATGCCTCCCAACGATGTACAAGATCCTGACCAGCTGCATAACTAAGAAGTCATCAGACCACTTAGAGAGTCAGAACATAATGGCCGAACAGCAGAAAGGATGCAAGCCGAGGAGCAAAGGATGCAAGGAGCAATTAACCATAGATGCCTCAGTTATGGAGCAAGCCTTCAAGAAGCACCGCAACCTATACACGGCATACATCGATTGCCGTAAGGCCTTCGACTCCGTACCTCATAGCTGGCTAATAGAGACACTGAAGATCTACAAGGTCAATCCGATAGTGACAAACTTCCTAGGAGCAACAAGGCGAAATGGAGTACCACCATTAAGGTGGAGAACATCATAAGGACAGTCCCCATTAGAAGAGGAATCTTTCAGGGAGATGCTCTGAGCTCACTATGGTTTTGTCTAGCACTCAACCCGCTATCCACCATGCTTAACGGCAGCAAGTATGGATATAACCTCAAAGAAGGAAGAAAGAACCTGTACACCCTCACCCACCTGATGTACATGAATGGCATCAAGCTCTACGTGGATGGCATCAAGCTCTAGGTGGCAACCGAGAAGCAACTCCAGCAACTGCTCCGGATCACCGAAGAATTCAGCAAGGACATCAGGATGGAATTTGGTCTAGAAAAATGCAAGACCCACACTGCACCAGGGAAAATTAGTTGGCCGAAACTACCAGCTGCCAACTGGTAAAGAGATCGAAGCTATGACAGAAGGAGAGGCCTACACATACCTAGGGATGATGCAGGCTGAGCAGTTAGAACACAAGGAAATCAAAAAGTGCCTGACCGAAAAATATCATCAGAGACTCAGAAGCCTGCTGCAAGCAAAATTGAATGGAGGGAACACAGTTAAAGCCATAAACACCTATGCAGCTCCAGTACACATTCGGGGTCATAGATTGGACTAACACCGAGCTAGAAGATGTCATGCGAAAGACAAGGACAATGATGACCAAGACTCGCCAACACTACCCGCAGTCGGCAGTGAAGAGAATAACAATACCTCGGAAAGAGGGAGGAAGGGGCCTGATAGAACAACAGAAAACAGCGATAGTTAACCTGAAGGGTTACTTCGAGAACAACACAGCACCACCCCACCAGGCCATAAGGAAGATAGATAAGTGCTATACCCCGTTCAACCTAAGCGAGGAAACCCCAACCGCCCAGACGGTACAAGAAACGAAGTTAGAAAGATGGGCAAAGAAGACACTCCATGGCAGACACTACAATGACCTCCATCAAGATCACATCGATAACATTGCTTCCAATGCATGGCTCACAAGCGGGACGCTCTTCCCTGAGACTGAAGGATTCAGGCTGGCCATCCATGACCAGGTAATCAACACCAGAAAATATAGAAAATACATCGCAAAGGAGCCCGGAATGTCAGATGCCAGATGTGGACGATGCCACCTGGCCTCAGAAACGATCCAACACATCTCCGCGGGGATCATGGTGATCACCCAGACTGCGTACACTCATAGACACGACCCGCTTGTGAACCATGCATTGGAAGCAATGTTATCGATGTGATCTTGATGGAGGTCATTGTAGTGTCTGCCATGGAGTGTCTTCTTTGCCTATCTTTCTAACTTCGTTTCTTGTACCGTCTGGGCGGGCGGGGTTTCCTCGCTTAGGTTGAATGGAGTATAGCACTTATCTATCTTCCTTATGGCCTGGTGGAGTGGTGCTGTGTTGTTCTCGAAGTAATCCTTCAGGTTAACTATCGCTGTTTTCTGTCGTTCTGTCAGGCCCTTTCCTGATAATACATCAGAAGCTAGCGAGGAAATACCAGTTGACCAAAGAAAGTGTACCATACTACAAGTACGAACCCCAGGCAGTACTAGAGACCCGAACCCACAAGCTGTACTGGGACCGCGCCATAATAACAGATAAGACCATCCCGCACAACAGACCGGATATAACCCTTGTGGACAAGATGGAAAAGGCTACCTACCTGATTGACATAGCGGTGCCGAACACTAGCAATATCCAGAAAACCCATGAGGAAAAAACTGGGAAGTACACGAACCTGAGACTTGAGATCAAGGAGATGTGGCATATGCAAGTAGTATAAACCATCCCAATCATCGTGTCAACAACCGGTATGGTACCAAAGACTCTACATTGCAGCCTAGCAGCAATAGGTCTCCCAGAGAACACCTACAAGGAACTCCAGAAAGTCGCAATCCTGAACACCTGTAGGACAGTCAGAGATTTTCTCTACCGACAGTAACACCAGACATTACAACCACCCTATGCACTTGGTAGCAGTACCCGTCACTGAGTGGAATCCCCCAATCTGGGAGAAATAATATAACAGTAATAACAGCAATAACAACAACAATAATTATTATTATTATTGTTGTTGTTATTATTATTATTGTTAAAACATAATGATGAAATCCTCGCTCAACTGACATCATGGAATCTGCATCCAGACCTGATAGTCTTTATTGAGACCTGGTTCTCTCCTGAGGTTTCAATCCAAATTCCGGACTACTTTCTTTTTCAAAGTTGCAGAGGTGATTAAAAAGGTGGTGGAGTTGCTATTTATGTTCATAGTCATCTGCGATGCTCTGCCTTTCCTATCTCAAATCTGCCTGATCAAGCTTGTGAACTCACTTTTATCCACATTGGCTCTTTGGTGATCGGGTGTCTATACCGACCTCCCTCAGCTTCAGTTAACAGCTTCCTTGTAACTCTTGACAACACTCTATCTCATTTCACAAGCAAATCCCTAAGCCTTCTACTGATTGGTGACTTTAATATTAACATTGTTCAAAGCTCTTCCTCTCAGGTGCAAGACCTCCTAGATGTCATTACTTCAAATGGTTTCTCTGTTCTTACTGATGGAGATATCCCGACTAGAATGGGAGAGTCCCACAATTCCCTTCTTGACTTCGCAATTGGGGAATGTTCTCTCACGTATGCAATACTTGATACAACTATTTCGGATCATCGTCCCATCTTAATGGTAATCGAAAATGAAATAAATGAAGCAGAGATCATGCACACTTTCAAATCTGTCACTCCAGACTCTCTCAATCAGCTTTGTCACGACATGCAGCAGTCAACGTGGGATGGAGTGCTTGATACAAGTAATCCTGAAATTGTAACTAACTGCTTTTTTAAGCATATCCTAAATAGCTATGATAAATACGTGTCATATATCAGGAGCCCAGGGAATAAAAAGGCCACCAGGACAAGAGGGAAAATATGCCCGTTCATCTCAAACAAGATTTGTAATATGTTAAAGAAAAGAGACAACCATGCAACAATTGCTAGAGCAACAGGAATCGAGACAGATAAAATTAAATACACAACGTACAGAAACAAAGTCACTGACTGCATTCGGTCAGAGAAAAGAAAATACTATAGTTCTCAACTTACAGGTAGCATAACAAGCAAGAAAAAATGGACAGTTTTGAACAAACTATTACCGGGAAGGAAACTGAAATCACGGAGCTACGTTGGAGATGTAGTTGAAAACGAGGTACTCATTTCAGATGACGAGCTAAAAGCTACTTCCTTCTGTAACCACTTTATTTCAAGTATGAAAAACCTCTTTCAAGACGAACTTGACTTCAGAGACAATGAAGTGAGAGAATCTGCCAAATACTCAATCAGAAACTCTTTTTTTTCTCGCTCCTCTCTCCGATCAAGAGATTTTAGAGGCAGGGAATCAATTGAAAGAAAAGGGAGACCCTGGCTTTGATGAAATATCTCCGTCTCTGCTGAAAAAGTTCCTTAGCTCAATTCTTACACCACGGAAGTATATATTCAATCTCTCCTTTCAATCTGGTAAATTTCCTTCTGAATTCAAAAAAGCAATAATCATCCCTGTTCCAAAGGGAAACCGTTGTAACTCCATCAACAACTTTCGCCCAATAGCTGTACTCTCAGTTTTTGCAAAATTATTCGAAAAAATTCTTCATAGCAGACTCATGGGTGTTCTTGAAGAAAATCAGCTCATCCATCAACAGCAGTATGGATCTTGCAATTGTTGACTTCTGCATATAGCAAAAAGGGTCAATGATCCCTGAAAAGGGTCACTATTGCATAGTGACCCTTTTCAAGGATCATTGATAGTCTTGAAAAGGGTCACTATGCTATAGCACTGTTTCTTGACTTATCTAAAGCTTTTGATTGCATAAACCATACTATTCTACTTAACAAACTCAATAATGGCTTGAGAGGGAAAATTAACCTTCTCCTTGAAGACTACCTTACCGATCGGCCGTTTGTCGTAAGAACTAATCAATCATACTCCGACATCTGTTATTTCTCCAGGTGAGTACCTCAAGGCTCACTTCTTGGACCTATCCTATTTGTTCTTTACATCCATGAATTTCATCCTAATCACAGGTTAGGATGGGAAGACCCAAATGAGCTTCAACTCAAAATCTCTACCTTGCTTTCTGTGATGCATAATTGGCTTCAAAAGAATCAGCTTATACCGAATCCAGAAAAATCAAAATATATGGTGTTTAGAACGAAAAATAAACCACTAAATATTGATTTAGACGTAACATACAAAGAAAAACAACTTGAAAGGGTGAATGAAACCAAGTTTCTCGGAATCTGGCTAGATGATAAGCTAAGTTGGGCAAAACAAATAATAACCCTACGAAAATAAACTTCGTCACTAGCGGGAATACTCGCCAGGGCCTCTGCCTGGGTGTCTCCATCCCTTCTCAGACTAGTATTCCTTTCTTTAATCCAGCCGCACCTCACCTATGGGATCATCTCATGGGGTACCACCAGCCAAGAAAACCTTGCGAGAATATACTCCATTCTCAATCGATGCGTTCGTTCAATTTTGGGCCTTCCCTGGAACGCATCGGTTAGTTCGAGATACAAGGAAGTGAGACTCCTAAGCATCTACCAGCTATTGCAGAAAGCCGAGGCGATCCTTGTTTACAATGCTATGAAGACAACAGACTTTCCCCCTCTCTTCAGATCTTTTTTCATAACCATAGAAGAAGAAGAAATACCATACAATCTAAGAAACGAAGCCAACCTGAAAATTCCGCTTTTCAGAAAAGCCATAGGTCAGAAAAGTATAAAATATAGAGGTGCTAAAACCTGGAACAAACTTCCTGCAAAAATCAAAAATGTCACTTCACTATATCAATTCAAGAAACTACTAATTGAACACATCACCAGGGATGTCTGATTCAAATTACCTTCCACTCAACTGCTGGATTTTAAAAACACCAACATGGAAATAATGTACAAATGTTAAAGGAAGCAGTTGGCAAATAGTTTGTAAATTTCTGTGCATGCATCTCATCGTTTTTCTTTTCTCTCCTCATTTAATTGTAAAAATGTTCACAATGATATTATGAGTAGTGGTGCTTTTCGAAGTCTTCTGTAAAGAAATGTACAACAAACTCCAATTTATTTATGTCTTTCCTGTTGAACATTACCTGTACAATTTCAGAACGGTACATTTTTCAATTGTATATTTGTATATTCATCATTTTTAAGGGAACACCCCCTAAAAAGCCATTGGCTTATGTGTTCTCCCTCCCTTTTTGCTGTTATCTCCCAAAAAAGTGAAACATAAAATAGGGATAAATAAATTATTATTATTAATATTTTCCTCTGATTTAAACGATGAGGCGCTGCACTTTCCGTGTTTGAAAGAAGTATTGACGGAAGGACTTAACATACAATTAGATAAAAGCGAATACAGTACAATAATTTTCTAAAAAAACAAAAAAATGAATTCGACGAAAAATGTGCAGATTTTAAAAAACTAGGAAAATTAACACAATTTATATCCATTTTCACTTGAACCAAATGGGAATGGACTAACGAGGCAGCAAAATAGTTTAAAAATAATAAAGCTGCACTGCAATTAGACATGACTAATTTTCAAGAAGATTTTGCTTTGAAAGGAAAAATGAATGAATTTGCAACAGTTTTGGAGAAAATGTGTGCAACATGAAAAGTATCGTGAAATAAGGAAACTGTGTTACTCAGTTATGCACATATACTGTATATGTGAATCAATATTCAAAAATGAAACATATTAAGAACATGTTTCGATCTCCGCTAAAGAACCATCATTTGCGAAATTTGATTCAAATCAAGTACAAGGTTTGTTCCAGATTTTACGAAAATTGGTTTAGAAAAAAAAAATGTAATTTTTCTTATAAATATGTATATTTACATAAATTTTAACATTGTATCTATAGTATAAAACAGAGATGCTCAATTCGTGCTAAGTTGTATTTCAATATTTGTAGAAGAATAAGAGAAATTTACCTCAATATGATACGTAGAACTAACCCACGTATCATATTGAGGTAAATTTCTCTTATTATTCTACAGTAATTATATAAATACAAATATCACCTAATGTTTAATAGGCGATTTATTAATTTTATTTCAATTTCAAGCATGCGGACGGTGATAAGATATTTTTTTTCTAATACGGAGCCCGATTAAAACTAATTGGTGATACCTGGTTTAGGGTATTGACAGTAGAGAGAAACCAATTAGATACTGGAAAGATCTATTATTGTAATTATATTAATTACATGAAGATAAAAATGTGTGTCATAACTAATTCTCGCCTTTTCACAATAACTGCTGCCTTCGATTCTAACTCATGACAAATAACTCTATACTGTTTTGGATTTCCTCTCACTTGTCCCTCAAAACATAAAGTTCTTGTATTAAAGCAATGTCAAATCGTCTAGTCTCCATCACATAATTAATCTGTGCCGCAACACTCTTAGTCCATTGTGCCTTTAACTACAAGTACAGTACTGAGAAAACTAGCCATAATTAATTTTCTTTTTATGTAATTCCATTACTCTCTTATATTCTGGCAACTCATTTCAGCTGCAACATGAGAAGCTTCCTTGTCCTTCAACTTGAAATTAGAACATATAGGATTATTTTTCTCTGAAGTACAATCTTTTTATACATGTCCTTTTTGTCGACAATGACCACACATAGCACCCCTCTTACAATCTTTAGCAAATGTGTCCAAATTTTTAACATTTAAAACATTGTGTAACAGAAAAAATTCTTTAAACTGTAAATGCAGTTCAATACGCATTCAACCTGGCTCATTTTTGCATTACATTCCAAACAAAATGTGGAATTTAATTTAAGATGTAACTAACATCAGCGTTCAAGGTAAGGTGACCACACGCAGTTTTTAAATTCTGTACAGTGGGCCAACTGATGATGTTCTTCATGGAAGGAATTCAAGGAATTAATCGTAGCAGCTACTAGGCTTTTCAAACCAACTCCTTAAGAAATGCCCTTCAAGGTTTAGGACAATATAGTTTACTTGTTCAAGAAATTCGTTAACTAAACGTGCTCTGGAATCATTTCTATCATGATTAAGATTAAGAGTCTCATTATCCTTCATCAGTTTTTACTGTTCAGATGGTCTACTGTAGCTTGTTTGCTGATATAATCTAATGGCACGCTGAAGACTTTGCAAGAACATTCCATTGTCAACGAAAAACATATCCACATCCAAATTCTGACACAAGTTGAGCTGGACCAATGTTTGTAGACGTCTTATCACATTTGTTCAGCTATTCTCTTTATGGGTGTTATTCTTTTTATGGTTCAGTTATTCTCTTTTAAAAATTACACAATCAAATATACTTTGTGCTAGTCTACAACAAAAAAAAAAAACCGTCATTTTCTCATCTGCAGTTAAGGTCGTTCAGAATGTATGCGAGGCTGGCTACATCTAACTCGTTTGTAATTCATCTCATCAGTCAAGTTCAAGACAAGAGTGAAATCAATCAAGTTCATCACAATAGTGAAATAAACTCACCCGAAGTCATAAGTTATCTAGTAATTATTTTAAAATAATAAGAAAGCTATTAATATTTAAGCATTATTTTGGCCAAAGATTACTATAACAATTGTGAATTTTCTTTTGAAAGTTATAAAATTGGATATTTTCCACACAGAAATAAAAATTACGCGAAAAACAAATTCTGTGGCAGCACGACTAGAAGCTTCTAAGCTACCCTTTTTCGGGCCCGGAGGCAAAGAACATGTTCGGGCCCCTACTTGATTAATGAAAATTGCAAAAAGAGGAGACAGTCAAAGACGCTGGGCCCCTAAAGAGCTGGGGCCCGGAAGCAATTGCCTTGCCTGCCTACATGGTAGCTATGTCACTGCTTCTAGGCGAGTTCGAGAGGAAGGCTTTTCTACTTGATCATAAAACACTCCCCACTGTTTTTGCAGATCGGATTGTTTTTAATTGTATGGTAGTTTTATTAAAACGTAGGAAAAGAGAGCTGTATCATTCAGTGTGGATGGACGGAATTTCAAGCTCACAATATTTTTATGGAAAGGGAGCTAGCTGTATCGATGTTTATATGGAAAGGGAGCTGATCAACCGATATGACAGATGACACATGTTGATGATGCCACCTGGCTCAAGAAACAATATAGCACTGAACCGTAGGATACAGGGTAATGACTCACAGAGAGTACACTCATAGACACGATCACGTTGCTAGAATAATACGTCAGAGGCTAGTGCAAAAATACCAGCTGATCAATGAAAGTGTACCATATTACAAGTACGAACCTCAGGTTATACTAGAGTTCCCTACACACATACTATACTGGGACCGTGAAATAATAACGGACAAAACGATCCGCACAACAGACCAGACATAATATTGCTACCTACCTGATGGACCTAGAAGTGCCCAACGCCAGCAACTTCCAGAAAACTTATGAGGAAAAGATCAGGAAGTACACAGACCTAAGGCAGGAAGTCAAGGAAATTCGGCATATGGAATACTCGTAGGTATTAATCATCCCGATCACCATATCAACCACTGGAATGGTGCCAAAGAGCCTCTGTATGAACCTAGCAGCAATAGTCTTTCCTGAGAATACTGGCATGGAATTCCAGAAAGCCACGATTTTGAATACCTGTAGGATATTACTATCCTACAGAGTTCCTCAACCAACAGTAATAACAATAATAGTAACCAGATACAACCGACGACCCCACGTACTTGGCACATTTTTTTCAAATATTATACACACAATTTTATATGTAGTCTCAAGAATTTTTACACACCCATTTATATACAGATTTATATATATTTTATGTACGTTCTCATATATGTATATCCGTTCTATATAACAGAAACTGTTTGGATGTATGTATCTATAACACCTTTTGGGTGGCACCTAGACGCAAGTCAAACTCTACCTTGTAAATCTGTGTTAGAAACAGAAAAACTTTCTAAAGGACTGAGAATGTTGTGGCTGTGTGTGTTTATGTAAATACACACAAGCACACAGCCAGTACTTGGTCAGTCGCTTCCTTCCACCCGTCTCTAGGCACGTTTAGCTGGGACCGGTTCTGCTATCTAGTGCTTATATGCACCAAGTTCGCATCCATTGGAGATAGTGCAATACCAGTGGACGTACTCTGTCCCACAGGTTGTCCAACCTGTAGGGGAAAAAAAAATAGTGGTGAAATATACAAGGCTCTAACCGAGCTAAGGATAGACATGATAAGTGTCAAAAATAGGACAACTCCCTTTAGTCACAGAGGTAGATAAGCAGAGGTAGAACAATTATTACTGAACAGTAATAATTGTTCAGAAATATATAGTACATTAGAAAAGCATTAATAAGCAATTATAAATAAAAACTTCTCAACTTGGCACGAGCCAATAATAGTAACCAGACACAACCGACGACCCCACGTACAAAACTGAAGATAATTTTCAATATCAAATGACAGTCTAATACCAAGTTTTCTATCATCAAAGTAAGTCTCTTCTTAAAAACCAATGCCGAAAATCTTTGCAAAGCCACAAACGTCTTGACGTCCTGTACAAGAATCTTGACATTATCATAGGTTACGTTATTAACAACACTGAGTAATTCAACTCTCTCCTCCTCGTACGCTGGACAAGAAAGCAGAACGTGGCTCCAGTTCTCACTGTCCGCACAGAAACACAAGGGATATGTTTCCAACCCCAGTTTAAACAACTTATCCCGTAACGAGCCATGACCCGTTATGATAAAAGAGGCGATGGGTAAAACCAGGGCATTGCCTTTTTATTTTGAGAAAAATTGCATCCTCTATAAACTGTCATGTTGTTGCTCCAGTTTCCCCTCTCAGTCCATCTTCTCTGCTACACAGCAGAGAATTGGGCTGATCACATGTTCTGTTTTTCTAATTTAAAGTCAACTGCAGGGTTGCTTTTAATATCCATAATCCTGCGGGACAAGCCTTTCTTGAGATTATATACCATTCTTCTGTATACTATATATAAGCTAGAGGGATTTTTCCAAATATAACTTGAATAGCACTAGTAGAAGTGGTTCGGCAACTCCTATAGGTAGCCAATATCATAGCTCTTTGAAGGGAAAGCAGTTTGGCCTTGATCTTAACATGCGTCACGCTGGTGAACCAAACTCCTGCGGCATAACATACGATAGGCAGAAAAATAGTTTTATAAAACAACACCAGCGTTTTAGGCTGTAGAACCCATTCAGCTTTAGTAAGACGAATGACATTAAACGTAAAGATCTTAATTTTATCAGCCAAAGTTTTCACATGAGGTAAACACAAAAATCTGTCGTCAACAGTTACACCTAGGTATTTATGTTGTGCTACGTATGAAATCTGGATATTATTGATTTTGATTGTAGGAGGCTGATTTTAATCCAGATGGTGATTAAAAATAATAAGCTTGGTCTTGGTCTCAGATATCTTTAATTTGTTGTCTTTGGTCCAATCCTGAAAATCATCCAGTACTTCTTTACCCTTATTCTCCAAGATAAGCCCGGATCTTCCTGCAATACATCAGTATAGACCAACTTGAAACAATTTGTAGTATTCCTTGTTAACCATTGAACATGAACCGAGTTCCAGAGAAGAGGCCTGAGGACTGAGCCTTGTGGACATCCTCTGGAAACAAACTTGTTGAAAACTAGATGGTGTGACACAACTTTAATCTGTTTATCACTGAAATACGATCTTAGCGTTTGATAAATCAATTTATTACAATTGGCTAGACGAAGAGACCGGAAGGCGCTCTCTCACCAAAGTGAGTCAAAAGCACCTTCAAAGTCTATAAAGATCCCCATCTCATATTTCTCTGTGGATTCCTGACATTGCTTTACAAATGCTTTAATGACATCCTCAGCCGAGGAGCCTTTCTTGAAACCGTACTGTAACTCAGAGGTCATATTACTGGATGTCAAAATGTGCATCATCCTTGGAGCTAAAAGTCTTTCAAAAAGCTTTCCCAAGTTACTAAGTAATGATTTGGGATGATAAGCCTTGGGATCTGATTTGGATTTTCTTGACCTGTATAAGATCTTAAATAAGGCTATCTTCCAGAAACCTGAAAAGATACCAGCTAATAAACATTTGTTGAATAGGTTTAGAAGGACTTGGGGATACAGAGCATGAAATCTTTTTATTGCAACATTCTCAATGAGTTCCAAACCTGCACACTTGTTACTATTTATTTTGGACTCTTCAAAATCCAACTCTGTAGAATTGAAGAGATCCACCTCGTCAGTACCCACATAGCTTTTGTTCTCACTTCTAATCAGAGCTTGAGTTGGAGAATCGAGAGTAGTCATCCTCTGGAAAAAGTTTGGCAGTTATTTCTTGAACTGTAGTAAACCAATCAGTAGTACCTCCGTCATTGCTGGAGACGTAAATTTCAGGACTAGATTAGTTATCGCGTATAGATAACCCCTCCCCCCCCAAGGCTCACAATTTCCTACCTGGGAAACTGTATTTTGCCAAGAAACTTTCTTGTCCAATTAGCCCAGTGGGTACAACACCGGACCACCAATGTTATGGACTTGTAACGAATCCCGCTAGGGCGAAAATAAAAAAAAAACAAAAAAAACGCGAGGGATTAAAAAAATCGCGAAATTCGTTAAACAGACCTCCACCCCAAGGTGAAGGGAGTGAGTCGCTCCATCTGGTGTCGCTTTTGATGATTACTATCCCCACTGGATGCAAGAGCAAAGCTAAACTGGTCCACCTCCATAGCTGGATGAAGATGAGAAGTGGAATTATTGAAGATATCGCATTGACTGTGGCACAGCATAAAGTCACTCACGTTCAAGCCTCATATAGAGGAGTCCATTGGGCAAGTCGGAGACGATCTCCTGATGATGAGAGTGGAGCAGTTGGCACTGTACCCCATATTGCTACCGCAAAGAAAGGACAAGCTCACCCAGCCCTACAACTGGAAGTGCTTCTTGCGTAAATCGCTAGTGACTACCCAGAAGGAAGAAAGAAAGAGCAAATGCATGAAGTGGAGCAGCTAAATGAACACGTTCATCTTTCGCCCATTCTACAAAGTAACCAGGCTAGAGATCGTTATGACAATATACAGGACGAAAATACACACTAAGTGGTTGGAACGATTCCTGACTGTTTAGGTCACCGAACAACAAATAGCAGACCATCATCATCATCATGAAGAACCTAATAGTTCCTGCAATCTTTGAAAAAATCAAGCAGGATAGCGATGAACTACAAAAAGAACAACGAATAAGACACAAATGAACCGGAACTAGAGGAGGGAGAAGTACATTCCAATGCAGCCAAAGTTAAAAGAGACAAGGTCGGGATATTCAGAATCGAAGAAGAGTGGAAGACAGGCCTAACAGAATTCGAGGGAATGGATCCCACGAAGACCCACGCCATACCAAAACCGAGACCAAACTGAATCCTGTGGGAGGTCATAGACCACCTCAATTGGCGAATAATACTCAAAAGCGAAGTAACATTAAATACCATCCACACATCCATATAATGTGGTTCTGTAGCAGCCACCAGGATGAATGGAAGAGAAACCAGAACCCAACAGAAAACAAAAAGGAAAGTTAAGGAACCACCAATCTGGAAAATAAAGCTACAACAGAAGATATCAGACCTAAGATTGATGATACATCAACTGAACCAGTACCAATGTGGTAATATAAATAAGAGATCAGAAAATAAAGACCATCCTCAAGAAAGTCAACTTTCATTACAGAGATGAGCTCTATTATCAGAGGATTGAAGAATACCTTGACATCTTCAAGCAGAACCTTCTTGCACTCAGCAAGAGGCTTTACCGATACAGGGACAGGACCCAGTGGAAAAGAGACAACACGATATTTGATGAACACCAGAGAGCCTTCTACCGGAATTTATATATGAGGAGAAGGGAGGAAACGACCCCTTCAACCAGCAGGCACTCGAGGAGGTTTGAGGCACCTGTGGGGCAGCGAAGTTAGCCATAATTGCTGTGCTCCCTGGATAGACCAGGGGCGGAAGGAAACCAAGGGCATATAATAGATGATAGAATGGGAGATTCGGTAGGAAGAAGTACAAAGGTCGATCTGGCCATCTGGTATAAGAAGTTCAGCTGCTCATATACAGGTACACAGTGCAGCACTTCACCCAGATAATTAGGCATCCTGACAAAATCCCAGTGGCTGAAAAGGAATGACCTACGGATTGACCTACCTGAAGGCTAAGGACAAAGACACTGCAAACTCAGCGACAGACCATTCACTTGTCTCCCAACAATGTACAAGATCCTGACTAGCTGCATAACTAAGAAGATATCAGACCACTTGAACAGCCAGAACATCATGGCTGAGCAGCAGAAGGGATGTAACCAGATGAGCAACGGATGCAAAGAGCAATTGTCCATTTATGTGACAGTTATGGAACATGCCTACAAGAGATACTCTAACCAGTACATAGCCTACTGCGACTACTCTAACCTGTACATAGCCTACTTCGACTACTATCAAGGCCATTCCCCATAGCTGGTGGATAGCGACATTGAAGACTGCAAATTGAACATTGACAAAATCCTAGACGCAACCATGCCGAAATAGAAGACAACCATCAAGTTCGAAAACATCACGACCAGACTGATCGCCATCAGAAGAGAAATCTTCCATGGAGTTGCGCAGACCCCCACTGTGGTGCGTGTAGCACAGTGGTGTCGTCACCATCCTCCACACCGGGTGGAAAAGGCCCGGGTTCGAATCCCGTCAATAACGTGAGGAACTTTAGTGGGCTTTTTTCACTCCGTGGCTGAGTTCGTCGGTCTCAGGCGTAGATAGCAAGGTTTTTTCCCGCAGAAACGTGTTTTTTTCGTCCAGCAAACAGGCAAATCGCCTAGAGAACATGTGCAATTTACAGACAAAATAAATATATGGGTAGATGTAATCCTTTACATGGGACCCTAATATCATAATTTGGTTTTTTGACCTCACTGTGGTTCTGTCTAGCACTCAATCCACTGTCATCTCTGCTCAACTTCAACAAGTATGGATGCACCCTAAAAGAAGAGAGGAAGAA
The DNA here is from genome assembly GCF_048544385.1 of Mastigoproctus giganteus. NCBI lineage: Eukaryota > Metazoa > Arthropoda > Arachnida > Uropygi > Thelyphonidae > Mastigoproctus > Mastigoproctus giganteus. Next base: position 20,951,044 of record NC_143588.1, on the reverse strand, counting down.
ATTATGCACCCTCTCACGCCTGATATATATGATGACTCTATGCGGAAACCGAGAATCAACTCCACTAGCTACTCCAAATCACCGAAGAGTTTAGGGACTGACATTAGGATGCAATTTGTCCTAGTCAACCTTTGGAAATCCCGTCGGTCAAAACTGTTAGATGAGTTTTTATAGTCAAACCAGTGAAAAAAAAAAATTATTATATTAGAGTCACCCATAAATGATTACATTAACCCGTATTCGTGTCTGTAAATTGCGTGTGTTCTCTGGTCGATTTGCCTGTTTTGCTGGACGAAAAAACCCCAGTTTCTGAGTTCTTTTTGACTAATTTATTGTCTAAGAAATGCAGTAGTGGGATATACAAAAACTAAACCAAACTATTACATTCGGGTCACCCGGTAAGTTATTACATAAACCCATTTGTATTGTGTCTGTAAATTGCGTGTATTATCTGGTCGATTTGCCTGTTTCTGGGGAGAAAACTTTATTATCTATTCCTGAGACCAACTAACTCAGCCACAGAGTGAAAAAAGCCCATAAAAGCTCCTCGAGTCATCGACGAGATTCGAATCCTGGCCTTTTCTTTCCAGGTGTGGGGGAAGACGGTGACGATACCACTGTGCCACCCACGCAGACTGTAGGATGTGCAAAAAAAAAAAAAAAAAAAATCAAATTATTATATTAGGGCTACCCATTATTTCTAATATATACGCTGTGCTGCCACTTTATTAGATACACCCCTGCTGTGCACACAAATGGTTTGTACCACAACGTTGCAAGTCACATGACCACAGTTGTGGGTATATGTACCAGAACAACCTTTCTAGTATCAGTTAAGCGTACAAACCGTAGCAAGAATGTGGAAAAGGAGTGATCAAACGGACTTCGAACGTGGCATCGTAGTAGGTGCAAGACGTGCTGGACAAAGCATCTCTGAACTGGCAGTTTTCCCGAACTTTTCTCCCACCACAGTTTCAAGGGTGTATCGAGAATGGTGCAACGCACAGAAAACATCCTCTCAACGGCACCCCTGTGGAAGAAAATCGCTTGTTGATGAGAGGTATGAGGTATGTTTGGATTTCTCCCATCTCCGCCTGTGTTCGTTGTATCGGACATGCCAGAGATTTGAAAAGTGTGTGGAATTTGTACTGTGTAGTGTGTTGTGCTCCTTATTCTTCCGGCCTATCAGCCACCGGGCCCCAGATGGGACCCGACGTTACCATACCTCACCAACGGGGAGGCCAGCCGGGTGTTACCAGTATTTTGTAAAGTACTCTGGGCGGTCCTGCCACTTACTTTTCTGAGATTTCACTGGCTAGGACCTGATTTAAAAAAAAAAAAAAAAAAAAAAAAAAACTAGATCCCCTTTTCTTCAAAATGAGGTTGTTGATTTTAGCAGTGTGTTTGTTATTCGCTAAAAACTTGTTCTAAAGGCCTAATAGGTCGGGCAATAATTTTAGTGTATTTAAATTTGGGCGTGTGGGGGAAGAAATTTACTCCGTGTATGGAGAAAGTAGTGGGTGGGAAGGCATAAGACTAGGGGGGTTGAAAGCAGAAGGAGGAGGAGGCCGACAGGGAAGATGGCCTCCAGAAAGCAGCGGGGCATGCCCGTGCCCTGCCAGAGGGAAGAGACAGCAGGACCGTCACAGCATGGCCGTCAGGGAGGAGGGAAAAGAAAGCAGGCTGAGACAAGGGTATCCAGCCCAGTTCGCCGTATGGCTATTCGTCAGATCTGATGAGTATTTTTAAAGGATTCTTTGTTGATTCGCTGTCTTTGGGGAATGGGGAATCTCTTCCAGCTTTATTCGGGTGTCATGTCTTCCCATCTCAGGTTTGTCTGTTTAGCGTATTCCTTGTATTGCTATCATTAGGGCATCACCCGTCTCAACAGTCCTGTCCAGGTGTCGCAACACCACATCTGATGTTTGTCTCTTAGTTCATTCCTTGATTAATTGCTATCATTGTTTTTCGTCTACTGAATAATGCCTGTGCAAATTTTCTGAGGGCAGCAAATTCCTCCTTGGAGTCAAGTAGGCGGTATTCTTGGTTTGTGGGAGTGTATCTTATTCTCGTGATGAGTTCTCCTCTTAGGTCTTCATATAATTCGCACTCATGGATGCTGATAGAAACCTGCTTCCAGGTTTCTATCTCGCCACAGGGGCAGTGACGTTTCTCAATAATACCCATGCAGTGGAGCTTATCTTTAAAAGGTCCATGTCTTGTGAGAAGGAAGGTGGTGTTCAGTCCTGGGCAAAGCCATTCTGGAGCCTTTGGATATAGTTTCGTGACACTGTATATGAATTTACGGGTGATTTCACCTTTACTTGTCTCGCTCCACCTAGTCTGCCACTGTGGTGTCAGATGATCCGATATTCTTGCTTTTTCTTTTTTATACTCCTTAGTCATATCCATTCTTTATGGGAATTTTCCGTGAAAGGTGGTACATAAGTCCACATCGGAGCACGTAAAGGCCCAGCGGGAGAGCCCCGTTCAGGACTTGAAGAGCCGCAGTGCTTGTTGTGCTGCTTGCCCTGGAGATCGTGAGGAGGATGTTTCGTTGAGTTGTCTCTAGTAGTCATCTGTTGACTGCGGTTCCTGCCTTCAAGAACCAGGCAGGGGCTCCGTAGGTTATGACTGGCATAAAAAGCGTTTGGTAATAGAGGGATATGGTTCTCCTGTTGAGCCCCCTGTCCCTGCGTTTTACTCTTGCAATTAGGGCCGTATAGCTTCTTATTTTCTGTTTTAAATTGGTGATATGGGGAGTAAAAGATAAATTGCTGTCCGGTATTATACCCAATATTTGAGTTGTTTGGACAGCATGATTATGGTTCCCGCAACTTTGGTCTGTGGAGGCCTCCTCAGATCCAGGGTACCCCGAAGTAAGATAGAATTTGTTTTCTCTGGCGCAATTATAAGAGTATGAGTTTTTGCCCAAACTTGAAGTGTCCGATTAGCTTGGGTCTCCAGGCAGGTTCTCCAGCGAAGGCTTGGGCATCGACATCACCGAGATCCTTGGAGAAGAAATCGTTGAAAACAATGTTCCACAGGAGCGGCCCCAGAAAAGAACCCTGGGAGCAGCCCCTGCGGACCGTTCTACAGGTGCTGGCATAAGGAACAACAATCTGGACTTTTTTGTAGGTATGATCTTAAACAATTGAAAAGGTTTTGAGGGAGTCGCGCCGCTCTGAGCCTTGCCAGCAAAGTCAATTGTGATGGCCAGAAAATATTTTTTGGTGCACTGATTTGCCTTGCAGAGCAGATTTTGGATTGCTTAAACCATCGACATTCCGGGAGTGGAGCCGTACTGTTTCAGTGTGTTGAGTTTGGCATTGCGGTAATGTTGATTTATTCTTTTGTGTAGCATTCTTTCCATGATCTTACTGAGCGTGGATAGCAGTGCTATAGGTCTGTAAGGGTTTGGTAATTCCGGAGGTTTGGTTGGGATTTTGATGATTAGTTTAAGTGTTGCAATTTTCCATTGGACTGGAAATTGTCCCTGTGCCAGGCAGGTATTGAAGAGGCGGAGCAGAAAATCTGGTACGAATTCAATGGCCTTTTTTGCCATTTCCGGTTCAATTTGGTCCGGATCTGAGCATTTTCTGTTCTTGGTTCTTTGCGCTGCCTCCTGCATTTCATCCACTGTAAATGGGGTTCTGTCTGATTACTTTCGTATTGTTCATTGGTATTATACCCAATATTTACCGGTATTATACCCAATATTTGAGTTGTATCCCTTGGCATATATGTCTTTGTTCCAATGTCAGCTGGTCGGGTGGTTCCTGGAAAATGGTATCGAGTATGTTTCCTACAGATTCCTCCCAAGTCCTGGTAATGGTGCCTTGGGGAGTTTTGGTTGCCATTACTACTTCCCCCTTGGGCAGCTTGTTTGTGGTGATCCTATACACCATTCCCCAGGAGTATTCATTACCAGTTGTTTGGACCAATTTTTCCCAAGATTCTTTTTTGTTTTTCTTGATCTTGTCTGTGTATAGGTTTCCGATTTGTCTGTATTGATTTTTCAATACCATCACCTCCTCCGGCGGCCAGGTCCTTCGAGCTCTCTGGAATTGTTTTCTTTTTTCCTGGACTAATTTCCTCATTCTATGGAGCTCCTGGGTCTACCAGGGCATTGCTCCTACTAAGGGGATTTTTCTTTTCATGGAGGTCTCCGCCGCTGTGGTAATTATTTTAGTCACCTTCCTTTGCATTTGGTCAGGGTTTTCCATCCCTCCTTGTTTAGTTGTTTGAATATCGATGTGATGCTGTTCTTGTATGCGGACGTTGTTCTTGTATTCATCCCAGTTGGCTTTCTGGACATTAAATCTGTATAGCATGTGCTTTGCAGTTGGCGCTCTTGCAAGATTTCTTCTGATACTGTAAGTTATAGTTCTGTGGTCCGAGGTTGTCGACGCCTCCGTAGCCAGGTGGGCAGGAGCAGCAGTGCGTAGCACACGCTTCTTGATCAGACCGGGGTTCGAGCCCGTGACCACCAAATACGGAGGATGCGGAAAGGTCAGGGAATGACCACCGCATTATCTCCGGAGCAATATGGCCTTAGTTGCTAATGCTCCTAAAAACCAAATAACAAACAAACAGCCGAGGTTGTTCATGCATTTTGGACAGTGTAGTCAGTCACATATTTCTCTAGGTTTCTTGTTGCCAGTGTAATGTCAATTGTTGCTTCCCAGGTTAAGTCACTGTATTTTGGTAGGCAAAATGGCTGATTCTTTACTGTGAATGTTGAACTGGCTAGAAAGTCTTCCAATTTCTGGCCGTTTCTGCTTCCTCTGCGTTCAGGTGTTGTACTGTGCCAGACTTGTGACCTACAGTTCACATAAGCACCCACTATGATTCTCTGCCCAGACAAAGTTGTTCTGACATTTTCCAGGTATGCGAGGGCAGTGTCTATCTCTGCACCTGGCCTGCGGTATAATGTTATGATATATATGGTTCCCACTGAGGACATGAGTTGAGCACATGCTGCCCAATGGGTGCACAGCTGGGGAATTATCTGAGCAGTGGTCACAAATCGATTCCTTTTGTGTGGAGGTGTTGAGTGGTGTAGCCATACTTGCAACAACATCCGAAGCATTTCTGTATGGCCATATGCTCACTGAACCGTAGGCTGCTCCACTCCATATAAAGTCTGCTCTGTGACTTAATCCACGCGGACGGTATTAACTTGACTGTCCAGTTGTTGTCTTTTCCGTTTTTTGACATTATCTTGTATTTGGGAGTTATTAGGTTGGCTGGTTCCTGTTCAGGCAGTTTGTGTCGTAGATTATTCCTGTATATTTCTATATTTCTTCTGAAAGTTGTTCAGATTGCAGTTCATGGTTCGCCTCAAATAATATGATCGCTGGGCCCTTCCTTCTTGGGGCTTCCGCTCTAAGTCCAAGCGAAGTTATTTTGCTATTGGTAATTATGTGGTCCGCTTCCTCTTTGGTTTCGGTTTCTATCAGTATTCCCAGGTTACGGGTTTTTCGTATTGACTTTATACTGGTGTTTTGAAAGTCACTTTTCATGTTTTCCGTGACTCTTTGTTTAATTTCCTCACTACAGTGATTTTCTTCGTCTGTGGGACGGAGAATTACCAAGTTCGGAGGTTTTATTTTCGTCTTTTTCTTCTGGTTTAAATCGCAGTTTGTTTCCCCATTGTCAGGTGATGCATTCCTCAGCGCGCTTGCGTATGATGAGGCGCGCTGTGGCATTTGTTTGCCTCCATCCGCTTTATATGCCTCTAGGGCTGCCACTGCCTTCTGATGCTCCATATTCGTTTGGAGCAGTATCATCTCCATTTTGTCCATTGGAGGATTATGTCAGCTCTAAGGGTGGCCCAGATCAGAGGAGGATGGCTAGAATTGTGCAAGCAAACAGACGGGCCACAATGTCACACATCAAGTAAGAATACAACCTTGGTGCGCAGAACAAAATATCGCAACGGACCACTAGTCGCACTTTGTCACGAATGGGCTACAACAGCCGACGGCCACATCGCATAATTTTGTTATCAATGAAGAACAGAGAGAGCACGCCTCCTGTGTGCACAGCAACACCAGCACTGGACTATCGAGGATTGGAAAACAGTTGTTTGGTCTGACGAGTCGAAGTTTCTGGTGCATCATGTTGATGGAAGGCTCAGAATTTGGCGACAACATGAATCCATGGACCCGTCATGTCTGACGACTACTGTGCAAGGTGGTGAGGGCAGTGTTATGGTGTGGGGAGTGTTTTCTTGGCACACGTTGGGTCCATTGATACCCATAGATTCACGTCTGAATGCCACATCGTACCTAAACATCATTGCTGACCAAGTGCATCCTTTCATGTTGACAGTTCATCCTCAGTCAGATTGTTACTTCCAGCAGGATAATGCGCCGGTGCACAAAGCCGGAATCACTATAGAATGGTTCCTGGAACATGACAATGACTTTTCTTTGCTGCAGTGGTTTGCTCAGTCCGTGGATCTCAATCCTATTGAACGTATTTGGAATGAGCTGGAAAGGGCTGTTCGCTGCAGGCCTACACCTCCGTCGAATCTCAAGGAACTGGGTGACACACTCATGTCTGCATGGTACTCCATTCCTGCACAACGTTTTCAGCATCTTGTTCAATCCATGCCTAGACGAATTCAGGCTGTTTTGAAGGCTAACGGAGGCTCAACATGCTACTAGGTAGGTGTACCTAATAAAGTGGCAGCACAGTGTATATCCATACATATATTTTGTCTGTAAATTGCGTATGTTCTCTTGTCGATTTGCCTGTTTTGCTGGGCGAAAAACCCCGGTTTCTGAGGAAAAAACCATGCTATCTACGCCCGAGTCCGACTAAATCAGCCATGGAGTGAAAAAAGCCCGTTAAAGTTCCTCGCGTCATCGACGGGATTCGAACATGTAGGATGTACAGTAGATAGTTTCCATTTTGAAATTTTATCCGAAACCGCTGGTTGAAGAGGCGCGTTACATTGAGGTTGTAGTGAATTCCTTTATGGAAGATATGTTGTAATCTTCCATAAAAATGGCTACAGAAAAAGGAGTCATTACCAAAAAATTCGTTCCTGACGTAACTAGACTACTTCCATCATCCACCATAAAATGGTTTTCATCCTTTCTGTTTACCTCCTACATACTAACTGGACATTGTTCGCATAACGCAAAATTTTACCAATTTAGATTTTCTAATACGGCCTACTGTCGATGTGGGCTACCGGAAGGCTCTTCTCACGTCCTTTTTGAATGCTCCATTTACTAGGACTTAAGATCAGCTCTCAAGGCAACAGTTCCAAAATTTTGTCCTGGATGTGAGGAGTTACTTATATCAATCAATAATTTCCAGGCCCTTCAAACCCTCTGCAATTCTGCTTTAATCGTAGGAAGACTTTCACCTTCAATGTTAATGCAAGAAATCAAATTGAAAACACATCATATGTGTAAATGAAAACACAACCTGTTGCTTCGTCTGTCGTCCTGATTACATGATTAATAAAATCTTGCTAGTTTTTCAAGAACACGCGAAGAAGGTTTTAAGAGATGTTGCATTTTTCTGGCTCTTCCCTATTAAGACTCCGTAACTCAATCCTTCCACTGCACAATGATACCGTCATCAACCAGTGACTTCTGATACCACTCCAGATTAAAAATATATATATATGTAGAACTTGTTTCTGCCTTGATGATCTTGTTTTTGGATAACTTTACTGTTGCTGTTTGACTGAAGACTTTTTTGTCTTTGTGGATTACTTTGGGCAGCACTGGACAAAGTCATGGTCGAGCAATGTCCCTTGTCCTACTACACATTTTTTTAAAATTTCTCTATACTATTTTCTTCTTTATATTGTGTGTGTGTGTGTGTGTGTGTGTGTGTGTGTGTGTGTGTGTGTGTGTGTGTGTGTGTGTGTGTGTGTGTGTGTGTGTGTGTGTGCGCTCGCGCTGATGCAGGCATACTGGCACAGGGTTCTTTTGAATAGTTCCAAAGTCGCTGTGGACATCGAGCAACAGTTAAGTTGCGTGATTGTTGAGGATGGCCACGGTACATGCGCCATTGTGGCCTACCTCCCCGTGATGTAGACGGACACTGGGCTGGCTTTCCAGGTGATCGCCTTCTTGGTGACAAAACGGCCAGAAAAAACTAAACAACGCACACACACTGCACAAACATAACATTACACACATTTCGGGCCTTTTACAGAATTCTGTATTAATCACAGTGTACCAAGGCGGAGTTGAACTGACTTTCAGGTGGCGTCCTATATAAGATACTATACATGTCTACACATAAATACAGTTATATGTATGATGATATATTTTGTGTTTTTGTAAAGATATTATCGTGGTCTTCTGAAAAAACTGAGCATAATCTTAATGAATGGCGCATATATATCAATGCCTCACAATTAATTTTAATAGCAGCTAAATCCTTAATGCTTATGTATTTTAAACAAAGGTTGGTGAATTAGCAGCTTGGCAACCGCGTAAAGCAGTTGTGCATGGATTTTCTGGAAGAAGGGAAAGATGATAATTATGAATCTCTTGTGTCACGTGTACTGGAATGTTATAAAGACAGGGGTTGCCGAATGTCTTTGAAAATTGATTTTCCATTCCTATTCAGTTTTTTCCTTCAAAGTTTGAGAGATATAAGTGATGAGGAAAGAGAAAGCTTTTCATCTGAACATATCCACGACGGAAAAGCGGCACCAAGATCATTGGGATACTGCTATAATAGTAGATTACGACTGGTTTCTTAAGCTGTACTGTCATAGGATTTTAATTAGAATATATAAATTGCTTATAGAAATTTATCTTTTGTAAAAATTTAAGAGGGAAAGCAAAATGGAATATAAGAAAAAAACTCCAAACATTTTCTATGGAAATTGAATGTGTTATATTATATCTAACACATTGCCAAGGAGATTTTAAAATGAAAGACTCATTTTTAAGAGGCATATATTTTCGACATTGTTTATTTAGATTTCAGCAAAGCTTTTGACTCAGTCCCACATCAGCGGTTGCTTTATAAGCTGGAACAGATTGGAATCACTGGGAAATCCTTAGATAGATAGATAGCAGGATGGCTTCAAGGCAGGAGGCAGAGGGTTGTGATAAATGGCTATTCCTCAGATTAGGTTGATGTAAGAAGTGGGGTTCCCCAAGGATCAGTATTAGGACCACTGTTGTTTTTAATTTTCATAAACGACATTGGTGAAGGGATAGAGGGCGTGATGTCTAAATTTGCAGATGATGTTAAAATTCGTAGAGTAGTTAATGATCACTGTCAAGCTGAGCTTCTTCAGAGAGACCTAGATAGACTTCAGGAATGGTCAGAAAAATGGCAGCTATGCTTTAATCCAACAAAGTGTAAGGTATTACACCTGGAAAACAGTAATCCCAAAATAACTTATTCACTTGGTGGAGTTCAACTAAACCCAGTACTGGAGGAAAGGGACTTGGGTGTTACGATACGGTCAGACATGCAATTCTCTGAGCATTGTAAACAGGTTGCAAGGAAGGCCCATGGTGTCCTATCGATGATCTATCGAACTTTTGCAAGTGGAGATAGGGACGTGATAATCCCATTATATAAGGCTTTTGTTAGACCACACTTGGAATACTGTGTTCAAGTATGGAGACCGCACTTAAAGAAAGACATCGAGCTTCTTGAAAGGGCGCAAAGACAGGTAACTCGCCCTGTGAGATCGGCAAAAGGGCGTCCTTATGAAGAAAGACTTCGAATATGTGGGTTGCAGAGTTTGGAAACTAGACACCTTAGAGGAGATTTGATTGAGGTGTTTAAGGCTCTGAGAGGCATCAGTAAAATGAATGAGAACGAAATTTTCAAGATGCTAGAACTAGAGGACATAAATTCAAGTTACGGGGGGAAATGTTTAGATTGGACTGCAGGAAGTTTTATTTTAGCCAGCGAGTTATAAATTACTAGAATAAGTTGCCTACATGGGTGGTAGAGGCTGACAGTTTGGGGAAATTCAAAGTCATCTGGACAGTACCTTCGGGTAAGGGAAGCGCATAGGATGATAGGTTTAATTTCCTTTTCTTTTATTAATAATAATAATAATTATTATTTTTTATATCATTGTTTTATTCGGGTTTCGGGTTTTTTTTTTTGGCTGGTGCAGCATAAGCCATAAGCTGTCTTGCACCATGCCATTACTAATACTAATACTAATATTCATTATCGTATAATATTTGAACTGGCCGTTCATTAAGTTCCTAATATTTCAGTGTTCAGGGGAGAACGAGACATAATTTCAGTAATTTTGTAGGCACCAAATCGGTTTTCTTTAGAAGCAAGTTTTGCTGCGGAATTCAAGAAGTTTTTTTTTTTAGTTGGCCCGTGTCACTGCTTAATAACATTCTGCATTTTGTAGAAATCTGAATAAAATGCTGCCTATTTTGAAAGGGCGATATTTGTTTTAAACTTTAAATACATATGTGTAAACAAGAATCTGTGCTCAGCCATATTATTATGTTATGTCGTATAATTTTGTCATGACTGAAATTGCTCATTAAAAAACATGTTACTTTAATTTTTATGAAGTTTAATCTTTTTAATAGTTTTTGATTAGTAATTTATGATTATTGCTCTCCTTACATGTTTTGTGTGTTATAGATGCAATTAAAACTCAGAGGACGCCTATAGAATTGATGAATAAATCAATCTCTATACAGGAGTGTTTCCCTTTTTATAAACTTTTTAAATATCATGATCATTGTTGTTGGTAAATCGACTGTTGGTAAACTGTTTGTTATTCTTAAATAGAAACAGAAACAGGAATGAGTGCAGGATTTTTTGATTTTATCACTTTTATTTTTTTTATTTTTAGTATTCTTATGTTTATTTAAATCCGGTATATTTATTTGACGATAAAATGCACTTGGTTGAATGTTTAATTGCACCACATAGCACAATGTTTTGTTTATTCCATCATTTCCTCACCTTATTTTGCTTTTTTGTTGTATTTTTTTCCTGTCCTGCTAGGACTAAATGTAGTAGCTCCCCAAGACCACTGCACAGATTAGGGTAAGTTTTTTTATTTTGTTTACACAGGATGTATAGACTAATGTATATTACACTGCTCGATATAGTTAACAGAACACGTAGAAAACGTGGTGTAACTGGTGCAGCTTGCATAAAAAAGTAAAAGTAACTGGTGCAAATGTTGGTGTGGTTGGTGTATCATAGAATAACAATGAAATGAGGAGACAGCTCGAAAATATCGTCGCATGAAATCAGTACTGCGTATGATCCCCCACTGGCTTAACAGGCAGCGGTGAACTATACTCGTTATAAGAGTGTCTATAAGATTCTGTGGCAACAAATCCTATTCTTCTATCAGCGCAGACCTTAACTCACTAAGTGACTGAAGAAGTGACTGGTGGCGTGCAGTGCTAGGACGTCCTATACTTGATCGATCGTGCTGTCCACGGCACTCGTCGGATACCTTCGTATTCCTCCACCTCTTGAGCTGTATGTGCAGCGGCGTTGGCTTGCATGAAATGAAAATCCAGGCTAACCGCACTCGTAAAAAATCGCATATAGGGTTCGAGGATCTGTTCTCGGTACAACTATAAACCAAGCAGTTACGGTATCCCTATTAAAAACATAAGGAGGCGTGCACCATTGATCATTATTCCTCCCCACACACAAGAACACCGCCTTCACCGTAAGTATCCTTTTCTGATGTTGTAGATAATGTACCACATTCCTCGTTGTCTCCAGATGAAATCTGGAGTCTAGAATCTGTTTGTAGACTAAAACGGGACTGACCAGAAAACTGACCTGTACCTTGTTTGTCAGGGCTCCCAGTCACATGTTTATGGCACAAGTTTCGACGAGCTCTGCGGTGGTTTGTGGTTAATGGGTTACAAACCACTGGCTTTCTTGCATTGAGTTCACTTGAACTGAGCCTTCTTAACAAAGTTCGGTTGGAAATGTTTCATCTGTGGCTACAGCAACCTCAAGAGACAGTTGATGACAGGATATCGCAGGGTTCCGTCTTGCTATAAGAGTCAGATAGCAGTCTGTTATGGGTAACGTGTAGCTCGGGCGACCTTGGCCAGCTCAACTTGTAATGGTTCCAGACTCCTGACGCGCCTCTGTAGCCAGGTGGGCAGGAGCAGCAGTGCGTAGCACACGCTTGATTAGACCGGGGCTCGAGCCCGTACCCACCAAATACGGAGGATGCGGAAAGTCAGGAAATGACCACCGCATATCCCCGGAGCAATATGGCCGGGCTAAAGCTCCTAAAAACCAAATAACAAACAAATAACAAATATCCAGGCTCCTGAAACTGCTTCCATAATGCTGAGACGACACTGCATGACACATTAAGCCAAAGTGCCACCACCGCCTGCGACTGCCCTGCTTCAAGTTGTCCAACGGCCGGCCATCTCAAAGAATCATATAAACGACAATGACTTTCCATCCTGACTACTGGAGATGTGCTATCCCACTGATCAAGCCAAAAAAAAAAAAAAAAAAAAACCGGTAATAAAGTGATGTGGTCGCAACCCTTGTTTTTATACAGATAAATAATTTGCATAAGAGACGGCTTTTTAAGAGACTGCTCTGTAAAGTGGCAGATCAATTTTTATTGGATACTCCGAATTAGCATGTCAGGATGGCTATGACATCAAATATTCGCCTTCGGCGACATTGTTCGTTTACAATAAAATATTGATGAAAAATATTTTGTTCTGTTAATTTTATCGAGCAATGTATATAAATAGTTTTTCTTCACCTGATTTCCAAACGAAAAATTGAGGTGGGGGGGATTTGGTCAAATTTAACGGAGATTTCGTAGTCAGCTTGCTCTGGGGACGGAGAAGACATTTTAATTCCTCCCCCCCCCCTACATCAGAAAGCTTCCTAACGTTTTATTCCAATTATGTTGAACAGGCCGAATGAGAGATACATTACAGGAAATCAAGGATTCAAAGCTGTACGGTGAGGAATATTGGAGAGCGCACTTATACAGTTGGGAGTGAATAAAGAAAAATTCAAAGACAAAACTACTTATATGGAGGAAGAAATTACTACCAATGAAGAAGAAATAATTAGGACAAAACAGGAGACGACAAAGTTATTAAGAGAAAAACTATACAGTGATTAAGAAAAATATAAAAAGAGAGAATAAAGAGGCGAATCATTAGGATTCTGCGAGGAAATCAGGGAAAGGAAAGGGGATTATGACAATGACTTAATTATTAAAGCCAAGGAAAGTTCAGATTTAAAAAATGGTGACGGCCTTGAGAAGGCAATCATTGAGGAAATTAAAGAGAAAATGAAGAGCGTTACAATATGGAAAGTAAGCAAAATTGCAAATAAGGGAGAAATAGCCAAAACTGTGACACGAAAAGAACTAGATTTATTAAGAAACAATGAGAGAATTAAAAGTCTTGAACATAGTTTTGAAACGCCGAAAAAACTGGACTAAGAATATTATTTATGATGTGGAAAAGGAAATAAGCAAAGAAGACTTTTTTAGCTGTTGTGTATGAGGAGAATATTGTTCATGTGAGAATTTCAAGGGAAGAAATGAATCAAAAATTCGTAATTAGATTTTCCAGTGAAAATAAAACCGAAAATGGAAGAAACTGGATAACAGAAGTGAGTAGAAAACGAGGAAATTTTATTAAGACAGAGCAAAAAATATTTGTGGGAATGCAAGTTGTCATTACAATTATTTAATTAATAATAACTATATGTTACAAATGCCAAAAATTTGGCCATACTTCAAGGAATTGTAGAAGTAAGGATTCAGTATGCTCATTGTGGAAAGAAAAGGCATACAGTACATCTAAAGTTTGTAAGGAGAGGAGGAGCCAACTATGTTGTATTAATTGTTGGGAAAAGAATAGAGATGCATGCTCCTCGGTGAGGAACAAAAAATTTCCTGGCTTTTTGCGAGTATTAAGAAATGTAAAAGAGAGAGAGTAGAAAGAATTTATATTGATAATGGGAAATAGAGTTAATGAAGAAATTAATAATCTGTACAATAAATAGAAAATACTACAATTAAACGGACAGAGATCTGGACTGCTGACCGATGAAGTCATAATTGCTTCAAGTAGGGAAAATATGAACATTGTTCGCAGGAGCCATAAGAGCTAAGAGGAAAGTAGTAGGGTATTCACTCACAGTTAGCGTAACAATTCCAGGGGAGGAGAAACTTAGAACGGCAATATGTAATTGTGTTTAATAGAAATCTAACAATAACTGTTCCAATGAAATTAAAAGAGGCCTGTGATACCGGTTTCCATATATGAAAAAGAAATTCAGTGCGACCGGAAGAACAGTAACTGGGTTTAATAAGTAATTAACAGGAACTTTCAAGATTTAAGTATCTCTTCGTCAGTTGCGTGAAATACATACATAAATATCAAATATGAAACGTTACAAACGGAATGGCAGAGCGTTGTCATGTTGAGTAAAAAGAGAGCACGCGAGAGAGGATACGCGAATGCTAAAGGATCACAGTGTAGGACTAGGTAATTCTTGTGGATGCTGGCTGCGTACATGGGCTGATTGCCAGCATTTGTCATGCAGTAACACTACGGTCTCCATGATTGGGTGTAGCTGCACGCCTCTATTGGCGTTAAAAATTCTATGACAACCAGATATGGGCAGTGACTCAAGCCACAATCGTTGATAGTAGTGGCGGGATTGGTGAACCACCTCGGTATCACGTCTGGGATTGAGGTCGTGTTGCATCGACCAATAACTGTTACAGATTACAATAACTGTTATAGTCTTTCTGACTGCGCCGTTATCCGTGCAGTCAGATATGAAGTTCTCTGAGCAGTGCAGACTGGCTGCCAGGAGCGCTCATGAGGTTTGTCAACGATTTACAGGAACTTTTCTAGCAAGCATAAGGACGTCATTATCCAATTGTATAAGACAACGGTCACGCCAATCTTGAGTACTGCATCCTGGTCTGGAGGTCTCATTTTAGGAAGGATTAAGGCTGCGGAATCAAGTACAGAGAAGGGAAACGAGATGATGACGAAGACAAAGGGGTATGCTCTTACCAAGAAAGGCTTCAGTTCTGCAAATTTCCCTATCTGTTAGACTAGGCACCTCTGAAGTGATCAGATTTAGGTGTTAAAGGCTTTGAATGGTTTGAGCTAATTCAATGCTGAGGGGTTTCTTACTGTTGCTCAAATTATGCACATGAGGGGATATTATTCAAATTGAGAAAGGATGGTTACAAAATAGATGTGCAGTCGTTTGCCTTTAGCCAAAGGGTGCTTGATATTTGGAACAAGCTTCCACACGTTGTGGAAAGTGATAGTTTGACTAAATTATGGGAAGGAGACAAATTATTGGAAGGGGTGGATAAATGAAACGAATTTTGGGTGGGGGTTAATGCTGTATAAGCTTGTTTTCTTTCATTATTCTTTCATTATTTACCACTGTTAATACTAATACTAACTCTGCTGTGAATATACAATCCACTCGATGAGCAGCATAGAGTTACAGGAAGACAAAAGGTGGAGTGTTGGCTCTTTCCTAATTTTTAATAGATAGAATAGAATAGAATAGAATAGAATCTTTAATTGCAGCATGATAGACATACAATTAGTCCCGTCACGGCGTCACGGCATGGTAGTGCCAGGGGTTTACAAAACATATTTACAAAAGAGATATATATGAGAAAAACATAAGTTACATCAGATTATTGGAAGGCAACAAAGCACAGTTTTACATTTTCAGTTCGACGAGGATACTCTTCCTGTATTTTTTATTATTGACCACTTCTTGGAGGTCCCCGTCGATGGCTTGCAGTGAGGGCAGCATTTGCTTTGGCAGGAATCTGTCGGTTAGTACTAGCCGGTTACGGTTTGCTAGTAGCTGTGCTGAAGACCGGAGATAAGGGGGAGGAATGCGCCAAGAGCAGTGATCCCAGAAGTTCGGCTTTGTAATTTTACCGGTGGCCATCTTGATGGTGAACAGCAGCCTTCTTTCTCCGATGTAGGATCGGAGCCTGCGTAGTTGAAGGGCTTCTGCTAACTGCGTTGATCTGAGAGCTGGGGGAAGGTGAAGTTTGCTGTTGGCCCATTTTAGAAGCCAGAATTCGGCAGAGAATATTCTTTTAATGTTGGATTCGGCAGCCGAGGCCCATATCTCTGAAGCATACAGTATTGTCGGGTAAAGGATTGATACGATGTATCTTTTTACCAGTTGTGGATCGGTGGTGTGGAGCAGCTGTTGTTTGGCGACCCAGCGTAGTGAATTCAGCTTCGACTGTATGAGGTTTACGTGATCGTTGGAAGATAGTTTGGAGTTGAAAACGACCCCCAGATCTTTGTGCGTTTGAACACTTGGAACTGAGGAGCCGTTAAGCACAGGCTCCAACGTTGTTGGGCTGCCCTTTAGTGAATAAATTATTTGTGCTGATTTTAGGGGGTTGATTTGGAGGTTGAAGGTATTCAGGTAGTCAGCCATGTCCTGCAGTTTGCTAGTGATTTGCTGAGTGGTTCCGGCTGCCGAGTTGGATGTCGATATCCTAGTAAGGAGCTTGACATCGTCAGCATATGTGATCCAATTGCACTTGTTGGTCACAAACGGCACCATGATTGCTGAGAAGAGAATGCCAGACAGGACCCCCCCCCCCACTTGAGGCACACCGGCAGTTATGTGACGTGTGAAGGTCTTTGTTCCGATATTTAGAACAAGGGTACTCTTCGATAGGAGAGATTCTAGGAACCAGAGAACATTGCCGCGAAAATTGAAGTAGTTTTCTAAGAGACGTAGAAGATTAGGTATATAGATTGCATCAAATGCGGTATGGATGTCAAGATATATAACTGACAATTCATGTCTTTGTTCAAAGGCTTCTAAGATGTGCAGAGTGGTTATAGTTGACCTTCCTGATATCCCATAGTGTATTTGCTGAGGACTGTCACAGAGAATTTGATGGGTGACAGACGGTAACAGTGCTTTCTCCAGAATTTTTAGCAATACAGAGGCGCAAGCGATGGGCCTATTTTGGCTTGGGAGCGTCGATTGTTGGTGCTTAGGAAGGGGTCAGACAGAGTACCTGTTCCACTGGGGTGGAAAGAAATGAACTTCGAGGCATCTGTTGTATAGGTTGAGGAGTGAATCGATGATGAAGACGCTTAAACATTTGATTATGATAGGTTGCCTGACGGCCGATTTGCATGCCAGGCTGAAAAGGATAGCCTAGATCATTCAGCAACATTGTCTATCCTGATGCTAAACTTGCTAAGTATTACTTATGTAATACACTACCCATAAGTAGTGCATCGTTTGATTTGATATTGCAAAATGGGTATTGCAAGTAGTGCAATAACTCGTATTTCGTTGTGAAGATATGAGATAAAATCAAACGATGCCGTTTACCTATGTAGTTAAATTTATGGGTAAACTATGGTGTATTTACACCGATATTATATATAATAAATAAATAATGCACGTCTTGTATTTTTTTTTTTTTTTTTTTTTATTTAGAGGGCAGTGTGCCGAATCCTACAAGCATTATTATATTACTCATCACGGTGACATGACATACTGGAACATTAAATATAAGATATCTTATTTAACGGACGTTCCATTTCGTAAAATTTTCCATTGCGATCTCTGGTTTTAGTACTTTAAAATTCTCTTTGGTGGCTCAATACTACAAATTCTATAAATATTGCATGCCTTGCATTTAGAGCGATAGGGTTCCCAATCGTTTTTAATATGACAAATAAAAAAAAAAAACCGGCAGAAACAAAGGGAATGGTTTATATTATCGAATTTGATTGTAAGAGCTTCAAAATTCTAATATCGTGTTTTAATTTGTTAAATTATAAACAGCACCTTGACAGATATAAGAAAGGTAAGACTTGAAATAGTTTTAAAAGTACATTCGAGCACAAGATATATTGGATCTGTTTAACAGCCTTCTGTTAACTAATATCTGATATTATACATAATTAATCCAAAAGTAGGTACATATTTAAATATATAGATATAAGAATAATTTGACAATATATTTTTTCATATATTTTTAAAAAGATACAGCTGAAAGATATTTTTGAACGCTACTGTGCTGCTGACTTTGTGCCACAACTAGCAGTTCGTTAGCATCGTGGAAACCGCCTTACCGGACCCGTGATATCTGAAATGTATAAGTAAGTCTTCCTTCTGGCAACTATGGCACAACCCCCCAATCAACTCTGATTTCAGTTGTACGTTTTGAAGAATATATGAAAAAAATATATTGATTAAATTATTCTTATACATATATTTAAATACGCACCTACGTTTGGATTAATTATGTATAATATCAGATATTAGTTAATAGAAGACTGTTAGACAGATCCAATATATCTTGTGTTCGAATGTACTTTTAAAACTATTTCAAAGCTTACCTTTCTTATATCTGTCAAGGTGCTGTTTATAATTTAACAATTTAAAACACGATGTTAGAAATTTGAAGCTCTCATGATCAAATTCGATATTATAAACCATTCCCTTCCTTTCCGACGTTTTTTTTTTTTTTTTTTTTCCATATTAAAAACGATTGGGTACCCTATCGCTCTAAATGCTAAAAATACAATGCATGCAATATTTATAGAATTTTCAGGATTGAGCTACTAAAGAGAATTTTAAAGTACTAAAGCCAGGGATCGCAATGGAAAATTTTACGAAATGGTACGTTCGTTAAATAAGATATCTTATGTTCAGGACAGGATTTTGGTGTTCGTAGTCCCTAGGCACTTTTATTCCGAAATGTGCTTAAAAGGTAAAAGTTTCTTCTGTTTTAACACTTTGACTACGAATCACGTCAATTAACGTGACTCAAGTTTAAACTATAATAAATGATGCACCACCTCAACTGACGAAGCGACCATCACTTCGATTTTTCTAGTTTCGAGAACAGTCACTAGATAGCGTATGCGTATTGAATTGAAGCTCCTAGAGTCGATTGTGCACACGTTTTCTCAGCTCGGGTTTCGTTGGTCACAGTGAAAAGAGTGAACTGTTTTTTCTTTTTTTTCCCTTCCTTCGTAGGGCCTAAAAGTTTCGTAAGCCTTAGACACTGTACCTAGTGCCTAATATGAAACCCGGCCCTACTTATATTTAATGTTCCAATATGTCATGTCGCCGTGATGAGTAATATAATAATGCTTGTAGGACTGGGCAATCTGTCCCTCTGAATAAAAAAAAAAAAATACAAGACGTGCAATATTTATTTATAGAATTAAATCAATGTGTGACATCTGTCAAGCGAATATCGATACGCTAGGATGGTTATCTCATTCCTGCTGGAGTTATCCTCCTTACATGCAACACATCACGACCTCCAAGTTCCATTAAAGCACACTACTTAAACTGATCAGTAAGGATTTACGTTCCCAATCAACTGAAGTATTTTAATTGCCAAAAGTGCGGCCACTCTCAAACAGCCTGTCATGGAAACCCTGCCTGTGCTCAAATGTGGTGTCAAAGATCACGAGAGCAAAGAATGTTCAGCTTCCAAGCCAATTTGTACAAATTGTTAAGAAGAGCACTCTGCATATTCTCGAGCAAGCCGGAAGGAAGAGAAATTTAAAAACTAGAAAGACAACTGAACATTTCTTGTCAAGGGGCCATCGCTTCTTGGCGTGTCCAACGCTTTCTGACCTCTTGATAGGAATTTAGGAAATTTCAATTAATAAATAGCGGAAAGCCTTCATACGCCCCGCAGATTTCCAGGAAGTGTACCCTTGGAACACAAATAGAGAAGATGATACCACCATCAGATTCATTCACTCCTCTCTGCCTGCCATTTATTGATTTTATTAAAACCAGCTTAAAAGAGGGAATCAATTGCTAAACCTATATCACTAATTCCTAAACCAAAAATGATAAGCATTATAAACATCTTCTTCGAGCCATCTCTGTCGAAGAACATCGATTAATGTTACCCCTTCCCCAAAAAGACATTATATTCCTATCGTAGCGTGAACTCCAACTAGGTTCTAATAGAAGTATCAGAGGAAGAAGACTGTTCTGAACTGAAGCCACGAGGGGTGACAGCTGCAAAAAGAATATTTGGTTTAGTGGTGTAAATCAAGTACCGACTAGAAACCTCATCTTTCCTTTTAATCGCAGGTAGGTACTTGTAATGCCCGGTAAGGCCATATGTACTGAATCCCTTAAGATGCTTCTAGCGTCAAAAACTTGGATACTCCCAATTAGTCAGTTTTGGTGTCCTTGTGTGCGTTCGATGGGGTGAAAAGAACCAATTGTGTGAACAACAGAAAAAAAAGTGCCCTCTTTGTTGACGATTTCAGTACCATTTTCAGCCATATAATATGGGGTTATTGACAGGTAACTACAACAAGCCTTTGACCATCTCACCTCCTGGGCAATGGCCGATAGTTTCAGGTTCACAGATCACAAGACTGTCTGCGTATACTTTTGTTACAAACGAATCCTTCATTCTGAACCAGAACTAAAGCTCGGCACACATCATTTCAGTAGCACCCGATAAAAAATTCTTAGGGCTTTTATTGGATAATAAGTTGACATTCCTACTGCATATATATCAACTGCGGACAGAGGTACACAAGGGGACTACGGACCACTATCCTGCAATTCTCCCATCTAAATTACATTATGGGTTTCAAGTGTATGTGTCAGTTGCAAACATCGTACTTCATTTACTTGTTCCAGTTCATGATGCGGACAGAGTACACAAGGGGACTACGGACCACTATCCTGCAATTCTCCCATCTAAATTACATTATGGGTTTCAAGTGTATGTGTCAGTTGCAAACATCGTACTTCATTTACTTGTTCCAGTTCATGATCAGGCCATCCGCATTACTACTGGAGCAGTTAGACTATCTCCTCTCTGAAGTCTACGTGTCGAAGTAACTGAATCACCGCTGTCTCTAAAATATACTTTTCAACTAAAACTCCTGCCAAACAACCCTAAGTGGACATCCATTTTCGAGTCATTATAAGCAAATCTCTATCATACTATCAGACTGTCCCATTGGTTTTAGTGTCCAAGAGCTGTTTAGCGAGTTTAGCATCGGAGTAGACAATGTTGCTGAATGATCTAGGCTATCCTTTTCAGCCTGGCATGCAAATCGGCCATCAGGCAACCTATCTATCAAAAATTGGGGAAGAGCCAACACTCCACCTTTTGTCTTCCTGTAACTCTATACTGCTCATCGAGTGGACTGTATATTCACAGCAGAGTTAGTATTAGTATTAACAGTGGTAAATAATGAAAGAATAATGAAAGAAAACAAGCTTATACAGCATTAACCCCCACCCAAAATTCGTTTCATTTATCCACCCCTTCCAATAATTTGTCTCCTTCCCATAATTTAGTCAAACTATCACTTTCCACAACGTGTGGAAGCTTGTTCCAAATATCAAGCACCCTTTGGCTAAAGGCAAACGACTGCACATCTATTTTGTAACCATCCTTTCTCAATTTGAATAATATCCCCTCATGTGCATAATTTGAGCAACAGTAAGAAACCCCTCAGCATTGAATTAGCTCAAACCATTCAAAGCCTTTAACACCTAAATCTGATCACTTCAGAGGTGCCTAGTCTAACAGATAGGGAAATTTGCAGAACTGAAGCCTTTCTTGGTAAGAGCATACCCCTTTGTCTTCGTCATCATCTCGTTTCCCTTCTCTGTACTTGATTCCGCAGCCTTAATCCTTCCTAAAATGAGACCTCCAGACCAGGATGCAGTACTCAAGATTGGCGTGACCGTTGTCTTATACAATTGGATAATGACGTCCTTATGCTTGCTAGAAAAGTTCCTGTAAATCGTTGACAAACCTCATGAGCGCTCCTGGCAGCCAGTCTGCACTGCTCAGAGAACTTCATATCTGACTGCACGGATAACGGCGCAGTCAGAAAGACTATAACAGTTATTGTAATCTGTAACAGTTATTGGTCGATGCAACACGACCTCAATCCCAGACGTGATACCGAGGTGGTTCACCAATCCCGCCACTACTATCAACGATTGTGGCTTGAGTCACTGCCCATATCTGGTTGTCATAGAATTTTTAACGCCAATAGAGGCGTGCAGCTACACCCAATCATGGAGACCGTAGTGTTACTGCATGACAAATGCTGGCAATCAGCCCATGTACGCAGCCAGCATCCACAAGAATTACCTAGTCCTACACTGTGATCCTTTAGCATTCGCGTATCCTCTCTCGCGTGCTCTCTTTTTACTCAACATGACAACGCTCTGCCATTCCGTTTGTAACGTTTCATATTTGATATTTATGTATGTATTTCACGCAACTGACGAAGAGATACTTAAATCTTGAAAGTTCCTGTTAATTACTTATTAAACCCAGTTACTGTTCTTCCGGTCGCACTGAATTTCTTTTTCATATATGGAAACCGGTATCACAGGCCTCTTTTAATTTCATTGGAACAGTTATTGTTAGATTTCTATTAAACACAATTACATATTGCCGTTCTAAGTTTCTCCTCCCCTGGAATTGTTACGCTAACTGTGAGTGAATACCCTACTACTTTCCTCTTAGCTCTTATGGCTCCTGCGAACAATGTTCATATTTTCCCTACTTGAAGCAATTATGACTTCATCGGTCAGCAGTCCAGATCTCTGTCCGTTTAATTGTAGTATTTTCTATTTATTGTACAGATTATTAATTTCTTCATTAACTCTATTTCCCATTATCAATATAAATTCTTTCTACTCTCTCTCTTTTACATTTCTTAATACTCGCAAAAAGCCAGGAAATTTTTTGTTCCTCACCGAGGAGCATGCATCTCTATTCTTTTCCCAACAATTAATACAACATAGTTGGCTCCTCCTCTCCTTACAAACTTTAGATGTACTGTATGCCTTTTCTTTCCACAATGAGCATACTGAATCCTTACTTCTACAATTCCTTGAAGTATGGCCAAATTTTTGGCATTTGTAACATATAGTTATTATTAATTAAATAATTGTAATGACAACTTGCATTCCCACAAATATTTTTTGCTCTGTCTTAATAAAATTTCCTCGTTTTCTACTCACTTCTGTTATCCAGTTTCTTCCATTTTCGGTTTTATTTTCACTGGAAAATCTAATTACGAATTTTTGATTCATTTCTTCCCTTGAAATTCTCACATGAACAATATTCTCCTCATACACAACAGCTAAAAAAGTCTTCTTTGCTTATTTCCTTTTCCACATCATAAATAATATTCTTAGTCCAGTTTTTTCGGCGTTTCAAAACTATGTTCAAGACTTTTAATTCTCTCATTGTTTCTTAATAAATCTAGTTCTTTTCGTGTCACAGTTTTGGCTATTTCTCCCTTATTTGCAATTTTGCTTACTTTCCATATTGTAACGCTCTTCATTTTCTCTTTAATTTCCTCAATGATTGCCTTCTCAAGGCCGTCACCATTTTTTAAATCTGAACTTTCCTTGGCTTTAATAATTAAGTCATTGTCATAATCCCCTTTCCTTTCCCTGATTTCCTCGCAGAATCCTAATGATTCGCCTCTTTATTCTCTCTTTTTATATTTTTCTTAATCACTGTATAGTTTTTCTCTTAATAACTTTGTCGTCTCCTGTTTTGTCCTAATTATTTCTTCTTCATTGGTAGTAATTTCTTCCTCCATATAAGTAATTTTGTCTTTGAATTTTTCTTTATTCACTCCCAACTGTATAAGTGCGCTCTCCAATATTCCCCACCGTTCGAAAATATCACTTGTAACCTTTCTTCTCACACCTTTTTTTTTTTTTTTTTTTTTTGCAAATAAATATCGTTCAATATCTCTTCGCAATGCCATGAACAATTTATTGAAAGAGTGTAGTTTTATACTTTGTGTTCATCTATACCCTATTTGTTGATCTTCCATATTCTCAGTGATTCCTTCATTTGTTGTCAATTCTACAGGAACTGTGGGCCAGTTCAGTTCCGAATTCTCCTTTCGTTACACTAGTATCTTACTTCCATAATTTATTCCATTTTCCTTTTCTTCATTTTTTTTCTTTGCTTGTTGTAAATCTTGTGCTTTATTTTTACTCGTTAATGCCATATCTAAGGCAGTGTTCTCTTTCACATTTAGATCTGTTCCGCCTGTCTTTTTTTCTTATTAGTGTTTTGCCGTCATTTTCTCTATTTTTTCCACATTTTTCTTTCTCCGACTTCGTCTCAAACTCAGGCTTGGCTATATAGTACCATGAGATGATGATGATCCGCCATTTTTCTCTTCGGCATAGTTTAATCTTACACTGGTGTGCAAAACTTAAGGACCAATCAAGTTTTCACCTGTAGCTTCTCATTGGAATGGCCTGTATATGGAAAAACATACCAAAGGAATCTCGTGAGGTACAGAAATGATGAAGGAAACAACACCGACACAACAACGGGAACAAAACGGTACAGAGGGACTTTATTCAAAAATGGCAACATAGCACTAGCTGCCATGTTATAGATGCATCACTGCCAAAGATGGAACAAAGGGAAGAGGGGTCCTTATTTGGAGATATGGCCATCCCTAATGTCAATGTAGGCTTTGCACCGCCTGTTCGTACTTAGAACAATGTTGTCGAAAAGTTCTTGCGGTAACATCGTCCATTCCTCTGTCAGCGCCATCTTCAGCTGGTGAACATTTTTTGATGGATGTGGACGTGTCGCTAGGCATCTCCCGAGAGCGTCCCATATGTATTCGATGGGATTTAGATCGTTGAAACGGGCAGGCCAATCCATACGAACAATATCCTCACTTTCCAAAAGCATATCAATAGCTGCAGTGCGATGGAGTGTGGCATTATCATCCATAAACACAAACTCGGGGCCATTGGCACCTCGAAACAAATGGGGAAGGATTACCTCAGTACAGTAGCGTGCACCGGTTCCAGTACCGCCTTCCAGTATCTGGAGTTGTGTACGTCCATCCAAGATAACGCCTCCCTAGACCTAGATCGTCATATCGATCCCTTTCAGTGATGTTTGCGGGGTGATACCGCGTGTCAACCTCTTGCCAGATTAGCTGACATGCAGAATCGCTGCTGAGTCTGAATCTGTTCTCATCAGTAAAGAGTACCTTACCCCATTGCGCTGCTGTCCAGTCCTTGTGTTCGATGGACCGCTGTAAACGGTGTCTCTGATGGGCAGGTGTTAAAGGGACACAGCGTACTGGCCGTCGGGCAAACAGTCCATTTTTGTGGAGTCGCTTGGCTACAGTAACCCGCGATATCCTGCGTCCTCTGCTCCTGTGCAGCTGGTTTGCAATGGATCCCGCTGTCTGGTGTCTGTCCCTCTTAGCCTGTAGAAGTCATCATTGGGAGTTGTTTTTGCCGTTGTTTTTACAACTTTTCGAATGACGACCACCACTGGTCCTTCGAACAGTTGTATCTGTCGTTCTGAAAGCCGGCACACACACACACGTGAGACGATGCTATGGGCGATACCGAACTCTGCAACCACACCCCTCGCACTTCGAGCTTCCTAATTATTATTCGACCCCGGGTAAAGTCATCCAGATTTTGTCTACTTGCCATTTCGTTGTCTGTAGCACTGCATGAAACTAATCGAACGTCTGTAACAATCGTGCTCACCATTCGGTAATTTACCCTTAACTGCTGTTTTTATCTGTTTATGTGAGCCCTCTCATCACGATTCAATTTTTTGCATGTCACCAGCTTTGTACTGAACGGTCACAGTTATGCAAATCGCCACAGTTTCGTTTGATTTTGTGGTTGTAACCTTTAGAAATAGTGTTGGTCCTTAAGTTTTGTACACTAGTGTACTTTTTAAGCTAAAAAGTTTAGAAAGCTTGGCTTTATAAACCTGACTCAACATTTTCTAGTGCTCTACGTTAAACAGTCTCTTGCCGTTCTTATCCCTCTCATTCACCTCTACTTCTTCAAGCATGGTTTTTTCTCTCGGAAACCTGGGTTTTTTGTTCAGAAAATCTACCACAGAACACACGCAGTTTACAGAAAATATACACGGAGCATTATGGCCTTAGTTGTCGATGCCCCTAAAACCCTATTACAACAACAACAGCACTTGCAAAGTAATCTGATTGAGGTGTTAAGACTTTAATCGGATTGAGCAAGCGCAATGGTGATGGGATTTTTCCTGTCGCCCAGACCACACGCATGAGGGCACAAATTTGCCTTTAGCCGTTGGGTGATTGTTTGCTGGAACAAACTTCCATCTGTTCTTGTGGAATCTGATAGCTTAAATAAATTCAAGGAAGAACTAGACAAACAATTGGAGGGAATGAGCAGATGAAATGGCAGGTGTCGTTTTTTTTTTTTTTTTTTCTTCCGCTGATGCTTTATAAGCTTGCTCTTTGCATCATTTGTCATTTCTATTGCAAATGCTAATGTTAATAAACTTCTCCCCGACAAGTCACTGGATATTAAAAAATAGCAACAAAGAAAACCACCCAAAAAAGCGGGCATGAAAAGTAACAGAGACAACTGTTGTGTTACTGTTGCATACAAGGCTGGAAATCAAACTAAAGCCATTGTGCATTGCTAAAAAGTTGAAAAATCCGGTGTATGAAGCACGTCAACATGAAATCTCTACCCGTGATTTATAAAAATAGCTGCAACGCTTGGACGACAAATGATATTTTTGCTTCGTGGTGTGAAAATTAGTTTGTACCATCGGCGAGACGTCGCTTGATTTCCAACAAAGTTGAAGAAAATGCTCTGTTACTGTCGGTTCACTGGCCGTATTATCCTTCGGTTGATGTCCTGAAATCGAAAGGTAGCAAATCAGAATCACGTTTCTGTCAAGGAATACAACTGCACTAATTCAGCCCATGGACCAGGGCATTAATCGAGCCTTCAAAGGCTGCTGTCGTGGTGAGCTAGTTGCTGGTGTTGTGAAATCAGAAATTGAAGTTCTAGAATTTCTGAAAACATTATCACTAAAAGACGTTTCATATAATATTCGATTAGCATGGGAGAAAGTAAGCTCAAAGGTAATTAAAAACTAATGTAATGTATTGGAAAATACGAGATCACTAATAATAAGTTTGAATTAGCAATATTTTCAGAACATGGAGCAAAGGATGCTTGTAATGTGCTTGATGGCAGTCTTGTAGCAAATGACTGGATGCGCATTACTTGAGCAAGGAAGAAATTATTGCCTCTCTGAAGAGAGGGAAGACTATCGACAAACGGAAGGTCAGTGACATTGGGGATAACTCAGAAGATAATGTGGATGACTTCTGGAAAAAGCACCAGAAATTAATAAAGTGAATGCAAACATTAATGAGGTGATGTCGTTGTTAGAATGTCATTGTGGTATTGAACATCTTCATTTATTGCATCAGACTAGTATTAAGAATTATGTACTGAAAAAATGCTGTCAGTTCTGTCAAACTAAATTACATGACTATTTCAGAACGGAAGCGTAAAATACAAGTCCATAACAGCCTTAGAATTAGTACTAAATACTTAGTACTTATACTAAGTACTTAGTATAAGTACTAAGTACTAAGTATAAGTACTTATACTTAGTACTTATACTTATACTAAGTACTTAGTATAAGTACTAAGTACTAAGTATAAGTACTTATACTTAGTACTTATACTTATACTTATACTAAGTACTTAGTATAAGTAATAAGTACTAAGTACTTAGTACTTATACTTAGTACTTATACTAAGTACTTATTATTAGAATTAGTACTAAAGGGAATGATATAAGCTTTAATACCTTATGCCTTTTATTCTGTATTCTCATAAAACTTATTTACTAAACTTTACTTAGTAAATAAAGAATTTATTTTCTAAGTAAAGTGTATTTATATTTAAAAAAAAAAGCTGGGAAAAAGTGTTAAAATCTTTTTGGCTATAACGTGCTTCGCTTACAACACGGATATTAAAGTTACCCCGTGCTTGTATTTCAAAATAAGCACAGTCGCTGCTGTTCTTTGCCAGGGATGTCTCGTAATTTGCCTTCGTTTGCCTAGCTTCTTTGTTACTTGATTACAGACTAATTTATGTATACGTTAGGCATCTGTATTGCCTGATGATTTGTATGCTCCCACGCATTTTTCTTCTCTGCCAATAGTCTCAGTTCATTTGACATCCATTTAGTTTTAAGCCTTGAACAGTATTTCTTAGTTGGTATGAAACGCCTAGTAGCTTCTATGATTATTTCCCTGAATGCTTCACATTTAGAATTTCCTGTTAGTATTATTATCATCAGTTGTTGTCACTGCATAAAATTTAAAATCTCTCTGAGACCACCGTATCACCGTTACGAAAGCAAAAGCCTTTCCCTTTTCTCTTCACCGTACTTATATCTATTCGCAAATTCCACATCGGTTCACTGTGATTACTGCCACCATGTCTCCGATATTCCTACAATGTCTGCTTTTGATATTTAATGACAACGTCACAGTCATCAAATTCGTTTACAGTGCTCCTAACATTGGTTCTCTTGTTCTTACTCTTAGTTACCCTAATTCAGCCCGTGTATTTACTTGTTCCGTGACGAATCACATCCCCGACACCCCCCTCTCTTTCCTGGCTGCTACATGTTCCTCTAGTTCGGGGGTGGCCAACTTAATTTGTGACGCGATCTACTTTTTTTTTTTTTTCCAAAATGTTCGGGGATCTACCATCTCAAGAATTTCATTGCATATGGTTAAAAAAGTTAATCAACACATATTGAAAATTGCTGCTTATAAATATTAAAATTAAATACAATTCGGAATTCTTATTTTAAATTAACATATATTTAATTTGTGCGAAGTTTGTCTTCATCTGATCTTATTTGAAACAAAGACGAAGGATCGCTCTACTCTTATGAGTAGAGCGATCCTTCGTCTTTGTTTCAAATAAGAAAAGGCCGATTCGCAAATAAGAAAAGGCAGATATGTGGAACCGAAACAGGAATTTAAAAGTTCACTGCATTTTTTTTTTTTTTTTTTTACATTTGGATACTTTTTCTCGGCAAACATATTTCCAAGTCTTTTTCTGATATCGTTTCGCAATGTAATAATTTCATTTTCAAGTAATATTTTCTCCATGTGAAAAATCTCAGCGATTTTTTCTGCAATTTGTTTCGTGTCTAAGTTCGTATCTAACCATTAAATGGATAAAAATATATTGAACGATGTCTTCAATTCTTTTAAAATCGCCGAATATGGTTTCAAAATCAATCACACTTTCTCAATTTCAGAAACATATTTCTCACTATTAAATTCAAAAACAGGATTTCACATCTGGTGAGTATTTGCTTTGCACACCCGGGGCCCTGAGCTGGATATCATCATTCTTTTCTTTCTTGGTGATTTCCTTCTACTTCTGATTCTCTCTCTCTCTCTCTCTCAGAGTAACTCAGAAAAAAAAATTTTGGATGGTTTTTGGCATAAGCCTCAGTCTTCCTTGCACCATACGGTTAATAATAATAAATAATATTTTTGCAAATGATCTTACATATTTGCAAAATGATAGAATTTTTTTTCTTTGAGATCCTTAGCCATTGCCAAATATTGATATTTATTATGCAGAAATACTACTAATCATATCACCCACATTTTTATTTTTTTCCAAATTCAGATCACTTTAATTTATTGGTAAAATCTGACAAAAAAGCCAGCCCACACAACCACTCCGTATCTTTTAGCTGCTGATAATCATCTCCCCTTTGATCAACAAATTTTTTAAAATTTCATTCAGCAAATTTCGAAATCTCTGTAGAAAGTTACTCCGACTCAGCCACCTCACATCTGTGTGTAATATCAGATCTGGTTCATTTTCATCGAATTGCATTTTGAAATGTCTCCTTTGAAGAGATTGTCCTCTGATGGAATTCACGATTTCGAAAGCGATGTTCATAACACTTTTAGTATTTAATCTTTTTGCTGGCTAACACTTGTTGGTGGATGATACAGTGGTAATTCAAAAAAATCTGGGAATTCATCATCCTTTTGGCACAATGCGATGAATCCGTTAAGATGCCCTGTCATTGCTTTAGCTCCATCTGTTGTTATTGATACGAGCTTAAATAGTGGTAATTTAATTTTTTCAATAAAATTTTTGAATGCGTTAAATTTATCAATATCTCTATTTCTTTCTTTTAACGAAACCATACCGAGCAGTTCTTCTCTAGTAGCAAAATCATCGAAAACCATAAGAATAAAAACGAGCAATTGAGCTGTATCACTGAAGTCTGTAGATTCATCCTGTTGTAAAGAAAAGGACACACAATTAGCAATATGAGCACGCAGTTGTTCGCTCACGATTTTACTCATTTTTTCGATGCGCCGCATCACAGTATTTCGAGATAATTGCAGATCTTGAAGAGCACTTTTAAGCCACGGATGCATTGCAAATCGAACAACAACATTTTTCTTTTATCATTACAAAAAAGTATTCTAGTTCCCACTCTTGATGAAAATGATACGTTTACTCTTTTTCGTAGTATTCATTTTAAATCAAAGGTTTCGACACATACACTGCTCTCCACAACGTAACTGCGTGAATTTTCAGTCGACAAGCCTAGTGGCTGCGGGGCGACAAAGTTCACGTGATTCAACGGATTTGTAATAAGCGTATGCAGTGGGGCGCATAATAATAATAACATTTAGATTTGGACTAATCTATTTTTTATATATATTTAAAACTCGTCGTGCCGTGATCGACCGAAATTAAAGTCACGATCGACTTGTTGGCCACTCCTGCTGTAGTTTATTGATTTCCAAAATTAGAAAACTTTAAAACTTTTTCTTATACCTGTACTAAATTAAATTACCCTTACGTCGATTCGGAGAAAACGTTGATTATCCATTGTTAAGAGAAAACTATGGGAAAAGGAAAGAAATACATTTGCGCCTTTCTGTTTAAAAAAAAAAAAAATTGTTCAAATTGTATTATTATCATTATTGTATTATTAATTGTATTATTATCATTATATGAATTTGTTGCGATCATAAAAATGCTCCTTTTTTTCCCTCTCCTTTGAACGATTGTGTGTGTTTGTTGAGTGTTTTTTTTTTTTTTTTTTTTCCTAACTGAGAACAAAAGCTAATGTTTAGGAATTGTACGTTCCTCTTTCCACAACTGCGAATTACTATTTATGATATTTCAAATTATTTATATTTATACTATATGCCGTTGAAACTTTGATATAAATCCTCGGATTCTCGTTATTGAAACATTTCCGTTGCTTAATTAACTTAGTATTCTTGTATCATGGATGGCCCATTGAGATGATGATTAATCAATAACAAGCTGATCCCAACTGACATTTAAGAATGAGGAACCGTGCGCTTGCGCATATGCGTGTCGCGTGTCCCTCAGTTGTCTCTCTCATCTTCCATTCCCCTTTTGCGAAAAAGCGGGTGGTTGAGTCGACAACAATCGATATTCTCGTTCCCTATATCTCTAAATTTGTTCACGCGATAAGTGGCCCGAACTATAAAGTGGCGTGCGTCTGTTTGAGTTGCCGATTTCGACGTAGAGATCTCGCCTGTGAAAGATTTTTTTTTTTTTTTTTTAATAATTTTTCATTCTTTTATTTGTTTACTTTGTTTATTAATTTATTTCAAAAAATTATATGGATTAAAATTATTTCGATTAAAATTATGTACCGTAATAAATATTTGGATAGCAGCTGGTGTAGCAGGTAAGTTCGGCTAAGTTGTTCTTTTTGTGGCATGGTACGCAGATACATCGGAATGGATAAAACTGAAAATTTAAGATTAAGCAATCAACTAGAATAACTTTTGATTTGAAAAGTGAAAAACTAAGTTGGACTACTAAAATTTCAATTTGGCCTTACGTAACTGAATGGTTAGGAACGAGAGTCACCAAAAAGCGTGTGCATTAGCACACGCTATTTGGTGACCTGTGGTTCAAGCCCGTTATTGCTAACTGCGATTAACGATTGTATTCCTCATTTATTGCAAATATCTCTGACCTGGTGGTCGTGATGAAGTATAAACAAGAACATTTATTTATTTACTTTTCTACAAGTTTGGTCCTTGTTTTCGACATACACTCCCGGAATCACAGCGTATGACAACATTTTTTTTTTTTTTTTAATTAGTTACGACAATGTAAGGTTTAATAATAATAAAAAAACTCAGTACAAAGTATTTTAAGATTTTTGATTAAGCACTGAAAGATTTACAGCAAAAATTTTTGATATGTTTACTATTAGCAACTATACTGATTTTTCATTAAAATCAGTATAGTGATAAAATCTCCGCGAGATTTTATCACTGTCTTACACTGACGTGGCATTCTGGTAATTAATTTTGTAATAGTGTCTATAATAGTCTAATAACAATCTGTTCCAAATGATCTGCAAGGTTTCCCATAAATTTTGTGAAGATGAGAAGATTTCATGTACTTCACAGTCTAATGATCCCATAAAGCTCTATAAAAAAAAAAAAATCTTTATTTGTCCTACCAAAATGAATAAAGTGTTACATTGATGAGTGACAAATTCCCTTCATGGCAGTAAATGCCAAATGATTCACATACAGTATAATAAAACGTAAAGGAATAGAAAATATACAGTGGCGGACAAAAAAAACTGCATCACTTGTGAATTTTGCAAATAATGTGTTTTGCGCTGCTTTGTGTGAAATGTTCGAAATGCAGTTTTAGATGGGATATATATTTCTGTAAATAAAATCCAATAAAAAGACTCCACCTGATATACCTAATTGCCATAAATATCTCCTCAAAGGGTAAAATGCGTAATTAATGGAAATATGAGATATCATGCAAATGGCAATCATAACCAAACATACATTTTATTGCATTTACGTGTACAAATTGAAATGACAAATTAACGTAATAGTATTATGTACTGTAAATCAGCAAAATAAGTCCTCAATATTTCGTTGTTCCTCCTCGAACTGCAATTACAGCCTGGCAACGATCTGGCATAGAGTTAATCAACTTTTGGATATACGGTTGCCCAATTTCGTGGTACCACACCCTTACAATGCTACTCTGCAGATGAATCTTACTTATTGGCTTCTTCTGAGCAATTTTAGACGACATTATGTACCAGCAATTTTCAATAGGGTTCAAATCTGGACCAACACTGTAAAGCCACCAAAGTCCGAGGCTGTAATGCCAGCATTTCTGAGGTATGACTGCACCTTAAGGGAGAAAAACGAGGAAAACATTGATGTATGTTTTAAGCCTTGTGAGACAAGAAGACAAACTCATCATCAAATCTAAATTAAATAAAACTTACAAATTTTGCTGTGTGTCCTGTTGAAAATGCAGTTTTGGACGTCTGTGTGGTGATCCCTAATAAAGGCACTCTTTCAGGCACTCCTTCAAGACAGCAGTGTAGGTTTGTACATTATGTTAATAAACTTAATTCGCCACACCCCTTTGCTTGTTATGCATCCCCAGACCTGACCGGCGGAGAACTTTACAGTTGGTGTTATGCAGTCAGGATGGTATGCCTCCGATTTTCGTCTTCTGACATATCGTTTCCCATCCGAGCCATGCAGATTGAATTTCGATTCGTCAGAAAAAATGACGGTGTCCCATTGCTCTTTTGTCCATGAAACATGCGTTTTAGCCCAAGCAAGTCGCTTCTTCCTCATTTGTTGGGTCAACAAAAGCTTCTTCTTGGGCCGATAGGCATGCAGACCACATTCCGAAAGCCTTTTTTGGATAGTTCGTGCACTTGTTTCAACTGCAGAGGCCATCTCAAAGTCCAGTTTTAGATCAGGAGCACTAGCGTGATGATTAGGAAGGCATAGCCATTTCAAATATCGATCTTGGGAAGGCTGAGTCACTCTTACGGCCTGATCCAGGTCTTCGCTACACATCACCGGTTTCACGCTTTAATTTCAGGACCCGGGATGCTGTTGACTGGTGGCAGCCTATTTTATCAGCGGTAGCATGCATAGAAATCCCTACCTGGGACAGAGCAACAGCTACACTTTTTTTTCTTGGTGCCAACTGAACACATGGAGCCATGCTTACACCTCCGCAAAAACAGGATACTAATGAGCGTGTAGATCCTTCCTACGCCGTATTTATAGAAATGGCTGATGCAAAACCTTGAAATTACTGTCTGATGCAACAGAAGCGTTATCTGACGCAATACCTTTGCTTTGCGACAAACAAAGTGACTAATCAAACAATATCTTATACATTTCACTACAAATGTTACTTTTTTTTTTAAGGTGATGCAGTTTTTTTGTGCGCCACTATATAGTAGTGATTAGATTTACATTTCATTTCTGTCTAGAGTCCTGGCAGTTAATGTACAAATTGCTCAGTATATCGGCACCACACACTGAACACACTTTAGACATCGTACACTTATTCACATGAGCACACCATTGAGTACACACAGTCGTTCGAAAAACGCATAGAACTGTTAGGCGACAGTAGACTGAGCGAACTACATGCGGTTTGTTTCCTATAGTTCGGATCTTCTTTTAGCCTTTTAAGGTCAACTCCAATTTGAGATAAGGTGTGGATTGGTTCCAATGCCCTGGCTAGTATGAACATATCGGCCATCTTCGGTCTGTTAGCCTTTATCCTCAGTGATCGGATGGCGGGACGTGCCACTCACAAAGCTGCCAGAAGTACGGTGATGATATGAAGCCAGCCTTCATCTTTATTATAGTTATCAGTCGTTTCCAGGCAGTGATGTCTGGTAAAAGCTGTAGTTTCAGCTGTGCAAGCTACATGGTCCTTTACTGATGGGGGATTTGGTGTCGCAACTTCATTTCCGGCTTGGAAAGCGTTCAGTATCGCGGCTTGCACTGTAAGGAGGTTGGTAATTGCTGATCTATTAGATTAGCATTAGTAGAGGTATCTGATGCAAAGAGAGCAAGCTTATACAGAAAAAAAAAAAAACACTACCCATTTCACCTATCCATTCACTCCAAATGTTTGTCCACTTCTTCCTTGAATTTATTTCAGCTATCAACTACCACATCGGCAGATGGAAGTTTGTTCCAGCAATCAACTACCCGCTGGCTAAAGGCAAATTTCCACACATCTATTCGATAACAGACTGTCTTCAATTTCAGTTTTTGCCCCCTCAGATTTGTAATCTGAGGAAGAGGAAGAATCCTATCAGCATTGATCCTGTTCAACCATTCAAGGCCTTATACACCTCAATCAGATCACCTCGCAGGTGTCTAGTCTTCAGACGCTGCGATTTGTAGAATTTAAGCCTTTCTTCGTAATAACACCCCTTTGTTCCCTTCACCAGTCTTGTTGCCCTTCTTTGTACTCGTTCTAGCAACTCTACATCCTTTCTAAAATGAGGCCTCCACACCTGTACGCAGTACTCAAGGTGTGGCCCGACTATTGCCTTATACAAGGGGATAATCACCTCCTTATCCCTGCTAGCAAAATTCCTATATTGTATATTGACAAGACCCCCATTACCTACTCTAGCAGTCTATTTGCACTGCTCAGAAAACTTAATATCTGACTGCACAATTTTTTTTTTATGAAAACCCCAAACATGAAAGGTATCAAAATCTATAGTACTTAGTACCGTGCATGGGTTGAAGGAGAAGTATGGGGGGTGGGGGATGCCGGAAACTTTGCTCTAGAGACTAAACATGGGTTTCACCACTTCAAGCCTCCAATAAGCCAAGTGCTGGTATTTCACCGGTTGATGAAAGTCATCTACCACCTACAAATTTATCCCCAGGTCTCTTTTATTCACCGCTACCCTGAGTGTAACACCACGCAGTTGGTACATTTCTCTGGGATTACTGATATACGCACATGCAGTACTTTGCATTTGTCAATGTTAAACTTCAGCTGCCACTTCTCTGCCGAACTTTGCCAGATCCTGTTGCAGCATCATATTGTCATTACTGTTATTAACAGCTCTGCCAACCTTTGTATCATCTGCAAACTTGGACATTAAACCTGTTATGCCTTCATCAATATCATTGATAAATATACAAATCAACAATGGATCCAACACCGAACCCTGGGGGACACCACTAATAACATTAGTCCACAAAGAGCAGTGTCCATTGATTACCACTCTCTGTCTTCTCCCACTCAACCATCAATTTATCCATTGTATCAACTTGCCGTTAATGTCATACTGCTTCAATTTGTACAGTAGTCTTCCATGTGAAACTGTATCAAAAGCTTTCCTAAAATCCAAGTATTATTTTTTTATTGCTGGATGCAAAAAAAATATTTTTTTGCATCCAGTTCCTTTGTGACCACGTCATAGCATACAATCAAATTGGTCAGACAAGACTTCCCCTTGACAAACCCATGCTGTGTCTGAATTATTGCTGCAGTCTTGTCTAGATGATCTTGCAATGCTTCTTTAACCAGTTACTCCATTATTTTCCCTGGAACAGAATTCAAACTAACAAGTCTGTAATTATTCGTCTCACCCTTCGACCTCCCCCCCTTTGTGAATTGGAGATACATTTGCACATCTCCAGTCCATGGGGACTTCCTCTGAGTCCAAGGATGGTCTCATAATTATGAATAAGGGTTTGCTTACTTCCTTTGCCGCCTCATTTAATATAACTGGATAGATCCCATCCACCCCAGGTGCCTTTTTTTATGTTTAACTTCAACAATTTCTCCTCCACTTTGCTCTGAGCAGGGCCGGTTTTAGGCTGTTGGCCGCCCCTATCAATGCGGATCGCAAGTAGATTCATAACCTAACCAAACTCATGAGAGCCTACTAGTATGTTTTTATGACAGTTCCGTATATTGACAGGTGTATAAAAATTCATAAATATATTTGATATATTTATTTTAATTTTATTCAAATCAAAAATGTACAAGGTATATAAAACAGAAGTAACAAAATGTACCGATAAAGTGAGAACTGCACTCTTCTTGCTTTCTTATTTGCCAATTCATCAATAACATCTGATAATTCTAAACTTTCACACAATTCCTTTTCTATAGCTAGATCATTAAACCTAGCATTTCTGTAGTCCTAGATCATTAAACCTTTCTTGAGTCATTGACGTTCTTAAATATGTTTTATAAGGTTGAGTTTCGAAAAATTCCTTTTATTTGATGCTGCACTAACTGGTAATGTCAGAAAAATTCTCAAACCTATAAACAGATCAAGAAATGATGACAAGTTATTTTTTGTAATATATGTCAAATTTTTTAATGGATCTGTAATTCTACTGCTCAAAATTCTATATGTTATCAGCTCATTGAAAAGCTGAAGACCATCAATTCCTTAATACCTGTGCTTCATTTATTAATTTGAAGGGAAACATAAATCAAAACAAGATTTTTTTCATTTCCTCTTCAGTAATTTCTCCAAATGCACAAAGAAATTTAAATACATTATTACA
The DNA here is from genome assembly GCF_048544385.1 of Mastigoproctus giganteus. Taxonomy (NCBI): domain Eukaryota; kingdom Metazoa; phylum Arthropoda; class Arachnida; order Uropygi; family Thelyphonidae; genus Mastigoproctus; species Mastigoproctus giganteus. The sequence continues at coordinate 20,913,746 of NC_143588.1, read as the reverse complement.
TTCTTTTAGATTTTCAAAAATTTCCTGAATGGAATTTAAGGCTGTTTATGTTCCCATGTGAATGTTGGTATGGCTTCTTAATTTTACGGTAACGTTTGTTACGTTATTTTTATGTTTAATTTTCATTGTGAATGGGCCATTAGAGAATACAATATTATTTATTAACAATGCCACGTCCGCTATTTTATCGCCGACCACTATATAAAAATAATATTAAATTACATTTAAATTTTATTCTTTAAAGTGCACTATCAGCCGCCCTAGGGTTTTGGGCGCCTGCGTGCATGCAGGCACTGCACACCTACCAGAACCGGCCCTGGCTCTCAGTTATTACAAAATACAGTATATATTTTTTTTATGTAAACTCCAAACACGAGAGGTATTAGAACCTATAGTACTTAGTACCGTGCTTTGGTTGGAGGTTGAGAAGACGAAAGAAGATATTTGTTGACATTGGACTTGAACTTCTGTAGACTGTAATTTTCAGGAAAGACACATGAAGGAATGCTGTTCCAGAAAACGGCTATTGAATAAATAAAGGAGGAAGATGAAAAGTTGGTTCTGTGAGTTTGAAGTTGGACAGTAAATGGATGTTGGCTGGTGGCTGCACGTGTTCGGACTGTTTTGAAAGAGAGAGCGGGAATTATAGAAACCAATTCAGAAGAACAGTGCCCATGAATATATCTGTAGAAGAGGCATGCAGCAGAAACAGTACGTTTATGAGACAGCGAGTAGAGAGACTCTGTTAGAGAGGATTCATTAATTAACATAACTTTCCTCTTCTGAATGGAATCAAGAAGCCTGAGTGAGATTTTGGGGACCCCAGGGTTCCACACCTGGGGTGAGAACACTATTTGTTCCCACCCCAGGTGTGGGAACAAATAGTGTGCATAGTATTAGGGTCAGACGCCACCTGTGGTTTCCCACATCTGCGCCATGTGTTCGCTGTGAAGGAATACAGTACTACTGTAAATGCCAGAAAAGTGTTGTGTGTTGTATATGACATATTGCGTTAGGTTCTGTTGTGTGTCCTGGCATTTGCCCGCAGGGCCCCTAGTGCGACTCCACGTTGCCCAAACACACCACTAGGAGGTAGCCAGTTTGCCCATTATTCTCTGGCTTGTCTCCGCCAGGGTCGCCACAGCATGTGTGGGAACAGTATTCCATGGTAGGTTGGATTTGCGATTTTTACAGAGTGAGCAGCTGTTTGGAAGAAAAGTAACGCAGAGAGCGAAAGAGAAAGCCAAGTTTTTTTAGATGCAGAGGAAGCAATATTTGTAATGTGCTTGTGCCAAGTGAGATTAGAAGTCAGGGTAATCCCCAAAAGAGATATATCATTTTTCCTAGAAACCGGAGTGTCACCAAAGATAAGCATAGGAGCAAAAGAATCCTTTTTGCGAGATATAAGACAAGGCTGAGTTTCAGAAGGATTGAAATCAACTAAGTTGTCTGTGCCCCACTGGAGAATTACCTGGAGATCGATATTTAAGGAATTGGTAGCAGATTTTCGAGAAGTTGAAGCTGATTGAGCAGAACAAGGTTTCTCAAAATGGAAGGTGGAATGCAGTGTGCTATCATCGGCAAACCTATGGATAGGATTTCCAGTCAATGGAAGAAAGTCATTAACATACAAGTGGAAAAGAGTGGGGGAAAGAACTGAACCTTGGGGGATACCAGCGTTAGTGAAGAAGTTAGAAGACAGAGAACCGTCAACCCTCACCCTCAGTGAGTGATCAGAGAGAAAACTGGATAGCCAATTACAATAAACAGGTGGCAAACCGTAAGATGGAAGCTGTTTTAGAAGACCTTTATGCCAAACACAATCGAAAGCCTTTGAGATGTCGAGATGCTTGTGTTTCACCGAACTTTTCCATTGAATTTATTTGTCCATAATTGGGTAACATAAGCCAGAATATCACCATTGAATCGATAATGACGGAATCCATATGGGCGATCGTTGATCAGATGGAATGTTTCTAGGTAGTTTAAGAGTTGGCGGTTAATGGATTTCTCCATTACTTTAGAAAGAGTAGAAGTAATTGCAATGGGATGATAATTGGATGGGACAGATTTGTCACCCTTTTTAGGAACTGGCTGGATATGAGCACCTTTGGATTAAAAAAGTGAAAAAAGGCGGCAAAGAATAGGAGTAAGTTCAGGAGCACAGGTTTTTGAGAACAAGTGGAGAAATACCATCAGGACCTGGAGCTTTCTTAGCATCAAGATCCATCAAAATCCTTCTGACATCCTCTTGAAGGAAGACCACAGGAGGCATTGAATGGAGCGTGTTGGGAATGGTGTGAGGTGTTTTACCGAGATCATTAATACATAAGTTGGAAGAAAAATGGGATGCTAGCAGGTCAGCTTTATCCTTGGCTGAAGTGACAACAGAATCATCTGGTTTGGTCAGAGGTGGGAGCAGAGATGGGCAAAATTTGTGGCCAATAGCTTTGGCAAGAGACCAGAATTCCCGGCTACCATTAGGGCAAGAAGCAAGTTTTCTACTCTTAGCCTGTTCAAACTCTAGTTTCGACTGATTAATAACTGCTTTACAATTGTTGCGAGCTTTGGTGTAGGCAGAAAGTAAAATTGAAGAATTAGAAACTAGTCAGTTACGATATGGAACGTTCTTATCCTGAACAGCCTTAGCACATTTATTGGAAAACTAAGGTTTAGATAAAGGACGAGATTAAAAGAATTTGGGATAAAGGATTCCATTCCTGCAGGAATAATTTCGCTGACACGATCTGAAGCAAACGTTGATATCAGACCTTTTGAAACAGTAATCCGACCAAGGAAAAGAAGAAAATAAATCTCGCAGGTCATCTCATTTTGCATTCTTGTAATGCCAAATAATACAAGGTTGGGAATACCCATGAGATAAAGGCTCCATTGGAGAAGAGACAGCCACCAAGTTGTGACCTGAAGTGCCTAAAGAACCACTCACTTCGACTATGTACTTAGAAGGGTTGTTTGTGAAAAAAAGATCAAGCGTGGTGGCTGTATGATTATGATTGTCCGGTATTCTTGTAGGTAAATGAACAATCTGTGCAAGGTCATTAGCAATTGCAAAAGCCTCAGCATCTCGACCAGCTGGGTCGGTATGACTAGAAAACGGAAGCCAGCTGGAGTTGTGAACATTCAAATCACCAAGGAAAATTACCTCACTGTTAGGAAAGTTGGACTGGGGAAAGTCAAATTGCAAAGAGAGGAAGTCAAAGAGCTCCAAGTGATTAATGGAGTTGGGACAACGGTAGAGACAACAGATGAATTTGATACAATGAGGTAGAGAGATTTTAAGCCAGAGAAAATCGAAAAGAGTAGATTCCAAATTACCAAGTCTCTGACAGGGAATATCGGAACGCACATATGCACAAGTACCACCTTTGAGGCGAAAGGAATCATACAGTGAATAATTTGGGCAACTGAAATGAGCAGTAGTTGAATCAACCGATAACTGAGATTCTGTCAGAAAAAGTACATGGGGTTTGGTAGACTGCTTCATCCGTGTCTCTCTTGATACGTAATTGTCTTCCCATCCTCTCGAGGGCCCTCTTTTTCCACTTCCGCTTATGATGGAGAATTCCCACTCAACCTGCGGAGGATGGCTTCTCTTACATCCTCCGTCGCTCTGTCTATACCTCCTTTCCTTTACCCTCTCCGGTACATCCTGTAATCCCTGTACCCTATTTTTCTTTTTTCTTTTTCTTTTTTTTTTTTTACTTGGTCTCTTTCCAGGAAGCTCAGGCGACCTGGATGAGACTAGCCAGAGAATTACGGGCAGCCTGGCTACCTCCTAGTGGTGTGTGCGGGCAACGTGGAGTCCGACCAGGGGCCCTGCGGCCAAAAGCCAGGAAACCCAACAGAACCCAGCACAATACTTCATTTACAACACAAAACATTTTTGTGGCTTTCACAGTGATACTGTTTGTCTCCACAGAGTTCATATGGCACAGATGTGGGAAACCACCGGAGGCGCCTTTCCCCCAATACTATGCACACTGCAAGTGGAAATGGACATCGTTGAGATTAGAATTGAGACCACGTATATTTGTGAAATGAATTTGTTTGGGAGGTTTAGATGTTTTCGCAGATAAGCTTACTCTGTTAGTTTGACAATTCATGGTGTGTTCAATAGTAAGAAACAGTGGGTGGGACATGCTGTATGAAGTAATGAAATTTTTGGATATGACATACACATAGTAAGAATATACCCAGATCCTTGGCATAACGTGACCTCCACAATGCCCCCCCCCCGCATACGCACTACTCGGGCTCCCTCTAGTCACTATCTGGCAGAGTAGAGGTAGCAAGATTATACACTAGCTGATCCGGAAGTCTCCAAGAGAATTACCATTAGGTTCGGTCCGGTGTACTAACTAGTGGCCGGCCTGTGAACACCGGTTTAGAGCTGTACCCTCAAAATGTAAGAAAGATTGGATCTTGCCATGATGTCCATCATAACCTGAAAAGTCAGCAGTCATAATGCCTAATGGAAGAGATGGGGAAGGGTTGACCGGAACTTAGCTCTCGAGACTAAATGTGGGTTCTACCACTTCAAGCCTCCAATAAGCAAAGTCGTGGTATTGCACCGGTTGATGAGAGTCATCTACCACCTAGTATTGCCTGATAACACAGAGGAGCGGCATTCCTCCGTGTGGTGTGGGCGCCACACCTCGACCCTTGCTTACGTTGGTTTATATCTAGATAGTCACCCACATGTGCTTGTGCATGGAAGTTATACCCAGGGTTACTAATAGTCCCTGCATCGTGAAGGTACAAGAGGATTTGGCTGTCACAGACCGTCCTGACTTCGCCGAAATTGGGTCTACTTGACTTGTATGTCATCCGAATATCAGTTTCATCAGCGTTTTAGACTCCCAGGTAGCCTGTACAGCTTGTCTGGCATATCTGAGAGAATGTCTGTGACATTCTCAAGGATCATTTAACTCCCTGTTAGAGTTTGATAAACATCTGGGCCTCTCCTCCTTCAATAACACCTCATGTGTGAATGTAGATGCAAAATACTCATTTAGTTTGGCAGCTACCTTAAGAATGGTCATCTACAATTGATATCAAGTGAACCAATGTGATTCATCCATTTCCTTTTAGAGTTTATATAAGTAAAGAAGTCTTTGTTATTTTTCTTAGCATCCTTTTCCAAATATTTCTCGTCATCTGCCTTCGGCTGCCTAACCTCCTTTGTGACTTTATTACAGACTATCTTATAGGCTTCTCTGTCGCCTGATAATTTATATGCATCGCATGCATTTTTATTCTCTCTACGAGTCTCATTAGTTCATCTGGCATCCATTTGGGTCTAAACTTAGAACTAACAATATCCTGGTCCTATTCCACCTTTTTGCACAATATATTTCCCGTTTCCCTTACAATTTAGTCACTGACAATAACTAGCTCCTGTGGGACCAGCGCATTCTGCCCTGAAGATTGCCGCTGTGTTGCGTGGTTCACAAGAGTGAGTTTTGGCATTGAGTTGGTCAGCTGAGAGCGTGATGGGACCTTCCATTTTAATTCCTCCGAGGGCATTTCCCCGACTCTTCAAAGTCTCCAATTATTGATATTATATAATGAATTTGTTGAGGCTGACTGACCAGAATTTGATCCATTAGCTTTGGCAGTAGAGCTTTCTACAGTGTTTTCAAGAGTGCAGATGCAGTAGATATAGGCCTATAGTGCTCCGTGTGGTTGGGATTTGTAATTTTTGGCATAGGGTTTATTGGTCTAAGTCAAGAAACCCGTGTATCCACACCCAGTGCTGTAGTCGTAAAATTATCAGAAGATATACCCTATGAAAATTACGTATGCAGATAGTACTGCGCTTATTAATCGAATTCCAGAGGATACATACAAAGGGTACTAGGAAAGTTTTGCAATATGACGCAACAATGAATCACAGGAAGCTGCTTGTTGCTGCATGTTGAGACATGTTCATATGTGCATAGTAGCCGCCGCGCCAAGTCGATGGGCTCAGTTATTCATTAGTAGTGAGAGTGTAAAGTGCTTGCGATGGCATCGTGGTCACGAAATGAGATAAGGACAGTTTTGCGGTATAATTTCGTGCGTGGTTTAACCATAGACCAGTGCTTAGAAGAAATGACTCTTGCACTAGATGATGATTGTCCACATCGTACAACGATATTCAGGTGGTATAGAGAATTCCAAAGGGGAAATTTCACTCTGGAGGATTCTGAGAGGCCGGGAAGGCCACGACCGTCAGTTACGGAGGAAAACGTTACTGCTGTGAGGAAAATGCTTGACGAAAACAGGCGAGTGACCTACCAACAGATAGAGGATACTTTGGGCCTAAATGCACCAGCAATTCGTTCGATTCTGCAAGATCATTTGCACGTGAAGAAACTTTGTTCTCTCTGGGTGCCGCATCAACTGACTGAAGAGCAGATGACACGACGTGTGACTTGGTGCCGGGAGATGTTAAAAAAGTTTGATAAGGGACAATCTCGGTATGTGAACAACATCGTGACAGGTGACGAGACTTGGCTGCACTATTACGATCTGCCGACCAAGGCTCAAAACAAAGTTTGGGTCTTTGATGATGACGACACACCCGTAATTGTCAGAAATTGTCCCGATCTGTAAAGAAGAAAATGATAGCTGTATTTTTCAAATCGAGTGGAATTGTGGAACGTGTCGTTTTGGACACGCAGAAGACAGTCACAGCTAAGTGGTATACTGAACAATGCCTGCCTAAAGTCATTGGATCTATGAAGAACCTGCGGCCAAAGTCAAGAATGGACACCTGGTACCTCCATCACGAAAATGCTCCAGCTCACCGCGCCAAAGCCTGCACCGAATATTTGACCACGACAGGACTGAAACTTCTCGAGTACCCTCCCTACAGTTCAGACCTTGCTCCCTGCGACTTTGCACTGTTCCCGCATGTGAAAATGAAGCTAAAAGGGAGGCGGTTTTCCAGTGATGAGGACCTTCTATGGACTTGGGACAACGAGTGTGCTTTACTCCCTAGTGAAACTTGGCAGAACTGGTTTAAAGATTGGTTTCGGAGGATGGAGAGGTGTATTGAATGTAGAGGAAATTACTTTGAAAAAATTAAATATACAAAGCTGTATTGCAAAACTTTCCTAGTACCCTTTGTATATACGGTACTGGTGTATACCAGTATTGTATATATGTACACGGAATATTTAATTACGTTTATATACGGCATATATATTAAAAATATTAAAACTATAAGTATTGCATAACAATCGAATTCTAATATATTTATTTTTTAAATTTTAGTAAACATTTTAATAATATTTGCTTTATCAAGTCTTTCAAAAATCAGAAGGCATATGCTATTCACCTAAAAAAAAAAAAAAAAAATCCAGAGGTATACGACAGATTTTTACACTACAGCCCTGGTCACACCGTAATTTGCAATATCCCCTCCTTTGTTGTCCAGAAAGTCCCTGCACAGCACAGAGGTGTCTTATTGTAATATAAATTTTTTTCCACAAAATCGAAGTCTAGAGGATATTCTTAAAATTCCTACAATTTTGACGATGTCACCCACTCCAAAAAAACAGAAGCAACCCGAGATCATGATGGAACAACCACGGTGCGTGACTGTGGGCACTAAACAATGTGGCACCATGTTTTTTTTTTTTTTTTTTCAGTTGATTATCTGACATAAACCCTACGCTTGGATCCGGATTCATCCGTCGACAGTACTCGTTTTCAATCTTCATCGACATTGTGCTAATGTTGATGGCTCTTACCCCAAGCCAACAATTTCTTCCGATTTTCTGGTTTTAATAAATGTTTTCGCACTACCACGCTGAAGTCTTTCTTGTTTAAGGCGAAGTTTTACAGTGGACACGGGAGTTTCTCTGTTCCTTTGAACTCAGCTCGGATTTTAGTCGTCGATTGCATTTAGAAATCAGTGTTATGGTATCTTGTGCTTTCGTTGTTACGTGCGGTCGTCCAGATCGTGGTTTGCCCTTTAAACTCCCAGTCTCCTTGAATCGTCGAATGGTAGTTTGTTCTTCTTTAAATGAAACATTTTTTTTTTTTTTTTGCCAGTACTTTTCATTGTTGTTGTTATTTGGTTTTTAGGAGCATTAGCAACTAAGGCCATATTGCTCCGGGAACATGCGGTGGTCATTCCCTGACCTTTCCGTATCCTCCGTATTTGGTGGTGACGGGCCCGAATCCCGGTCTAATCAAGAAGCGTGTGCTACGCACCGCTGCTCCTTCCCACCTGGCTACGGAGGCGCCTAATACTTTTCGTGGAATAACTTTCTTTATACAGAGTTATAATGGCACTTCTGTTTTCAACACTCAATTCCTCATCCCTTGCCAAATTTATCACGAATCACGAAACTTACACCAGTCACTCTTTCTGAATGGGTGTTCGATTTTGTAAGTTGCAGCTCTTGCTCCCCAATTTAATTATTGCAAAACACTCTAGAATTATTTATAATCTACAATCTTCTGTAATTTGTATAGTGGGAGGATTGTTTCAATATAATAATATTGAACCAATACTCTTTCACTTTAAACAATACAGTTCACTTTTGAATCTGCTACACCTTCCTGGAATATTTTCGAATATTTTAAAATTTTCTTAAATATTATTAATTTTTTTTTATTTTTATACATAATAGCAAATAGTTTAATAAAAATTGGTAAACAAGTTGGTCCATACAGTAATAAAATAATATATTTTATTGTTGCAACTAGTAAATTGTGTAGTACTCTGCTGGGCACGTGTTGCTTATACTTTTTTTTTTTTTTTTTTTTAATATTAATTTGATTATTTATCATTGAAAACTCCATAGACATTTATAAAAGTTCCACCGGCAAAGTTCCACAACCGTTCAGAATCGGAGATAAGAATTTTTTTTTCTTTGTTTTTTTTGGTACATATAATTACACCTATAATTTTATTTGTGTGATTTAGAAAGACTGTATGTTTACAATGCAAAAAAAAAAAAAAAAAAAAAAAAAGCGAAAGTTCACCCTAAATTAAACAGATTACTGAAATTTGAGCTAGAGTAATTGTATTTAATAAATACATGTACAGTAGCGCAAAAATCAGGTAGTTATGATCCGTTTTAAGTGTTTTGTTGCTTAAGGGAGCCCATCACGTATGACATCATGTATGACATACCAATGACTGTGTATGACGCTCTGTTTGACACACCAGACTCATGTATGACGGAAATCAAAACATGTTTGATTTTTAGTCGCGGTGTGTCATACATCGAGTTACAATATACTTGTACAATATACGAGTTACAATATAACACTGTTACAATATATTTGTAGACCAATACAGCTGAATTGGCCTACAATTGGTTTAGGTGAACGATTAGTACTTTTACTAATCGTTCAGCTAAACTACTTGTACACAAATTTCCATAAATTAAAACACTGTATTCAGCTTTGCTCATATCCCTTAATTATATATAATTTAAAACATATTCAGAATCTTTCTTTCAATCCGTTACTTCCTTTCTAACACATTATAGCTATTTGTACATCAGTTTCATCTATTACTCATTCCTTCGTTGCCCTTTCATTATACACTAATCCCTTTTTAACATAATAAACTCTGTTAGTATATCTAACTCAGAGATAAATTACCTTTCACTTTACTTTCTAGTGCTACCCCTCTTTCATTAATTACTCTACTATTTTACTAACAGTCCTTCTTGTTAACTTAGAATATACTTAATATATCGTTCACTTACTTCTATCTTCTTCTCCAGGGAGGTTTCAGGCTTTCATCTTAGGCTGTCCAGGCTGTCTTGTAGGGCTTTCCTTTTTGGTTTCCTTCATCTGCTTTCTCCTGAATCTGTTTCAGATAATTTTCCGGAACTCTTGGCTCGCATATCTGCACAATTGGACATTTCTCAATGGGCCGGATCCTAGACACAAATGTGGTCTCTTACACGACATTACTTCGGATGTACAGCTTGCGATTTCGTTGCTGGGCACACCAATCAACCGATGACTGCCTTCCATTTTTTGGGCACTCTGCTTTCCTTAGTGGCCGACAGGCTTTCTTTCCTTTCTTGGCTCACATATCTGCACAACTGGCTATTTCTCAATGGGCCGGATACTAGACACAAGTGTATGCTATTACAAGACATAACTTCAGTACAGCTTGCGATTTCGTTGCTGGGCACGCCGATCACCCGATGACTGCCTTCCACTTCTTGGGCACTCTGCTTTCCTTAATGGCGCACAGGCTTTCTTTTCTTTTCTTTCACTTTACCTTTAACTTAAACTTTAAACGCACGTTTCCCGTCTTCCATACTTCCAAAAAAAAACATCAGCACTTTCAGTTCGCAGTTACTCCAGTCCTCTACGCCTCACTACCCCTTTCTCTCACCCATTTTTTTCTTCTCTTCTTCATCTTGCTACCACAAGATGTGAACTCCGACCACCAAAAAATCTACTTCCACTTTCTCCCGCAACTCATGACTTTTTCTCCCTCGTTGGAACCTCTTCCCACAGAACTCTACCAATCCCAAGAATTCTCCTAACTCTCCCTCTTTCCTATTCGTGGAAAAAAAAAAAAAAAAAAAAATCATAACCTTTTGCCCCTTGTGCAAACCAAGCCCTTTTCCTGTAATTTTCTTGCCTAGTTCTCAAGGCAGCAAAAACGTTTCATGTTTCTGAACGTCTCCAAGGATAGCCATTTTAGTGTTTTCACCTTTGCGAAATGTTGTCAACTTACCAAAAAGTTGCCACAGTGACTCGGTCTTTTCCGACAAAAACACCAGCCTGTCCAGATGCCGCATACATCAAGCGTTCCTTAATCACCCGCATTTCTTAATCATGTTCCTTTCCTTAATCACACGTCTTGGATTCTACTTAATCACACGTCTGGCCCTCATTAAGCTGTATCAAGAGAGGAGTAGACCGATCGCTTACAATGGACCTAAAAAAGGACATACATGCATAGCAACAAAAGGGTCATATTCAACCAGGTTCGCAAGGCAGAAAGCTTTTGTGCTCCATGCAGAATGTACGCAGCATAAAAAACAAGCGTCACTCTCTCCAGACCCTCCTTTTTCGTGATGAGTTTTATATTATTTGTCATACTGAAACATGGCTATAGGCGGATAGGCAGCTTGATCTTGTGTCTCTGAACACTTCCTACAAGCACATTGGGAATTCAAGAAACACCAGACGGGGTGGTGGTGTAGAAATCTTTTTTAATGGTCATTTTCAGCCAATAAGGACAATGGTAAGCCAGTTGAACAACTTTGATGCAATCTGTACAACGCTGAGGAGTCCTCTTATTCAAATTCAGTTCTGTCTGGTTCACATCCCCCAGATCATAATGAAGACTAGATCTGAGCTGCACACCTGGTTGGCAAAAAATTTAGTACCTAGAACTCCAACTGTAGTTGCTGGTGATTTCAACTTGCCGATCCCAAAGCATGAAGATGCTCTTGTGGGCCTTGAGGTCACTCTTCAGGCAATTGACCGTAACACGGTTCTTAGCGCCGGCTACTAGAGGAGGCCAAGCGCTCGACCTAATATTCCATAACTTACCAGACATCAACCTCTTGCCTAGCAATTTCCAATTTCAATCGGATCACCTTCCAATTGCATGCCAGTTATCCATACATGGCAATTCCCCTGAGTTACCTAATGAGTATGCCGCTGAACTGCCTAGGGTTACATTCTCTACTAAATATCTCAAGCCGGACATCATTTTACAGTGCCTGAGTGGATTTGACTGGGGATGCCTCTATTCTGAGTCTATAGAGGATGCCACTATGGCGTTGTCGGAAAAATTGAAGTTAATTGCACTCTGTGGTGCAGCCAAGAAAGTTAGAATTTGTAGCAATTCGAATCGGTGTTTTAATAAGGAAACCAAGTTGGCCTTCATCAGGAAGCAGAAGGCCTACCGGAAATGGCAGAAATCTCAACTTTCCTCAGACCTCACTATATTTAAGCAAGAAAGAGCCTACTTCCTAAAAAGAAAAGGCAAGTCCTAAACCAAGCTGTTCTTGATAGGTGAAGAGGGGTAGAAGGATTCTATCACACTAGACAAAAACATCATATCATTGATAAAAAGCTTGTCCAGGAATGGGTACAGTGCAACCTCTGCAGGCAGATTTTCCAGATCCAGATTCCTCTCCCCCACAGGAGGACTGCTTACGTAGGGCACAGATGAATGACATAGAAATATCTAGAGAGAACCTGATTGATGTCATCAAAAAATTACCTAACAAAGCTACTGTAGGACCAGACAGTTTCCCATTATTCATAGTAAAAATATGCAGCACACACATTGTTGACCTTCTACTCCACATTTTCAGACGAATCTTACAATCTGCAATCTTTCCATCAATTTGGAGATCTTACCATGTAAAGCCTATTCCAAAGATTAGAAAACATAAATCTCCGAAATATCTGCGACCAATTTCCATCAGTTGCTCTTTACTTAAAATCTTTTAAAAAGCGATTCAGCCAGCAATTGCCCAGCACTGCTTTGGTCACAGGCCCGAGTACCGTCATACCACAACAACTACCAATCTTCTGGATACCCTCTTCAGAATCCAACAGGCCATCAACAAAAAATCCCAGATTTACATCCTCTTCCTAGACGTTAAATCGGCATACGATAGAATATACCTCCCAGCTCTCTTTACTATTCTGGAGAAGTACTTCGGTCTGGCAGATACCTTGCTACAGTTCTTTCCCCCACTCTTTTCCTCTTGTATATTAATGACCTTCTTCCATTGATTAGAAATCCTATGCATAGTTTTGCCGATGACAGCACATTGCATTCCATCTTCCATTTTGAGATACCTTGTCCTGCTCAATCAGCTTCAACTTCTTGAATATCCTCTTCCAATTCCTTAAAAAAAAAAAAAAAAAAAAATCCGAACAAAACAATGATAAAAACAAAAAAAAAAAAAAAATAAATAAATAAATAATAATTAATAAAAAAAAAGGAAATTAAACCTATCATCCTATGCGCTTCCCTTACCCGAAAGTACTATCCAGATGACCTTTGAATTTCCCCAAACTGTCGGCCTCTACCACCCATGGAGGCAACTTATTCCAGTAATTTATAACTCGCTGGCTAAAATAAAACTTCCTGCAGTCCAATTTAAACATTTCCCCCCGTAACTTGAATTTATGTCCCCTAGTTCTAGCATCATTTATAATCTTGAAATTTTCGTCCTCATTCATTTTACTGATGCCTCTCAGAGCCTTAAACACCTCAATCAAATCTCCTCTAAGGTGTCTAGTTTCCAAACTCTGCAACCCACACATTCGAAGTCTTTCTTCATAAGGACGCCCTTTTGCCAATCTCACCAGGCGAGTTACCCGCCTTTGCACCCTTTCAAGAAGCTCGATATCTTTCTTTAGGTGCGGTCTCCATACTTGAACACAGTATTCCAAAGTGTGGTCTAACATAAGCCTTATATAATGGGATTATCACGTCTCTATCTCTACTTGCAAAAGTTCGATAGATCATCGATAGGACACCATGGGCCTTCCTTGCAACCTGCCTACAATGCCCAGAGAACTTCATGTCTGACGGTATCGTAACACCCAAGTCCCTTTCCTCCAGTACTGGGTTTAGTTGAACTCCACCAAGTGAATAAGTTATTTTAGGATTACTGTTTTCCAGGTGTAATACCTTACACTTTGTTGGATTAAAGCATAGCTGCCATTTTTCTGACCATTCCTGAAGTCTATCTAGGTCTCTCTGAAGAAGCTCAGCTTGACAGTGATCATTAACTACTCTACCAATTTTAACATCATCTGCAAATTTAGACATCACGCCCTCTATCCCTTCATCAATGTCGTTTATGAAAATTAAAAACAACAGTGGTCCTAATACTGATCCTTGGGGAACCCCACTTCTTACATCAACCCAATCTGAGGAATAGCCATTTATCACAACCCTCTGCCTCCTGCCTTGAAGCCATCCTGCTATCTATCTATCTAAGGATTTTCCCAGTGATTCCAACCTGTTCCAGCTTATAAAGTAACCGCTGATGTGGGACTGAGTCAAAAGCTTTGCTGAAATCTAAATAAACAATGTCGAAATTATTCCTTAAATCCAGCTCGTGAGTGACCCTTTCGAAATAGCGAACCAGATTTGTTAAACATGATTTTCCCTTTACAAAACCATGCTGAGTATCCTTCAGAATTTCAATTCGATCCAAATGATCCTGAATTCCACCCTTGATCATTGCCTCTATGATTTTCCCTACTACTGAAATCAGACTGACAGGTCGATAATTTCCAACTTCACTTTTAGAGTCACCCTTATGTATGGGAGATACATTTGCACTTTTCCAATCCAAGGGAATCTCCCCGGAGTCTAGTGATGCTCGCATAATTAGCCTCAATGGTCAATGCACTCGCTTGCCGCCTCCCTTAAGATTATAGGGTATATTCCATCAACTCCAGGAGCCTTACTGGAATGTAGGCTCGAAAGTTTTTTCATTAAATAATCTTGCGAAATTTCAATATCATTAATTACATATTTTTTAACTTCGCTCCCACAATTTCCCATTGCCACAAAAGGTTTTTCTTTTGTAAATATCGATGCAAAATAACTGTTGAGTTCATCTGCAACGGCAGCTGGTGTATTTAATACTATCGTAAAAGCGTACCACAGTTCAAATGTATTCATTTTCTGTACGATATCTACCCAGTTAATAGAGGCCATGTAGTACCTTAAGGCATCGTAATTTCCTTTTCTGAAATTAAAACCCATTCCTTTGCCTTTTACTACTGCTACCTCTCTCGTCATCATCCACCGTAGAACTCCGTGATCACTTCCTGCTACTGGTTCCTCTACTGTCAGCCCTGTTATGTCATCTGATTCATGTGTGATGATGAGGTCTAGGATATTCTTTTCTCTAGTACTTACCCTGACATGTTGATACAAATAACAGTCATCTAACTGATTTAAAAATTTTGTTCCCCATGTCGAGTTTCCTTCCCATTTACTCCAATCAATTAGAGGCAAATTGAAATCACCCACAATAAGGCATTGACGCTTACTTGCCCATGCCATTTGCATGTAGAGGCTTTTGTCATAATCTTCACAATCACCTGGTCTGTAGATTACTCCTACTCGCATTATACCTTTGTTTCCAACTATCTCACACCATACAGACTCAATACTAGCATGTGAAATGTGTGAATCCGGGAAAGCTATCGTCGCACTCAGGCTGCTTCTGATAAGAAGCATTACCCCACCACCCCTTCTATCTACCCTATCCTTCCTAAATACATTATACAAGCCGTACATAAACTCATCCCCAATTTCCGGGTGGCACCACGTCTCTGTAAGCCCTATTATGTCCGCGTTACTTGTTTTAACCAGCAGTTCGAATTCGCTCATTTTATTGACGACACTTTTCTAACGTTACTGTATAAACAATTAAGATTTACTGTTCTTGTATATTTAACAACCTTAACACAACCCTTGAAGTTTTTTAGGCTCTCTTCCCTGATATTAGCTACCCGCTCACGTGAAACGTTTCTGCCCCCAGAACATCTAGATAATACGTCCAGTTGGGGTAATAGATAAGAACTCTTAAGGTATGTGGAAGAGTGTTGACCAATATTATCAGATAAACGCGTGTCAGTATTACCCACATCCCCCCTAACTAGCAGTTTCCCTGAACCTTTAAGGTATCCTCAATAATACTGGCAAAAATTTTGCACCACCTTTGTTTAAGTGTATCCCGTCTCTACAAAACAAATTCCTTCTACCTACAAGTGTGGGCCATGATGATAGAAATTAGTTGATTTCAATCCTTCTAAAACTCAGTCTTGTCTTATATCTTGCAAAAATGATTCTTCTGCTACTATGCTTATCTTTGGTGGCACTCCGATTTCTAGGCAAGTTGATATATCTCTTTTTGGGGATTACCCTAACGTCTAATCTCTCTTGGCACAAGCACATTACAAATATTGCTTCCTCTGCATCTAAAAAACTTGGTTTTCTCTTTCGCTCTCGGCGTTACTTTTCTTCCAAACAGCTGCTCACTCTGTACAAATCGCAAATCCATCATTCTATGGAACATTGTTCCCGTATCTGAGGCGGTTTCCCCAAAACTTCTCTCGGGCTTCTAGATTCCATTCAGAAGATGGCAGTTAGGTTAATTAATGACTCCTCTCTAACAGAGTCTCTCCACTCGCTGTCTCATAGACGTACTGTTTCTGCTGCATGCCTTTTCTACAGATACTTCCATGGGCACTGTTCTTCTGAATTGGCTTCTGTTATTCCCGCTCTCTCTTTCAAAACAGTCCGAACACGTGCCGCCACCAGCCAACATCCATTTACTGTCCAACTTCAAACTCTCAGAACCAACTTTTCATCTTCCTCGTTTATTCAATCAGCTGACGTTTTCTGGAACAACCTTGCTTCGTATGTCTTTTCTGAAAATTACAGTCTTCAGAAGTTCAAGTCTAATGGCAACAAATATCGTCTTTCATCTTCTCAACCTCCAACCCAAGCACGTTACTAAGTACTATAGGTTCTAATATATCAAAAGTGCAGGCCGGTGGAGGCGGTTGTATGGTGTGGGGCATGTTTCACTGCGGGAACGTGGACCTCTGGTGCATGTGGAACAACGTATCAGTGGTCTCCGCTATCGTCAACTGCTTGCTGACTGTGTACACCCCGCTATGTTACACTTTTTCCCGAATGGCGATGGTGTCTTTCAAGATGACAATGCGCCGAGCCATCAGGCACTTGTTGTGCAGGAATGGTTTGAGGAACACAGTTCTGTCTTCCAGCATATCGATTTGCCTCTGAACTTCCCCCATATCAATCCCATAGAGCACTTGGGAGAAACTATGGAAAGGCATATCAGGCGTCCTGGATACACCAATCACCTCCATACCTGCATTGCTCACCACATTACACACAGCTTGGTTGGCCATACCTCCCGAACCCTTCTGACATCTTGTTGAATCAATGCCACGTTAGATAGCTATTGTACTGATGGCAAAAGGAGGACCTACGGAGTATTAGGTAGGTGGTCATAATTCAGTGGTTACTCAGTGTATATTAAATGATGCATTCATATGTCAGAGTATATAACTTGAACTCGTATAAATTTCAGTCTATAATTTGTATATATTTATATAAATATGTGCCATATTAAAATATTTATTTATCTGAAATTGGTGTGGTTGGTTGTTATGTTCTGCCGCTTCATATACGCACACCCTAGAACTTCGAATCCCTGCGAAAATAGCAGTCAGAGTTGCGGTTTGGTCCACCCATGGAATAGGGTTGAATAGGGTTCGAAGCCGATTACACTCCACAAAATCTATTATTAAAAAAAAAAAAAATTACAATCTAGAAAAAATATACGTAGCAGACAGACCGCAATTGTCTTATAAATGTGTATATACTGGCGACTACACACTGCTCTGGGAGTTTTCAGAATCTTCCCAGTACAAAGCCTGTATGTAGAAGCAGATGAGCCTCCGTTGTATCTTTATCGGAAGACGCTTCAGCAACTTAACCCATATTGCGCCGTAGATAAAATATGTCTGTAAATTGCGTGATCGTTCTGTGGTCGCTTTGCTGTTTGCTGGTTTCGAATTTCCAGGAGATAAGACCATACTCCCCTCGTCTGAGACCGACTAATTTAGCCAGGTTGTGAAAAAAAGCCCAAAAAATTTCCTCATCATTGACGGGATTCGAATTCGGGTCTTTTCCACTCGCTGTGGGGAGGATGGTGGTTATACCAACTGTTTTACCCACAAGGGCTCGCTAGTTGGAGATATCTCTAAAATAGCACATGGGATTCCTTTTATATCAGTAAGCTAAATCAAACCGACTTGCTTCTCTCCGATTAGCAAAAATGGCCTGCGTCTAGAATATTCAACGAGTCAACATATTTCAGGATACAACCTTGTTAGCTGCGTCTTGGAATGTTTCCCTGTATCCTGTGATGACAATTTTCAACAGTGGGGGAAAAAATGTTGTGTCTCCTTATAATGTAAAACAATCACACACAACTTATTCAAATTTTTAACTTCCATACCTGTGAAATCTATACGAAGGCTTAAAAGCTGGCATATGATTTGATGGTGCTGCAGTCTATTTCTTACTTCAATCTCACCCCCAATTGACCATTCCCACTTAATGTTCCTACTGTCAGACCGTAAATGTACTTTTAAAAGGCTTTCTGACCTTCGGCAACCTTTAAATCTGTCCCATATTTTGTTGAAATGAGTCTAACCTCGATGACCTATTTCTGTCTCTGAAGTGCATCCAGAGAAAATATGCTTTTCGCATATTTTCTAATACTTCTAGTAAGATATACTTGTTAGATATGTGAAAAGAAATTAATTATCTAGCAATTAATAATAATTAGTTAATAGCAATAGTTATTAAGTAATTGGTTGATAAATGATACTTAGGAATTTACTTTTCTCTTCTGTTAATCACAGTATAAACAAAAATGTAGTTAATTTATGTACAATATTCTAGCAGCCACCGATCGAAAGGGAAGGGGGATTGAAATTTGGAAAATTAACGAAATTTTCTGAAGAAAAGTCCCTTCTTGTATAAAGTGAATGAAACGGTTGAAGAAAAAAGTATAACTATAAAATGTCAGTGAGACAGTAGGTCTCATTTCAGACAAATTTGTAACTTAACTTATATAACTTATATAAACAGAATAAAATATTCAGAAGTGAAAGGCTCAGGCGAACCAGCAAGATGAGATATCTCCTTTACGCTTTAAATCTCTCACTAACTGAAATTAATTTTGAAAAGAACCTCATTTATACGACAGGCTGGTGTTAACTGGTGGACACCAATATGGCAAAGCCAAACTCAAAATAAGCTTTTTCAAATAAAGAAAACGCCATAGTACAGGCATTCCAGCTCCCGATTTTTTATGAAACCCCCAAACACGAAAGGTATCAAAACCTATAGTACTTAGTACCGTGCATGGGTTGAAGGAGAAGTATGGGGGGGGGGATGCCGGAAACTTTCCTCTAGAGACTAAACATGGGTTTCACCACTTCAAGCCTCCAATAAGCAAAGTGGTGGTATTTCACCGGTTGATGAAAGTCATCTACCAACAGAGAGAGAAGAGTTTTTCTTGCGAGGACGCGCATTGGCACACGCATCTCACCCACCTTCACTTGTTGACAGGGGACGATCCCCCTCACTGTTTTCACTGCTTCTCCCTACTGACACACGGGCGGGCGGTGACGCAGCGGCCAAAATGTGAGTAGTGAACTGTACCAGCGCCGCGGCACCGCCGTGTTTGAGCAGTAGGCCAGTACATGTACACTGTTTAAGCAATGGTTAGTGCACAAGCGCATCTATCACTAAGAAATGGCAGCCAAAGATTTTGACGTAGAGTTATTTATTGATGAGATTAGGAAATATCCAGAGATTTTGGAACATTTCCAGTGATGAAGAAAGGAAAGATACAGAAAAGACAATAGTAGAATTTATGAAAGCGCCCATCCCTTGTCTAACTCCTCCTGAATTTGATGAGGACAAGGCATTTTTCGATTCACTAATTCCGACCATAAAAAGTTCAGTGTTCATCAAATAACAGTGTACTTGAATTAAGGAGGGAGGTATTAAACCTGGTCAGAATAATTAGATTGTCAGCAAGCCAATCTCCTCATCCAACTAATTTTTCTCAGTATCATCCACATTATCATCATCCCTCGCATCAGTATCATCCTGCTTCTCCTTACCAGGCTTATCCATCGCAAAGTTCTTCTCCATCCCCACCAGTTCCGAATCTATATAGTTCCAATCCCTAATCAACTTGCAGGTAACCATCCCAGACACCGATGACCCCGTTTCTCCTAGCAATACCACTGCATTCTTTGAAGATAGCACAGAACTGACAGATTTTTTTCTTTATATTAGTTGTACTTATACTTAAAAATAAAAGAATAATTTTTGAAAGGGTTTTTGCATTACACTTACAGCCAACATTTCTACCGGAAGTATTGCAAATCTAATGTTTGTATCTTTCTGCCTTGATTACATCACATTCTTGCTGTTACTTCATCGAATGACTTTATGCTCATTCAAAAATAGTTGAAACATTTTGTTTCTTCGTTTCTTAAATCTAAAAACAAACTTGAAAATGCACCCACCTTTCAGAAGGCATTTACAAACAAAAGGATTAACCTCATTATGTCATCTTTTTCTTAAGAAATAACCTATTCTCCAAATAAGCAATTAGATTGCTTTTTTACAGTCAATTTCCATTAATTGAAACATCACTTCCGTGACTTAACGAAGATTAAGAACAGAGCTGGACCCGAAGATCGAGAGACCAAATACTTGAGTTAGGGAAAGTTCGGTCCTGAGCAGTCAGCGAAAAAACAATCGTCGGCGTTGTTTTGCTGCTGTGTATGCACGGCTGTTCAGCGTCACCGGTGTGTCCATTGACGCTCGCGTGCACTGAGCCTTATACAAACATCTCTGAACACATGCCTAGGAAAAATTATTGCATTCGCATAATTACTGTGAGAGGTAGAATTTCACCTCAATTTCCCTTTTGCCAGGAAACTCCAGTAAAACAAACAAACTTAATGGAGTGGGAGCGGGGTTGCCACATATATAAAGAAAATAGTAATAGTAATAGAGGCATGTGATACAAGAAAGCAAGCGTATGAGCTTATGTAGCATCAGCAAAAAAAAAAAAAAAACACACAACCATTCCCTCCAAATGTTTGTTCAGTTCCGTCTTGAATTTTTATTTAAGCCATAAACTTCCACAACGACAGATTGAAGTTTGTTCCAGCATTTAACCACCCGCTGGCTAAAGGTAAATTTCCGCACATCTATTCTACAATTGTCTTTCCTGAATTTGATCATTCCCCTTAGGTTCGTAATCTGAACAAGTGGAAGAATTCCATCAGCATTCAGAGTGCTCAACCCATTCAAGGCATTATACACCTCAATCAGATCACATTGTAGGTGCCTAGTCTCCAACCGCTGCAATTTGCAGAACTTAAACTTCTCTTGCTAAGAGGACCCCTTCATTCCCCTCACCAATCTTGTTGCCCTTCTCTGTACACGCTCAAGCAACTCTACATCCTTCCTAAAACGAGGCCTCCAGACCTGTACGCAGTACTCAAAGCGTGGCCTGACCATTGCCTTATACAGAGGGATAATCACCTCCTTTTCCCTGCTAGCAAAATTCCTATGTATCATTGACAATACACTATGAGCTACTCTTGCAGCCTGTCTGCATTGCTCAGAGAACTTCATATCTGACTGCATAATTACTTCCAGGTCTTTTTCATTTTCTACCACCCTAAGTGTAGTATCACACAGTTGGAAGCTTGGTACGTTCCTATGGAGTTACTTCTATCCATATGCAGTACTTTGCATTTGTCAATGTTAAACTTCAGTTGCGACTTCTCAGCCCATCTGCCCAAATTTTCTAGATGCTGTTGCAGTAGCACACTGTCATCAACAACCTTGCCAACCTTTGTATCATCTGCAAACTTCGATACTAAGCCTGTTATACATTCATCAGTATCACTGAGAAATACAGGTAGGTCTCGACTTTACGAGTTAATTCGTTCCTAGCGCGTGCTCGTAAAGCGGGAATTAAATACCATAGACATAGAAGGCTGCCGTAGCCTAGTGGTCAGGCGCGCGGGTACATAAGTACACGTGCCTTGAGTGACCGGGGTTCAAGCCCGTGACTACTGAATACGGTGCTGTTTCTTGTATTCTATCCTGTGAACTCCTCTGACCGTTTGGTCGTCCCGGAGTATAAGCAGAAAATTTATTTATTTATTTATTTATAAGGTTAAAATAGGGGTTACATTCTCAACAATGAAATTAGTTAGCTAATTAGTTTATGGTTAAACAATGATTGATTTATTCAAATACTGTAAATGAAAACGTAGCCTGTAAAATCAAGCAAATTATAATAATAGAGAAATTATTTACGACTTACAAATGTTAAAGAATGTTTATTATTCTTCTTCTTCATCATCGACTAAATGCACACTCGTTGATCACTCATTATTGGCTCGGCATTCGTTGGTTTGTTGCACAAGGAGTCGTCTTCTGCAGAAATGGCGTTTGTTTCCAAGATAATCTTCTCTTTTAATTATAAATTTCACGATTGCATGCATAAGCATTTTTTAACGGCACACACAAATTGCAACTAACACGATTCTCGTACAGTAACAAGTTTACGAAGCTTAAAAAAAAAAAAAAGGAATGAAGAGAAGATTCTGAAAATTTATTTACGTTTTTTATACGATTGAAGATTTCAGTAAAGGGGAAACGTTTCACCATAATAACGTAAAAAATCACACAATTCCAGCTATCAGGTATTTTCGCAAATGCAAGGAGATCGAGTTTACTACCCGTTTATAATTGTTTGCAATAACAGAAAAGCCCAATAAACCGGAAAGTACAAATTGTTTTTATTGTTTTATGGTCGTGACCTCCAGAAATGTGCTTTAGAAAAATATCACAAAGGCGTTAAAATTGATTCTTATAACGGAACATTTGATAACGATGAAAGCGTAGTGAATTTTAATGATTTGAATTGGTAACTAATACAATTTACAAACCACGCTCAGGACCTTAAGGTGACCTTAAAAATGACATTTTAGAGAGATAAATAGCTTAGTTATACAGCGAAAATTTCTACTTCCAATATCTTGAAATGAATTACCCAAAAAAATTGTGTTAATGGGTTCACATTACGATATTTTAACGATAGGATGGTGTCTCTGGAATTGATTAATATCGTAAAGCGGGGTACACTGTATTGTATAGCTACGTACGTGGTTTGGAATGCAGTATTTATGAATGTTTAACATTAATTTTTTGCAATTAATGTTCATATTTTCGATTTTGTTGATACTTGATACTTGTGGAAAAAAAACTCGTAAACCCGAGAACTCGTAAAGCGAGAACTGTCTGTATACAAAACTGTCTGTATGTTATTAATGGAGTCCCCTGTGGGACTCCATTAATAACATTAGTCCACGAAGGGCAGCATCCACTGATTACCACCCTCTGTCTTCTCCCACTCAACCACCCTTTTATTCATTGTAGCAACTTACCCTTAATACCATTCTGCTCCAATTTGTACAGTAGTCTTCCATGCGCAACAATATCAAAAGCTTTCCTGAAATCCAAGTATATGATATCAAATTTATTTTTTGCATCCAGTTCCTTTGTAACCATATCGAAGTATCCAGTCAAATTTGTCAGACAAGACTTTCCCTTAACAAACCCATGCTGTGTCTGAATAATTAGTGCAGTCTTGTCTAGATGATCCTGCAATGCATCTTTAACCAGTGACTCCGTTATTTTAACCGGAACAGAAGTTTAACTAATTGGTCTGTAATTACTAGTGTCACCCTTCGATCCCCCTTTGTGAATTTGGGATAGAATTGCACATCTGCAGTCCATGGGGACATCCCCTGAGTCCAAAGATGCTCTGATAATTATGGCTAAGGGTTTGCTTAGTTCCTTTGCCGCCTCCTTTAATATAACTGGATTGATCCCATCCGTCCCAGGTGTCTTGTTTATGTTTAAATTCAGCAATTTCGCCTTGCTCCCAGTTATTACAAAATCATTAAGCACCCTGTTACAATTTGATAAACTTCTGGCATTTTCTTTCCTTAATAACTCCTCACGTGTGAATGTAGATGCAAAATACTCATTCAGTTTGTTTGCTATCTGAGCAGGATCATCAACAGTCGAACCATCGATATCAAGCGGACCAATCTGATTCATCCCCTTCCTTTTAGAATTTATATAAGTAAAGAAATCCTTGCTGTTTATCTTAGTATCCTTTGCCGATGATTTCTCTTAATCTGGCTTCGCTTGCCTAACCTCCTTTGTCACTTGATTACAGACTAGCTTATATCTGCTATAGGCTTCTGTGTCACCTGATAATTTTTCTTTTTATTTATATAGCATATATTAAGTCACTGCCTCTGGCATGAAATCTGCCGATCGCTTTTTCAGTCACTTCTAATAGAGATAGAAGGCTGAAACGTTGTACATATTCCTAATTCGCGTGATAATAAATTCTCTCAAAATTTGAGCTAAATCTATCAAGCGGTGCATCGTGCAGCCATTGCATGTCGTATATCGACTACCTGGATTTATACCTGACCCGGATTTCGGACCTTTACCCCACTTCTTATCTGGTTAGAAGGGTGTAATTTTGTAAACAATCTCTTTTGACGTGATAATGTTTCCAATTAAATTTGGACTAATCCATCGCATGATCCACTGTGCAGCTCTTACATGCCTCATATCAGCTACTTGCTTTGCATAGTTGTATGCATGTAATACATACATATGTAAAGCGAGCAAGATTTTATCGTCTATCCTTGCATTGTGTAAAAATATTTTGTTGGTGAAAAATCTTATCACATAAATTTTCAATCATACTTTATTATAAAAAGTGTATGAAAATTTCTATTCATAAAAGATAATAAAAATAAAAAAATAAAAAATAATATAAAAAACAAGTTTTTCAAAAATATACCTTAATTCTGATCAAATATAAGGTGTGGCCTTTACCGTTTTTTTAAATGAGGCATTTTATGTTGCAGGGGTAAAGGCCACACCTTATATTATATTTTATCGGAATTGAGGTATATTTTTGAAAAACTTGTTTTATATTATTATTTTTTTAGTTAAATAAGCAGTTAATTTAATAAATAAAAATCGAATACGGAATAAAAATAGAATTTTTATTTTAATAAATAATATCAAATATAACGCACTCCAAACATTACCTAAGTTCCTTAGCGTAGTTCAGACGTACCGTTGATGAAAATTATTATTAAATTGTGCTTATGATTTCCATATTTGCTCCCACTTGGGTCCTAATAACTTCAAATGCGCAAAAAAAAAAAAAAAAAAGTTCCCAAGCGCACTGACTTAGCTCTCTATCTCCGGCAGTGATATATTTTGCAGATATGAATTTCGAAGTATGTTTTAAAACTCGACATATTTTCTTTTAAAATACATTTATTTAAAAAAAAATTTCAGGATATGTACATTTGCTTTAAGCATTATTTAAGCTTAAATACGAGTACGTCAAAACGTAATTTTTTTTCCAATATATTTTGTAGTTTCGACGACAGCAGCTCTATCAGCAGTGGTATCAGTGACACATTTGCGGAGCTTAGCACGGATGACAATTTTACAGGATCTTCTGTGAGTTCTGATACAAATGTTTATGGAAGTCTGAAACGAACACCCCGGAGTATAACGCCGAAATTGTCTCTAGCTTCTGGCGGGGAGAAAAGCAGCAACCGGAAGATAACTGCAATTGGATGCGAAAGTCAGGGAGGTGGTAGCAGTAAAATTTCAGGAGGGAAGTCATCATCTATCAAGAAAACGGATAGCTCCATGCAAACAGAATCTAGTGCATTTCATCATATATCGTCAAGCGCTTGGAAAAAATATTTGCAGCAGCAACACGACCACCATTCCCGGTCTACGCACGAGAAACTAAAAGATGCCGAAAGTGCAAAATTAAAAGACAAGAAAAGCAATAAGGTGGATACCATCTCTTCAGGTAAAAAGGGTACAGGCCATGGGAACCTGGAAAAACACAACGAATCTCACAAATCAAAGCATAAAACGATCGGCTTGAAGCAAGAGGATAACAAAAGTCGAGCTCTGAGTGAAGTTGAAAACTTTAGTGAGAAAAGTATAAGGAACGCCAGAAGTAACAGCCCTAAATCAGGAAAAGGTAGCTGCGAGTCTCTCTCTGCTCAAGTAGTTCGCGGTAATGGCGAATCAAGGAAAGGACAAAGCTCTCGAACCGTTGCTACAGCAACAAGCCAAGTCCACGCCACTTCCAAACGTCCTCCAAGCACATCAAGCGTTGCTTCTAATGGAAGCGGGAAAACTATCAGTTCGAAAGTATCCACGGCTACAGGAAGCAAGAAGTCTCCTCTTGAAAAACACTCTGAGGTAGGAAAATGTAATGACTCTAGAGACCCTGATCGGAAGGATAATCCAGACATGCAACGACCTCACGTTCAAATATCGGCCTCATCACGATCCGCAGTGTCTACCGCGCCGTCTATCGGTGGAGGTTCAGGACCGCCTACTGCAGCCAGCAGCAACAGCGGAAAGGGAACACTGGAAAGGAAAGGAAAGGTTAAAGTATGCGCTAATACGCAAACTACAGTGAATGATTTATACATGACAACTAATGCACCCCATTCTGACAGTGAGTACAGTTCTCTAGGGCGCAAATGTCCTCCTAAACAATATTATATGACCTCACCCACTATAGGCTTAAAGGAACGAGTGTATGGAACTCGCTCTGTGCTTAACGGTTCACCCACACCTATGTCTGATTATGTTTTATTACCTGGGCTACACACAACTTCTCGTTCGTCTTATGGACCTCGTTTATCAGCTCCTCTGAAATCCACTGACTGTGATAATTATGTTTCCCTAGATCAAAGTTCTTCCACAGTTGTGTCGTCTGTTCCAAGCACTTATTCATGGCTTCGGCACAGTCCCAG
This sequence comes from Mastigoproctus giganteus, assembly GCF_048544385.1. NCBI lineage: Eukaryota > Metazoa > Arthropoda > Arachnida > Uropygi > Thelyphonidae > Mastigoproctus > Mastigoproctus giganteus. The sequence goes on along the minus strand of NC_143588.1, from coordinate 20,887,211 downwards.
TTGCGGAACTTCTGTAGCCTCTGCTCCATCCGCTCGCCACTGTAGTGCAGGTTTACTAACAGAAGCAGAGAGCATGGAGTCGTTGTCCTCTGCTGCATCTAGTATACATGCTCAAGTAAGTGAAATGTTTTCACTTTATAGTATATACATGCGGTATTTATAATGAGCATTGCTTCTTCCATATAATTTATATATATATATAATTCTTGATCTTGTTACCAAACAGAGGCAGATATTAGGAGAGTTTTTCTTTTTTAAAATTTTTATTTCATTATTACCGCTATTTTTTAAAATTTTCTCGTTATAAAAACCTTTCAACTCAATATTCATATTTCTGTAATGTATAATAACAGAATAATAGTTGCTGAAATTCCTACTATTTCACTGTAAATATTAAGTAAATTTTCTTATCGGAATTGTATACAATAGATATATTGTGAACAATTATCTATTCTGAAATTTGCTTAATAACAGCAGACAGCAGACTAAATAAGTAAAGCAATAGCGATCCTCACTAATAACATGATTAATATATTTTTATTCCTAACCTTTTGGGGGGAGGGAAGAGGGTAAAATAATAATAAAAAAAGCAGAACAATTTATAATGGTAAAACTTTATGGTAAAATTTGAATTATATTATATTTGTTGTAAAATATTGTAAAATACTTTTACAACACTTCTTTAAAATGCACGTCTTATTTCATATTTTATTTAATACAGTTTGACACTGTTGCATATGGAAGATTACTGTACAAATTAGAGCAGTATGGTATTAAGGGTAAGCAAGTTGCTACAATGGTTGCTACAATGGGTGGTTGAGTGGGAGAAGACAGAGTGGTAATCTATGGACGCTGCTCTTCGTGGACTAATATTATTAGTGGAGTCCCACAGGGTTCGGTGTTGGGCCCACTGTTGTTTTGTATATTTATCAGTGATATTGATGAAGGGATATCAGAATTAGTGTCGAAGTTAGCAGATGATACAAAGGTTGGCGGGGTGCTAATGACACTAATGACAGTGTGCTACTGAAACAGGATCTAGAAAATTAGGCAGGTGGGCTGAGCCGTGAAGTGGCAACTAAAGTTTAACATTGACAAATGCAAAGTATTGAATATAGGAGAAGTTACCCTAGAGAAATGTAGCAACTGCGTGGTACTACACTTAGGGTGGTAGAAAATGAAAAAGACCTGGGAGTGATTGTGCAGTCAGATATGAAATTTTCTGCCAGCCAGAAAATGACAGGCAGCCAGAGCAGGTCATGGGGTTTTGTAAATGATTTACAGGACTTTTGCTAGCACGGAAAAGGAGATGGTTATCCCTTTTTATAAGGCAATGGCCAGGCCACGCCTTGAGTACTGCGTACAGGTCTAGAAGCCTCACTTTAGGAAGGATGTAGAGTTGCTTAAGCATGTACAGAGAAGGGCAACAGAGAAGGGTGAGGGGAACGAAGTTTCTTGGTCCTCTTACCAAGAAAGGCTTAAGTTCTGCAAACTGCAGCGGCACCTGCGAGGTGATCTTTTACCAGACATCATTACCTGGAAATGATTAATAACTACAATCAAAATGATGACTGGCATGATATCATCATCATGCTTTTGAAGCTTTGTGAGTGGCACATCCCGCCATCTGCCTTAAGAGGAACGAAATCTTTGAGAATGAAGTCTGAATCCTTCAATCTGTTGGTCTTCACCAACAGACTGAAGGTGGCCGACAGGTTTATACCAGCCAGTGCGTTGGAATCAATTCAGTGCTTAACACATATTGGAATTGACCTACAAAGGCTCATAGAAGATCCGGAATATAGGAAACAAACCGAAGGGTGGTTCGCTGAGGCTACTGTTGCCTAGTAGTTGTGTGCATTTCTGTCAAGAACTGTGTGTAAGCAATTGAACAAGTGTATATCTCGCACAAGTTGTTTCAATGGACGTGATAAGATGAACTTTTGTACTACAATTGCCAAGACTCTAGACAGAAATGTAATGATGAGTAATTCAGTTTATATTTCAGCTTTTCTTGTGTATTTTATCTCTTCTTGTACATTTTAGCCATTCTTTTATTTTAATTTTATGGTAATCCCCAGGCATTTTCTGCCGTGAAGGGAATTTGTCGCTTACCAATCTACACCTATATTTTTTTTTTTTTTTTTTTGGAAGGACAAATAAAGATTATTGTAAATTCAAATTGAGGAAAGACAGTTGTAGAATAGATGTGCGGAAATTTTACTTTATCCAGCGGGTGGTTAATTGCTGGAACAAACTCTCATCTGTCGTTGTGGAAGTTGATAGCTTAAATAAATTCAAGGAGGAACTGGACAAACTTTTAGAGGGAACGGTTGTGTGAAATTGTTTTTTTTTTTTTTTTTTTTTGCTGAAATTTTTTTAAGCTTCTTAAACTTGCTACTCCGCGTAAATCGTGTTAGTTGCAATTTGTGCGTTCCATTTAAAATGTTTATGCATCTATTGAAATTTATAAGGAAAATAGAAGATTAATTTGCATCACATGCTTCTATTACTACATAGTTTAGCTGTGTAGCAGTAGTAGTTTAAATAACATTTCTGAAAAGTGGAATAAGCATGTTATATTTTGACAAATTATGAAAGAAAGAAATTTTTCATTTGTATATACAATTGTTATGATAGTACGTATTGAAAAAATTGTTCACAGAACCCAGCGGTAATGATGATAATGATATTTTATTCGTCATACTATTTCTTTTCTCTGCAGTTTCGCAAGCTTTGAAAATTTCGTACTAGCAAATACAGGTAGTTCTCGACTTTACGAGTTAATTCGTTCCTAACTCGCGCTCGTAAAGCGAAAACGAGTAAAGCGGGAATTAAATACCATAGATATTATGTTAAAAATAGGGGTTACGTTCTCAACAATGAAATTAGTTAGCTAATTGGTTTATGTTTAAACAATGATTGATTTATTCAAAGAAATTAAAACGTAGCCTGTAAAATCAAGCAAATTATAATAATAGAGAAATTATTTACGACTTACAAATGTTAAAGAATGTTTATTCTTCTTCATCATCGACTAAATGCACACTCATTGATCACTTATTATTGGCTCGGCACTCGTTGGATTGTTGCACAAGGAGTCTTCTTGAGAAATGCTTCAAGAGGTGTTTGTTTACAAGATAATCTTCTATTTTCTTTATAAATTTCAATAGATGCGTAAGTATTTTAAACGAACGCAGAAATTGCAACTAACACGATTTGCGCGGAGTAACAAGTTTACGAAGCTTTAAAAAAGGAATGAAGAGAAGATTCTGAAAATTTATTTATGTTTTTTATGCGATTTCAGTAAAAGGGAAACACATTTCACGTTAATAACGTAAAAAACCACACAATTCCAGCTATCGGTATTTTTGCAAATGCAATAACATCGAGTTTACTACCCATTTATAACTGCTTGCAGTAACAGAAAAGCCCAATAAACCGAAAAGTGCAAATTGTTTTATGGTCGGGACTTCCAAAAATGTGTTTTAGAAAAATGTCACAAAGGCGTTAAAAATTGGTTCTTATAACAGAACATATGATAACGATGAAAGTGTAGTGCATTTTAATTATTTGAATTCGTAACTAATACTATTTGCACTATAAAACTAGCTTTTAAAGAGTTATATAGCGAAAATTTCAACTTCCGAGGTCGTGGAACGAATTACCAAAAAACTGTGTTTTTGGGTTCACATTACTATATTTTCACGCTCCGATGGTAACGGATTAATATCGTAAAGCCGGGTACACTGTATTGTATAGCTATGCACGTGGTTTGAAATGCGGTATTTATGGATGTTTAACATTCATTTTTTGCAATTAATGTTCATATTTTCGATTTTGTTGATACTTGATACTTTGAAAAAAAAAAAAAAAACTCGTAAACCCGGGAACTCGTAAAGCGAGAACTCCCTGTACATTACTCTATAGAGAAAATGTTTGAAGATTTGTTTGCTACCATTCTCATTACTACAGGAGTTGCCTGTTCTTGGGTGAATTTTTTGACTATTATTATTATTATTATTAGCTATATGGTGCAAGGAAGCCTGAGGCTTATGCAGCACCAGCCAAAAAAAAAAAAAAAAAAAAAAATTCCCTGAGTTACCGCTCTCCTGTAGTTTATGGCAAAGGACTGGCGCGGCTTGTAGTGTCACTTGGTTTAAACCTATGTTATTATTATTATTTTTTTTAGGATTAATCCAAAGACTGTTTCAAAACAATCCACGAGACATTCAGGCGCCTCCGTAGCCAGGTGGGAAGGAGCAGCAGTGCGTATCACACGCTTCTTGATTAGACCGGGGTTCGAGCCCGTCACCACCAAATACGGAGGATGCGGAAAGGTCAGGGAATGACCACCGCATATCCCGGAGCAATATGGCCTTAGTTGCTAATGCTCCTAAAAACCAAACAGCAAACGAGACATTCCTGAGCTGAGGAGAGCAATTTAAGATGAAATTTTTTTTGTGTCGAAGGTAGCATGTTCTTCGCAATTATCGATAAACGTGGAGGGCGCATTGACCATGTTGTGGCATGAGAATGATTAATGAAGAGTATTAAGTAGTCACTACAATGTCATAAAATAGGTAGTAACCATAAAGATTCCGTGGCAAAGGGGAAGGACTTCATTTTCAAGATAGGGGACTGCACAATGTCCAGTCAAAATATTATGAGCCCTTTGGTTTAGCATTTAGCTGTTCCTCTTGGTGGCACAGATCTGTGAAAGTCGTAAATGTGATGCCACAGGTTCGTAGCATGCGGTCCATACGAAATACTTGATCGACGTGGCCAATGGACGTAATCTGACGGATTTCGATAAAGGGATGATTATCGGGTATCCGTTTAGGGTGACAATGTTACGGAAACCGCGAATATTTTGGGCCGTTCTTGGGGTGCTGTTAAGGTAGTGTAAGAGTTGAATGATAGTGGACAGAGCAGCAATCTTCGGGCAAATGGCGGGCGTCCATATCTCATCGATGATCGTGGTGAAAATAGGATGTTTTGGATTGTGAGCCGAGATAGACTGAAAATTTTGAAAATATGGACTTTAACAAGGGGATGATCAAGGATGTTTCCATATGGGCCATCGGAGTTGGTTCCCGGTCAAGGTACCCATGCTTACGGCCACCAAACGCCAACGATGCCTGAAGTTTGCAGCTGAACGGGGTTATTGGACCATTGAAGACTGGAAAAAAGTTGCCTCTTCCCAGGAAAACGACTCATGCTATACCGTGTGGACGGTAGATGGACGATACTGCAACAAATTTCGGAGAGGAATCACTCCAGTGGCCTGGTCCAATAGAAACAGGCAAGTGGCTGCAGTGTTTTGGTATAGGGAATGTTTTCCTGGGAATCTCTTTTTGTCCTCGTATCGCTAGACTGCACTGTGAATGCTATAAACTACTTATCCGTTATGGTTGATCAAGTATATCCCTTTATTTAAAGGCTTAAGAGGTTAAGGGTTTAAGTGAGCTGAAGGAAAAGTATGGGATAGCTGTAGACTATAGCGAGATGCTGATTTTTATGTATATTTTACGCGTATATGTAACAAAACCAGTGATGGTGTAACACGGGCAAAAGCTGAGTACGAGAAATTATTGGCAACGAGATTACTAGAAACTAGACCTTTCGTTCTCCTCATTAATCTCTTTGGTGAAGAGAACAAAGGGGTGCTCTTACCAAGAAAGGCTTCAGTTCTGCAAATTGCAGCGTCTGGAGACTAGGCACATGCCAGGTGATCTGATTGAGGTGTTTAAAGCTTTGAATGGATTGGCAAGCTAAAATTAGTGCCCAGGAAGGTTGATGAAATTGAGGAATGTTGGATGCAGAATAGATGTGCGGAAGCTGATTGTTGGAACACCTTCCATCTGCTGTTGTGGAAGTTGATAGCTTAAATGAGTTCAAGGAAGAACTAAAATTACTGGAGGCAATGATTGTTGCCTCCAGTAATTGTTTCTTACCATCCTTAATGACAATGAGAGGAGACTGTAATAATTTACTTTCATAATTTATTGATGACCTAAAGGTAGGAAGAGGTAGGTAATGAAAGTATTGGTGCATCAAAAGATGCAATTACCGTATTCTACATGAATGCTCGTAGGGTTGTGATAAATTTTGATGAAATTATTGCTCAATTATTTCTGTTTTTTTCGATAGTGCATAAAAAGCCTATAGCTTCCTTTTGCATTAGAAGAGGCATATGATACAAGAAAGTATGCTTAAATAGCATTGGGCAAAAAAATTAAAAAAGCACTTTCCATTTCACCCATCCATTCGCTTCAAAAGTTTGTTTAGTTCTTCCTTGAATTTATTTAAGCTATCAACTTCCAAAACGACAGATGGAAATTTTTTTCCAGCAATCAACCACCTGCTAGCTAAAGGCAAATTTCCGCACATCTATTCTGCAACTATCTTTCCTCAATTTGAATTTATGCTCCCTCAGGTGCATAATCTGAGCAAGAAAAAGAATCACATCAGCATTGAGTTTTCTCAAACATTCAAGGTCTTATACACTTCAATCAGACCACCTAGCAGGTGCACATTCTCCAGACGCTACAATTTGCAGTACTTAAGCCTTTCTTGGTAAGAGCAAGGGCAGAGGTAAGGTGAGAGCAAGAGCAGAGGTAAGGTAAGAGCAGAGCGTTGCTTTGCCTTTCCTTTCTCAAATCAACTCGATTAAGAAATGTAGCATCTAGATGAAATGATGAAAGCCAGACCATTTTTGCACCCAAAGTAACAGAATTCCAGGAGTTACAATCTGTAGGGAAGTGGAGTTAAAAATGGATGAAAAAGACTTTGGAGTTATGATTCATTCACACATTAAGTTTTTCACACAAAAATCTGTGATATATAGGAACTTTGGAAACAGAGTAAAATATGTCATTATTCTTTTGCGTAAGACGATGGTGAGGCCACATTTGGAATATTCTGTTCAAGTCTGGAAGACCTGAACACTTGAAGAAAGGCAACATTTATCATTTATGATTTTACACAAGCCAGTATCCAGGGACTGAACTAGATGGAGCTTTTGGTATGGGAGGAAGCGATTTTTAAACTTTTTGCTCTGCCTTGAAGGCAGAGCAAAAAGCTGGGAGTGGAACAGAAGGGAATCACCAATAAAGAGAAGAATGATGATACCTGGACCCTGGTGTGCCAAGTCCATTTTCACCAGATGTGAGCCCATATATGCCACTGTGCACTTTTGCAAACAACATGAACTTCACCCTGATCCTGAGCTTCGGTTTAATAATACCCATTTTCTCTTGTTAGACTGTCCAATTTTTAGGCCACATATTGGATGGGCTTTATATCCATGTGACTCATCTATGAACTATTTTCCTGAAGAAATAAATATACTGCAATCTGTGTCATCCATATCATTGGGTGTAGACCACAACACTTTATTGTGACTGTACAGAGTAATAATAAGGTCTCGTTCGAACTATGAGTGTTCAATATATGACTCTGCCCGAAACAGTACTTTACGGAGACTAAATACCAACCAGCACAATGTTCCCAAAATTGCCTTGGGAGTTTTCAGAACCTCTCCAATACGTAGCCTTTGCAAATTATTATATTTAGGCCACCCGAATAATTAAATTCATCTGCGTGCTGTGTCTTATGTATGTTAATTGCGTGTGTTCTATGGTGTTTTGTCTGTTTGCTGGACGAAAAACCCCAGTTTCTAGGATAAAAATCTTGCTATCTACGCCTGAGACCAACTAACTCAGCCACGTAGTGAAAAAAATGTTGTTTTAAGGTTTTATGAGCACCAGCAACTAAGGCCATATTGCTCCGTGTATACTGTTTGTAAATTGGGTGTGTTCTATGGTCGATTTCTGTTTGCTGGACGAAAAACCATGCTACCCTCGCCTGAGAAAAAGGCCCATAAAAATTCCTCACTTCATCGGACTCGGGTCTTTGCCACCCGGTGTGGAGAGGATGGCGATTCTACCAATTGTGCTACCCACAAGGGCAGGAAATTTCTGTATAATTCTACTTGAGATTCCTTTTATTTGAGGAAACCAAACGAAAACCGAAATGTTTAACTGAGACTAATGATGGATTTTACCCATGTATTAAGCCAGTGGTTTTCAACCTTCTTTTAATAATGGCACCCCTAAGTAATTTATTTTATTTTGCGGCACCCCTACTCAATTTTCTGCCTGTTAGATCCGATTCTCTCTGCATATATATATATATATATATATATATATGTGATAGTTATTACAATAATATAATTATAAAAATTACATTTCATAATACAAATTATATATACTTTATAATAATTTTATTCTTTATATAGAGGTACTAAGTAAACATCAATTATAGATCACCACAAAATTAAAAAGATAATGAAATAAATATATAAATTTAAAAAAAAATAATAAGTTTAGTAACTTAAACCCAAATTACGGGCACCCCTGGAATGTTGTTGCGGCACCCTGGTTGAAATCCACTGTATTAAGCTATGCGACATATTTTAGGAAACATTGTCAACTTCACATTGTTTACTTATTACTCCATCCTGCGATGACCATTTTGAGTACTGGGCAAAGGACGTTGTGGCTTCTTACAAAATTCAAATTATTTTATTAGAGTCACCCAGAATTGCTTCTATATACGCATATACACAGTGCTGCCACTTTATTAGGTACACCTACCTAGTAGCATGTTGAGCCTCCTTTAGCCTTAAAAACAGCTTGAATTCGTCTAGGCATGGATTGAACAAGATGCTGAAAACGTTGTGCAGGAATGGAGTACCATGCAGACATGAGTTCCTTGAGATTCGACGTAGGTGTAGGCCTGCAGCAACAGCCCTTTCCAGCTCATCCCAAAGATGTTCAATAGGATTGATATCCCGGACTGAGCGGGCCAGTGCAGCAAAGAAAAGTCATTGTCATGTTCCTGGACCCATACTGAGGACAAACTGTCAGTATGAATGGATGCACTTGGTCAGCAACGATATTCAGGTACGATGTGGCATTCAGACAAGAATCGATGGGTATGAATGGACCCAACGTGTGCCAAAAAAACATTCCCCACACCATAACACTGCCCCCACCACCTTGAACAGTAGTCGTCAGACATGACGGGTCCAAGGATTCATGTTGTTTTCGCCAAATTCTGAGCTTTCCATCAACATAATGCACCAGGAACTTCGACTCGTCAGACCAAGCAACTGTTTTTCCAATCCTCGATAGTCCAGTGCTGGTGTTGCTGTGCCCACAGGATGCGTGCTCTCTTGTTCTTCACTGATAACAAGTGTACGCAATGTGGCCGTCGGCTGTTGTAGCCCATTCGCGACAAAGTGCGACTAGTGATCCGTTGCGATATTTTGTTCTGCGCACCAAGATTGTATTCTGACGTGATGTGCGACATTGTGGCCCGTCTGTTTGCTTGCACAATTCTAGCCATCCTCCTCTGACCTCTCTCATCAACAAGCGATTTTCTTCCACAGGGGTGCCGTTGAGAGGATGTTTTCTGTTCGTTGCACCATTCTCGATACACCCTTGAAACTGTGGTGGGTGAAAAGTTCAGGAGAACTGCCGTTTCAGAGATGCTTTGTCCAGCACGTCTTGCACGAACTACGATGCCACGTTCGAAGTCCGTTAGATCACTCCTTTTCCCCATCCTTTCTACGGTTTGTGCGCTTAACTGATACTTGAAAGGTTGTTCTGCTGCATTTATATCCACAACTTTGGTCATGTGACTGCAACGGGACCAAATCTTTGTGTCGAGGTGAAATCCAAAAACCACTACTCAGGCTAATCACAGAAATGTATTGGAAGGAATACTCCATCAAAGTAGAGGTTAGACAACTACGTACGCGGCACGCATCTTGTACCTCTTTCAGAAAACCAGCCGACCCCTGCCAACCGCTAATAAGCTGGGACCCATGACCACAAAATACACTAATCAAACCTTTTGAAGACAGAAAAGCTAGCGTGCTCCAGAGGGGGACATAATAATACTCAGGTATAGCAATTACAGAGTGTCCCATCCACATCCGCATCTGTAACTATCAAATGCTACATTCATAACATAAGAGGCATAAGTTGCAAACTCCACTCTTCAGTCTATTCTCCTTACTGCAGAGTACGATATTATTTGTTTAATGGAGACCTGGATGAACCCCAATAGATGTATTGACACTCTTTGCCTCCCTTTGAACTATGCTAATCAAGCTAATGGACGGGCCATTCGCTGCGGTGGTGGAGTTGCAATCATCTATAAAAATTCCTTTTCTCGACATAGCACCAACTCAAGTAGTTCCGAAAACTTTGAAGTCATCTCTGTAATCCTTGACCTCGATGAAATTAGAATACAGGTTTGCACTGTCTACCTCCCTCCAGAACACACCCTAGAGGTTAGAACGGAACTAGTGGCCTGGATTACTACCAATCTCCAACCCAACGTCCCTACTATTCTCGTAGGGGACTTCAACATGCCCCTGCCAAGGTACTCAACGGCTCGGTCTTCTCTGGAAAACATGTTACATACGCTTGACCTTCATCCTCTTCAAACTCCCCCAACTCGAGGAAATCAGCAGCTGGACCTCATTTTTCACAACGTACCTCATGCAGAACTTATCAAGCCAACCTTCTTCAAATCAGATAATCAACCATTAGATTGTGAATTTTATGCCCACTCCGCCCTCTCTAATACCTCTGTTGAAGGATGTGGCCCGCTGCATACGAGAAGAGTCTTTTCAAACAAGTTCATTAAGCAAGAAATAATCTTCCATCGCCTCACTACGTATAAATGGAACTGTCTGTTAGAAAAGTCAGGGCCTGATGTCGCTTCCATCCTGGCTGAAGAATTATTTCAAATAGTTTGCGTTGGTGCGTATAAGGAGATTCGGATCTCACATCGGTCTAACTGGTGGTTTAACAACAATATGAAGGTTTGTAAGAAAAGAAAAGACGTACAGAAAATGGCAGAAAACCAGAACCCCTGAAGACTACATCGTTTACAAAAAAGAACGAGCCTGTTTCTTAAAGCACAAACGCCAAGAGTACAACTTTGCAATTTCTAAAAAGCTTAAACAGTCTAAAAGAATCAATAACAACAAGAACACCAACTTCACCATGGACAAAACCTTATTTAGGGAATGGGCAAACAGTACCTTCGGAATCTCTCCAGATCCTAATTTAAAGTATAACTCTCTCGCACCAGACAATACCAGTTGACTGATAAATTACATGAATAATATGACTCCATCCGGATCCAATCTTGATATCAGACCTCTACTAACAGAAATCACCATAACCAAAGAAAATGTAATTCAGGAATTAAATAGTCTCCCAAATAAATCCACTTCTGGTCCCGATATGTTCCCCCCCTCTTCATCATGAAAGTAAGCAGTCCATTCATCATTGAGGTCTTGCTACACATATTTAGAGACACCCTACACAATGGAGTTATCCCTGAAATATGGAAACGTTATATTGTAAAACCCGTGCCTAAAGTCAAACATCCGAAAGACAAGAAGGATTTTCGTCAAATCTCTATAAGCTGAAATTTATTAAAACTTGTTCGAGAAGACGCTGCTGCCAATCCTTGTTATGCACTTTTTCAATAAAAGACCACCATATTTACACACTGTGATTCCAAAGAGATCTGTGACTAATCTAATGGACACCCTATTTCGGATCCAAACGACTCTGAACGCCAAAGAACAGATTGATGTAGTATTTTTAGACATTAAAGCTGCTTTCGATAATGTCTCAATCAATTCCTTAGAGACAATATTTGAAAGGCATTTCAGAATACAGGGAGGTCTATTAAAAGTCATCGTTTCCATTCTCAAACAAAGGCATTTGAGAGTAGAACATAGAACCTTCCAATCGAACCACGTCGACTACAGAGGAGTTCCCCAAGGTGGCGTCCTTCCTGCACTATTTTTTGGTGCCGCTTTGGACCCCTTCCTCTATACGCATCCTGACTGCAGCTCTTACGCATATGATATAAAACTCTTCATCTCGTCAAAACACGGTGACAAATCTGACGCAATCAACGCCCATGCCACTGCCCTAATAGAAGAACTTGACCATTATCTTGAGAATATTGGCCTATCCATAAATCCGACCAAGTCAGCACAAATGTCTTTCACCAACCTGAAGAAGAAGATGAACGACATCTACACCAATGGTATTATGGTCCAAAAGTTTTCTCATCATACTGATCTAGGGCTCACCTGGGATGAAGGCCTGACCTGCCAACACTAAAGCAAAAACTCTGTCAGCAATGTGGGCGATAACACAGGAACTTACTGGAGTAAACAACCAAAAACTTGCCACTCACTACATACAAACAAAATTCATGGGTATCGAGTACTGGATTCTAAGGTGGTTGAACCGTGTTAATGGCCACCCTTTCACCATCTCGAGATCAATCATGTATGCTAACCTTGGTTGTACTTCTTGGAATCAGTTGCTCATTGCAGGAAATCTGCGCATTCTCTGTCAACTCCTCACCGATCGCCTTGACGCCCCAAATGTCCATAATCTTCTCAAATAGGCCTCTGAGGTTGGGTATACATGTATTCATATTACGTTCTTAGCGTTTTTTCACCAACCTTTCATGGAGTAAAATAAAATTAAAATAAAATAAAACAAAACTAAATAAAATAAAATAAAATAAAACAAAACAAATCTTGATAACTATATTTACAATAACCTGTATTTACAAAATTAATATACGTATTACAATATTAAAAGTATTAAAACACAAAATTAAAATGCATTAAAATATACTAAGTTAAAAGCGATAAAATCCCGTAGCTTTCAAAGGCTCCAGCCTTCTTCTTCAGCAGTACTCTCTATTACTCAGTACACCTTTAAATATCAGCGGGGTAATGGTAGGCATCACATGTTTCCATTCTCACGTGTTCCGCTCTCTTGCATTGTGGAACCGGAAGTGGCTCGAACAGAAGTCGTACGGAACCGTTCATCCTTTTTTAGGGTAATAGTCTCTAAAAGGGGGTGAATCCGTACACCCCTATCCCTATTAATGTTGGTTGTAGAGCTGATCCGCAAACTCTCGAGCCACTTACGGTCCCAGAACCTATGCGCCCGATCGGTGATAGTGGCATCATCTGGGGAGATCTGGTGCTGCTTCTCCCAAAAATGTTCGGCCACGGCGGACTTGTCATATTCCGCATTTCTTATTGCTTTTTTGTGTTCCCCCAGACGATCTTTGAGACGACGTTTTGCCTCCCCTACATAACATTCCCCACAATCCGGGCATCTAATATTATATACGACCCCACTAGCATCCTCTTTTTGAATGGGGTCCTTAACTTGAGACACAACTGTGCGCAGTCTTCGTCCCGGAAGCTGCACACAGCATGTCTGATATTTTCTTAATACTCTAGTTATATAATCCGTCAAGCCCGGATAATAGGGAATGTATGCAGTAGATACTGGTATAAAAGATTCATCTCTCCTCTGATTTTCATTAATAAATTTATCTATAATCCTCTGGGGGTAACCACATTTAGTAAGATCCGCCGTGACACGTTCATACTCTGCTTTCCTATCATCGGAGTTACTGCAATGTGATTTCGCTCTATTAATTAGCGTTCTTATCACACTGTTCCTATGATGGCTGGTCAGGGCTGAATTATAATGCGTATATTGCCCTTTACACATCGTTTTTCTAAAGACTTTTGTCTTTAACTGCTGGTCTTCCCTACAGACCAACACATCCAGGAACGGCAGAACTCCTCCATCTTCAACTTCCGATGTAAATTGTATGAATTGGGAGAAGCCATTTAAGATATTCAACACATGATCTTCACTCCCCTTCCGAACAAATGTAAACGTATCATCCACATACCTTTTCCAGGGGCGCATAGGGAGAACACTAGCATTAAATATTCTGGTCTCGAGCTCCTCCATAGCTAGATTTGCTATAATTGCGCTAATGGGGGAGCCCATAGCTGTACCATTAACCTGCTTATATATAATGTTATCAAAAACCATAGTGTTACTTGAGAGGCACAATTCTATACCCTTCCTAATATCTTCTGGATTAAGTTGCGTCCTAGTATTTAGGGTAGTATCCCTCTGTAAAACTATGTTTGCACACCACACTCCATGGTCAATAGGAATACAAGTGAATAACGATTTTACATCAAATGATATCATAATTTCATCCTCTTCTATACGCTGGCTCCTAATAAAGTGCACAAATTCTTTACTGTCCTTGATACTATATTCAGAGAGTCCTACTAGTGGAGACAATAGTTTGGCTAGGAAACCCGAAAGTGCATACGTCGGACTACCTATAAATGAGACTATGGGTCTGAGTGGCACGTCTACTTTGTGGATTTTGGGTAAGCCATAAAACCTTGGCATTTGGCTACCTGTAGCATGTAGTGTCCAATATTGTTCTTTAGAAATCTTATTAGATTTAAGCCAACTCTGCAACATTCCGTTCACTTGTCGCTCCAAACTAAGAAGTGGACTCTTCTGGATAACTTTATAGGTTGTCTGATCTTCTAATAAGCTCAACGCTTTATTCTTATATACTTCTTTATTAAGAACCACCGTTGCTTTGCCTTTATCCGCGGGTAAAATTATAATACTATCATCTTGTTTAAGGTTTCTTAGTGCTAGTTTTTGCTTCACATTAAGATTGGAAGGAGCACTCTTAGCTTGACTAAGGATGGCTGGTATTTTCACTCGAGCTTCATTAGCTATATCTACGGGAAGTTTATTTATGGCCCTTTCCACACCCATTGCAATTTCTGCAACGGGTATTCTGGGCGGTACCATGGCAAATTTTGGTCCTAGATTTAGGACCTCCAACTGCTCTTTAGTTAGTTGTTTATTACTCATATTAATTACAAAATCCCTAGTAATATTATCATTATTGCTTCTCACCTTACTTTGTTCTTTAAGCCTGTCAAACTTCCCTATTTGTCTCCGTCTATAGCTATCAGAAATATGCTTTACTTAGTCAAGCTAAGAGTGCTCCTTCCAATCTTAATGTGAAGCAAAAACTAGCACTAAGAAACCTTAAACAAGATGATAGTATTATAATTTTACCCGCGGATAAAGGCAAAGCAACGGTGGTTCTTAATAAAGAAGTATATAAGAATAAAGCGTTGAGCTTATTAGAAGATCAGACAACCTATAAGGTTATCCAGAAGAGTCCACTTCTTAGTTTGGAGCGACAAGTGAACGGAATGTTGCAGAGTTGGCTTAAATCTAATAAGATTTCTAAAGAACAATATTGGACACTACATGCTACAGGTAGCCAAATGCCAAGGTTTTATGGCTTACCCAAAATCCACAAAGTAGACGTGCCACTCAGACCCATAGTCTCATTTATAGGTAGTCCGACGTATGCACTTTCGGGTTTCCTAGCCAAACTATTGTCTCCACTAGTAGGACTCTCTGAATATAGTATCAAGGACAGTAAAGAATTTGTGCACTTTATTAGGAGCCAGCGTATAGAAGAGGATGAAATTATGATATCATTTGATGTAAAATCGTTATTCACTTGTATTCCTATTGACCATGGAGTGTGGTGTGCAAACATAGTTTTACAGAGGGATACTACCCTAAATACTAGGACGCAACTTAATCCAGAAGATATTAGGAAGGGTATAGAATTGTGCCTCTCAAGTAACACTATGGTTTTTGATAACATTATATATAAGCAGGTTAATGGTACAGCTATGGGCTCCCCCATTAGCGCAATTATAGCAAATCTAGCTATGGAGGAGCTCGAGACCAGAATATTTAATGCTAGTGTTCTCCCTATGCGCCCCTGGAAAAGGTATGTGGATGATACGTTTACATTTGTTCGGAAGGGGAGTGAAGATCATGTGTTGAATATCTTAAATGGCTTCTCCCAATTCATACAATTTACATCGGAAGTTGAAGATGGAGGAGTTCTGCCGTTCCTGGATGTGTTGGTCTGTAGGGAAGACCAGCAGTTAAAGACAAAAGTCTTTAGAAAAACGATGTGTAAAGGGCAATATACGCATTATAATTCAGCCCTGACCAGCCATCATAGGAACAGTGTGATAAGAACGCTAATTAATAGAGCGAAATCACATTGCAGTAACTCCGATGATAGGAAAGCAGAGTATGAACGTGTCACGGCGGATCTTACTAAATGTGGTTACCCCCAGAGGATTATAGATAAATTTATTAATGAAAATCAGAGGAGAGATGAATCTTTTATACCAGTATCTACTGCATACATTCCCTATTATCCGGGCTTGACGGATTATATAACTAGAGTATTAAGAAAATATCAGACATGCTGTGTGCAGCTTCCGGGACGAAGACTGCGCACAGTTGTGTCTCAAGTTAAGGACCCCATTCAAAAAGAGGATGCTAGTGGGGTCGTATATAATATTAGATGCCCGGATTGTGGGGAATGTTATGTAGGGGAGGCAAAACGTCGTCTCAAAGATCGTCTGGGGGAACACAAAAAAGCAATAAGAAATGCGGAATATGACAAGTCCGCCGTGGCCGAACATTTTTGGGAGAAGCAGCACCAGATCTCCCCAGACGATGCCACTATCACCGATCGGGCGCATAGGTTCTGGGACCGTAAGTGGCTCGAGAGTTTGCGGATCAGCTCTACAACCAACATTAATAGGGATAGGGGTGTACGGATTCACCCCCTTTTAGAGACTATTATCCTAAAAAAGGATGAACGGTTCCGTACGACTTCCGTTCGAGCCACTTCCGGTTCCACAATGCAAGAGAGCGGAACACGTGAGAATGGAAACATGTGATGCCTACCATTACCCCACTGATATTTAAAGGTGTACTGAATAATAGAGAGTACTGCTGAAGAAGAAGGCTGGAGCCTTTGAAAGCTACGGGATTTTATCGCTTTTAACTTAGTATATTTTAATGCATTTTAATTTTGTGTTTTAATACTTTTAATATTGTAATACGTATATTAATTTTGTAAATACAGGTTATTGTAAATATAGTTATCAAGATTTGTTTTGTTTTATTTTATTTTATTTAGTTTTGTTTTATTTTATTTTAATTTTATTTTACTCCATGAAAGGTTGGTGAAAAAACGCTAAGAACGTAATATGTCCATAATCTTGTTGTAATCCCTAGGCTTTTCCGCGTCCTTTGTAATAGTGCATGGATATTCCCCTAAGAAGCTTATTACAGAATTTAACTATGCTTAGAAGGTGTTCTCCGTCTAACATCCTCCAAATGTACAACACCCTGAAGATTGATCCCCACAAGTTCTGTGATGAGAAAGCATACAGATCTGAGAAGATACAGGACATGTACCACCACATACAACTGTAGAAGTTTCCTGATTATCTCCTTCAGGATGGAATCTCCCATGAACTTTACTTTGCTGAACAATTAATTTGTTTTAAATTATTATTTGTTTGTATGTATATGTATTAGCTGTATATGCATATATTAGGACGCGTATGTATTTATATGTCTCTACCTTTTGCTCGTGTCACTGTATATATTTGTATATATTTGTGAGCAAATAAAGCAGAGATATGTGCTTTATTTGCTCACATTAGATGTTATTTGCTGTATTATTTTATAGAAACTAATGTTTATACATGCATAATTTATGTACAATTTCTATGTTTGCTCTCTAAGTTACAATGTACAAAACTGTATAGGCATCCTCCTAGCTGAAGGCTGTTCAGGGGTGAAGCGTATGTAATAAATTGAATAAAATATAAATAAATAAGCCTGAGGCTTATGCTGCACTATCCAAAAAAAATTCTGCATTACCACGAGAGAGAGAGACTTCTGATGGTTGTGAAGCGTTCTAAATCACTTAGTGGATTGTTGCTCTGTCTACTGTAATTGTGACCCTTTAAAGGTATGTTGAAACTCGAAAGGAGCTCATTCTGCCAACTTGGTAATGAGTTTACCAATATCAGAATGTTAAGCAATTAAGAAATCTTCAGTTTAAAAACGTTTCCCATAGTAAAATATTTATAAATTTTAAAATAGTACTTAAAAATCATCTTTAACTTTTGTATGTGTATTTTTATATGTGTAGTTAATATTTCATACCTTGAGATCACTTTCCCTTTTAAGAAGTTTTCCCGCGTAAGAAGTTCTAAACCTCCAGTCCCTTGTAAAACTTCTTATCCGGGTTCCACTGTAATTCTTCACAATACAAACATGAGTAAATGTTTCAAATGTTTAGCCAAAGTTCTAGAAATATGTAAGACAATTTCAGTCACTTTTTCTTGCTGGAACACACATCGTTTCATAATTTGTATCGAAGCAGAGAAGTTTGATAATAAATTTGCCACTTTATTTTTACGAAGGACGCTTCTTACTGGGTATTTATTATGAAAACTTGTATGCGTCGTATCATAATGGCGGTTCAGATTACTACTTTAGATAATAGCAACTGTTTGAAGACAAATTATACACACTGTAATCGCTTCTTCTTTATTTGGAAGTGTAAAACAATATAACTCGGCCGATTTTGGGATGCAAATATCTATAATCAATAGAAAGTAAATATATTTTGTAAAATATTTTTGCTATCTACCTGCTTTAAAAAGGTATTTCGCCGTACAATGATCATCACAAAAGAATGATAATTACTAAACTGCGAACTTCATAGAATTTCGCTATTCAATAGCCTCAATAATGGACAACAGCGCCTAACTTCGCGTTTGCTTGGGATGTGGACATGTGTAAATGTAAAGGGCGGCTCCTAGAACGTTTGTTCAACTCCGCCTCGTGTCTCTGTGAAGAACAGTATCACTACAAATGGGCCAGATATGTGTCGTCGGTTTGTGTGTATTCTGTGTGTGTTCTGTTGTTATGTTCTGACCTCTTGGCTACCCAGAAGCATCAGTCACCTGGACAGATGATTCTGGGTACTCGTCCACACCACGGGAAGGTGGGCCAGTCCATGTAAAGCACGTACTGTCTCAAGAGAGAAACATGCCGCAGTATCTGTAACTCTACAAAGGAGTAATATAAAGATTTGTGTGTACAGTTATAACTTACATTACGCCTCGCAGTTTATACATATTGTATATTTAATATTTAAATTAATTATTTAGGTTTATTCACCTTGCGGTCCGCAAAATTTTTTTTTGCGGACCGCAAGGTGAATAAACTAACTTCACCAGCATCACAGGAGACGTTAGAAGACAGAGAGCCATCTACCATCACCCTCAGTGAGTGATCAGAGAGCAAACTGGATAACCAATTACAAAAAACAGTTGGCAAACCATAAGAAGGAAGCTTGTTTAGAAGACTTTTATGCCAAACACGATCGAAAGCCTTTGAGATGTCAAGAGCAACTGCTTGTGTTTCACCGAACTTTTCCATTGAATTTGTTTGTCCATAAATGGGTAACACAAGCCAGATATCACCAGTGGATCGACACTGACTGAATCCATACTGGCAATCGTTAATGAGACGGAAGGTTTCTAGGTTTCTAGGAAGGTTTTTAAGAGTTGGCGGTTAATTGATTTTTCCATTACTTTAGAAAGGGTAGAAGTAATTGCAATGGGACGATAATTGGATGGGAGAGATTTGTCGTCCTTTTTAAGAACTGGCTGGATATGAGCAAATTTCCAAGCAGAAGGAAAAAGACCTTTAGAATAAGAAAGTGAAAAAAAGCGGCAAAGAACAGGAGTAAGTTCAAGATCACAGGTTTTGACAACAAGAGGAGAAATACCATCAGGACCTGGAGCTTTCTTAGCATCAAGATTCGTCAAAATCCTTCTGACATCTTTTTGACGGAAGACAACAGGAGTCATTGAATGGACCGTGTTGGGAAGTGTTTCACCAAGATAATTAATACATGAGTTGGAAGAAAAATGGGATGCTAGCAGGTCAGCTTTATCCTTGGCTGAACTGACAACAGAACCATTTGGTTTTGACAGAGGTGGGAGCAGAGATGGGCAAAGTTGCGGCCAATAGCTTTGGCAAGAGACCAGAATGCTCGGCTACCATTAGGGCAAGAAGCAAGTTTTCTACTCTTAGCCTGTTCAAACTCTAGTTTGGACTGATTAATAACTGCTTTTCGAACTTTGTTGTAGGCAGAAAATTAAGCTGAAGAATTATAAACAAGCCAATTACGATATTAATAGACGAGATTCTAAAGTGGAGTGTGGAATAAAGGATTCCGTTCCTACAAGAATACTTTTACTGACAGGATCTGAGCAATACGTTGACATCAGGAGCTTTGAAACAGTAGTCCAACCAAGGAAAAGAAGAAAAGAAATCTCGCAGGTCATCCCATTTTGCATTCTTGTAATGCCAAAAAACACGAGGTTGGGAATAGCCATGAGATAAAGGTTCCATTGGAGAAGAGACAATCACCAAGTTTTGATCTGAGGTGCCTAAAGGACCACCCACTTCGACCGTGTACAGTATTTAGAAGGGTTGTTTGTGAGAAAACGATCAAGCATATTGTCTGTATGGTTAGGATTTTGCCGTATTCTTGTAGGTAAATGAACAATTTGTGCAAGGTCATTAGTAATTGCAAAAGCCTCAGCATATCGACCAATTGGGTCGGTGTGGCTAGAAAACGGAAGCCAGCTGGAGTTGTGAACATTAAAATCACCAAGGAAAATTACCTCCCTGTTAGGAAAGTTTGACTGGAGAAACTCAAGTTGCAAAGAGGGGAAGTGAAAGAGCTGTGTCCAAGTATGGAGACCGCACCTAAAGAAAGACATCGAGCTTCTTGAAAGGGTGCAAAGACGAGTAACTCGCCTGGTGAGATCGGCAAAAGGGTGTCCTTATGAAGAAAGACTTCGATTATGTGGGTTGCAGAGTTTGGAAACTAGACACCTTAGAGCAGATTTGATTGAGATGTTTACGGCTCTGAGAGGCATCAGTAAAATGAATGAGGACGAACTTTTCAATGTTATAAATGATGCTAGAACTAGGGGACATAAATTCAAGTTACGAGGGGAAAATGTTTAGATTGGACTGCAGGAAGTTTTATTTTAGCCAGCGAGTTATAAATTACTGGAATAAGTTGCCTACATGGGTGGTAGAGGCTGACAGTTTTGGGAAATTCAAAGGTCATCTGGATAGTACCTTCGGGTCAGGGAAGTGCATAGGATAATAGATTTAATTTCCTTATCTTTTACTAATTATTATTATTTATTTATTATTATTTTTTTTATCATTGTTTTATTCGGTTTTTTTTTTTTTTTTGGCCGGTGCATCATAAGCCATAGGCTTTCTGGCACCATGCGGCCATTACTAATACTAATACTAGCTCTAAGTGATTAGTGGAGTTGGGAGAAATGTAGAGACAACAGATGAATTTGACACAAGTAAGTAGAGAGATTTTAAGCCAGCAAAGATCGAAAAGAGGATATTCCAAATTACCAAATCTCTGACAGGGAATATCGGAACGGACATATGCAAAAGTACCACGTTTGAGGCGAAAGGAATCATATAGCGAATAATTTGAGCAACTGAGATGAGCAGTAGTTGAATCAACTGATAACTGAGATTCTGTCAGAAAAAGTACATGGGGTTTGGCCTACTGCAAGTGGAAATGGACATCGTTGAGACCACATATATTTGTGAAATGAACTAGGAATTGTTTGCGAGGTTTAGATCTTTTCGCAGATAAGCTTACTCTATTAATTTGACAATTCATGGTGTATTCAAAAGTAAGAAAAAGTGTGGGGCCATACTGTATGACGTAATCAAATTTTTGGATATGGCGTACACATGATATGAATATACCCAGATCGTTGACATAACGTGGCCTCCACAATGCCCCCCGCATACACACTACTCGGACTACCTCCAGTCACTATCTGGCAGAGTAGAGGTAGCAAGATGATACACTAGCTGATCCAGATGCCTCCTAAAGAGTTACCAATAGTTTCGTTCCGGTGTACTAACTAGCGGCTGGCCTGCAAACACCGTTTCAGAGCTGCACCCTCGACATGTAAGGAAGATTGGATCTCGCCTTGATGTTCATCATAACATCAAAAGTCATCAGTCATAATGTGCCTATATCCATTAGAATCCAGTCACTTTCCAAACTCACAGAATTAACTTTTCCACTTTTTTCACTTATCCCCCTGTCTTTCTGTTCTCTGGAGCAATCTTCCTTCACATATATTTTCCAAAAATTATAATCTACAGAAATTTCCATACTTATCACTGGCTGAGTTTTTTACTGCGTGTTTTCTTAATGCCATTTGTGATTAGTTTTCATTAAAAAAAAAAAAAAAAAAAAAAATTAACATGTTGTAATGTCAGAAATACTTTTTGTAAGTGTCTAATCAAAACTAAATATTGAATATATGCTCAAATTTTTGATCAGTTGAACCCTTGTTTATTGCTAATCAGATCTTGCCATGTCAAGAAGTTTTAAGGTGAACAATATTACTAATATTTTAACATATCTTTAGAAGTGATATTGCACTGTTAAGTTTTTCTCTGATATATAAAATTTCAACCAAAGCGCTAACAAATAAATTTATTAAATTTTACAATTCGAGTTTAGTTTCCATCCATACACCAAAAGAAATTACAGTACTGAGTTAGTTGTCCCATTTGGAATCCCAACGTTACATCCTTCAAAGGGTTTTTAAAGATTCCAAAGTAAATTTAACTTTAGCTCATTGATCATTAGAAAAATAATAACCCAAATTATTTTCAGTTAATGCAGTATAGAAATTGTTGCACTCAAAATGTGTTTCCAGCATGGTTTATTTTCGGATAATTTGGTGGCTAAAGTTGGAATTCGTAGTTTTACGAAAAGTTCTTGACGATCATTTAAAAATATTCCTAATTCAGCATTCTTAATCACATCTTCTATTGCCAACTGAAGTGTGTGCGCTGCACCCTTTATTTTAATAACCCAATTCCTGCAGAAAGACTATATTAGGCCTAGTGGTCAGGCGCGCGGGTGCATAAGTACACGTGCCTTGAGTGACGGGAGTTCAAACCAGTGACTTCTGAATACGGTGCTGTCTATCTTGTGAATTCCTCTGATCGTTTGGTCGCCCCGGGAGTATAAACAGAAAATTTATTTATTTTCATCGTATACATTATCCGATATATTAACTCTATCAAAATAACCTCTAGCATCATTGATGTTTTGGGTATTGCATCAGTCTTCGTTGTAAAACCTTATTTCTGTTCACTGATTGCAATTTGAAGTTATGTTTTTTCCTCTCCGGGCGCTTCATTTCTACATCCATCATCATTGCCTAGCAAATTAACAAATTTAATCACGTTTGACTGGTTATCAGTGGTAACTGAGTAAATCTGTTGAATTCCACCGTTTCATTTTTCTAAAATTTGGTGCTCTATATTTTTTATATACATTCCTCTGTCTTTCTTTCAGTTCTTTCATACCCAATGTAAACAGAATGCGCATTCTTGAGAAAGATTTTGAGGATATCTCCGGTATAATTAGTTTTATATTTTCCGCGTTGATTGAAAAATTATAACCAATTGTTGTTATAATAGGATTTAAAATTTTATGGAAACCTGGTTAGCTAAAATGCGCAACCGGTAACGAGATTCATACAAGCGACAGAGTAATAAGATATTACTACTCTGTGATACAAGCGGTCTGCTATAACCACAGAGTAGTAAGATACAGTACAGAGTGGACACTCCCATAATAGGCGATAAATATTAATTCCTTTTACATGGTAAAACTAGGATTGAGACCCAAATCCCAGATCTCAATCCCAGTTTGCAGCTAATAGTAATCCAAAATTTAAAACTAAAGTTAACCAAAAATTAACAATTACAGATTATAAGACTTGAATTATTAAATTAGGACAACCATAACCTAAAAATGAATACTTACAATGCAAAACTGTTATTGAGACCACAGAAATGGGATGTCCATGGCATATTTTTAATATGGCTATCTATCTGTTCAAAGCCCCTGTGGAAGTAGCAGAGAGACGGCCATGTGAAAGAAACTCACCTTCCTATTTTATATTTATATTTTATACCTTATACTTTTACTAACTTGATCCCATGTTATTTATACATGGAACCATAGGCGATCCAACAACTGCTAGTAGAACTACCGCTAGCCAGTTAGTTAGTCCTTAATTACCGATAGTACTTCCCGCAAAAAAAAAAAAAAAAAAAAAAAAATCTATCGGGATCTCGACCTAATATATCAATGCGCGTATAATGTTTAATTGTTCATCCTACAATAGCATTAACGCCGCACAAACGCAATATTATCCGAAACAAATATAGAACATTGGCTTAAAAGTAGTGATCAAAATATATATATATACGTATATTTTTTTTTTGTATACTACACAAAAATACAAAGAATCTTGAATCAATGGAAAATTTGGAACACAATTATCTGTGACAAAATTTTGACTGCCTTATTACTGAGTTAGTTATTATCTTTAACAAAGTAATTTAGCATTCTTTTATATATATATCTGGTGAGTATGGGCTTGGCACACCCAGGGTCCTGAGCTGGATATCATCATTTTTCTCTTTCTTGGTGATTCCCTTTTGACTCTCTCTCTCTCTCTCTCTCTCTCTCTCTCTCACTCAAGGTAACGAGGGAATTTTTTTTTTTTTTTAGCTGTTGCAGCATAAGCCTCAGGCTTCCTTGCACCATATAGCTAATAATAATAATAATAATAATAATAATAATAATATATATTTTTTATAGTATGAAAAAAAAGTGTGAAGAGGATGCTACAATTACACTCCACCCCTTAATTATTTTCTTAATACTATATATATATAAATGAATATTAAATTTAACCCATTAAAGGTAATGTTTAAAAAGTTACATAGAATAAAAAGGTATTCAGTTGATGCAATGGTTTCAGTATTAGCATTAGCAGAGGCATATGATGCAAGAAAGCAAGCTTATTCAGCATCAGCCAAAAAAAACCAAAAAAAAAAAAAAAAAAAACCCACTCCCATTTCACCCCTCCGTTCGTTCGAAATACCTGTCCAGTTGAGCTTTAAATTTGTTTAGGCTATCAACTTCAACAACCAGTGATGGAAGTCGGTTCCACCAACCAACCACCCGCTGGCCAAAGGCAAATTTCCGCACATCTATCCGACATCCGTCCTTCCTCAATTTGAATTTATGCCCTCTGAGGTGATTATTCTGAGAAAGATGAAGAATCCCATTGGCATTGAGCATGCTCAAACCATTCAAAGCCTTATACACCTCTATCAGATCACCTCGCCGGTGCCTAGTCTCCAGACTCTGTAATTTGCAAAACTTAAGCCTTTCTTCGTAAGAGCAACCCTTTGTTCCATTTACTAATCTTGTTGCCCTTCTCTGTACCCGTTCCAGCAGCTCTACATCCTTCTTGAAATGAGGCCTCCAGACCTGTATACAGTACTCAAGATGTGGCCTTACCATTGCCTTATACAAGGGAATAATCACCTCCTTATCCCTGCTAGAAAAATTCCTGTATATCATTGACAAGACACCATGAGCTACTCTTGCAGCTCGTCTGCACTGCTCAGAGAACTTCATATCTGCCTGCACAATTACCCCCAGGTCCTTTTCATTCTCCACCACTGTCAGTGTAGTACCGCAGAGTTGATACGTTGCTCTGGGGTTACTGTTTCCCATATGCAGCACTTTACATTTGTCGATGTTAAACCTCATTTGCCACCTCTCAGCCCATCTGTTCAACCTGTCCAGATCCTGTTGCAGCAGCATAGCGTCAGTATTGTCCTTAACGACCCTGCCAACCTTTGTATCATCTGCAAACTTGGACATTAAACTTGATATCCCATCATCAATATCATTCATAAACACCGAAAACAACAACGGACCCAACACTGAACCTTGAGGAACTCCACTAATAACATTAGTCCACGTTGAGCAGTGTCCATTGATTACCACTCTCTGTCTTCTGCCACTCAACCATCCCCTTATCCATAGCAGCAATTTGCCTCCAATGCCACACTGCTCCAATTTGTGCAGCAGTCTTCCATGTGCAACAGTATCAAAAGCCTTTCTAAGATCCAAATATATAATATCAAAGTTATTCCCTGCATCCAGTTCTTTTGTGACTACATCATAGTATCCAATCAAATTGGTCAGGCAAGACCTGCCCTTAACAAAACCATGCTGCGTCTGAGCTATAACTGAATTCTTGTCTAGATGATCCTGCAGTGCTTCTTTAACTAGTGCCTCCATTAATTTACCTGGAACAGAAGTTAAACTAACAGGTCTATAATTACTTGTGTCAGCCTTTGAACCTCCTTTGTGAATTGGGGTCACATTTGCACATCTCCAGTCCATAGGTACCTCCCCTGAGTCCAAGGAAGCTCTCATAATTATGGCTAAGGGTTTGCTTACTTCCTTTGCTGCCTCCTTTAATATAACTGGATAGATCCCATCCACCCCAGGTGCCTTCTTTATGTTTATCCTCAACAATCTCTCCTCCACTTTCCTCTCAGTTATTACAAAATCATCCAGCTCACTGCCAATGTTTACTTTACCTACATCATTCTCCTTCCTGAATAACTCCTCATGCGTGAATGTAGATGCAAAATACTCGTTTAGATTGTTAGCCACCTGAGCAGGATCCTCAACTGTTGAACCATCAATATCCAGTGGACCAATCTGATTCATCCCTTTCCTTTTCGAGTTCAAGTATGTAAAGAACTCTTTTCTGTTTTTCTTTGCATCCTTTGCCAAGGATTTTTCATAGTCTGCCTTTGCCTGCCTAATCTCCTTTGTGACTTGGTTACAGACCAACTTATATCTATCATAGGCTTCCATGTCACCCATTAATTTGTATGTATCCCATGCATTTTTCTTCTCTGCCACATGTCTCATTAGTTCATCTGACAACCATTTAGGCCTAAACCTTGAACAATATTTCTTAGTTGGTATGTAAAGCCTGGTAGCCTCCAAGATTAGTTCCTTGAATGCTTCCCATTTTGAGTTTGCTGTTGGTAACATCATCAGTTGGTCCCACTGTATAGAATTTAAGTACTGTCTCAGACCATCATAGTCGCCTTTACGAAAACAAAAACCCTTCCCTTTACCTCTGATGGTAGTTACCTCCTTGAGTAAATCCCACTTCAACACACTGTGATCACTGCCACCTAGTGGTTCATTTATCTGCAGGTTCTTAATGCATGAAGAATCACTACTGATAATCAGATCAAGAGTATTGCTCCCTCTTGTTGCCTCACGAACATGCTGATGTAGAAAACAATCATCCAATAAATCCACAAAAGCCTTGCTAGTGTGCGAGTGACCAACCCACAAATTCCAGTCAATATCTGGGAAATTAAAGTCCCCCATTATAAGACTCTCTGATTTACTGGCCCACTCTATTTCCCTGTACAATATCTTATTATACTCATTAGAGTCATTAGGCCTATAGCACACTCCTACTCTCAATTTTGATTTCCCTATGCTTATGTCACACCAAACTGACTCGACGCTGCCCTGTCCATCGATGTCGACTGGCTTCACTTCCTTGGACTTTATGTGTTTCTTAATTAATAGCATGACCCCTCCTCCCCTCCTGTCCTGTCTATCCTTTCTATACACATTGTATTCCCCAAATTCCAGTTCCGCATTACTTATATCTGTGTGACACCACGTCTCTGATATCCCAACAATATCTGCCTTTGATGTTTTGAGCAATACCTCAAATTCATCAAATTTATTTACCAAACTCCTAGCATTGGTGTACACGCAGGTATACATGCACCTGTTTCTATTCTTAGCTACCCTAACACAACCCATGTGTTTACTTGTACCGCAATGACTACCAGCAGTCTCTGAAATATCCTGCATCCTGTTTTTCAGACTTCTGCTCATTTCAATAGAAGCAGTGCAAGAATCACTTCCACCTCTGCCACTGGCTACTGTTAATCTATTAGTCCTTGTATCCCCCCCAACTAGCAGTTTTCCGACCCACCTAACACTGCCTCGACAGCATCAGCAAAAATTCTTGCACCCTTTCTATTTAAGTGTATCCCATCCCTGTAGAAGCAGTAAATTAAAGATTAATAAGTCAGATATGACAGATGCACCAAAAACCGCAAGCAGTAAAGGATGCAAGAGTATATATAAGTTGTATTAATATATTAAATAAAGTATGCATAAATGGATGTGAAAGTTACCCAAAGTGCCAGTAATTAGAAGGGTGAGGATAGTTGAAAAAGAATTGTAGTAGATATGTGAAAGGTGAAAGAATGTTAATATCCTAAAAGTTATGATGAATTAAGAAAATTATGGGCTGAATAACTAAGTCAATAGAAGGTGGGAGAACTGTAAAGTAAAATTAGTACAGCAAAATACCAATGAAATAAAAGTAGAGAGTGGTACAGCTGTCATCAGATATGGGGGGAATATATTTAGATAATGGTCGAATACAGGTAAGGCAAATGTGTTTAATCTGATGTCAGCTGAAACAAATATTGATACATGATGACAGCTGAAACAAATATTGATACATGATGACAGCCGTACCACTTTCTACTTTTATCTTATTGGTATTTTGCTGTACTAATTTTACTTTACAGTTCTCCCACCTTCTATTGGCTTAGTAATTCAGCCCGTAATTTTATTAATTCATCATAATTTTTAGGATATTAACATTCTTTCACCGTTCTCATATCTACTACACTTCTTTTTCAACTGTCCCTACCCTTCTAGTTACTGGCACTTTGGGTAACTTTCACGTCCATTTATGCATACTTTATTCAATATATATATAAAGGCATGTTGATTTAAGTCATAAAGTTAAAAGCAAGACTAAAGACTTATATGCACAGTATAAGCAACAAAACTAAATAAACTAATAATAGTAATAATAAAGCAGTGTCACAGTCTTTAATATACTGTAATCCTTGATTTCCTAAACTGTAAAGATGCTGTGACATATATTCCATGCTGTTACTGAGAGATAAGCTTTGCTTCCTTTGCTAATACAAATATCAGTATCTTTCTTACAACTCGAGCATCAAAACTCAGATAATTTTGGTATTGGAGTTTTTAAGAAAGATACTGATACAGATAAAGACTGAAACATGCTTATGACTTTCTTGTGGACAAGAAAGTCATAAGCATGTTTCTTGTCTCATCTAGAAATATCTAGATTTAAATTATTTAATTATTCGATAAACCATTATTTCGATTAATATCAATACATTATTCATATTAATTAATGTAATAAGTTATGAATTAGTTATTAATTAGCTATTAACAGTACAGGTGACCACCGCTTAACGCTGATAATTCGTTCCGGAAAAACAGAGCGCTAAGTGAATCCGCGGTAAGCTAGCGCCGCATCCCCATAAGGTAACATGTATTTGTGAGTTGCGGTCGGTGCCATAGGATATTTCCTAATCAATAATAAACGGTAGTGAAAAGATGCACATATGTTGGTCAAAATATTTAATATTCAAATATTTGTACATATAAAATATTCTGCATTACATACGTATATAATTATGTGGTAACTACTTAAGTATCAAAATTAAACCTAAGATTCCAATTAAAATCATGAATTTAATTGATCTAAATTGATTTTAATTGATTTAATTTAATTGATGAATTTAATCATGAAAAGTGTGTCGATTTTGGGTTGAACTTTGGCCCTCTTCCAAATAAACTAAAACGGGTATTAATTTTAAATCCCTTGCAGCGTTACCACCCAACAATAAAGTCAACCGATCCTTCGCTGCTTTGAAACCATGCATGTTTTTTTCTTCTTTCAATATGAAACTTCTTTTAGGTATTCGTTTCCACAAAAGTCCTGCTTCATCTATGTTAAAAACTTGTTGAGAAGTATAACACATAATACCCCTCTTCAATAATTTTAACAAGTTATTTTTTGAAAGTTTCGGCTGCTCCCTGGATTTTAAATCTATTCACCCAGCCCTTACCAGTTTTAAATGGTTCCATGTTTTTTTTTTTTTTTTAGGTGAGTTTTCTTCAGATCATCATATTGGCTAATCTCTTTCTCTGTCTTTTTTAATAATATTTAACTTAACTGAATTCTGTATTGGATATTATCTTCAATAAAATTAGTTAAATGAAATAATTAGTTAGATAAAATAAGTCTTTCCATTTCCAGGGGCTCACATCTGGTGAGTATGGGCTTGGCACACCCAGGGTCCTGAGCTGGATATCATCATTCTTCCCTTTCTTGGTGATTCCTTTCTACTTCTCTCTCTCTCTCTCTCTCTCTCTCTCTCTCTCTCTCTCAGGGTAATAGGGAAAATTTTTTTTTTTTTTTTTGGCCGGTGCAGCATAAGCCTCAGGCTTCCTTGCACCATGTGGCTAATAATAATAATAATAATAATAATAATAATAATAATTTCAATCCTAATAGCCGGCCTAGCCCTAGTTGCTTGCAGTGGAACAGCTATCTTTCCCGCTGCTAAAATTAATTCTTTATTTTTTTATAATTGTTCTTACAACTTGCAAGTCCTAAATTATGGCACACATCCGCTTGTGGCGCCTCCATAGCCAGGTGGGCAGGAGCAGCAGTGTGTGGCACACGCTTCTTGATTAAACCGGGGTTCGAGACGGTGACCACCAAATACGGAGGATGCGGAAAGGTCAGGGAATGACCACCGCATATCTCCGGAGCAATATGGCCTTAGTTGCTAATGCTCCTAAAAACCAAATAACAGTGAAAGTACATCCGCTTGTCGTTGACCGGAATCGATTCGCTTCAAAAGGTCTAATTTAATTTTTCAAATTTAGTCTTTTTCTTACATTTAGTCTTCGTACTGCGCCCAGACGTTGTTGATTTTTCATTCTTATCGGCCATTATTAACTCTTCGAAAATGTAACTGCGTTGGTTGCATTAATTACGATACAATGTTCAAGTAAACTGTCCATTACGCACGATGTGATGACTAGACTTCGAATAAATGCATATAACGCAAATATTACAAGCAATATACCGTATTTCCCCATGTATAAGACGCACCTTAATTTTTGGGCCCGAAATTTGAAAAAAATTTATTACATAAAGTTATTGAACTCAAGTTTTATTCATCATAAAATTCATACGACTCCTCATCACTGTCAAAACTTCCATCCATTAGCTTGCCCTCATCTGCGTCTGATGACGAATCACTGACCTCATATATTGCCTCGTCCTCAGTTCCATCTATGGCATTTGAAATGCCACACTTCTGAAATGACTTGACAACAATCTCGAACTTGATATTATCCCAGGATCTTTTCACCCAGGTACAAACTTCTCCTATAGTTGGTTTCTTCACTCTTCCTGCTGGTGTCAAATTGTCCCCAGAAGACTTCATCCATTGGTTCCATTCGTCTCTCATGACAGCTTTGAAGGGTTTGTTAATGCTGACATCAAGTGGTTGGAGCTGGGATGTCAAACCTCCAGGTATGACGGCAAGTTTTGTTTTTTGCAGCAATCTTCTTTGTGTTTTTTATGTGTGCCCTGAACTGATCAAGCACCAATAGGGCAGGTTTGTGTAAGAGCCCACCTGGTCTCCTGCTCCAAACTTTCTCAAACCAGATCTTCATCCCATCCTGATCCATGTCTTCTTTTGGAATTGTTTTGCGTTTGAAAATCAGCATAGGAGGCAGCTTGGTTCCGTCGGCACAACAAGCTAGAACAACTGTATAATGACTCTTTTCATGTCCACTTGTCCTCACAGTTACAGTTTTCACCCCCTTCTTATCAACAGTTCTGTTACTTGGGACATTAAATCGAAGGGGGACTTCGTCCATATTTGCAATCTGTCCCAACTCAAACTGATGTGTCTTCCGACATTGAATGACAAAACGACGAAATTCAGGGACCTTCTGTTCATAGCTTTTGGGCAAGACTGGTGCGTGTACGCATGCTCAGTCCATTCCATTTCATGAACCTGAAGCACCAATTCCTCTGTCCATCTTTGTGGACACAGGAATTCCAATTGCCCTTTGCTCTTCAATCCATATCTTCAATTTCCTCTCTAAATCAGGCCATTTTGCTGACTTGCCTCTCATGGCCTTCTTCTGCCGTGGCGTTTTCAGTAGGGTTTCTTCTTCTCGAAGCCAGTCTCGGATTGTTTTCTCAGTTGGAGGAGGACCAAACTTACTTTCAGCAGCACGATTTCAATTCACATTTGCAAACTGGATTATTTTTAACTTGAATTCAGCACTGTACGAAAATCTTTTCTGAGCCATTTCTGGGCAGAACGTGGCAAAACGTAACCTAATATACCGGTAACAAGTGCGAAACAATGAGCGCAAAGACAAGTGCAAAAAAGCGGGAAATGCAAGTAAAAAAATCTACAACCACTGTATAAGACGCACCCAGTTTTTATACTCCAAATTTTTCGAAAAAGGGTGCATCTTATACATGGGGAAATACAGTACAGTACTTGATAATTTTTTAAAATGTTGATCTTGGAACTACATAACAAGTCACTGTACTGAAATTAAATTAGTGTGCGAGAAAATTTCACTGAGCTTGGGAAAATTTCTCAAGTTGGCGTGGGAAACATTTTAATTCCATTTTGCTATTCATTTTCAATTTCTTTAAATATGCCAAAAATGCAATCTGTAAACGAGCATTATAGTCATATACGGGTTATATACAGGGTGTCTCAAAAATATTGGTACAAACGTTTAGGTGAGGTAGGTAACATCTAAAGGAATGTGAATCGCATAGGAACCCATAACCGGAAACATCACTGTAAGTCGGTAGACTGTGCGGTAGTCGCCACACGAAGAGCATGCATCGATATATGAACTGTGAGCTGGCAGACATACACCTAGTGTATGGATTAGCAGAGGGCAATGGGTGAGCCACTCAATGAATTTAGGGAGAACACTTCCCAGATAGACATGTACCGGACCACCGTTTGTTTGCACGTGTGCATCAAAATTTGTGCGATTATGGGCCATTTAGAGGTAACAGGAGTAGTGCGGGCAGACCACATTCGACGCAAACTCCCGCCATGGAAGAAAGTGTGTTGAATGCCATCCAGAATAATCCTACTACCAGCACACATGCTGTTGCCTCTGCCTTAGGAGTGTCTGGTTGCAGTGTACAGTGTGTCTGGCATGACGATTCCTTGCACCCTTTTCTTCTCCAAAGGGTTCAGTTACTGCTCCCCCAAGATCATCCTGCACGTGTGGCTTTTGCGCAGTGGTTTCTCCAAGAAAGTGTTCAAGACTTGAATTTTCCAGCCTATATTTTGTTCACAGATGAGGCTTATTTCACTCGGGAAGGCTTATTCAATCAGCACAATGTTCATGTGTGGGCTCACGACAACCCACATGGTGTGCGCCCCCATGCGGCACAACATCGCTTCAATAAATGTGTGGGCAGGTATGGTCGGTGATTGCTTAGTTGGTCCATACCTGTTACCATCCCGCATGAACTCCGCTAAATATCGGATCTTTCTTGGACAAGTTCTACCAGAGTTACTTGACGATGTTCCAGCAAATGTGAGACACAACATTTGGTTTCAACATGATGCGGTGCCTGCCCATTATGCAAGGTGTGTTCGTGACCATTTCAACAGGCGTTTTGGGCGTCGGTGGATTGGCCGTGGTGGACCCGTTGCCTGGCCCCCATGCTCACCTGATTTATCAAGCCTTGATTTCTTTCTGTGGGGCGCCCTCAAATCTATCATGTATGAATTGCCTGTGGAGATGGAAATGGATCTCGTGGCGAGACTCGTCTGCACTGCTGCTACTGTCAAAGAAACTCCAGGTGTATTTGACCATGTCCGCCAATCCATGCTGCGTCGGTGTCACGCATGCATCGCATCTCATGGTGGAACCTTCAAGCATCTGTTGTAACATCATGAAATGCATCTATCTTGTACTCCATTGTTAATATTATGTCAAATAAATGTTTGCCACTAATTACTGTCTTGTGTCATTTCTGCTTCTTGTGCCTCTGCTACTACTTTCCCGTGATGTTTCCTATGCGGTTCACATTCCTTTAGATGTTACCTACCTCCCCTAAACGTTTGTACCAATATTTTTGAGACACCCTGTATATATAAGGATTCGTTATAGCGAATCAGCGTAAAGCGAACCGGGTTATAACGGGGCCTTTTTTTTTTTTAACATTTCATTAAACATTTCACAGTTGTATCAATTATTAAGATAAATTACCTTAAATGTTCTTTCGGATATTGGTGGAATCACACTCCAGTTTTGTTACAAAAGAAATAATTCTTTCTATCCACGATGTCAGAGACAACTACACAAATAATTATAATTATAATAACGATAAAAGCAATGTAAATAGAACTTGCTACGCTCCATCAACACTTCAAATCCAAATACGGTAATGACTTCATTAGCATTGGGCATGCACGTTAATACTCTCTGGGTTTTGATGGCTGCGTTAGTTCCATGTTCATACAATGATGGCACTGGGAGTAATTCAGCGGAGTGTCCACTCTGTATCTTACTACTCTGTGGCTAAAACCATCAACAATCATTTGCATATGTAATCTCACTCTTACTCTAATGCAGCAAATTTTCTGTGGTTTGCAGCGGTTTATTTTGAACTTTCTTATCACTTTCTTCTATCTTCTTTATCTTCTTCTTTTGTGCTATTGATTTCCTGTTTATTGTCGCTTCAAGTGTCTCTCTAAATTGGTGGCATGATTTCCAGCCATGACTACGTTGCAAATTTTGCACGAGTTTTTATTTTCCAGCTTTTCGATTTTGAAGAATCCTCATCATGGATTTACTCTGTTTCGTCCCATGCTATAATTTAAGGAATAGAGATTGCACATAATTTTTTTTTTAAATTAAGCATGATTTATATGATATAAAATTCTCAAGTTATAGCATTAGTAAACCATTGCATTTTATAATCCACTATGCTATTGCATTCAGATTGAATTACTGATAGACTGATGTTAAAGCTGAAATGCGTAATAAAGAAGTACTAATAATTTATCTTCATGAATTGTGCAATGAAATGAATGGAGTTATTTCAATAACGGCGCTAATTTCAAGATAAATGAATCACAAGGTTATTTTATCATAAAGGTAAAGTGATCACATCCTTAATATTGCAATGCGGGACAGTGATTTACAATCCACCTCCTAAAAAGTGTGTGTATATATATATATGTGTGTGTGTGTGTGTGTGTGTGTGTGTGTGTGTGTGTGTGTATATACATATATATATACACATTTTCTTTTTCTTTTTTTTATTTATAAAAAATATTCACATACAAAATATAAATTAAAAACATACTTCTTTTAAAAAAACTTAATATAAAATACCACACTTCTTGAAAAACAAATAAAAAATTAAAAAAAATAAATAATATATATATATATATTTTTTGCATATATTTGTTTTATTTCACAGAAATACCTATATTATATAGATATTTCTGTGAAATAATAATAACATTAAAAATACATACTTTTTTTAACAATAAAACAATACAAATTAAATAATATAATTAAATATATTTTTCTGCTGAGTAAATAATTTTACTAGTGAAAGCTCCAAAAGCCCCAAAAAAATTGAGAGTCCTATGCTCCAGAGAGGATAAGAAATATTTAAATTCGCAATTTGTCTTTTCTAACTGTTTTCTGATTTCGATTATGTTACTATCAGATATGAAGTCATTACATCATATACAGGACAAAGAGGATTGGTCGGAATTAATTTCTTACTATGCTAAATATTTTCTCATGATTAAAGCATACATATAGAAAATAAGACATGTTCAGTGCTTAATGATTAACCTTCTCCTTAGTGTACCAATACCAAACCGGTTAACTAAATAATTTGTTTATATCAAAATTAATGTAATAAAGAAGTAATAATTTATATATATGTAATAATAATTTATGTAATAATTTATATATATACAGGTGTCTCAAAAATATTGGTACAAATGTTTAGGGGAGATAGGTAACATCTAAAGGAATGTGAATCGCATAGGAACCCATAACCAGAAACATCACGGGAAATTAGTAGCAGAGGCAGAAATGACACAAGACAGTATTTAGTGGCAAACATTTATTTGACATAATATTAACAATGGAGTACGAGATGGATGCATTTCATGATGTTACAACAGATGCTCGAAGGTTCCACCATGAGACGCGATGCATGCGTGACACTGATGCAGCATGGATTGGCGGACACGGTCGAACACACCTGGAGTTTCTTTGACAGTAGCAGCAGAGCAGAGAGTGTCGCCACGAGATCCATTTCCGTCCACAGGCAATTCATACGCGATAGATTTGAGGGCCCCGCACAGAAAGAAATCAAGGCTTGATAAATCAGGTAAGCGTGAGGACCAGGCAACGGGTCCACCCCGGCCAATCCATCGATGTCCAAAATGCCTGTTCAAATGGTCACGAACACACCTTCCATAATGGGTGGGCACCCCGTCATGTTGAAACCAAATGTTGCATCTCACATTTGCTGGAACATTGTCAAGTAACCCTGGTAGAACTTGTTCAAGAAAGATCCGATATTTAGCGGAGTTCATGCAGGATGGTAACAGGTATGGGCCGACTAAGCAATCACCGATCATACCTGCCCACAAATTTATTGCAAAGCGATGTTGTGCCACATGGGGGCGCACACCATGTGGGCCCTCTGCTAATCCATATATTAGGTGCATGTCTGCCAGCTCACAGTTCGTATATCGATGCATGCTCTTCGTGCGGCGACTACTGTTTGAATGAGTAAACCAGAAATTTTCCCTCTCGCGAACTGATGAACAGCGCCATGTACCGACTTATGGTGATGTTTCCGGTTATGGGTTCCTATGTGATTCACAGTCCCTTAGATGTTACCTACCTCCCCTATATGTTTGTACCAATATTTTTGAGACACCCTGTATATATAAAGTTTTGATTTTTAAGTTTAAAGCAACACAGTATAATGTGGAAATAGTGGGGATATAAGTATTTAGTTATAGTATAAAGATTATATGGCAAATGTTTGTGTGTGTATAGGTTTGGCACACCCAGGGTCCTATGGCTGGATATCATCGTTCTTCTCTTTCTTGGTGATTTCCTTCTACTTCTCTCTCTCTCTGTCTCTGTTTCTCAGGGTAACTTAGAATTTTTTTTTTTTTTGGCTGGTGCAGCATAAGCCTCAGGCCTCCTTGCACAAAAATTCTAATAATAATAATAATATACAGTATATATAAAATTGTAAAAATAATAAGTTAAGAGAGAGAAGAAAAGGAATAAAAAGACCACGAATGTAAGTTGCTGCGTAAGCAATATTCAACAACACGTAACATAAAATATAGAATCAATATACATTAAAAAAAAAACGACAAAGGAGCGAAGAAGCAAACAATTAACAACAAAGACAGTAGTAGAAATTGAAGATACATGGCAGGAATATGTGTTGAAAAAAATTTGATCAGAAAAATACTATGTATAGGACAAATATAGCCAAAATTATAAGCCAAATAAATAATAAATTTAGACTTGAATAGAAGAGACAAAATGCGAAGGTCAAAAAAATATGAACTATCACAAAATGACAATAAACCAAACACAAAAGAAAAATTATAAAACATTTTTATAATTTTTATAAAAATTATAAACCGTTGCCAGGGCTGCATTAATGCTACTGCCAAAACAGCCATGGCCGGGACTGTTTTGGCAGTAGCATTAACTGCAAATGAAACCCCTCACCCAAAGAGGGGCCTCATTTGCATGGTAAATATTTTCTAAAGTAGTGATAAAGTATACTTAAACTTAACTTGTTAAGTGTTTAAATTTTATTTTTATACCTTTTTATTGTGCAATAAATAAGTTAAATACGTTTCTATTAAAATTTTTATTATTACTTCATTTTTCAAGTGAAGAAACAACATTTTTGACCTCTTATTTTATATTTTTATCAAGGAATTCACAATATAAATATAAAAACCTATGTAGTATTTGTATTTATATGTATGTGCAATATACATATATTAAAGGGGCCTCAAATTTAAATATGGCCGGGGACCTATTTCATCCTTAATCCGCCGTGACTGTCGCATCCAATCTCATCAGAGAATCCCTGGATACAACAGCCATGAACAGTACTGCATTTTGAAAGTAATGCAAATTACGGCAACAGACGGAGACAGACACTAAAATGCCAGCTCGCCGAACATTTTCTATGACAACATTTTACCCCTGGAACCTATATGATATGCTTTATCATCAGAGATCGATCTTTTAAGGACAAGATAACAAGCTTGTCTTTTTTTTTTCTGTTATTACTGTTACTGCATTGAGGCCTGTGTGGTGTACTTTTATTGCTTCGGTGGCTGGCATTTTAGTTAGTGTCTGTCTCCTTCTGTTGCTGTAATTTGCATTACGTTGGGTACAAAATGCAGTACTGTTCATGGCTGTTGTATCTAGGGTCCTCTGATGAGATTGGATACAATGGTCATCTGTTTATTGTTCCTTGCTGTTTGTCTTATATTTATTTCCTCTTGTGATTGGTTTATTGTGTCATTTTAGTGATATTTCACATTTTTTTTAACCTTGGCATTTTGTCTCTTTGGCACTGGTCTAAATTTATTATTTATTTGGCTTATAATTTTGGCTATATTTGGCTTATAATTTTGGCTATATTTGGCTTATAATTTTGGTTATAATTGCCTTATACTTCACATTTTTCGAATAAAAAATTTTTTGACACATATACCTGCCACATATCTTCCATTTCTACTTCTGTCTTTGTTGTTATTTGTTTCTTTGCTCATTTTCCGCTTTTTTATGTACAATAATTCTCTATAATGATATATACAGGGTGATTCACTACCAGTGCGACAAATTTGCAGGAGGTGTAGGGGACACAAAGACGAATCGGAATCATCAATACCTCATCATACGATTAAAATCGTATGATGAGGAGCACGCCTGTGTGGGAAACGTTCCTGGTACAAGCGCAGAGCGGCACGCCCATTACAGTCCGCAGCTCCATATGCGAGTTGCATGTCGGCCAGTTCAACGTTTGAATACTCGTCCATCCTACTGCCTCGGGAACTGGTTCGCAAATGCTGACTTCCAGCGGGATCGCTGTTCACGTGACCTCCCGTTCAACATCCTCCACCGCATGACGAAGGCATTTCGGACCCTGCAATGCTATGTGATTCCGATTCGTCTTTGTGCCCCCTACACCTCCTGCAAGTTTGTCGCACTGGTAGTGAATCACCCTGTATAGAGAATATATATATCGGAATTATGTCTAATGACATTTAGATTTAAATATTAAATAGCGTAAATGAGGGTATTGGCTCCTATGTTAATGCTGTTGTCCTGTGACAATTAGACATATGTGCATGAGTATATATATACTTAACATATTTATACATTATTACGTATTAAATTATGGTATAACTTGGGAGCATCAGGTTTGTAGTGACCCCCAACCAACCCGCTAGTTATATATAAATCTAGCCCTTGTATGGATAGCCTTATATATAACATAAACTGCAGCCATTATCAACCCACTGCAGGATGGAGGCCTCGTCAACAATTCATGCTGAGGGAAATGGACCATAATCTGCCATGCTGGTCTAGTGCGGATTGGCAGATCAACCGTATTTAGCAGTCAGGGGCTTGAACCCCGGTTTACCCAAAGGGCGTATGTTACTGCACTCCCACTCTTGACCACTCGGCTACGGGGAACAACCTTATATATAACATAGATACATATAAAAACAACAAATTAATGTAAATTTAAAGAAGCTTAGAGAAAGCTGGAGAAATTAGAGAAAATTAGCAAAAGTTAGTGAAAATTAACATTCTCCCTCATGACCATACCTCTGCTACTTCCTCAGGGGTTTTGAGCAGTCATATAGCCATACTAGAGGAATGTATTATATATTCCGGTTTCTAATCTTTATACCAGTTTTGCTAGGTTAACTTTAGGTAATTACTTGGTGGATAATCTTTTTGACTGTATGTACTTAATTTTAAATAAACAGGGTGGTTTACGTATATGACAGCAAACTGTGATAGGAGGTTCAAAGCCCTATGGGTATGTATCAGATTGAAATATAATAGTACCTCACCTCCATATCCTGTGGTGGTCAGTCTGAAAATGTTCAATTTTCCCGCCTTCATTAGGTTTTATGTGTGTAGTTCTATTTGTTACACAGATGTACCAGGTTTTATCTGTGGTGTGATAGTTTACCTTGCCGTAGGCAAAAACTAATGCTTTGCATTACTGAGAATGGGCTGGAAGTTAATCATAATTAATTATAATTATATAATTATAACCTTAGAATGGCATGGAAATTAATTATAATTAACTTCACTCTCAGGAATGCAAAGCATTAGTTTTTGCCTACAGCAAGGTAAACTACCATGCCATAGATAAAACCTGGTACATCTGCGCAACAAATAGTACAACACATAAAACTGAATGAAGGCATGAAAATCGAACATTTTCAGACTGACCACCACAGGATATGGAGATGAGGTACTATGATATTTCAATCTAATACATACCCATAGGGCTTTGAACCTACTATCACGGTTTGCTGTCATATACGTAATCCACTCTGTTTATTTAAAATTAAGTATGTACACGTCAAAAAGATTACTCTCATTATTCCACATTATCCACCAAGTAATTACCTAAAGTTAACCTAGCATACTGGTATAGAGATTACAGAAACTGGTATATATAATACATTCCTCTAGTGTGGCTATATGCCTGCTCAAAGCCCCTGAGGAAGTAGCAGAGATATGGTCATGAGGGAGAATGTTAATTTTCACTAACTTTTGCTAATTTTCTCCAATTTCTCCAGCTTTCTCTAATATTCTTTAAATTTACATTAATTTGTTGTTTTTATATGTGTCTATGTTATATATAAGGCTATCCATACCAAGACTAGATTTATATGTAACTAGCGGGTTTGTTGGGGTCACTACAAACCTGATGCTCCCAAGTAGTACCATAATTTAATAAGTAATAGTGTATAAATAAGTTAAGTATATATATATATATAATTTTTATATTTTCTTTCAGGCACTATTAATAACTAATAGTATACTGAATTTATAATAATATATCTATTCAAAACTAATAAATTGCAACAAATATTAACTATTGATGATAAATGCACAACACACAATTCAGGGCGCTCTTTCTCGAAAACTTTCCATGTGAAGCTTAGAGAAAGGGTACCAATACAATTAGTGGCTCTCTTCTAATAGCTCTGAGAGTATTTGCATCAGTCATGCAATCCTTGACACACCAACCTTCTTTCTGTCTTTCCCACTCGTAAGCACCACCCATGGAGGTCGACAGATAATATTGCAATGCTGCATCTTCTTAGAAAAACCCCTTGCCATTAAAGCTCTGGAAGTTTTTGAAAGAGACAGAAATGATTCCTTCAGCAATGGGAGAACTCCAATTCTGATCTGTGTGACATGCAATTTGAAAATTGGAATGAAATAAATAGTGGTTTCGCTTTTCACTCTGGTAAAAATGTTTTTTTTTTTTCGGTTTCAGTTTTCAGTTTGTTTCCAGTTCGATGCCCTGAGCAGGAGGAACTCACTGGGTGAATGGAGGGGGCAAAATAGAGGTTACTCCTAGAGGAGTTTCTATGGGCAAAGAAAGTGAGTCCATAGGGGCAGAGTGATCTGTGTTGCAACAAGCAGCATCCACACTGCATGCCTCACGCTTCTCCTTTCTTTTACTTCAATTGATACTTTTAATACTTCTCCTTTCCTTTGGTCTAGGGACAGGGTCACTACTTTGGAAATGTGGGTATGATGCTTTAAGCGAACTTGGTCCCTTTGTATATACAGTACCTGCTAGTTCACAAGAGGGTGTCCTATGTAGGGCTCTATGGTGGGTGAGGTACTTAGGGCATCAAAACTTTATTTTACTCTTATGAGTAATCTGCCCTCTTCTTCTTCATCTTCTTGTGCCCCAGCAAGGTCCCCACATAACCGATTAGATAAGAATGACAATATTTCTGCCAAAAGAGTCAGAACTGAGAATATGGCATTGGTAACACCACTTTCCTCATTCTTCATTACACCACAGAATGGGAAAATATCACCAGACCGGTGATATTTTCTGAGAGAAACTGGCGAAATATCATCTGTCTTCATTCAGAATGGATTAGAAGGGTTGGCAGATCCCCAAAATATGTGAAAAGGCTGCATGCTGGAGATCCTTTAGTTAAAGCTTCATGTCTGAAACATGCCCAAAAATTCTGAAAGCCACATTGATTGGGGGAACACCTAGCTTTGAAACTCTTCACATTTGAGTGTGATGTTATTCATATCCCTGAAGAAGAGATCTATTATGAAATAAAAGCTGAAGGTGCAACGGTTGTCAAGCGAATATCAATGCACAAGGATTGGAAATTCTTACTCAAGTTCTCATCACATTGTGACAGCTGTCAAATGAATATCAATGTGCAAGGAAGGGAATCTTGTTCTTTCTTGACTTCTGATCCCTACAATCATGCTACAGCCTGCAATATCCATCAAGGCAGACTACTTAAACTGCTCACTTATGATTTACATTCCGAATCCACTGAAGTGTTTGAAATGCCAAAAATATGGCCACTTACAAACAGCCTGATGTACCATTCCTACCCTGTGTGTGACGTGGTACCAAAGATCACAAGAGCATAAAAGGTTCAGCTTCAAAGCAGTTAGTACAAATTGCTAGTACTGTAGCATGGCGCCTCCGTAGCCAGGTGGGAAGGAGTAGCAGTGCGTAGCACACGCTTCTTGATTAGACCGGGGTTCGAGCCCGTCACCACCAAATACGGAAGATGCGGAAAGGTCAGGGAATGACCACC
Source organism: Mastigoproctus giganteus (assembly GCF_048544385.1). Taxonomy (NCBI): domain Eukaryota; kingdom Metazoa; phylum Arthropoda; class Arachnida; order Uropygi; family Thelyphonidae; genus Mastigoproctus; species Mastigoproctus giganteus. The sequence continues at coordinate 20,844,465 of NC_143588.1, read as the reverse complement.
GCATATCCCCGGAGCAATATGGCCTTAGTTGCTAATGCTCCTAAAAAACCAAATAACAACAACAAGTACTGTAGCATACCCTGTATACTTTTGTGCATAACATTGGTGAAAGGAAGAAGAAAGAAATTCAAAAACTAAAAACAGAATTGAACGTTTTCTATCAGTTGACCAGAAAATGCATCCAACCAATAAAGTGACAAAGATTCATGTGCCAAGCGTAACATCGGGACACAAACAGAGATGACTATACCACCATCAAAGTTTTCAACTCCTTTTGTCTGCCATTTGCTGAGTTCGTTAAAACCAACTTAAAAGAACCAATCAGTTGCCACATATATATCATTACCTCCTGCTGCACTAGCTCATCCTCATGAATAGCAGAGTTGGTATTGTCATTGTCCTCCCAACAGCAAGTGGAAACGACCTGAGTTTGAATTCATCAATGATGCAAGAAATTATTATAGATCTTTTTCACAATTTGTCTGAGTTAGTTGGTCTCAGGCAAGGGTAGGATGATTTTTTCCTGCTGGAAACTCGGATTTATCATCCAGCAAACGGAAAATCAACCATAGAGGATATGTAATTTATAGACTTATTATTATGTATGTTACAATATGGGGTAACTGATGAGCTGAAAACCAGCAAAAACAACAACCTTTTTATGAAAACCTCAAGAATGAGAGGTTTTAGAACCTACAGTACTTAGTATTACTGCATGGATTGAAAGTTGAGAAGGAAGAAGATACTTGTTGATATTAGACTTGAATTTCTGTAGATTGTAATTTTCAAGAAATATGTATGAAGGGAGGTTGTTCCAGAAAATGGAAGTTGAAGTAATAAATGAGGAAGAGGAAAAGTTGGTTCTGTGAGTTTGAAGTTTGACAGTAAAAGGATGTTGACTTGTTCAGCACATGTTCACACTGGTTTGGAAGAGAATGAGAATTACAGAAGCCAGTTCAGATGAACATTGCCCATGGAAATATCTATAGAAAAGGCATGTAGCAGAAGCAAAAAGAAGGATTGTAATCTCCTCTACAAAAAGGATTGTAATCTCCACTCTCTGTAAGAAAGAGAGAGTTTTTGTTAGAGATGAGTCGTTAATTAACCTAACTTCCCTCTTTTGGATGGAATGTAGAAGCTTGAGAAAGATTTTGGGGGCACCATCCCGATGTGGGAACAATATTCCATGGTAGGGCGGATTTGCAATTTGTACAGAGTGAACAGCTGTTTGGAAGAGAAGTAATACTGAGACAGAAAGAGAAAACCCAGTTTTTTCGATGCAGAGGAAGCAATATTTGGGATGTGTCAAGAGAGATTAGAAGGCAGAGCAATCCTCAATACAGATATGTGACCTTGTCTAGAATCAGTGTCATCAACGATAAGCATAGAAGAAGAAGAAGAAGAATACTTTTGTGAGATATAAGACAGGATAGGACATTCAGTTTTAGAAGGATTGTAATCAACTAAGTGATCTTTGCCCCAACTGGAGAATTACCTGGAGATGAGCATTTAAGTAAGTGGTAGTGGATATTTGAGAAGTTGAAATTGTTTGTGCAGAACAAGGCTTCTCAAACTGGAAGATGGAATGTAATGTGCATCGTCAGCAAAACTATGGATAGGATTTCTAGTCAGTGGAAGAAGGTCATTAATATATAAGAGGAAAAGGATGGGAAAAAGAACTGGATCTTGGGGAACACCTGCATTAGTGCAGAAGATAGAAGAAGAACATCCATCCACATATCACCTGCACTGAGTGGTCAGAGAGAAAACTGGATACCCAATTACAAAACACAATTGGCAAACCATATGATGGAAGCTTGTTTATGCCAAACAAGATCAAAAGCCTTTGAAACATCAAGAGCAACTGCTTAAGTTTCACCAAATTTTTCCGATGAATTCGTCCATAGAGTCGAATCTCGTTAATACAAAGTTCAAGGGAACTAAATTTTCACTTTTTGTAATAACGAAGTTTGTAGTAATGAGGTCCTCCAAAAGTTTCAAAATTTTACCATTTTTTGGTATATACCGTATTTCCCCCTGTACAAGACGCACCTTTTTTCGAAAAATTTGGGGTCTAAAAATTGGGTGCGTCTTATACAGTGGTTGTAGACTTTTTTTACTTGCATTTCCCACTTTTTCGCGCTTGTTGTCTTTGCGCTCATTGTTTCGCACTTGTTACCAGAATATTAGGTTACGTTCTGCCCAGAAATGGCTCAGAAAAGATTTTCTTACAGTGCTGAATTCAAGTTAAAAGAGATCCAGTTTGCAAAAGTGAATGGAAATCGTGCTGCTGAATGTAAGTTTGGGCCTCCTCCAACTGAGAAAACAATCCGAGACTGGCTATGGGAAGAAGAAACCCTACTGAAAACGCCACAGCAGAAGAAGGCTATTAGAGGCAAGTCAGCAAAATGGCCTAATTTAGAGAGGGAATTGAAGATATAGATTGAGGAGCAAAGGGCAATTGGAATTCCTGTGTCCACAAAGATGGTTCAGCATGAGGCAAGAAGAATTGCTGATGAAAAAGAAGTTACTGATTTCAAAGGAGGACACAATTGGTGCTTCAGGTTCATGAAACGGAATGGACTAAGCATCCATACACGCACCAGACTTTCCCAAAAGATGCCTGAAAACTATGAGCAGAAGGTCCTTGAATTTCATCGTTTTGTCATTCAATATCGGAAGACACATCAGTTTGAGTTGGGACAGATTGCAAATATGGACAAAGTCCTCCTACCTAGAGGGCAGTGGAAAATGAAAAAGACCTTTGGTAATTGTGCAGTCAGATATGAAGTTCTCTGAGCAGTGAAGTCAGGCAGCCAGGACAGTACATGGGGTTTTGTCTATGATATAAAGGAATTTTGTTAGCAGGTATAAGGAGGTTATTATTCCATCGTATAAGGCAATGGTCAGGTACATTGAGTGTGGCATAGAGGTCTGGAGGCCTCATTTAAGAAGGATGTAGAGCTGCTGGAGCTGGTATTTAGAAGGGAAACGAGATTGATGAGTGGAACAAAGGAGTGCTCTAAGGAGTGCAGAAAGGCTGCAGTTCTGCAAAGTGCAGTGCCTGGAGACTAGCACCTGTGAGCCGATTGATTGAGATGTATAAGGCACTGAATGGAGTGAGCAAGATGAATGCCGATGGGTTCTTCCTCTTGCTCAGACTATGTACATGAGGATGCATAAATTCAAATTGAGGAGTACATGGTTGCAGAACAGATATGCACAACTTTGTCTTTATCCAATGGGTGGTTCATCACTGAAACAAACTTTTGTCTGATTTTGTGGAAGTAGATAGCCTGAATAAATTCAAGGAAGAACTAGACAAAAGGTTGGAGGTTATGGATAGGTGAAATGGGAAGGGTTTTTTTTTTTTTTTTTTGATAGATGCTGTATAAGTTTGTTCATTTGCCACTACTAATACTAAATTGCAGCATCATGGAGATTATGTACTTCCGAGGATTGATTCAGGTGTTTAAGGCTTTGAATGGCTTGAAAAAACTCAGTGCTGATGGTATTCTTGTTTTTCCTCTTGCTCAGACTATGCACAGAGAGGGCATAAATTCAAATTGAGAAAAAAATGGTTGCAGAATAGATTTGTGAAAGTGAACAGTTTGAATAAATTCGAGGAATAACTGAACAAACTATTGGAGGGTATGGATTTTTTTTTTTTTGGTGATGCTGTATGCTTGCTTTCTTGCATCATTTGCCACTATTAATACTATTATTATTAATGGCCATATGGTACAAGGAAGCCTGAGGCTTATGCTGCACCAGCCAAAAAAAAAAAAAAAAAAAAATTCCCAAGTTACCCCCTGAGAGAGAGAGAGAGAGAGAGAGAGAGAGAGAGAGAGAGAGAGAGAGTAGAAAGGAATCACCAAGAAAGAGAAGAATGATGATATCCAGCTCAGGACCCTGGGTTTGCCAAGCCCATACTCACCAGATGTGAGCCCCCGGGGTTATTATTAATACTAGTACTAAGTTGCCATATCAGCTTGTATTCTGGCATACTATCTATAAAAAGTGTGATGAGAGGGACTTCTTTGCATCCAGTATATATCAAAGTACATGAAATGTACAACCAATCTATGTGACCTTACATTTTTTATCACCACAACATCAGCTTTCTTCTGAATAGCTTTAAATACCCAGCCTTAATGGGCAAGTTGAGTACATACAAAAAACTTTAAAATATGACATTAGTATTAGCATTAGTCGAGGCATCTGATGCAAGAAAGCCACTCAAAATTGTTTATAAAATATGAACCAAGAAATATGTGAGTTATATAATCAGGTGGGAGAATATATATTTATAAAAAGTGCTTGGAAAAACATAAAAGTTGCTAATGATAACAATTAGTATAATATTATGTTTATTTTGTACTGTAATGCATTATAAATTTAGAATATAGTATTATATTGTAATATGTTGAATAGAACAACAAGAAAGTGGAAACAAGAAGGCAGAAAAATGGGGAAGTAGTCTAGTGCAGTCAAGGCAAGAAATACTAAACCTATGCAGAGCATGGACAATAAAGTGATAAAAAAAAAAGAGGGCGATAGAAGGGGATAGAATATAACATGTTGTTATAAATAAAATATGTGTAATAAGAGATTGATATAATAATTACAAAATTGACAAAATAAGGATGTTGCCACACAATCAATTTTTTTATCAATTTTGTAATTATTTACATCTCTTGTTATACATATTTTATTTGTTATCTTCTATCACCCTCTTTTTTTTTTTTTTTTTCACTTTATTATATTCATAAAAGCCTATATATATATATAGGCTTTTATGAAGCAATGAACAAGAAATGTACTAACTGGTAGTTTCACAATATTTTTCAGTTTTGTTGCTCCTGAACAAAAATACAGAGTTCACGTACTATTGCAGAGGGATCTGCAGAGTGCTTAGCTTTTGAGTTTAAAAATAAATATTATAAAAATGTTAGGTTTCTTATTTTTTTTATGTTACTTAAAATGTAATTAAAAGCTTTAATACAGTGAGAGAGCTTGTTTATGTGAAGATAATTTTTGCATTTGGATAGACTTGATTAATTTTAAGAGTGAGTGAGAATTATTGTTTTTTTTAATTTGTTTGTATTTGTATTTGCCAGTGGCAAGCATGGCCTAAAAATTTGGTTTCTGAAAGATATGGAGTGAGGAAAGGCAATCAAAATTTCAAAGGATTGAGCATACATAAAATAAACTTGAATTTATTAATTCTTTTCATATAAAAATTATGCACATTTTCTTGAGAACATTCTGAAGTTCCTCACTGTAGAAAGTTTTACGAAGTAATCCCTTTAATTTCGGTATGCTTGCATACCATTTTGCCCTATTTTGTGTATCATAGTTTTTATAACTGCAATGGTAAAGAAATGTTGTTGCACCAATATGAATTAGCTTTATATTTGATAAATATGAAATGAAACTACAAAATCATTCTTTTGTGTTTTTAAAATTTATTGAATGATTTAAAAATACTCCTCAGGACTGACTTGATATACATATATATTGATATATTAAAATTAAGTTGTATCAAATAAATGTTCTTCTTATTTGAAAATTATATAATAAGCCTACTTCTAAATAAAATAGTTCATTGGCTTTTATGTAGCTTAGGTAGCCTAAATGTGTGGGGAAGAGGTTGATTCCAGAATTTTATAACCTTAATTTAAAAGTAATAAATAACAGCATCATTTTTTCCCCTCCTTTTCTTTGGTCTTTTGATTTGATCTCTACTTTCAATTCAATTTCCTATTTTTATCAATTAATTATGTTATCGCCCTTCTCAGCTGACTATTATTATATGTCTTTTCCATTATTTCCTAAACGTTGCAGAATAAATTTTTGAATGATATGTGTGTGTATATGAATACACATAATCCAAGTTGTATCCAAAGCATTCCATTTTCATGTGCCAAAAATTACCTTTAAAGGTGCTTGGATGCTTTGATATTCTATTTGCAGTTTCTTCTTGAGAACATTCTGAAGTTCCTCACTGTAGAAAGTTTTATGAAGTAATCCCTTTAATTTCGGTATGCTTGCATACCATTATCCTTGATATTCTCAGTGGATCTTTAGCTTTTTATATCTTTCTATGTGAAACATAAAAAAGTATCCAGAATGCATTTTATGATTTAAGGCAATGTTTTTTAATGTACTCTACCATCTATAGATTCAACATGCACGGGCCAACAGTCTTACCCATGCTCGGCTGATGATGCACCAGAGAGAACTAAGTGCTTCACCCAGACTTTCGCGTTCAAATTCCATCCGTTCCACAAAGTCAGAGAAGCTTTATCCTTATATGTTGCAGAGGTCAGAAGACACAGATAGTGGAATGATGCCATACAATGCTTCAGTAGCTGGTTACCATGGAAATGACAGCATACCCCATAATAACAGTCAACCTTCTTCCCCAAGTTCAGCTGCGCAGGTAAACATAGAGAACATTTTTTCTAAGCTTATAAATGAAGATGAAGCATAACATATAGGTATAAGAGTTAAAAAAATGGACAGCTGGGACACACAGAAAGTATTAGAAGAACAAGAATAGCTCATAATTTAACATGCTGATTTGTATTGTGAACATCAGTCAGTACATTTGGATCATTGAAGTATTCTCATATATGGAAATTTGTTTTACATTAGCATTAGCATAAGCAGTGGCAAATGATGCAAGGAAGGAAGCTTATATATATATATATAGCATCAGCCAAAAAAAAAAAAACACCCATTTCACCTGTTTATTCCCTCCACTCCAATTATTTGTTTATTTCTTCCTTAAATTTATTTAAAATATCAACTTTCATAGAACCGATGGAAGTTTGTTCCAACAATCAACCACACGTTGGCTAATGGAAAACTTCAACACATCTATTTTGCAACTCCTTCCTCAGTTTGAATTTGTGACCCCTCGTGTGTAGTCTGAGCAAGAGGAAGAATCTCATTATTGAGCTTGCTCAATCCATTCAAATCCTTAGCTGCTTCTTAAAGTTACATTAAATTGCCTTGGTTATATAAGACATGTAGACATTGATGATAATAATAATAAGCAAGTTAAAAATACTACAAAACATTAACTGGACACTTACCATTAATAGATTTGGGTAATCTCGAAATTTTATTTAAAAATAAAATTCATTCTTCGGATTTTATTTGCTGAAAATAGAACAATAACTTTTTCATTCAAGTTTGGTGCACTGTTCAAATCGGCACTGCTCGCTCCACAGTTCCTTTGGCTCATTTTATCACCTCTAAAAGATGATTTCTAAAATGCATGTTGGCAACCTGTCAACTAGGCATTGACTCAACCACTGGGGCAAATTGTGGAACTGTGTAGCACACAGTTCCACCTATAGTTAAACTTCAACGAAAAAGATTTCATGTTTTTATTCGTTTATTATTGAAATGATTATTGGAAATAGAGGATGAGTATACTACTATACTCATATATGTGGGACCTGTTAATAAAAATATTCATTGCGTTGCATTGTTGTTCACAAAATTTCATATAACTCCATTCACTGTATATTTAGATTTAAAAGCTGGGGTTCTGCAGTGCCTACCAACAAGCTGTCCCCATCTGCATCCTTCCTGAAATGAAGCTTCTAGACTTGTATGCAGTACTCAAGATGTGGCCTGACCAATGCTTTATACAATGGGATAATCATCTCCTTATCCCTGCTAGCAAAATTTCTGTATATCATTAACAAAACCCGATGAGCTGTCTACATTGCTCAGAGAACTTCATATCTGACTGCACATTTACTCCCAGACTTTTTCATTCTTCCTGAGAGAAATGTACCACACAGTTGGTACATTTCTCTTGAGTTACTGCTATCCACATGCATTACTTTGCATTTGTCAATGTTAAACTTTAGTTGCCACTTCTCAGCCCATCTGCCTAACTTTTCTGGAGCCTGTTGCAGAAGCATATTGTTATTGATGTCATTAGCCACCCTGCCAACCTTTGTATCACCTGCAAACTTGACATTGTCTGATATGCCTTCATCAGTATTATTGATACAGGGCCATGCAAAAGGGATTAAAGGGCATCATTTATTTATGTTGGGACATTGACGGCTCCTTCAGTTGCCCCCCCAGATTGGGGGTCCGAACAGCCAATGCCCCCCCCCATTTGCATGAATGTGCATTGATAAAAAATTTAGAAAGCAGCAATGGTTCCAACACCGAAGTCTGGGGGACTTCAGACATTAGTCTACAAAGAGCAATGTTTATTGATTACCACTCTCTGTCTTCTCCCACTCAACCATCCTTTTATCCATAGCTGCAACTTACCCTTAATGCCACACTGCTCCAATTTATACAGCAGTCTTTTATGTGCAACAGTATCAAAAGCTTTCCTTAAATCTAAGTATACGATATCAAAATTATTTTTTGCATCCCATTCCTTTGAGATCACATTGTAGTATTCAATCAGATTGGTCAAACAAAATTTCCTCTTAACAAACCCATGCTGTGTCTGAAGTATAATTGTGGCCTTGTCTAGATTATCCTGCATTATTCTTTTGCAAGTGACTCTATTATTTTCGCTGGAACTGAAGTTAAACTAACAGGTTTATAATTACTCATATCATCCATCGATCCCCCTTTGTATTGGGGATACATTCGCACATCTCCAGTCTACAGGGAGTTCCCCTGGATCGAAGGATACTCTCATAATTATGGCTAAGGGTTTGCTAATTGCTTTGCTGCCTCCCTTAATATAACTGGATAGATTCCATCCACCCCTGCTGCCTTTTTTATGTTTAACTTCAACAATTTCTTCTCCATTTTCCTCTGAGTTAGTATAAGGTCATTTAGCTCCCTATTAGAGTTTGATAAACTTATGGCCTCCTCTACAGAATAAATGTTAATTTTATGTTAAGTGCTTGAAATAATAAAAAAAATGAAAACACTTTTACAGTTACAAAACAAGGGTCATGATGTCTGACATTAAAAATGGAATATAAAAGGTATGTGTTTAGTTTAATTCTAATTTTTCAAGTGAGTTATGTACTTTTTTTTTTTTTGTTTTGTTTTGTTTTCTCTAAATCACAAATTGTGCTACTCACAGCAGCTGCACATACTAAAAGCGGTATACATTAGTAGTAGTGTTAGTAGTGGCAAATGATGCAAGAAATCATGCTTATAAAGCATCAGCCAAATAAAATAAAACTACACAACTCACTTGAAAAATTAGATATAAAACTAAACACATACAATTTATATTCCATTTTTAATGTCAGACATTATCACCCTTGGTTTTGTGACCGTAGTGTGATTTAATTTTTTTATTATTTCAAGCACTTAACATATTACTAATGACCTTGCACGGATTGTTCATTTACCTACAAGAATACCGGACAATCCTAATCATACAGCCAACACCCTTGATCTTTTTCTCACAAACAACCCTTCCAAATACATGGTTGAAGTGAGTGGTCCTTTAGGCACCTAAGATCACAACTTGGTGATTGTCTATTATCCAATGGAGCCTTCATATCATGGCTATTCCCAACCTCATATTGTTTAGCATTACAAGAATGCAAAATGGGATGACCTGCAAGAATTCTTTTCCTTGGTTGGATTACTGTTTCAAAACTTCTGATGTAAACGTTTGCTCAGATCTTGTCAGTAAAATTATTCTTGTAGGAATGGAATCCTTTATTCCACACTCCACTTTAGAATCTCATCCTTTATCTAAACCTTGGTTTTCCAATAAATGTGCTAAAGTTGTTCAAGAGAAGAACGTTTCATATCATAATTGGCTTGTTTCCAAATCTTCAGTTTCATTTTCTGCCTACACCAAAGCGCATGCAACAATTGTAAAGCAGTTATTAATCAGTCCAAACTAGATTTTGAACAGGCTAAGAGTAGAAAACTTGCTTTTTGCCCTAATGGTAGCCGAGCATTTTGGTCTCATGCCAAAGCTATTGGCCACAACTTTTGCCCATCTCTGCTCCCACCTCTGTCAAAACCAGTTGGTTCCATTGTCACTTCAGCCAAGGATAAAGCTGACCTGCTAGCATCCCAATTTTCTTCCAATTCCTGTATTAATGATCTTGGTAAAACACCTCCCACCATTCCCAAAACACTCCATTCAATGCCTCCTGTGGTCTACTGTCAAAAGTATGTCAGAAAGATTTTGACGAATCTTGATGCTAAGAAAGCTCCAGGTCCTGATGGTATTTCTCCACTTGTTCTCAAAACCTGTGCTCCTGAACTTACTCCTGTTCTTTTCCACCTTTTTTCACAACCTTATTCCAATGGTGTTTTTTCTTCTGCTTGGAAATTTGCTCATATCCAGCCAGTTCCTAAAAAGAGTGACAAATCCCTCCCATCCAATTATTGGCCCATTACAATTACTTCTACTCTTTCTAAAGTGATGGAGAAATCAATTAACCCCCAACTCTTAAACTACCTAGAAACCTTCTGCCTGATCAACGATCGCCAGTGTGGATTCCATCAGTGTCGATCCACTGGTGATATTCTGGCTTATGTTACCCATTTATGGATAAATTCAATGGAAAAGTTTGGTGAAACACACGCATTTGTCTTCACATCTCAAAGATTGTGTTTGGCATAAAGGTCTCCTAAACAAGCTTCCATCTTATGGTTTGCCAACTGGTTTTTATAATTGGTTATCCAGCTTTCTCTCTGATCACTCAGTGAGGGTGATGGTAGATGGCTCTCTGTCTTCTAACTTTTCCAATAATGCTGGTGACCCCCAAGGTTCTGTTCTTTCCCCCACTCTTTTCTTCTTGTATATTAATGACCTTCTTCCACTGACTGGAAATCCTATCTATAGTTTTGCCAATGATAGCACATTGCATTCCACTTTCCATTTTGAGGAACCTTGCTCTGCTCAATCATCTTCAACTTCTTGAATATCCGCTACCAATCCCTTAAATGCTGATCTCCAGTTAATTCTCCAGTGGGGCAAAGACAGCTTAGTTGATTTCAATCCTTCTAAAACTCAGTCTTGCCTTATATTTTGCAAAAAGGATTCTTCTGCTGCTATGTTTATCTTTGGTGACACTCCAATTTCTAGGCAAAATGATATATCTCTTTTGGGGATTACCCTGACTTCTAATCTCTCTTGGCACAAGCACATTACAAATATTGCTTCCTCTGCATCTAAAAAACTTGGGTTTTCTCTTTCGCTCTCGGCGTTACTTTTGCTCACTCTGTATAAATCCCAAATCTTCCCTGCTGTGGAATATTGTTCCCACATCTGGGGTGGTGCCCCAGATGTGGTTAATTAGGTTAATTAATGATTCATCTCTAACAGAGTCTCTCCACTCGCTGTCTCATAGACGTACTGTTTCTGCTGCGTGCCTTTTCTACAGGTACTTCCATGGGCACTGTTCTTCTGAATTGGCTTCTATAATTCCCACTCTCTCTTTCAAAACAGTCCGAACACGTGCCGCCACCAGCCAGCATCCATTTACGGTCCAACTTCAAACTCACAGAACCAAATTTTCATCTTCCTCATTTGTTCATTCAACTGCCGTTTTCTGGAACAACCTTCCTTCCTACATATTTCCTGAAAATTAGTCTACCGAAGATCAAGTCTAATGTCAATAAATGTCATCTTTCATTTTCTCAACCTCCAACCCAAGCACGGTACTAAGTACTATAGGCTCTAATACCTCTCGTGTTAAGGGTTTTCATAAAAAAAAAAAAAAAACTCAACATAAAATTAATATTTATTCTGTAGAGTAGTTAAGGCCAGAAGTTTATCAAACTATTAGGAAGCTAAATGACTTTGTAATAACTGAGATGAATGGGCGAGTGCTCCCTTTGAAGGCGAACTTCGACACATCTCTTCTGAAACCATCCTTACTTTTCTTGAATATGTCCCCTCATGTGTGTAGGCTTAGCAAGAGGAAGAATACCATCAGTTTGAGTTTGCTTAATCCATTCAAAGCTGTAAACACCTCAATCAAATCACCTAATGGGTGCCTAGTCTCCAAGTGTGCAGTTTGTAGAACTGAAACATTTGTTGGCAAGATCACCCTTTTGTTCCTTTCACCCAATCTTGTTGTTGTCCTTCTCTGCACCCATCCCAGCAGATCTGCTTCCTTCCTGAAAGAACTCTCCAGAGCTGTATGCAGTACTCAAGATGTGCCATTGTTTTATACAATGCGATGTTCACTTTCATATCCCTGCAGGCAGAGTTCCTGTATATCACTGACAAAACTCTCATGAGTTGTTCTGGCAGTGTGTGTGTGTGTGCACTGCTCAGAGAACTGACTATCTGATTTCACAATTATGTCCAGGTTTTTTCATTTTCCACTAACACATGGTGCATTAATCAGGGATTGCTGCTACTCATATGCAGCACCTTACATTTGTCATTGTTAAGCTTACTATTGTTTCTCAGCCCATTTGCTTTGTGTAATCTGCAAACTTAGTCATTAAGCCATATATACCTTCATCATTATCATTTATAAAGACAAGAAATAACAGTGGGCCCAGCATGGAAACCTGCTGGACTCCACTAATAAGAATGATATGCCACATATAATTTTAGCATTATCTCTGTATGCTTGTCTACTTGGGGATGTATAAATGTCCGAGCAAATGTGTATTGCTTGGTTTATGTATGCATGTGTATATTTTTATATACACATGCATACATAAACATGTGGGGCTACACTGCCTGTAATGGGTGTGTAGGGGTAGTGTATTTGGTGTGTGCATCACGCTGCATATATGTCCCCGTCTGAGCATCAGTGATCGGAGTGAATCTGGTGTGATTCACATGATTATATGTATATCTGCCTAAGTGTGGTTTAACTCTATGTCATGTGGGTATGTATTTGAGGGTCAGGGTGTGAACTTAACCTGCAAAAAAAAAAAGTGTGTCTTATATATTCAGAGTGCTGTGACAAGTGATGCAAATATGTGAGCAAGTGAAAGAGTGTGAATGAGAATGTCCAGCTGAATTGTTTGAATGTGCACTCTGAATATATATATATATATATATAGGTTTCTATCAATATTGTATTTGCAGGTTAAGATGTTTATGTGTGGCATGAGTGGCCAAGTGCAATGGCCAAACTTGGTTTGGAAAGGTAAAAAAAAAATATATATATATAGTGTATGCTGCTATTGTATAGTCCATATTTAAGGTGAAGTCCTATTAGTGTGCAAGATAATGACTGAAAGTTAGCAAATATGAGAGGGGAAGATGATATCCTTGTGTTAATTGTTGCATCCTAAACATATGTTTAGGATGGGCATGGGGCAAGTGTTGTGTACATTTAGTATGAGTGGTGTATGTTGATTGGAGTGAATGTGTTGTGAACTGTCAGTTGACAGGTCCCCCCAACTTGACTATTTTGTGGGGGGGATAACCTAGCCCTGCCCTTATTAATGCCATGCTGTTTCCCTTTCTGGTGGCATGTCATGGGATGTCAACACTGGTTTCAGCTGGTCTGACCTGTGTGGGGAGGTCAATTTGACCAAAACCTCTTCCTTCTGCACCTTAGCACTAAGACAGTAATCCCGTAACAACAAATCCAGGGCATGTCCCACTTCCCTCCTCCTGTCCCAAATTTTTTACTGATGGGCCCTACCACCGTAATACGTTTGCTTTTCTTAAGAGTCCCCTGTGTGGAGGGTGGCATCCTCTACAGGGGTGCCCTTCAGTCCCTTATCTTCCAATTCTTTAGTGGATGGAAGTCTTCCTTCCATTCATCTTTCTCTTTTGTCCAAACTTCAGCTTCCATCCCTGCTCTCTTTTCCAACAAAAATTATTTCTGTAATATTTTTAGGATCCTCCATGATAAGCTCAGGAAAAGCTAGGGTTTGCCTAACTAGAGAACTTGATCCCTTCTATCTAGCTTGGCTTCTTGTGCCTGGTATGGAAATTAGGGGTGCTAAGAATCTCTGGGTACGACCAGGCTGCCATGCACGGAAACTGAACTTGGCCTGTTATAACGTAAGAACACTCATCGGTGAAGACAGGATATTAGAGCTGGAAAAGGAACTAGAAAATGTGAATTGGAATATCATCGGTTTGGCTGAAACAAGAAGAAGAAATGAATCACTTATAAGTTTATCAAGTGGAAATCTGCTGTACACCAATGGAAACAGTGAAAGGAGTGAAGGTGGAATTGGGTTTCTGGTCCATAAAGATTTTAAAAACAACATTTTGGAATTCAAAAGTACATCACCAAGAGTGTCAAGACTAATACTAAAGATTTCTAAGAGATACAAGCTAAAGATTATAATGATTTATGCACCAACGTCGAGCCATGATGATGAAGAGGTTGAAGAAATGTACACTGAAATTGAGAGTCTTCTAGGTGAGCAGAAAACCCACTAAAAAAAAAAAAAGTAAAGTGCAGCCATTATCAACCCACTGCAGGATGGAAGCCTCCTCAACAATTCATGTTGAGGGAAATGGACCATAATCTGCCACGCTGGTCCCGTGCGGGTTGGCAGATCGACCGCATTCAGCAGTCAGGGGCTTGAACCCCGGTCTACTCAAAGAGCGTGTGCTACTGCACTCCCGCTCCTGCCCACTCGGCTACGGAGACCGTAGAAATCATTCTACGGTCCTTAGACATGCCCTGGATTTGTTGTTACGGGATTACTGTCTTAGTGCTAAGGTGCAGAAGGAAGAGGTTTTGGTCAAATTGACCGTAGACCGAAAACCCACTACACTATTATTATGGGAGACTTCAATGCTAAGGTTGGAAAAAGACAAAACAGCACAGAAAGGAGAACTATAGGAAATTTTGGAATTGGTGAAAGAAATGAAAGAGGTGAAAGACTTGTGGAATTTGCAGAATCTCAAGGACTGTCAGTAATGAACACTTTTTTCAAGAAAAGGGTGAACAGAAAGTGGACATGGAAGAGTCCAAATGGATTAACTACTAATGAAATCGACTTCATCCTCGCTAATAGAAGATATATTGTGAATGATGTCACCGTCCTAAATAAGGTAAATGTTGGAAGTGATCACAGAATGGTAAGATGTACACTTGATATAGATGTAGGAAAGGAAAGGAAAAAACTGACTCGAGTAAATAATACAAAGGTCTTTGAGATAACAGAAGAGGAGAAAAAGCAGTATGTACTGGAACTTAAGAACAAGTATGAGCTTCTGCAGACTGCTGAGGACCAAGATATCGACGAGGAATATTACAACTTTTTGAAAGTGATAAAGCCCAAGAAACCTATAGGGAAAAAGAAATCCAAAGAAGAAAAAATTAGTCAAGAAACACTTGTCATGATGAACCGAAGACGACAAATGAAGAGCAAGAAAAACACTGACAGGGAGAAAATTGAGTATACTGAGTTATGCAAAGCCATTAGAAAGAGCCTCAGAGAGGACATAAGAAGATTTAACACAAGAAAAGTAGAACAAGCATTAAGGGAAAACAAAGGATTTAAATCAGCAGCCATGAGCAGTAATACAGAAAGACAAATGATACTGAAACTGAAGAATAGCGATGGTGTACTTATAAACAGCAGAGAAGGCATAATTCAAATAGCAGAAGACTACTATAGAGAATTATACAAGGAGCAGGGGAATGATGCCAGCAGTGGGGAAGATGGATTGCAAAGTAGCAACACATACGACATACCCAATATTCTTCCTGATGAGGTAGAACATGCATTGAAGAAAATGAAGAATCAGAAAGCCCCGGGGGAAGATGAAGTTACTGTAGAGTTGTTAAAATTGGGAGGAAGAGACATAACACAAAAACTGGCAAGGCTCTTCACAAAGTGCATTAGAAAAGGTGTGACGCCTAAGCAGTGGAATAATGCAATCATAGTTTTGCTGCATAAGAAAGGAGATAAATCAGAAATTGGAAATTATAGACCAATTAGCTTGTTATCCCACATCTACAAGTTGTTCACAAGGGTCATTACTAACAGATTAGAAAGAATACTGGATGAGAATCAACCGAAAGAGCAAGCTGGCTTTAGGACAGGATTCTCAACTATGGATCACCTTCATGTAATATCACAGCTAATGGAGAAAGCAAATGAATATAAAACACCATTATGCCTGGCATTTGTGGATTATGAAAAGGCATTTGACTCCATACAGCATAAGGCAATGTTTCGGCACTGGAAAGACAAGGCATTGATACCCCATATATTATGATTTTGAAGAAAATATATGAGAGTGCTACCTCCTTTATTAGACTAGACTAGACAAAGACAGTAGGAAATTTAAAATTGAGAAAGGAGTTCGACAAGGAGACACAATATCTCCTAAGCTGTTTACTGCTGCCCTTGAGGAAGCTTTCAGAAGATTAGACTGGTCGCAGAAAGGAGTCAATGTGAACGGAGAGTACCTAAACCATTTACGATTTGCAGATGACATTGTGGTCATAAGCCATGATCCCAAAGAATTAGAGGAAAATCTTAATCAGTTATGCACAGTTAGTAAGGATTTTGGACTAAAGATGAATATGGCTAAAACAAAAGTAATGATGAACAAGTATGCCACAGAAAGAGACATAATGATTGAAGGAGCAGTAATTGAAAAGGTGGAGTCATATACTTATCTGGGACAAGTTATTAGCTGTAATAATGATAAATGGCTGGAAGTCAAGAGAAGAATAAATTTTGGATGGATAGTATTCAGGAAATATAGTCACATACTGAAGAGCAATATCCCACTTTGTCTGAAACGTAAAATAATGGACCAATGTATACTCCCCACCATGACTTATGGAAGTGAAACTTGGGCACTCACCAAAAGAATGGAAGAGAAGCTGAGAACCACACAGCGAAGAATGGAACGAATCATATTGGGAATAAGACTGTTAGATAAGAAGAGAAACACATGGATTAGGCAACAAACTCAAGTAAAGGACATTCTTATCAAAACTAAAGAACTAAAATGGTCTTGGGCAGGACACATAGCTCGAAGACATGATGACAGATGGACTAAGAAAATAACAGAATGGTATCCAAGAGGAGCTAGAAGAAAACCTGGAAGACAAAGGCGGAGATGGATAGATGAAATTCATGAGTTTGTGGGTAGTAAATGGATGTCCAGTGCTCAAAACAGAAGCAACTGGAAAGTTGCTGGAGAGGCCTTCATCCTGCAGTGGATTGAAAATGGCTGATGATGATGATGATGGAAATTAGGGGTTGGTGGTATTCCATGGGCCCATAGTCTAAGAGGCAAAATGAAAAACATAACCTCCATACCATTTTTAATTCACACTATCTGGCCTTTACAGGGTACTACTGTATTAAACACAGTAGAACTGGTTGTGGAGTTGTGGGGAAACCATCAGTGCTGCCTGGTCCTACTGTGAGTCTGCAAAGCAAGTTCCATAATGTTTTTGCAGATGACATGGTAAAAACAGGCTACCAGAAGACAGGAAAATTGTTCATACAAGTTTTCTCCTGTTTTGCTGCATACCAACACACACGCACACGCACACACGCACACAGTACTTGTGACAAAACTGTAGGGAATGTGAGGTCCTTTATTTTCTTGAAATTTTATCTATCCAGTTAATAGCATTGCAATACCCCTGCTTACCATGTGGAGAATTTTGAGAAAGAAGTTGAAAACTACAAATATGAAAGAAGTTTTTGAGAAAAAAAGAAGTTTTTTTTTTGAAAGAAGCTTTTGAGTTTTTGAGAAAGAAGTTGAAAACTGCTAATATGCTGCACACATGATTGTGTGCAGCATATTAGCATTAGCATACAATGCAAGAAAGCAAGCTTATGCAGCATCAGCCAAAAAAAAACCCCTCCCATTTCATCCCTCCATTCGTTCCAAATGCCTGTCCAGCCCAGCCTTAAATTTATTTAGGCTATTAGCTTCCACAACAAAAGATGGAAGCCTGTTCCACCAATCAGCTACCAGCTGGCTAAAGTCAAATTTCCACATAAATCTATTCTACAACTATCTTTCCTCTGTGCCCCCTTAGGTTCTTAGTCTGAGCAAGATTTATGGTCCATTTTTGTATATGGAAAAAATGATGTGGTTTCTTGCATCGTCAGATACTAATAGTGTGTGTGTGTGTGTGAGCGAGTGAGTGAGCGAATGAGTGAGTGAGAGAGAGAGAGAGAGAGAGAGAGAGAGAGAGAGAGAGAGAGAGAGAGAGAGAGAGAGAGAGAGAGAGAGAGAGAGAGAGAGAGAGAGAGAGAGAGAGATGGCTAGAACAATTACCAGACTGCAACACCATTGAATTTTTACACTCTGGAGCTTCATTAAGCATCAGGTTTATCAATCACCAATACAGTAACAACAAATTGACAAGTTGAAGAATAAATCACAATTGATACCAATCTTTTCCCGTCATGCTATATGATTGATGGCTTTTGAGGTTAGAATGGGGAGTGTTGTTGTTGTTGTTGTTATTGGGTTTTTAGGAGCATTAGCAACTAAGGCCATATTGCTCTGGGGATATGTGGTGGTCATTCCCTGACCTTTCTGCATCCTCTGTATTTGGTGGATCACGGGCTCGAACCCCGGTCTAATCAAGAAGCATGTGATACGCACTGCTGCTCCTGCCTACCTGGCTACGGAGGCACCATGGGGAGTGCGATGAGGCTGAATCTTCCTTACATTTTGAGGAATTTACGGCTCTAAATTGGTGTTTCCAGACAGAACTAATTGGTAAGTTTCTAGGAAGCCAAATTAACTAGTGTAGCCTCTACTCTTCAGATAGTGATGGCGGAAGGAGTCTGAGTACTGTGTATGCAGGGGCATTTTTGAGGCCATGTTATATCACAGAGCTGGGTATATACTTTTTGTGTATACACCTCATATCCAAAAATTTCATGAATTCATACAACATTATTTTTACTTTACTACTTATACATCATGAATAGTCACACCAATAGAAGAAATGTAACTGCGAAAAGATCTAAATTTTCCAAAAACTTAATCATTCATTTCACAAATATACGTGATCTAAGTTTCAATATCAGTGCTGTCCATTATTTCCACTTACAGTCTATCAAGTCCAACTTAACTTTTCTGACAGAGTCTCAATTATTGGTTGAGTCAACCACTGCTCATCACATTTGCCCTAATTATTTACTCTATGGTTCTTTTCACTTCAAAGGTTGTACTTGTGTATATATCTGCTCTGATATTCCCTAGTAGGGACTTAGTAATTTGGAATCTTCTCGTTTTGATTTTCACTGACTTAAAATCTTGCTAACCCATTCCGTCAAATTCATCTGGTCACTCTATACCTTCCAATTCCACTAATCATTTAGAACTCTTTGACTTCCTTTCTTTGAAACTTGACTTTCTCCAGTTGAACTCGCCTAACGGTAAGGTAATTTTTCTTTGTGATTTCAACCTCACAATTCCAGATGGCTTCAGTTTTCTAACCACATAGACGTAGCTGGTCAAGATGCTGATGTTTCTGAAATTACTAATGACCTCACACACACCGTTCATTTATCTACCAGAATACCAGACTGTCCTAACCATATAGCCACCACTCTTGATCTTTTAGCATTAGCATTAGCATTAGTAGAGGCATTTGATGCAAGAAAGCAAGCTTATGCAGCATCAGCCAAAAAAAAAATAAAGTAAAATAAATAAGTAAAAAATAACCACTTCCACTTCACCCCTCTGTTCGTTCGAAATACCTGTCCAGCTGAACCTTAAACTTATTTAGGCTATCAACTTCCAAGACAAGGGATGGAAGTCTGTTCCACCTACCAACCACCCGCTGGCTAAAGACAAATTTCCGCACATCTATCCTACATCTGTGTTTCCTTAATTTGAATTTATGCCCTCTCAGGTGATTATTCTGAGCGAGAGGAAGAATCACATCAGCATTGAGCATGCTTAAACCATTCAAGGCTTTATACACCTCTATCAGATCACCTCGCTGGTGCCTAGTCTCCAGACACTGTAATTTGCAAAACTTAAGCCTTTCTTCGTAAGAGCACCCCTTTGTTCCATTCACTAATCTTGTTGCCCTTCTCTGTACTCGTTAGAGCAGCTCTACATCCTTCTTGAAATGAGGCCTCCAGGCCTGTATACAGTACTCTAGGTGTGGCCTGACCATTGCCTTATACAAGGGAATAATCACCTCCTTATCCCTGCTAGAAAAATTCCTATATATCATTGACAATACACCATGAGCTACTCTTGCAGCCTGTCTGCACTGCCCAGAGAACTTCATATCTGCCTGCACAACCATCCCCAGATCCCTTTCATTCTCTACCACTGTCAGTGTAGTACCACAGAGTTGATACGTTGCTCTGGGGTTGCTGTTTCCCATATGTAGTACATTACATTTGTCAATGTTAAACTTCATTTGCCACCTCTCAGCCCATCTGCTCAACCTTTCCAGTTCCTGTTGCAGCAGCATAGTGTCAGTAGTGTCCTTGACAACCCTGCCAACCTTCGTATCGTCTGCAAACTTGGACATTAAGCTTGATATACCATCATCAATATCATTTATAAATACAGAAAACAATAAAGGACCAAATACTGAACCCTGAGGGACTCCACTAATAACATTAGTCCACGATAAGCAGTGTCCATTGATTACCACTCTCTGTCTTCTCCCCCTCAACCACCCCTTTATCCATAGTAGCAATTTGCCTCCAATGCCACACTGCTCCAATTTGTGCAGCATGTGCAACAGTATCAAAAGCCTTTCTAAGATCCAAGTATATAATATCAAAGTTATTCCCTGCATCCAGTTTTTTTGTGACTGCATCATAGTATCCAATCAAATTGGTCAGGCAAGACTTCCCCTTAACAAAACCATGCTGTGTCCGAGCTATAACTGAAGTCTTGTCTAGATGATCCTGCAGTGCTTCTTTAACCAGTGTCTCCATTAATTTTCCGGGAACAGAAGTTAAACTCACAGGTCTATAATTACTTGTGTAGGCCTTTGATCCTCCCTTGTGAATTGGGGTCACATTTGCACATCTCCAGTCCATGGGTACCTCCTCTGATTCCAAGGAAGCTCTCATAATTATGGCTAAGGGTTTGCTTACTTCCTTTGCTGCCTCCTTTAATATAACTGGATAGATCCCATCCACCCCAGGTGCCTTTCTTGTGTTTATCTTCAACAATTTCTCCTCCACTTTACTCTCATTTATTACAAGATTCTCTAGCTTACTGCTAGAGTTGAATACACCTCTGGCATTCCCCTCACTGAATAACTCCTCATGTGTGAATGTCGATGCAAAATATTCATTTAGTTTGTTAGCTACCTGAGCAGCGTCATCAACAGTTGACCCATCGATATCAAGTGGACCAATCTGATTCATCCCCTTCCTTCTAGAGTTTACATAAGTAAAGAACTCTTTGCTGTTTTTCTTTGCATCCCTTACCAATGATTTCTCGCAATCTGCCTTCACCTGCCTAACCTCCTTTGTAACTTGGTTACAGATCAACTTGTATCTATCATAGGCTTCTGTGTCACGTGTTAATTTGTATGTATCCCATGCATTTTTCTTCTCTGCCATATGCCTCATTAGTTCATCTGACATCCATTTAGGCCTAAACCTTGTACAATATTTCTTAGTTGGTATGTAAAGCCTAGTAGCTTGCAAGATAAGTTCTTTGAATGCTTCCCATTTTGAATTTGCTGTTGGTAACATCATCAGTTGGTCCCACTGTATAGAATTTAAATACTGTCTCAGTCCATCGTAGTCGCCTTTACGAAAGCAATAACCCTTCCCTTTACCCCTAATGGTAGTTACCTCTTTGAGTAAATCCCACTTCAGCACACTGTGATCACTGCCACCTAGTGGTTCATTTATCTGCAGATTCTTAATGCATGAAGAATCACTGCTGATAATCAGATCAAGAGTATTACTCCCTCTAGTTGCCACCCGAACATGCTGATGTAGAAAACAATCATCCAGTAAATCCACAAAAGCCTTGCTAGTGTTTGAGTGACCAGCCCCCAAATTCCAGTCTATATCTGGGAAATTAAAATCTCCCATTATAAGACTCTCTGATTTACTGGCCCACTCTATTTCCCTGTACAGTTTCTTATTATACTCATCAGAGTCATTAGGCCTATAGCACACTCCTACTCTCAATTTTGATCTCCCAATGCTTATGTCACACCAAACTGACTCGACACTGCACTGTCCAGCAATGTCCACTGGCTTCACTTCCTTGGATTTTATGTATTTCTTAACTAATAGCATAACCCCTCCTCTCTTCCTATCCAGTCTATCCTTTCTGTAGACGTTGTACTCCCCAAATTCCAGTTCTGCATTCCTTATATCTGTGTGACACCACGTCTCTGATATCCCAACAATATCTGCCTTTGATGTTTTGAGCAATACCTCAAATTCATCAAATTTATTTACTCAACTCCTAGCATTGGTGTACACGCAAGTATACATGCACCTATTTCTATTCTTAGCTACCCTAACACAACCCATGTGTTTACTTGTACCGCAATGACTCCCAGTAGTCTCTGAATTATCCTGCATCTTGTTTTTCATGCTTCTGCTCATTCCAATAGAAGCAGTGCAAGAATCTCTTTCACCTCTGCCAGTGGCTACTGTTAATCTATTCGTCTTTGTTGCCCCCCCCCCAAGCTAGCAGTTTTCCAACCCACCTAACACTGCCTCGATAGCATCAGCAAATATTCTTGCACCCTTTCTATTTAAGTGTATCCCATCCCTGTAGAAGCAATCTCTCCTGTTAACAAGTACAGTCCAGGCTGAAAAAAATTCTACCCCTTGAGCCTTGCACAATCTTTCCAGGGCCGAATTGATCGACAAGGCTCTCATCATATACTCCCTCCTATCGTGTCTGGGCAGAATTGAAGACACTTTCAAATTCAACCCTATTTCACGGCTTTTTTTCAGCTGTGACCTGTACTTGTTAAGCAATTCTGCCGGTCTCCTACTCTTGATATCATTAGTGCCAACGTGTACAACTATATCACATTTTGTGCCCTGAAAAGATGATATCTGCTCTACAACGTCATCAACCTTTGACTTGTAAATCGACTTGTAAATTGTTTTATCATCTCTGTATTGTTCAAATTGAGATAGAATTTGAAATTGTGCACGAACTGGAGCGAGCCAATGGGCACTTTTATAACGGCATAATTTGCGATTATAAACTAACTGCGCGAAACTATGGCAAGAGACAACCAGTGATGACGACAACGGCTTCGGCACCTCCATAGCCAGGTGGGAAGGAGCAGCAATGCATAGCACATGCTTCTTGATTAGACCGGGGTTCGAGCCCGTCACCACCAAATACGGAGGATGCGGAAAGGTCAGGGAATAACCACCGCATATCCCGGAGCAATATGGCCTTAGTTGCTAATGCTTCTAAAAGCCAAATAACAAACAAAACAAATGACAACGGCTTTGCTGCGGTGGCAGAGTAATAGGATAGGACTGCTGACCGGCCGCAGTTCCAATCTATTTTCTCTGACGGTCATCCCGCAGTTAGTTTTTTTGCATTATCTTCAGCTATCATCTTGGTGCCAGTAGTGATAAAAATAATATTTACACCCTTTTAAAAATGAATAAAAAACGAAAAATTCAACAAGAGCATTGTGTCTTTAATGAGGAGTGGAACACAAAATATTTTTTTGCTAACATAAATAACGAGACTATTTGTCTCATCTGCCAGGAGAGTGTCTCATGGTTGAAAGAGTACAATATTAAAAGAAATTTCACTACTAAACATTCCGAATATGGTGCCAATTTAACTCCGGAAGCGAGAAAGAAAACTGCTGATGGATTGATTCAAAATTTATCTAGACAACAAAATGTGTTTATGCGGGTAACTAAGGAACAAGAAGCTACTGTAGAGCCAAGTTTTATTTCTCATATAATTGCAAAAAGCAACGAGCCTTTTTCTGATGGAGACTATATTAAAGAATGTATGACTGAAGCTTTTGGAATTATTTGTCCTGACATTAAACACAAATTTGAGAATATAAGTTTATCTCGGCGTACCGTAGTAAGAAGAATTGAATGTATTGATACAAATTTGACTGAGCAATTATTATCAGTATTAGAATCCATAACATGGTACCCAATAGCTCTCGACGAAAGTAACAACCAAAAGAATACTGCGCAGTTATTAATTTTCATACATGTATGTACCTCTAATTTTGAAATTATTGAAGAGCTTCTTTCAATGGAATCTCTTAAAGACCAAACAACGGGCTCATATACAGTATTTGAAAAAGTTGAAAAATGCTTAACAAGATATAATTTACAATGGAACAAAATGGTAAGCGTAACAACTTACGAAGCACCAAGTTTGACAGGTAAAAATGTTGGACCGTTAAAGAAAATTCGGAATAAAATTTGTGAAAATTATCCTGATTGTAATTTAATTACAATTCATTGTATTATACATCAACAAGTATTATGTAAAAATGTGTTAAAAGTTGAACGTGTCACATCTTGTATAATTAAACTAGTAAATTTAATACGATCGAGGGGCCTAAAACACAGACAATTTGTTAATTTTCTTCAAGGTATTGAATCCGAGTACACAGATATTCCTTATCATAGCCAAATTCGATGGATTAGCTTAGGAAAAGTTCTTCGGCGAGTATGGGATCTTAAAGATGACATCGTTCTATTTTTAAAACTGAAAACTATTATGGATTTTCCCGAATTAACTGATAATAACTGGATTTGTGATTCTGCCTTTACCCTGGACATCGTGACACACTTAAATACTTTCAACACCGTGTTACAAGGGAAAAATTTATACACCCATGATATGGTAAAAAGTTTGAATGAATTTCAATTAAAACTCCAGTTGTTCCTTCGACAATTATTGATTAACAAGGTAGACCACTTTCCAACCATGAAGTTGCTGAAGATTCCAGAAAATAAAATTGAAAAATATTGTGAAATAATCATCGTTTTGAATGACAACTTTTCACGAAGATTTGGCGACTTCCGAAAAATTGAGACAAGTTTGGCAATAGTGCGCGACCCATTTTCAACAGAAATTGATAGTGCACCGAGTGAACCACAGCTTCAGATTATAGATCTGCAGTGTGATACCGATTTAAGGGAATTGCGCCATCGTGAGGAAATCTGTAAATTTTACAATACTCTTAATTCGAACAAATCCGATGAACTTAAAGATTTTGCTTGAAAAATGTTGGTTATTTTTGGATCAACCTGCATATGTGAACAAACACTTTCCATCATGAATCTAAATAAAAATTCTTTACGATCAAGCATCACCGATGAACATTTACAAGCGTTTTAAGAATCTCAACTAAAAAATTAACACCCAAAATTAAAAAAAATGTTAAAAGATGTAAAACAGTTCCATCCATCTCATTAAATTCTTGGTTCTTAGAGAATAATTTTTTTATGTTATATTTCTTCTTCATGATAACAAATAATATATATCTAAAAATAGTATTTTACATGCGGCCCGCCTTCTTTTTGAATTCCTATTGTGGCCCTTCAGCCCAAAAGTTTGCCCAGGCCTGCCATAAGGAGTGAGTGGTTCTCTAGGCACCTCAGATAACAACTTGGTGATGGTCTTTTCTCCAATGCAGAATTTCTCTCGAGGTCATTCTCAGCCATGTGTTGTTCAGCTTTACAATGTGAAACAGTGATCTGTAAGATTTCTATTCTTCTTTTCCTTAGTTGGATTACTATTTTAAATAATCTGTCAGTGTTTGCAACATTATTTCACATTTCTCCTTAAAATCTTATCCTTTAACTTATCCCTGGTTTTCCAATAAATGTGATAAGGCTGTTCAAGATAAGAATGTTGCATATTGCATTTCGTTTGCATCCAAATCATTTCTGCCTGCATCAAAGCTTGTAACAATTGTAAAGTAGTTATTAATAAGCCAAAGTAGATTCTGAACAGGCTAAGAGTAAAGAACTTGCTTCTTTTTTAAATGGTAGTCATACATTCTGAACAAAATCCAAAATTTTTGCCCATAAAACTGACTTACCAGAATCCTACTTTTCTTCTAAGTCTTGTATTGGCAACCTTGGTAATGCACCTCTTACTATTCCCAGTACACTCCACTCAGTGTCTCCTGTGGTGTTCTGTATAAAGGCCACATCCACTAGTCAACATAATAATAATAATAAAATTCTTTATTCATAGAAATGTAGGACACGATTCCAACTACAGGCAACCAGAGGAATCTTACAATTAACTAGACATATTACATTCAGTACATAAAAAAACTATGTGGTATGCAGCAAATACATAGAATACAAACACAGTGCAATATACACAGCTAATATTGCAATAAATAGATTTTTTAGTTAATATAATAGATTGATTAGCCAGAGCTTATATTGCATTACAGCATATAGGTTTTATACTTATTATATACAAGCTGCAACACATTGAGACAGTCTGGAAACTTTCACTGGGAGTTATGACTAGTTCCGCTGACAATTGCAGGAATGCTGAATGCACTTGACTGTATTTGCACTTTTCTTCTCTATAGGCAAAATCTCTGGACCACAGATCCAAATCAATGTTTGAGGAGTTCAGCACGCCGATGATGCTGTTCGGAAAGTGCTGCTTAAATGTCAAGAGCTTTCACAGGTTAGAACAGAACACTGGACAGTTTCTGAGGGCTCAACCAGGGATTTTCCAGTCTACGATTTCCCAGATATTAATGAAGTCGAGAGCAATGGAGCACAGATTAAGCACCATTGTCAGCTTCCTCGCATATGTCAGGTGCTGGGCCAGGGTGTATCTCAGATTTATGCAGAGCTGTGATTTTGATGTTGTATAGGGTAGGTGAGTCCAATTGTTGGCCCACTTTAGGACTCAGAATTCCAGACCCCAGAGCGTCTTCAGACTGGACATAGGAGCAGCCGACCAAACTTCAATACTGATTCGAGAACTAAAATAGTAGAGGAGAAATTTTCTGACTGTTTCCTTGTTGTGTGCTCTACAGAGATCAAGTTTCATATCCCAGAAAGGCCGTAATGCTCTTGAATGCAGTTGCTGGATTTGTTCCTTATATGTTAGGTTTTCATCCATTACCACTCCTAAGAATTTTATGGAATGAGTGGCGATGAGAACATAACCCCCCCCCCCCCCAAATTGAGGGCTGCAGAGAATCTGCTGGATTGAGGTCTGCTTGTGCCCTAGGTGAGAAAATGATATATTTGGATTTTTCAGGGTTTATTTTAAGCCCAAAATAGGTAGCGTATTCACAGAAAGAGGATTGATATTTGTTCAGGAAGACAGACTTCGATAATTCCTCTGCCTGGTCTGGTGAGGTGTTAGCCGGGCTTGAGAGGTAACATACAATATCATCGGCATGCGCCATAAATGCAGGATTTCATTCATTAGTGGGATAAATATCACTGAAAAAATATCACAGTGGGATAAATATCACTGTTTTGTGATGCAGTTATTCCCTTGCTGGAAGATAAGGCACCTCTTGGTCAGCAAATTTCTGAGGAGCTTCAAGACATTACCCGTGAAACCATAGTAGTTCTCCAGGAGGCACATAAGTGGCTTAACTTGCACTGTCAAAGGCTGCATTCAGATCTAGAAAAACAGCATGCATAACATAGCCTTGCTCCCAGGCTTGAAGGGTTTTCAAATTCAGAGCCTGTATGCATGTTATCGGCGATCTTTGTGAGAGCACGTAATGTGTATGCAGAGGTCTCTGGAAAAGGATCTGATTAGCAACCACTTTAAACAAGCACTTCTCCAGGCATTTGAGAAAAGGGGAGGAGATTGAAATAGGCCTATAGTCATTCATTTATAGTCCGATTTTAAACAATACCAAACAGCTATACAGAGAAATAGAGTCGGCCAATAAAACAGAATGACTTATAATGGGGAATTTTAACTTTCCAGATGTTGAATGGAATTTGTTAGTTGGTCATTCACACACTATCAAGACTTTTGTACATTTATTGGATGACTATTTTCTACAGCAGCATTTTAGAGAGGCAACAAGAGGAAGCAATGCTGTTGATCTGGTTATCAGCAGCGATTCTTCATGTATTAACAAAATGTAGGTAAAAGACCCACTGGATGGGGGTGATCGCAGTGTACTGATATGAAATTTAATTAAAGATATAAGTGCTGTCAAGAGTAAAGAGAAAGCTTTTGTTTTCATAAGGGTGCCTACAGTGATTTTAATTCTATGCAGTGGGATCAACTGATGATGTTACCAACAGCAAATTCTGAATGGGAAGAATCAATCATGGAAGCTGCTAGGCTTTTCATATCACCTAAATAATACTGTTCAAGGCTTAGATCTAAATGGATGTCAGATGGACAGATGAGACTTGTGGCAGAGAATAAAACTACTTGGGATGCATATAAATTAGTCTCTAATGAAGTCACAAAGGAAATAAGGCAAGCTAAGGCAGATTAGGAGAAGTCCCTGGCAAAGAACAGCAAGAAAGAATTCTATGCTTATATTAACATTAGAAGAAAGGGGATGAATCACTTGGTCTATTTGATATTAATGGTTCAACTGTTCGTGATCTTGCCTAGGTTGCTGAAAAGCTGAATAAGTAGTTTGTATCTACATTCATGCATGAGGAACTCTTTAGGGAGTGGACACCAGAAGTTTATCTTACTCTAACAGGGAGATAAATGATATTGTGATAACTGAGAGGAAAGTGTAAGAGAATTGTTTAAGTTACACATAAGAAAGGCACTTAAGTTGAATGGGATCTATCCAGTTATATTAAGGAATGCAGCAAAGGAGGTAAAGAAACCCTCAGACTTATTTGTAAGAACATACTTGGATTCAATTGCAATTATACTGCAGTCACAGCATGAATTTGTTAAGGGACAGTCTTCTCTGACTAATCTTTTTGATACTATGATTCAATAACAAGGGAATTGAATGAAAAAAATTATTTTGATATTATATATTTGGATTTCAGGAAAGCTTTTGATACAGTTCCACATAAAAGAAGCTGTACAAGTTGGAGCAATGTGGCATTAAGGATAAGTTATTGCTATGGATAAAGAGATAGTCGACAGTTTGAAGACAGAGAGTAGTTATCAATACACAATGTTCTTCTTAGAATGATGTTATTAGTGGAGACTTTAGATTTCAATGTGCTGGGCACATTGCTGTTTTCTGCATTTATTAATGATGTTGATGAAGGTATATCAGGCTTAATCTCTGCTTGCAGATGATACAAAGGTTGACTGAATGGTTAATGACAGTAATCAGGGCGGGCTGCTGCAACAAGATCAATGAATATTAGCATTAGCAGAGGTAACGATGCAAGAAAGTAAGCTTATGCAGCATTAGACAAAAAAAAAAAAAAAAAAAACCCCTCCCATTTCACTCACCTATTCACTCCAAATGCTTATCCAACTCAGCCTTAAATTTATTTAAGCTATCAACTTCCACAACAAGAGATGGAAGTCTGTTCCAGCAAACTATTGGCTGGCTAAAGGCAAATTTCCATACATCTACTCTACAACTGTCTTTCCTCAGTTTGAATCTATGCCCTATCAGGTTCTTAATCTGAGCAAGAGGAAGAATCTCATCAGCATTGAGCTTGCTCAACCTGTTCAAGTCCTTATACACCTCAATCAGATCACTTTGCATGTGCTCAGCCTCCAGGCACTGCAATATTCAGAACTTAAACCTATCTTGGTAAGAGCACCCCTTTGTTCCTCTCACCAATCTTGTTGCCCTTCTTTGTACTCGTACTAGCAACTCAGCATCCTTCCAAAATGAGGACTCCAGACCTATACACAGTATTCAAGGTGTGGCCTGATCATTGCCTTGTATCACCTCCTTGTCCCTGCTAGCAAAAGACCTACATATCATGGACAAGACTACCATGACCTGCTCTGGCAGCCCATCTGCACTGCTCAGCGAACTTCATATCTGACTGCACAATTATCCCAGGTCTTTTTCACTCTCCGCTTCTCTAAGTGTAGTGTCACACAGTTGGTACGTTTCTGTTGGGTTACTGCTACCCATATGCAGTACTTTGCATTTGTTAATTTTAAACTTCAGTAGCCACTTCTCAGCCCATTTCCCCAACTTATCTAGATCCATTTGCAGTAGCATACCATCCTCAATGTCATTAACAACCCTTCCAAACCTTTGTATCATCTGCAAACTTGGACATTAAGCCTGATATACCCTCATCAATATTATTGATGAATACACAAAATAACAATGGGCCCAGCACCGAACCCTGGGGATCTCCACTAATAACATTAGTTCACAAAGAGCAGTGTCCATTGATTACCACTCTCTGTTGTCTCCCACTCAACCATCCCTTTATCCATTGTAGCAACTTGCCCTTAATGCCATACTGCTCCAATTTGTACAGCAGTCTTCCCTTTGCAACAGTATCAAAAGCTTTCCTGAAATCCAAGTATATGATATCAAAATTAATTTTTGCATCCAGTTCTGTTGTGACCACAACATGATGTCCAATGAAATTGGTCTGAAATGATCTCCATTTAACAATTCCATGCTGTGTCTTAACTATTACTGCAGTATTGTAGTTATTTCAAGAGCTGATTTAAAGTGCCTGTACTGGCCGTGACACATAGGTTTTCTATGAACCTTGGTCTTCGGCCTTCCCTGTAGACATACACTTCAAGGAAAGGCAGGGCCTCCCTCTGCCTTCACATCCATGGTTAACTGAATATAGGGCGAACTGAGTACTACTGTAAAAGTGTCATCGACATATCTCTTCCACACCCAACCAGGGTGGTTGTTGTTGTTGTTATTGTTATTTGGTTTTTAGGAGCATTAGCAACTAAGGCCATATTGCTCTGGGGATATGCAGTGGTCATTCCCTGACCTTTCCGCATTCTCCATATTTGGTGGTGACGGGCTCGAAT
The DNA here is from genome assembly GCF_048544385.1 of Mastigoproctus giganteus. Lineage (NCBI taxonomy): Eukaryota > Metazoa > Arthropoda > Arachnida > Uropygi > Thelyphonidae > Mastigoproctus > Mastigoproctus giganteus. The sequence goes on along the minus strand of NC_143588.1, from coordinate 20,813,672 downwards.
CCCGGTCTAATCAAGAAGCGTGTACTACGCACTGCTGCTCCTGCCCACCTGGCTTTGGAGGCGCCAACCAGGGTGGAGGAGTGCTCATCAACATCCTATTTTCAAACTCTTCCATAGCTAAACTGGCTATAATTGCACTAATGTGCGAACCCATCCACTCCCCGGACCTACTGATACATAATATTCCTAAGCACTGTAGTGGTACATGGCTCACATCTGGTGAGTATGGGCTTTGCACTCCCAGTGTCCTAAGCTGGATATCATCATACTTCTCTTTCCTGGTGATTCCCCTTCTACTTTTGACTCTCTCTCTCTCTCTCTCTCTCTCTCTCTCTCTCTCTCTCTCTCTTTCTCTCTCTCTCTCTCTCTCTCTCTCTCTCTCAGGGTAACTAGGGAATTTTTTTTTTTTTGGTTAGTGCAGCATAAGCCTCAGGCTTCCTTGCACCATATAGTTAATAATAATAATAATAATAATAATGTCCCCACAGTTCAAAGTTGTCCTATCTTTCAAAGTATCATCACTTCCCAAAGCTACCCATGCACAATCCAAACCATGTTCAACAGGTATACTGGTGTAAAGTAACTAACGTCAAAAGACACCATAATTTCCCCTCCTTTATCTCCTGAGTTCTCACAAACTGTACAAAATCACTACTATTCTTAATGGTAAAGTCCGATCGCCATACCATGGAATATGAGCTCTGCCAAAAACCTGGATAGAGCATGCGTTGGACTGCCCAAAAATGACAAAATTGGCCTTAAAGGAAACCCCGCCTTATGGACTTTTAGCAGCCCATAAAACCTAGGTAGATGACAGTCCGACACCCACAACTAGCATTAGCATTAGTAGAGGCATTAGCATTAGCATTAGTAGAAGCATTTGATGCAAGAAAGCAAGATTATACAGCATCAGCCAAAAAAAAACAAAAAAAAACCACTTCCACTTCACCCCTCTGTTCGTTCAAAATACCTGTCGAACTGAGCCTTAAACTTATTTAGGCTATCAACTTCCACGACAAGGGATGGAAGTCTATTCCACCAACCAACCACTCGCTGGCTAAAGGCAAATTTCCGCACGTCTATCCTACATCTGTCTTTCCTCAATTTGAATTTATGCCCTCTCAGGTGATTATTCTGAGCGAGAGGAAGAATCCCATCAGCATTGAGCATGCTCAAACCATTCAAGGCTTTATACACCTCTATCAGATCACCTCGCTGGTGCCTAGTCTCCAGACACTGTAATTTGCAAAACTTAAGCCTTTCTTCGTAAGAGCACCCCTTTGTTCCATTCACTAATCTTGTTGCCCTTCTCTGTACTCGTTCCAGCAGCTCTACATCCTTCTTGAAATGAGGCCTCCAGACCTGTATACAGTACTCTAGGTGTGGCCTGACCATTGCCTTATACAAGGGAATAATCACCTTATCCCTGCTAGAAAAATTCCTATATATCATTGACAATACACCATGAGCAACTCTTGCAGCCCGTCTGCACTGCTCAGAGAACTTCATATCTGCCTGCACAACCACCCCCAGGTCCCTTTCATTCTCTACCACTGTCAGTGTAGTACCACAGAGTTGATACATTGCTTTGGGGTTGCTGTTTCCCATGTGTAGTACTTTACATTTGTCAATGTTAAACTTCATTTGCCACCTCTCAGCCCATCTGCTCAACCTTTCCAGATCCTGTTGCAGCAGCATAGTGTCAGTAGTGTCCTTGACAACCCTGCCTACCTTTGTATCGTCTGCAAACTTCGACATTAAGCTTGATATACCATCATCAATATCATTTATGAATACAGAAAACAATAATGGACCCAACACTGAGCCCTGAGGGACTCCACTAATAACATTAGTCCACGACGAGCAGTGTCCATTGATTACCACTCTCTGTCTTCTCCCCCTCAGCCACCCCTTTATCCACAGCAGCAATTTGCCTCCAATGTCACACTGCTCCAATTTGTGCAGCAGTCTTCCATGTGCAACAGTATCAAAAGCCTTTCTAAGATCCAAGTATATAATATCAAAGTTATTCCCTGCATCCAGTTCTTTTGTGACTGCATCATAGTATCCAATCAAATTGGTCAGGCAAGACTTCCCCTTAACAAAACCATGCTGTGTCCGAGCTATAACTGAAGTCTTGTATAAATGATCCTGCAGTGCTTCTTTAACTAGTGCCTCCATTAATTTTCCTGGAACAGAAGTTAAACTCACAGGTCTATAATTGCTTGTGCCAGCCTTTGATCCTCCTTTGAATTGGGGTCACATTTGCACATCTCCAGTCTGCGGGTACCTCCCCTGAGGCCAAGGAAGCTCTCATAATTATGGCTAAGGGTTTGCTTACTTCCTCTGCTGCCTCCTTTAATATAACTGGATAGATCCCATCCACCCCAGGTGCCTTTCTTGTGTTTATCTTCAACAATTTCTCCTCCACTTTACTCTCAGTTATTACAAGATTCTCTAGCTTACTGCTAGAGTTGAATACACCCCTGGCTTTCCCCTCGCTAAATAACTCCTCATGTGTGAACGTCGATGCAAAATATTCGTTTAGTTTGTTAGCTACCTGAGCAGGATCATCAACAGTTGACCCATCGATATCAAGTGGACCAATCTGATTCATCCCCTTCCTTCTAGAGTTTACATAAGTAAAGAACTCTTTGCTGTTTTTCTTTGCATCCCTTGCCAAAGATTTCTCTTACTCTGCCTTCGCCTGCCTAACCTCCTTTGTAACTTGGTTACAGATCAACTTGTATCTATCATAGGCTTCTGTGTCATGTGTTAATTTGTATGTATCCCATACAAATGTATGTGTTAATTTGTACATATCCCATTTCTTCTCTGCCATATGCCTCATTAGTTCATCTGACATCCATTTAGGCCTAAACCTTGAACAATATTTCTTATTTGGTATGTAAAGCCTAGTAGCTTCCAAGATAAGTTCTTTGAATGCTTCCCATTTTGCATTTGCTGTTGATAACATCATCAGTTGGTCCCACCGTATAGAATTTAAATACTGTCTCAGTCCATCGTAGTCGCCTTTACGAAAGCAATAACCCTTCCCTTTACCCCTAATGGTAGTTACCTCTTTGAGTAAATCCCACCTCAGCACACTGTGATCACTGCCACCTAGTGGTTCATTTATCTGCAGATTCTTAATGCATGAAGAATCACTGCTGATAATCAAATCAAGAGTATTCCTCCCTCTATTTGCCTCCCGAACATGCTGATGTAGAAAACAATCATCCAATAAATCCACAAAAGCCTTGCTAGTGTGTGAGTGACCAGCCCCCAAACTCCAGTCAATATCTGGGAAATTAAAATCTCCCATTATAAGACTCTCTGATTTACTGGCCCACTCTATTTCCCTGTACAGTTTCTTATTATACTCATCAGAGTCATTAGGCCTATAGCACACTCCTACTCTCAATTTTGATCTCCCAATGCTTATGTCACACCAAACTGACTCGACACTGCACTGTCCAGCGATATTCACTGGCTTCACTTCCTTGGATTTTATGTATTTCTTAACTAATAGCATAACCCCTCCTCTCTTCCTATCCAGACTATCCTTTCTATAGACGTTGTACTCCCCAATATGAGGCATATGATGCAAGAAGCAAGCTTATGCAGCATCAGCCAAAAAAAAAAAAAACACTTCCATTTTACCCCTCCGTTCCTTCAAAATACCTGTCCAGCTGAGCCTTAAATTTATTTAGGCTATCAACTTCCACAACAAGGGATGGAAGTCTGTTCCCCCAACCAACTACCCACTGGCTAAAGGCAAATTTCTGCACATCTATCCTACATCTGTCTTTCCTCAATCTGAATTTATGCCCTCTCAGGTGATTATTCTGAGCAAGAGGAAGAATCCCATCGGCATTGAGCATGCTCAAACCATTCAAGGCTTTATACACCTCGCTGGTGCCTAGTCTCCAGACACTGTAATTTGCAAAACTTTAGCCTTTCTGCGTAAGAGCAACCCTTTGTTCCATTCACTAATCATGTTGCCCTTCTCTGTATTCGTTCCAGCAGCTCTACATCCTTCTTGAAATGGCACCTCCGTAGCCAGGTGGGCAGAAGCAGCAGTGCGTAGCACACGCTTCTTGATTAGACCGGGGTTCGAGCCCGTGCCCACCAAATACGGAGCATGCAGAAAGGTCAGGAAATGACCACTGCATATCCCAGGAGAAATATGGCCTTAGTTGCTATGCTCCTAAAAAAAAAAAAAAAAAACCAAATGCTTCTTGAAATGAGGCCTCCAGACCTGTATACAGTACTCAAGCTGTGGCCTGACCATTACTTTATACAAGGGAATAATCACCTCCTTATCCCTGCTAGAAAAACTTCTATATATCCTTGACAAGACACCATGAGCTACTCTTGCAGCCCATCTGCACTGCTCAGAGAACTTCATATCTGCTTGCACAATTACCCCCAGGTCCTTTTCATTCTCTACCACTGCCAGTGTAGTACCACAGAGTTGATATGTTGCTCTGGGGTTGCTGTTTCCATATGTAGTACTTTACATTTGTCAATGTTAAACTTCATTTGCCAACTCTCAGCCCATTTGCTCAACCTTTCCAGATCCTGTTGCAGCAGCATAACGTCAGTAGTGTCCTTAACAACCCTGCCAACCTTTGTATCGTCTGCAAACTTGGACATTAAGCTTGATATACCATCATCAATATCATTTATAAATAAAGAAAACAATAATGGACCCAACACTGAACCCTGAGGGACTCCACTAATACCATTAGTCCACAATGAGCAGTGTCCATTGATTACCACTCTCTGTCTTCTCCCCCTCAACCATCCCTTTATCCCCAGCAGCAGTTTGCCTCCAATGCCACACTGCTCCAATTTGTGCAGCAGTATTCCATGTGCAACAGTATCAAAAGCCTTTCTAAGATCCAAATATATAATATCAAAGTTATTCCCTGCATCCAGTTCTTTTGTGACTGCATCATAGTATCAAATCAAATTGGGCAGGCAAGACTTTCCCTTAACAAAACTATGCTGTGTCCGAGTTATAACTGAAGTCTTGTGTAGATGATCCTGCAGTGCTTCTTTAACCAGTGCCTGCATTAATTTTCCTGGAACAGAAGTTAAACTCACAGGTCTATAATTACTTGTGTCAGCCTTTGATCCTCCTTTGTGAATTGGGGTCACATTTGCACATCTGCAATCTATGGGTACCTCCACTAAGTCCAAGGAAGCTCTCATAATTATGGCTAAGGGTTTGCTTACCTATTTTGCTGCCTCCTTTAATATAACTGGATAGATCCCATCCAACCCAGGTGCCTTTCTTGTGTTTATCTTCAACAATTTCTCCTCCACTTTACTCTCAGTTATTACAAGATTATATAGCTTACTGCCAGAGTTGAATACACCTCTGGCATTCTTCTCGCTGAATAACTCCTCATGTGTGAATGTCGATGCAAAATATTCATTTAGTTTGTTAGCTACCTGATTAGGATCATCAACAGTTGAACCATCAGATATCCAGTGGACAATCTGATTCATCCACTTCCTTCTAGAGTTTACATAAATAAAGAACTCTTTGTTTTTCTTTGCATCCTTTGCCAAAGATTTCTCGTAATCTGCCTTCACCTGCCTAACCTCCTTTGTAACTTGATTACAGATCAGCTTATATCTATCATAGGCTTCTGTGTCACATGTTAATTTATATGTATCCCATGCATTTTTCTTCTCTGTCATATGTCTCATTAGTTCATCTGACATCCATTTAGGCCTAAACATTGAACAATATTTCTTATTTGGTATGTAAAGCCTAGTAGCTTCCAAGATAAGTTCTTTGAATGCTTCCCATTTTGAATTTGCTGTTCTTAACATCATCAGTTTGTCCCACTGTATAGAATTTAAATACTGTCTCAGACCATCGTAGTCGCCTTTACAAAAGCAATAACCCTTCCCTTTACCCCTGATGGTAGTTACCTCTTTGAGTAAATCCCACTTCAGCACACACACTGTGATCACTGCCACCTAGTGGTTCCTCTATCTGCAGATTCTTAATGCATGAAGAATCTGCAGAAGAATCTAACACTACACTACTACAAATCAGATCAAGAGTATTACTCCCTCTAGTTGCCTCCCAAACATGCTGATGTAGAAAATAATCATCCAATAAATTCACAAAAGCCTTGCTAGTGTGTAAATGACCAACCCTCAAATTCCAGTCAATATCTGGGAAATTAAAATCCTCCATTATAAGTCTTTCTGATTTACTGGCCGACTCTATTTTCCTGTACAGTTTCTTATTATACTCCTCAGAGCCATTAGGCCTACAGCACACTCCTACTCTCAATTTTGATCTCCCAATGCTTATGTCACACCAAACTGACTCAACACTGCCCTGTCCAGCGATGTCGACTGGCTTCACTTCCTTGGATTTTATGTGTTTCTTAACTAATAGCATAACCCCTCTTTCCTTCCTCTCCTGTCTATCCTTTCTGTACACATTGTACTCCCCAAATTCCAGTTCTGCATTCCTTATATCTGTGTGACACCACGTCTCTGATATCCCAACAATATCCACCTTTGATGCTTTGAGCAATACCTCAAATTCATCAAATTTATTTACCAAACTTCTAGCATTGGTGTACACGCAAGTATACATGCACCTGTTCCTATTCTTAGCTACCCTAACACAACCCATGTGTTTATTTGTACTGCAATGACTCCCAGCAGTCTCTGAAATATCCTGCATCTTGTTTTCCAGGCTTCTGCTCATTTCAATAGAAGCAGTGCAAGAATCACTTTCACCTCTGGCAGTGGCTACTATTAATCTATTAGTCCTTGTATCCTCCCAAGCTAGCAGTTTTCCGACCCACCTAACACTGTCTCGATAGCATCAGCAAATATTTTTGCAACTTTCAGGCTATCTCCTCGGATATTTTTCCAGCTTTCTGCCAACCTTGAACCAACTTATTAACTTGGCCTTCTAGCCCAACTAAGGGGTTCTTTCAAACAACTTTATAGGTAGTCCTATAAAGTAATTAAGTAAATTAAGAGCCTTTTCCTGATAATCCTCTTTGTTCAAAACAAGATCTACCCTTATCCGCAGGTAGCACTACACTACTACCATCTACACTACTACTACTAATAAGGGTAGATCTACCCTTATCCACAGGTAACACTAAACTACTACCATTCCGCCTCAATTCAACTAAAGCCTTTCTTTGACCAGTTTTTAGATTGGAAGTGGCTAAACCCATCTGGCCAAGTTCACACAGCGTCTTAATTTGGACTTCATTGTCTACCAATTTGGGAAAACCTGTTATCGCCCTCTCTATACCCATAGTTGTATTTGTAATGGGGGCCTGCAGGGAAATAAACCAAATTTAGTTCCTAAATTCAGTACTTATTTCTTTTCCTTTGTTAACACCTTACTACTAAAAATTGTGAACGAACTCACCGTGATTAGACACACCCTTCTCCCCCACAGCTTTTCCTCTTAATCTATTAAATTTATTGACTTGCCTTTGTCTATATTCATCCGGGCAGATCTAGCCAGTGCTAATCCAAACAAATGTATCCATTGTCCTAATTCTAAACACTCACTCAATTGGCTGGAAACAAACTCCTTACACCTCCTAGATCCTTATGAGATCCTCATCAGATCCTTATGTAGCTTGCCAGTCCAAATTCCTAAATGCTCTGATATATCACTGTAGCACATGCCAACCAGCTATCTTGAAATGGTAGTTTCACCCGAAAGCCATACAGTACCAAACCTGTAGATTTAGGAAAATAGGATGTTGACGAGCACTCCTCCACCCCTGGTACAAGTGTGAAAGAGATATGTCAATGACACTTTTACAGTAATACAGAGGAGTCGGGATAATGAAGTGCTCAGTTGGTTGAATGATGGTTCGCACTATATTCAGTTTACTGTGAAGGCGGAGGGGGCCCCTGCCTTTCCTTGATGTGTATGTGTACAAGAAAGGACGAGGCCTGAGAACCAAAGTTTATAGAAAACCTGTGTGTCACAGCCAGTACATGCTCTTTAAATCAGCTAAGGCTGGTGGCCACAAGAAGAGTGTGGTCAAGGATAAAATAAGTTTAAGACTCAGCTGGACAGGTATTTCGAACGAGCAGAGGGGTGAAGTGGAAGTGGTTATTTTTTTATTTTATTTTATTTTTTTTTTTGGCTGATGCTGCATAAGCTTGCTTTCTTGCATCAAATGCCTTTACTAATGCTAATGCTAATGCTAATGGGAAGGGTGGGATCACATTGTTTCTCCTCCGAGGAGAGAGAGAGATGATGAGATTAGATGGGTTACGGCTGACATCCCTATCCCTAGGGATGTTTTTATGCCTAGGGCCACCACATACATTCCCTACTATCCGGGTATTTCAGAACCCATTACACATATTTTACGCTTGTGTCAGATATTGTTGATTTCGACTGTTGGCATTCGAGGTGAGCGGACGCGCTTAGACAGGGCCCCTCAGTTAAGTGGTTTACTTTTGGATAGTGCTTTTAAATATTTGATTTATTTAGATATTGTTGGATTATTTTGTTATAGGTTTTCCTGTAACTGTTTGATTTTAATAATATTATAGATATAATTTTTTAAAGTTACTTTCATTGATATTTATTTAATTTTATAATGGTAGTTACGAGATCTTCCTTAAACACGTCACAGGGTATCGTGACTCACACGGAAATAGCAGATGGCGATTTACGGGTGAGTAATGATTTAATCCGTTGTGGAACCTGTGGAATGTTTTCCAAGGTCGACCTGGTGACTAATCCTACCTCACCTGGGGATTCTTTTCTTTGTGATCGATGTAAGGAGTGCACCGATCTTAAATTACAATTTGGTGCACTGATGGAACAATTTGAGTCCCTGAAGAAACGAGTGCTTGCCCTCGAAAATAATGCATCTGGGAGCTCGTCAGGGACTCAAAACTCCAGCAATCTACCAAGTGATGCACACCCGATTCGAGAATCAAAACAGAGAAACCAAGTGCAAACTACTCTGGTTAAAAAGGACATTGTTTTATTAGGAGACTCCATTGTCAGGGAAACGGGGAATATTTTTTGTAATAAGGATAGGTGGAGCAGAACCAGGGTATGTCTGCCGGGAGCAACTATTGATGATGTCACCAACAGATTGTCAGATTTTAAAGGGGTTAAAGAAAATATTATTATTCATGTGGGGACAAATGATATTAAACGTACACGATCTGACGATTTGTTGGAAAAATATAGGACCATGCTGAGGAAATGTCGCGAACTAGGCCATAATGTCTATGTGTCTGCAATTCTGCCCAGACACGATAGGAGGGATTATATGTTAGGAGCCTTGTGGATTAACTCAAGACTTGAAGGAATCTGCAAGGCTTTAGGGGGTAAATTTCTGTCAGCATGGCCCACACTTGTAGGTAGAAGGAATTTGTTTTGTAGAGACGGGATACACTTAAACAAAGGTGGTGCAAAAGTTTTTGCCAGTATTATTGAGGATACCTTAAAGGTTCAGGGAAACTGCTAGTTAGGGGGGATGTGGGTAATACTGACAAGCGTTTATCTGATAATATTGGTCAAAGTAACTCTTGCACATACCTTAAGAGTTCTTATCTGTTACCCCAACTGGACGTATTATCGAGATGTTCTGGGGGCAGAAACTTTTCACGTGAGCGGGTAGCTAATATCAGGGAAGAGAGCCTAAAAAACTTCAAGGGTTGTGTTAGGGTTGTTAAATATACAAGAACAGTAAATCTTAATTGTTTATACAGTAACATTAGAAGTGTCGTCAATAAAATGAGCGAATTCGAACTGCTGGCTAAAACAAGTAACGCGGACATAATAGCGCTTACAGAGACGTGGTGCCACACGGAAATTGGGGATGATGAGTTCCAGTACGGCTTGTATAATGTATTTAGGAAGGATAGAGTAGATAGAAGGGGTGGTGGGGTTATGCTTCTTATCAGAAGCAGCCTGAGTGCGACGATAGCTTTCCCAGATTCAGACGTTTCACGTGCTAGTATAGAATCTGTATGGTGTGAGATAGTTGGAAACAAAGGTATAATGCGAGTAAGAGTAATCTACAGACCAGGTGATTGTGATGATTATGAGAAAAGCCTCTACATGCAAATGGAATGGGCAAGTAAGCGTCAATGCCTTATTATGGGTGATTTCAATTTGCCTCTAATTGATTGGAGTAAATGGGAAGGAAACTCGACATGGGGAACAAAATTTTTAAATCAACTAGACGATTGTTATTTGTATCAACATGTTAGGGAAAGTACTAGAGAAAAGAATATCCTAGACCTCATCATCACACATGAATCAGATGACATAAAAGGGCTGACACTAGAGGAACCAGTAGCAGGAAGTGATCACGGAGTTCTACGGTGGATGATGACGAGAGAGGTAGCAGAAGTAAAAGGCAAAGGAATGGGTTTTAATTTCAGAAAAGGAAATTACGATGCCTTAAGGTACTACATGGCCTCTATTAACTGGGTAGATATCGCGCAGAGAATGAATACAATTGAACTGTGGTATGCTTTTAAAACATTCATCACAGATGCCTTGAATGCGTATATACCATTAAAAAAATACTCCGCAAGAAGGGTTCCAATTTGGATGAATAGTGAAGTTGCCACATTACTTGAGCAGAAAAAGGTGGCATGGAAAGGTTACAGAGCAATAAAAAGTACTGAAGCCTATAACAGCTAAACGGTGATGTGTAATAGAACCACAGAAAAGGTTCAACAGGCGAAGGCAGTTTATGAGAAATCACTAGCAAACAGAGCAAAGAGGGGGGATAAAGAATTCTTCACATATATAAATGCCAAGAAGAGCAGGACAAACCAAATCGGACCTTTACGTAAGGGAAAGGGGATAGTAATAAATACACCAGCTGCCGTTGCAGATGAACTGAACAGTTATTTTGCATAGATATTTACAAATGAAAAGCCTTTTGTTGCAATGGGAAATTGTGGGAGTGAAGTTAAAAAATATGTAATTAATGATATTGAAATTTCACAAGATTATTTAATAAAAAAACTTTCGAGCCTACAGACCAGTAAGGCTCCTGGAGTTGATGGAATATACTCTATAATCTCAAGCGAGTGCATTGAACCATAAGGCTAATTATGCGAGCATCACTTGACTCTAGGGAGATTCCCTTGGATTGGAAAAGTGCAAATGTATCTCCCATACATAAGGGTGGCTCTAAAAGTGAAGTTGGAAATTATCGACCTGTCAGTCTGACTTCAGCAGTAGGGAAAATCATGGAGGCAATGATCAAGGGTGGAATTCAGGATCATTTGGATCGAATTGAAATTCTCAAGAATACTCAGCATGGTTTTGTAAAGGGAAAATCATGTTTAACAAATCTGGTTCACTATTTCAAAAGGGTCACTCACGAGCTGGATTTAGGGAATAATTTCGACATTGTTTATTTAGATTTCAGCAAAGCTTTTGACTTAGTCCCACATGAGCGGTTGCTTTATAAGCTGGAACAGGTTGGAATCACTGGGAAAATCCTTAGATGGATAGAAGGATGGCTTCAGGGTAGGAGGCAGAGGGTTGTGATAAATGGCTATTCCTCAGATTGGGTTGATGTAAGAAGTGGGGTTCCCCAAGGATCAGTATTAGGACCACTGTTGTTTTTAATTTTCATAAACGACATTGATGAAGGGATAGAGGGTGTGATGTCTAAATTTGCAGATGATGTTAAAATTGGTAGCGTAGTTAATGATCACTGTCAAGCTGAGCTTCTTCAGAGAGACCTAGATAGACTTCAGGAATGGTCAGAAAAATGGCAGCTATGCTTTAATCCAACAAAGTGTAAGGTATTACACCTGGGAAACAGTAATCCCAAAATAACTTATTTACTTGGTGGAGTTCAACTAAACCCAGTACTGGAGGAAAGGGACTTGGGTGTTACGATACGGTCAGACATGAAATTCTCTGAGCATTGTAAACAGGTTGCAAGGAAGGCCCATGGTGTCCTATCGATGATCTATCTAACTTTTGCAAGTAGAGATAGGGACGTGATAATCCCATTATATAAGGCTTATGTTAGACCACACTTGGAATACTGTGTTCAAGTATGGAGACCGCACCTAAAGAAAGACATTGAGCTTCTTTAAAGGGTGCAAAGATGGGTAACTCACCTGGTGAGATCGGCAAAAGGGCGTCCTTATGAAGAAAGACTTCGAATATGTGGGTTGCAGAGTTTGGAAACTAGACACCTTAGAGGAGATTTGATTGAGGTGTTTAAGGCTCTGAGAGGCATCAGTAAAATGAATGAGGATGAAATTTTCAAGATTATAAATGATGCTAGAACTAGGGGACATAAATTCAAGTTACGGGGGGGAAATGTTTAGATTGGACTGCAGGAAGTTTTATTTTAGCCAGCGAGTTATAAATTACTGGAATAAGTTGCCTTCATGGGTGGTAGAGGCCGACAGTTTGGGGAAATTCAAAGGTCATCTGGATAGTACTTTCGGGTAAGGGAAGTGCATAGGATGATAGGTTTAATTTCCTTTTTTTTAATTAATTATTATTATTTAGTTATTTATTTTTTATTTTTATTTTTATTTATTTTTTTTATTTATTTATTTTTTTTTATTTTGGCTGGTGCAGTATAAGCCATAGGCTTTCTTGCACCATGCGGCCGTTACTAATACTAATACTAATACTAATATGCTGTGTGCAGCTTCCTGGTTGGAGAATTTGCACAGTGGTGTCCAGGGTTAAAGATTTTATTAATACCAGTGACACTAGTGGGGTCATATATGAGATTGAATGCCAGGAATGTGGGGAGTGTTATGTGGGAGAAACAAAACGTAGATTATGCGATTGCCTAGGTGATCATGACAGAGCCATCAATATGGCAGATTATCTGAGCTCAGCCGTAGCTGAACTTGCTTGGGAAACAGGGCATGATATTTCAGCCAAAGGAGCGTTGGTTGCTGGCAGAGCTAGGGTTCCTGGAACCGGAAGTGGCTAGAGAGCTTACGAATATGTTCGTCTGGATGCTATAGCATTAATAGGGATAAGGGTTGCTGCATTCATCTGCTTTTCGAGTTGCTCATTTTAGGGAGGGACAAGCGGTTTATATATATATATATATATATATATATATATATATATACACCAGACTCTCGATTTACCGGGATTGGATTAACACCAGGATACTTCAAGATTCCAAATAAAAAAAAAATAAATAATAATTAACCAGAAATCAAAAAATTCAAGTGATAGCTAGAATAGGTATAAACAGATGTTTTGCAAGTTGTAAATAAGCAACAAGAAGCGGCGTTATAAGACGTCTTTGGGAGATTAGTGTACCTATTATCTTGCAACCCCTGCTGTCTTCACACGCGCCGCTCAACAAAAAAAAAAAAAAAAAGAAACCAAATGTTTAGTTTATTTTAATGCATCACGTTGATTGTTATGTTTCATTGCACAACAAAAGGACAAATTTTGTTTTGTTATGTTATTCATGTGATGGATGTCGGAATTTTTTATAGTAACTTTTTTCTTTTTTTTTTTGTTTAGAAATCACATAATTGATGGGCAAATGCAAGCGTTGTGTTTTCAATTAAACAAAAAACTTAAAATTATTCAAAATTTTGAAAACGGTGCATCCGTTAAATCTAATGAACCATTATAATGTTGGTGACCAAACCATACGCGACATTGTAAAAAATAAAGGACAGCTATTACATTTAAAATCGACATAGCAAAAAATAAAGGGAAGCATTGTATTGGACACACGAGTAGTGTGTGGTAAGTGTTTTTTTTTCTGTCGCCATACTTTTTACGTAGGTTGCTGAATATTTTTCGATACAGTAAGTCCCCGACTTACGTTATGTTATTTATATTTTTTTTATGACTGAAGATTTCAAGTGAAGGGGACACACCATAATGTATAAACTCACAGAATTCCAGCTATCTGTATTATCGCAAATGCAATAAGATCGAGTTTACTACATGTTTATAATTAATTACACTAACAAAAAAGCCCAATAACCCAGAAAGTGCAAATTGTTTTTATTGTTTTATGGTAGTAACCTCCAGAAATGTGCTTTTAGTAAAAGGCGAGCTCGTGTGGAGTGATAATAGTGAGTTTTCACCTTAACCCTGTGCAGTTCTTTTCAGAAAATTAAATTTTGACTGTTATCATGGTGCCGACTAAGAGAATAAGTGACAGCAGTACTAGTAAATCTACCAACAAAAAGAAAGTGATCGAGTTGGATCAGAAAATTAAAGAATAATAAGGATGTATGAAAATGGCCAAACATTAACAAGTATTGCGCGGAATTCAGATTTCTCAGTGGCAACTGTGAATACAATCATAAAGGACAGAATACGAGAAGCTGTTGGCACCAATGAAAGTCAACTATAATAATAACCAAGGCTACGAAATACATACCAGTTTTTACAGTACTAACGTGTTTTTTGTTCCTTTTAAGTTTTATTTTCTTGTGTGCCATTCTGGCTACTTCACTGCTGTCCCCAGATAAAGTTTTTAATTGAACTAATTAAAAATATATAATTATTTTTCTTCATTCTTCTGAAGATTCTTAATAAACTACAAAGTAGTTGTTGTAGGCATCATTTGCTGTTTCTCATATTGTGCTCTGCCTTCACGACGAGTTGCCATGATATTGCACTACTTCGAATAAGTAACTCTTCACTAATAGAGAAGACTATTGTTACTTATTCTCAGTTGAGTACCACCACCCAGACAGCACTGTTTCACGGCTATTGGCCGATCATCAGTGGGTGGGCAGGTACCCTGGTAATGCAGACATGACGACCCAGTTGTGAAGTTAATCACACAATATGAGAGATGCCAAGAGGTGTAGATGTCAATATTTAAAATAAATAAATGCACAAGGCATAATACTTTAAGAGTTTGGTATCTATATAATATCGGTGTTTAGATACACCATAGATAACTCTTAATAAACTACAAAGTAGTTGTTGTAGGCATCATTTGCTGTTTCTCATATTGTGCTCTGCCTTCACGACGAGTTGCCATGATATTGCACTACTTCGAATAAGTAACTCTTCACTAATAGAGAAGACTATTGTTACTTATTCTCAGTTATCATGGCAACTCGTCGTGAAGGCAGAGCACAATATGAGAAACAGCAAATGATGCCTACAACAACTACTTTGTAGTTTATTAAGAGTTATCTATGGTGTATCTAAACACCGATATTATATAGATACCAAACTCTTAAAGTATTATGCCTTGTGCATTTATTTATTTTAAATATTGACATCTACACCTCTTGGCATCTCTCATATTGTGTGATTAACTTCACAACTGGGTCGTCATGTCTGCATTACCAGGGTACCTGCCCACCCACTGATGATCGGCCAATAGCCGTGAAACAGTGCTGTCTGGGTGGTGGTACTCAACTGAGAATAAGTAACAATAGTCTTCTCTATTAGTGAAGAGTTACTTATTCGAAGTAGTGCAATATCATGGCAACTCGTCGTGAAGGCAGAGCACAATATGAGAAACAGCAAATGATGCCTACAACAACTACTTTGTAGTTTATTAAGAGTTATCTATGGTGTATCTAAACACCGATATTATATAGATACCAAACTCTTAAAGTATTATGCCTTGTGCATTTATTTATTTTAAATATTGACATCTACACCTCTTGGCATCTCTCATATTGTGTGATTAACTTCACAACTGGGTCGTCATGTCTGCATTACCAGGGTACCTGCCCACCCACTGATGATCGGCCAATAGCCGTGAAACAGTGCTGTCTGGGTGGTGGTACTCAACTGAGAATAAGTAACAATAGTCTTCTCTATTAGTGAAGAGTTACTTATTCGAAGTAGTGCAATATCATGGCAACTCGTCGTGAAGGCAGAGCACAATATGAGAAACAGCAAATGATGCCTACAACAACTACTTTGTAGTTTATTAAGAGTTATCTATGGTGTATCTAAACACCGATATTATATAGATACCAAACTCTTAAAGTATTATGCCTTGTGCATTTATTTATTTTAAATATTGACATCTACACCTCTTGGCATCTCTCATATTGTGTGATTAACTTCACAACTGGGTCGTCATGTCTGCATTACCAGGGTACCTGCCCACCCACTGATGATCGGCCAATAGCCGTGAAACAGTGCTGTCTGGGTGGTGGTACTCAACTGAGAATAAGTAACAATAGTCTTCTCTATTAGTGAAGAGTTACTTATTCGAAGTAGTGCAATATCATGGCAACTCGTCGTGAAGGCAGAGCACAATATGAGAAACAGCA
Organism: Mastigoproctus giganteus; assembly: GCF_048544385.1. Classification (NCBI taxonomy): domain Eukaryota; kingdom Metazoa; phylum Arthropoda; class Arachnida; order Uropygi; family Thelyphonidae; genus Mastigoproctus; species Mastigoproctus giganteus. The sequence goes on along the minus strand of NC_143588.1, from coordinate 20,797,388 downwards.
AATGATGCCTACAACAACTACTTTGTAGTTTATTAAGAGTTATCTATGGTGTATCTAAACACCGATATTATATAGATACCAAACTCTTAAAGTATTATGCCTTGTGCATTTATTTATTTTAAATATTGACATCTACACCTCTTGGCATCTCTCATATTGTGTGATTAACTTCACAACTGGGTCGTCATGTCTGCATTACCAGGGTACCTGCCCACCCACTGATGATCGGCCAATAGCCGTGAAACAGTGCTGTCTGGGTGGTGGTACTCAACTGAGAATAAGTAACAATAGTCTTCTCTATTAGTGAAGAGTTACTTATTCGAAGTAGTGCAATATCATGGCAACTCGTCGTGAAGGCAGAGCACAATATGAGAAACAGCAAATGATGCCTACAACAACTACTTTGTAGTTTATTAAGAGTTATCTATGGTGTATCTAAACACCGATATTATATAGATACCAAACTCTTAAAGTATTATGCCTTGTGCATTTATTTATTTTAAAAATTCTTCTGAAGATATAGCAGCAATATTTTATTAGCCATTCCCGAGTTACGTAAAACTAGACTTAGGTAAGAAGTTCTGGAAAATATCTCTTACGTATGTCGAGGACTTACTGTATTTTTGGATTAACCGGGAAATCGATTATCCAGGAATATTTTTTCACCATCTATCCCAGAAAATCGAAAGTCTGTTGTATTTATTGTAAATATAAATAAAAATTAATGCCAGTAGCATGGCAGAACTGTTGAGCGAAAAATAATAAATTAAACATAATAATTAATGTTTGGAGAAGAAAACGTAAGACTAAAAATTGTAGCAGAAAATCTCCAAATAAATTTAGAAAATCCAATTAAAATAATAAATCAATTTTAAAATTTAGAGCCAATTACATAAGAATTTAGTGGCACCCCCCCTCATAAGGTGCCAGTTCCGACTTACGTGAAATATCATGTGAAAATAAATATAAATAAATATAAATAAATATAAATAAATATTTATATTTATTTTCTTTATTTTCTTAATTTTCGTATAGAGAGAATAAATAAATTCTCTCTATATAAAGAATAAAGAAAAAAGAAAATAAATATTTATATTTATTTCCTTAATTTTCGTATTATATTTTGTACCATTTTTTAACTATTTCATTATGTTAATATATGTAAATAAAATGGTAGTAGTGAATTTTATGTGCTTATGCTGCGCCTGTACCGCCATCTATAGTATTTTATTTATTTATCTATATAAGCTGGTTAAGCTTACATTGACAGTGATGTGGCTTTGCGCTGGAGTGCTAGTCTGTCAGTTCTATATTTTTATTTTTTGCTGCATAAGGACCACCACTAGACAAATCATCGTAAAGGCGAACCAATCAAAGGATCAGATGCCACCTGATCATCAAATCACCAATGCAGAGGATTTGAATAGCCCCAAATGCAGCGATTCCCTGACCATTATTGGCCTTGTGGTCCTCTGCTGATATGGGGCATAATGGTCAGGCTATTTTTGTTATTTTGGTTTTATTTTATTTTATTGTAGTTAGTTTGGTCTATATTGGTGATATTTCATGTAATTCGGAACTGGTACCTTACGAGGGGGGGGGGGTGCCACTAAATTCTTATGTAATTGGCTCTAAATTTTAAAATTGATTTATTATTTTAATTGGATTTTCTAAATTTATTTGGAGATTTTCTGCTACAATTTTTAGTCTTGCCTTTTCTTCTCCCTCCCTGTTCATTAATTATTATGTTTAATTTATCATTTTTCGCTCAACAGTTTTGCCATGCTATTGGCATTAATTTTGATTTATATTTAATATCAGTTATACATTGGGCATCATGTGGAGGAATGTGCATTTTGCTGCCTCTAATGATAGCTTTATATTTATTTTCTTTATTTTCTTAATTTTCGTATTGTATTTTGTACCATTTTTTAACTACTTCATTATGTTAATATATGCATATATATTGTTGGATAGCCCGTAACTATTTCAGCTGATGAAAGCAGCTGTTGTTGCTGAAAGCTTTTGTATAGTGATTTTATTATTGTAATATACACTTTTATTTTACTTTATTTTAATTGCAATTTTTTGAATATATTTTTATTTTTAAAGTATATTTTATTTTATTATAAAAAAGTTATATATGCAGTTTTGAGTCAGTGTTTAGTGGCATTAAATATGAATTATCGAGTTCCTCCAGAGGTCTTTTTGAATGAACAGTATTTCTTTAGTATAAAAAGCCTAGTAGCCTCCAAGATTAAGTCCCTGAAGGCTTCCTATTTAGAATTCTCCGTTGGTAATATCTTCAGTTGATCCCATTGTATAGAATTTTAAAACTGTCTGAGACCACTGTAGTCACCTTTACAAAAGCAAAAGCCCTTCTGTTAGCCTTGATGGAAGTTACACCCTTAAATAAATCCCTCGTGAGTACACTGTGATCACTGTCACCCAGTGGTTCCTTTATCTGAAAATTCTTAATGCATGAATAATCACTGCTGGTAATCAGATCAAGAGTATTACTCCCTCTGGTTGCCTCTCAAACATGTTGCTGTAGAAAATAGTCATTCAATAAATTCACAGAAGTCTTGCTTGTGTGTGTGTGTGTGTGTGTGTGAGTAACCAACCCACTAGTTCCAGTCAATATCTGGAAAGTTAATATCCCCCATTATAAGACATTCTGATTTAATGGCCCACTCTATTTCCCAGCACAATTGCTCATTGTACTCATCAGATTCATTAGGCCTCTCATTTTCCCTTTCCCAGTGCTTATGTCACACCAGACTGACTCAACATTACATTGTCCACCCATGTCAATTGGATGTCACTTCCTTAGATTTTATGTTTCTTAACTAACAGCATAACCTCTCCTCCCTTTCTGTCCAGTTTATCTTTTCTGTACACATTGTACTCCCCAAATTCCAATTCTGTACTGCTTATATATGTATGACACCACATCTCTGATATCCCAATACTATCTGCCTTTGATGTCTTGACCAGCACTTCAGACTCATAAAATTTATTACCTATACTTCTAGCATTGGTGTACATGCAAGTATACATGCACCTGTTCCTACTATTAGTTACCCTAACAGAGCCAATGTATTTACTTGTTTCTCTAAGACCCAGCAGTCCTGGAAATCTCCGTCAACTTGCTGTTGCTCATTCCAATAGAAGCAGTGCAAAAATCACTTTTGTCTTTGCCTGTGGCCACTGTTAATCTTTTAGTCTGTGTATTTCCCCAAGCTAGCAGTTTCCAACCCACCTAACTCTACTTCGAAAGCATCAGCAAATATTCTTGCACCCTATCCCTTCTGAAGCAGTCTCTCTGGTTAACAAGCACAGATCATGCGGAAAAAAATTCTGCCCCATGAGCCTTGCACAATCTCTTCAGGGCCGAATTGATTGACAAGGCTCTCATCATATACGCCCTCCTATCGTGTCTAGGCAGAATTGCAGACACTTTCGAATTCAACCCTAGCTCGTGGCTTTTTCTCATCAGTGACCTGTACTTGCTAATTAAATCTGCAGATCTCTTACTCTTAATGTCATTAGTGCCAACATGTACAACAATATCACATTTTGTGCCCTTAAAAGATGATATCTGCTCTACAACGTCATCAATTTTTGCCCCTGCAGACATACTCTGGTCCTGTTCCAACTATCCTTTTTGCATAATATATTCCCTGTCTCCCTGACAATAGACCAACAAATAACTATTAGGTGGAGAAATGGCAAGTGAATTTTAATATTGACAAATGCAAAGTACTGCATTTGGGTAGCAGTGATCCCATGGTAATGTATAAAATGTGTGGTCTTTCAATCAGGGAAAATGAAAAAAAACTGGGGGTAATTGTGCAGTCAGATATGAAGTTCTCTGAGCAGTGTAGGCAGGCTGCCAGGAAAGCTCATAGGGTTTTTTCAATAATATACAAAAAATTTTGCTGGAAGGGAGGTTATTATCCCATTATATAAGGCACTGGTTATGCCACATCGCGGGTATTGCCTACAGGTCTGAAGACCTCATTTTAGGAAGGATTTATACCCGTTGGAACGGGTCAAGAAGGACAATGAGATTGGTGAGGGGAACAAAGGGGATGCTCTTATTAACACTCAGTATCTGGAGACTAGGCACCTGTGAGGCGGTCTGATTGAGGTGTTTACAGTTTTAAATGTATTGGGCAAGCTCAATGCTAATGGGATTCTTCTTCTTTTTCAGATTACATGAGACATATGAGAGGGCATAAAAAATGCAGACACATAAGAGGGCATAAAACTCAAATTGTGGTTGCAGAGTAGATGTGTGGAAGTTTGCCTTTTGCCAGTGGGTGTTTAATTGCTGGAACAAACTTAGATCTGTCGTTGTGGAAGTGGACAGCTTGAATAAATTCAAGGAAGGACTAGAGAAACTATTGAAGGGAATGGATAGGTAAAATGAGAAAAGTTTTTTTTTTTTTGGTTGATGCAGTATAAGCCATCTTTCTTGCATCATTTGCTGCTACTAATCCTAATACTCAGGGCCATCCCAAAAATTTGTGGGGTCCTATTCAAGAATTACTTGCGTGTCCTGGAATTCTATGCAAAACTTATATGGGTTGTTTTTGTAGCGTTTTTTTTTTTTTTTTTTTTTTCAGTGTTTTGGTAAGTAGACGTTAAGATGGCAGTAGGCTCGTTGATAGAAATGCAGAACAGACGCGGATGATATTATTATTTAGACCATTTAAGTGTGGGCCCTGTTCAACAGAACCAATAATTGAACATGCTTGTGTCCAGCCCTGCTAATACTAATACTAAAATTATTTTTTGCATCCAGTTCTTTTGTTAGTGCATCATAGTATCCAATCAGAATGGTCAGACAAGATTACCTTAACAAATTGATGCTGCAACTGCAGTATAATTGCAGTTCTGTCTAGTTGGTTGTGTATTACTACTTTAACCAGAGTCTCCTTTATTTCCTTAGATTAGACATTAATCTAAGAGGACTGTAATTATTATGTCACCTTTTGATCTCCCCATTCCCTTTGTGGCAATATATTTGCAGAGCTCCAGTCCATAGGGACAATCCATGAATCCAGAGATATTGTCATAATTATTTATAAAAGTTTGCTTATGTCCTTTGCTACTTCCCTTAATATTATTTGATAGATCCTATCCATTATGTGTAGCTTTAACAATTTCTCTCCCACTTTCCATTCAGTTATCAAATCATTTAGCTTCCTGTAGAGTTTGATAAACTTCTGGCATCCCATTCCTTAAAGAATTCCTCATGTCTGAATATAGATGAAAATTTCCAATTCAGTTTGTTAGCAATCTGAGCAGGAATGATCAATGGTTAAACCATTGACATCATGTGGACCAATGTGGATGAACCCATTTTTTTTTACTCTAAGAAATTGTAAAGAAGTCTGCTACTTTCCTTGCATTCTCTGCCAGAGACTTTTTATAATCCATCTTAGCTTGTCTAACCTCCTTTGTGACCTGATTACATACTAGTTTTTATCTGCCATAGGCTTCTCTTCATGATAATTTATATTTATTCCATGCATTTTTCTCCTGCACTACAAGTCTCATCAGTTCATCTGACATACAAAGGGTACTAGGAAAGTTTTGCAATATGATGCAACAATGAATCACAGGAAGCTGCTTGTTGCTGCATGTTGAGACATGTTCATACGTGCATAGTAGCCGCCGCGCCAAGTCGATGGGCTCAGTTATTCATTAGTAGCGAGAGTGTAAAGTGCTTGCGATGGCATCGTGGTCACGAAATGAGATAAGGACAGTTTTGCGGTATAATTTCATGCGTGGTTTAACCATAGACCAGTGCTTAGAAGAAATGACTCTTGCACTAGATGATGATTGTCCACATCGTACAACGATATTCAGGTGGTATAGAGAATTCCAAAGGGGAAATTTCACTCTGGAGGATTCTGAGAGGCCGGGAAGGCCACAAACGTCAGTTACGGAGGAAAACGCTACTGCTGTGAGGAAAATGCTTGACGAAAAAAGGCGAGTGACCTACCAACAGATAGAGGATACTTTGGGCCTAAATGCACCAGCAATTCGTTCGATTCTGCAAGATCATTTGCACGTGAAGAAACTTTGTTCTCTCTGGGTGCCGCATCAACTGACCGAGGAGCAGATGACACGACGTGTGACTTGGTGCCGGGAGATGTTAAAAAAGTTTGATAAGGGACAATCTCGGTAGTATGTGAACAACATCGTAACAGGTGACGAGACTTGGCTGTACTATTACGATCTGCCGACCAAGGCTCAAAACAAAGTTTGGGTCTTTGATGATGACGACACACCCGTAATTGTCAGAAAATCCCGATCTGTAAAGAAGAAAATGATAGCTGTATTTTTCAAATCGAGTGGAATTGTGGAACGTGTCGTTTTGGACACGCAGAAGACAGTCACAGCTAAGTGGTGTACTGAACAATGCCTGCCTAAAGTCATTGGATCTATGAAGAACCTGCGGCCAAAGTCAAGAATGGACACCTGGTACCTCCATCACGATAATGCTCCAGCTCACCGTGCCGAAGGCTGCACCGAATATTTGACCACGACAGGACTGAAACTTCTCGAGCACCCTCCCTACAGTCCAGACCTTGCTCCCTGCGACTTTGCACTGTTCCCGCATGTGAAAATGAAGCTAAAAGGGAGGCGGTTTTCCAGTGATGAGGACCTTCTACGGGCTTGGGACAACGAGTGTGCTTTACTCCCTAGTGAAACTTGGCAGAACTGGTTTAAAGATTGGTTTCGGATGATGGAGAGGTGTATTGAATGTAGAGGAAATTACTTTGAAAAAATTAAATAAAGAAAGCTGTATTGCAAAACTTTCCTAGTACCCTTTGTACATTTAGGTCTAATTACTTGTTTGAATTCTTCCCATTTAGTATTTGCTGTTGGTATCATCATAAGTTGATCCCACTGTACATAATTTTAAAATTTGTTGAAACCTGGGTAGTCGCCTTGACAGAAGAAATAGTCCTCTCTCTGTTGACAGTAGTTATGTTTTTAAATAACTCCCACATCACTGCACTATGATGGCTGTGACTCAGTTGTATTTTACCTGCATATTCTTAATGCACGAAGAATCACTGCTGTTAATCAGATTAAGAGTGTTGCTTCCTCTTGTTGACTTTCTGCCATGCTGCTGTAGAAAGCAGTCATCCAAAAAATTCCCAAAAGTCTTGATGAATTTTATGTGACCAACTCACAATTTCCAGTCAATATCAGGAATATCAAAAACCCTCATTATAAGACATTCTGATTTACTGGTCCATTCTATTTCTCTGTATAGTTATTTCTTATACTCATCACAGTCATTAGGCCTCTAACACACTCCCACTCTCATTTTTGTTTTCTCATTGCTTATGACTGAATGGCAGCCACCCATGTTGAATGTATGCAGTGCCTTCAATTTAATATGCTTGTTAATTAAGAGCATAAACCCCTCCCCCGTTCTTTCCGTTACGCTTCTATTCAAATTCTGCTACTGTTATGTCTGATCTATACCACATATCTGATATTCCTAAAATGTCCACATTTTGTGACTTAACCAGAACATTGCATGGCCACCCATGTCAGATAAATTGCAGTGCCTTTGATTTAATATGCTTCTTCCACTAGCCCTTATGTCCTTCCTGCCCTTTCTGTTACACCTATATTTAAATTTTGCATTTCTTTTGTCTGACTTACACCACGTATCTGATATTCCTACGATGTTCGCATTTGGTTACTTCACCATTACTTTAAATTCATCAAATTTACTATGCTCCTAGCATTAGTTTACATGCAAGTATATATATATACTCCTGTGTTTACTCTTAGCTACCCTAACCAGCTCATGTATTTGCTTGTTCCACGAGGACCACCAACAGGCCTTGAAATCATTGCTACCTTGCTTTCTCGGCTGCACCACGTTCCAACAGATGCACTGCAAGAATCACTTTCACTTCTACCTGCAAGTGTTGTTAATCTCTTAGTCTGTGTACCCCCTCTTTAGCAATTTCCTGACCTACCTAACAATGCGTCAATAGCATAAGCTGATCTTTTTGCACTCTTTCTGTTTAAGTGTATCTCATGGCTCTAAAAATGTCCTGTTAATAAGCACATGCCACACTGAGCAATATTCTATCCCATGAGCCTTACACAGTCTCTCCAGGGACAAATTGATTGACAAGACTCCCATCATGTACTCCCTCCTATCGTGTCTTGGCAGAATTGCAGGCACTTTCAAACTTAATCATAACTTGCAACTTTTTACCCACATTGCCATGTATATTAGCATTAGCATTAGCATTAGTAGAGGCATATGATGCAAGAAAGCAAGCTTATTCAGCATCAGCCAAAAAAAAAAAAAAAACCCTCTCCCATTTCACCCCTCCGTTCGTTCGAAATACCTGTCCAGTTGAGCTTTAAATTTGTTTAGGCTATCAACTTCAACAACAAGTGATGGAAGTCGGTTCCACCAACCAACCACCCGCTGGCTAAAGGCAAATTTCCGCACATCTATCCGACATCCGTCCTTCCTCAATTTGAATTTATGCCCTCTGAGGTGATTATTCTGAGAAAGATGAAGAATCCCATTGGCATTGAGCATGCTCAAACCATTCAAAGCCTTATACACCTCTATCAGATCACCTCGCCGGTGCCTAGTCTCCAGACTCTGTAATTTGCAAAACTTAAGCCTTTCTTCGTAAGAGCAACCCTTTGTTCCATTTACTAATCTTGTTGCCCTTCTCTGTACCCATTCCAGCAGCTCTACATCCTTCTTGAAATGAGGCCTCCAGACCTGTATACAGTACTCAAGATGTGGCCTAACCATTGCCTTATACAAGGGAATAATCACCTCCTTATCCCTGCTAGAAAAATTCCTGTATATCATTGACAAGACACCATGAGCTACTCTTGCAGCTCGTCTGCACTGCTCAGAGAACTTCATATCTGCCTGCACAATTACCCCCAGGTCCTTTTCATTCTCCACCACTGTCAGTGTAGTACCGCAGAGTTGATACATTGCTCTGGGGTTACTATTACCCATATGTAGTACTTTACATTTGTCAATGTTAAACTTCATTTGCCACCTCTCAGCCCATCTGTTCAACCTTTCCAGATCCTGTTGCAGCAGCATAGCGTCAGTAGTGTCCTTAACGACCCTGCCAACCTTTGTATCATCTGCAAACTTAGACATTAAACTTGATATCCCATCATCAATATCATTCATAAACACCGAAAACAACAATGGACCCAACACTGAACCTTGAGGAACTCCACTAATAACATTATTCCACGTTGAGCAGTGTCCATTGATTACCACTCTCTGTCTTCTGCCACTCAACCATCCCCTTATCCATAGCAGCAATTTGCCTCCAATGCCACACTGCTCCAATTTGTGCAGCAGTCTTCAATGTGCAACAGTATCAAAAGCCTTTCTAAGATCCAAATACATAATATCAAAGTTATTCCCTGCATCCAGTTCTTTTGTGACTACATCATAGTATCCAATCAAATTGGTCAGGCAAGACCTACCCTTAACAAAACCATGCTGCGTCTGAGCTATAACTGAATTCTTGTCTAGATGATCCTGCAGTGCTTCTTTAACCAGTGCCTCCATTAATTTACCTGGAACAGAAGTTAAACTAACAGGTCTATAATTACTTGTGTCAGCCTTTGATCCTCCTTTGTGAATTGAGGTTACATTTGCACATCTCCAGTCTATGGGTACCTCCCCTGAGTCCAAAGAAGCTCTCATAATTATGGCTAGGGGTTTGCATACTTCCTTTGCTGCCTCCTTTAATATAACTGGATAGATCCCATCCACCCCAGATGCCTTTTTTATGTTTATCCTCAACAATCTCTCCTCCACTTTCCTCTCAGTTATTACAAAATCATCCAGCTCACTGCCAATGTTTACTTTACCTACATCATTCTCCTTCCTGAATAACTCCTCATGCGTGAATGTAGATGCAAAATACTCGTTTAGATTGTTAGCCACCTGAGCAGGATCCTCAACTGTTGAACCATCAATATCCAGTGGACCAATCTGATTCATCCCTTTCCTTCTCGAGTTCAAGTATGTTTTTTTTACTCCTTTCTGTTTTTCTTTGCATCCTTTGCCAAGGATTTTTCGTAGTCTGCCTTTGCCTGCCTAATCTCCTTTGTGACTTGGTTACAGACCAACTTATATCTATCATAGGCTTCCATGTCACCCATTAATTTGTATGTATCCCATGCATTTTTCTTCTCTGCCACATGTCTCATTAGTCCATCAGACAACCATTTAGGCCTAAACCTTTAACAATATATCTTAGTTGGTATGTAAAGCCTGGTAGCCTCCAAGATTAGTTCCTTGAATGCTTCCCATTTTGAGTTTGCTGTTGGTAACATCATCAGTTGGTCCCACTGTATAGAATTTAAATACTGTCTCAGACCATCATAGTCGCCTTTACGAAAACAAAAACCCTTCCCTTTACCTCTGATGGTAGTTACCTCCTTGAGTAAATCCCACTTCAACACACTGTGATCACTGCTACCTAGTGGTTCATTTATCTGCAGGTTCTTAATGCATGAAGAATCACTACTGATAATCAGATCAAGAGTATTGCTCCCTCTTGTTGCCTCACGAACATGCTGACGTAGAAAACAATCATCCAATAAATCCACAAAAGCCTTGCTAGTGTGCGAGTGACCAACCCACAAATTCCAGTCAATATCTGGGAAATTAAAATCCCCCATTATAAGACTCTCTGATTTACTGGCCCACTCTATTTCCCTGTACAATATATTATTATACTCATCAGAGTCATTAGGCCTATAGCACACTCCTACTCTCAATTTTGATTTCCCTATGCTTATGTCACACCCAACTGACTCGACACTGCCCTGTCCATCGATGTCAACTGGCTTCACTTCCTTTGACTTTATGTGTTTCTTAATTAATAGCATAACCCCTCCTCCCCTCCTGTCCTGTCTATCCTTTCTATATACATTGTATTCCCCAAATTCCAGTTCCGCATTACTTATATCTGTGTGACACCACGTCTCTGATATCCCAACAATATCTGCCTTTGATGTTTTGAGCAATACCTCAAATTCATCAAATTTATTTACCAAACTCCTAGCATTGGTGTACACGCAGGTATACATGCACCTGTTTCTATTCTTAGCTACCCTAACACAACCCATGTGTTTACTTGTAGCGCAATGACTACCAGCAGTCTCTGAAATATCCTGCATCTTGTTTTTCAGACTTCTGCTCATTTGAATAGAAGCAGTGCAAGAATCACTTCCACCTTTGCCAGTGGCTACTGTTAATCTATTAGTCCTTGTATCCCCCCCAACTAGCAGTTTTCCGACCCACCTAACACTGCCTCGACAGCATCAGCAAAAATTCTTGCACCCTTTCTATTTAAGTGTATCCCATCCCTGTAGAAGCAATCTCTCCTGTTAACAAGTTTGTTTGTTTGTTATTTGGTTTTTAGGAGCATTAGCAACTAAGGCCATATTGCTCCGGGATATGCGGTGGTCATTCCCTGACCTTTCCGCATCCTCTGCATTTGGTGGTGACGGGCTCGAACCCCGGTCTAATCAAGAAGCGTGTGCTACGCACTGCTGCTCCTTCCCACCTGGCTACAGAGGTGCCCCTGTTAACAAGTACAGTCCAGGCTGAAAAAAATTCTACCCCTTGAGCCTTGCACAATCCCTCCAGGGCCGAATTGATCGACAAGGCTCTCATCATATACTCCCTCCTATCGTGTCTGGGCAGAATTGCAGACACTTTCAAGTTCAACCCTAATTCACGGCTTTTTTTTTTCAACAGTGACCTGTACTTGCTAAGTAATTCCGCCGGTCTCCTACTCTTGTTAAGTGTTAAATAATGTTAAATTTAATGTTAAATTTAATGTTAATGTTATTTAACTATATGTTAAATAAGTCCTCAGATCTTTTACTCTTAATATCTTTAGGGCCAATGTTTATTACAGTATGTTCTTTTATGCCCTTAAAAGATGATATCTGCTCTATATCGTATACTTCTGACCCTGAAAGATATACCCTAGTCCAGTGGTTTTCAACCTTTTTTCAATAACGGCACCCCTAAGTAATTTATTTTATTTTGCGGCACCCCTACTCAATTTTCTGCCTGTTAGATCCGATTCTATCCTATATATATATATATATTAAAAAATATATATGTTATATGATATTTATTATAATAATATAATTATACAAAGTATTATGAAATAATATATTTCATAATATAAATTATATATATACAGTATATAATTTTATTCTTTATATATAGGTACTAAGTAAACATCAATTATAGATCACCACAAAATTAAAAAGATACTGTACACCTTTTTATAATGAAATAAATATATAAATTAAAAAATAATAATAAGTTTAAGTAACTTAAACCCAAATTACGTGGCACCCCTGGAATGTTGTTGCGGCACTCCAGTTGAAAACCACTGCCCTAGTCCTATTCTACCTCTCCCTTTTGCACTTTATATTTCTCATTTTCCTGACAATCGAGTTACAGACAATAGTTAGTCACATATCAGTTTGCCATTTTTACCACCAAAACTCCAAGTGGCATATGGATGTTTAAATGTATTATTTAATGGTTATTTAAATGGTTTTACTGCCCTTGTTGTACAGTAGGGCCCCACTCATATGGCACATTAGGTTCCAAACCCCTGCCGAAAAGTGGAACATGGCCTTTTTTTTTCACTTGTGAATTCACATAAAAGCCTAATAATATGTTTAAACTATCATATACTAAGTGAGCAACAGAGCTAGAACTCAAAAATGATATGAAAATCAAATGAATATACAGTACACACACACACTACTTATGTTAATATTTTCGCCCTTAGCTTATAGTGATTGACGAATGTAAATTTGAAAAAAAAAAAAGAATATATTTATTGTAGGAAAGATGAAGGAGATGGCACATTTTCATCATCTGACTCATTAACGAATCTTATTTGTTTTGACAATGGAAACTTAGTTGAAGCTCTTGCAGGGATTTGTGTTGCTGTTGACGTTGAAGATTGTTCCTACTTTACGAAAGTATTATATATAATACTTTCGTAAAGTAGGAAAACAATGAACTTTGTTTTTTTGTTTTTGTTTTTGTTTTGAACCTCATTAATTTAATTTCCATCTCCTTTCCCTTAGAATATCTTTATAGTATGCAATATTGTCTAGAAGTCTTGCATTCACTTTAGAACTTCTTTGGAAATTTGGATGAATTCTCTCAAAAGCTGCCATCCCTGTTAGCATTAGCATTAGTAGAGGCATTTGATGCAAGAAAGCAAGCTTATGCAGCATCAGCCAAAAAAAAAAATAAAATAAAATAAAAAATAAATACATAAAAAATAACCACTTCCACTTCACCCCTCTGTTCGTTCGAAATACCTGTCCAGCTGATCCTTAAACTTATTTAGGCTATCAACTTCCACGACAAGGGATGGAAGTCTGTTCCACCAACCAACCACCCGCTGGCTAAAGGCAAATTTCCTCACGTCTATCCTACATCTGTCTTTCCTCAATTTGAATTTATGCCCTCTCAGGTGATTATTCTGAGCAAGAGGAAGAATCCCATCAGCATTGAGCATTCTCAAACCATTCAAAGCTTTATACACCTCTATCAGATCACCTCGCTGGTGCCTAGTCTCCAGACACTGTGATTTGCAAAACTTAAGCCTTTCTTCCTAAGAGCCCCTTTGTTCCATTCACCAATCTTGTTGCCCTTCTCTGTACTCATTCCAGCATCTCTACATCCTTCTTGAAATGAGGCCTCCAGATGTGTATACAGTACTCTAGGTGTGGCCTGACCTTTGCCTTATACAAGGGAATAATCACCTCCTTATCCCTGCTAGAAAAATTCCTATCTATCATCGACAATACACCATGAGCTACTCTTGCAGCCCGTCTGCACAACCACCCCCAGGTCCCTTTCATTCTCTACCACTGTCAGTGTAGTACCACAGAGTTGATATGTTGCTCTGGGGTTGCTGTTTCCCATATGTAGTACTTTACATTTGTCAATGTTAAACTTCATTTGCCACCTCTCAGCCCATCTGCTCAACCTTTCCAGATCCTGTTGCAGTAGCATAGTGTCAGTAGTGTCCTTGACAACCCTGCCAACCTTCGTATCGTCTGCAAACTTGGACATTAAGCTTGATATACCATCATCAATATCATTTATAAATACAGAAAACAATAATGGACCCAATACTGAACCCTGAGGGACTCCAATAATAACATTAATCCACGATGAGCAGTGTCCATTGATTACCACTCTCTGTCTTCTCCCCCTCAACCACCTCTTTATCCATAGCAGAAATTTGCCTCCAATGCCACACTGCTCCAATTTGTGCAGCAGTCTTCCATGTGCAACAGTATCAAAAGCCTTTCTAAGATCCAAGTATATAATATCAGAGTTATTCCCTGCATCCAGTTCTTTTGTGACTGCATCATAGTATCCAATCAAATTGGTCAGGCAAGACTTCCCCTTAACAAAACCATGCTGTGTCTGAGCTATAACTGAAGTCTTGTCTAGATGATCCTGCAGTGCTTCTTTAACCAGTGCCTCCATAAATTTTCCGGGAACAGAAGTTAAACTAACAGGTCTATAATTACTTGTGTCGCCCTTTGATCCTCCTTTGTGAATTGGGGTCACATTTGCCCATCTCCAGTCCATGGGTACTTCCCCTGAGTCCAAGGAAGCTCTCATAATTATGGCTAAGGGTTTGCTTACTTCCTTTGCTGCCTCCTTTAATATAACTGGATAGATCCCATCCACCCCAAGTGCCTTTCTTGTATTTATCTTCAATAATTTCTCCTCCACTTTACTCTCAGTTATTACAAGATTCTCTAGCTTACCGCCAGAGTTGAATACACCTCTGTCATTCCCCTCGCTGAATAACCCGTCATGTGTGAATGTCGATGCAAAATATTCATTTAGTTTGTTAGCTACCTGAGCAGGATCATCAACAGTTGACCCATTGATATCAAGTGGACCAATCTGATTCATCCCCTTCCTTCTAGAATTTACATAAGTAAAGAACTCTTTGCTGTTTTTCTTTGCATCCCTTGCCAAAGATTTCTCTTACTCTGCCTTCGCCTGCCTAACTTCCTTTGTAACTTGGTTACAGATCAACTTGTATCTATCATAGGCTTCTGTGTCACGTGTTAATTTGTATGTATCCCATGCAGTTTTCTTCTCTGTCATATGTCTCATTAGTTCATCTGACATCCACTTAGGCCTAAACCCTGAACAATATTTCTTAGTTGGTATGTAAAGCCTAGTAGCTTCCAAGATAAGTTCTTTGAATGCTTCCCATTTTGAATTTGCTGTTGGTAACATCATCAGTTGGTCCCACTGTATAGAATTTAAATACTGTCTCAGTCCATAGTGGTCGCTTTTACGAAAGCAATAACCCTTCCCTTTACCCCTAATGGTAGTTACCTCTTTGAGTAAATCCCACTTCAGCACACTGTGATCACTGCCACCTAGTGGTTCATTTACCTGCAGATTCTTAATGCATGAAGAATCACTACTGATAATCAAATCAAGAGTATTACTCCCTCTAGTTGCCTCCCGAACATGCTGATGTAGAAAACAATCATCCAATAAATCCACAAAAGCCTTGCTAGTGTGTGAGTGACCAGCCCCCAAATTCCAGTCAATATCTGGGAAATTAAAGTTCCCCATTATAAGACTCTCTGATTTACTGGCCCACTCTATTTCCCTGTACAATTTCTTATTATGCTCATCAGAGTCATTACGCCTATAGCACACTCCTACTCTCAATTTTGATCTCCCAATGCTTATGTCACACCAAACTGACTCGACACTGCACTGTCCAGCAATGTCGACTGGCTTCACTTCCTTGGATTTTATGTATTTCTTAACTAATAGCATAACCCCTCCTCCCTTCCTATCCTGTCTATCCCTTCTGTAGACATTGTACTCCCCAAATTCCAGTTCTGCATTCCTTATATCTGTGTGACACCACGTCTCTGAAATCCGCACAATATCTGCCTTTGATGTTTTGAGCAATACCTCAAATTCATCAAATTTATTTACTAAACTCATAGCATTGGTGTACACGCAAGTATACATGCACCTGTTCTTTTTCTTAGCTACCCTAACACAACCCATGTGTTTACTTTACCCCAATGATTCCCAGCAGTCTCTGAAATATCCTGCATCTTATTTTCCAGGCTGCGGCTCATTCCAATAGAAGCAGTGCAAGAATCACTTTCACCTCTGCCAGTGGCTACTGTTAATCTATTAGTCCTTGTATCTCCCCAATCTAGCAATTTTCCGACCCACCTAACACTGCCTCGATAGCATCAGCAAACATTCTTGCACCCTTTCTATTTAAGTGTATCCCATCCCTGTAGAAGCAGTTTCTCCTGTTAACAAGTACAGACCAGTCTGAAAAAAATCTACCCCTTGAGCCTTGCACAATCTTTCCAGGGCCGAATTGATCGACAGGGCTCTCATCATATACTCCCTCCTATCGTGTCTGGGCAGAATTGCAGACACTTTCAAATTCAACCCTTATTCACGGCTTTTTTTCAACAGTGACCTGTACTTGTTAAGTAATTCTGCGGGTCTCCTACTCTTAATATCATTAGTGCCAACATTTACAACTATATCACCTTTTGTGCCCTTAAAAGATGATATCCGCTCTACAACATCATCAACCTTTGCCCCTGGCAGACATACCATGGTCCTGTTCCACCTATCCATTTTCTATACATTTGATAGTTTCTTCTAATTCCTCAGTGGTAATTTCTCTAGGGATAGCAGGAATATCATCAGGATGGGATTCCTCTTCGTGAGACATCCTTCTTTGCTCTTCAATCAGAAGAAGATCTTCGTCTGTTAGAGTCTCATCATGAGAGACAAGCAATTCTGCCACATCCTCAGGCTCGACTCCAATTGTAATTCTCTTGCCATTTCCACAACATTTGTAGTGACTTCTTTCGCTGAATTCTCCAAGCCTTCAAAATCATCCATAAGTGTGAGAATTAGCTTCTTCCAAGCACCTTTCAATGTTGTTTCTTTAACTTCCTCCCATGCATCTCTAATGGGTTTTATACCATCCAAAATCGTGAAGCACTTCCAAAATGCTTTTAATTTATTTTGTTTATGCCCATCTACTGTATCACTGTCTAAGGTATTTTTAGCCGTGGCAAAAGTTCTTCTTAAGTAATGATTTAAACTCTGCAATGACACCTTGGTCCATAGGCTGCAGCAGTGAAGTTGTATTTGCAGGTAGAAAAATAACATTTATTTCCTTGTACAAACCAATTAGAGCTCTAGGATGGCCAGGGGCATTGTCTGCAAGAAATAAAATTTTAAAAGGAATTTTATTTTCCTTACAATAAGTCTCAATCGTAGGCTTAAAATAGTCCGTGAATCAATTTGAGAAAAGATCTCCAGTCATCCAAGCTTTTGAATTAGATTTATAATAAACAAGGAGGCTAGCCTTTGCATAGCTCTTTAGGGTCCTAGGATTTTCTGAGTGATAAATCATCATAGGTTTTAACTTGGAATCACCAGCTGCATTAGCCCCTAACAAGAGACTTAGCCTGTCTTTTTCAGCTTTTAAGCCAGGCATTGACTTCTCCTCTTTAGCAATAAAAGTCCTAGATGGCATCTGCTTCCAATATAGGGCCATTTTGTCCACGTTGAAAATCTGCTAATTAGTATATCCACCATCTTCGATGATCTTAGAAAGCTCACATGGATAACTTTCTGCAGCTAATGTATCAGCACTAGCTGCTTCATCTTGCACTTTGATGTTGTGGAGATGGCTTCTTTCCTTAAACCTATTAAACCGGCCTCTGCTAGCTTTGAATTTATCCTCAGCAGCTTCCTCACCTCTCTCAGCCTTCATAGCGTTGAAGAGATTTAGAGCCTTGTTTTTAGAGCTTAAAGGCACGTTGTGACTAGTTTGATATTCAATCCACATCAGTAAAAGTTTTTCCATGTCAGCAATGAGGCTATCATGTTTTCTTATAACTTTAGTGTTCACTAGTGTTGCACTTCTAATTTCCTTCAACACTTTCTCCTTAGCATTCACAATTGTACTAACTGTTTGGTGAGCCAAACCTAGCTTATGGCCTATCTCAACCATAGACATACCTTGCTCACTTAGTTTAATCATTTCTAACTTGGCATTTAAAGTAAGAGGCTTGTGACTCCTTTTTTTATCACTAGTAACACACTTAGATGCCATTGTAATTAGCACAAAAATATTATATATAATACAATATAACTTTAAAATGTTTGAAAGTTTGGAAAATTACCAGAATACAAAGAGATGTAGAGTGCACAGGTGATGGAAACAAACTGAATCACAGACAATAAAATGGTGCGCGATGCTATTCTCGGATTCTCTGCTGAGCGCGTCATGTGCAAAACTGCCGAACATAATGAACATGGATATAATTGGAAACTGCTGTATTAGCGGAACGCCGTAAAGCGGGGACCTACTGTACTTTGTCCAGTAATCCTCACTGAACCTGGAGAAATGTGATCCAACCTTGGAATAAAGTCATCATGATCCAAGGTTTTATCCTCGGTTCACAAGATAAATGGTTTCTTCATATTAATTTTATTTGTGCTTGCTGACCATTTTTCAAATGTATTTGTAGGTTTTTACAATGATTTGGTGTTTGTAGGTTTTTACAGTTTTACAGTGATTACCATTTTTTTATCGTTACTGTCACAATATGTAGCAAGCCGACAGAAAATTACTGCATGGGTACTCCAGAGAATAGGCATGTTGTGTTCACTGCACATAAAATATAATTCTAGCACTTCTTTTTTTCATAATTTTGTTATAGTGAAAATTTGTGACTTTTATTGAAAGCATTGGTATAAAAATGTAAATTGAGGCTCTGACTGCCAGGCAAATCTGTTGCAATTTTTTTGTGATATATATATAGTGCTATTAAAATGAATAAAGTATTTTTTAGACATATAAGTTAGTGCATCATGTTTACTGCATACAGACATGATTCAAATTCATCATGTCTGTATGCAGTAAATTAACTGAGTTATTATAGTGGCATTGTTTGATTACATCCCCTATTATGGATGTATTGACAATGAGTTTCCTAGCCAGTTATACTTTGAATAAGTAATACTTCCCTAATAGAGAAGGCTATTTCTTTTCTGTAACTTAATAAAGATCCAGGACTTTGTCCTGAACTTTATTAAGTTGCTCATCAAAAATTTCCAGATCCTTGGAAGGAAATCAGCTTTTCTTTTCTTTTCTTAGTCCCTTTATTTATTTTCTTATTTCATTTTGAGGGATACTGCTACTGCTTTCCTGTGGAAAGGCTGTAAACCCAATTGGCAAAAAATAAACCACCAGGGCAAAAAATAACAAACATAGACATCACCCAACAAGAAGACCTAGATAGCAACTCTGCCAAAGGACAAAAAACAGAAATGAACTAGCAAAATTGCTTATTGGAGGCTTGAAGTGGTGAAACCCATGTTTAGTCTCTAGAGCAAAGTTTCCGGCATCCCCCTCCCCCCATACTTCTCTTTCAACCCATGCACAGTATTAAGTACTATAGGTTTTGATACCTTTTGTGTTTGGGGTTTTCATTAAAAAAAAAAAAAAAAAAAAAATTGCTGTATTGCATAATTCATTCTACTGGTAAATGTTCTAGGAACAATGTCTCCATTCTCCACTCAGAAAGGGAATTTAGGAATAGCAGATCTCCCACTTCAAATCAATATAGTCTGAGGTCAGTAGATGTTTTATTTGATGCAGCCAACCCAAAACAGGTAGAAAATTTACTAAAAACAACAATCTTTGGAGGAGTCATAGTTACTATCTATATCCTCATAGAACTGTTAACTCATCATGTGGAGTGATCTCTAAGTGGAATGTATTAGGGGTCACATAGCAGGAAATACACGATGAACTAAAAGAACAGGGTTTCATTGGCGTGGAACAAATATTTGTAAAGAGGGAAAGAATATAATTCTGACAAAAAATATAATTCTGACTTTTCCCCAAGACCACCAACATCTATTAAAGTAGGATATTTAAACTGTTGTGTAGGAACCTACTATACCTAACAAAAACCTTTATAGCTAGAAAATACCCCAAACAGTTAATTCAAGAAACCATATTAACTGTAAAAGCAAAATTTAATAATTCTCGCATTGATAACATTAGTGCTGATCATACACAAAAAACAATAGTCACAGTTCCATATCATAGCCAACTTGCACCTCAGCTCCAGAATATTTTTAGAGGGACAAATATTACACTGATTTTTTCATCATATAATAACTAAGTAATTTTTTCAGCAAATACAGAGAAACATATAAATACAATATTCAAGACAAACAGTATAATATACCTTATAAAATGCCAATCTGGATGTAGTGCATGCTACATAGGTAGTACCACCAGAAAATATGGAACTTCCAGAACAGCTAACACAAGAGCATACTATCATTATAATAGTTTCAAATCAGACCAACCAGGAACTGAACTCAGTCAGCATGTACACGCTTTTAATCATGATCCATTAATAGATAATGCAATTACACTAATTAAACTTAAATCGAATTATAAGATATTCCAATACGAATCCCTAGCAATAAAATAGTTCCCGCAAAATAGATCATATGAAATTTTAAACACTTAATTACCCATGAATCTATCACCAATATGGCAGCTCACAACAATCAAATTTCCATGTGTTTAACATAATGCATCCATGATACTATATATCAGCACTTACAACTCATGTTATTCACCAGCTGATGATGACAACATTGAAAGCTTCTCGTCCAGCTCTTGGTTTTTCAACACATGAATCTTCTTCATATAATTTTATAAATGACAACCAGGAAAAAGGTGATGCACTCCCTCTTCCTAGAGACATGTTTTTAAATTAATTACTCTATTAATATAATTGAAAACTTTTACTTTTACTCTTTTTACTTTCCTTTATGTAAATTTAACCCTATCCACGGATCTAGATCTAGAGCACTAAGATAATAAGCTTTGCTAAGAATCTTAGTAGGAAC
Organism: Mastigoproctus giganteus; assembly: GCF_048544385.1. Lineage (NCBI taxonomy): Eukaryota > Metazoa > Arthropoda > Arachnida > Uropygi > Thelyphonidae > Mastigoproctus > Mastigoproctus giganteus. The sequence goes on along the minus strand of NC_143588.1, from coordinate 20,776,294 downwards.
CTAATCAATTAGGTGTTATCAGTGGTGTGCTGGAGCCAGCTTGCACTGGCTCGCGTGAGCCAATTGTTAAATTTTCAAGAATTTTGGGAGCCAGTTGTTAAACTGTAGAGCGGCATGCACTTCAATCCACAATGGCTAGCGTCATTTGGGCAATAAACTTGTATATGGTGACATGGTGAATCCAGTAGCTTCTACATTGTTACAAAATTTTGCTAAAATCGGCATTTGGCACCGTTTAAAACATTGATTGCAATTATCATTTGATGATGCAATATCTGAAATAAAACAAGTTAATCATTTTAAAACATTTTTAGATAAAATTTATATTATTTATCACCAATCTAATAAAAATCAACCAGGCTAGGAACTGTAGCTAAAGAACTTGGAATTATTAAAATTAGTTGAGTACTGGGAACATGCTGGATGGCGTGTAGTTTACATGCTGCTACTGCTGTATGGGTAATATCCTGTATATATATGCATTTTTCAAGTTCTTCTTATTCTGGTCTGGCAGAGAGATTGGATAACATTTTAATTTTTTGCAAGACCTTGCCTTAATGATGGACATTAAACAGCAACCTACATTCAGAAAGCCAAAAATTAATCAAATGCACAATAAGAGCTTTGGCAAATTTAGAGGTTAGTACTGGAAAATATGAATCTCAAGTTGAAGATTTGATTAAATCAGATAAGTTTAAAGATATTAAATTTAATAAAAATAATAAATTCGGTGCTCTTGCTAGGAACACGTTATTAGAAAATATAATTCATGAATTTATGTCTTTTATCAGACAGAAATAATGATGAACACATTTTAAATTATTTTGATTTATTAGAACCATCTATTATTATTATCATCAGCCATATGGTGCAAGGAAGCCTGAGGCTTATGCTGCACCAGCCAAAAAAAAACCCCATTCCCAAGTTACCCTGAGGGAGAGAGGGGGGGGAGAGAGAGAGAAGTAGAAAGGCATCACCAAGGAAGAGAAGAGAAGAGAAGAATGATGATAACCAGCTCAGGCCCCTGGGTGTGCCAAGCCCATTCTCACCAGATGTGAGCCCCTGGGGTTACTTGGCCTTAACAAGAACTAACTTCACCATGGATAGCTGGCAAAAAAAAAAAAAATTACCATTTAAGTGAAATTTTAAAATAGGAAATTGATTTGAATGATTTTCAGGATTTTGTAGATAATAAGGTAGAATAAAAAAATTTTTCAATCCTGCAAGTATTCAAAAAGCTTAAAAGATAGCGCTACTGCAATCATTTTGGTTGGTTGGTTTTTAGGAGCATTAGCAACTAAGGCCATATTGCTCCGGGATATGCGGTGGTCATTCCTTGACCTTCCGCATCCTCCGTATTTGGTGGTGACGGGCTCGAACCCCGGTCTAATCAAGAAACGTGTGCTGCGCACTGCTGCTCCTTCCCACCTGGCTACGGAGGCGCCTCTACTGCAATCAGTAGTGCTGCTGAAGCTGAAAGTGGTTTCAGTTTAATGAATATAATTTGTACGAGAGTGAAAAATAGTTTAACAATAGATCACAGATCAGATTTAATGATGATAAATTTATTGGGATGCAACTCCATTTATCAAATCATGGTTGAATTGCAACCTTAGATTGCTACGGATACAAGAGTTCTGCAAAAGTCATTGAAAACATTTTGTGAGGATCAATTGGATACCTGGCTCAAAAACAGATGGCCATGCAGGATGGTCTAGCAAGAATTTCAGTTTTAAAACATACTTTAGAAACAACTGTTTATGTTGAAGTGATAATGGTGGTTCATTTGCTTTCACGTATGAGCTGTGGACAGGAGATGTTCGAAATGCTGTAGTAGCAATACGAAATGCCTGATGATGGATGGGATCCAGCCATCAAAGCACACTGTTTCTGGCTGATGTGTATACACTGTGCACTAGTTAAATGCAGACTAAATTATGGGGCTCTAGTGTATAACTCAGCAGGTCCAGTGCCCTTCACTGGCTAGACTCAGTACATCACAGAGCAATTCATATAGCCTTAACAGATTATCAAACTTCACCAATTCATAGCATGTACACTGAAGTTAATGAACCATCACTATTAATCAGATGACAGAAACAGATTCTGAACTATGCTTATGAAATAAAATCTATACTGGACTACCCTGTGTGGCCAATCCTCTTTTTTTCACAATGGGAAGTCATGTACAAAGCATACCCATGAGCAAATCGACCTTGGTACATCTGTTTTAAAGACTTTAATTTGACACAAACTAATAATGAACAGAATCATCATCATCATCATCAGCCATTTTCAATCCACTGCAGGATGAAGGCCTCTCCAGCAACTTTCCAGTTCCTTCTGTTTTGAGCACTGGACATCCATTTACTACCCACAAACTCATGAATTTCATCTATCCATCTCCGCCTTTGTCTTCCAGGTTTTCTTCTAGCTCCTCTTGGGTACCATTCTGTTATTTTCTTAGTCCATCTGTCATCATTTCTTCGAGCTATGTGTCCTGCCCAAGACCATTTTAGTTCTTTAGTTTTGATAAGAATGTCCTTTACTTGAGTTTGTTGCCTAATCCATGTGTTTCTCTTCTTATCTAACAGTCTGATTCCCAATATGATTCGTTCCATTCTTCGCTGTGTAGTTCTCAGCTTCTCTTCCATTCTTTTGGTGAGTGCCCAAGTTTCACTTCCATAAGTCATGGTGGGGAGTATACATTGGTTCATTATTTTACGTTTCAGACAAACTGGGATATTGCTCTTCAGTATGTGACTATATTTCCTGAATGCTATCCATCCAAAATTTATTCTTCTCTTGACTTCCAGCCATTTATCATTATTACAGCTAATAACTTGTCCCAGATAAGTATATGACTCCACCTTTTCAATTACTGCTCCTTCAATCATTATTTCCCTTTCTGTGGCATACTTGTTCATCATTACTTTTGTTTTAGCCATATTCATCTTTAGTCCAAAATCCTTACTAGCTGTGCATAACTGATTAAGATTTTCCTCTAATTCTTTGGGATCATGGCTTATGACCACAATGTCGTCTGCAAATCGTAAATGGTTTAGGTACTCTCCGTTCACATTGACTCCTTTCTGCGACCAGTCTAATCTTCTGAAAGCTTCCTCAAGGGCAGCAGTAAACAGCTTCGGAGATATTGTGTCTCCTTGTCGAACTCCTTTCTCAATTTTAAATTTCCTACTGTCTTTGTCTAGTCTAATAAAGGAGGTAGCACTCTCGTATATTTTCTTCAAAATCATAATATATGGGGTATCAATGCCTTGTCTTTCCAGTGCCCGAAACATTGCCTTATGCTGTATGGAGTCAAATGCCTTTTCATAATCCACAAATGCCAGGCATAATGGTGTTTTATATTCATTTGCTTTCTCCATTAGCTGTGATATTACGTGAAGGTGATCCATAGTTGAGAATCCTGTCCTAAAGCCAGCTTGCTCTTTCGGTTGATTCTCATCAAGTATTCTTTCTAATCTGTTAGTAATGACCCTTGTGAACAACTTGTAGATGTGGGATAACAAGCTAATTGGTCTATAATTTCCATTTTCTGATTTATCTCCTTTCTTATGCAGCAAAACTATGATTGCATTATTCCACTGCTTAGGCGTCACACCTTTTCTAATGCACTTTGTGAAGAGCCTTGCCAGTTTTTGTGTTATGTCTCTTCCTCCCAATTTTAACAACTCTACAGTAACTTCATCTTCCCCCGGGGCTTTCTGATTCTTCATTTTCTTCAATGCATGTTCTACCTCATCAGGAAGAATATTGGGTATGTCGTATGTGTTGCTACTTTGCAATCCATCTTCCCCACTGCTGGCATCATTCCCCTGCTCCTTGTATAATTCTCTATAGTAGTCTTCTGCTATTTGAATTATGCCTTCTCTGCTGTTTATAAGTACACCATCGCTATTCTTCAGTTTCAGTATCATTTGTCTTTCTGTATTACTGCTCATGGCTGCTGATTTAAATCCTTTGTTTTCCCTTAATGCTTGTTCTACTTTTCTTGTGTTAAATCTTCTTATGTCCTCTCTGAGTCTCTTTCTAATGGCTTTGCATAACTCAGTATACTCAATTTTCTCCCTGTCAGTGTTTTTCTTGCTTTTCATTTGTCGTCTTCGGTTCATCATGACAAGTGTTTCTTGACTAATTTTTTCTTCTTTGGATTTCTTTTTCCCTATAGGTTTCTTGGGCTTTATCACTTTCAAAAAGTTGTAATATTCCTCGTCGATATCTTGGTCCTCAGCAGTCTGCAGAAGCTCATACTTGTTCTTAAGTTCCAGTACATACTGCTTTTTCTCCTCTTCTGTTATCTCAAAGACCTTTGTATTATTTACTCGAGTCAGTTTTTTCCTTTCCTTTCCTACATCTATATCAAGTGTACATCTTACCATTCTGTGATCACTTCCAACATTTACCTTATTCAGGACGGTAACATCATTCACAATATATCTTCTGTTAGTGAGGATGAAGTCGATTTCATTAGTAGTTAATCCATTTGGACTCTTCCATGTCCACTTTCTGTTCACCCGTTTCTTGAAAAAAGTGTTCATTACTGACAGTCCTTGAGATTCTGCAAATTCCACAAGTCTTTCACCTCTTTCATTTCTTTCACCAATTCCAAAATTTCCTATAGTTCCCCTTTCTGTGCTGTTTTGTCTTTTTCCAACCTTAGCATTGAAGTCCCCCATAATAATAGTGTAGTGGGTTTTCTGCTCATCTAGAAGACTCTCAATTTCGGTGTACATTTCTTCAACCTCTTCATCATCATGGCTCGATGTTGGTGCATAAATCATTATAATCTTTAGCTTGTATCTCTTAGAAATCTTGAGTATTAGTCTTGACACTCTTGGTGATGTACTTTTGAATTCCAAAATGTTGTTTTTAAAATCTTTATGGACCAGAAACCCAACTCCACCTTCACTCCTTTCACTGTTTCCATTGGTGTACAGCAGATTTCCACTTGATAAACTTATAAGTGATTCATTTCTTCTTCTTGTTTCAGCCAAACCAATGATATTCCAATTCACATTTTCTAATTCCTTTTCCAGCTCTAATATCCTGTCTTCACCGATGAGTGTTCTTACGTTATAACAGGCCAAGTTCAGTTTCCGTGCATGGCAGCCTGGTCGTACCCAGAGATTCTTAGCACCCTCTGCTTCCACTCTAATCCTCTCGCTGCCGTAAGAGGGAGAGTGAAAGCTGCTGGGGACTGAGGGCCATTTGTTTCGTCGTGCTTTCATATTGCTGGAGGGTTTGGTCTTTTCCTCTTCACGCTGACCAGGCGTCTTGAAGAGAACCACTCTACACGTTCGTTGCCACCTAAGTGACGTAACAGGGCTTACCATCGAGGAGGTGTGCATGAGTGGATTTTAGGGAGGCAGGCCAACCGGACTTCTCCTAAATCTTCTGTAATAGAGAGATATTGGATCCATCAGTGTTTTAGGCTGAGTGTTTGATAACACACAGGATACCTGTTCCCCTCTAAGCCCCATGAACAGAATAATGCTACCTAAACTCCCACTCCCACCTTGGGAAAGCCTACAGATAATCAGTGATCATTTATTCCAAAATTTGATAAAAAAAGTCCTTATCTGACAAAAATCTCACATCATCCAATTTTTAACTTTTTTTGTCAATATATCTGGATTGCTCTCAATCTGTAAGTCATGTACTAGTGGCAGCAGTATTTTCGGAGAAAAATCCTACATCTCTGTAGTAACTATTGTGACACAATGGTTACTGCTGGATTGCATCGTATTCGTAGTGGAATTGTGGAACAATAAAACTAGCCTTAGCACATGTACAAACCAAAGAAATACACAAAAGTGCACCCAGAAAATCTATACATATTTCTTGGTTGCACTACAAGCATGCATTGAAAGGTCCATTCAACATGCATAATCTGTTTCTGTGGCAAACCGGAGATATTCTAACTCAGTTCTTTAAACAATACAAAGAAACTTACTTTTGCTGGACACTAGGCCATAAAATGATAATCAGCAACATAGCATCTGACCAAGTGGCAAAATTAACTACAATTTCGACAAATGAAGACTGTAAAACACCATTTGGCTGATTTTAACCATTGAGAGACAAACTGGCATGAACAAGCTAAAAACATACTGTTCCAGATAAAACAAGAATTAAACCTATGGAACACCAGTTTAGGCAGGAAGAAGTTGTCCTAGTTAGACTCAGAATTGGTCACACAAATCTAACCCACACATACCTACTCCATGCTTACAATCCACTTATGTTCCCAAATTTTAAACACATAGTAACAGATTGCCCAAATTTTGAAAGAAGTGTAAAGAGGCTTTTGATTCAGTACTTAAGCAGCTTAAACAGCTTGCACTCAAAGAAGTGTTAGTGACAGAGATGACATACACAATGTATTTCCCCAGGGGCTCACATCTGGTGAGTATGGGCTTGGTAGCCTCAGGCTTCCTTGCACCATATGGCTAATAATAATAATATTTAATTTTCTGAAAGCAGTATACTGCTACTACACCCTACTACTACTAAACACTGAGGTGTTTAACACATTCCAAAATGAAATGAACTACAGCACGAAGTTTATACTTTTATCACAAAGTAGCTACAAATACCAAGTGCTGGCACACTATGGCCAGAGAAGCCTATGTGTGTCACTGAACACTAAACCAAACCAAACATAAATAGAAGTGACTCAGCCAATGCTAATGTTTACAAAAGTCGTGTTACTGTGGTAGGAAGATTATCAGCATGACAAATCAAACACCCCCCACAGCCTAAGAATTAATTCTCTAAGTCCTGCAAACTGTAGAAAATAGAGAAAAAGATCCAAGGGAAATATTGCTCACTACATCAAAACATATCAGCGCAGTGGTAAAAAAGAAATACCAGTCAGTAGTGGCACAAACTGACGTTTCTGTTCCATTAGATATGTTACTTGCAGATTTGTCTCAGACAATACTCTCTTCCTCTGCTAAAGAACAGAGTGTGATAGATTGTGCTAACAACATGACAGTTATGGTTTTGCCAATTATTGTTCCGCATCCCATACTTCAACAGAAACTGCAAAAATAAAATGATCGACTCAAAGAAGATATAGCTAAATTTAATGAATATAGACATTGACAACTGTACCAACTATGATCACCTAATCTTAGATCTACATGAAGATGACATGGGCATTCGATATCCTACCTTCCCAAAAAAAGGAGAAAATGAAATTGGATCGACATAACCAAACTGGACCTAAAAACAGACTGAATTAAACCCACCTTCTAAAAAAAATAATGAATTGCATCACACAGTGGGACTGTAAAGCAATATTGATGATATCTAAGATCTAATACAAAAGGAATGAATTCAGAGCTTCCTTGTCAAGTATTCATCATGAAAGGAAAGGCTGAAATATGAGATAATATATCCCATTAGGACTTTATGTTCCATTGTTTACTGATCTGCTTAGGGAGCTCTCTGGCTCAAAGATTGTAAATGGTCAATTGTTTGGAGAAGGCACTGTTGTATTGAAGTTCAGCTTATACCATTCTGTGTTGGTTTTTTCCTGTTTAAAGGCTGGTTGTCCTCAGGGCTTGGTGATTGGCCCCCATGCCTGGGCGATTGTGATGGATGATTTTTTGAATAGAAATCAAGTTGGTGTGAACATAGTGGCATATGCCGATGATTTATTAATACTGGTGTATGGTAATGCAAGATCCCAACTAGAGATGCGTGCATCCCAAGCTATGGAAGAATTGATAGAATGGTCCAATCAAAAAAAATTACAGATCTCAAGAGCAAAGACTGTTCAACTGCTGCTTAAGGGACGATTAAGTATGAATAGATATCCAGTTGTGAGGTCATTTGATATGTCTATACGGTATGTTACTGTCGTTAAATACCTTGGGGTGTGTATGGGGGAGAGAATGAGCCTTGTTGAGCACATGAAGTATTTGAAAAACAAAATACGTGTTCTTTATGTGAAGCTAAGAAGGATGATAAGAACTGATTGGGGGATAAAGGGAAGGGCTTTGAACCTTCTCTATGAATGTTTATTTGTTCCCATTATTACTTATTACTCAGTGGCTTGTCTGCATAGAATAATGAATTCTGTAATAAAGAAATACTTGTTCCTGAAATACTGTCCTGTGCACAACTCATGCTTGTAGAACAGCATCGACAGATGCCTTACAAGTTCTGGCAGGTTGATTACCGGCTGATTTGCAGACTGTTTTTGTCAGCATTATTATATTGCACCAAGAATAATATTAGAAAATCAGTGTTGGACATAGTTTCTTGTCCAGACCCCAAAAGGATATATACAAGGTTGGATGTGAAGGATGAAAAGATTAGGATAAAAGGCAAGTTAATGGCTGTATGGCAACAAAGATGGGACTTGAGTGAGAAAGGCCAAGTTACCTATATGTATCTGCCACGAGTCGACATACTGAATGTACAAAAAAATCCTTGGCAGCAGTTTGGACTCTGTGCTACATTTTTAATCACAGGACATGGATTAGCAAAAAGGTTGCACAAGTTGGGGCTTGCAGTAAGTGATTTAACATTAGCATTAGCATTAGTAGAGGCATTTGATGCAAGAAAGCAAGCTTATGCAGCATCAGCCAAAAAAAAAAAAAAAAAAACTACTTCCACTTCACCCCTCTGTTTGTTCAAAATACCTGTCCAACTGAGCCTTAAACTTATTTAGGCTATCAACTTCCACGACAAGGGATGGAAGTCTGTTCCACCAACCAACCAACCACCCGCTGGCTAAAGGCAAATTTCCGCACATCTATCCTACATCTGTCTTTCCTCAATTTGAATTTATGCCCTCTCAGGTGATTATTCTGAGCGAGAGGAAGAATCCCATCAGCATTGAACATGCTCAAACCATTCAAGGCTTTATATACCTCTATCAGATCACCTCGCTGGTGCCTAGTCTCCAGACACTGTAATTTGCAAAACTTAAGCCTTTCTTCGTAAGAGCACCCCTTTGTTCCATTCACTAATCTTGTTGCCCTTCTCTGTACTCGTTCCAGCAGCTCTACATCCTTCTTGAAATGAGGCCTCCAGACCTGTATACAGTACTCTAGGTGTGGCCTGACCATTGCCTTATACAAGGGAATAATCACCTCCTTATCCTTGCTATGTTCCTGTGGACAGCACGAAACCAGTGTACATATCATGTTGCACTGTAATTGCTATCTTGATCTCAGGAATGAGTTGGAGATCTGCTTGGGTGGACTTGAGCAAAGAAATCTATAGATCTTGTTCATGGATAGAAGCTTTTTTGGAAGTTTTAATAAATTTGTGAGTTTGGTTTTTAAATGGATAGCAAGATTACGGCTAGATAGTAGTACCTGCCTCCTCGTGGCTGGGGATGGTAACATAGTTCATTAGGATAAGTGGGACTGAGGTAGCCAATACTATATTCTTCTTAGCTATAGCTAAGAGGTATAGTGTTCTCCTTAAGTTGAATTGAATTTTATATTGTTAACAGTTGATGTTTATAAAATAATAATGTTTTAATTACGGCAATAGAATAATACTGAAGTAGAATTATCCACATATAAGCAATGGCTTAGGAGGTGGATGTGCTGAAGTTGTTTCTGAATGTATGTTTAAAGGCTGGCTGATGTGGCTGAGCAGGGGCAGCTAGTTGGTAGGCACTGCACAACTGCAGCACCCCCAGATTTTTAAACCTAAATATACAATCAATGGAGTTATATGAAATTTTGTGAAGAACAGTGCAACGCAATGAATATTTTTATTAACAGGTCCTGCATATAGTATACTCATCCTCTATTTCCAATAATCATTTCAATAATAAACAAATAAAAACATGAAATCGTTTTCAACTCTGGAGTTCAACCGTAGGTGGAACTGTGCACTACACAGTTTCACATTTTTGGCCCAGTGGGTGAGTCAATGCCTAGTTGGTAGATTGCCAATATGCATTTTTAGAGGTGATAAAATGAGTCAAAGGAACTGGGGAGCGATCAGTGCGATTTGAACAATGAACCAAACTTGAATGAAAAAGTTGTTAATCTATTTTCAACAAATAAAAACCGAAGAATGGATTTTATTTTTAAATAAAATTTCGAGATTACCCAAGTCTGTTAATGGTAAGTGTCCAGTTAACGTTTTGTAGTATTTTAGCATTAGCATTAGTAGAGGCACCTGATGCAAGAAAGCAAGCTTATGCAGCATCAGCCAAAAAAAAAAAATAAAATAAAAATAAATAAAAAAATAACCACTTCCACTTCACCCCTCTGTTCATTCGAAATACCTGTCCAGCTGAGCCTTAAACTTATTTAGGCTATCAACTTCCACAACAAGGGATGGAAGTCTGTTCCACCAACCAGCCACCCGTAAGCAGACACAATTTGGCCTCAGTAGCCCTTGTGTCGTTAAGGTAAATAACAACAACAACATTGTATTTTAACGTTGCTGATTAGAGTGCTTACCATTATAAAATGGATGCCAGTTACTGTTATTTTCACTCACTGACAGATTATTAATTTGTGTGTGGCTTTTGTCCCCTTGTTTGGGGTGACAACAGTCTTTGACTTATTTTGGTACTTAGGGGAGGCTGATTGGAACCTGTTTGTGACATTATATGCCTATTTTGATGGGCCATAGCCAGCCTGATGTATTTTTTGGCTTTGCCTACACAACAATGAAGTGTTTTAGTTTTGATTTCGTTTTATAGCGATCTTGTCTTCTCCATTTGAGAGGCCAATAGGATTATAGGTCAAAGGTGTTTGGTGGGAACTTTGTGGACTTGCAGGCCACCATTTTGGCTGCTTCCACTGGGAGCCGTCATTTTGTGGAACCCATATAGTTTAACGTTGGCTTTGAGTGATCGTATCGTGATAGTCATTTTGTTTTCTTCCTGGATAGGACTTTATAGTATCTTTGGTACAAAATAATAGTTACATTATGTATAAATATTACTTAGGTTTATATACGTTTTGGTTTATGGAATATGTTATAGTAAAATGTTATAGTAAAATATATATACTGGTTGAACAAAAGTTTGTTCACACAGTAATGTCTCTTAGTTATATCGATTTAATTGCAATTTTGCCTCAGGGGACTGACTACAACAGTCAGGCCTTGCCCCCATAGAGTTCCAACAAGCCTTGGAACACTTTTTTGAAAGTTAAATTACTTAGTCCCTATGGGTCCGATTGGACTGGAAGTTGGTTCATAGGGTTCCTTTTCTTCCCCTCTTCCATCTCCACACAGTGCCAGCAGCGAGGAAGGGAGATCCCCTATAACTTCTTAATTTGAGACCAAAACTTTTGGTGCTTTAGTGTACAGTATCTTCTTGATACCCTGCATCTTGCCTCCAAATCTCAACCTTCTAGGACCAATAGCAGCTGAGATATTTGGTGTTGTGTTTATTGGCTTTTCATCCAGCTTTTTGAGACTACAGTTTATTATTATTATTATTATTATTATTATTAATATCCATATGATGCAAGGAAGCCTGAGGCTTATGCTGCACCAGGAAAAAAAAAAAAAAAAAGTTCCCGAGTAACCCTTAGAGAGAGAGAGAGAGAGAGAGAGAGAGAGAGAGAGAGAGAGAGAGAGTCAAAAGTAGAAGGGAATCACCAAGAAAGAGAAGAATGATGATATCCAGCTCAGGACCCTGGGTGTGCCAAGCCCATACTCACCAGATGTGAGCCCCCGGGGTTTAGGATAAACTTAAAACAGCCATTTTAACTTGCTTATTATTATTACCATCTATGTCTACCTGTCTTATAACCAAGGCAATTTAATGTAACTTTAAGAAGCAGCACCCCCATACATTAGAGTAATGAGCTGCCACTGTGGCTGAGATTTGAAGAGGATTTCAGATCAGGATTTTTTTTTAGAAGTCTTGACCATTTCATCTTAGAGTAGGTGTTGATACTGGGTGGGATTTACCATTCAGTTTTTTTTTTGATTTTGTTCCAGATTTTTCTTCTGACTGTATTCTTTGTAATAGTGACAGCAAAGAGGATCCATAAGTCTTTTTTTGCTTTATTCTCTGCATAGCATGCTTTAGCTTTAAGTTTCTTGAAGTTAATCTCGTCAGTTGTTGGTACTTACGGTACAGTAGTAGTAGTAGTAGTGGCATGTGATGCAAGAAAGCAAATGTATGAGCTTATGCAGCATCAGCCAAAAAAAAAAAAAAAAAAAAAAACACACCATTCCCTCCAAATGCCTGTCCAGTTCCTCCTTAAATTTATTCAACCTATCAACTTCCACAACGACAGATGGAAGTTTGTTCCAGCAGTTAACCACCCGCTGGCTAAAGGCAAATTTCCGCACATTTAATCTACATCTGTCTTTTCTTAATTTGAATTTATGCCCCCTTAGGTTCGTAATCTGAACATGTGGAAGGATCCCATCAGAATTCAGCGTGCTGAACCCATTCAAGGCCTTATACACCTCAATCAGATCACCGCGCAGGTGTCTAGTCTCCAGCCACTGCAATTTGCAGAACTTAAGCCTCTCTTGATAAGAGGATCCCCTCACCAATCTTGTTGCCCTTCTCTGTACACGCTCAAGTAAATCTACATCCTTCCTAAAATGAGGCCTCCAGACCTGTACGCAGTACTCAAGGCGTGGCCTGACCATTGCCTAATACAGAGGGATAATCACCTCCTTTTCCCTGCTAGCAAAATTCCTATATATCATTGACAAAACCCCATGACCTGCCCTGGCAGCCTGTCTGCATTGCTCAGAAAACTTCACATCTGCCTGCACAATTACTCTTTTTTTCGCATCACAGTATTCATCATTCCACCAGATGTTGGCATGTCTGTGAGGACCAACTGAGGTTTGGGCTATAGTACATGCTGCAGCTGTTATTATCTATTTTATAATGTGATCAGTAATGTCATCATATAGAGTGGCTTTTGATGAATTGATCATCAAAGGAATGCTTAGTGCGTTATCAAATACTACCCACCGAATGATTGGGAACAGTTTTGAGAAACATAATGAAAGATTTATAACAGTAGATATTCCTTGGGAGCAAGTGGATAAAGTGTCAGCTGCAGTGTTTAATAATGTGAGGTTCTGCTTGTCAAGGATGGTTTCAATGAATTTTCTTTGTGTATCCATCTGCAGAAATCCTCACATAGGATGGTACCTCTTAAAATTTGCCAGTAGACAGAAAAGGGGTGGAAGCCACAAAATAAAATCTGCCAGTTATTTTGAATAGAATTCTTTGTTTGGGGAAAGACATATAGAGACTATAGTTAATATACACCTCAAAGTAAGAAATATTGCTACAGTCTCTAATGTGATCTGCAGGAACCTTATTATTGATGAGAATGGGGCAAAGGTAAAGAAAGCCAACACGGAATGAAGAAATGTTGGATAACTTACGTGGAAAATTAGTTTCCTGATACGGCACTCTAGCGCTGCTCACTCGGTAAACAGACGGTAGGTGTTATCGGTCTGAAGCAAAGTCGAGAAAGATATATTGATTGACAGGTAGGCGTGGCAAACGATGTGCTGATTGCTGCGCGAAGACAACACACGATACATCGGTTTAGTATCACTTTAGTAGCACTCAGCATTAATGGTAACTTGTCCTAATGAACGCTTTCCATAATGGTGAAAAAAGGGTTACCTGTACTTGAATCCCATGGGAGCTTGAACCTCTCCCAAAGTGGAAGGGGTAACCTAACCTTTTTTTCTTTAGAATCATGGGTGGACTAGAGCATAAATTGTTTATTAACAAAATATTAATTTTTTATTACTGTACTTTTATTTTTAAAGACACTCGTGCGGATACACACGTATCATAATGTCAATAGCTATTCACTATATATATATATATATATATATATATATATATATATATATACTGTATATATGTATATATATATATATATATATATATATATATACTGTATATATGTATATATATATATATATATATATATGTATATATATATAAAGAATCTTTCTTTCTTTTCCTATTATTTCCTAACCTAACATTAAATGTTAGGTCACGAAATATAAGGAAACCTTTTCTATTATTTCCTAACCTACCATTTATGATCAGGTTACGAAATATAATGAAAAATAAAGAAACCTTTTCCTTTTTTCGTAACCAAACCTAAATCAACAGTATAGTAAAAACACTCATGAACTCCAAAAATCTGCTTTTAATAATGAGAAAACACGTAATGAAGAACATAAAAATGAACAGAATGAAACATTTATTAATTTAGTTTTCATCAAAAAATCAACCAACGTTTTATTTTGCTTCCAAATTTCTTCCATCTTCAAAAGATTCATCGCTAGTATTACCCGTTTACTGTTCATCACAAAACTGTTATGCACCTTTCTTTATTCATAAATACCCATCATAATACCAACCAATGACTACACAGTAGCTTGTCATCTGTTGTGCCCACCACCAGTCATTTCATTGTTTGCCCCGCCTACCTGTCAATCAATATCTCCTTCTCGATTTCGGCTCCAGACCGATAACACCTACCGTCTGTTTACCGAGCAAGCAGTGCTAGAGTCGGGTTGTTTGTTTGTTATTTGGTTTTTAGCAGCATTAGCAACTAAGGCCATATTGCTCCGGGAATATGCGGTGGTCATTCCCTGACCTTTCCGCATCCTCTGTATTTGGTGGTGACGGGCTCGAACCCTGTTCAAATCAAGAAGCGTGTGCTATTCGCTGCTGTTCCTTCCCACCTGGCTACAGAGGCACCGCTAGAGTCGGGTGTCGGGAAACTAATTTTCCATGTGAAGTTATCCAACGTTTCTCGTCGTTCTTGTGTTGGCTTTCTTTACCTTAGCCGAGAATGGCTGCACCTCCTCTTGTTGAGGAAGTGCAGCCATTCTCATCAATTTGTTTAGTGATATTCTGTCTTGTTGAGAGATAGTATAGCTTTTAATCATTGGGGTCATCTGAGCGGTTAGGTTGGTTTCTTGCAGGCAGCTGCTTATGGGAGAGTAATGTTTGTTAAGATCATAAATATCATAAACGTTACTGGTTAGACTTCTACAGTTCCACCATATAATGTTCTTTTTTTATTTGGTTTTAGAGACTGTGTATGGTTCTGTCTGTTTTTTGTATACAACTAGTTTGTATTGATCTAGTTTTATCTTTTCTTTTTTTGGAAAGGTAGATCGTCCATGTCATCTTCAGCACACAGATCTAAGATTGGCCCCACCTGAAGGGTATCAACATCGATATCTGTATTTGCTGAGCACAGTTGGTCTGTCTTAGGTTGAGTTGATGCTTTCAAAACTTGTGACAGAGTGTGAGAAGCAATTGGTGGGACAGTAAGTGGAGTGTTGCTAGTACAATTAATTTTACATTGCTCTGTAGGTGTCTGCTCTGGAGATGAGCTTGTGCATCAAGCCCAATGCAAATGACATGGATGGGAGTAAAGTGATAGCTGTTTGTGCTGCTTTAAGCAAATTAAATATATTTCTGGGTTGCTGCAGCATAAATGAGTTTTGGCATATTGAGCATAACTTCCTCGGTTTCTGATAGGTTACTTTTTGTTCAGTCTTATATTTTTTAATCTTTTTTTTCCTACCTTCTGGAGTTTGCACACTTTTGAGTAGACTGAATACTGACCTTTACAACTTCGGCATTTCTGAAGTGCAGTTTGTTTGCATTTGAGCTTTGAAGCCACAGTTTGGGCAGAGTGTCCCCTAAATATATTGTTTCAGAGTGTTTAAATTTTTGTAGCTGACTGGATTGGGTATATAGGGATATATGTGTAAATTTAGGTAACCTGCTTTAACGCATGATGGTAATGTTTCTAGTAGGAACAAGTTCACCATCCTTTTTGATCCTTATTCGTTTTTCTTGACCAAACATTTGATCTTTTCATTCTTGAATTAGTTCGTCTTTAGTGATATTCTGTAATTACCCCTCTAGAGTTATTTAATGTTTTATAAGGGGTAACCTGTACAGGTGTTATGAAAAGTTGGTAGCATTTGAGAATGCTGATGGTTAGCTGTTTCAACAAGTAAATCTCCTGATTGAAGTCTTTTCACCATTTTCAGTGACCAGCCACATTTTTTAAATATTTCTGAATTAGAAATGGTGAATGGGTACACATAGGTTTGGACAAAAGAGAATATAACAGGAATATCCAATAAAATGTAATGTTGGATATTCCTGTTGGTGCTCAATTTTTCGTAGTGTCATGGTCTGTTTCATTTTTGTCACAGTAAGATGAGCATATAGGTGCAGAGTAGTTGTCCTAATCAAAAAAAAAAAATGGGTGGTCTTATCAAGAGAGGCTTCAGTTTTGCAAATTGCTGCATCTGGAAACTAGGCACCTACTGATTGAAGTGCGGCGTTGTATGGATTGAATAAGTGCAGTGTTGATGGCATTTCTTCCTCTTGACCAGACTATCTATGCACATCAGGGGTCATAAATTCAAACTGAGAAAGGATGGCTGCAGGATAGATGTAGGAGGTGTTTTTTTTTTTGTTGATGCTTTATATAAAGCTTGCTTTCTTGAATTATATGCCACTACCACTAATAACAATAATAATCGATAATTGCACCTTTTTGCCCTGGAGGATAACTTTGCCCTAAGGTTATTGGCCCCACCATGTGGAAGCAGTAGTGGTGCCAACCAGTCATGAAGTGATCAAAAGAGAAGGAGAGCAGTAATGTTGCTACCAGAGATAGCAGTAGCATTGCTAGCAGAGGTAGCAGTAATGTTTCTCACAGGAGTAGAAGTAACATTGCAAGCATTCAGCAATAACATTGAAGGTAGAAAAAAAAGTTTTGAAAAGCTAGTAATCACACTAGATAGATGCTATTAAATCACACTAGGGAAATCAATTTGAAACTAACACTTGACATTTGGTGTTACACATCATGGTGCATTTTCTAACTCTTGCAATCAATGTCATACTCAAAATGCAAATCCATACTGGTCCTTGTAGAGATGCTAATCAGTGATGAAATAACATGTGTAAACTTGCCAAAAAAGAGAAAAACAAGGCATGGAACCTGTTTCATAAGCAGGTTACAACTGAGATCCTTATAAATTTCAAGAAACAAAGCATACGTTTTTAACGAAAAAATCTAAAAAATATTCTTGGGTTTAGTTTGCCTCTACTGTAACAGTGAATATGGACAGAATAATGTGGAACAAGATAAGAACAACTGAATTGTCAATGTTCACCAGCATCCTCTCTAATTTCGAGAAAAAATGGGCAAGATTTAACATCTCCAGTAGAAATAACCAATGCTTTGGCAGAAACGTTTGTGCAACTCTCAGATATATCTGCATATGTACCATCATTTCAGAAAGATAAAATAAAGGCTGAGCAATGCATATTAAATTTCAGTAAAAGAGTACTCCTTCCATATAATTAATGCTTTATAATTTTGGAGCAGCAGTATGCTCTAAATCAGTGGCGGTCAACCTTTTCCCGTAAAGGGGCCATATTTAAAGTTCGATTTGTTTCTTGGGCCTTACTGAGTGATTCTCAAGAAAAATTAGTGTGTTACATTTTCCATGCCTTGTTACATGTAAAAGGAAGTTTATATTTTCACGTTACCATTTTTTATTTACAGGCTATCTATAAGAAATGTAAATTTCTAACACTTTTATGTGCAACGAATCTATGTCAGTGATTTATTTTTATATTTTATTAAATCATAAAATATTACTTACAAAAGTTTTTTAAAAAAAATACTTTACTTTTGCTTTTAAATGCTCATTTTAGAAAATTTACAACCTGAAAAGGATCACTGCTTTTTAATATTAACGTGAATAAATAAGTATAATGACACACCTAAAATTGAAAATATTCAAAAATTTTATTAAGTACAACGCACAATAGCATTCACTGAACAAAACTTAACATTTAATGAGATGATTGAGGCTAGATATTATACAGTCGAGCTCGAAGCTTGCATGCCTGTACACACAGTGGCGTGACACTCTAAAAATGCTGTTTTAGTTCACTTTCCGTGTGGGCTGTGTCTGGCCCACAGGCCACAGGTTAGACACCACTGCTCTAAACCAATCAACAAATGGTCCACCATGTCCGATGGGAATATATTATCTCATGCTGCAACATCTAGACAACATGGTCCTAAACTCTCTATCTCTGAAAGCTATATCCCAACTCCTGGTGCCATTCACAGTGCTAATTTTCCTTAAACAAGAATAATCAAGTATATTGCACTGTGGTTGAAGATAATATAGTTTTATTGGGAGACTACTGTCAGGGAAACAGGTAATATTTTTTATTAAAAAAAAACAGGTGTGTTTGGTGGGAACAACAATTTATGATGTTACTAACAGATTATTAGAATTTCAGGGGAGTAAAGAGAGCATTATTATTCATGTGGGGACTAATGCTATTAAATGAAAACGACCTGACCGTTTGTGGGATAAAAATAGGATCATGCTGAAAAAATGCTGTGACTCAGGTAAGAATGTTATTTGTTATTTGGTTTTTGGGAGCATTAGCAACTAAGGCCATATTGCTCCAGTGGGATATGCGGTGGCCATTTCCTGACCTTTCCACATCCTCCATATTTGGCAGTGATGGGCTTGAACCCCGATCTAATCAAGAAGCGTGTGCTATGCACTGCTGCTCATGCCCACCTGGCTATGGAGGCACCAGTAAGAATGTGTGTGTTTGCAAGTCTTCCCGGACACAATAGGAGGGCTTATTTGCTTATATGCTGAAAGCCTTAAGGATTAACTGAAGACTTGAGGGAATCTGTAAGAGATCATGCAGTAGTCAGTTGGAAGATGAAGAAGATGTTGCAGTAGTTAAAGTTAAAGACACGGGTTTTAATTTCATAGGAGAGGACTTTCATATTTTAAAGCACTATATGGCAACTTTTAATTGGGCATATTGCAGCGTGAGGGTGAATACACTTGAATTACAGAATACCTTTAAAGCAAAAATCACAGAAGCCATGAATGCACACATACCATTATGAAAATATTGCAGGAGGAGGAGGAGGATGTCAATATGGAAGAATGTGGAGCTGGCCAGTCAAATAGAGCAGAAAAGAATAGCGTCGGATATGTGATGAAAAGTACTGAAGCCCACAAGTTGATCTGTAATAGTACCACAGATAATGTAGTAGTAGTAGTAGTGGTAGTAGTAGTGGCATGTGATGCAAGAAAGCAAGTGTATGAGCTTATGCAGCATCAGGAAAAAAAAAAAAAAAAATCACACCATTCCCTCCAAATTCCTGTCCAGTTCCTCCTTAAATTTATTCAACCTATCAACTTCCACAATGACAGATGGTAGTTTGTTCCAGCTGTTAACCACCCACTGGCTAAAGGCAAATTTCCGCACATCTATTCTACATCTGTCCTTTCTTAATTTGAATTTATGCCCCCTTAGGTTCATAATCTGAACAAGTGGAAGGATCCCATCAGAATTCGGCGTGCTCAACCCATTCAAGGCCTTATACACCTCAATCAGATCACCGCGCAGGTGCCTAGTCTCCAGCCACTGCAATTTGCAGAACTTAAGCCTCTCTTGGTAAGAGGATCCCTTCATTCCCCTTACCAATCTTGTTGCCCTTCTCTGTACACGCTTAAGTAAATTTACATCCTTCCTAAAATGAGGCCTCCAGACCTGTACACAGTACTCAAGGTGTGGCCTGACCATTGCCTTATACAGAGGGACAATCACCTCCTTCTCCCTGCTAGCAAAATTTCTATATATCATTGACAAAACCCCATGACCTGCCCTGGCAGCCTGTCTGCATTGCTCAGAAAACTTCATATCTAACTGCACAATTTCTCCCAGGTCTTTTTCATTTTCTACCACCTTAAGTGTAGTACCACACAGTTATTACGTTTCTCTGGGGTTACTTCTACCCATACGCAGTACTTTGCATTTGTCAAGGTTAAACTTCACTTGCCACTTCTTAGCCCATCTGCCCAAATTATCTAGATCCTGTTGCAGTAGCACACTGCCATTACTGTCATTAACAACCCTGCCAACCTTTGTATCATCTGCAAACTTTGACATTAAGCCTGATATACCTTCATCAATATCATTGATAAATATACAAAACAACAGTGGACCTAACACCGAACCCTGTAGGACTATACTAATAACATTTGTCCACGAAGAGCAGCACCCATTGATTACCACCCTCTGTCTTCTCCCACTTAACCATCCTTTTATCCATTGTAGCAACTTACCCTTAATACCATTCTGCTCCAATTTGTACAATAGTCTTTCGTGCGCAACAGTGTCAAAAGCTTTCCTGAAATCCAAATATATGATATCAAAATTATTTTTTGCATCCAGTTCCTTTGTAACCACATCATAATTTTAAGTTAAAATCCCCCATTATAAGACATTCCGATTTACTATCCCACTCTATTTCTCTATACAATTGTTCATTGTACTCATTCGAGTCATTAGGCCTATAACACACTCCTATGTTAGAGAGGCCAAGGCTGTGTACGAGAAACACTGGCTAAAGAGCATAGAATGGGAAAAAGGAATTTTTGTGTATGTGAATACAAGGAAGTAAAAAGCAAATCAGATCACACCATTGTGCACTGGGTGTGGGAAAATATTAGACAACCCAGCTGATTTCGGAAAATCTTAGACAAACCAGCAGTAGACTTAGAGAACGAGCGTAGCCTGTGCGGACGTACATTTTTGCTGCTCCTGGAACAGAGAAGTTTTTTCTGATTTATTTTCTGTTTTATTAGCTTGAATTGGCATATTAACTTATTTTCTAGAGTAGCTTTATATTCCTATTTACGATACTTAGTTTAAAATAACTTAGATAGAGATTTTGTAGGTATTGCTTAGTATCGGAAAGGGTATCAAATCCACGTGTTTACCGTTCATAATAGCCGCCATTGTTACGCGATAATAGATAGCATAAGCTTAATATAGTATAGTATAGTACATAATATTGTCAATTAATCAGATAATTAATCTTGTTGAACTTCATTGTCAATTAAATTGTACTTTTAATTATACATATAACGACTTCGGTTACGTAACATAAATAATTAGTTAAAAATAAATAATTAATACTTAACTTAATACGGAAGTTATATAAAGGAATTTCGTAGATAACACTCATTACTGAAACATAAATATAGCATTATAACTGTGTTGGGATATAAGTTTAGGGTTTTAATTTTGTACTGAAATTGAAATTTTATTGAAATTAAATCAAAATCATGACTCTGACCAGAGCAGCAAAGCAAAAGGCTCAAGCTAATGGGAGTGCTGTGGCTCAGGGGAGAACTGAGGGGGGGGCAGTTGCCCTCTGAATCACAGCCTATTAAAATGCACTACTTGCTTGATGTTTGTGGAGCAAGGAGTGTAAGGAAATCAGGCGACAACTCAGCATTGTTATGGGCCTATATGAGAGCTTGAAGGACAGGGTGGATGCCCTTGAAGGATTAAAAGTGAGGGCCCATCAAGCTCTCAGCTGCCCACACCAATGCCAGAGCTTGCACTTGGTCATCGCGCAACACAGCGGCAGCCCCCAAGGCAGAATGCGCTGGTCCCAAAGGAAATAGTAGTTGTTGATGACTCCATTGTCAGGGAAACGGGAAACATGCTTTGTAAAAAGGATAGGTGGAACAGGACCAGGATATGTCTGCCAGGGGCAAAGGTTGATGACGTTGTAGAGCGGATATCATCTTTTAAGGGCACAAAAGGTGATATAGTTGTAAACGTTGGCACTAATGATATTAAGAGTAGGAGACCGGCGGAATTACTTAACAAGTACAGGTCACTGTTGAAAAAAAGCCATGAATAAGGGTTGAATTTGAAAGTGTCTGCAATTCTGCCCAGACACGATAGGAGGGAGTATATGATGAGTGCCCTGTCGATCAATTCGGCCCTGGAAAGATTGTGCAAGGCTCAAGGGGTAGAATTTTTTTCAGCCTGGTCTGTACTTGTTAACAGGAGAGACTGCTTCTACAGGGATGGGATACACTTAAATAGAAAGGGTGCAAGAATGTTTGCTGATGCTATCGAGGCAGTGTTAGGTGGGTCGGAAAACTGCTAGATTGGGGGGATACAAGGACTAATAGATTAACCATAGCCACTGGCAGAGGTGAAAGTGATTCTTGCACTGCTTCTATTGGAATGAGCCGCAGCCTGGAAAATAAGATGCAGGATATTTCAGAGACTGCTAGGAATCATTGAGGTAAAGTAAACACATGGGTTGTGTTAGGGTAGCTAAGAAAAAGAACAGGTGCATGTATACTTGCGTGTACACCAATGCTATGAGTTTAGTAAATAAATTTGATGAATTTGAGGTATTGCTCAAAACATCAAAGGCAGATATTGTGGGGATTTCAGAGACGTGGTGTCACACAGATATAAGGAATGCAGAACTGGAATTTGGGGAGTACAATGTCTACAGAAGGGATAGACAGGATAGGAAGGGAGGAGGGGTTATGCTATTAGTTAAGAAATACATAAAATCCAAGGAAGTGAACCAGTCGACATTGCTGGACAGTGCAGTGTTGAGTCAGTTTGGTGTGACATAAGCATTGGGAGATCAAAATTGAGAGTAGGAGTGTGCTATAGGCGTAATGACTCTGATGAGTATAATAAGAAATTGTACAGGGAAATAGAGTGGACCAGTAAATCAGAGAGTCTTATAATGGGGGATTTTAATTTCCCAGATATTGACTGGAATTTGGGGACTGGTCACTCACACACTAGCAAGGCTTTTGTCGATTTATTGGATGATTCTAATCATAGAATAAATCTTGATTAGATTATCAGTAGTGATTCTTCATGCATTAAGAATCTGCAGGTAAATGAACCACTAGGTGGCAGTGATCAGTGTGCTGAAGTGGGATTTACTCAAAGAGGTAACTACCATTAAGGGTAAAGGGAAGGGTTATTGCTTTCGTAAAGGCGACTACGATGGACTGAGACAGTAATTAAATTCTATACAGTGGGACCAACTGATGATGTTACCAACAGCAAATTCAAAATGGGAAGCATTCAAAGAACTTATCTGGGAAGTTACTAGGCTTTACATACCAACTAAGAAATATTGTTCAAGGTTTAGGCCTAAGTGGATGTCAGATGAACTAATGAGACATATAGCAGAGAAGAAAAATACATGGGATACATACAAATTAACACGTGACACAGAAGCCTATGATAGATACAAGTTTATCTGTAACCAAGTTACAAAGGAGGTTAGGCAGGCGAAGGCAGATTACGAGAAATCTTTGGCAAGGGATGCAAAGAAAAACAGCAAAGAGTTCTTTACTTATGTAAACTCTAGAAGGAAGGGGATGAATCATATTGGTCCACTTGATATCGATGGGTCAACTGTTGATGATCCTGCTCAGGTAGCTAACAAACTAAATGAATATTTTGCATCGACATTCACACATGACGGGTTATTCGGCGAGGGGAATGCCAGAGGTGTATTCAACTCTGGCGGTAAGCTAGAGAATCTTGTAATAACTGAGAGTAAAGTGGAGGAGAAATTGTTGAAGATAAATACAAGAAAGGCACCTGGTCTGGATGGGATCTATCCAGTTATATTAAAGGAGGCAGCAAAGGAAGTAAGCAAACCCTTAGCCATAATTATGAGAGCTTCTTTGGACTCAGGGGAAGTAGCCATGGACTGGAGATGTGCAAATGTGACCCCAATTCACAAAGGAGGATCAAAAGGCGACACAAGTAATTATAGACCTGTTAGTTTAACTTCTGTTCCCGGAAAATTAATGGAGGCACTAGTTAAAGAAGCACTGCAGGATCATCTAGACAAGACTTCAGTTATAGCTCAGACACAGCATGGTTTTGTTAAGGGGAAGTCTTGCCTGACCAATTTGATTGGATACTATGATGCAGTCACAAAAGAACTGGATGCAGGGAATAACTTTGATATTATATACTTGGATCTTAGAAAGGCTTTTGCACATGGAAGACTGCTGCACAAATTGGTGCAGTGTGGCATTGGAAGCAAATTGCTGCTATGGATAAAGGGGTGGTTGAGGGGGAGAAGACAGAGAGTGGTAATCAATGGACACTGCTCATCGTGGACTAATGTTATTAGTGGAGTCCCTCAGGGTTCAGTATTGGGACCATTATTGTTTTCTGTATTTATAAATGATATTGATGATGGTATATCAAGCTTAATGTCCAAGTTTGCAGATGATACGAAGGTTGGCAGGGTTGTCAAGGACACTACTGACACTATACTACTGCAACAGGATCTGAAAAGGTTGAGCAGATGGGCTGAGAGGTGGCAAATGAAGTTTAACATTGACAAATATAAAGTACTACATATGGGAAACAGCAACCCCAGAGCAATGTATCAACTCTGTGGTACTACACTGACAGTGGTAGAGAATGAAAGGGACCTGGGGGTGGTTGTGCAGGCAGATATGAAGTTTTCTGAGCAGTGCAGATGGGCTGCAAGAGTAGCTCATGGTGTATTGTCGATGATATATAGGAATTTTTCTAGCAGGGATAAGGAGGTGATTATTCCCTTGTATAAGGCAATGGTCAGGCCACACCTAGAGTACTGTATACAGGCCTGGAGACCTCATTTCAAGAAGGATGTAGAGCTGCTGGAATGAGTACAGAGAAGGTCAACAAGATTGGTGAATGGAACAAAGTAGTGCTCTTATGAAGAAAGGCTTAAGTTTTGCAAATTACAGTGTCTGGAGACTAGGCACCAGCGAGGTGATCTGATTGAGGTGTATAAAGCCTTGAATGGTTTGATCATGCTCAGTGCTGATGGGATTCTTCCTCTCGCTCAGAACAATCACCTGAGAGGGCATAAATTCAGATTGATGGAAGACAGATGTAGGATAGACGTGAAGAAATTTGCCTTTAGCCAGCGGGTGGTTGGTTGGTGGAACAGACTTCCATCCCTTGTAGTGGAAGTTGATAGCATAAATAAGTTTAAGGCTCAGCTGGACAGGTATTTCAAACGAACAGAGGGATGAAGTGGAAGTGGTTATTTTTTATTTATTATTTTATTATTTTTTTTTATTTTATTTATTTATTTATTTTTTTGGATGATGCTGTATAAGCTTGCTTTCTTGCATCAAATGCCTCTACTAATGCTGATGCTAATGATGTTGCAGATGGAATGAAGAGGTACTTTGCATCGTTTTTACCGAAGAAAGACCCTTCATGCTCAGAAGATGCTAATGTATATGAGGCTGAATTGTATGAAATTTGTGATTTTGAAATTACAAATGACTGTTTATTAGAAAAACATTTGAGCATAAGGCTCCTGCAGTTGATGGCATATATCCAGTAATTTTGAGTAATGCTGCCAGGGAGTGTATTGAACCATTAAAGTTAAAAATGAACTATTGAAGTCCAAAGATGCCCTCTTATGAGGGCATATTTGCACTTGGGAGAGATTCCTTTGGATTAAAAAAGTGCCAATGTATCACCATTACATAAAGTTGGTAATAGGAGTGTAGTCGGTAACTCCAGCCCAGTTAGTTTGACTTTGGTGGTAGGGAAAATCTTAGAGGCAATGCTTAAGAGTGCAGTCCGGGGACATTTAGATAGATATGGCATTCTGAATAACACACATGGTTTAGACAAGGGAAAAACACATTTTACTAACTCAATAGGTTAAAACGATGCCATTTTCAGCTATTTTTGAGTGCTGCATACTAACATGATGCTATTGCACAAACTTGTATGTTGTTAACTTTCATGCAGCCTGAGGCTTAAACCCTAAAAGCATTTTAGTCTAACTCAGTAGGCTATTTTGACACAGGTACTCATGAGCTCGCTGCAAGAGCTGCATGTGTGCATGCTGGGATTACTGGAAAAATTCTAATATGGATTACTGGTTGGCTGCAGGGCAGTAGGTTGTGGTTAATGGACATTCTTCTGATGGGTGTAACATTGGTGGAGTTCCCCAAGGATCGGTTTTTGGACCACTATTGTTTCTGATTTTCATAAACAACATGACAAAGGGATAGATGGTAAAATTTGCAGATTACTTAAAGATTGGTAGAGTAATTAACGATTAATACCAAGTAGAGTTCCCTCAGGATTACTCGAATAGGCTAAGAATGGTTAGAAAAGTGGCAGCTATGTTTTAATGCAGCAAAATGCAAGTTTTCTGATATGAAGTTTTCTGAGCACTGCAAACAGGCAGTGGGAAAAGCCCATAGTTTCTTATCAAGGATTTATTGAACATTATCCTGTAGAGATATGGAGGTTATAGTCCCAATCTATAAGTCAATTGTAAGACTATATTTGGAATACTGTGTTCAAGTATTGGTGACCTTGTCTGAAAAAAGACAATGAGCTTTTTGAAGAAGTCCACAGACGGGCAACTTGCATAGTGAGATTGGCAAAACGGTGACCATATGAGGAAAGACTCCAATTATAATTGGAGTCTTTAGCCCACATAATTATGTGGGCTTTAGAGCTTGGCAACCAGTCACTTCCATGGTCACCTGATTAAGCTTTACAAAGCTCTGATAAGGGATAGTAAAATGAATAATGGCATAATTTTCACTGTTTTAAAAAATTCAAAAACTAGAGGGCATAAATTCAAATCACAGGGAAAGAGGTTTAGACTAGATTGTAGGAAGTTTTCTTTTAGCCAGCGAGTCTTTTATTGTTGGAGTGGGTTGCCTTTGCAGGTAATTGAGGCTGATAGTTTGAATAAATTCAGCAGTCAATAGGATCATTACCTGCATGAGGAGGGATGCAAATAATTTGTATTTTCTTATCTACTCATTTTTTTTTTTTTTTTTGTTTTATTTTTGGCCAGTGCAGAAAAAGGCAGTAGCTTCCTTGCACTATATGGCTATTACTAATACTATTACTAACACCTGCATTAGTGGAGAATTTAGAAGCACCTGCAGTGAGTGGTCAGAGAGAAAACTGGATGCCCAGTTATAAAAAACAATTGGCAAGCCATAAAATGGAAACTTACCTAGAAGGCCTTTACACCAAACACAATCAAAAGCATTTGAAATGTCAAGAGCAACTGCTTAACTTTCACCAAACTTTTCCATTGAATTTGTCCACAAATGGGTAACTTATGGGTTTACAGAAAAGTGCCCCCACCGCATCCCCCCACATTTCGCCTCCGGCACATTTGGCCCCCTGCATTTCGCCTCGCACATTTTGCCCCCAGTAGATAATGAGTAGGCTACAGAAATGTAAATACTGTACAGTCAACTCTCGATAACTCGAATTTTTATTTAAGTCCCAGCCCCTTTAGTGGAGATTCCATGTTAAATTCTCTTGATTACTCGAACTGAACATCCGATAACTAACTTTTCCGAACAAATTTTCAAAATGACATTCATGTACAAATTGTCACGTAGCTTTTAAACTAATTTCTCCCCTTTTGTATGTCTTCTGGGTTCTCTTTCCATTGTGAAAGGATTAACTGGAACTGTTAATCCTTTCACAATGGAAAGAATACATACTCGACCACGAGGGCGATAGTCATGTGGTTAGTGACGGACATGGGGGAGGGAACAGTGACTAATCTTATAGGAGTCTTTTCAGTAACAAGTGAATCTTGTTCTGATTTGTCTAAATTCAAACAATAAAAGTTCCTGCATCTGGCTCTCCTCACATTTCATGGCGCAGTCGACAGCGCGCGTTTGCTGTTTTCGCCGCCCCCGACAGAGAAGTAAGATACGGAGTGGACTCTTGCTAAATTCAAAAACATTCCACCTGCAAAGGGCATGTTTGGACGGCCCAGTTGTGAAAGTCGTAACTAAACATAACCATGCAGCTCAAGCTGCAAGGTCGGGAATCATTGCAATTGATTGGTCAAATATGGCAACATGCAACAACCACGAACGAACAGTTGCATCAGTTATTGCAGAGGCATTACTTCCTAAAAAGGATTCACTTAAACGAACCATTCGTCATGTTCGATGCAACAATGGTACTCCTGCTTTACTGAGCAATCTCCAGGACCTAGTAATTCCACAAAATTATCAAGAAATTATTATCGATGGCAATGTACAACAGTTTTTAATTATATTATAAATCAACAGGGATTACCTTTATTTTAGATATAGGAAGCTTCTTTTCCAACTCTTCTAGTCCAACTCGCTAATAATTCTTGAGGATGGCGATATCAATGATTAATTGTGAGTTGCTTTATTCCTGTGAACATGATGCCCGAAAAGTTCTAGTCTGACTTAAGGAATGTGGAGAATAATCCCCCCCCCCCCATATCCAATTTTATTAGACCCCTAAATTTAACTCTAGCTATAGGACCAAAAGAAATAATCGGTCCATATTTATTAAACAGTTTAGACCTTCAAAAATCTAATTTTATGCCAATCCACATAATGGTTTCCTTGCTGCCAGAGGTATGGTGTTTGAAGACAGAAGTCTTGAGCGCTCATTGTTGAGACTGCATGGTCTGAACACTACAGTTCTGACAGTGTGGAAGATGTCCCACCTGTTTTGCAAAATTGATATCGCCATCCTCAAGAATTATTAGAGAGTTGGACTAGGAGAGTTGGAAAAGCAGCTTCCTATATCTAAAATAAAGGTAATCCCTGTTGATTTATAATATAATAGAATATAGGAATTATCAAGCACTTAATAGCTCTCAATTATCAAATCTATTAAACAGTTTTTAATGTATGATTCTCAGGACAAACTGCTCCCAGGTCGCATGCTTATTTTTTCCACTAGTAACAATCTTCAGTTATTGGCACGTAGCCAGGAGTGGTTTTCTGATGGAACAAGAAGTATGCTGCAATTTCTGCTAGAATCAAAAGAATAGTCCAAGATTTTCAAAATCGTAATGTGATTGATTACCTTAAAGGCATTGCATACAACTTCGAGTTTTAAACAATAATAATGTGCATTTATTCTATGATTGATTACCTTTGATTTGATTACCTTTACCTTTGATTGATTCATTCTATTAAAACAAAATAAATTAGAATTAATAAAAAATTAGGTGTATTATTTACATTTCTATAGCCTATTCATTATCTAATGGGGTTGCGAAATGTGGGAGACGAAATGCGGGGGGCGAAATGCAGGGGGAAACTTTTCCGGATCCCTTACTTATGCCAGTATATCACCAATTAATTGACACTGATGGAATCCATCTGATGATAATTAATTAGACGAAAAGTTTCTAGATGAAGAGTTGGCAGTTAATAGCTTTCTCCATTACTTCAGAAAGAGTAGAAGTAAGTGCAGCGGGATGATAATTGAATGTGAGCAATTTGTCACTTTTCTTAGGAACTGACTGGATATGAGCAAATTTCCAAGTAGAAGGGAAAACACCTATGGAATAAGAAAGTGAAAAAAGCGACACAGAATAGTAGTAAGCTCTGGAACAGTGGTTTTGAGAACAAGTGGAGAAATACCATCAGGGCCTGAAACTTGCTTGGCATCAAGGCCGTTCAAAATTCTTCTGACATCCTTTTGATGGAAGACCACAGAAGGCATTAAATGGAGTGTACTGGGAATGGTAGGAGGTGGTTTACCAAAATCGTCAATACACAAGTTAGACGAAAAGTAGAATGCTAGCAATTCAGCTTTGGCTTTAGATGAGATCACAGAACATAGCTGAGAAAACAGAATTGTTTGGATTTGACAGAGGTGTGAAAAGAGATTGGCAATAGTTGCAGCCAATAGTTTTGGCAAGAGACAAGAATACTCAGCTACCATTTGGACAAGAAGCAAGTTTTCTGCTCTTAACCTGTTCAAAATCTAGATTGGACTGTTATTGTGAGCTTTGGTGTAGACCGTAAATGAACCTGGAGATTTGGATACAAGCCAGTTGCATTATGCAACATTCTTATCTTGAACAGTCACTTTTATTGGAAAGCCAATTTATATATAAAGGATGAGATTTTAAAGTGGAGTGTGGAAAAAGGATTTAATTTCTAGAACAATAATTTCATTGACATGATCTGAGCAAATGATGAAGTCAGAAGTTTTGAAACAGTAATCCGACCAAGGAAAAGAAGAAAATAAATTATGCAGATCATCCCATTTTGCATTCTTGTAATGCTGAAGAACACTTGGTTGAGAACACCCACAATAGAAAGGCTCCATTGGAGTCTTTCTGTTGTGGAGTTGGAGTTGTGAATCTTAAAATTAACAAGGAAAATTATTGGAGTTGTGAACATTGAACAACCCGGAGTTGTGAGTATTAAAATTAACAAGGGAAAATTATCTCACTCTTAGGGAAGTTGGACTGAAGAAAGTCTAGTTTCAAAGAGAGGAAGTCAAAGAGATTAGTGGAATTGGGAGAACGATAGAGGCAACAGATGAATTTGATAGAATGTGGTGGTCGAGTTTAAGCCAGAGAAGGTCGAAAAGAGGAGATGCCAAATTGCTAAATCTCTGACAGGAGTATCAGAGCAGACATATGAAAAATACCACATTTGAAGTGAAAGGCATCACACAGGGAATAATGAGGCCATCTGAGATGAGCAGTGGTTGAATCAAAAGATAATTGGGATTCTGCCAGATAGAGTATGTGGCATTTGTCAGACTCTAAATGGAGTTGGACATTACTGAGATTTGAATATATCCAGCTCTTTGATATAACATGGCCCCGACAATGCACCCCATACACTGTACTTGGATTCCCTCCAGTCACTGTCTGGTGAGTAGGAGGCAGCAAGATTATACATTAGCTGATCCGGAACCCTCCTAGAGAGTTACCAATAGGTTCGCTCCAGAGGACTATATAGTGGCCGCTCTGCAAATAACAATTTTAGACCAGTACCCTCAATATGTAAGGAAGATTGGATCTTGCCATGATGTCCATCATTACTTCAAAAGATAACAATCATATTACATGATGGAGGAGTGGTGGGGATGGCTGGAGCTTTGCTCTGGAGACTACACATGGGTTCCACCACTTAAAGTCTCTAATAAGCAAAGTAGTACTTTTGCATCAGTCGTCATCTCTCACCGCATATTGCCTGGTAATATTGAGGGGTGGCATTCCTTCGTTTGGTGTGAGTACTACTTCTCAACCCCTGCTTTTGTTGGTTTTCCACTTGGATGTGACCACCTGGCTAGCATTGGGTGGTCATCTCCAGTATACTAGGTGTCTTATTTCAAGATTTGCACAAGAGGGTTATACCCAGGGTTACTAAAATTCATTCCCACTGTCGTGAAGGTGCAAGCAGAAGATTTGGCTGTCACAGACCAACCAGACTTTGTTGATATTTGATCCACATGACTTGAGTGTCACCTGAATATCAGTTCCATCAGTGTTTTAGAATCCTAGGTAGCAAGCCCAACTTGATATATTCATGTGAGAATGTCTGTGATAGCCTCAAGGACTCTCCTATTTATCTTTCTTATCGATAAACAGCAAATAGTTAGATTCTGCTGGATTCCGGGACATTCTGGAATTCTAGAATTCTAGGGCTGACCAAGCTGCAAAATACCCATCAAATGCCTTTCTAATAAACCACCAGGTACCATATGATGGCTTCATCCTATAATGACTTCGTCCCTGTGATTAGACAAGCCAGTGAAACTGAATGGGTTAAAATCTGGAAAAACCAACAAATAACAAATTATATCAAATAAAACAATTACAATCCAAACAATGATCATCTCTTCACTCAGACATGAAGTAATTTTTGCCAGATTATGTATTTGGCATGTGTCACACAAACTTTTCTCCTGATGAAAGGTAATCCTCCTCAGTGTCTCAGATGCTGTTCTCAACTGACAGTAAAACATATTTTCATAGAATGTCCACTTTATGTAGACAAACAGTTTTCAGTTCACATGTACTATCATAAGACCCTCTCTCTGCAGACAATTTTAGGAGATAAATCAAACATTGATGGCATTTTTCCTTTCATTAAACTAGTGAACCTGACAAATCACATCTAATATAAACTTAAACTTGCTGACAGCAAAATAACAGGTGCACTATAGTCAAAGTAGCTTTTGTGCTGAAAATCCCCAAACACTATCTCAGCAGTTGAAGAGTCTGAAGAGGAGATCAATTCTGAACTGAAAACTCATGGAGGGTAGCTGCTAAACAAACTTTTGTGCATAAAGGTGGGATTCTAGTCCCCACTAGAAACCTCATCATTAACCTTCAAGGCTCTGGGTGCCAAGCAATTTGAGTGCATTCATCAAAGTGTACTTTGTAAAGAGTTTTTTTAATGAACAGATTTTTTGTTCTAAATATCTTTTCCCTTTTTTATAGTGTTACTAACTTGTTCACACTATAAGTAGACAAAAACTTGTCTTTTTGTTTCTTTTTCTTATTTTTCTATACAACTAACAGCCACCTGGTCACTTCTTAGCACTGCTCCTGCCTCTCTGTGGCAGGGCTGGAGGGAGGCAGGAGCAGTGCCACAGAAAGAAAAGTTATCCCTTCAGAGATAAAAGGAACAGCATGAAAAATTAAAATTTTCCTCCCGAATTAACACTGCAAATCCAGCACCTATGGACTTGCAACAACCTGATCGTGGCATCCAAACTCAAAAGAGAATGACAACAGATTTACCT
This sequence comes from Mastigoproctus giganteus, assembly GCF_048544385.1. Taxonomy (NCBI): domain Eukaryota; kingdom Metazoa; phylum Arthropoda; class Arachnida; order Uropygi; family Thelyphonidae; genus Mastigoproctus; species Mastigoproctus giganteus. The sequence goes on along the minus strand of NC_143588.1, from coordinate 20,743,815 downwards.
TAAATAGTATATAAACTTTTCTTGTACTGTGATTCACCATCGAATTAGTCACTAGGCACACTGTCACCTTTCAAATTCAAAAATGTTTAGAAAGTATAGCTGCTTTACCAAAAAATGTACAAAGACTTAAATCTGGTGACTATTAGTTTTTTTTTTTTTTTTTTTTTTATGAAACCCCAAACACGAAAGGTATCAAAACCTATAGTACTTAGTACCATGCATGGGTTGAAGGAGAAGTATGGGGGGAGGGGGGGGATGCCGGAAACTTTGCTCTAGAGACTAAACATGGGTTTCACCACTTCAAGCCTCTAATAAGCAAAGTGGTGGTATTTCACCGGTTGATGAAAGTCATCTACCACCTCCAGTTAAAAACTATCGGCTGAATATCCTGAGTTTCTCACCTAAAATGTACATAATTGGTGGAGTTCCTATCAATCTATCTCCTCATGCCATGCTTAACACTTCAAAAGTGTCATTTCTGAATGGGACCTTTTAAATGTCTCGGAGAAGCTTGTCCAAGAACTGTTGGACCAGAAAGTTAAATGAGCAAAATGAATAATGTTGAAATAAAATAAGGAGATTTGTTCCTTCATAAAAGAAAGTAAAAATAAGAATGACACCTCCTACTCATAGCATCACACTTTCTCTACTGGTCCCAGTTCAAGAATCATAGTGATCAAGTGATTCTCTGGGTGATATCTGGAGCATTTTCCAAAGCTATAGTTCTTGTTCAGTTTTAAACATTTTTCTTATATTTGCATTAACTAATAGTAAACTTAGTATAACAAATTGTAATGGTCAGAAAGGAAAACTACCTTTCTTTTTTATCCTTTTAAGACTAACACACTAACTTTTATACTGCTTGCTCACTCTAACAGGCTGCTTTTCCCTCCCCATGGTGGAGCCAACAATCTGGGAGAAATCCAATCTCCCAGGGCTGCAAGGAGATTTCATTATTATCCATCTTTGGATAATAATGAAAACATTATTATCCAAAGATGGATAATAATGTTTTCCACCTTTAGCACCAGTGACCTGAAAGCCAGCGACAAATGACACTGAACATAACTTTCCTGAACTTAAGAGGTTAAAAACTTCACCTGAAGAGGAGATGCCAACCTTTCTCATTTTGTTTGCTCTATCGGATCAGCCTCTGAGTAAATTATCACTCTTGCTTGTGCAGATGTGCATTGAGTTTTCTGCAAGTTCACCAAAAACTATATGGTGACTCCATTCCGGCGATCTCCTGGTAGAGACTACTCAATCCGAACAGTCTGTGAATGTATTAAAGCTGACAACCTTTGGCGGAAAACCAATAAAAATTACTCTCTGTAGTACAATAAATCCCTCAAAGGGAGTAATAACAAATTGGGATTTATTAACTGCATCAGAGGAGGAAATTGTTATTGAGTTGTGTGAACAAAAAGTCATCCAAGCAGGGAGAATAATAACTTGAAAAGACAGTATTGTTGTTAGCATTAGTAGTGACATATGATGCAAAAAAACAAGCTTATACAACATCAGACAAAAAAATAAAAATAAATAAATAAAATAAAATAATCATTAAAACTTTTCATTTCACCTGTCCATTCCCTCAAATAGTTTGTCTAGTTCTTCCTTGAATTTATTTAAACCAGTGGTGGGATTCAGCCGGTTTGAGCGAACCTGTTCCTAGAATTTCCTGAGTTTGCCGAACCTGTCACTAAAGGCATTTTCTCATCAAATTCCATGCGAGCTATGCTACTTTTGGTCTATTTTTGGTTTTTCTTTTTTACCTTGAAAAGGTAAAAAAGAAAAACCAAAAGGGAGTAAGGTGATGGAGAACTGGTTTTTAAAATTTATGATTCCCACCACTGATTTAAATCATCAACTTTTGCAACAACAGATGGAAGTCTGTTCCACCAATCAACCACTTGCTGGCTAAAGGCAAATTTCTGCACATCTGTTCTGTGATTGCCCTTCCGCAGTTTTAATTTATGCCCTCTTCCATGCATAGTCTGAGCAAGAGAAGAATTCCATCCACATTGAACTTGCTCAATTCATTCACTGCCTTAAACACCTGAATCCGATCACATCACAGGTACCTAGTCTACAGACATTGCACTTTGCAGAACTAAAGGTTTTCTTTGTTTTACTCACCAATCTTGTTGCCCTTCTCTACTCATTTCAGCAGCTCCATATCATTCCTAATATGAGTCCTCAATATCTTATATAAAGAGATAATCACCTCCTTATCCCTGATAGCAAAATTCCTATGTATCATTGACAAAACCCCATGTGCTGTCCTGGCAGCCTGTGTCCACTGCTCATAGAGCTTCATATCTGACTGCACAATTACTTCCCGGTATTTTTCATCTTCCATTAGCGAGTGTCGTACCACAGAGTTAATACGTTACTCTGGAGTTACTACTACCCATATGCAGTACTTTGCATTTGTTAATGTAAATTCAATTGCCATTTCTCAGACCATCTGCCTAACTTTTGTAGATCCTGTTTTGGTAGCATACCATCATTGCTATCATTAACCACCTTGTCAATCTGTGTATCATCTGCAAACATGGACATTAAGTCTGATATGCCTTCATAAATATCATTGATATATATATATTGAAAACAACAATGGGCCCAACACTGAACCCTGGGGGCACTCCACTAATAAGATTAGGCTAGGTGAAGAGGCCTCTTGTTCTGGGTTCCATACTAATAAAGTAAATGTACTGCCCAACCGGAAAACAGCAACGAAGGTTTATCGAAAACTAAAAATTGGGTAATACAGGCAAAATACAATAAAATGAAATGAGCACGGAAGCTTTTGTGACTATAGAACTGTAAAACACATAAAAATGTTACAATGGACTGAGGAATGTGCCGGACGTGGTCATGCCAGACAAACAAAGAGCTTGTACGAGGTTGGTACACATAATGCTAGGAACATTCACTGGGCAGAACCAGGTAATTGTTGCTGCCAATGCTTGTCACATTATAAGACAACTACCTCTGTGATTGAGGATTGGCATACATGAGGTGTATGCCAGTGCTTGTCACATTGTAAGACCTCTGTGATTGGGTGCATGTGCACACCTCTATTGCTATTGAGGACACTATGGCCACTGGATATATGAAGTGACTTGAGCTGCAACTGTTGATGTTAGTTGGATGGTCAATGACTTCACTATCACTCTGCAGATTTAAGTTATGCTGCATGGACCAACAGTGTTCTGCAACTGCAGAGTACTCAGAGTCAGCAGTCCTGATGGCTCTCTCATGTTCTGAAATACGGTTCTGGAGTCTCCTGGCAGTTTCCTCCCCACATAGCAGCTGCCACAATCATGGCATGTGATGTGGTATTATTCAGCCGCTTCGTAAAAAGAAGGGGATGGGTGTTTTCACCCTCGATCGTAATTTTCTATTGGGAAGCTGCAAGTACTTTATTTGGTGCACACATAGAAAGGCATTCTGAAATTCCTGAGTAATGCGGGATGTAGACAATAGAGATCATCTCGTCAGTATGGGGGGGCTATGGCGTGCGGCAAGCTCCTGAGCTTGCAAATCACATTTGTCTAAGGTACAAGCAGGATAGTCACAGTTTGTAAGGTCAGCCTTTATTTTTGAAACTTCACTGCATCTGTAGTCTGTGGAGCTGAAATGGATCCAGACACGTGTGAGTAGTGTGTGTGTGTGCAGTACTGAGTAAGTGGCTGGGGGCATGTGCTGACCTGTAGTTAGCAAACTGGCCAGCACCCATTGGTAGACTGAAGTTTTCAGACGTGAGCCTACACGTTGCACCAGAACATCCAGAAAGGATAGGGTGTTGTTTGATTCCAGTTTGATTGTAAACTGGATGAAGGGTGATAGGGAGTTAAGACCTTGTAATAACTGGACTTCTGAACCTCGGGGGATAATTGCGACAACATTGTCTACATACCGACACCAAAGGCTGACAGGGACTGGTAGGTTTAAGAATATGTAGTACTCCAGTTCTTCCATCGCAATGTTTGCTATGACGGAGTTGACTGGGGCACCCATGGCTGTGCCATGAATTTGCTTAAAGAGGGAATCGCCAAAATGACCACGCTGCAGGACAAGCACAGATTGAGAGCAGTACAAACATCCTCAACTGATAGTGAGGTTCTGTTAGGTAAGGTGGCATTGCTATTCAAAAGGTGCCTTGCACATGTGATGGCTTGTTGCACCAGAACTGATGTAAACAAGGAGACAATGTCAGAGGAGGTCTGATCTGGTCCTCGGAGATGGTCATATCTATGACAAGGTGCAAGAATTCCTCACTGTTCGAAACGTTGCAGATGGTATTTCTTACAAGGGGTGTCAACAGTTGGACAATATATTTTGAAAGCTCGTATGTTGGTGAGTTGCAGCAAGAGACAATGGGCCTTAGAGGGATGCCTGGCTTGTGTACTTTCGGAGCCCATAAAATCGAGGAAGCTGACAGCCCTTTGTGTGGAGCTGCCAACATGGTATTCAAGATCTTTTTTGATTTAAACCAGTCATTAACCAACTTACTGACCCTAGTTTCCAACTGCTCCAAGACTTTAATGGGAGGGTCATGCACTGGTTAACAAACATTGGGATTGAATAGAAGGGAGAGAGCCTCATTCAGATCGATTCATAACTATGGTACGATGTCCTTTGTCAGCAGCAGAATGATTATGGTATCTTCTCTTGTGCTGCAAGCTGATGATAGTTGAGATTAGAGCCAATGGGGCGGGCATGTTGCAGGATGGAAGCATCTTAAAGTAAATCTCAATCACAGTTTCTTTAGGAAGATGAGTCAGAGGTGCCTCTACTCCTGATGGGAGGTTTTCGTGGTAGGATGGCAAATTTCATTCCAAAAGTTAGAAGTTCGATTTGTTTACTAGATAAGCATTTACTGCTTAAGTTTAAAGACGAACTGAGAGTTACCCTCAGAGAGATTTCTGGGAGTGTTGTTCCCGGTCTGAGTGTCTCCAAGTACGCCACTGAATTTATTTTGTTGGCACAAGCAGTATACTGCAGACTCGCGGATGGCTTGCGAACATAGGTTATAGATGACATTAGAGAAGGTTAAGAAACCAAACCTTTGAGTTCCTGGATATGTCTGGATTTATTGATGGTAGCTCGTCATAGTTCTTGGCGTAAATAGCCGATCCAAATCTGCAAGGTTCTTAGGCCGAAATTGAGACAGGCATGTTTCGTTTGGCCTTGACTGAAGGGTTCCTTGTAATCAAAGCCTTTAGGGATTATACCATGAGACGAGACTTGCATCGTTGGGTGAACCGAAGGTGCTGCCTGTTCCAGGCCATTGATATGAAAGTTTTCTATAACTCCACGGGTAACGCTTTATATGCATAATGGCCATAAACAGAACAAATGAAGGTGAAGAGGCCTCTTGTTCCGGGTTTCATACTAATAAATAAATGTATTGGCCCACCGGAAAACAGTAACGAAGGTGTATTGAAAACTAAAAATTAAAAACTAAATTTTGAGACTATGGGTCTTTTCTTCAGCTGTAAAACACATTACATTGGAATGAAGAATGTACTAAAAGCTTCTGTGCTCATTTTATTTTATTTGTATTTTGCCTGTATTACCCCATTTTTAATTTTGTGTTTTCAATAAACCTTCGTTACTGTTTTCTAGTCAGACAATACATTTACATTATTAAGATTAGTTCACAATATCCATTTATTACCACTCTGTCTTCTCCCACTCAACCATCCCTTTATCCATAGCAGCAACTTGTCCTTAGTGCCACATTGCTCCAATTTGTACAGCAATCTTTTATATGCAACAGTATCAAAAGCTTTCCTGAAATCCAAGTATATGAAATCAAAATTATATTTTGCATCCAGTTCCTTTGTGACAACATTGTAGTATCCAGTAAAATTGGTCTGACAAAATTTCACCTTAACAAACTCATGCTGTGTCTGAAGTATTATTGCAGTCATGTCTAGATGATCCTGCATTACTTTTTTAACCAGTGACTCCATTCTTCCCCCCCCCCCCATGAATTGGGGTTACGTTTGCACATCTTAATAAGAAAAGCACCAGTCCCGGTGCTTTTCTTATTTTTAACTTCAAAAACTTCTCTTCCACTTTCCTCTCAGTTATTACAAAATCATTAGGTCCCTGTTAGAGTTTGATAAACTTTGGCTTCCACTTCCCTAAAGAATTTCTCATGTGTTAAGGTAGATGCAAAATACTCATACAGTTTGTCAGCAACCTGAACTGGATCATCAACAATCAAACATTGATATCAAGTGGACCAATTTGATTTCCCCCTTTCCTCCCCTTCCTTTTAATGTTTACATAAGTAAAAAAAGTAAAGTGCAGCCATTATCAACCCACTGCAGGATGGAAGCCTCCACAACAATTCATGCTGAGGGAAATGGACCATAATCTGCCACGCTGGTCCAGTGCGGGTTGGCAGATCGACCGTATTCAGCAGTCAGGGGCTTGAACCCTGGTCTATTCAAAGAGCGTGTGCTACTGCACTCCTGCTCCTGCCCACTCGGCTACGGAGGCCGTTACATAAGTAAAGGAGTCTTTGCTGTTTTTCTTTGTATCCTTTTCCAAAGATTTCTTGTAATCTGCCGTCGCTTGCCTAATCTCCCTCATGTCTTTATTACAGACTTGTTGATATCTACCGTAGGCTTAATTAATTAATTAAACTTCTTTATTGCTGCTAAGTATGGTACAAGTACTGGGAACAATAATGCTCATCATGGCAACATGGCCAGGAGTTAAAAAATGTTCTTGTGCATAATCTGGCATGACGACCAGGTCAATGGAGTTTACAATAAATCGTATTTAGCAGCCATGAGCTTGAACAACTGTCCATTCAAAAATTGTGTGCTACTGCACTCTTGCTGGTGACCACTCTGCTACATCAGGCCACAGAGACTTCTGTGTTGCCCGATAATTTATATGCATCCCAAGCAGTTTTATTCTCTGCTGTGAGTCTCATTCGTTGAACTGACATCCATTAAGCCTAATCCTTGAATATTATTTCATAGTTGGCATGAAAAGCCTAGTAGCTTCTATGATTAATTCCTTCAATGCTTTCCATTTAGAATTTGCTGATGTTAACATCATCAGTTGGTCCCACTCTGTAGAATTTAAGAGACTGTTTGAGACCACTGTACTTACCTTTACGAAAGCAAAAACCCTTGATCATAGTTACATTTTTAAGCAAATCCCACATGAATACACTGTGATCACTGCCACTTAGTATTTCTTTTAGCTGCAGATTCTTAATGCACGATTAATCACTGCTGATAATCAGATGAAGAGCATTACTCCCTTTTATTGCCTCTCTAACATGCTGCTGCAGAAAACAGTCAGCTAATTAATCCACAGAAGTCTTGCTTGTGTGTGAATGACTAACCCAAAAGTTCCAGTCTATATGCGGAAAGTTAAAATCTCTCCTTATAAGACAATGTCCCATTATATTGCCTTGTGCATTGGGGATAATTACCTCCTTATCCTTGCTAGCAATGTTCCTGTATATCATTACCAAAGCTGCAAGATATGCCCTGGCAGCCTGTATTTATTATGCAGAGAACTACATATACAACTGTAAAATTAACCATAGTCCATTTTCATTTCCCTCTACCATGAAGGTAATACCACACAGTTTGGTACATTACTCTGGGATCACTGCTAGTCATATATAGTTCCTTGCATTTGTCAATGTTAAATTTCAACTGCCATTTCTTAGTCCATCTGCTTAATTTTTCTAGATCTTGCAGGAGCTTACCCTGATTACTGTCATTAATCTCTTTGCCAATTGTTGTATCATCTGGAAACTTAGACGTTAAGCCTCAAATACTTTCATCATACAATACTAATTACAGAAAACAGCAATGTGCCTAGCACTGAATATAAGGGGGGGTCACTAATAACATTAGTCTACAAAGAGAAGTGTTCATTTTTAACTACTCTCTGTCTTCTCCCTCTGACCATATCTTTATTCAGAGCAGTAACTTTCCCTTAATGCTACACTGCTCCAATTTGTACAGCAGCCTTATGTGCAACAGTATCCAAAGCTTTCCTGAAATACAAGTATCTGATATCAGAATTATTTTTTGCATCCAGTTTCTTTTTACTGTTTCCAATCAGATTGATCAGACAAATTATCTCTTAAGAAATCCATGCTGTGACTGTAGTATAATTGCATTCCTGTGCAGATGTACTGCATTACTTCTTTAGAACCAGTGACTCCATTATTTTTCCTGAAACAAAGTTAAACTGACTGATCCATAATTACTCATGTCATCTTTTGGTTTCCTTTTGTGAATTGGGGATATATTTACACATCTCCAGTCTATAGGGACTTCCAGTGAATTCAGAGATACATGCTTCCATAATTATGGTGTAAGTTTTGCTTACTTTCTTGACTGCCTCCCTTAATATAATTTCTCTATAAGTCTCTTTGTGGGCTAATATTATTAGTGGAGTCTTTGAAGGTTTGGTGCTGAGCCCATTGTTGTTTTCTGTATTTATCAATGATAATGATGAGGGTATATCAGGCTTAATCTAAGTTCGCAGTTGATACAAACGTTGGCAGTATAATTACAATCAAGTTATCAAGTTATCAGGATGGTTAATGACAGTAATCAAGGTATGATATTGCAGCAAGGTCTAGAAAAATTAGCAGATGGACTGTGCAATCACATATGAAGTTAAACATTAATAACTGCAAGATAGATTTCTGAATTCCTAGATGCCACCCTATCTAGATCCTCTTTCTAGAAAGAGGATCTAGATAGGGTGGCATTTCTAGAAATATGATCTAGATAGAGTGGCAGGCCAGCTCATGGGGTCTTTTCAATGATATATAAGAATTTTGTTAGCAGGGATAATGAGGTGATTATCCCATTCTACAAGGCCATGTTAGGTTGCACTTTGAGTACTGCATGCTGGTCTGGAAGTTTATTTTAGGAAGGATGTAGAGCTGCTGGAACAGGTTGAGAAGGACAATGAGATTAGTGAAGGGAACAAGAGTGTTGTCATACAAAGAAAGGCTTAAATTCTACCAATTGTATCTTCTGGAGACTAGGCACCTTCAAGGAGATCTGATTCAGGTGTTGAAGGATTTGAATGCAATGAGCAAGCAGAATGTTGATGGGATTCTTTCTCTTGTTCAGGCTACACACAGAGGGGGCACAAATTCAAATTGAGGAAGGACGGTTGCAGAATAGATGTGCAGAAGTTTGCCTTTAACCAGCAGATGGTTGATTGCTGGAACAAACTTCCATCTGTTATTGTGGTAGTGGATAATTTGAAGAAATTCAGGAAAGAAGAAGACAAACTATTGTATTATTATGGATAGATGGTATGGGAAGGGATTTTTTTTTTTTTTTTGGCTGTTCTGTATAAGCTTACTTTTTGCATCATTTGCTGCTGCTACTACTAATTTTTACATCGTCATACTTGGATTTGTGTATTTTTTGATCCTTTTGATATTATACCACATGCATGACTGTTGTTTAAATTGAGCAGTGTGGCACTAGTGAAAAGTTACTACTATAATAAAGAATAATGGTTAAGTTCTTGTTTATACTCCTGCAGGACCACCAGGTCAGTGGAGTTTACAATAACTCATCAATACAAACATTAATCGTATTTAGCAGTCATGGGCTTGAACCCCTGTCCACTCAAAGAGTGTGTGCTACTGAATTCATGCTCCTGATCGCTCAGCTACTTAAGTGTTAGCAGACAAAGGATTCTTATAAATGGCTATTGGCTCTTCATGGACATATGATGAGTGCAGTTCAGAGAGGTCGGTGTTGGGCCTGTTAGGGTTTTTAATAATTATTAATGACACTGATGTGGGTATGTCAAGTTTGATGATGATAAAAAGGTGGATACAGTGGTTAATGATAGTAATCAGGGTATTTTACTTCAAGAGGATCTAAATAAATTAAGCAGATAGGCTGAAAAATGTGAATTGAGTTCTAACAGCGGTAAATGCAAAGTATAGCTTTTGGGTAAGTGGAGCCCCAGAATAGCATACCATTTGGGTACTATCAAGCTTACAGTAGTAGAGTGTTAAAAATATCTAGGGGTAATTTTACAGTCTACAATTAGATTCATTCTTGGTGCAAAGAAGCTACTAGAACAGGTCATGGGATTCTGTAAATTACAAAGAGGAACTTTTCCAGCATGGACAAAGAGCTGATTATCCCATTGTATAAGTTAATAGTCAGAGGTCTCATCTGGAATACTGCATAGAGCAGGGGTCAGTATCCTGCACCTCGTGAGCCACATGCGGCTCTTTGAACATGTAACTGCGGCTCTTCAACTTTTAGCCCACATGAAGCACAATTTGACATGGAGTTAAGAGGACTTAAAATCAAGGACATGTGGAGTGTAAGACTAAAATGCCTTAAAACTGAAATTGAGGAATTGGAGGGGCTAAAAGCTGCCCTTGCATTTCTACACAAATAGATGGTGATAGATGAGTTGAACATGCAAGACCAAATTGTGTTCAATGCGTTGAGTAGCTTATCGGACACGTATATAAATTTGAAAATATTTGCGTTTGGACTTCTTTCAGTTTTTGGTTCGATGTATTTCTGCAGGCAAATTTTCAAACATGAACTATATTAAAAATAAATCAAGAAACCGTCTGAACAATGCAAGTCTCTCAGTATGTTTAAAGATGAAAATTACGGCATACTCGCGTGATGTGGAGAGAATCGCTCGAAGTTCAGCAGAAAAAGTCACATTAATTTGTCTCTAACTGGATGTTTGTTACATTTTTTAGTATTAATAAATAATATTTCAAAAAATATATATATTTTTTAATAAAACACCAACCCACTCTATTCCATTTCTTAAAAACAATCCCCCCCTCCTCCCTGCTTGAGCTCAGGTGTGGCTCTTTGGATTCTCTCCTTTTTTTATTAGATCAAAACTGGCTCTTCACTCAAAAAAGGTTGCTGACCCCTGGCTTAGAGATTTGGAAATTTCACTTCATGAAGGATATAGATCTGTTGGAAAGGGTGTAGAGACGAGCAAAAAGATTAGTTCAGAGCATGAAAGGTTATTCTTATCAGGACAGACTAGGTTTCTGTAAATTGCAATCTCTAGAAAATAGGAACCTCTGGGGTAACCTATTTGAAGTGTATAAGGCTTTAAAAGGACTAAATAAGATAAAATCTGATGGCATAATATGCCATGAGATGAAACACACAAAGGGAATAAAACAGATGTATGGAAATTTGCAGGCAGCAGGTCATTAATTGTCATAACAAACTTTCATCTGGAAGTAGGTAGTTTTAATAAATTTAAGGAAGGTTTATACATGTTATTGGATGGAATGGCCACATGGTGTGTTTTTTTTTTTTTTTTTGCTAGTGTATTGCTGGTGATTTTACCTTGCTTCCTCGAATCACCTTGTTGCTAATACTGTTACTAATATTATTACAATTACAATTTAATGTTATTTTATTATTACAAATGGGAATAGTGCTTGATTGCAATTTTTATTTCAATATTTTTGTCAGATTTCAATCAACATGATCACTTCATCAGCATATGAATTTGATTGCATATTTTATTTTAGTAGCTCTTTAATTATTCATATGATACAGGAAAAATTCAAATATTTTCTAATGATGACAAGGCTTACGATGTGTTCCAATTTATTTTATCTCTTTATACGTTGTAATTACAGTTGGAGAAACAAAACTTTGCAATAAAATTACACAATACAATACAGTACAATAGGTGATGAAACAACAGACAATAAATTGTACTATAAAAATTTAAAAAAAACCTTCAAACTTTTTTTATATTTAAATTAATAACTATGGTGCATTTAGTATAGGGCACACTACCATGCACCTAGGAAATGTATGTGGAAGCCACAAAAGTTTAAATAAACAACTTTAATCTGGAAATTTTGTGGCAGCAGGGATTACAAAATGGAATTTTGTAATGCCTGCTGCTACAAAATTTGGTAGCAACAGGAGCTGAAATCCCACAGTGCCTTAATGGTCCAAACTCATATAAGCAGCCTGTTAGTCATTTTGTGAAACAGAGTTGACTAATAGTTTTAGTCACTCAGCTCTACAAAGTGATTTTTTGACTTTATTCACTTTGTCAATTGTCAGTCTGTTATGTTTTTTTGGTGATTGTCTGGACCTCTTTCAAAAAATTGTCTAACTTGCAAATGAAATTGTAACTATGCAAAATCTGGTCTGGACTAATTCGAAAAGTCTGGGAAAAATTATTTTGTGTTCTTTCTATCAGCTTAGTTTTAGTTCAGCATTTCTGCATGCTCTGTGGGCGCCTCCGTTGCCAGGTGGGCAGGAGTGGCAGTGCGTAGCACACGCTTCTTGATTAGACCGGGGTTCGAGCCCATGACCACCAAATACGGAGGATGTGGAAAGGTCAGGGAATGACCACCGCATATCCCCAGAGCAATATGGCCTTAGTTGCTAATGCTCCTAAAAACCAAATAACAAACAAAAACAGCATGCTCTGTGATTTTCTGTTTTGAACAAGACATGCCAAAGTAAAATCAAATTCATGCTAAATTGAGTTGGATGTGCTCAGAGATTTTAAAGCTTGGGTTCACTTATATAGTTGGGATCTGGTCATTTTGTTGTAATTGGGGCACCAGCATATTAGCTGTCAATATTATTAGTGTAAAAGCAGTTAAGAGGCTATGGGTTTACATAATAGTTGAATTTGAGTTGAATTCATCAATTACATAATTGATGAATTTGAGGTATTGCTCAAAACATCAAAGGCAGATATTGTTGGGATATCAGAGATGTGGTGTCACACAGATATAAGGAATGCAGAACTGGAATTTGAGGAGTACAACGTCTACAGAAAGGATAGACAGGATAGGAAGGGGGGAGGGGTTATGCTATTAGTTAAGAAACACATAAAAACCAAGGAAGTGAAGCCAGTCGACATCGCTGGACAGTGCAGTGTTGGTTAGTTTGATGTGACATAAGCATTGGGAGATCAAAATTGAGAGAAGGAGTGTGCTATAGGCCTAATGACTCTGATGAGTATAATAAGAAACTGTACAGAGAAATAGAGTGGGCCAGTAAATCAGAGAGTCTTATAATGGGAGATTTTAATTTCCCAGATATTGACTGGAATTTGGGGGCTGGTCACTCACACACTAGCAGGGCTTTTGTGGATTTATTGGATGATTGTTTTCTACATCAGCATGTTCGGGAGGCAACTAGAGGGAGTAATACTCTTGATTTGATTATCAGCAGTGATTCTTCATGCATTAAGAATCTGCAGATAAATGAACCACTAGGTGGCAGTGATCACAGTGTGCTGAAGTGGGATTTACTCAAAGAGGTAACTACCATTAGGGGTAAAGGGAAGGGTTATTGCTTCCGTAAAGGCGACTATGATGGACTAAGACAGTATTTAAATTCTATACAGTGGGACCAACTGATGATGTTACCAACAGCAAATTCAAAATGGGAAGCATTCAAAGAATTAATCTTGGAAGCTACTAGGCTTTACATACCAACTAAGAAATATTGTTCAAGGTTTAGGCCAAAATGGATGTCAGATGAACTAATGAGGCATATGACAGAGAAGAAAAATGCATGGGATACTTACAAATTAACACATGACACAGAAGCCTATGATAGATACAAGTTGATATGCAACCAAGTTACAAAGGAGGTTAGGCAGGCGAAGGCAGATTACGAGAAATCCTTGGCAAGGGATGCAAAGAAAAACAGCAAAGAGTTCTTTACTTATGTAAACTCTAGAAGGAAGGGGATGAATCAGATTGGTCCACTTGATATTGATGGGTCAACTGTTGATGACCCTGCTCAGGTAGCTAACAAACTAAATGAATATTTTGCATCGACATTCACACATGAGGAGTTATTCAGCGAGGGGAATGCCAGAGGTGTATTCAACTCTAGCAGTAAGCTACAGAATCTTGAAATAACTGGGAGTAAAGTGGAGGAGAAACTGTTGAAGATAAACACAAGAAAGGCACCCGGGGTGGATGGGATCTATCCAGTTATATTAAAGGAGGCAGCAAAGGAAGTAAGCAAACCCTTAGCCATAATTATGAGAGCTTCCTTGGATTCAGGGGAGGTACCCATAGACTGGAAATGTGCAAATGTGACCCCAATTCACAAAGGAGGATCAAAGGCTGACACAAGTAATTATAGACCTGTGAGTTTAACTTCTGTTCCAGGAAAATTAATGGAGGCACTGGTTAAAGAAGCACTGCAGGATCATTTAGACAAGACTTCAGTTATAGCTTGGACACAGCATGGTTTTGTTAAGGGGAAGTCTTGCCTGACCAATTTGATTGGATATTATGATGCAGTCACAAAAGAACTGGATGCAGGGAATAGCTTTGATATTATATACTTGGATCTTAGAAAGGCTTTTGATACTGTTGCACATGGAAGACTGCTACACAAATTGGAGCAGTGTGACATTGGAGGCAAATTGCTGCTATGGATAAAGGGGTGGTTGAGGGGGAGAAGACAGAGAGTGGTAATCAATGGACACTGCTCATCGTGGACTAATGTTATTAGTTGAGTCCCTCAGGGCTCAGTGTTGGGTCCATTATTGTTTTCTGTATTTATAAATGATATTGATGATGGTATATCAAGCTTAATGTCCAAGTTTGCAGACGATACAAAGGTTGGCAGGGTTGTCAATGACACTACTGACACTATGCTGCTGCATCAGGATCTGGAAAGGTTGAGCAGATGGGCTGAGAGGTGGCAAATGAAGTTTAACATTGACAAATGTAAAGTACTACACATGGGAAACAGCAACCCCAGAGCAACGTATCAACTCTGTGGTACTACACTGACAGTGGTAGAGAATGAAAGGGACTTGGGGGTGGTTGTGCAGGCAGATATGAAGTTCTCTGAGCAGTGCAGACGGGCTGCAAGAGTAGCTCATGGAGTATTGTCAATGATATACAGGAATTTTTCCAGCAGGAATAAGGAGGTGATTATTCCCTTGTATAAGGCAATGGTCAGGCCACACCTAGAGTACTGTATACAGGTCTGGATGCCTCATTTCAAGAAGGATGTAGAGCTGCTGGAACGAGTACAGAGAAGGGCAACAAGATTAGTGAATGGAACAAAGGGGTGCTCTTACGAAGAAAGGCTTAAGTTTTGCAAATTACAGTGTCTGGAGACTAGGCACCAGCGAGGTGATCTGATAGAGGTGTATAAAGCCTTGAATGGTTTGAGCATGCTCAATGCTGATGGGATTCTTCCTCTAGCTCAGAATAATCACCTGAGAGGGCATAAATTCAAATTGAGGAAAGACAGATGTAGGATAGACGTGCGGAAATTTGCCTTTAGCCAGCGGGTGGGTGGTTGGTTGGTGGAACAGACTTCCATCCCTTGTAGTGGAGGTTGATAGCCTAAATAAGTTTAAGGCTCAGCTGGACAGGTATTTTGAACGAACAGAGGGGTGAAGTGGAAGTGGGTTTTTTTTTTTTGGCTGATGCTGCATAAGCTTGCTTTCTTGCATCAAATGCCTCTACTAATGCTAATGCTAATAATGACTCAAGTCATAACATTGTTGATGATTTAAGTAACTGAATTTTGTTACTTGCTAGCTAATGTATAATTTAAAAAAATTTAAGAGGATTAATAGATTTTGGAAATTTTCACATTTCTCTAGACATCCTATAATTACTTCAACAAGAGTAGGGTATGTGATAAGTAATGAACAGGCTGTGAAAATTTATTGTGAATGAGATACTCATTGATAAAATGGTAAAATATTTATTTTTTTAATATTATTATTTAGGGTGCCCGATACATTTTTCCTTTGTCTCCAGTTAATCCTTCAGCTCCATCTTCAAATTCTTCTGCACCCCACACAAATGGCCGTAGCTCAAGTTCCATGTCTCATTACATGGGAGGACTTTTATCCAAGATCAGTTCCAAGGATGATGACAGTAAGTTAAATAAAAATTAAAACTCTGTATGACTTGTATATTATTTTAGGTATATTTCTTTTTCATATGGTGAACAGAATAAAAAGCATTATAGAAGAAATATACTTTGATGAAATTAAAAAAAATTGTTAAATAAAAGAACAATCGTTAGATATATACAGGGTGTTTCAAAAATGAGGTCAATAATTTAAAGGTGAAAAGTGCAAACTAAAATAAGCAAAAAAGTCCCAGTGAACATCGGGTAGTAAATGAACTGTTTTTGAGATAATGCACATTTTCTGTTAAGATCCACAACTGACTATGGGAGCACTCTGGGAGAATAGTCTGTATTGCTGAGACCTTGTACACGCTGGATATGGTAGAGATACAGTAATTGGTGATGTAAAATTCGCCACACACTGCAATGACTCAGTACACGCTCTTGCAGAGCAACCCTCCTTGTCGAAGTTCCTGGATTTTGTTCTTTTCTTTCTAACACCCTTTCCTTCTGGGCCTACCTGCTCATACTCCATGTGGGAAGCGTCTGTGTTCTCTAAGGCGTTGATGTACCCTGATGAATGTGCGCCTGTTGGGCTGCCTTCAGCAGGCAAATGCTTCTTGGTACAAACGTGCAGCCTCAAGTGCACTGCCATTGGCTTTTACCATACATAAAGTGTATGTCGCATACTCTTCGTTGCTGTAACCTCTTTCCATGTTGACTATCCTTTGACAAGTACTAGTATGCCTGCTATGTCTCAGAGCATTGAGAAAGGGAAAAGGGAGAGAAAGAGCATAACCTAACCTAAACAAACAAGTCAGTGGTGGATCCCAACTAGAAATGTGCAATATCTCAAAAATGATTTACTTAAGGACTAGGCTTTTTAAGGACTAGGATGATTACTAGGCTTTTTTTGCATATTGTAGTCTGTACAGTTCACCTTTAAATTATTGACCATCACTTTTGAAACACCCTGTATATACTATATTGTCAAAATTATCCTACACTCCTGGGATTTCGAAAAAATGAACCATACCTGCTATCCATATCAAGAATAGGTATAAAAGTAGTAAATTAATCAATTGATCATTAAAAAGGGTTTAGGGCTGAAAGCCCTAAAGCTGAAAGCCCTAAAGCAAAAGCTGAAAAGCTAAAAAAAAAAAAAAAAAAGAAAGAAAAAGTAGAGTAGTTAAAGCATTCAGCTTATCCACTCCCATTGGGGAATCATCTTAGGATGTCATACTACCAGTCTGCCTGCTTATGCCTGAACTGGAACCATTATGAAAAAAATGAAAATGCTAAACCATGCAACAAATATAGTAAATTCGTGCTGCAGTTAGGGTTGAACTTGGTGTTAGATGTTATATGCTCCTATATACCAATTCACCTAATAAAATAAAATAAAATATAAAATAAGAAAAGAAAATAATTTTTATTTTTGTTTTTTAGGTGACTTGTACATAAGAGCAGAATTGCAGCTTGCAAAGTTAAACCTTAACTGCAGCAGGAATTTGCTGTATTTGTCACTTCTTTAGTGTTTTCTTGTTTCAAAGTCTTAAGTCATATTTCCACCTTGGTCTCTATAGCTGAATTAAAACTGTAACACCTTAGATCAGTGGTACCACATAGTTGGTACTTTAATCTGGAATTACTGCTATAAACTATGTGGTACTATTCATCTAAGATGTTGCAGTTATCTTGTGATAATATCAGCATATATTTGCTCATATGGTGACATTATCACAAATGACAATGTTTTAGTGTTACTACAGCCAGGAAATGTTTGGGTAGACTACAAAAATTGACAGAAAGATCAGAGGGTGCTTAGATGAGTAGTGCACAAATGTGATCTGTCCTCATTGATAACCCTTGTTGTAAAACCTCACAAATTCAGATTGCCTTCTTTCTTCTGTTGGTATGTTATTTATGTCAAATAGAGAATTTTCCTAAACAAAAAAATTTAACGATACAATTCTGAAATTCTTGGTTTTACAATCACTTTGTAAGAGAAGTAAAATCATAACAAGGAAAATTTAAATGTGACTGGAAACAGTAAGACTTTTTTATTGTTAGATGACGTCCCCATATATTCTTATGATGAAATTTTATCAAGTGAGGATGGTAATATCAAATGCCCTTTCTTACCCATAACTCATATGGATCCTGGAGTCATGCTGATCTGCAAACATTTATATCAGGAAACAGTTGACGAGTATTTGTTTTGTTTTTGCAGTACTAGCAAAGGCAATGGCCGATATTAAAATTTATAACATAAAATTTGTTATTTGCAATTGAAGGGAAAATTAAAATTAATAAGTAAAACAAATACAACAGGAAGTGCATGGAGAAAACTGTTAAAGGATGATCTTATTTATTTAGATAGGCCCTGTAAGTAGTGTTACATTTTGACATATGCACACATGTATGTGTATATGTTAAAATGTGCTGCACTACAGTGTAAAAATGGATATTATTTTGGAAATCTAATTATGTGTGTGTATACTGCATATGAAAAAAAATAAATAAAAATGATAAAAAATTTTAAATTACTAAGAAGACATCATCTCCTTAACAATGTATTTTTTTTTAATATCATTAACTAGAAATATTTACAGAAAGAAAGAAAGGAAATAGAAAGAAAACATGCAAGAAAGTAAAGCAGTGACATCTGTGCACGCACACGCACGCACGCGCACACACACACACACACACACACACACACACACACACACACACACACACACACACACACACACACACACCATTAAAACACTAATTGTAATAAGTGGACTACACTTTTTTGAAGTTCTGTATTTCATCATTGGTTGCCATGCTACCAATGATGAAATACAGGGTGATTCACTACCAGTGCGACAAACTTGCAGGAGGTGTAGGGGGGGGGCACAAAGACGAATCGGAATCACATAGCATTGCTGGGTCCGAAATGCCTTCGTCATGCGGTAGAGGACATTGAACGGGAAGTCGTGTGAACAGCAATCCCGCTGGAAGTCAGCATTTGTGAACCGGTTCCCGAGGCAGTATGATGGATGAGTATTCAAACGTTGAACTGGCCAACATGCACCTTGCATATGGAGCTGTGGACTGTAATGTGCGTGCCGCTCTGCGCTTGCACCAGGAACGTTTCCCGCACAGGCGTGCTCCTCATCATACGATTTTAATCGTATGAAGAGAAGGTTACCTGAGACTGGTTGTTTCACGAGAGGTACCATGAATCGAGAGCGAACGACGAGGACGCCAGACAATGAGGAGAATGTCCTACGTCTTGCAGACGGCAATCCGAGTACAAGTACTTGAGCGATAGGCCAACGATTGGGTATTTCCCAAACCACTGTATGGAGGACACTGTCAACAAACCAAATGAGTTCATACCATCTGCAATGTGTCCAATCATTGGAGCCTGCGGATTATCCACTCTGGAGGACTTTTGCTACTTCGTTTCTTAAACAGAAATGGTTCGCAAATGCTGACTTCCAGCGGGATCGCTGTTCATGCAACCTCCTGTTCAACGTCCTCTACCACATGATGAAGGCATTTCGGACCCTGCAATGCTATGTGATTCCGATTCGTCTTTGTGCCCCCTACACCTCCTGCAAGTTTGTCGCACTGGTAGTGAATTACCCTGTATATGAATTATAATATGTAGGAGATTACATGTTATAATACCCTCTATTTTCTCATGCATGCATGCACAGTGCGAATCTAATCCTGATTTTATTTATTTTTATTTTATTGTTTATGAAAACCCCAAACAAAAAGGGTATTAGAACCTATAGTACTTAATACCATGCGTGGGCTGAAGGTTGAGAAAACAGAAGATACTTGTTGGCAATAGATATAAGGAATGCAGAATTGGAATTTGGGGAGTACAATGTGTACAGAAAGGATAGACAGGACAGGAAGGGAGGAGGGGTTATGCTATTAGTTAAGAAACACATAAAATCCAAGGAAGTGAAGCCAGTTGACATCGCTGGACAGTGCAGTGTAGAGTTAGTCTGGTGTGACATAAGCATTGGGAGATCAAAAGAGTAGGAGACTGGCAGAATTACTTAACAAGTACAGGTCACCGTTGAAAAAAAACCGTGAATTAGGGTTGAATTTAAAAGTGTGTGCAATTCTGCCCAGACACGATCGGAGGGAGTATATCATTAGAGCCTTGTCGATCAATTCGGCCCTGGAAAGATAGTACAAGGCTCAAGGGGTAGAATTTTTTCAGCCTGGTCTGTACTTGTTAACAGAAGGGACTGCTTCTACAGGGATGGGATACACTTAAATAGAAAGGGTGCAAGAATATTTGCTGATGCTATTGAGGCAGTGTTAGGTGGGTCGGAAAACTTCTAGATTGGGGGGATACAAGAATTAATAGATTAACAGTAGCCACTGGCGAAGGTCAAAGTGATTCTTGCACTGCTTCTATTGGAATGGGCAGAAGCCTGGAAAACAAGATGCAGGATATTTCAGAGACTGTTGGGAGTCATTGCAGTACAAGTAAACACATGGGTTGTGTTAGGGTAGCTAAGAAAAAGAACAGGTGCATATATATATTACATGCACACAAATGCTAGGAGTTTGGTAAATAAATTTGATGAATTTGAGGTATTGCTCAAAGCATCAAAGGTGGATATTGTTGGGATATCAGAGACGTGGTGTCTCACAGATATAAGGAATGCAGAACTTGAATTTGGGGAGTACAACATCTACAGAAAGGATAGACAGGATAGGAAGGGAGGAGGGGTTATGCTATTAGTTAAGAAACACATAAAATCCAAGGAAGTGAAGCCAGTCGATATCGCTGGACAGTGCAGTGTCGAGTCAGTTTGGTGTGACATAGGCACTGGGAGATCAAAATTGAGAGTAGGAGTCTGCTATAGGCCTAATGACTCTGATGAGTATAATAAGAAACTGTACAGGGAAATAGAGTGGGCCAGTAAATCAGAGGGTCTTATAATGGGGGATTATAATTTCCCGGATATTGACTGGAATTTTTGGGTTGGTCACTCACACTAGCAAGGCTTTTGTGGATTTATTGGATGATTGTTTTCTACATCAGCATGTTCGGGAGGCAACTACAGAGAGTAATATTCTTGATTTGATTATCAG
This sequence comes from Mastigoproctus giganteus, assembly GCF_048544385.1. Classification (NCBI taxonomy): domain Eukaryota; kingdom Metazoa; phylum Arthropoda; class Arachnida; order Uropygi; family Thelyphonidae; genus Mastigoproctus; species Mastigoproctus giganteus. The sequence continues at coordinate 20,722,780 of NC_143588.1, read as the reverse complement.
TAGTGATTCTTCATGCATTAAGAATCGTCAGATTGAGGAACCACTAGGTGGCAGTTATCACAGTGTGCTGAAGTGGGAGTTACTCAAAGAGGTAACTACCATCAGGGCTAAAGGGAAGGGTTATTACTTTCGTGGAGGCGACTATGATGGTCTTAGACAGTATTTAAATTCTATACAGTGAGGCCAACTGATGATGTTACCAACAGCAAATTCAAAATGGGAAGCAATCAAAGAAATTATCTTTGAAGCTACTAGGCTTTACATACCAACTAAGAAATATTGTTCAAGGTTTAGCCCTAAATGGATGTCAGATGAAATAATGAGACATATGGCAGAGAAGAAAAATGCATGGGATACATATAAATTAACATGTGACACAGAAGCCTATGATAGATATAATTTCATCATGGTATATAAAGCATAAAAAGGAGGTTAGGCAAGCGAAGACAGATTATGAGAAATCTTTGGCAAGGGATGCAAAGAAAAACAGCAAAGAGTTCTTTACTTACGTAAACTCTACAAGGAAGGGAATGATGAATCAGATTGTTCCACATGAGATTGATGGTTCAACTGTAGATGCTCAGGTAGTTAACAAACTAAATGAATATTTTGCATCGACATTCACACATGAGGAGTTATTCAGCGAGGGGAATGCCAGAGGTGTATTCAACTCTAGCAGTTAACTAGATAGATATTCTTGTAATAACTGAGAGTAAAGTGAAGGAGAAATTGTTGAAGATAAACACAAGAAAGGCACCTGGGGTGGATGGGATCTATTCAGTTATATTAAAGGAGGCAGCAAAGTAAGTAAGCAAACCCTTAGCCATAATTATGAGAGCTTCCTTGGACTCACGGGAGGTTCCCATAGACTGGAGATGTACAAATGTGACCCCAATTCACAAAGGAGGATCAAAGGCTGACACAAGTAATTATAGACCTGTGAGTTTAACTTCTGTTCCAGGAAAATTAATGGAGGCACTGGTTAAAGAAGCACTGCAGGATCATCTAGACAAGACTTCAGTTATAGCTCGGACACAGCATGGTTTTGTTAAGGGAAAGTCTTGCCTGACCAATTTGATTGGATATTATGATGCAGTCACAAAAGAACTGGATGCAGGGAATAACTTTGATATTATATACTTGGATCTTAGAAAAGCTTTTGACACTGTTGCACATGGAAGACTGCTGCACAAATTGGAGCACTGTGGCACTGGAGTCAAATTGCTGCTATGGATAAAGGGGTGGTTGAGGGGGAGAAGACAGAGAGTGGTAATCAATAGACACTGCTCATCGTGGACTAATGTTATTAGTGGAGCTCCTCAGGGTTCAGTGTTGGGTCCATTATTGTTTTCTGTATTTATAAATAATATTGATGATGGTATATCAAGCTGAATGTCCAAGTTTGCAGACGACACAAAGGATGGCAGGGTTGCTAATGACACTAATGACAGTACACTGCTGCAACAGGATCTAGAAAAGTTGAGCAGATGAGCTGAGAGGTTGAAAATGAAGTTTAACATTGACAAATGTAATTACTACATATGGGAATCAGTAATCTCAGAGTAACGTATCAACTCTGTGGTACCAAATTGACAGAGGTAGAAAATAAAAAGGACCTGAAGGTAATTCTGCAGGCAGATATAAAGTTTTCCGAGCAGTGCAGACGGTCTGCAAGAGTAGCTCATGGTATCTTGTCAATGATATACAGGAATTTTTCTACCAGGGATAAGGAGGTAATTATCCCCTTGTATAAGGCAATGGTCAGGCCACACCTTTAGTACTGTATACAGGTCTGGAGGCCTCATTTCAAGAAGGATGTAGAGCTGCTGGAACGAGTACAGAGAAGGGCAACAAAATTAAGGAATGGAACAAAGGGTTGCTCTTACGAAGAAAGGCTTAAGATTTGCAAATTATATTGATGATAATATTGATACAAATGATATTGATGATGGTATATCAGGTTTGCAGACAATATGAAGGTTGGTAGAGTTGTTAAGGACACTACTGATGCTATGCTGCTGCAACAGGATCTGGAAAGGTTGAGCAGATGGGCTGAGAGGTGGCAAATGAAGTTTAACATTGACAATTGTAAAGTACTACATATGGGAAAGAGCTACCCAAGAGCAACATATCAACTCGGTGGTACTACACTGATAGTGGTATAGAATGAAAAGGACCTGGAGTAATTGTGCAGGCAGATATGAAGTTCTCTGATCAGTGCAGACGGGCTGCAAGAGTAGCTCATGGTTTCTTATCAATGATATACAGGAATTTTTCCAGCAGGGATAAGGAGGTGATTATTCCCTTGTATAAGGCAATGGTTAGGCCACACCTTAAGTACTGTATACAGGTCTGGAGGCCTCATTTCAAGAAGGATGTAGAGCTGCTGGAACGAGTACAGAGAAGGGCAACAAGATTAGTGAATGGAACAAAGGGTTGCTCTTACGAAGAAAGGCTTAAATTTTGCAAATTACAGTGTCTGGAGACCAGGCACCGGCAAGATGATCTGATAGAGGTGCATAAAGCTTTGAATGGTTTGAGCATGCTCAATGCCGATGGGATTCTTCCTCTTACTCTTAATAATCACCTTGAGGGCATAAATTCAAATTGAGGAAAGGCAGACGTAGGATCGCATCAGCCATATAAAAAAAAAAATAAAACCACTCCCATTTCACCCCTCCATTTGTCCAAAATACTTGTCCAGCTGAGCCTTAAATTTATTTAGGCTATCAACTTCCACAACAATGGATGGAAGTCTGTTCCACCAACCAACTGTCCGCTTGCTAAAGGCAAATTTACACACATCTATCCTACATCTGTCTTTCCTCAATTTGAATTTATGCCCTCTCAGGTGATTATTCTGAGCAAGAGGAAGAATCCCATCAGCATTGAGCATGCTCAAACCATTCAAGGCTATGTACACCTCTTTCAGATCACCTTCCCAGTGCCTAGCCTCCAGACACTGTAATTTGCAAAACTTAAACCTTTTTCGTAAGGCAACCCTTTGTTCCATTCACTAATCTTGTTGCCCTTCTCTTTACTCGTTCCAGTAGCTCTACATCTTTCTTGAAATGAGACCTCCACATCTGTATACAGTACTCAAGGTGTTGCCTGACCATTGCCTTATACAAGGGAATAATCACATCCCTATCCCTGCTAGAAAAATTTCTGTATATCCTTGACAAGACACCATGAGCTACTCTTGCAGCCCATCTGCACTGCTCAGAGAACTTCATATCTGACGGCACAATTACCCCCAGGTCCTTTTCATTGTCTATGTCAGCGTAGTAGTACAGAGTTGATGTGTTGCTCGGGGGTTACTGTTTCCAATATGTAGTACTTTACATTTGTCAATGTTAAACTTCATTTGCCACCTCTCAGCCCATCTGCTGAACTTTTCCAGATCCTGTTTCAGCAGCATAGCAGCAGAGTGACCTTAAAAACCCTTCCAACCTTTGTATCGTCTGCAAACTTGGACATTAAGCTCAGGAGCGGGAGTGCTGTAGCACACCCTCTTTGAGTAGACTGAGGTTCAAGCCCCTGACTGCTGTATACAGTCGATCTGCCAACCCACACTGGACTAGTGTGGCAGATTATGGTCCAATTTCCTCAGCATGAATTGTTGAGGAGGCTTCTATCCTGCACTGGGTGGATAATGGCTGTACCTTACCTTTTTTTTTTTTTTTTACCATCATCAATATCATTTATTAATAAAGAAAACAACAATGGACCCAACACTGAACCCTGAGGAACTCCACTAATAACATTGGTCCACGATGAGCAGTGTCCATTGATTACCACTCTCTGTCTTCTCCCCCTCAACCATCCCTTTATCCATAGGAGCAGTTTGCCTCCAATGCCACACTGCTCCAATTTGTGAAACAATCTTCAATGTGCAACAGTATCAAAAGCCTTTCTAAGATCCAAATATATAAATCCAAATCAAAGTTATTCCCTGCATCCAGTTCTTTTGTGACTGCATCATAATATCCAATCAAATTGGTCAGGCAAGACTTTCCCTTAAAAAAACCATGCTGTGTCCTAGCTATAACTGAAGTCTTGTGTAGATGATCCTGTAGTGCTTCTTTAACCAGTGCGTCCATTAATTTTCCCTGAGCAGAAGTTAAACTCACAGATCTATAATTACTTGTGCCAGCCTTTGATCCTCCTTTGTGAATTGGGTCACATTTGCACATGTCCAGTCTATGGGTACCTCCCCTTACTCCATAGAAGCTCTCATAATTATGGCTAAGGGTTTGCTTTCTTCCTTTGCTGCCTCCTTTAATATAACTGGATATATCCCATCCACTCTGGGTGCCTTATTTATTTATCCTCAACAATTTCTCCTCCACTTTCCTCTCAGTTATTACAAAATCATGCAGCTGACTGTCAGAGTTTACTTCGCCTCTGGCATTCGCCTTCCTAAATAACTCCTCATGTTTGAATGTAGATGCAAAATACTTGTTTAGTTTTGTTAGCCACCTGCACAAGATCCTCAACTGTTGAACCATCAATATCCAGTGGACCAATCTGATTTATCCCTTTCCTTCTAGAGTTTACTTTACTCTTTGCTGTTTTCTTCTAGTAAAGAGAAAACAGTAAAGAACTCTTTTCTGTTTTTCTTTGCACCCTTTGCCAAGGATTTCTCATAATCTGCCTTTGCCTGCCAAATCTCCTTTGTGACTTGGTTACAGACCAGCTTATATCTATCATAGGCTTCCATGTCACCCATTAATTTATATATATCCCATGCATTTTTCTTCTATGCTGTATTGTCTCATTAGTTCATCTGACATCCATTTAGGCCTAAACCTTGGACAGTATTTCTTATTTGGTATGTAAAGCCTAGTAGCTTTCAAGAGAAGTTCTTTGAATGCTTCCCATTTTGAATTTGCTGTTGGTAACATCATCAGTTGGTCTCACTCAATAGAATTTAAATACTGTCTTATTATGTGTATTATTTACTAATGATATTAAGAGTAGGAGACCGGCGTAATTACTTAGCAAGTACAGGTCACTGTTGAAAAAAAGCCGTGAATTAGGGTTGAACTTGAAAGTGTCTGCAATTCTGCCCAGACACGATAGGAGGGAGTATATGATGAGAGCCTTGTCGATCAATTCGGCCCTGGAGGGATTGTGCAAGGCTCAAGGGGTAGAATTTTTTTCAGCCTGGACTGTACTTGTTAACAGGAGAGATTGCTTCTACAGGGATGGGATACACTTAAATAGAAAGGGTGCAAGAATTTTTGCTGATGCTGTCGAGGCAGTGTTAGGTGGGTCGGAAAACTGCTAGTTGGGGGGGATACAAGGACTAATAGATTAACAGTAGCCAGTGGCAGAGGTGGAAGTGATTCTTGCACTGCTTCTATTGAAATGAGCAGAAGTCTGAAAAACAAGATGCAGGATATTTCAGAGACTGCTGGTAGTCATTGCGGTACAAATAAACACATGGGTTGTGTTAGAGTAGCTAAGAATAGAAACAGGTGCATGTATACCTGCGTGTACACCAATGCTAGGAGTTTGGTAAATAAATTTGATGAATTTGAGGTATTGCTCAAAACATCAAAGGCAGATATTGTTGGGATATCAGAGACGTGGTGTCACACAGATATAAGTAATGTGGAACTGGAATTTGGGGAATACAATGTGTATAGAAAGGATAGACAGGACAGGAGGGGAGGAGGGGTTATGCTATTAATTAAGAAACACATAAAGTCCAAGGAAGTGAAGCCAGTCGACATCGATGGACAGGGCAGTGTCGAGTCAGTTTGGTGTGACATAAGCATAGGGAAATCAAAATTGAGAGTAGGAGTGTGCTATAGGCCTAATGACTCTGATGAGTATAATAAGATATTGTACAGGGAAATAGAGTGGGCCAGTAAATCAGAGAGTCTTATAATGGGGGACTTTAATTTCCCAGATATTGACTGGAATTTGTGGGTTGGTCACTCGCACACTAGCAAGGCTTTTGTGGATTTATTGGATGATTGTTTTCTACATCAGCATGTTCGTGAGGCAACAAGAGGGAGCAATACTCTTGATCTGATTATCAGTAGTGATTCTTCATGCATTAAGAACCTGCAGAAAAATGAACCACTAGGTGGCAGTGATCACAGTGTGTTGAAGTGGGATTTACTCAAGGAGGTAACTACCATCAGAGGTAAAGGGAAGGGTTTTTGTTTTCGTAAAGGCGACTATGATGGTCTGAGACAGTATTTAAATTCTATACAGTGGGACCAACTGATGATGTTACCAACAGCAAACTCAAAATGGGAAGCATTCAAGGAACTAATCTTGGAGGCTACCAGGCTTTACATACCAACTAAGAAATATTGTTCAAGGTTTAGGCCTAAATGGTTGTCAGATGAACTAATGAGACATGTGGCAGAGAAGAAAAATGCATGGGATACATACAAATTAATGGGTGACATGGAAGCCTATGATAGATATAAGTTGGTCTGTAACCAAGTCACAAAGGAGATTAGGCAGGCAAAGGCAGACTATGAAAAATCCTTGGCAAAGGATGCAAAGAAAAACAGAAAAGAGTTCTTTACATACTTGAACTCGAAAAGGAAAGGGATGAATCAGATTGGTCCACTGGATATTGATGGTTCAACAGTTGAGGATCCTGCTCAGGTGGCTAACAATCTAAACGAGTATTTTGCATCTACATTCACGTATGAGGAGTTATTCAGGAAGGAGAATGATGCAGGTAAAGTAAACATTGGCAGTGAGCTGGATGATTTTGTAATAACTGAGAGGAAAGTGGAGGAGAGATTGTTGAGGATAAACATAAAAAAGGCACCTGGGGTGGATGGGATCTATCCAGTTATATTAAAGGAGGCAGCAAAGGAAGTAAGCAAACCCCTAGCCATAATTATGAGAGCTTCTTTGGACTCAGGGGAGGTACCCATAGACTGGAGATGTGCAAATGTAACCCCAATTCACAAAGGAGGATCAAAGGCTGACACAAGGAATTATAGACCTGTTAGTTTAACTTCTGTTCCAAGTAAATTAATGGAGGCACTGGTTAAAGAAGCACTGCAGGATCATCTAGACAAGAATTCAGTTATAGCTCAGACGCAGCATGGTTTTGTTAAGGGCAGGTCTTGCCTGACCAATTTGATTGGATACTATGATGTAGTCACAAAAGAACTGGATGCAGGGAATAACTTTGATACTATATATTTGGATCTTAGAAAGGCTTTTGATACTGTTGCACATGGAAGACTGCTGCACAAATTGGAGCAGTGTGGCGTTGGAGGCAAATTGCTGCTATGGATAAGGGGACGGTTGAGTGGCAGAAGACAGAGAGTGGTAATCAATGGACACTGCTCAACGTGGACTAATGTTATTAGTGGAGTTCCTCAAGGTTCAGTGTTGGGTCCGTTGTTATTTTCGGTGTTTATGAATGATATTGATGATGGGATATCAAGTTTAATGTCCAAGTTTGCAGATGATACAAAGGTTGGCAGGGTCGTTAAGGACAATACTGACGCTATGCTGCTGCAACAGGATCTGGAAAGGTTGAACAGATGGGCTGAGAGGTGGCAAATGAGGGTTAACCTCGACAAATGTAAAGTGCTGCATATGGGAAACAGTAACCCCAGAGCAACGTATCAACTCTGCGGTACTATACTGACAGTGGTGGAGAATGAAAAGGACCTGGGGGTAATTCTGCAGGCAGATATGAAGTTCTCTGAGCAGTGCAGACGAGCTGCAAGAGTAGCTCATGGTGTCTTGTCAATGATATACAGGAATTTTTCTAGCAGGGATAAGGAGGTGATTATTCCCTTGTATAAGGCAATGGTAAGGCCACATCTTGAGTACTGTATACAGGTCTGGAGGCCTCATTTCAAGAAGGATGTAGAGCTGCTGGAACGGGTACAGAGAATTGCAACAAGATTAGTAAATGGAACAAAGGGTTGCTCTTACGAAGAAAGGCTTAAGTTTTGCAAATTACAGAGTTTGGAGACTAGGCACCGGCGAGGTGATCTGATAGAGGTGTATAAGGCTTTGAATGGTTTGAGCATGCTCAATGCCAATGGGATTCTTCATCTTTCTCAGAATAATCACCTCAGAGGGCATAAATTCAAATTGAGGAAGGACGGATGTCGGATAGATGTGCGGAAATTTGCCTTTGGCCAGCGGGTGGTTGGTTGGTGGAGCCGACTTCCATCACTTGTTGTTGAAGTTGATAGCCTAAACAAATTTAAAGCTCAACTGGACAGGTATTTCGAACGAACGGAGGGGTGAAATGGGAGTGGGTTTTTTTTTTTTTTTTTTTTGGCTGATGCTGAATAAGCTTGCTTTCTTGCATCATATGCCTCTGCTAATGCTAATGCTAATGCTGTCTCAGACCATCATAGTCGCCTTTATGAAAGCAAAAACCCTTCCCTTTACCCCTGATGGTAGTTACCTCTTTGAGTAAATCCCACTTCAGCACACTGTGATCACTGCCGCTGAGTGGTTCCTTTATCTGCAGATTCTTAATGCATGAAGAATCACTACTGATAATCAAATCAAGAGTATTACTCAATCCAGTTGCCTCCCTAACATGCTGATGTAGAAAACAATCATCCAATAAATCGAAAAAAGCCTTGCTAGTGTGTGGGTGACCAAACCCACAAATTCCAGTCAATATCTGGGAAATTAAAATCCCCCATTATAAGACTCTCTGATTTACTGGCCCACTCTATTTCCCTGTACAGTTTCTTATTATACTCATCAGAGTCATTAGGCCTATAGCACACTCCTACTCTCAATTTTGATCTCCCAATGCTTATGTCACACTAGACTGACTCGACACTGCACTGTCCAGCGATGTCGACTGGCTTCACTTTCTTGGATTTGATGTGTTACTTAACTAATAGCATAACCCCTCCTCCCTTCCTATCCTGTCTATCCATTCTGTACACATTGAACTCCCCAAATTCCAGTTCTGCATTCCTTATATCTGTGTGACACCACATTTCTGATAACACAACAATATCTGCCTTTGATGTTTTGAGCAATACCTGAAATTCATCAAATTTATTTACCAAACTCCTAGCATTGGTGTACACGTAAGTATACATCCACCTGTTCCTATTCTTAGCTACCCTAACATTTTCTGATGGAATGAGTTTTAAAGTTGGATATAATGTCTTGATCTAATGACTTGAAAGAAAGAAGTTGTATTAACCTAGTACAATCATCCAATGTGGTTACAAAGGGACTGGATGCAAAAAATAATTTTGATATCATATATTTGGATTTCAGTAAAGCTTTTGACAATGTTGCGCAGGGAAGACTATTGTAGAAATTGGAGCAGAATGGTATTAAGGGTAAGTTTCTACAATGGATAAAAGGATGGTTAAGTGCGAGAAGACAGACGGTGGTAATCAATGGGTGCTGCTCTTCATTAATAGTGGAGTCCCACAGGGTTCAGTGTTGGATCCACTGTTGTTTTGTATATTTATCAGTGATATTGATGAAGGTATATCAGGCTTAATGTCGAAGTTTGCAGATGATACAAAGGTTGGCAGGGTTGTTAATGACAGTAATGTCAGTGTGCTACTGCAACAGGATCTAGATAATTTGGGCAGATGGGCTAAGAAGTGGCAACTGAAGTTTAACCTTGAGAAATGCAAAGTACTGCATATGGGTAGAAATAACCCCAGAGAAACGTACCAACTGTGTGGTACTACACTTAAGGTGGTAGAAAATGAAAAAGACCTGGGAGTAATTGTGCGGTCAGATATGAAGTTTTCTGAGCAATGCAGACAGGCTGCCAGGGCAGGTCATGGGGTTTTGTTAATGATATACAGGAATTTTGCTAGCAGGGAAAAGGAGGTGATTGTCCTTCTGTAGAAGGAATGGTCAGGCCACACCTTGAGTACTGCATACAGGTCTGGAGGCCTCATTTTAGGAAGGATGTAGATTTGCTTGAGCGTGTACAGAGAAGGGCAACAAGATTGGTGAGGGGAATGAAGGGATCCTCTTACCAAGAGAGGCTTAAGTTCTGCAAATTGCAGTTGCTGGAGACTAGACACCTGCACGGTGATCTGATTGAGGTGTATACTATCGTGTCTGGGCAGAATTGCAGACACTTTCAAGTTCAACCCTAATTCACGGCTTTTTTTCAACAGTGACCTGTACTTGCTAAGTAATTCCGCCGGTCTCCTACTCTTAATATCATTAGTGCCAACGTGTACAACTATATCACCTTTTGTGCCCTTAAAAGATGATATCCGCTCTACAACGTCATCAACCTTTGCCCCTGGCAGACATACCCTGGTCCTATTCCACCTATCCTTTTTACAAAGCATGTTCCCCGTTTCCCTGACAATAGAGTCACCAACAACTACTAGTTCCTGTGGGACCAGCGCATTCTGCCTAGGGGGCTGCTTCTGTGTTGCCTGATGATCAAGTGCAAGCTCTGGTGTTGATGTGGGCAGCTGAGAGCTTGATGGGCCCTCAATTTATCTCCTTCGAGGGCATCCACCCTGTCCTTCATGGTCTCATAAAGGCCCATAACAACGCTGAGTTGTCGCCTGATTTCCTTGCACTCCTTACATCGTGCACACACAAAGACATCCCCCTTGGCAGTATCATGTCCCGTACCCGACTGCTCCGCAAACATCAAGCAAACAGTGCATTTTAATAGACTGTGATTCAGAGGGCAACTGCCCCCTTCAGTTCTCCCCTGAACCACAGCACTCCCATTAGCTTGAGCCTTTTGCTTTGCTGCTCTGGTCAGAGTCATGATTCCAATTTAATTCAATAAAATTTAAAACAAAAATTAAATCCTTAAGTTATATCCCAAACAGTTATGTTATATATATATATATATATATATATATATATATATATATATATATTTTTTTTTTTTTGAGTACTGTATACAGGTCTGGAGGCCTCATTTCAAGAAGGATGTAGAGCTGCTGGAACGGGTACAGAGAATTGCAACAAGATTAGTGAATGGAACAAAGGGTTGCTCTTACGAAGAAAGGCTTAAGTTTTGCAAATTACAGTGTCTGGAGACTAGGCATCGGCGAGGTGATCTGATAGAGGTGTAAGGCTTTGAATGGCTTGAGCATGCTCAATGCCGATGGGATTCTTCCTCTTGCTCAGAATAATCACCTGAGAGGGCATAAATTCAAATTGAGGAAGGACGGATGTCGGATAGATGTGTGGAAATTTGCCTTTAGCCAGCGGGCAGTTGGGTTGTGGAATAGACTTCCATCACTTGTTGTTGAAGTTGATAGCCTAAACAAATTTAAGGCTCAGCTGGACAGCTATTTTGAACGAACGGAGGGGTGAAATGGGAGTAGTGGTTGTGTTTTTTTTTTTTTTTTGGCTGATGCTGAATAAGCTTGCTTTCTTGCATCATGTGCCTCTAGTAATGCTAATGCTAATGCTAATAAGGTCTTGAATGGGTTGAGCATGCTGAATTCTGATGGGATCCTTCCACTTGTTCAGATTACGAACCTAAGGGGGCATAAGTTCAAATTAAGAAAGGACAGATGCAGAATAGATGTGTGGAAATTTGCCTTTAGCCAGCAGGTGGTTAATTGCTGGAACAAACTTCAACTTCCACATCTTCAACGTATCAACTTCCACATCTGTCGTTGTGGAAGTTGATACGTTGAATAAAATTAAGGAGGAACTGGACAGGCATTTGGAGGGAATGGTGTGATTTTTATTTTTTTTTTTGGCTGATGCTGCATAAGCTCATACGCTTGCTTTCTTGCATCACATACAACTACTACTACTACTACTAACTGTGGCGGTAGGAACATAACTTCAATGTTTGGATGGCCTGGCGTGCTATACAATAATAATAAAACTTTGGAATGTAGATTTTTCCACAAGTTCAGTTGCATAGAAGGTAACATGGGGATTTCCCAACAAAATAAAATACAGTTATTTGTCAATAATTTTTTTTTGGCTAGTGAGTCAACAGCTGGGATTCAAAAAGAGTGGAAATATTGAAAAATTTACATCCAACACAATAGCAGGGGTTTCAACCCACAAAAGCTGAAAAATACCTTGTTATGTGAGGTTTACCAAAATTCTCTAACCCTGTAAGAGCAAATCCGTGTAGTAGTAGTAGTAGTAGTAGTAGTGGCATGTGATGCAAGAAAGCAACTGTATGAGCTTATGCAGCATCAGCCAAAAAAAAAAAAAAAAAAAAAAAAATCACACCATTCCCTCCAAATGCCTGTCCAGTTTCTCCTTAAATTTATTTAACCTATCAACTTCCACAACGACAGATGGAAGTTTGTTCCAGCAATTAACCACCCGCTGGCTAAAGGCAAATTTCTGCACATCTATTCTACATCTGTCCTTTCTTAATTTGAACTTATGTCCCCGTAGGTTGGTAATCTGAACAAGTGGAAGGATCCCATCTGAATTCAGCGTGCTCAACCCATTCAAGGCCTTATACACCTCAATCAGATCACCGTGCAGGTGCCTAGTCTCCAGCCACTGCAATTTGCAGAACTTAAGCCTCTCTTGGTAAGAGAATCCCTTCATTCCCCTCACCAATCGTGTTGCCCTTCTCTGTACACGCTCAAGCAAATCTACATCCTTCCTAAAATGAGGCCTCCAGACCTGTACGTTACTCAAGGCGTGGCCTGACTATTGCCTTATACAGAGGGACGATCACCTCCTTTTCCCTGCTAGCAAAATTCCTATATATCATTGACAAAACCCCATGACCCGCCCTAGCAGCCTGTCTGCACTGCTCAGAAAACTTCATATCTGACTGCACAATTACTCCCAGGTCTTTTTCATTTTCTACCACCTTAAGTGTACTACCACACAGTTGGTACATTTCTCTGGGGTTACTTCTACCCATATGCAGTACTTTGCATTTGTCAAGGTTGAACTTCAGTTGCCACTTCTTAGCCCATCTGCCCAAATTATCTAGATCCTGTTGCAGTAGCACACTGCGATTACTGTCATTAACAACCCTGCCAACCTTTGTGTCATCTGCAAACTTCGACATTAAGCCTGATATACCTTCATCAATATCATTGATAAATACACAAAACAACAGTGGACCCAACACCGAACCGTGTGGGACTCCACTAATAACATTAGTCCACGAAGAGCAGCACCCATTGATTACCACCCTCTGTCTTCTCCCACTTAACCATCCTTTTATCCATTGTAGCAACTTACCCTTAATACCATTCTGCTCCAATTTGTACAGTAGTCTTCCATGCACAACAGTGTCAAAAGCTTTCCTGAAATCCAAGTATATGATATCAAAATTATTTTTTGCATCCAGTTCCTTTGTGACCACATCGTAATAACCAATCAAATTTGTCAGACAAGACTTTCCCTTAACAAACCCATGCTGTGTTTGAATTATTGCTGCAGTCTTGTCTAGATGATCCTGCAATGCATCTTTAACCAGTGACTCCATTATTTTACCCGGAACAGAAGTTAAACTAACTGGTCTGTAATTACTCGTGTCACCCTTCGATCCACCTTTGTGAATTGGGGACACATTTGCACATCTCCAGTCCATGGGAACCTCCCCTGAGTCCAAGGATGCTCTCATAATTATGGCTAAGGGTTTGCTTAGTTGCTTTGCCGCCTCCTTTAAAATAACTGGATAGATCCCATCCACCCCAGGTGCCTTTCTTATGTTTAACTTCAACAATTTCTCCTCCACTTTGCTCTCAGTTATTACAAAATCATTAAGCACACTGCTACAATTTGATAAACTTCTTCCATTTTCAAATTGTAATATTTCCTCACGTGTGAATGTAGATGCAAAATACTCATTCAGTTTGTTTGCTATCTGAGCAGGATCATCAACAGTCGAACCATCGATGTCAAGTGGACCAATCATATTCATCCCCTTCCTTTTAGAGTTTATATAAGTAAAGAAATCCTTGCTGTTTTTCTTAGCATCTTTTGCCAAAGATTTCTCGTAATCCGCCTTCGCCTGCCGAACCTCCTTTGTGACCTGATTACAGACTAGCTTATATCTGCCACAGGCTTCTGCGTCACCTGATAATTTATATGCATCCCATGCATTTTTCTTCTCTGTCACGAGTCTCATTAGTTCATTTGATAACCATTTAGGCCTAAACCTTGAACGATATTTCTTAATCGGTATATAAAGTCTAGTAGCTTCCACGATTAATTCTTTGAATGCTTCCCACTTAGAATTTACTGTTTGTAACATCGTCAGTTGATCCCACTGTACAGAATTTAAAAACTGTCTGAGACCACTGTACTCCCCTTTACGGAAGCAAAAACCCTTTCCTTTACCCCTGACGGTAGTTACCTCTTTGAGTAAATCCCACTTCAGCACACTGTGATCACTGCCACCTAGTGGTTCCTTTATCTGCAAATTCTTAATACACAAATGATCACTGCTGATAACCAGATCAAGAGTGTTACTTTCTCTGGTTGCCTCTCGAACATGCTGCTGCAGAAAACAATCATCCAATAAATCCACAAAAAAATCTGACTAGTGTGTGAGTGACCAACCCACAAGTTCCAGTCAATATCTGGAAGTTAAAATCCCCCATTATAAGACATTCTGATTTACTGGCCCACTCTATTTCTCTGTACAATTGTTCATTGTACTCATTCAAGTCATTAGGCCTATAACACACTCCTACTCTTATTTTTCCTTTCGCAGTGCTTATCTCACACCAAACTGACTCAACAGAGCACTGTTCATCTATATTAACTGGGTGCACTTCCTTTGATTTTATGTTTTTCTTAATTAACAGCATAACACCCCCTCCCTTTCTGTCCTGTCTATCCTTTCTGTACACATTGTACTCCCCAAATTCCAGTTCTGCATTCCTTATATCTTTGTGACACCACGTCTCTGCTATCCCAACAATATCCTCCTTTGATGTCTTGACCAACACTTCAAATTCATCAAATTTATTTACTATACTTCTAGCATTGGTATACATGCAAGCATACATGCTCTTATGCCTATTCCTTGTTATCCTAACACATCCCATATACCCAACTATTCCATGATGACTGCCATCCGTCCGTGAAACCCCCAACACCCCTCGCTCCAGGTCGCTTCTTATTCTAATAGAAGTTGTGCAAGAATCACCTTCACCTCTGCCTGCGGTTACTGTTAAACTATTAGTCTTTGTATCCCCCCAAACCAGCAGTTTTCCGACCCACCTAACACTGCCTCGATAGCATCAGCAAATATTCTTGCACCCTTTCTATTTAAGTGTATCCCATCCCTGTAGAAGCAATCTCTCCTGTTAACAAGTACAGTCCAGGCTGAAAAAAATTCTACCCCTTGAGCCTTGCACAATCTTTCCAGGGCCGAATTGATCGACAAAGCTCTCATCATGTACTCCCTCCTATCGTGTCTGGGCAGAATTGCAGACACTTTCAAATTCAACCCTATTTCATGGCTTTTTTTCAACAGTGACCTGTACTTGTTGAGTAATTCCTCCGGTCTCCTACTCTTAATATCATTAGTGCCAACGTGTACAACTATATCACCTTTTGTGCCCTTGAAAGATGATATCCGCTCTACAACGTCATCAACCTTTGCCCCTGGCAGACATACCCTGGTCCTGTTCCACCTATCCTTTTTACAAAGGATGTTCCCTGTGTTATATAAGTACCGTTTTGTGCGAGAAGTTCCGCAATTTTTTAATTCTGTTAGAGCAAAACAGTGTTGTAGAAGTACCGTGCTATACAGGGGTTGCCTGTACATTATTTAAATCTTCTATATCGTAAGTAAATTATTATTATTATTATTATTAGCCATATGGTACAATGAAGACTGAGGCTTATGCTGCACTAGCCAAAGAAAATTTCCGAGTTACACTGAGAGAGAGAGAGAGAGAGAGAGAGAGAGAGAGAGAGAGAGAGAGAGAATTAGAAGGACTCACCAAGAAAGAGAAGGGGGTCACCAGATGTGACCCCCTGGTGTGAAATTTTTCTCATATTTGAAAAATTATCATCACCACACGCTTGGCCCATTAACTGAAGTTAAATGTTATCAAAATTTTAATGAATTAACAGACTATAAATTACAGGTATGCTCTGTTGCATTGGTTTTGTGACTTGTCACTCTTTTGGGGTAGTCTGGATTAAATTCTGGTTGATGACCTAAGGAATTTCAAAACCCCTCAGTTGAGGGTGTAGTTGGATAATCTCAGGTGGAGGGAATAGAGTTTTCCTTATGAGCTATTCCAGCTTTTTCACCCTGCACAACATGCAAATCTACCCATAGAATAGTAGATTCAGAGTGCTCAATTATTCCCAGCACCATGAATGCAATGTTGAACTAAAATTGCCTTCAGAACCCACAGAGTAGTAACGTATATGCCCAGTGCCAATGGATCTTCTCTTTTGAACATAGTAATGATTAGAATGTACATTTTGAATTGCACCCTTTGGTGCGGCATTTTTATATAATTATTTGTAAACTGTAGGGCTGTATATTGTCATCCCAGACAGGTGAAAGTATTTAGTTTGCTACAGGATCTAGTATGAAATATGATTGTACTGATTTTCAATGGAACATTCAATGTAAAACCCCAGGAGGGGCTGACATCTGGTTAGTATGGGGTTGGCACACCTGAGGTTCTGACCTGGATAACATCATTCTTCTCTTTCTTTGATTTCCTTCTACTTTTCTCTCACTCTCCCTCTCTCTCATGGTAACTCAGACATTTTTTTTTTTTTTTTTGGGTGATGCAGCCTAACCGTTAGGCTTCCTTGCACAATATGGCTAATAATAACAATAAATAATTATAATATAATTCTTAAGTGATACAATTTGAAAATAAAAGCAGGAATTAATTAATAACTCCTTAACCACTAATTAAGTAATTAATTTTTAACAAATTACATCAGTATTAGCAGAATTGATATTAATCATAATTAGTAACATCATTAATTAGCAATGAAATATCCAATTTAATTTGACTGATTTCTAACATAGCTGATTGGTATCTCCATGCTTCACTATCAGTTTGAATATAGCATTAGCAGAGGCGTAAAATGCAAGAAAGCAAGCTTATGCACCATCAGCCAAAAAAAAACAAAAAAAAAAAAAACCTTCCCATCTCATTCATTTGTTCACTCCAAATGCTTATTCAGCTCAGCCTTAAATTTATTTAAGCTATCAACTTCCACAACAAGGGTTAGAAGTCTTTTCCAGCAATCAACTATCCACTGCCTAAAGGCAAAGGTATTACATTATGCTAGTCATTCCTGCACACATTATTTATTTTTAAAACCTAAATAGCATACTTTAGTTTTGAAATTTTTTGAACAAACAACCAGTTAGTATTATATTATGTAGAATCAGGATTATTTGCAGAGAATGTGCCAAAACCAATAAAAAGATACCTAAAAATAATATAAGGCTTACTCGATGATGAACTATATTATGAACTTACCAGATAATCATGAAATTTCAACAGATAAAAATTCTCTCCTCAAGAGTTAAGAATAGCCTCACTGCATCATAATATACATTCCTTTTATCCCAAATATGATTTTCAACATATAATTTACGATGGTACACTGCATGGCTACAACAAGTCATTTTCCTTTATATTTATCTTCAGAGTGCAAACAATTACAAACTACTGAGAAGAAAGCTCAACTTTTCAAGCAGAACAATCCTGAAGTGTTCAATGTTGAACATTGCTGATAAGCCACGATTCTGTCCTGTTTTTCTGAATAATTTAGATGCAGCAGCATTTGCAGTATACAAAATATTGATCAGCAATTCTTATCAATTCTTTCCTTAGAAAATGTGCTGTTCATTGAGACTCATTTTGTTAGGTTACCAAATTCTGTAACTGAGCTTTGAATACAGGGACTTCCTTTGAGAAGTGTAAGTTCAGATAGAAATTTCAACCAATCCTGGAGACAATAAGTAAGAAACCCATAATTTTTTTAAAAAGGACTTTTGTATTTTATATTTTAAGATAGTATGAATCAGAGCTGTAATGCTCAATACGTTCTACATTGATATTAATATTTGTAAAATAATAAGAGGAGTTTACCTCAATATAACACACAACACACTATATTGAAATAAACTCCTCTTATTATTTTACAAATATTTATATTTTAAGAAAAATACATGACTTTGGTAGCAGAAATGATGAGGAATTTTGATTTCAAGTAGGGCTTTGAAGGCACACAGCTCATCTGTTATATGTTTGGCTTCCACAAGTGAAACTTATCCCTGCTATCTGATGCATGATGCTTTATTTAGAGATATTTCATAAGTTGTAATGCTCTCAGCACCACCCTTCTTAGTAGTTTGGCCATGAACCACAGTAAAAAAACACATTGGAATAAGATGCCCTTGGATCCCTAGTCACTAAATCTTTGGTGGCATTATCCATGGTTGAATTGCTTAGAAGACAGTGTGAGAGTGTGACAACAACTTATGTAAATAAACCTATATGCACCAGCCAGCAGAGATCAGTTTTATATTTGGAAGCCAAATATAGAACAGATGAGTAGTGTACATATGAACTGTACTGGTTAAATTAGATGTCAGCATTATATGGAGAGATTATTGTATTTTGGAGAAATTACTGTATTTTGGTTCCTTAAAAAAAATATTTAATTTATAGCATTGCACTCTTAAGTTAACTGCTCTTTTTATTTATTTATTCTTTTTGCCTTCAACAACAGAGGTCCTCCATGGGGATGTAGGGGTGGGGGAGCTTCCTAGTCACCTGTCTTCTGTGCATATGAGGTAATCTGGCACTGGCAAAAAAATGTGCTGTTGTTTTTCCTAACAAAGGTTATTTCATATGAGTTGAATATGGCCTTTGTTCTAAAATTTTTCATTAACGGTTTTGTCTTAAAGATTTTATGAACTCAAAAATTGAAGTTTCTAATAGTCTCATGTTTATATTTTATGACTGCAACATTTTTTTTTTTTTTTTCGTTTTTAGCAGAATTAATAATAGTTTCTACATATTTATGCAGGCATACATAATATATAATTAGAAATATATGAACACAAACAATTTTATGATTTTGAGCTTGACTGTTTTATGCACTGGAAAATGCATTTAACTGTTCATTTAATGTTTATATATTATGGGTTTTTTTTTTTTTTTTGCTTTCAGCTGAATTAATATATATACACTGATGATCCAAAACATTATGACCACCTACTTAATATGATGTTGGTCCTTCACCTGTAAACAAAACAAAACAGCTCGTACCCGGTGAGGCATGGACACTACAAGATTTCTAAATGTGTCTTGTGGTGGTACCAGCAGATCCTTTAACTCCTGTAAGGTCCGTGGTTGAGACGCCGCAGATTGGAGTTGCTGTTCCAACACAAACCATGGAGGCTCGATGTAATTGATGCCTGGGGAATTTGGAGGCCAGGGCAATACCCGAAAGTCTTCATGTTCCACGAACCAGTCTCAAACAATCCGGGCAGTGTGGCATGGTGCATTATCCTGCTGAAGGACAGCACTGCCAGGGGGGAAGTCCATTGCCATGAAAGGGTGTACTTGGTCAGCAATGATGTTTAGGTAGGTGGTAGATGTCAGAATGCCCGGCACATGGATGACTGGACTCAGGGTATCCCAGCAGAACATCGCCAAAAGCATAACACCACCGCCACTGGCTTGTTTTTGTCCCACGGTGCACCCAGGTGCCATCACTTCCCCAGGTAAACGACAAACATGTATCCGGCTGTCCACATGGTGCAACAGGAAACATGATTCATCGGACCAGACGACCTTCTTCCAATCACTCAAGGTCCAGTTTCGATGCTCGTGTGTTTATTGTAGGCACTGTCGCTGGTGAACCCTGGTTAGCATGGGCACTTGGAGCATTCTGTGGCTACGCAACCCCATTTTCAGCAGGGTTCGATGTACTGTGTGTTGTGATACATTACCCCCATCACCAGCATTCCAATTACCGGCGAGTTGTACCACAGTTGTCCTTTTGTTGTCATGTACCATCCGGGAGAGTCTTCACTCACCTCGAGCATCAGTGAGCCGTGGTCTTCCAACACCTCACCGGTGGTTTGTGGGTTCCCCCTCCTCGGACCACTTTCGGTAGGTACTAACCACGGCTGACTGTGAGCACCCCACCAGCCATGCTGTTTTGGATATGCTCTGACCCAGTCGTCTGGCCATTACAATTCGACCTTTGTCAAACTTGGCTAGGTCCATTGCCTTTCCCATCTGAAGAACAAGAGTAACACTGATTAATGGAGCTCAGTATCAGGTGTTTTTTTATACCGTGTTCGACCTGTGCACATACCATAGTTCACCTGCAGTTGCTTCGATTTGCATAATGACTCACTGGTCATAATGTTTTGGCTCATGGTGTATATATATTTTAAATAACGCATGAAAAGCACAGTAGTAATTAAAATATTTAAGGTTTTTTTAATAAAAAAAGTTAGATACAACAAGCATTGATGTCTATTAAGAATAGATCGTATATTGCCATAGTGTAAGCAGAATTCAAAAGACCCAAAAAATTTTTCCATAAATAAAAAACAGAGTTGGTCAACTGCCCATGACCACCTTGCAGCAAACATGTCTACATGCCTGGAGACATTGAGTTCAGCCCTCGACTATTTTCATAGCATGAATTCAAGATGTGGTAAGAGATTTAAATTTAATAAAGGAATCTGAAGAACTCCTTGGTTCTAAACTTGAGTCAAAAAATCTTCTAGAAAATGGGACATTTTTCTCATGGCACAGAGAACGAGAACCAATCCCCTACTTTTCTGAGGATGATTCTGTGGTTTTTTTCAATAATATAAATGACTTAATGAGCTATTTAGGAATTTGTTACAATTCTACACAGTGGAGAATAATTTTTATTGACTCATTAAAAAAGGACTCTCAAAGTTACCCATATTTATTTTCATTGGACATAAATATGGATCAATTAGAGTAGCTCACTCTGTGCATTTGAAAGAAACATATGAGCACTTTAAAAAGTTTTTGAGAAATATTAAGTATGAAGAACATGATTGGTTGGTCTGTGCTGACTTTTAAGTAATAGGAATGTTACTTGGACAGCAATCTGGCCCAAGTGTCCCAATCACAAAAAGCCTTGCTTTTTGGGATTGGGACACTTGGGCAAGGAATAAGCACTGGGATTTCAAAATCCTGGCCAAAGGCGGGCATTTTGTTGCCTGGTCAAAGAACATAATTCATAAACCACTGGTAGACCACAAAACTGTCCTCCTTCTGCACTTGCACATCAAACTGGGTTTTATGAAATAGTTTGTGAAAGTTTTATGTCGGGAAGGTCCCTGCTTCAACTACCAATGTACTAAATTCCCATCGACCACCCAAGGGAAGCTAAAAGAAGGCACTGTATTTTTTTTGGACCTGAAGTTCTCAAATTGATCAGTGAACCAGATTTTGAGGGAGCTAAAAGAGAAAAACAGGCATGGATTAGTTTCAGGTCTGTTGTCTTGTCATATTTATTTTTGAGAACTTAGGGAACAACAAGAATATGGTTGAAAATATGTTGGCAAACTTCAAGAAGCTGGGCTGCATCTCAAGTTACATTTTTTATACTCCCACATTGACTAGTTCCCAGAAAATCAAGGAACAAGAGGATGAGAGGTTTCACCAAGACATGGAGATGATGTACCAGGGAGGTGGAATATTAGCATCATAGTTGACCATTGCTGGATGCTGAAGAGGACTGTTATTAGCATTAGCACATGATGCAAGAAAGCAAGCTTATATACCATCAGCTAAAAAAAAAACACAAAAAAAACACACACACACACCCTTCTCATTTCACCCATCCACTCGCTCCAAATGTATGTGTAGTTCTGCCTTGAATCTGATTAAGCTATCAACTTCTACAACGGCAGATGGAAGTTTGTTCCAGCAATCAACCACCCGCTGGCTAAAGGCAAACTTCCACACATCTATCCTACAACTGTCTTTCCTCAATTTGAATTTATCCCCTCTCAGGTGATTATTCGGAGCAAGAGGAAGAATCCCATCAGCATTGAGCATGCTCAAACCATTCAAGTCTTTATACACCTCTATTAGATCACCTTGCAGGTGCCTTGTCTCCAGACACTGTAATTTGCAAAACTTAAGCCTTTCTTCGTAAGAGCAACCCTTTATTCCATTCACTAATCTTGCTGCCCTTCTCTGTACTCGTTCCAGCAGCTCTACATCCTTCTTGAAATGAGGCCTCCAGACCTGTATACAGTACTCAAGGTGTGGCCTGACCATTGCCTTATACAAGGGAATAAGCACCTCCTTATCCCTGCTAGAAAAATTCCTGTATATCATTGATAAGAAACCATGAGCTACTCTTGCTATTCCTGTATATCATTGATAAGAAACCATGAGCTACTCTTGCAGCCCGTCTGCACTGATCAGAGAACTTCATATCTGCCTGCACAATTACCCCAGGTCCTTTTCATTCTCTACCACTGTCCGTGTAGTACCACTGAGTTGATACATTGCTCTTGGGTAGCTGTTTCCCATATATAGTACTTTACATTTGTCAATGTTAAACTTCATTTGCCACCTCTCAGCCCATCTGCTCAACCTTTCCAGATCCTGTTGCAACAGCATAGCATCTGTAGTGTCCTTAACAACCCTGCTAACCTTCGTATTGTCTGCAAACCTGATATACCATCGTCAATATCATTTATAAGTACAGAAAACAGCAATGGCCCTAACACTGAACCCTGAGGGATTCCACTAATAACATTAGTCCAAGAAGAGCAGTGTCCATTGATTACCACTCTCTGTCTTCTCCCACTTAACCATCCCTTTATCCATAGCAGCAATTTGCCTCCAATGCCACACTGCTCCAATTTGTGCAGCAGTCTTCCATGTGCAACAGTATCAAAAGCCTTTCTAAGATCCAAATATATAATATCAAAGTTATTCCTTGCATCCAGTTCTTTTGTGGCTGCATCATAGTATCCAATCAAATTGGACAGACTTCCCCTTAACAAACCCATGTTGTGTCCAAGCTATAACTGAAGTCTTGTCTAGATGATCTTGCAAGGCTTCTTTAACTAGTGCCTCCATTAATTTCCCTGGAACAGAAGTTAAACTAACAGGTCTGTAATTACCTTTGATCATCCTTTGTGGATTGGGGTCACATTTGAACATATCCAATTCATGGGTACCTCCCTTGAGTCCAAGGAAGCTCTCATAATTATGGCTAAGGGTTTGCTTATTTCCTTTGCTGCCTCCTTTAATATAACTGGATAAATTCTATCCACCTCAGGTGCCTTTCTTATGTTTATCTTCAAAAATTTCTCCTCCACTTTACTCTCAGTTATTACAAGATTATCTAGCTTATGGTAGAGCTTAATACACCTCTGGCATTCCCCTCCCTGAATAACTCCTCATGTGTGAATGTAGATGCAAAATTTCAGGTAGCTATCCTGCTGAGGTAGCTAGTTAGCCACCTGAGCAGGATCAACAACAGTTGAACCGTCAATATCAAGTGGACCAGTCTGATTCATCCCCTTCCTTTTAGAGTTTACATAAGTAAAGAACTCTTTGCTGTTTTTCTTGCATCCTTTGCCAAAGATTTCTCATAATCTGCCTTTGCCTGCCTAACCTCCTTTGTGACTTGGTTACAGACCAGTTTATATCTATCATAGGCTTCTGTGTCACCTGTTCATTTATATGTATCCAATTCATTTTTTTTTTATCTGCCACATGTCTAACTAGTTCATCTGATAACCATTTTAGGCCTAAATCTTCAACAATATTTCTTAGTTGTAATGAAAAGCCTAGTAGCTTCCAAGATTAATTCTTTGAATGATTCCCATTTTGAATTTGCTGTTGGTAACATCATCAGTTGGTCCCACCGTATAGAATTTAAATACTGTCTCAGACCATCGTAGTCACCTTTACGAAAGCAAAAACCCTTCCCTTTACCCCTGATGGTAGTTACCTCTTTGAGTAAATCCCACTTCAGTACACTGTGATCACTGTCACCTAGTGGTTCCTTTATCTGCAGATTCTTGATGCATGAAGAATCACTACTGATAATCAGATCAAAAGTATTACTCCCTCTAGTTGCCTCCTGAACATGCTGCTGTAGAAAACAATCATCCAATAAATCCACAGAAGCCTTGCTAATGTGTGAGTGACCAACCCACAAATTCGAATCAATCTCTGGGAAATTAAAATCTCCCATTATAAGGCACTCTGATTTACTGGCCCACTCTATTTCTCTGCACAACTGCTCATTATACTGATCAGATTCATTAGGCCTATAACACACATCTACTCTCATTGTCCACCAACATCAATTGGATACACTTCCTTAGATTTTATGTGTTTCTTAACTAACAGCATAACCCCTCTCCCTTGCTGTCCTGTCTATCCTTTCTGTACACATTGTACTCCCCAAATTCCAATTTTGTACTGCTTATATCTGTGTGACATCACGTCTCTCATATTCAACCTATATCTGCCTTTGATGTCTTGACTTCCAGCACTTCCAGCTCATCAAATTTATTAACCCTACTCCTATCATTGGTGTACATGCAAGTATACATGCACCTGTTTCTACTCTTAGTTATCCTAACACAGCCAATGTGTTACGGTAACACAGACCAGGCTGAGAAAAATTGTACCCCGTGAGTCTTGCACAGTCTCTCAGAGGGCTGAATCGATCGGCAAGGCTCTCACCATATACTTCCTCCTATTGTGTCTGGGCAGAATTGCAGACACTTTCAAATTCAGCCTAACTCACGGCTTTTTTTCAACATTGACCTGTGCTTGTTAAGTAAGGTAAGACATACCCTGGTCCTGTTCCATCTATCCTTTTTGCACAATATCTTCCCCGTTTCACTGACAATAGAGTCACCTACAACAACTAGTTCCTTTGGGACCAGCGCATTCTGCCTTGGGGGTTGCCGCTGTGTTGCATGATGTTCAAGTGCAAGCTCTGGCATTGATGTGCGCAGCTGAGAGCTTGATTGGCACCTCAATTTAAATCCTTTGAGGGCATCCACCCTGTTCTTCAAGCTCTCATATAGGCCCATAACAACACTGAGTTGGAGCCTGATTTCCTCACACTCCTTACATCGGCACACACAAAGACATTCCCACAAAGATAATGTAGAAGGATCTGGTAGAAAATCAAAGGAACAAAAAAAATTGGCCCATCAAGTATATAGGTTTTTAAATGAGAGGTGAGTGTTTAGTGGACTTTTTACCCCAATGCCCTTTTCAATAGTGTTTTCAACATTTATTTAAATATAAGTCTCATAAAAGTAGCATTTTGTTATAACTTTCCTGCACAAATTCTGTCAAAATTAATAAAACTTTGTAAAAAATCAAATTTTGTTTTGTGATTTTGAAAGAAACCTGATGTAAAGAAATGGACCTCATTTTTGAAATCAGCATTAGAAATTGATTCATAAACACTCTTTTCTGAGAAAACATAAGCAAATTTTGTTCAAAATGCAAAGCTGTGTAACTATCAAATTGACTTTTGAATTTATTCAAACTGCCAGTCTCAACTACCTGCAATGTAAAATTGTTCCAGTAATCAATGACTCTCTAGCTAAAAGAAAAATTTTGACAATCTGGTTTAAACCTTCTTTCCCTGTAATTTGAATTTGTGGCCTCTCATTCTGGAATTCTTTATAACAGTAAAAATTATTCCTTCATCCATTTCATTACTAACCCTTCTCAGAGCCTTATAAACTTCAATCAGGTCCCCTCTGAGGTGCTTGGTTGCTAAGCTGTGTAGCCCATATAATTGGAGTCTTTCCTCACCCAGTTGTCCTTTTGCTGATCTCACCAAGCAAAGTGCCCATCTTTGGATTCTTTCAAGATGCTCGATATCTTTTTTCAGATGAAATTAGCATTAGTATTAGTTGAGGCATATGATGCAAGAAAGCAAGCTTATACAGCATAAGCCAAAAAAAAAACCCCTTTCCATTTCACCCATTTGGTCACTCCAAATGTCTGTCTAGTTCAGCCTTCAAATTATTTAAGCTATCAACTTCCACAACAACAGATAGAAGTGTGTTCCAGTAATCAACTTTACCTGGCTAAAGGTAAACGTCTGCACATCAATTCTACAACTGTCTTTCCTCAATTTGAATCTGTGCCCCCTCACATTCTTAATCTGAATAAGCAGAAGTATCCCCTTGTTTGTTGTTTGTTATTTGGTTTTTAGGAGCATTAGCAACTAAGGCCATATTACTCCGGGGATATGCGGTGGTCATTCCTGGACCTTTCCGCATCCTCCGTATTTGGTGGTCATGGGCTCGAACCCCGGTCTAATCAAGAAGCGTGTGCTACTGCTGCTGCTCCTGCCCACCTGGCTACAGAGGCACAGTATCCCACTGAGCCTGCTCAAACCATTTAAGGACTTCTAGACCTCAATCAGATCACCTCACAGGTGCCTAGTCTCCAGATGCTGCAACATGCAGAACTTAAGCCTCTCTTGGTAAGAGCAGCCCCTTTGTTCTTCTCACCAACCTTGTTGCCCTTCTCTGTACTCATTGTAGCAACTCTACATTCTTCATAAAATGAGACCTCCAGACCTGTACGCAGTACTCTAGGTGTGGACTGACCATAGCCTTATACATAGGGATAATCACCTCCTTGTCTCTACTAGCAAAATTCCTGTATATCATTGACAAGAACCCATGACCTGCTCTGGCAGCCCATCTGCACTGCTCAGAGTACTTCATATCTGACTGTACAATTACCCCCAGGTCTTTTTCATTCTCCACCTCCCTGAGCGCTTGGTTCCTGCTACCCATATGAAGTACTTTGCATTTGTCA
Organism: Mastigoproctus giganteus; assembly: GCF_048544385.1. NCBI lineage: Eukaryota > Metazoa > Arthropoda > Arachnida > Uropygi > Thelyphonidae > Mastigoproctus > Mastigoproctus giganteus. The sequence continues at coordinate 20,696,006 of NC_143588.1, read as the reverse complement.
ATGTTCAACTTTAGTTGCCACTTCTCAGCCCATCTGCCTAACCTTTATAGATCCTGTTGCAGTAGCATACTGTCTTTACTGTCATTAACAACCCTGCAAACCCTTCGTATTATCTGCAAACTTGGACATTACACCTGATATACCTTCACTGATACCATTGATAAATACACAAAACAGCAATGGGCACAGAATTGAACCCCTGAAAGACACCACTAATAACATTAGTCCACGTAGAGCAGTGTCCATTTATTACTACTCTCAGCTGTCACCCACTCAACCATCCCATTATTCATTGTAGCAACTTGCCCATACTATTCCAATTTGTACAGCAGTCTCCATGTGCAACAGTATCAAAATCTTTAATGAAATTCAAGTATATGATATCAGAATTATTTTTTCTTCCAGTTCCACATCATAGTATCCAATCAAATTGGTCCGACAAGTCTTCTCCTTAGCAAACCCATTGTGTGTCTGAACTATTACTGCAGTCCTGTCTAGGTGATCCGGCATCACTTCTTTAACTGGTGACGCAATTATTTTTCTCAGCCTTTGAACCCCCTTTGTGAATTGGGGATACATTTGCATATCTGCAGTTCCGGTCAACCCTTCCCCACCTCTTCCAGTGCAAGCCCTGGCATCAGTCATGCAGTATGACTGATGACTTTTGAGGTTATGATGAACATCATGGCAAGATCCAATCTTCCTTACATTTCGAGAGTACAGCACTAAAATGGTGTTTGCAGACCGGCTGCTAGTTAGTACACCGGACTGAACCTCTTGGTAACTCTTTAGGAAGCTTCCAGATCAGGTAGTGTATAATCTTGCTACCTCTACTCTGCCAGATAGTGACTAGAGGAGTCTGAGTAGTGTGTATGCGGGAGGCATTGTTGCGGCCATGTTATGTCAAGGATCTGGGTATATTCTTACTGTACGCCGTATCCAAAACTTTCATTACTTCATACAGCATGTCCCCCCCCACTTTTTCTTACTATTGAATACACCGTGAATTGTCAAACTAATTGTCAAATTTTTTGCTTATCTGCAAAAAGATCTAAACCTTCCAAGCACTTCCTAGTTCATTTCACAAATATACTCAGTCTCAATGTAATCTCCATGACGTCCATTTCCACTTTCAGTCTGCCAAACCCCATGTACTTTTTTTGTTAAATCGGTTGATTCAACTACAGCTCATCTCAGATGCCCAAATTATTCGTTGTATGATTCCTTTCACCTCAAAGGTGGTACTTGTGGTACTTGTGCATATGTCCGTTTTGATATTCCCTGTCAGAGACTTGGTAATTTGGAATCTCCTCTTTTCGATCTTCTCTGGCTTAAAATTCTCTACCTCATTGTGTCAAATTCATCTGTTGTCTCTACCTTTCTCCCAACTCCACTAATCACTTGGAGCTCTTTGACTTCCTCTCTTTGCAACTTGACTTTCAAGTTGCAAAGTTCAACTTTCCTAACAATGAGGTAATTTTCCTTGGTGATTTTAATGTTCAAAACTCCAGCTGGCTTCCGTTTTCTAGTCACACCGACCCAGCTGGTCGCGATGCTGAGGCTTTTGCAATTACTAATGACCTTGCAGAGATTGTTAATTTACCTACAAGCATACTGGACAATCCTAACCATACAGCCAACACGTTTGATCTTTTTCTCCCAAACAACCCTTCTAAGTACATGGTCGAAGTGAGTACTCCTTTAGGCACCTCAGATCACAACTTGGTGAATGTCTCTTCTCCAATGGAACCTTTATCTCATGGATATTCCGAACCTCGTGTTGTTTGGCATTACAAGAATGCAAAATGGGATGACCTGCGAGACTTCTTTTCTTCTTTTCCTTGGTCAGATTACTGTTTCAAAACTTCTGATGTCAACGTTTGCTCAGATCATGTCAGTGAAATAATTTTTGTAGGAATGGGATCCTTTATTCCACACTCCACTTTTAAATCTCATCCTATATCTAAACCTTGGTTTTCCAATAAATGTGCTAAGGCTGTTCAAGAGAAGAATGTTGCATATTGTAATTGGCTTGTTTCCAATTCTTCAGTTTCATTTTCTGCCTAAACCAAAGCTCAGAACAATTGTAAAGCAGTTATTAATCATTCAAAACTAGATTTTGAACAGACTAAGAGCAGAAAACTTGCTTCTTGCCCTAATGGTAGCCAAGTATTCTGGTCTCTTGCCAAAGCTATTGGCTGCAACTTTTGTCCATCTCTGCTCCCACCTCTGTCAAAACTAGATGGTTCTGTTGTCTCTTCAGCCAAGGATAAAGCTGACCTGCTAGCATCCCAATTTTCTTCCAACTCATGAATTAATGATCTTGGTAAAACACATCCCACAATTCTCAACATGCTCCATTCAGTGCCTCCTGTGATCTTCCATCAAAAGGATGTCAGACGAATCGTGATGCAAAGAAAGCTCTAGGTCCTGATGGAATTTCTCCACTTGTTCTCAAAACCTGTGTTCCTTAACTTACTCCTGTTTTTTGCCGCCTTTTTTCACTTTCTTATTCCAAAGGTGTTTTTCCTTCTGCTTGGAAATTTACTCATATCCAGCCAGTTCCTAAAAAGGATGACAAATTCCTTCCATCCAATTATCGTCCTATTGCTATAACTTCTACTCTTTCTAAAGTAATGGAGAAATCAATTAACCACCAACTCGTAAACTACCTAGAAACCTTCCATCTGATCAATGATCGCCAGTATGGATTCTGTCAGTGTCGATCCACTGGTGATATTCTGGCTTATGTTATGGCTCATTTATGGACAAATTCAATGGAAATGTTCGGTGAAACACAAGAAGTCGCTCTTGACATCTCAAAGGTTTTTGATTGTGTTTGGCCTAAAGGTCTTCTAAACAAGCTTCCATCTTATGGTTTTCCAACTGTTTTTTGTAATTGGTTATCCAGTTTTCTCTCTGAACACTCACTGAGGGTGATGGTAGATGGCTGTCTGTCTTCTAACTTCTCCACTAATGCTGGTGTCCCCAAAGGTTCAGTTCTTTCTCCCACTCATTTCCTCTTGTATATTAATGACCATCTTCCATTGACTGGAAATCCTATCCATAGTTTTGCCGATGATAACACATTGCATTTTGAGAAACTTTGCTCTGCTCAATCAACTTCAACTTCTCGAATATCCGCTACCAATTCCTTAAATGCTGATCTTCAGGTAATTCTCCAGTGGGGCAAAGACAACTTAGTCGATTTCAATCCTTCTAAAACTCAGTCTTGTCTTATATCTCGCTAAAAGAGTTCTTCTGCTCCTATGCTTATCTTTGGTGACACTCTGATTTCTAGGCTAAATGATATATCTCTTTTGGGGATTACCCTGACTTCTAATCTCTCTTGGCACAAGCATATTACAAATATGCTTCATTTGCATCTAAAAAGCTTGGTTTTCTCTTTCGTTCTCAGTGTTACTTTTCTGCCAAACAGCTGTCCACTCTGTACAAATCGCAAATCTGTTCCACCAAGGAATATTGTTTCTACATCTGGGGCGGTGCCCCAAAAGCTCTCTCAGGCTTCTAGATTCCATTCAGAAGAGGGCAGTTTGATTAATTAATGACTCCTCTCTAACAGAATCTCTCCACTTGCTGTCTCATAGATGTACTGTTTCTGCTGCATGCCTTTTCTACAGATTCTTTCATGGGCACTGTTTTTCTGAACTGGCTTCTGTAATTCCCACTCTCGCTTTCAAAACAGTCCGAACACGTGCCACCACCAGCTTGTTATTTGTTATTTGGTTTTTAGGAGCATTAGCAACTAAGGCCATATTGCTCCGGGATATGCGGTGGTCATTCCCTGACCTTTCCGCATCCTCCGTATTTGGTTGTGACGGGCTCGACCCCGGTCTAATCAAGAAGCGTGTACTACGCACTGCTGCTCCTTCCCACCTGGCTACGGAGGCGCCGGCATCTCCGTAGCCAGGTGGGAAGGAGCAGCAGTGTGTAGTACACGCTTCTTGATTAGACCGGGGTCGAGCCCGTCACCACCAAATACGGAGGATGCGGAAAGGTCAGGGAATGACCACCGCATATCCCGGAGCAATATGGCCTTAGTTGCTAATGCTCCTAAAAACCAAAAAAGAATAACAATATACGGAGACGCCGACCACCACCAGCCAACATCCATTTACTGTCCAACTTCAAACTGACAGAACCAACTTTTCATCTTCCTTGTGTATTCATTCAACTGCCGTTTTCTGGAACAACCTTCCTTCATACATATTTCCTGAAAATTACAGTCTAGAGAAATTCAAATCTAATGTCAACAAAATCTTCTCAACCTCCAACTCAAGCATGGTACTAAGTACTATATGTTCTAATTCCTCTTGTGTTTGGTGTTTTCATAAAAAGAAAAGTCTTCAGTCACTGGGACCTCTCCTGGTGATCTCATAATTATAAGTAAGGGTTTGCTTACTTTTCTCACTGTTTCCTTCAATATAACTGGATTGATTCTATCCACCCAGGCATCTTTTATGTTTAACTTCAACAATATCTCCTCCACTTTGGTTTCTGTTATTACAAAATCATTTAGTAGCTGAGCAGGATCATCAACAGTCAAACCACCAACATTGAGTGGACCAATCTGATTCATCCCTGTCTTTCTAGTGTTTGCATAAGTAAAGAAGCCTTTGCTGTATTTCTTTCTTTCTGTTTTTCTTTAAGTCACCCATAAGAACATTCAAAATGTATTTAATTTCAATAGAAAATCATTGTTCAGCAGATAAATTGAAATCATCTGAAGATTCATAAAGTATCATTCTTTTCTTCTTTCATCTGAAAATGTAGCTGGTATATCCATTTTTTCTGCTGTAGTGGCAACATATCTGAAAATATCTTGAAATTCACTTTCCCATATTTCTTGGAGATATTGTATTAATCAATCCGCTTATTAATTGGGAAGAGTTACAGAAGCAAAGCTTTTTAGCTTGCAATGCTTTATCTACACAGTCAATATTATGAAGAATTTTATTCTGTATCGCCAATCTGTATAAAAATGGATAGTCTATTTGTAACAGCAGACTTTATGAGCAATACTGATAGTTTCCGCACTTGCAGATGCATCTTCGATATTAATTTTAAAATACATAACTGTTTGAGTGCACCCTTAAAATGCTGCACCTGGGGCTGGAACCCTGCTCGCTCTACCATAGTTCCAGCTCTGGCTGTGACAATGGCAATATCTTCTCCAGGGTGGTTGCAGAATTACAAGAGAAGCAGGGAACCTATAGCTCAGATTTGGGCACAGGGGCTGATGGATGTGCGGAGTGGAGTGATCCAAGCTTTACTACAAGAGTTCAGTATGTGCCCAACCACTTTCAATTATAGCACCGATTTTGACAGCACTGTTGAGTTCTCTTTGCTCCTGCATGATCCTGCATCTTTGACAAACTTTCTACACATCACAATAGTTAAGTGCTAATCAGTGTCCCATTTCATGAATAATATTTGTTGCTGGTTTCTTCATCTACATTTCCTTCACTACTTTGCTGAACAAAATTCATGAGTACTGATCTATAAACTTCTGCTCCACCTGTTTAACAGTACTCAATTTGCTTAACTCACTTTTAATGTGCTCATCTGGCAGTTCTTTAAACTATCTACCAGAGCCTTGTAGTTTTGTTGCCAAGTGGGAACTCTCCAGTAGCTTGTTCCTCAGTCTACAGTCTCTGTGCAAAGCATGTTATACCTAAAATTAACATGTCTGTAAAACCTTTAATGCTTCTGAGATTAATCCTCTTTGTAATAACCTCCATTATATTTGTAGTAGAATTCTCTGGTTTGCCAAAAGCTTTTTTTTTTCTTTCTGTAAATGACAAATTGAATGGTATGATATATATATATATATTGTATTAATTGATATATATATTGTGGAAATATATATATCAATTATATCAAAACAAGTTCCACTATATATATATATATATATCTATATATATATAGTGGAACTTGTATAATTTGATTTTGAAGGGGCAATGTTACTTTGAATTACCTGATCTTCAATTATCCAATACCCCTCCCCCTTTTTACTAAACATGTCAGTTTATCTTAGTCTAAAGCTTACACAATAAGAATTTCATGAAGGTGATCTCTATTGGAAAATTAGAGATGCAATGCTTACATTTTTTTTGTAAGCCATTATCACCACAAATCCGTGTAAATGTAACGTTCCTTTCTTTAAATCATGTCAGCCATCCTGAGCTTTCTTTAAAATTACTGAACCCCAACTTTTTAGCAAAATCCTCTACTTTTTCCCTCTATCATTGGCCCACTCAGTGGAATGTTTGTATTGTGTACCTGCTTTAACCACTTTTATACACACTTATCAACTTGAGGAAGATTGGTCCCCCTGAGTCATTTCCTTTGTTTGTCCTCTGAGTTCCATTATCTTCTCTTTAGTTTTCAGATAAGTGGACAGCATGTTCAGAAAAATTACACATCCTTGAGCAATGCTCAGACTTCATCTTTATCCCTTTTCTGTTTCAATAATCACTTCTCGTCTTTTGGTGAGCATTACGCTTGTATACGTATCGAGTTTAGCATGTTTACCAGTAGTGTATTCAAATATGGAGAGGAGTTGAATACTATTATGGTGATCACTAAAGAATAGAGGGGCCAGTGATCATCATAACAATATTGTCCCAAGTTGCATTATGTTTATTTGTTAGAATAAACATTAATTCATTCACCCATTTGTGTTTATCCTAAAAAAAAATTCATAATTAGGCAAATAAGTGGTATGCTGAAGCAAATTCCTCATGTAAAAACTGCATGACCGACTTCAAATTACTCAACAACATAAATGCCAAACTTTGAATTAATGATAATTTCATACATTATATGGAAGAGGAGTTTCAAGGGGCAGAAAATTAATTCAAAATAATCAATTTTAATTTATCCAAGCTCCACTGTATATAAATAATATAGTCTCTTAGGCACAATTAAATTCCACACACACACACCAAAAACTATAGAGGTGTTAGAAAAATATCACAAACAAGCAAAATAAATCTGTACTTATTACTAGGGTTCTTGCCATTGTCCTTCACTGTAGGATTTAAAAGTTACTTCTAGTGATGGAACTGAAACATGCCAACAGAAATCTAATAACTGATCAGAACAAAAGGCTATGGTCTCATTGGTGGCCAGGTAGATATGCAAGATATAAGAGCTGACACTCCAGTTGTGACTTATTTACACAACATGAAAGATGCCATTTTGGCTCTTCTCTGGGTGTTAAGATTCCTTGGCATGATTTAAGTATTAAATGTAATTACTTAATGCCATACTAAGGCTTAATGCAATAATAATATTAAAATTTATTTTTCTTCTTTGGAGTAGGAATATAAAGTTTCTTAATTAATGTATTATGCTTCAATACTAACTGCTCCATTTCACTTAGGATCTAATATAAATAAATAAATAAATTTTCTGTTTATACTCCGGGACGACCAAACGGTCAGAGGAGTTCACAAGATAGACAGAATACAAGAAACAGCACCGTATTCAGTAGTCACGGGCTTGAATAAATCCAAGCTGTGCTTAGTATAAATTAGAAATAATATATATAAACTAATTTAATTAATTAGATGTTCCTTTTACCCCTGATTGATCTGAAATTATTCTTAAAACATTTTGAGGGAATAGTGAGCTAAATTCTTCATTTGTAATCTTGTGAATTTGCAATTTATACAGGCAAATAACACGGATTGAATTCTGTTTTTCAGTGCATGGATCTGCTATATCTCTAGTGTCAACCTCTTCATCTTTATATTCAACTGTAAGTATTATTTATCTCAATTATTACATACAAATTGTCATTGATAATTAAAAACATTTTAGTTCAAGCTTGGTAGGACTGCTAACTGGGGACCCGAAGATGCTAGTCCCCAGTTAGCATTTATTTCTGGTGACTTTTGTTAGTGAAATTGGATATACAGGGTGTCTCAAAAATATTGCTACAAACGTTTAGGGGAGGTAGGTAACATCTAAAGGAATGTGAATCGCATAGGAACCCATAACCAGAAACGTCATGGGAAAGTAGTAGCAGAGGCACAGGAAGCAGAAATGACACAAGACAGTAATTAGTGGCAAACATTTATTTGACATAATATTAACAATGGAGTATGAGATGAATGCATTTCGTGATGTTACAACAGATGCTTGAAGGTTCCACCATGAGACGCGATGCATGCGTGACACCGACGCAGCATGGATTGGCGGACATGGTCGAACACACCTGGAGTTTCTTTGACAGTAGCAGCAGCGCAGACGAGTCTCGCCACGAGATCCATTTCCGTCTCCACAGGCGATTCATACACAATAGATTTGAGGGCCCCACCACAGAAAGAAATCAAGGCTCGATAAATCAGGTGAGCATGGGGACCAGGCAATTGGTCCACCACAGCCAATCCACGGCAGGAGTTCGCGTTGAACACGATCTGCCCACACCACTCCTGTTACTTCCAAATGATCCATAATCACACAAATCTTGATGCACAAATGCAAACAAATGGAGGTCCGGTACATGTCTGTCTGGGAAGCGTTCTCCATAAATTCGTTGAGCGGCTTGTCCATTGCCCTCTGCTAATCCATACACTAGGTGCATGTCTGCCAGCTCACAGTTCGCATATCGATGCATACTCTTCATGCGGTGACTACTGCTTGAATGAGTAAACCAGAAATTTTCCCTCTCGAGAACTGATGAACAGCGCTGTCTACCAACTTACGGTGACGTTTCTGGTTATAGGTTCCTATGCGATTCACATTCCTTTAGATGTTACCTACCTTCCCTAAATGTTTGTACCAATATTTTTGAGACACCCTGTATATTATGCAATATGATTAAGTGGTATAGGAAGGCGCCTCTGTAACGAGGTGGGAAGGAGCAGCAGTGTGTAGCACACGCTTCTTGATTAGACTGGGGTTCGAGCCCGTCACCACCAAATACGGATGATGCGGAAAGGTCAGGGAATGACCACTGCATATCCCGGAGCAATACGGCCTTAGTTGCTAATGCTCCTAAAAACCAAATAACAAACAACAAACAAACAAGCAAACAAGTGGTATAGGAAACACAGCATCAATAAGCTTTTCCCCCCTAGCAGGAGGAAAAATTTATTGATGCCTTGTTTGTGTCAAGAATTTTATCAAGGCATAAGAGAAGTAGTCCTTGAGGTTGTCACAGACATTCTCTCAGATATGCCGGACAAGCTGTACTTGCTACCTGGGAGTCTAAAACGCTGATGTAACTGATATTGGGACACAGGAACTAGTAGTTGTTGGTGACTATTGTCAGGGAAATGGGGAACATGCTTTGTAAAAAGGATAGGTGGAACTGGACCAGGTTTTGTCTGCCAGGAGCAAAGGTTGATGACATTGAGCAGATATCATCTTTTAAGGGCACAAAAGGTGATATAGTTGTACACGTTGGCACTAATGATATTAAGAGTAGGAGACCGGCGGAATTACTTAGCAAGTACAGGGCACTGTTGAAAAGAAAAAACTGTGAATTAGGGTTGAATTTGAAAGTGTCTGCAATTCTGCCCAGACACGATAGGAGGGAGTATATGATGAGAGCCGTGTCGATCAATTCGGCCCTAGAAAGATTGTGCAAGGCTCAAGGGGTAGAATTTTTTTCAGCCTGGTCTTTACTTGTTAACAGGAGAGACTGCTTCTACAGGGATGGGATACATTTAAATAGAAAGGGTGCAAGAATATTTGCTGATGCTATCTAGGCAGTGTTAGGTGAGTTGGAAAACTGCTAGCTTGGGGGGATACAAGGACGAATAGATTAACAGTAGCCACTGGCAGAGGAGAAAGTGATTCTTGGACTGCTTCTATTGGAATGAGCAGAAGCCTGGAAAACCTGATGTAGGATATTTCAGAGACTGCTGGGAGTCATTGTGGTACACATAAACACATGGGTTGTATTAGGGTAGCTAAGAATAGGAACAGGTGCATGTATACTTGTGTGTACACCATGCTAGGAGTTTGGTAAATAAATTTGATGAATTTCAGGTATTGCTCAAAGCATCAAAGGTGGATATTGTTGAGATATCAGAGACATGGTGTCACACAGACATAATGAATGCAGAACTGGAATTTGGGGAGTATAACGTCTACAGAAAGGATAGACAGGATAGGAAGGGAGGAGGGGTTATGCTATTAGTTAAGAAACAAATAAAATCCAAGGAAGTGAAGCCAGTCGACATCACTGGACAGTGCAGTGTCGAGTCAGTTTGGTGTGATATAAGCATTGGGAGATTAAAATTGAGAGTAGGCCTAATGACTCTGATGAGTATAATAAGAAACTGTACAGGGAAATAGGGTGGGCCAGTAAATCAGAGAGTCTTATAATGGGGGATTTTAATTTCCCAGATATTAATTGGAATTTGTGGGTTGGTCACTCACACACTATTAAGCCTTTTGTGGATTTATTGGATGATTGTTTTCTACATCAGGATGTTAGGGAAGCAACTAGAGGGAGTAATACTCTTGATCTGATTATCAGTAGTGATTCTTCATGCATTAAGAATCTGCAGATAAATGAACCACTAGGTGGCAGTGATCACAGTGTGCTGAAGTGGAATTTACTCAAAGAGGTAACTACCATCAGGGGTAAAGGGAAGGGTTATTGCTTTTGTAAAGGTGACTAGGATGGTCTGAGACAGTATTTAAATTCTATACAGTGGGACCAACTGATGATGTTACCAAGAGAAAATTCAAAATGGGAAGCATTCAAAAAACTTATATTTGAAGCTACTATGCTTTACATACTAACTAAGAAATATTATTCAAATTTTAGGCCTAAATGGATGTCAGATGAACTAATGACACATATGGCAGAGAATAAAAATGCATGGGATAAATATAAATTAACATGTGACACAGAAGCCTATGATAGATATAAGCTGGTCTGTAACCAAGTTACAAAGAAGTTTAGGCAGGTAAAGGCAGATTACGAGAAATCTTTGGCAAAGGAGGCAAAGAAAAACAGCAAAGAGTTCTCTACTTATGTAAACTCTAGAAGGAAGGGGATGATTCAGATTGGACCACTTGATATCAATGGTTCAACTGTTGATGATCCTGCTCAGGTAGCTAAGAAACTAAATGAACATTTTGCATTGACATTTACACATGAGGAGTTATTCAGCGAGGGGAATGCCAGAGGTGTATTCAACTCTGGCAGTAAGCTAGATAATCTTGTAATAAACTGAGAGTAAATTGGAGGAGAAATTGTTGAAGATAAACACAAGAAAGACACCTGGGGTGGATGGGATCTGTCCAGTTATATTAAAGGAGGCAGCAAAGGAAGTAAGCAAAACCTTAGCAATAATTATGAGAGTTTCCTTGGACTCAGGGGAGGTACCCATAGACTGGAGATGTGCAAACGTGACCCCAATTCACAAAGGAGGATCAATGGCTGACACAAGTAATTATAGACCTGTGAGTTTAACTTCTGTTCCAGGAAAATTAATGGAGGCACTGGCTAAAGTAGCACTGCAGGATCATCTAGACAAGACTTCAGTTATAGCTCAGACACAGCATGATTTTGTTAAGGGAAAGTCTTGCCTGACCAATTTGATTGGATAATATGATGCAGTCACAAAAGAACTAGATGCAGGGAATAACATTGATATTATATATTTGGATCTTAGAAAGGCTTTTGATACTGTTACACATGGAAGACTGCTGCACAAATTGAAGCAGTGTGGCATTGGAGGCAAATTGCTGCTATGGATAAAGGGGTGTTGAGGGGGAGAAGACAGAGAGTGGTAACAATGGACACTGCTCATCGTGGACTAATGTTATTAGTAGAGTCCCTCAGGGTTCAGTGTTGGGTCCATTATTGTTTTCTGTATTTATAAATAATATTGATGATGGTATATCAAGCTTAATGTCGAAGTTTGCAGACGATACAAAGGTTGGCAGGGTTGTTAAGGACACTACTGACGCTATGCTGCTGCAACAGGATCTGGAAAGGTTGAGCAGATTGGCTGAGAGGTGGCAATTAAAGTTTAACATTGACAAATGTAAAGTGCTATGTATGGGAAACAGCAACCCAGAGCAACGTATCAACTCTGTGGAACTACACTGACAGTGGTAGAGAATGAAAAGAACCTGGGGTAATTGTGCAGGCAGATATGAAGTTCTCTGAGCAGTCTAGATGGGCTGCAAGAGTAGCTCATGGTGTCTTGTCAATGATATACAGGAATTTTTCTAGCTGGGATAAGGAGGTGATTATTCCCTTGTATAATGCAGTGGTCAGGCCACACCTTAAGTACTGTATACAGGTCTGGAGGCCTCATTTCAAGAAGGATGTAGAGCTGCTGGAAAAGAGTACAGAGAAGGGCAACAAGATTAGTGAATGGAACAAAGAGTTGCTCTTAAGAAAAAGGCTTAAGTTTTGAAAATTACAGTGTCTCGAGACTAGGCACTGGGGAGGTGATCTGATAGAGGTGTATAAAGCCTTGAATGGTTTGAGCATGCTCAATTCTGATGGGATTCTTCCTCTTGCTCAGAATAATCACCTGAGAGGGCATAAATTCAAATTGAGGAAAGAAAGATGTACGGAAATTTGCCTTTAGCCAGCGGGTAGTTGGTTGGTGGAACAGACTTCCATCCCTTGTCGTGGAAGTTGATAGCTTAAATAAATTTAAGGCTCAGCTGGACAGGTATTTCGAATGAACGGAGAGGTGAATCGGAAGTTGTTGGTTTTTTTTTTTTTTTTTTGTCTGATGCTGCATAAGCTTTCTTTCTTGTATCATATGCCTCTACTAATGCTAATGCTAATGCCATTCAGGTGACACTCAAGTGGAGCATATTTCGGTGAAATCTGGACGGCTTGTAACAGCCAAATCCTCTGCTTCCACTTTCAGAATGGTGAGACTGTTAGTAAACTCACATGTACAAGCACACTGAGGTTGACTACAAGGTTTGAACCAATGTAAGCAGGGGTGGGGTTGTGGCACCCAAACCACATGGAGGAATGCTGCCGCTCTCTGTTACTAGGCAATACTAGGTGGTAGATGACTCTCATCAAACGGTGCAATACCACCACTTTGCTTATTGGAGGGTTTAAGTGGTGGAACCCATGTTTAGTCTTCAGAGCTAAGTTCGGGTCAACCTTTCCCCGTCTCTTCTATCATGGAGTATGACTGATAACTTTTGAGGTTATGATGGACATCATGGCGAGATCCAATCTTTGTTACATTTCGAGGGTACAGTTCTAAAACTGTGTTCGCAGGCTGGCCGCTAGTTAGCACACCAGACCAAGCCTATTGGTAACTCTTTAGGGGGCTTCCAGATCAGCTAGTGTATAATCTTGCTACTTCTACTCTGCCAGATAGTGACTGGAGGGAGTCCAAGTAGTGTGTATGTGGGGGGGGCCATTGTCGAGTCCACGTTATGTCACAATCTGGGTATATTCTTACCACATGGACGCCATATCCAAAAATGTCATTACTGCCTACAGCATGTCCCCCCCCCCCGCTTTTTCTTACTATTGAATACACCATGAATTGTCAAATTAATAGAGTAAGCACATCTGCAAAAAGATCTAAACCTCCCAAACGCATCCTAGTTCCTTTCACAAATATACATGGTCTCAACTGTAATCTCAACAATGTTCAATTCCACTAGCAGTCTGACAAACCCATATGTACTTTTTCTGTCAGAATCTCAGTTATCGGTTGATTCAACTACTGCTCATCTCAGTTGCCCAAATTATTCGCTGTATGATTCCTTTCGCCTCAAAGGTAGTACTTGTGCATATGTCTGTTCCAATATTCCCTGTCAGAGACTTGGTAATTTTGGAATCTCCTCTTTTCGATCTTCTCTGGCTTAAAATTTCTCTACCTCATTGTGCCAAATTCATCTGTTGTCTCTACTGTTCTCCCAACTCCACAACTCACTTGGAGCTCTTTGCAACTTGACTTTCTCCAGTCCCACTTTCCTAACAGTGAGGTAATTTTCCTTGGTGATTTTAATGTTCATAACTCCAGCTGGCTTCAGTTTTCTAGTCACACCGTGCCGGCTGGTCGAGATGTTGAGGCTTTTGCAATTACTGATGATATTTTAAGGAGTCCTTATGTGCAGTGATGTAATGACTAGATTGCAAATATAGCTTAGCTTAATTTTTCAGCACTCACACCTCATAGTAATCCGCTTATGGTTGAAAGTTTTGCCAAATGCATAGTGGTTAAGAGATTCTAATAATTTACGGGGATTATAAATTTAAAAACTAAGTTATGGACTTTAAAGAAAGGAAAGTGAACCTTTCATTCTATGGTTGTCTAATTAAAATAAATTAAATGAAGTGAGATAAAAGCTAATAGCCGCGCATGAGCGACTTTTGAAATCGTCTTCAGTTAGCTGTAGTGGGAAGGAGAGAGCGCGCGAATGTGTTATATACAGGTTGGGTTCCCGAAATGTATTTCAGTGCACGTGGAAACTTAATACATGCTAAATTCCAAATAGGGGAGAAGTTGGTGGGAATCTTTTTGTTTAATATGCTAAGTGATGTGTGGTGCTTAAACAAAAAGATACCCGCCAACTTCTCCAGTTATAAAATCCTTCAAAACGATGCCCTCGTCATTGAGTGGTTTGAGCGCCACACATAACATAACATATTAAACAAAAAGATTCCCGGCAACTTCTCCCCTATTTGGAATTTAGCATGTATTAAGTTTCCGCATGCAATGAAATGCATTTCGGGAACCTAACCTGTATATAACACACTTGTGCGCTCTCCCCTCCCCAATACAGCTAACTGAAGACGATTTCGTAAGTCACTCGTATGCGGCTATTAGCTTTTTTTTCACTTCATTTAATTTATTTTAATTAGATAAGCATAGAATTGAAGGTGCACTTTGCTTTCTTAGAAAAATTTTTAAAGCCCATAACTTAGTTTTTAAATTTATAATCCCATGAGTTATTAGAATCTCTGAACCACTATTAACATGGCAAAACTTTCAAACAACTTAGAGGATTACTATGAGGGGAAAATTAAGCTAAGCTATATCATGATCTAGATTTCATAATTACTAATGACCTTGCACAGATTGTTCATTTACCTACAAGAATACCGGACAATCCTAATCATACAGCCAACACGCTTGATCTTTTTCTCACAAATAACCCTTCTATATACATGGTCGAAGTGAGAGGTCTTTTAGGCATTCAGATCACAACTTCGTGATTGTCTCGTCTCCAATGGAGCCTTTATCTCATGGGTATTATCAATCTTGTATTGTTTGGCATTACAAGAATGCAAAATGGGATGACCTGCAAGATTTCTTTTGTTCTTTTCCTTGTTCAGATTACTATTTCACAACTTCTGATGTCAACGCTTGCTCAGATCGTGTCAGTGAAATTATCCTTGCAGGAATGGAATCCTTTATCAAACAGTCCACTTTAAAATCTCATCCTTTTTCTAAACCTTGGTTTTCCAATAAATGTGCTAGGGCTGTTCAAGAGAAGAACGTTGCATATTGTAATTGGCTTGTTTCTAATTCTTCAGTGTCGTTTTCTGCCTACACCAAAGCCCGCAACAATTGTAAAGAAGTCTTTAATCAGTCGAAACTAGAGTTTGAACAGTCTAAGAGTAGAAAACGTGCTTCTTGCCCTAATGGCAGCCGTGCATTCTGGTCTCTTGGCAAAGTTATTGGCCGCAACTTTTGCCCATTTCTGCTCCCACCTCTGTCCAAACCAGATGGTTCTGTTGTCACTTCAGCCAAGGATAAAGCTGACCTGCTAGCATCCCATTTTTCTTTCAACTGATGTATCAATGATCTTGGTAAAACACCTCTCACCTTTCCCAACACGCTCCATTCAATGTTGCCTATGGTTTTCCATCAGAAGAATTTTGACGAATCTTGATGCTAAGAAAGCTCCAGGTCCCGATTGTATTTCTCCACTTGATCTCAAAACATGTGCTCCTGAACTTACTCCTGTTCTTTTTTCTTATTCCAAAGGTGTTTTTCCTTCTTGGAGATTTGTCGTATACAGCCAGTTCCTAAAAAGAGTGACAAATCCCTCCCTTCCAATTATCATCCCATTGCAATTTCTTTTACTCTTTCTAAAGTAATGGAGAAATCAATTAATTGCCAACTCTTAAACTACCTAGAAAGCTTCTGTCTGGTTAACAATCGCCAGTATGGATATCATCAGTGCCGATCCGCTGGTGATATTCTGGCTTATGTTACCCATTTATGGGCTAATTCAATGGAAATGTTCGGTGAAACACAAGCAGTTGCTCTAGGCATCTCAAAGGCTTTTGATCGTGTTTGGCATAAAGGTCTTCTAAACAAGCTTCCATTTTATGGTTTGCCAACTGTTTTTTGTAATTGGTTATCTAGTTTTCTCTCTGATTGCTCACTGAGGGTGATGGTAGATGGCTCTCTGTCTTCTAACTTCTCCACTAATGCTGGTGTCCCCCAAGGTTCAGTTCTTTCCCCCATTGTTTTCCTTTTGTATATTAATGAACGTCTTTCATTGAGCTTCAATCATGACCTTCTTTCAATCAGCTTCAACTTTTCGAAAATCTGCTACCAATTCCTTTAATGCTGATCTCCAGGTAATTCTCCAGTAGGGAAAAGATAACATAGTTGATTTCAATCCTTCTAAAGCTCAGTTTTGTCTTATATCTCGCATAAAGAATTCTTCTGCTCCTGTGCTTATGTTTGGTCACACTCCAATTTCTAGGCAAAATGATATATCTCTTTTGGGGATTACCCTGGCTTCTAATCTCTCTCTCTTGGCACAAGCACATTACAAATATTGCTTCCTCTGCATCTAAAAAACTTGGTTTTCTTTTTTGCTCTCAGTGTTACTTTTTTTCCAAACAGCTGTTCACTCTGTACAAATCGCAAATCCGCCTTACCATGGAATATTGTACCCACATCTGGGGTGATGCCCCCAAATCCTATCTCAGGCTTCTTGATTCCATTCATAAGAGGGCACTTAGGTTAATTAATGTTTCATCTCTAACAGAGTCTCTCCATTCGCTGTCTCATAGACGTACTGTTTCTGCTGCATGCCTCTCATGGGCACTGTTCTTCTGAATTGGCTTCTATACCTGCTCTCTCTTTCAAAACAGTTCGAACATGTGCTGACAACAGACAACATCCATTTACTGGCCAACTTCAAACTCACAGAGCCAACTTTTTATCTTCCTCGTTTATTCATTCAACTGCCGTTTTCTGGAAAGTGCAGTCTACAGAGGTTCAAGACCAATGTCAACAAATATCTTCTTTCGTCTTCTCAACCTCCAACCCAAGCACGGTACTAAGTAGTATAGGTTCTAATACCTCTCGTGTTTGGGGTTTACACTCTATTTCTCTGCACAATTGCTCATTATACTCTTCAGATTCATTTAGCCTATAACAGACATCTACACTCATTTTTACTCTCCCAGTGCTTATGTCACACGAAACAGACTCAACATTGCATTGTCCACCAACATCAATTGGATGCACTTCCTTAGATTTTATGTGTTGCTTAACTAACAGCATAACCCCTCCTCCCTTTCTGTCATGTCTATCCTTTCATTACACAATGTACTCCCGAAATTCCAGTTCTGCACAGCTTATGCCGTGTGACACCATGCGTTTCATATCCCAACAATATCTGCCTTTGATGTCTTGACTAGCACTTCAAGCTCATCGAATTTATTAACTATACTCATAGCATTGGTGTACATGCAAGTATACATGCACCTGTTTCTACTCGTAGTTACCCTAACACAGCCCATGTATTTACTTATTCCACTATGACTCCCAGCAGTTCTGGAAATCTCCATTGCCTTGCTTTTCAGGCTGTTGCTCAATTGCATTTCAACAGAAGTAGTGCAAGAATCACTTTTACCTCTGCCAGTGGCTACTGTTAATCTATTAGTCCATGTATCCCCCTCAAGCTAGCAGTTTTCTGACCCATCTAACTCTGCCTCGATAGCATCAGCAAATATTCTTGCACCCTTTCTATTTAAGTGTATCCCATCCCTGTAGAAGCAGTCTCTCCTGTTAACAAGCACAGACTAGGCTGAGAAAATTTCTACCCAAAGAGCCTTGCACAGTCTCTCCTGGGCCGAATTGATCGACAAGGCTCTTTAGCATTAGCATTAACAGAGGCTTATGATGCAAGAAAGCAAGCTTATGCAGCAGCAGCCAAAAAAAAAAACCCACTTCCATTTCACCCCTCCGTTCGTTCGAAATACCTCAGCTGAGCCTTAAATTTATTTGGTCTGTCAACTTCCACAACAAGGGATGGAAGTCTGTTCCACCAACCAACTACCCGCTGGCTAAAGGCAAATTTCCGCACATCTATCCTACATCTGTCTTTCCACAATCTGAATTTATGCCCTCTCAGGTGATTATTCTGAGCAAGAGGAAGAATCCCATCGGCATTGAGCATGCTCAAACCATTCAACACTTAATACACCTCTATCAGTTCACCTCGCCGATGCCTACTCTCCAGAATCTGTAATTTGCAAAACTTAAGCCTTTCTTTGTAAGAGCAACCCTTTGTTCCATTCACTAATCTTGTTGCCCTTCTATGTACTCGTTACAGCAGCTCTACATCCTTCTTGAAATGAGGACTCCAGACCTGTATATAGTACTCAAGGTGTGGCCTGACCATTGCCTTATACGAAGGAATAATCACCTCCTTATCCCTGCTAGAAAAATTCCTGTATATCATTGACAAGACACCATGAGCTACTCTTGCAGCTTGTCTGCACTGCTCAGAGAACTTCATATCTGCCTGCACAATTACCCCAGGTTCTTTTCATTCTCTACCACTGTCAGTGTAGTACCACAGAGTTGATATGTTGCTCTGGGGTTGCTGTTTCCCATATGTAGTACTTTACATTTGTCAATGTTAAACTTCATTTGCCACCTCTCAGCCAATCTGCTCAACCTTTCCAGATCCTGTTGCAGCAGCACGGTGTCAGTAGTGTCCTTAACAACCCTGCCAACCTTCGTATCATCTGAAAACTTGGACATTAAGCTTGATATACCATTATCAATATCATTTATAAATACAGAAAACAATAATTGACCCAACACTGAACCCTGAGGGACTCCACTAATAACATTAGCCCACAATGAGCAATGTCCATTATTACCACTCTCTGTCTTCTCCCACTCAACCATCCCTTTATCCATAGCAGCAATTTGCTTCCAATGCCACTCTCCTCCAAATTGTGCAGCAGTCTTCCACGTGCAACAGTATCAAAAGCCTTTCTAAGATCCAAATATATAATATCAAAGTTATTCCCTGCATCCAGTTCTTCTGTGACTGCATCATAGTATCCAATAAAATTGGTCTGGTAATACGTTCCCTTAACAAAACCATGCTGTGTCCGAGCTATAACTGAAGTCTTGTCTAGATGATCCTGCAGTGCTTCTTTAACTAGTGCTTCTATTAATTTTCCTGGAACAGAAGTTAACCTTACAGGTCTATAATTACTTGTGCCAGCCTTTGATCCTCCTTTGTGAATTGGGGTTACATTTGCACATCTCCAGTCTATGGGTACCTCCTCTGAGTCCAAAAAAGCTCTCATAATTATGGCTAAGGGTTTGCTTACTTCCTTTGCTGCTTCCTTTAACATAACTGGATAGATCCCATCCATCCCAGGTGACTTTTTTACTTCCTCCTATCGTGTCTGGGCAGAATTGCAGACACTTTCAAATTCAACCCTAACTCACAGTTTTTTTTCAGCATTGACTTGTACTTGTTAAGTAATTCCCCCAGTCTCTTACTCTTAATATGATTAGTGCCACATGTACAACAATATTGCCCTTTGTGCCCTTAAAAGATGATATCTGCTCTACAACGTCATCAACCTTTGCCCCTGGCAGACATACTCTGGTCCTGTTCCATCTATCCTTTTTACAAAATATGTTCCCCGTTTTCCTGATAATAGAATCACCTACAGCAACTAGTTCCTTTGGGACCAGCACATTTTGCCTTGGGGTTTTCCGCTGTGTTGCTTGATGTTCAATTGCAAGCTCTGGCATTGATGTGAGCAGCGGAGAGCTTGATGGGCTCCTCAATTTAAATCCTTCAAGGGCATCCACCCTGTCCTTCAAGCTCTCATATAAGCCCATAACAATTCTGAGTTGTTGCCCGATTTCCTCACACTCCTTACATAGCGCGCGCATACAAAGACATTCCCCTTGGTAAAATCATGTCCCGTTCCTGACTGCTCCACAAACATCAAACAAGCAGTGCATTTCAATAGACGTGTGATTCAGAGGACAACTGACCTCTCAGTTCTCCCCTGAGCCACAGCACTTCCATTAATTTGAGCCTTTTGCTTTGCTGCTCTGCTCTGAGTTATGATTTCTATTCAAGTTCAATAAAATTCCAATTCAAAATATAACCCTAAACTTATATCCAAATGCAGTTATAACACTATATATATATGTATTTCGGTATCGAATGTTATCTCCGAGTTACGTTATATGACTTTCTTATCCCCTGTCAATTATATGTATTAATTTTTGATGTTACATTTGTAAAAACTATGTTGCTATATTTATTTAGTTAAAGTACAATTCGATTGACAATGAAATTTAATAAGATTGACAAATTTTGCTGATTAATTGATACTACTATACTCGCTATCTAGTTTTCCATTAAACCTTACGCTATCTAGTTTTCCGTTAGACCTTACGCTATCTAGTTCAGTGCACGTATCGTATAACGGTCGTGGCAGTTTACAAATGGTTAATCTACGGATACAAGGTATTATTTACTTTCCAAATCGCACTATCTAAATTCAAAATAAACCACAGAGCTTGACTAGGTCTATAAGCTACTTATAGAAATAATTTAATCTAACAATATGTCAATAAAGTGGCTAAATATAATTAAAAACTAGCGTTCGTGGGAGCTGCAAAACCTGTTCCACACATGGATTTGATACCCTTACCAATACTAAGTAATAACCTACAAAATCTCTATCTAAATTCAAATTAAACTAAAGTGTTGTTACTAGGAATATAAAGCAACTCTAAAAAATAAATTAATATGGCAATTTAAGTCAATAAAAAAGCAAAACTTCTCTATTTGCTGGAGCCCGTAAAAACTTTGCCTGTTCGTGTGTACTCTCGCACCCATTGAGTTTCCATGATATTGCACTACCTCAAATAACAGTTCACCTATGGAGAAGGCTACTGTTATTTATTCTCAGCAGATACCACCACCACCTAGATGGCACCGTTTGAAAAATGTATGAGATAAAACACTGTTTTATCCCCACACTGTCCCTGTTAGACTTAGGAGAGCAAAAAGGAGTAGGAAAGTGATAGTAAAAGAGGGAGAAGAAAAAATGCCGTCGAAAGAGGAAAGGGACAATTATTTCTCACACTCACTCACTGAACTAAACCACTCATAAATCTCCCAAATGGGCAACACTTCCCCATTAGGGAAGACTGTTGTTACCTATTTGTGGTTACGAGGTCCCCATCAAAACCTCCACAGATGGCACCGTTTAGAGCGGTGTTTCCCAACCTTTTTTTTACCATGCCCCACCTAAGTCTTTCTAAAATTCTGATGGCCCCTATGTAACATATACATATTTTTTATATTCAAAAATTGAATTATTCCTTAAATGAAGCCTAATTACAACTTGTTCAGGACACAAGACTTAGGTTTTAGGAAGAAATCATTAGGAAATTATTAAGAAAAAAACAGTATGTAAATTTTCTGAACATATAATAGACAACTAAAATTAAAGTACAAAATAATTTAGGCGCCTCCGTAGCCAGGTGGGAAGGAGCAGCAGTGGTAGCACACGCCTCTTGATTAGACCGGGATTCGAGCCCGTCACCACCGAATGCGGAAAGGTCAGGGAATGACCACCGCATATCCCGGAGCAATATGGCCTTAGTTGCTAATGCTCCTAAAAACCAAACAACAAAATAATTTATATGAAAGATTTTTCTATAATATTTTAATTTTTAGTAATTATTATTTAATTGTTTAATAATTTCAACATTCCACGTGAAGTCACTTCTAGATGAGTGCACTAAATTTAGTGAGACGCTTGTGCTTGATGCTTGCCGCAGAGAGATTTTATATTGGGCTCCAATTTAGTCAGTTTCAGTCTCAAGTCTCCCCGTTTTGTGATATCCAGTCGATTTCTTTTCTTTAGTAACAAATCATTTACGGCACTAAATCCACATTCAGCTAAATATGAAGATGGAAACGGTAACACTAGCTCTCTTGCAAAGTTGGTTCAATTTGGGTATTTAATTTCTGCTTCATCACAAAGTCATGCCATCGCTCCTTTTATATTGAATAAAGTTTTAACTGACTCATCATTTTGCATTTCTGAGAGTTCTTCTTGGTACTGCATTGATACATCGGACAAATCCACTAACATTGGTTGCATCATCCAGGTTGGAAAACCAATTTGTTTTAAATCAGAAAACGTTTCTTTTAATTCAGCGGACAGAATTTTCAGATGATCAACAATAACAAGTACAGCGGTATCAGTCACTTCACATTTTTGCAGCCAACGAAACTGTTCAAAATTTTTGTTACAAATATATTTTTGACATAATTCAATAAATGTAATGAAACCAAATATCTTCGCTTTTGCATCGACCAGAGTTTTATTTGTTCCTTCAAGTTGTTTATTTAATATATTTAGTTTTTCAAAGATATCGGCTAAATAACTCACAAATGCTTTACCATCGACCGTTGACAGATGCTTCATTTCGGTTTGTCACTTAAAGTCACTAATAGTATCAAATAGTTCCATAAATCTTTTCAAGCAGTTCCCTTTTGAGAGCCACCTTACTTCAGTGTGAAGTAAAAGTCTCACATGGTCTGCATTTTGTTCTTCACAAAAAAGCTTGAAGAGACGCTCACATTTGGCATTAGCTTTAATAGCATTGACACACTTTATAACTGATTTTAGTACTTCATTAAGAACAGGCGAAATATTTTTAGCTACCAAGTTTTCCTTATGAATAACACAATGCACAAGAAGCATTTCTGGATTCTCATCTTTCATCAATTTTAAGCAGCCATTTTTCTTGCCCATCATATTAGGAGCACCATCTGCAGCACAAGATGTTATTTTTCATTGGTATATTATTGTCATCTAACTAATTTTTTAGCTTATTATATATTTTTTAGCTTAATATATATATATATATATATATATATATATATATATATATATATATCTTTGGAGGTAGTGGTGCTCTCTAATGATTTACCGAATAACATTTCTTCAGAAAAATTACCTTTATCTTACATAAGTTATCAGTACGGCTTCACTGTCTCTCAAAGTTGATTCATCCATTTGCACTGAGAATTTTCTTGTTTTCAGCTTTCCAACAAGTTCTATTTCAATATCTTCACTCATTTCATCTATTCTTCTGCTAACAGTATTGTTATTGAGTGGCATAGCTTTCACGTCTTTGTCATCTTTTTCCAGAACTGTTTTAAGAAATGCTGATATTGATGGTAAGGCGCATTTAGGGCTAGAGCCTCAAGCTGCGAACAAATTTAGACTATGTATATAAAGTGCTTAGCATCATAATACACAGCCATTTCTGAATAAACAGAAAATTTTTAAGGTGGCATCGTTTTAGGTTATATCTCATATTGTGAATACCTTCACAATGAGTTGCCATGATATTGCACTACTTCGAATAAGTAACGCTTCACCTAAGGAGAAGACTAGTGTTACTTATTCTCAGATAGATGGTGGTACCTATCTGAGAATAAGTAACACTAGTCTTCTCCTTAGGTGAAGCGTTACTTATTCGAAGTAGTGCAATATCATGGCAACTCGTTGTGAAGGTATTCACAATATGAGATATAACCTAAAACGATGCCACCTTAAAAATTTTCTGTTTATTCAGAAATGGCTGTGTATTATGATGCTAAGCACTTTATATACATAGTCTGATATTGATGGTTTGATTAAATTCTCCCCTATAGTATGATTTTTCCCAGATTTAGCAATGAGTAAAGAAATTTCATAACTAGCCTCAAGAGTACAATTGACAGTTGCAGTATGAGCAATAAACAGACTTTAATGTTGCTCTTTTTTCAAAATTTTTCTTTAAAGTTTGAAAGTAATTTAAATCTGAATTTACACAAGCATTATGTTTCGCCTCAAGACGACCTCGCTTCATTGATTCGTTGGTCAAGCATTGTTGGCATAAAAGACAAAAAGGTGACCTTTGATCGTGGACAGCGGGTATGAAACCAAATTTTAAGTATTCCTCTGAATACTGACGAAATTTTTTTTACTTGCACTACTCATTTTACTGTGCAACTGAAAGAACTAAATATAAGATAAATCAAAAACTAAAAATAAACTATGCATTAAAGTTAATTTCATTTTATTTTAATATATCAAAATTAATTATTAGTACGCTTTTTGAATGAATAAATCACACAAATTACTGAATTCGGGCTATTAAATCTGTGGTCTCTGTGAACGAGCAGATAAGTCTAATTTGTCAAAAATGAGATAAGTGCACTATAATAAAGTATTTATTATTTACTATTACGTGACACGCAGATATCTTCGTTATTGTAGTTTTAGCATGAGTAATAAATATTTGTATATTCGAATATATGCGTGTTTATATGAGAGTGTGAAGTTTATTTTTCCTCTCCCGCAAATTCGAGTTTTTGGACTTATTTGCTTATTTACTGAGACCACAGAAATATACAAATACGACAAATACATACCATTGTGTATCACGGTTCTTCATTAATAATAATTCTGTGCGCGGACAAAGTAATTTTTTATTTTAATCTGAGATCGCCAAACCTATCCAAATGTACAGTCACGACGCCCAAAAGAGCGTTTGTATGAAAGGAATTACCTATTTCGTATAACATGCGGAGTTTGCGGTAGGCTACAGTAGACAACCACTTTGCTTGAGCAATGCGCATGCCATAAGCATTCGTCCAATACAGTACAGTACGTACTATTCCTTCACTAGGCATTGTAAGCAATGCTCTCCGAGCAAACTGTAGTTGATATTACTCCAACCTTTTAAGTACGGCTCTATAGAAAGTACAACATTTAACGAATGCTTATTTCAAATTGAGATACCAACAATTCTTCTTTTGTACACGTTAAATCATAGTAGGCGGTTGTTTTGAACTCTAGACGAGCAATTTTTGAATTGCCCCCCTGAACAATCAAATTTCCCCCATGTGGGGCGTGGGACCCACGTTGGGAAACACCGGTTTAGAGCTTGTGGGATTCTCATCAGTGGGTACCCTGTTGTTGCAATAGCGATAACCCAATTAAAAAGTATAACTCCTCAATATAAGAGATGCTTGATGGTGTGCATGGTTTAATAAATATTTCTTGGCTAAATGCCTAAGAGTATGAAGAAGTTTTTTTATGCATGGGTACTGCCCATACATCATTTTGTGGAGTTATATTTCATAACTGGGTTTGTAGCTAATGCAAAAGCAGCATCCCAACTGCTGGGAAAAACAACAGAGAGAGAGAGACAGCATAACAAGTGACCTAATGTTTCTCACTCCTGCAGACTCATCTGTCGAGGAGTCACGATTAGGCGAAACCAATAATCCAGAAAGTGGCAGGAAGCAAAACATTGAGACTACAAGAAACAGCGACCCTGTAGAGCTTCAAGAGCAACCAAATACCCCTCACGACAATGCTTCGGCGCCGGATCAAAAATGCTATCATGGACCGGGTCAAAACTTTCCGAAGGGAACTGGAGGACCTTATGTAATCGCATAACTAGAGCCCCAAGAGGAAAGATAATTACCATCTGGTCAAATATGGAATACTTATTGTTGAATACGCACATCGAATGCGAGAAGGCTGTGGCCAAATTAGAGCTTATATGGAGGTACGAGGAAACCAAATGCAACAGTGCCCTTGTTCGTACGCAGATGTGCTGAGGACCACTACCAAGCAGAGTAATGAGGCCTCTGGACCGACAACTAAAAGAAAAACACTACTAAAAACCCCAAATTTAGTTATTCTCAAACCTATTGGCAACAAAAAAATTAAGACTAGCGAGGAAGTGAAGAATACAGTTGTCAATAAACTGAAGGAGCGCTTTAAAACTACAAGAATTAAATTGATCAGAAAGACCCAAAATGTTGGGGTAATGATCGAAACTGAAACATTAAAAGAAATAGAAGACATCATAAAAAATCCTGCCATCTCGACACTTGGCCTTACTGCAGAACAACCAAAGAAAAAAGGCCCCTCAGTAGTCATATTTGATGTCAGCAAGGATTCCACACCTATGCAAATCACCGAGGATCTATACTACTGTAACCTGAAAGCGTCTTACCTTGACTCGGCCCCAGAAGAGCTTATTAAGCCAAAATTTCATAAAAAGTCTAAGTCAGATAATAATGTCAACTGGGTGGTGGAGTTAACCCTCCCCAGCTTGGAATACAATAAAAAATCAAGAGAGAATATATATACACTGGGGCAGCCATCATTTTAAACATGTGGCAGTCCCAAAGTGTTTCAACTGCTGCAGGTTTGGCCACACCACACCATACACACCTGCACTCAGGCTGAGTCAACCTGTGGGCACTGTGCCTAGAAGGGACATCAGTATAAGGACTGCCCCAACAAAACCAGCGAGCCGGTCTGCACAAACTGCAAAAGCTCAAAACTTCCTCATAATCACTCAATAAGAGACAACAGTTGTCCAGTTTATCTAACCGCAAAGTGAGCACAACAAAGTAGAACTGATTATGGGCCTATGGCTTAAACAGTTCAACCCCCAACAGATGAAATTCATCCAACTTAATGCGCAGAAGGTCAAGGTAGTTCCAGACCAGCTAAAAGTAATTGCAAATGAGGAAAATATCGACATCATGATCCTTCAAGAACCTTATACGCATGGCAAGCAGGTGTGGTTACCCACTTGCATACAAAATAATCCAAGCAGATAATGAAACTCCCTTGGGTGGCAATTGTAGTCAGGAACCCAGAACTCACTACCACCAAAATATCAAGTCCTGCATATCCTGGGCAGTGTACCTGCATGTCATAGGCCCCTCTTGGAATCTTTTATGTCATTTCTATATATAACAGACCTGGAGAGGATATTCTACCAACAATAAACTATCTGGAAAACATAGCAGCCCTTTTTCCCAATGAGAAAATTATCGTGGGGGTGGATGTAAACTGCCGCTCTCCTGTTTGGTTTGTGGGGTCTGATGATCATAGTGGCACCCGCAATGGACAGCAATTGGAAGAGTTTATCTCCAATTCACAGCTTACTATATTAAATAGGCCACACAATTTGCCAACATTTTCATCTACTCTCTGGGAATCAAATATTGTTATCACCCTGGCTAGCAGACAGATGGCTGGCTACATCCTGGCTGGTGTGTCCAGGAGGCCTGGACCACCTGACCATAACCTTCCAAATGTCTAGAATCCAACAGCAACCATTGAATCCTAAACTCACATTGAACAGATTTAAAATAGAAAATGCTAACTGGGACAACTTCATAGCAGCTCTGGACATCTCTGTCATGCAACTCCCGGCATGGGACTGTAACTTACTGGATCTAGAAGTGCACCAGAGAACTGTTACCAGGGTCATTACAAACACCTGTACCACAACCTTTAAATATAAAAATCCGCTCCCCAGTGCTGTTCCCTGGTGGTCCCCAGAGCTGCAGCACCTCCACAGAGAGGTAAATAGTAAAAGAAAAGCTTTTCAAAGAGCAAGGAGATCATGATCGGCTGCAGTCTCAAGACCTCCACCTCTGGAGGTCTTGAGACAACAATATAGAATAGCCAGGAACACCTATATAGCTCTAATCTGCCAAAGGAAAACGACATCTTGGGAGAATCTGGTAGAATCGACTCGGAATGCCGACCCCTGGGGGGTGGTATATAAAATTACCACCAATAACTGCCCAGGGGAGAGATTTTGACAAACACTCTCACACCCAAGGCACATTAACCACTACCTGGGAGCAGTTAATTAATAATATACTCAATTCCATTTTTCAGCCACCAATCTTTGACCACGAATACAAGCCCAACTGTGTACCTCCAATGAGTGCTACACCACGCAGGAAACTGAAGAGCCTTTCACCCTGGAGGAACTTCATCGAGCAGTATTGAAATTCAAGGACAGAAAATGCCCAGGTCTTGACCTCTGGAGCCCGAGATTGTCAAAAGAGTAGCAGTCTTTTGACAATCAGCCACAATTTGACTACAAGCTACACTTACTGCTGAACCTTTTCAACCACTGTCTGACAAAAGGATCCTTTCTACTTGATTGGAAGACAGCTAATCTTCGACTTCTTCTCAAGAATCCGAATATAAACTGCCACAAGCGCAAACATCATACAGACTAATCACCCTCCTAACTGTTCTCAGCAAACTCCTTGAGAGACTAATCTTCTTCAGAATTCACAAGTATTATATAAACAGAAATCTACAGGCCAACAACCAGTATGGATTCCGTCAGGGGAACTCGACAGTAGACACACTAAATAACCTGATAACATCTGCTCAATCCACACCTGAAAAATACTTCCTTGTAATTGCAGTCGACTTCGCTGGGGCATTCGACTCACTTTGGTGGCTGAGTGTCAAAATCTCTACTCTTGCATCTATTTGACAGACCTGTCAGTGTAGAGACTCCCTGCTCCAGGGTGATCAGAAAGATCCACAGGGGTTGCCCACAGGGCTAGGTCCTAGGACCAACTTTCTGGAACATGGTCCTGGATGAGTTCCTAAATCAAGATCTTGGGCATGTTAAGTCCCAAGCCTATGCAGATGATTTGATCCTTTCCGTGCCTGCCAGCTCAAGAGCCCAGCTTCACATTTCTGCTAACCAAGCACTCTGGCTCCTCCAGGAGTGGGCTACCCAGCACAACCTGACAATCTCGGCTGAGAAAACCTCTAGCATCTTCCTGAAAGGGAACCTAAGCTCAACCAGACCACCGCAGATTAAGATCAATGTCACAACCATCAAGCACCGCACCCAGCTCAAGCACCTTGGTGTAATCCTGGACTCAAAACTTTCCTTCCTCCCACACCTACAGTATATCCAAAAGAAGATAAGAAATTACACAGCATTGGTGGCAAGGGTCACCCGCAGGGACTGGGGTCTAAACCGACGTACCCTAGCCCTGTTTTACAAAACAGTCTTTATTCCAGCCATCTCATATGCTGCAGGGGCTGGTATCATTGGGCAACTATTGTCACAAATCAGAAGAAATTAGCCACCCTTCAAAGAGCAATACTACTTACCATCACCAGAACCTGCTGTATGGTGAGCACTCCTGCTCTCCAAGTCCTTGCTGGAGTCCTCCCTCTAGATCTTGAAATAATTAGATGTGGCATGTTGTCTCATCTGTCCAAAGGAATCTCCACTACCACCATTGGATTCACCACCAACCCAGCAATCAATCGCAAGACAGAGAAAAGGCGCCTTCTTGCTCACCTGCAGCAAGCCTGGCAGGACAGACGGATGACATCTATTAAGGGAGCAATTACAAAGAAATTCACCCCTTAAGTAACGTTCATGTTCCCAAAAGCCCCAAGCTGGTTTTCACCTGGCCTGTATATAATGTACTTCCTCACAGGCCACAGGTCGATACAAGAAAAATTAACGTCTCTGGGCATCACAGATGATCCACGCTGCCACTGTGGCACTGACGAATCTTGGCACCATATAATGTATGACTGTCCTGACTATGAAGATTTGAGATCTATTCTGACCACTAAGATTATTAATTTGCCAAAGGACCAAGAACATATACTAATTCATACCATGACAATTATAAATACTTCACCACTTTTGCACAGGATGTCTTAAACAGATGAAGAACATTAAGGAGCCTAAATCACCAAGAGCAATAACTTGAGACAGATTGTGGGCACCCCTCTCCAGTAGCATCAACTGCCGACCTCATCAAAGCTCAATTGAACTAAAATTCACTTCCTTCATCCAAGTTCCATTGGGCTGATATCTGCAACTGAATCTCCAGGCAAGATCAACCAGTGCCTGATCCCACTGAAGACTCCAAAACCCAGACACTGGAGATACCAGCAGCTTTTCTGCCACAAGCCACATTGGTGATCAAACTGAGCACTCTAGCCTGGTTTTCTTTTACTCTCCTCCCTGGTCGGGGGGGAGGAGATTGGTTCCTGTCTCCTCCCCCCCCTTCTTCCACCCAGTGAGGCCTGGGCCTGCCTCACTGACTTTCTGGGGGTCGCCTTCTCTATCGTCCCCCATACTTCTAACTTTTCCCCCAGCCTTCAGCCCCCCCTACTCTGTCTATCTCGCAGTGTGCACTCCCACACACCTTATCAATTTATAACGTCGAAATTTAAACCATGTTTACATTAACTCTTGGCCTTTTATATTCTAGCATTAACCCCTTTTTTATATATATTTTTTATTTATTTATTTTATTTATTATTTTATTTATTTTGTTTTACATAGGCCCTTGCCACTAAAATCTTTGGAAACTAGGTGGCAGGGCCTGCCAGAGTACCAAAATCTACTGGGTACCTGACCTGCCTCTCTGGGGCCAAGTGCGGTAACAGTGGGTCCCAACAGGGGCCCAACAGCTAAATGGTCAGAATAACAATGGTACACAACACTACACATCCGTCCACTCCCCACACACTTTTTAAATCTCTGGCCTTCACGGAGTTCTGTGCTACACAAACAGAGTACATAACGCAGAGATGGGGGAAACTCCTGGTGCCATCAGACAACTAACACACTTTGCACTTTGTCACTATTGCAACAACAAGGTACCTGCCCACCCACCGATGAGAAGTAACAATAGTCTTCTCCATAAGTGAAGCATTACTTATTTGAGGTAGTGCAATACCATGGCAACTCGTTGTGGTATCACAATATGAGATGTAATTAAATGATGTATTCAAACTACTTTGGTAGTAGAAATTATGTATGTGCAGTACCCATGCATAATGTCGGGCCTCAGCAGGGGGGTCTGGTGGCTAAACGGCCAGAAGAACAACGGTACACGACATTACACATCTCAAGATCTATACACTTTTAAATCTCTGGCCATTACAGCAAACTGTATCAATCACAATGAAAACTATGTGGAGGAAACCACTGGTGCCGTTTGACCCTAAACACACTTTACCCATGCATTCTTCATACTCGTAGGCATTTAGCCAAGAAATAATTTTAGATTAAACCATGCACACCATCAAGCATCTCTCATATTGTGGAATTATACTTCATAACTGGGTTGTCAAATTGCAACAACAGGGTATCTGCCCACCAACCAATGAGAAACCAACAAGCTTCAAAACGATGCTGTCTGAGTGGTGTTATCTGCTGAGAATAAGTAACACTAGTCTTCCCCATAGGTAAAGCATTACTTATTCGAAGTAGTGTGATACTGTGCACTTTTTGTAAAAAAATAAAGAGAACTTTACCTGAATATGATATGTAGAACACTTCTGTATAATACTCTCCAGAAATTAAAACGAATAAAACATTAATGCAAAATGATTAAAATAAATTGAAAACAATTAAAAAATCAACTGAACACTATAAAAAAATAATTACAAAAAGTTTAACGTAAATATGAAAAACGATTTACCTTCCAGAAGCTGACAACGCTTTTCGACCGTATGTCATGATCACAGGAATGAAAATTGATTTTCATTATTAGAGATCCTTTTTGTTTGAAATACAGTTTTTGTTATTTTATAATCTAAAGGAGTTCTTTTGCACTACAATAAGTAGGCAAAGGACCAGGAAAGAAATTCACCTTTCTATTTATTATTCTATTGATTACTTAGTGGCTGAGTTAGTTACACAACTAACTCAGCCACTACGTAACCTTGTAGCACTGTTCCTGCCTACCTGTGGCAGGGATAGAAACCTAGTAGAAAAAGTAATTCTTTCTAGGGCTAATAGGAGCAAATGGATTTTAAAAACTAAAAAACTTAAAGGATTGATTGATCCAAATATATGATTAAGACAGCTGAGGAACCAGATTATTTTTCTGTAAAGAAACAAAAGACATAGAGAGAATTATTACTCTGATGTTTCTCATTTTATGTTCAACATTTGACCAGTCCATCAGTAAGCTTTCACCTTTCCTTGAACAAAAGTGCCTGGAAAGCACAATAAGATTGCCCAAGACTGACTATAGATTATGATTAGAAGACCTTATTGGTAGAAGCAAGTAAAACCCAACATTCTGAATGGCTACAAACAGATACAGTATTTGGAGGAATTCCAGTTAATGTCTTCCCATATGCTACTCTTAATATGTCAAGATCCCATCATTGAATATGAGATCCCATCATTGAATGGGATCTCATTAACATATCTGATGATGAATTAAAGTAGGAACTACAAGTTCAAGGCATTATAAATGTCAGATGGATAATGAGGAGGCAAGGTGGTGAATAGGTCGACATTGTCGACCAGCAATGTGGACATTGCTGGACAGTGCAGTGTCGAGTCAGTTTGGTGTGACATAAGCATTGGGAGATCAAAATTGAGAGTAGGAGTGTGCTATAGGCCTAATGACTCTGATGAGTATAATAAGAAACTGTACGGGGAAATAGAGTGGGCAAGTAAATCAGAGAGTCTTATATTGGGGGATTTTAATTTCCCAGATATTGACTGGAATTTGGGGGCTGGTCACTCACACACTAGCAAGGCTTTTGTGGATTTATTGGATGATTGTTTTCTACATCAGCATGTTCGGGAGGCAACTAGAGGGAGTAATACTCTTGATTTGATTATCAGTAGTGATTCTTCATGCATTAAGAATCTGCAGATAAATGAACCACTAGGTGGCAGTGATCACAGTGTGCTGAAGTGGGATTTACTCAAAGAGGTAACTACCGTTAGGGGTAAAGGGAAGGGTTATTGCTTTCGTAAAGGTGACTACGATGGACTGAGACAGTATTTAAATTCTATACAGTGGGACCAACTGATGATGTTACCAACAGCAAATTCAAAATGGGAAGCATTCAAAGAACTTATCTTGGAAGCTACTAGGCTTTACATACCAACTAAGAAATATTGTTCAAGGTTTAGGCCTAAGTGGATGTCAGATGAACTAATGAGTAATATGGCAGAGAAGAAAAATGCATGGGATACATACAAATTAATGGGTGACATGGAAGCCTATGATAGATACAAGTTGATCTGTAACCAAGTTACAAAGGAGGTTAGGCAGGCGAAGGCAGATTACGAGAAATCTTTGGCAAGGGATGCAAAGAAAAACAGCAAAGAGTTCTTTACTTATGTAAACTCTAGAAGGAAGGGGATGAATCAGATTGGTCCACTTGATATCGATGGGTCAACTGTTGATGATCCTGCTCAGGTAGCTAACAAACTGAATGAATATTTTGCATCGACATTCACACAGGAGGAGTTATTCAGTGAGGGCAATGCCAGAGGTGTATTCAACTCTGGCAGTAAGCTAGAGAATCTTGTAATAACTGAGAGTAAAGTGGAGGAGAAATTGTTGAAGATAAATACAAGAAAGGCACCTGGGGTGGATGGGATCTATCCAGTTATATTAAAGGAAGCAGCAAAGGAAGTAAGCAAACCCTTAGCCATAATTATGAGAGCTTCCTTGGAATCAGGGGAAGTACCCATGGACTGGAGATGTGCAAATGTAACCCCAATTCACAAAGGAGGATCAAAGGGCGACACAAATAATTATAGACCTGTTAGTTTAACTTCTGTTCCTGGAAAATTAATGGAGGCACTGGTTAAAGAAGCACTGCAGGATCAACTAGACAAGACTTCAGTCATAGCTCAGACACAGCATGGTTTTGTTAAGGGGAAGTCTTGCCTAACCAATTTTATTGGATACTATGATGCAGTCACAAAAGAACTGGATGCAGGGAATAACTTTGATATTATATACTTGGATCTCACACTGTGATCACTACCACTAGGTGGCAGTGATCACAGTGTGCTGAAGTGGGATTTACTCAAAGAGGTAACTACCATTAGGGGTAAAGGGAAAGATTATTGCTTTCGTAAAGGTGACTACGATGGACTGAGACAGTATTTAAATTCTATACAGTGGGACCAACTGATGATGTTACCAACAGCAAATTCAAAATGGGAAGCATTCAAGGAACTAATCTTGGAAGCTACCAGGCTTTACATACCAACCAAGAAATATTGTTCAAGGTTCAGGCCTAAATGGTTGTCAGATGAACTAATGAGACATATGGCAGAGAAGAAAAATGCATGGGATACATACAAATTAATGGGTGACGTGGAAGCCTATGATAGATATAAGTTGGTCTGTAACCAAGTCACAAAGGAGATTAGGCAGGCAAAGGCAGATTATGAGAAATCCTTGGCAAAGGATGCAAAGAAAAACAGAAAAGAGTTCTTTACCTATTTAAACTCAAGAAGGAAAGGGATGAATCAGATTGGTCCACTGGATGTTGATGGTTCAACAGTTGAGGATCCAGCTCAGGTGGCTAACAATCTAAACGAGTATTTTGCATCTACATTCACACATGAGGAGTTATTCAGCAAGGGGAATGTCGTAGGTGAAGTAAACATTGGCAGTGAGCTAGATGATTTTCTAATAACTGAGAGGAAAGTGGAGGAGAAATTGTTGAGGATAAACATAAAAAAGGCACCCGGGGTGGATGGGATCTATCCAGTTATATTAAAGGAAGCAGCAAAGGAAGTAAGCAAACCCCTAGCCATAATTATGAGAGCTTCATTGGACTCAGGGGAGGTACTCATGGACTGGAGATGTGCAAATGTAACCCCAATTCACAAAGGAGGATCAAAGGGCGACACAAATAATTATAGACCTGTTAGTTTAACTTCTGTTCCTGGAAAATTAATGGAGGAACTGGTTAAAGAAGCACTGCAGGATCATCTAGACAAGACTTCAGTCATAGCTCAGACACAGCATGGTTTTGTTAAGGGGAAGTCTTGCCTGGCCAATTTTATTGGATACTATGATGCAGTCACAAAAGAACTGGATGTAGGGAATAACTTTGATATTATATACTTGGATCTTAGAAAGGCTTTTGATACTGTTGCACATGGAAGACTGCTGCACAAATTGGAGCAGTGTGGCATTGGAGGCAAATTGCTGCTGTGGATAAAGGGGTGGCTGAGGGGGAGAAGACAGAGAGTTGTAATCAATGGACAGTGCTCATCGTGGACTAATATTATTAGTGGAGTCCCTCAGGGTTCAGTATTGGGTCCATTATTGTTTTCTGTATTTATAAATGATATCGATGATGGTATATCAAGCTTAATGTCCAAGTTTGCCGACGATACAAAGGTTGGCAGGGTTGTCAAGGACACCACTGACACTATGCTACTGCAACAGGATCTGGAAAGGTTGAGTAGATGGGCTTCGAGGTGGCAAATGAAGTTTAACATTGACAAATGTAAAGTGCTACATATGGGAAACAGCAACCCCAGAGCAATGTATCAGCTCTGTGGTAGAGAATGAAAGGGACCTGGGGGTGGTTGTGCAGGCAGATATGAAGTTTTCTGAGCAGTGTAGATGGGCTGCAAGAGTAGCTCATGGTGTATTGTCGATGATATATAGGAATTTTTCTAGCAGGGATAAGGAGGTGATTATTCCATTGTATAAGGCAATGGTCAGACCACACCTAGAGTACTGTATACAGGTCTGGAGGCCTCATTTCAAGAAGGATGTAGAGTTGCTGAAACGAATACAGAGAAGGGCAGCAAGATTAGTGAATGGAACAAAGGGTTGCTCTTACGAAGAAAGGCTTAAGTTTTGCAAATTACAGAGCCTGGAGACTAGGCATCGCCGAGGTGATCTGATAGAGGTGTACAAGGCTTTGAATGGCTTGAGCATGCTCAATGCCGATGGGATTCTTCCTCTTGCTCAGAATAATCACCTGAGAGGGCATAAATTCAAATTGAGGAAGGACGGATGTCGGATAGATGTGCGGAAATTCGCTTTTAGCCAGCGGGCAGTTGGTTTGTGGAATAGACTTCCATCGCTTGTTGTTGAAGTTGATAGCCTAAACAAATTTAAGGCTCAGCTGGACAGGTATTTCGAACGAATTGAGGGGTGAAATGGGAGTAGTGGTTGTTTTTTTTTTTTTTTTTTTTTTGGCTGATGCTGAATAAGCTTGCTTTCTTGCATCATATGCCTCTACTAATGCTAATGCTAATGCTAAATTCCTACTTCAGGATGGTTTGGCTTCAGAAATTCCATTCTAGAAAGAGCCAGCATGCAGTAACTAAGAAGGATCCTATTTGGCAGTACCGAAAAAAAAACAGATCCAAGGCAAATTCCACCCCAAAAGGGGTCAGCAGTCAATTCAGGGAGCCAAGTACGCGATTGTCATAGAGGCAACATTGGCTTTTTGGACTGCAACTGATGCAGTCCAAGAAGTCACTCAGCTCGCAGAGAAGCCCTGCCCCAGAGGGGATCAGTAATAGCTGTTAGGTTGTTAGTCCAAGAAGCGTCTGGAAATAGACAAATATCATATCTCAGTTTGGTTGCTGTTGACTGGTAAGTTGTCAAGTAATGGTCCTGAGGAGTCTCTATGTTGAAACAATAGTTAGAAACATCAGTGTAATTTGCAGTTCCAGGTTTGGTTACAGGTAATGTGTTGAGTCCAGCAGGTAGATGTCAAGTCCAGGAGTAAGGTCAATTTTTGGTTTTCAGAAGTCTCCAGAATAGATATAATACAGCCTTTAAGATAGGGAAACCACAAGAGGTTTTCTGAACACCTTCTCGTCAAAGGAGCAGAATGCCAGAAGGTTTTCTTCAAATTCTAGCAAAAGTGGCACCAGGTCAGGAGAGGTAATTCCAGTTAGGAGTTATAGATCATTTCAGATATCCAGGTAATGCAGTCAATCAAAGATGATATGATACACAGTTTTGTGACTGTCACAAGGACACAGAAGGAATGGAGCAAAAGTCCTAAGGCAAACAACTTTGTAATTAGCATTAGCATTAGCATTAGCAGAGGCATATGATGCAAGAAAGCAAGCTTATTCAGCATCAGCCAAAAAAAAAAAAAAAAACCCACTCCCATTTCACCCCTCCGTTCGTTCGAAATACCTGTCCAGTTGAGCTTTAAATTTGTTTAGGCTATCAACTTCAACAAGTGATGGAAGTCGGTTCCACCAACCAACCACCCGCTGGCCAAAGGCAAATTTCCGCACATCTATCCGACATCCGTCCTTCCTCAATTTGAATTTATGCCCTCTGAGGTGATTATTCTGAGAAAGATGAAGAATCCCATTGGCAATGAGCATGCTCAAACCATTCAAAGCCTTATACACCTCTATCAGATCACCTCGCCGGTGCCTAGTCTCCAGACTCTGTAATTTGCAAAACTTAAGCCTTTCTTCGTAAGAGCAACCCTTTGTTCCATTTACTAATCTTGTTGCCCTTCTTTGTACCCGTTCCAGCAGCTCTACATCCTTCTTGAAATGAGGCCTCCAGACCTGTATACAGTACTCAAGATGTGGCCTAACCATTGCCTTATACAAGGGAATAATCACCTCCTTATCCCTGCTAGAAAAATTCCTGTATATCATTGACAAGACACCATGAGCTACTCTTGCAGCTCGTCTGCACTGCTCAGAGAACTTCTTATCTGCCTGCACAATTACCCCCAGGTCCTTTTCATTCTCCACCACTGTCAGTGTAGTACCGCAGAGTTGATACGTTGCTCTGGGGTTACTGTTTCCCATATGCAGCACTTTACATTTGTCGATGTTAAACCTCATTTGCCACCTCTCAGCCCATCTGTTCAACCTTTCCAGATCCTGTTGCAGCAGCATAGCGTTAGTATTGTCCTTAATGACCCTGCCAACCTTTGTATCATCTGCAAACTTGGACATTAAACTTGATATCCCATCATCAATATCATTCATAAACACCGAAAACAACAACGGACCCAACACTGAACCCTGAGGAACTCCACTAATAACATTAGTACACGTTGAGCAGTGTCCATTGATTACCACTCTCTGTCTTCTGCCACTCAACCATCCCCTTATCCATAGCAGCAATTTGCCTCCAATGCCACACTGCTCCAATTTGTGCAGCAGTCTTCCATGTGCAACAGTATCAAAAGCCTTTCTAAGATCCAAATATATAATATCAAAGTTATTCCCTGCATCCAGTTCTTTTGTGACTACATCATAGTATCCAATCAAATTGGTCAGGCAAGACCTGCCCTTAACAAAACCATGCTGCGTCTGAGCTATAACTGAATTCTTGTCTAGATGATCCTGCAGTGCTTCTTTAACCAGTGCCTCCATTAATTTACCTGGAACAGAAGTTAAACTAACAGGTCTATAATTACTTGTGTCAGCCTTTGAACCTCCTTTGTGAATTGGGGTCACATTTGCACATCTCCAGTCCATAGGTACCTCCCCTGAGTCCAAGGAAGCTCTCATAATTATGGCTAAGGGTTTGCTTACTTCCTTTGCTGCCTCCTTTAATATAACTGGATAGATCCCATCCACCCCAGGTGCCTTTTTTATGTTTATCCTCAACAATCTCTCCTCCACTTTCCTCTCAGTTATTACAAAATCATCCAGCTCACTGCCAATGTTTACTTTACCTACGTCATTCTCCTTCCTGAATAACTCCTCATGCGTGAATGTAGATGCAAAATACTCGTTTAGATTGTTAGCCACCTGAGCAGGATCCTCAACTGTTGAACCATCAATATCCAGTGGACCAATCTGATTCAACCCTTTCCTTTTCGAGTTCAAGTATGTAAAGAACTCTTTTCTGTTTTTCTTTGCATCCTTTGCCAAGGATTTTTCATAGTCTGCCTTTGCCTGCCTAATCTCCTTTGTGACTTGGTTACAGACCAACTTATATCTATCATAGGCTTCCATGTCACCCATTAATTTGTATGTATCCCATGCATTTTTCTTCTCTGCCACATGTCTCGTTAGTTCATCTGACAACCATTTAGGCCTAAACCTTGAACAATATTTCTTAGTTGGTATGTAAAGCCTGGTAGCCTCCAAGATTAGTTCCTTGAATGCTTCCCATTTTGAGTTTGCTGTTGGTAACATCATCAGTTGGTCCCACTGTATAGAATTTAAATACTGTCTCAGACCATCATAGTCGCCTTTACGAAAACAAAAACCCTTCCCTTTACCTCTGATGGTAGTTACCTCCTTGAGTAAATCCCACGTCAACACACTGTGATCACTGCCACCTAGTGGTTCATTTATCTGCAGATTCTTAATGCATGAAGAATCACTACTGATGATCAGATCAAGAGTATTGCTCCCTCTTGTTGCCTCACGAACATGCTGATGTAGAAAACAATCATCCAATAAATCCACAAAAGCCTTGCTAGTGTGCGAGTGACCAACCCACAAATTCCAGTCAATATCTGGGAAATTAAAGTCCCCCATTATAAGACTCTCTGATTTACTGGCCCAGTCTATTTCCCTGTACAATATCTTATTATACTCATCAGAATCATTAGGCCTATAGCACACTCCTACTCTCAATTTTGATTTCCCTATGCTTATGTCACACCAAACTGACTCGATGCTGCCCTGTCCATGGATGTCGACTGGCTTCACTTCCTTGGACTTTATGTGTTTCTTAATTAATAGCATAACCCCTCCTCCCCTCCTGTCCTGTCTATCCTTTCTATACACATTGTATTCCCCAAATTCCAGTTCCGCATTACTTATATCTGTGTGACACCACGTCTCTGATATCCCAAGTAATCACAAAGTTGTTTGCCCCAATTCACAAAGTGGGATCGAAGGGTGACAATAGTAATTACAGACATGTAATTACTATTGTCATAAAATAATGGAGCCACTGTTTAAAGATGCATTGCAGGATCATTTAGACAATAATTCAGACACAGCATGTGTTTGTTAAGAGAAAGTCTTGTGTGACAAATTTGATTGGGTATTACGATGTGGTTACAAAGCAACTGTATGCAAAAATTAATTTTGATATCATATACTTGAATTTCAGGAAAGCTTTTGACACCGTTGCGCATGCAAGACTACTCTTACAAATTGGAGCAGAATGGTATTAACGGTAAGTTGCTACAATGGATAAAAGGATGGTTGAGTGGGAGAAGACAGAAGGTTCTGCTCTTCGTGGACTAATGTTATTAGTGGAGTCCCACAGGGTTTGGTGTTGGGTCCACTGTTGTTTTGTATATTTATCTATGATATTGATGAAGGTATATCAGGCTTAGTGCCAAAGTTTGCAGGTGATACAAAGATTGGCAAGGTTTGTTAAGGGAAAGTCTGATACAAAGGTTGGTAAAGTTTGTTAAGGGAATGACAGTAATAGCAGTGTGCTACTGCAACAGGATCTAGAAAATTTGGGCAGATGAGAAGTGGCAACTGAAGTTTAACTTTGACAAGTGCAAAGTACTGCATGTAGATACAAGTAACCCCAAAGAAACATAAGATAGTAGAAAATGAAAAAGACCTGGGAGTAATTGTGCAGTCAGATATGAAGTTTTCTGAGCAATGCAGACAGGCTGCCAGGGCAGGTCACGGAGTTTTGTCAATGATATACAGGAATTTTGCTAGCAGGGAAAAGGAGGTGATTGTCCCTCTGTATAAGGCAATGGTCAGGCCATGCCTTGAGTACTGCTTACAGGTCTGGAGGCCTCATTTTAGGAAGGATGTAGATTTGCTTGAGCGTGTACTGAGAAGGACAACAAGATTGGTGAGGGGATTGAAGGGATCCTCTTACAAAGAGAGGCTAAAGTTCTGCAAATTGCAACGGCTAGAGACTTGGCATCTGCGAGTTGATCTGATTGAGGTGTATAAGGCCTTGAATGGGCTGAGCACGCTGAATTCTGATGGGATTCTTCCACTTGTTCAGATTATGAACCTAAGGGGCATAAATTCAAATTTAGGAATGACCGATGTAGAATAGATGTGCGGAAATTTGCCTCTAGCGAGCGGGTGGTTAATTGCTGCAACAAACTTCCATCTGTTGTGGAAGTTGATAGGTTAAATAAATTTATGGAGGAACTGAGCAAACATTTAGACGGAACTGTTTTGTAAATTTTTTTTTTTTTTTTGGCTGATGCTGCATAAGCTCATACACTTGCTTTCTTGCATCACATGCCACTACTACTACTACTGATATTAATGATATTAATTATACTTACTAATGATATTAAGAGTAGGAGACCAGCGGAATTACTTAACAAGTACAGGTCACTGTTGAAAAAAAGCCGTGAAGTAGGGTTGAATTTGAAAGTGTCTGCAATTCTGTCCAGACACAATAGGAGGGAGTATATGATGAGAGCCTTGTCGATCAATTCGGCCCTGGAAAGATTGTGCAAGGCTCAAGGGGTAGAATTTTTTTCAGCGTGGTCTGTACTTGTTAACAGGAGAGATTGCTTCTACAGTGATGGGATACACTTAAATAGAAAGGGTGCAAGAATATTTGCTGATGCTATCGAGGCAGTGTTAGGTGGGTCGGAAAACTGCTAGCTTGGGGGGAGACAAAGACAAATAGATTAACAGTAGCCACTGGCAGAGGTGAAAGAGATTCTTGCACTGCTTCTATTGGAATGAGCAGAAGCCTGAAAAACAATATGCAGGATGTTTCAGAGACTGCTGGAAGTCATTGCGGTACAAGTAAACACATGGGTTGTGTTAGGGTAGCTAAGAATAGAAACAGGTGCATGTATACTTGCGTGTACACCAATGCTAGGAGTTTAGTAAATAAATTTGATGAATTTGAGGTTTTGCTCAAAACATCAAAGGCAGATATTGTTGGGATATGAGAGACATGGTGTCACACAGATATAAGGAATGCAGAACTGGAATTTGGGGAGTACAACGTCTACAGAAAGGATAGACAGGATAGGAAGGGAGGAGGGGTTATGCTAGTAGTTAAAAAACACATAAAATCCAAGGAAGTGAAGCCAGTCGACATCGATGGACAGGGCAGTGTCGAGTCAGTTTGGTGTGACATAAGCATGGGTAAATCAAAATTGAGAGTCATCATCATCATCATCAGCCATTTTCAATCCACTGCAGGATGAAGGCCTCTCCAGCAAATTTCCAGTTCCTTCTGTTTTTTTAAGCACTGGCTATCCATTTACTACTCAAAAACTCATGAATTTCATCTATCCATCTCCGCCTTTGTCTTCCAGGTTTTCTTCTAGCTCCTCTTGGGTACCATTCTGTTATTTTCTTAGTCCATCTGTCATCATGTCTTCGAGCTATGTGTCCTGCCCAAGACCATTTTAGTGTCCTTTACTTGAGTTTGCTGCCTAATCCATGTGTTTCTCTTCTTATCTAACAGTCTGATTCCCAATATAATTCGTTCCATTCTTCGCTGTGTAGTTCTTAGCTTCTCTTCCATTCTTTTGGTGAGTGCCCAAGTTTCACTTCCATAAGTCATGGTGGGGAGTATACATTGGTTCATTATTTTACGTTTCAGACAAACTGGGATATTGCTCTTCAGTATGTGACTA
The DNA here is from genome assembly GCF_048544385.1 of Mastigoproctus giganteus. Classification (NCBI taxonomy): domain Eukaryota; kingdom Metazoa; phylum Arthropoda; class Arachnida; order Uropygi; family Thelyphonidae; genus Mastigoproctus; species Mastigoproctus giganteus. Next base: position 20,653,528 of record NC_143588.1, on the reverse strand, counting down.
TATTTCCTGAATGCTATCCATCCAAAATTTATTCTTCTCTTGACTTCCAGCCATTTATCATTATTACAGCTAATAACTTGTCCCAGATAAGTATATGACTCCACCTTTTCAATTACTGCTCCTTCAATCATTATTTCCCTTTCCGTGGCATACTTGTTCACATACTTTTGTTTTAGCCATATTCATCTTTAGTCCAAAATCCTTACTAACTGTGCATAACTGATTAAGATTTTCCTCTATTTCTTTGAGATCGTGGCTTATGACCACAATGTCATCTGCAAATCGTAAATGGTTTAGGTACTCTCCGTTCAAATTGACTCCTCTCTGCGACCAGTCTAATCTTCTGAAAGCTTCCTCAAGGGCAGCAGTAAACAGCTTCGGAGATATTGTGTCTCCTTGTCGAACTCCTTTCTCGATTTTAAATTTGCTACTGTCTTTGTCTAGTCTAATAAAGGATGTAGCACTCTCATATATTTTCTTCAAAATCATAATATATGGAGTATCTATGCCTTGTCCTTCCAGTGCCCGAAACATTGCCTTATGCTGTATGGAGTCAAATGCCTTTTCATAATCCACAAATGCCAGGCATAATGGTGTTTTATATTCATTTACTTTCTCCATTAGCTGTGATATTACGTGAAGGTGATCCATAGTTCAGATGGCGCCTCTGTAGCCAGGTGGGAAGGAGCAGTAGTGCATAGCACACGCTTCTTGATTAGACCGGGGTTCGAGCCCGTCACCACCAAATATGGCTAATGCTCCTAAAAACCAAATAACAAATAACATAACATCCATAGTTGAGAATCCTGTCCTAAAGCCAGCTTGCTCTTTCGGTTGATTCTCATCAAGTATTCTTTCTAATCTGTTAGTAATGACCCTTGTGAACAACTTGTAGATATGGGATAACAAGCTAATTGGTCTATAATTTCCAATTTCTGATTTATCTCCTTTCTTATTCAGCAAAACTATGATTGCATTATTCCACTGCTTAGGCATCACACCTTTTCTAATACACTTTGTGAAGAGCCTTGCCAGTTTTTGTGTTATGTCTCTTCCTCCCAATTTTAACAACTCTACAGTAACTTCATCTTCCCCCGGGGCTTTCCGATTCTTCATTTTCTTCAATGCATGTTCTACCTCATCAGGAAGAATATCGGGTATGTCGTATGTGTTGCTACTTTGCAATCCATCTTCCCCACTGCTGGTATCATTCCCTCGCTCCTTGTATAATTCTCTATAGTAGTCTTCTGCTATTTGAATTATGCCTTCTCTGCTGTTTATAAGTACACCATCGCTATTCTTCAGTTTCAGTATCATTTGTCTTTCTGTATTACTGCTCATGGCTGCTGATTTAAATCCTTTGTTTTCCCTTAATGCTTTTTCTACTTTTCTTGTGTTAAATCTTCTTATGTCCTCTCTGAGTCTCTTCCTAATGGCTTTGCATAACTCAGTATACTCAATTTTCTCCCTGTCAGTGTTTTTCTTGCTCTTCATTTGTCGTCTTTGGTTCATCATGACAAGTGTTTCTTGACTAATTTTTTCTTCTTTGGATTTCTGTTTCCCTATAGGTTTCTTGGGCTTTATCACTTTCAGAAAGTTGTAATATTCCTCGTCGATATCTTGGTCCTGAGCAGTCTGCAGAAGCTCAAACTTGTTCTTAAGTTCCAGTACATACTGCTTTTTCTCCTCCTCTGTTATTTCAAAGACCTTTGTATTATTTACTCGAGTCAGTTTTTTCCTTTCTTTTCCTACATCTATATCAAGTGTACATCTTACCATTCTGTGATCGCTTCCAACATTTACCTTATTCACGACGGTAACATCATTCACAATATATCTTCTGTTAGTGAGGATGAAGTCGATTTCATTAGTTGTTAATCCATTTGGACTCTTCCATGTCCACTTTCTGTTCACCCTTTTCTTGAAAAAAGCGTTCATTACTGACAGTCCTTGAGATTCTGCAAATTCCACAAGTCTGTCACCTCTTTTATTTCTTTCACCAATTCCAAAATTTCCTATAGTTTCTCTTTCTGCGCTGTTTTGCCTTTTTCCAACCTTAGCATTGAAGTCCCCCATAATAATAGTGTAGTGGGTTTTCTGCTCATCTAGAAGACTCAATTTCAGTGTACATTTCTTCAACCTCTTCATCATCATGGCTCGATGTTGGTGCATACATCATTATAATCTTTAGCTTGTACCTCTTAGAAATCTTGAATATTAGTCTTGACACCCTTGGTGAAGTACTTTTGAATTCCAAAATGTTGTTTTTAAAATCTTTATGGACCAGAAACCCAACTCCACCTTCACTCCTTTCACTGTTTCCATTGGTGTACAGCAGATTTCCACTTGATAAACTTATAAGTGATTCATTTCTTCTTCTTGTTTCAGCCAAACCGATGATATTCCAATTCACATTTTCTAATTCCTTTTCCAGCTCTAATATCCTGTCTTCACCGATGAGTGATCGTACGTTATAACAGGCCAAGTTCAATTTCCGTGCATGGCAGCCTGGTCGTACCCAGAGATTCTTAGCACCCTCTGCTTCCACTCCGATCCTCTCCCTGCCGTAAGATGGAGAGTGAAAGCTGCTGGGCACTGAGGGCCATTTGTATTGTTGTGCTCTCATTGCTGGAGGGTTTGGTCTTTTCCTCTTCACGCTGACCAGGCGTCTTGAAGAGAACCACTCTATACGTTCGTTGCCACCTAAGTGACGTAACAGGGCTTACCATCGAGAAGGTGTGCATGAGTGGATTTTAGGGAGGCAGGCCAACCGGACTTCTCCTAAATCTTCTGTAATAGAGAGATATTGGATCCATCAGTGTTTTAGGCTGAGTGTCTGATAACACACAGGATACCTGTTCCCCTCTAATCCCCCTTATTGAGAGTAGGAGTATGCTATAGGCCTAATGACTCTGATGAGTATAATAAGATACTGTACAGGGAAATAGAATGGGCCAGTAAATTAGAGAGTCTTATAATGGGGGATTTTAATCTCCCAGATATTGACTGGAATTTGTGGGTTGGTCACTAACACACTAGCAAGGCTTTTGTGGATTTATTGGATGATTGTTTTCGACACCAGCATGTTTGGGAGGCAACTAGAGGGAGTAATACTCTTGATCTGATTATCAGTAGTGATTCTTCATGCATTAAGAATGTGCAGATAAAGGAACCACTAGGTGGCAGTGATCACAGTGTGCTGAAGTGGGATTTACTCAAGGAGGTAACTACTATCAGAGATAAAGGGAAGGGTTTTTGCTTTCGTAAAGGCGACTATGATGGGCTGAGACAGTATTTAAATTCTATACAGTGGGACCAACTGATGATGTTACCAACAGCAAATTCAAAATGGGAAGCATTCAAGGAACTAATCTTGGAAGCTACCAGGCTTTACATACCAACCAAGAAATATTGTTCAAGGTTCAGGCCTAAATGGTTGTCAGATGAACTAATGAGACATATGGCAGAGAAGAAAAATGCATGGTATACATACAAATTAATGGGTGACATGGAAGCCTATGATAGATATAAGCTGGTCTGTAACGAAGTCACAAAGGAGATTAGGCAGGCAAAGGCAGATTATGAGAAATCCTTGGCAAAGGATGCAAAGAAAAACAGAAAAGAGTTCTTTACCTATTTAAACTCAAGAAGGAAATGGATGAATCAGATTGGTCCACCGGATGTTTATGGTTCAACAGTTGAGGATCCTGCTCAGGTGGCTAACAATGTAAACGAGTATTTTGCAACTACATTCACACATCAGGGAGTTATTCAGGAAGGGGAATGTCGTAGGTGAAGTAAACATTGGCAGTGAGCTAGATGATTTTCTAATAACTGAGAGGAAAGTGGAGGAGAAATTGTTGAGGATAAACATAAAAAAGGCACCTAGGGTGGATGGGATCTACCAGTTATATTAAAGGAGGCAGCAAAGGAAGTAAGCAAACCCCTAGCCATAATTATGAGAGCTTCTTTGGACTCAGGGGAGGTACCCATAGACTGGAGATGTGCAAATGTAACCCCAATTCACAAAGGAGGATCAAAGGCTGACACAAGTAATTATAGACCTGTTAGTTTAACTTCGGTTCCAGGAAAATTAATGGAGGCACTGGTTAAAGAAGCACTGCAGGATCATCTGGACAAGAATTCAGTTATTGCTCAGACACAGCATGGTTTTGTTAAGGGCAGGTCTTGTCTGACCAATTTGATTGGATACTATGATGTAGTCACAAAAGAACTGGATGCAGGGAATAACTTTGATATTATATATTTGGATCTTAGAAAGGCTTTTGATACTGTTGCAGTGTTGGGTCCATTGTTGTTTTCTGTATTTATAAATGATATAGATGATGGTATATCAAGCTTAATGTCCAAGTTTGCAGACGATACAAAGGTTGGCAGGGTTGTTAAGGACACTACTGATGCTGCTGCAACAGGATCTGGAAAGGTTGAGCAGATGGGCTGAGAGGTGGCAAATGAAGTTTAACATTGACAAATGTAAAGTACTACATATGGGAAGCAGTAACCCCAGTGTAATGTATCAACTGTGTGGTACTACGCTGACAGTGGTAGAGAATGAAAAGGACCTGGGGGTAATTGTGCAGGCAGATATGAAGTTCTCTGAGCAGTGCAGACGAGCTCCAAGAGTAGCTCATGTTGTCTTGTCAATTAATATACAGGAATTTTTCTAGCAGGGATAGGGATGTGATTATTCCCTCGTATAAGGCATTGGTCAGGCCACACCTTGAGCACTGTATACAGGTCTGGAGGCCTCATTTCAAGAAGGATGTAGAGCTGCTGGAACTAGTACAGAGAAGGGCAACAAGATTAGTGAATGGAACAAAGGGTTGTTCTTACGAAGAAAGGCTTAAGTTTTGCAAATTACAGATTCTGGAGAGTAGGCATCGGCGAGGTGATCTGATAGAGGTGTATAAGGCTTTGAATGGCTTGAGCATGCTCAATGCCGATGGGATTCTTCTTCTTGCTCAGAATAATCACCTGAGAGGGCATAAATTCAAATTGAGGAAGGACGGATGTCGGATAGATGTGCGGAAATTTGCTTTTAGCCAGCAGGCAGTTGGTTTGTGGAATAGACTTCCATCACTTGTTGTTGAAGTTGATAGCCTAAACAAATTTAAGGCTCAGCTGGACAGGTATTTCGAACGAACGGAGGGGTGAAATGGGAGTAGTGGTTGTGCTTTTTTTTTTTTTTTTTTTGGCTGATGCTGAGCCTCTACTAATGCTAATGCTACTGTGACCACCAAATAGGGAGGATGCAGAAAGGTCAGGGAATGACCACCGCATATCCCCGGAGCAATATGGCCTTAGTTGCTAATGCTCCTAAAAACCAAATAACAACAACTACTACTACTATTCTCGGAAACTCCTTGAAAATCAAGTTCCCCCTGGTGACTGTTTCAAAGCTTGTTGGCCTTTCATTGGTCTTCAGGCGGGCAGGTACCCTGGTGTTGCAATAGTGACAACCCAGTTAAATTTTACTGTAACAGTAGTGTTGTCCACTGGTGAAGTTTTACTTATTTGAGGTAGTACAATACCATGCAACTCATTGTGAAAGCAATCACAATATTAGATATAACCAAAACGATGCCAATTTAATTAATTAATTTAACTACTTTGGTAGATGGCTATGTTAAAATGATACTTTTGCACTAACCTATATGTTAGTCATTCTACCTCGTAGCATGAGGTCTTTGCCCTTGAATATTTTATAGTTTTTGCTAACTTATTTACTCTTAAAAACCTTTACATTTTATTATTATTGCATATTATTCAATTTTGTTTATATATACTGTATTCATGTTTCCTTACAATTTTAATTCTATATGCACTAATCTTTAAAACAAATTATCTGTGTTTTATGTTTGTTATTTGTAAAAAACAAACAAACTGAATAAAAGAGTGGTTATGTATTCTTTTGGTAGGATGTTAATAATTTGTAATTGCAGGATATTGTGCAGGAATTCATAATATGGAATGTGTTATAATGATGTCTTTTTTAGGCAAACTTGGCTTTCATACAGCTATGTACTTCGATAATGTTAATGCATTTCTGGTACATTAGTTGTATACTTTTCATAGCTTGAAGTTTTATACTCTAAATTCATAGAGATATTTTTTTTTTTTTTTTTACATTTAGGCAGAAGAGAAACAAGTACATGAAATTCGAAAGCTGAAAAGAGAATTAGAGCAAGCTAATGAAAAAGTATCTACATTGACATCACAATTAACTACAAATGTAAGCACTTTAATTTTTCTGCTTAAGAGTTTACACTTAAGGGACACATAGATGTAGAATATGTTTAATATGATTTTTTTATGGTATCTTATACAGGCATCTTAATCTACTTAATCTATGATGCTAGTTCAAGCACAATAGGAACATATGTGGTAAAGTTCTCTTTTAACACATATGTTCATGTTGTGCTTTGACTTGTTGCATCATGAATATATGTAATAAGGTACTCTCTTCTCTATGTGTTTATATTTAATATTTTAGAATTGATTTAAATGTAAGTTAACTGTTGTTATGAAATGCAATAATGCCTCAGAAATGTGAAATTCAAAAATCTGGCAACACTTCTTGAATATTTTACAATAAAAAGAGTTTAAGTAAGACTAAATTCAATTAGGCATAATATAATTTAAGAGTTATAATTATCTATATAATATTAATGTAGATTCACCATAGACAACTCTTAAACAAAAAACTATGATAGTAGTGTAAAGGGCATCATTTCATCTGTATCTCTTATTGTGCTCATCCTTCTCAACAATAACTTGTTGAGAAGGATGTTTTGCACTACCTCGAATAAGTAATGCTTCACTAATTGAGAAGTGCAATACATGGTAACTCATTGAGAAGGATGAGCACAATATGAGATACAGATGAAATGATGCCCTTTACTAGTTGTGAGCTGTGAATATTTTAACAATGGGCTCGCAGTTTTTCTGACTTTCTACCGAGTAAATTTGATCGGTCACGGAAGTGATGTCATCCGCGGCTTCCACTAGAGGCGCTTCCCACGCTCGCACTACCACTACTGTGATTATAGCGCGTGATGCATTTTTCGTGACCGGTATGATATCTCGAGTCAGGGGCGAATTCATGGGGGGGGGGACAGATGCGGCTTATTACCCCCTTAACCACGCGTATAAGTGAATGTGTAAAAGGTTCCTAGGTCTGTCTAAAAAAAAAAAACTTAAAAACCTGGTTGTCATGCCCCGCCTTACGATGATAACTGGATACGACGGTGTCTGGAGTTCTAACTTTTTAGAATTATTGAATAGTATGACGTCACAATCATGCTTCCTACTACTACTGCAGTAAGTATGATTAAGTATAATCAAGTTACTACTGCAGTAAGTATGATTTCAACAATACAAATATTTGTCAACAATTTATTTTTTTCGTCTCGCATTTTCGTTATATTCCATTGTTAGGTGCCCCTAACAGTTGCATATGTCGCTTCAACTACAAGATCGGTACATCAATCGGTGCTGTTTTACAGAGATATTTAGATACATTGCACTCGCAAGTATGCATCTCTTACTTTAGTTATCATAAATCTATTGCATCTTGTCTTCCAGAAATTTCTTAATCCGTGATTAAGAAATAAAAGAGCTTTTTTACAGTAAAAAAGCTCTTTTATTTCTTAATCGATATATACAAATCGAAATGCCTAAAAGAAACGCGAAGGACGTTTTGCATAAACCATCTACCGCACGTGCTCGGCATACGCGCAACTTTTTTTTAACAACTAGGGAAATATAATGGATATATTTTTTTCATGATAAAATTTTAATATTGCGAATAAAAAATAACATGAAATATTTCCCATATCACAAATAACAAAAACTATCACAAAGCATTCCACAATATAAAAACAAATATTACATAAAACACAAACTTTCTAGAAAAAGTACACAAAAAATCACACATATTACATGAAAAAAAATTATTTCACAAATATTCAAGAAAAATTTATTCTAAAAATTGCCAATTTACTTCTTTATTAATATTTGTTGTCGAGCTTCTTCTTCGCTCAATAGCTGAGCGATGATTACGGAGGAATTATTTGGCGTAATAATCTGGATCAAATTGAAGCAATGGTTTTCCATTTCAACATGTTTAATTGTCAACATTATTCATTCATTCATTCAATAGTATTCATTACGCTCAAAGCTAGCTCAGCTTCAGCACTGCTAATGGCAATGGTTTCAAAGATATTTCTAGCTTTCTTCATTGAAAAGGTAATTTCACTCGATTTTAAAGATAAACTGTCTTCGACAAAATCTCTAAAATCATTAATTTTTATTTCATATTTTATCAGAAAACTTAAATTTCTTATTACCTAGATTTTACAGCCTTCCAAAAACACACAAAGTGGGTGTTCTGCTTAGGCCGATTGTGTCATTCATAGGCAGTCCTATGCATGCTTTGTCCAGGTTTCTAGCAGGACTGATTTCACCTATAGCCATTCCGAGCTTAACATCAGAGACAGTGGAGACTTTGTGTGATTTGTTAGGGATCAGGCTATAGAGGAGGGCAAGACCATGGCATCATTCGATGTGATATCCCTATTTACGTGTATTCCCATTGACCATGGGGTGCGATGTGCACGCATGGCATTAGAGAGGGATAGTACTTTAAGCCATAGGACCCAGTTAAGTGTAGAAGATATTTGTAGTGGGGTGGAGCTATGTCTCTCAAGCACCACCATGGTGTTTCAAAATATTATGTACAAACAGGTTCATGGCACAGCAATGGGTTCCCCTATTAGTGCTATTAGGGCAAATTTAGCTATGGAGGAGCTTGAAGCCAGAATTTTTGATGAATTGGCTCTCCCCATGCGTGCATGGAAAAGATATGTCGGCGATATGTTCACTATTATTCGGAGGGGGAGAGAGGATGAGGTACTTAGCTTTCTTAACAGCTTCTCCCCATTTATTCAGTTCACCTTGGAGGTGGAAGTGGAGGATACCCTCCCTTTCCTTGATGTGTTGGTTGATAGGGAAGGCCCTAGGTTAAAGACCAGCATATATAGAAAACCCATGTGCTGGGGTCAATATACGCATTATAATACAGCACAAACCAACCATCACAAAAATAGTGTGATTAGGGCATAGTTGGATAAGACTGGGTCCCACTGCTGCACCCCCAAGGATAGAAATGAAGAAGTTAAACGGGTCACAGCAGATCTCAGGAAATGCGGCTACCCCCAGAGGATCATAAACAAACATATCCGAGGAATGGAACAGGGATGAAGTGAACCATTCACATAAGTTGCCACCGCATACATTCCCCACTATCCGGGCCTAATGGAACGCATAGTTCGCGTATTACGAGAATGTCAGACATGTTGTGTGCAACTTCCAGGGCGGAGGTTGCACACAGTTGTGTCACAGGTAAAAGACCCCATACCAAGAGAATTTACAAGTGGGGTCGTCTATGAGATTAAATGCCCGGATTGCGGGGAATGTTATGTGGGTGAAACGAAGTGTCGGTTCAAAGATCGTCTGGGGGAACATATGAATGCAATAAGGACTGCCGATTATGGAAAGTCTGCTGTGGCAGAACATTTCTGGGAGGAGCACCATCAAATCTCCCCAGATGGAGCTGTTATCGTCGACAGGGTGCATAGATTTTGGGAACGCAAGTGGCTCAAGAGTTTGCGGATCTGTTCCTCCGGGAACAGTACTATTAATAGAGACAGGGGAATACGTATTCATCCCCTCTTTGAGGCGGTGATCTTGGATGAGATGAACGGTTCCGCCTGGCATGCCCCCGAGCCATTTACGGTTCCAGTACACATGAGGAGAATACTGCCTATGCTCCTGTTGAACCACGTGCTGAGAGCCGTGAGCCTGCTGATCTTTAAGGATATGCTGTACGATAAAACCTTACTGTTGAAAAAGGATGTGGATGCCTTTGAAAGCTACGGTATATTTTTAGCGCTTTTATCATCTAGTATTTTAATTTCATTGTTTTATTGTAAATAGTATCTTGCAGTTTAATATTATATTTTATACATTGTAATTATTTATTCGATTAAACTTTACTTGTTCTATCTAGTCATTTCAATATTTTAAACAGTACAAAAAAAACCCATAATTTTAATACGGTTGGTATATGGTGACATAATATGAGTATTTCTTATTCAGTTTTCACTGTCTTGCCACCGAGATGAAAGTTCTTTCAAATTCACGATTTCGGGTAGCATGTGTTTAAAATTTCTTTCAATGGTATCGTTATTTTCTTTATTTAATTTAAACTCACCCTGTTCCATTAATAAGTTATCCTTTAAGGATAAAACAATGCATTTAATAACTTGTCACGATGTAATTTTTTTACTTTCAATTTTGATTCCTTCAAATTCTTTCCACTTCAACATGCTCTCAATTTTAGCTTCATAATTTCCTTCAGAATTTTTCAAATTAGCAATAGTATTGATAGTTTGAAGAATTAATTTATCTGCTTTTACCATAGTGATTCTGTAAAGCTTCTTAAAGGTAAGAGAGCTCTTGCAGGATGTCGACCATTAGTGCTAAATGGTTAAGAAATTCCAAATTTAAAAGTTGATTTAATAATCTGGAATATTTAACTTCTGATTCAAAATGTTTGCACAAAGCGGGATAATTCCTCCAACCCACAATTGCCGTCTGCAAGCTAAAAGCTGCCCATCGTGGCCCAAACACATGACCGATCTTTACAGTTTCCACATCAAGTTCTTTAGCAATCATCCTTAATTCGCGCTAGTTTTTTGGAGATTGGTGATGCAGTTTTTTTTTTTTTTAATTATTGCCTGTATGCATTATATTTTAGAACATTTTCTACACAGTGAAAGGCTCGACAAAGTTTCAAAATCTGCCAACAGTGAACTTAAACATTTCATCTTCGTAAAGTTTATATAATATCTTAGTTGCCTCAATCCCCCGCTCTACATTGCTACTGTCACTAGTACTTGAATATAGTGTAAAATCGGAATCATATGGATATTCAGCAACTGTGACCATGTAAACACAGACGAGAGAAATTTACTGGAAGGTGTGGATCAGTCACTTCTCCGAAAAACATATGTCCGTTTATCGGAGTAAAGGGGAACCACAACACAGGTTGACCAGAGGCTATAATCCATGTCGAGAATCTTCTTAATCCTCTGACTGGCTATGGAAAGTATATTGACTAGTGCGACCTCTCGGTATGTGACTGCATAGGTTTTACGGACACCACTAACATTGTGAAACGGTAATCCCTTTCACTCTTAATTCGCACTTTCTAATTACCTAAATTGCTTAAAGACCAGAGGTGAGAACAATGCATACACAGTTGTCTCTCCTAATCCATTCGTTACATGGAAATTTTCTTTGTCAATGGAAACTATTTTATGTTATTACCAAGGGGAATCAAAAAAATTCGCTATAAAGAAGTTTGTTAAACAGAGGACCAACTATAATTAAATAAAAAATAAAGCAATTTTAAAATACATAACCGATCGACTGCACCATTAAAATGCTGAGAATGGGGTCCCTCTCGCCCCACCGTAGTTTCGGTTCTGGATACTCAATAATTGCATTCAGGATTTCATTTGAAAAATAAATCTCAACAATGGGCTTGCAAATTTAAAAAAAAAATAACAATGGGCTTGCAAATTTAAAAAAAAAATAACAATGGGCTTGCAAATTTAAAAAAAAAATAACAATGGGCTCTCGCGAGCCCACTATAGCTCACCACTACCCTTTACACTACTATCATAGTTTTTTATTTAAGAGTTGTTGTTGTCATAGTGTTTTTAACCGCAATGGAGGTGGGCGCCTACACCCAATCATGGAGTCTGTAGTGTTGGCAAATGCTGGCAATCAGCCCATGTATGCTGCCTGCATCTACAACAATCCTCCACAGCTAGTTCTACACTGTAATGCTTTAACATTCGCATATCCTTGTGCATGCTCTCTCGTTTTAATCAATATGACCATGGTCTGCACCTTCCATTTGTAATGTTTTATATTTATATACGTATTCATGCAGTTGACAAACAGATACTTAAATCTCGAAAGCTCCTGTTAATTAAATACTTATTAAACCCAGTTACTGTTCTTCCCGGTCACACTGAATTTATTTCTCAGCTCTTCCAATATTTGAGATACTACTTTTTTATGATCGTTTCTAGCCATGTTGTTGTTGTTGTTGTTTGGTTTTTAGGAGCATTAGCAACTAAGGCCATATTGCTCCGGGGATATGCAGTGGTCATTACCTGACCTTACCGCATCCTCCGTATTTGGTGGTTACGGGCTCGAACCCCGGTCTAATCTAGCACATGCTACGCACTTCTGCTCCTGCCCATGGAGACGCCTACTACTACTACTACTACTACTAATAATAATAATAATTTATGTGATGAGTATACCAAACAGCTATACAGAGAAACAGGGTGAGCAGGCAGTTCAGAATGTCTCGTAATACAAATAAATAATAGGGGTTCTTAACTTTCCAGATGTTCACTGTAATTTGTGGGTTGGTCACTCAGCCTCCATAGCCGAATGGTCAGGAGCGGGACTACAGTAGCACACGCTCCTTGAGTAGACCGGGGTTCAAGCCCCTGACTGTTGAAGATGGTCGATCTGCCAACCCGAACTGGACCAGCGTGGCAGATTATGGTCCATTTCTCTCAGCATGAATTGTTGAGGAGGCTTCCATCCTGCAGTGGGTTGATAATGGCTGCACTTTACCTTTACCTTTTTTACCACTCACACACTAGCAAGACTTCATTGGATTTCTTTAATGACTGCCTGCATGTTACAGCAGCATGTTAGAGAAGCAACAAGAGGAAGCAATACTCTTGATCTTGGTATCAGCAGTGTTTCTTCATGCATTAAGAATCTGCAGGTAAAGACCCACTGGTGGCAGCAATAACAGTGTATAAATGTGGAATTTCATTAAAGACAACTAATGTCGAGGGATGGCTTATTGCTTTCATAAGGATGACTACAGAGGTCTCTTTTTAAATTGTGTTTACAGTTTTTGACAGTTTTTAAATTGTGTGCAATGGAACCAACTGATGAAGTTCACATCAGCAAATTCTAAATGGGAAGTATTTAGGGTTGTTGTTGTTATGGGAGTTTCCGGTGTAAAGGCTACTTATGCCATATTGCATCTACCAAAGTATAAGGTGTTACCCAAACGTTCCCAAAATTTTAAGAACCTACAATCGTAGTTTCTTAAAATTGCGAAGAAACTACATCTAGTACGGACTTGTGGCACAAGGTAATACTGCATGCATCCTTTGTGAATCAGTGTGCCACTTGGCATCAGGCTGGATGGATTCATTGAATATTTATGCGCAGTTCTTCGGTGGTGTCTTTCACGTAGTTTGAGATTGTTGTGATGGCTGATGTGAGAGAGCAACTTGCTTGCATCAAGTTTTGTTTCCTTGTTAACAATGCAACTGCAGAAACCAATAAGAAGTTGAAACAAGCTTTTGGTGACAATGCTTTAGGCCATACACAGACCTACTACTGGTTAAACGGTTTGAAAAATGGTCAAATGTCAGTTGATGACGACGATAGCTCTAAGTGTCAATCATCAAGCACCACCCTGGAAAATGTTGCAAACTTCTGGGGCAGTGATCTGCGAAGACTGCAGGCAAACCATCCACAACATTTGTGGCATCGTAGGACTATTGTACGGCACGTGTCAGCAGATTTTGTCAGATGAGTTGCACATGAGAAGAGTTGCGGCCAAGTTCTTGCCACAGTTACTAAATGAAAACCAAAATGACCAAAATTTTAGTTAAATGTTTTTAACTAAAACCATTAAATAAATCAGTAGTTCCTTGTGCCATTAAATCATTAAAATCCTAAGAACATTACAACAATGATGACAGTGATGAGAAAGGGGAATGACCAGAATATTTTAAGATGAGAGAGAGAGAGAGAGAGAGAGAGAGAGAGAGAGAGAGAGAGAGAGACTAGTTCGATGAATATGAGTATTTCATAAGCAAAAAATAATATTATATGGGAGATTAGGAATTGATTTAAGGAAAAGATTGGTACAGTATCTGGTATTGAGTGGAGAGGAAGACGAGCTGAGGAAAACTGTGATTGATGAATTGAGAAGGTATGGTGTATGAGGGAAGATAAGAAGGCCAAAGATAGGGTGATATGGAGAAGTAGTTTTTGAGTTGTGTGCACATGCAACTGCCATTTACAGAACTCTATTGGTGATGAACTTATCATGTTACATAAATTGATAAATAAGCCCTATGTATAATATGATTAAACTCTGGCAGTAAGCTAGATGATCTTGTAATAACTGAGAGTAAAGTGGAGGAGAAATTGTTGAAGATAAACATAAGAAAGGTGCCTGGAATGGATGGAATCTATCCAATTATGGATAGATTCCATCTATCCATAATCTGGATGCAGTAAACATGTGGCCTAAGCATTGCCTTATATGAAGGGATAATTGCTTCCCTATCCTGGTGGAAAAATTCCTGTCTATCATTGACAAAACTCCATGAGCCATCTTGGTGGAAAAATTCCTGTATATCATTGAAAAAACTCCATGAGCCATCCTGACAGCCTGTCTACACTGTTCAGAGAACTTCATATCTCACTGCACAATTACCTTCAGGTCTTTTTCATTCTCCACTGCCCTGAGCTGTGGAGAATGAAAAAGCTGCTGCATTAATCTGGGATTGCTGCTTCCCATATGAAATACATTCATTTGCTACTGCTCAACTGATCTATCTAATTTGTCTAGATCTCTTTTTCAGCAGCATACTTTGATTACAGTATCATTAAAGTAGGTGTGGCAGTTTTTCTCCCAAATACAGTCAGTCCTCGCATAGCACGATAGTTGTGTTCCTAGAAACCCTCGTGCAATGCAAAATCGTGCAATATAAACAAGCCCTGTGGGAAAAATAGGGTTAGGTGTCGACCACCCAAGATTGAACACACATTTGTAACCAAAACATTACCAAATACAATAAATAATCGTAATACGTAAGTATTTTATTACAAAATACGTAAGTATTTTATTACGACTATTACATAATAAAATATTGCTAATGCTTTTGCTTCTATCGTAAGCAAACTTGTTTTTTGTTTGATTTTCTATCCAAACAGATGACAGCCGTTCCATCTCTTCCAATTGTTTGAGTCTTAATCTAATGGATTTTAATTACACTTTGAGTTGTTCCTGCTGTGAAAGTTGTTTTTATTTTCTCTGCATTCTTTGTAATTCTCGGCGTTGCCTCATTTAGGTCTGTAGCACGTGTAATGTCACATGGTCTTTCATTTCGCTCAAAGTGTTTCACAATTCAATTTCATATTTTTTCTCTATCGACCGAGGCGGACTGGCCATAAGCCTTACCGGGAAAACCCCGATGGGCCGAAGGCCGGTGTGATTTTGGCCATAAACCATAGTATGAGGCCACTGTAAATTTTCCCGGGTAAGAATTTTTGACTCAGTCCACCTCTGTTTATCGATATTGCTTTTCTTTTTCTCTCTGAATCTGCAGTGTCTTCACCAGGACACTTCCTTTTCACACTTTTAAGTATTTTACTCGTTTTAGGGAATAAAGCACAATTACAAAACAAGGAGGCACGCTTGATACGCATAAACAAAGCTGCGCGCGTGTAGCTACTGAATAAACAGCACCGTAAAGGCAGAGATACACTATTAACACCTCACATTTTACTAAAGCACATTTCTAGTGGTTACTACCATAAAACAATAAAAACAATTTCCAGTTGCGTTTCTGCTAGTGGAATCTGTTATAAACTGGTAGTAAACTCGATCTACTTGCATTTGCGATTATACCGATAGCTGGAATTGTGTTAGTTTTTACATTATTATGGTGAAATGTGTTTCTCCTTAACTGATATAAAAAACAAATACATTTTCAAAATCTTCTCTTCATTCCTATCGTGTTGCGTTCAGTTGGGGTGATTCTGCGTTCGACTGCCATTTCATGTAAACACAAAGGCGAATTTGGTTTGTGTTATATGAGATATCGTTCCCCTATTTATAAATCGTGTATGATCGAATTCGTGTAGTGTAAACACGTATTATACGAGGACTGACTGTACTGTATTTTCAAAATGAATTTGCTCAGAATGCAGCGCTTTCATTACAGAATTTTATGCAGTTATCTTGATTTTGGACTATATTGAGGAACATTAATTCCCAGAAACCTTAATATTAACCATTAATGCTGTTTTACCAATCCACATTTAGCATTTATGAATCCACATAATAATCCACAAACAGAATTTATGAATGCTGTTTTACCAATCCACCCACTCTTAAAGTAAATTTTGCAGTGTTTATTTCAGTTCAAAGAAAAACAATGAAAAGGCAGGTTCAGCTGGATCCCAGAACATGCTGGGATTCAAGAAAATGAGAGTGCAGTTAAGTGTATTAAAAAAATGCAATAAACGTAACTTCTATCAAATACTGTGTGAATTGATGAGAGTGGTTTCACCGGTTGATGAGAGTCATCTACCACTAGGTGGTAGATGACTCTCATCAACCGGTGAAATACCACCACTTTGCCAATTGGAGGTTTGAAGTGGTGGACCCCATGTTTAGTCTCTAGAGCTAAGTTCCGATCAACCCTTCCCTATCTCTTCCATCATGCAGTATGATTGATGACTTTTGAGGTTATGATGAACGTCATGGCGAGATCTAATATTCCTTACATTTCGAGGGTACAGCTCTAAAACGGTGTTCGCAGGCCGGCCGCTAGTTAGTACACCGGACCAAATCTATTGGTAACTCTCTAGGAGGCTTCCGGATCAGCTAGTGTATAATCTTGCTACCTCTACTCTGCCAGATAGTGACTGGAGGGAGTCCGAGTAGTGTGTAAGCAGGGAGCATTGTCGAGGCCATGTTATGTCAAGGATCTGGGTATATTCTTACCACATGTACGCCATATCCAAAAATTTTATTACTTCATACAGCATGTCCCACCCACTTTTTCTTACTATTGAATACACCATGAATTGTCAAACTAATAGAGCAAGCTTATCTGCGAAAAGATCTAAACCACCCAAGAACTTCCTAATTCATTTCACAAATATACGTGGTCTCAATTCTAATCTCAAGATGTCCATTTCCACTTGCAGTCTGCCAAACCCCATGTACTTTTTCCGACAGAATCTCAGTTATCGGTTGATTCAACTACTGCACATCTCAGATGCCCAAATTATTCGCGGTATGATTCCTTTCGCCCCAAAGGTGGTACTTGTGCATATGTCTGTTCTGATATTCCCTGTCAGAGACTTGGCAATTTGGAATCTCCTCTCTTTGGTCTTCTCTGGCTTAAAATCTCTCTACCTCATTGTGTCAAATTCATCTGCTGTCTCTACTGTTCTCCCAACTCCACTAAGCACTTGGAGCTCTTAGACTTCCTCTCTTTGCAACTTGACTTTCTCCAGTCCAACTTTCCTAACAGTGAGGTAATTTTCCTTGGTGATTTTAATGTTCACAACTCCAGCTGGCTTCCATTTTCTAGTCACACTGACCCAGCAGGTCGAGATGCTGAGGCTTTTGCAATTACTAATGACCTAGCACAGATTGTTCATTTACCTACAAGAATACTGGACAATCCTAATCATACAGCCAATACGCTTGATCTTTTTCTCACAAACAACCCTTCTAAGTACACGGTCGAAGTGAGAGGTCCTTTAGGCACTTCAGATCACAACTTGGTGATTGTCTCTTCTCCAATGGAGCCTTTATCTCATGGCTATCCCCAACCTCATGTTGTTTGGCCTTACAAGAATGCAAAATGGGATGGCCTGCGAGACTTCTTTTCTTCTTTTCCTTGGTCGGGTTACTGTTTCAAAACTTCTGATGTTAACGTTTGCTCAGATCGTGTGAGTGAAATTATTCTTGCAGGAATGGAATCCTTTATCCCACACTCCACTTTAAAATCTCGTCCTTTATCTAAACCTTGGTTTTCCAATAAATGTGCTAAGGCTGTTCAAGAGAAGAATGTTGCATATCGTAATTGGCTTGTTTCTAATTTTTCAGTTTCATTTTCTGCCTACACCAAAGCTCGCAACAATTGTAAAGCAGTTATTGATCAGTCCAAACTAGAGTTTGAACAGGCTAAGAGTCGAAAACTTGCTTCTTGCCCTAATGGTAGCCGAGCATTCTGGTCTCTTGCCATAGCTATTGGCCGCAACTTTTGCCCATCTCTGCTCCCACCTCTGTCCAAACCAGATGGTTCTATTGTCACTTCAGCCAAGGATAAAGCTGACCTGCTAGCATCCCATTTTTCTTCCAGCTCATGTATTGATGATCTTGGTAAAACACCTCCCACCATTCTCAACACGCTCCATTCAATGCCTCCTGTGGTCTTCCGTCAAAAGGATATCAGAAGGATTTTGATGAATCTTGATGCTAAGAAAGCTCCATATCCTGATGGTATTTCTCCACTTGTTCTCAAAACCTGTGCTCCTGAACTTACTCCTATTCTTTTCCGCCTTTTTTCACTCTCTTATTCCAAAGGTGTTTTTCCTTCTGCTTGGAAATTTGCTCATATCCAGCCAGTCCCTAAAAAGGGTGACAAATTGCTCCCATCCAATTATCGTCCTATTGGAATTACTTCTACTCTTTCTAAAGTAATGGAGAAATCAATTAACCGCCAACTCTTAAACTACCTAGAAACCTTCCGTCTGATCAACGATCGCCAGTATGGATTCTGTCAGTGTCAATCCACTGGTGATATTCTGGCTTATGTTACTCATTTATGGACTAATTCAATGGAAAGGTTCTGTGAAACACAAGTAGTTGCTCTTGACATCTCAAAGGCTTTTGATCGTGTTTGGCATAAAGGTCTTCTAAACAAGCTTCCATCTTATGGTTTGCCAACTGTTTTTAGTAATTGGTTATCCAGTTTTCTCTCTGATCGCTCACTGAGGGTCATGGTAGATGGCTCTCTGTCTTCTAACTTCTCCACTAATGCCGGTGTCCCCCAAGGTTCAGTTCTTTCCCCCACTCTTTTCCTCTTGTATATTAATGACCTTCTTCCATTGACTGGAAATCCTATCCATAGTTTTGCCGATGAAAGCACATTGCATTCCACTTTGATTTTTGAGAAACCTTGTCCTGCTCAATCAGCTTCAACTTCTCGAAAATCTGCTACCAATTCCTTAAATGCCGATCTTCAGGTAATTCTCCAGTGGGGCAAAGACAACATAGTTGATTTCAACCCTTCTAAAACTCAGTCTTGTCTTATGTCTCGCAAAAAGGATTCTTCTGCTCCTATGCTTATCTTTAGTGACACTCCGATTTCTAGGCAAAATGATATATCTCTTTTGGGGATTACCCTGACTTCTAATCTTTCTTGGCACAAGCATATTACAAATATTGCTTCCTCTGCATCTAAAAAACTTGGTTTTCTCATTCCCTCTTGGCATTACTTTTCTTCCAAACAGCTGCTCACTCTGTATAAATCGCAAATCCGCCCTGCCATGGAATATTGTTCCCACATCTGGGGTGGTGTCCCCAAAACCTCTCTCAGGCTTCTAGATTCCATTCAGAAGAGGGCAGTTAGGTTAATTAACGATTCATCTCTAACAGAGTCTCTCCACTCGCTTTCTCATAGACGTACTGTTTCTGCTGCATGCCTCTTCTACAGATACTTCCATGGGCACTGTTCTTCTGAATTGGCTTCTATAATTCCTGCTCTCTCTTTCAAAACAGTCCGAACACGTGCTGCCACCAGCCAACATCCATTTACTGTCCAACTTCAAACCCACAGAACCAACTTTTCATCTTCCTCATTTATTCATTCAACTGCCGTTTTCTGGAACAACCTTCCTTCATACCTATTTCCTGAATATTACAATCTACAGAAGTTCAAGTCCAATGTCAACAAATATCTTCTTTCGTCTTCTCATCCTCCAACCCAAGCACGGTACTAAGTACTATAGGTTCTAATACCTCTCGTGTTTGGGGTTCACATAAAAAAAAAAATAAAAAAAAAAATAATTACAAACCTGTTATAATGTATTAGTATTAACAGAGCAAATGATCCAAGGAAGCAAGTTTATACAGCATCAGCAAAATAACAAATCCCATTTCACCTATCCGTTCCCTCCGATAGTTTGTCTAATTCTTCCTTAAATTTATTCAAGCTGTCCGTCTCCACGACAGATGAAAGTTTGTTCAGGAATCAGCCAACCACTGTCTAAAGACAAACCTTCTCAAATCTATTCTGCAACCATTCTTATTCAGTTTGAATTTATGTTCCCCATGTGTGTGTGAGAGAGAGAGAGGAAAAGTTCCACCAACACTCAGCTTGTTTAATCCATTCAAAGCATTAAAACTCCTCAATGAAATCACATCTCAGGTGCCTGTCTCCAGATGCTGTAGTTTGCAGAACCGTAGCTTTCTTGGTAAGAGCTTCAATTTTTTCCCCTCTCCAATCTCATTGGCCTTATCTCTACACCCCTTCCTAAAATGACCTGTATGCAGTAGTCAAGATGTGGCCTGACCATTGTCTTATACAATGGGATAAGCACCTGCTTATCCCTGTTATTAAATGAATCCATAGAGAAGAATAGTTAAGACTTTGGTAGAATCAAGTGAATAATACTCTGCACATGAACCATTAAACTGGAGCAACAGATATAATATTTTAGAGAAAACAGGAAGGAAGATGTTGCTTAGTGAAAATAAGTATCAGACATACTCTTCTTACTCATTTTCATTTGCTAACCACAGATGTTGTTCCACACAGTGCCCAAATTGCCAATGCCAGCTCACAATTAAAATGCTAATCATTAATCACTCTATATGAAAGGGAGACAACCAGTTTTTCCTCTCTCTTTCATGTGTATTAAATTCTTTTATTATGCAGAAATTCTTGAAGAGAGAATAAAATGAATGAAATAAATAACCATATTTATAGATTAGCTTTCTTAAGAAATTCCATAAATACGGTTACATTTAAAAGATAGATCATTGGAGATGATAAATATATCTTAGGCTTGTTAGAGGTGCAATATTGCCTTAGTTGTTGTTATGCCACTAACCTGAACTTTAGTAACCATTGACTGTGCAGTGCCTCAAAGTATAAACAGAAAATTTATTGACTGATTTTTTTAAAAAATGAATATATATTACATTGTTGAGGCATATCATCATGTCAATTTCATTTTCATTATGGATAATTAGGTCACTTACTAATTTTAGTCCATATTCACCCTATTTTCTCATGCAGAATTCTTTTAATGCAACAGGATATGACCCTCCCCCACTTCCCTCTTTTTAAATTTCTGCAAATACTAACTATTCTTAAACTGCATGAAATTTTTTACTGAAAAAATGAACATGTGGGCAATGTGATGCATAGGAAAATTTTGACCATTATTACTGAAAGAAAAGCTGCATTCATGAACTATTTTGATAAATTTGTCCAACGAATGCCCACAATTTTTCACTGTGAAAGTGATATTTATTGGCAAGGGAAAATTACCATAGCCACTGAATGAATAGCTGAACCCTACAGTTGATAAATGAGTTACGATGAGTTATGATAAATGAGATAAATGTTGATGGTTCAACAGCTGAGGATCCTGCTCAGGTGGCTAACAATCTAAACGAGTATTTTGCATCTACATTCACACATGAGGAGTTATTCAGGAAGGGGAATGTCGTAGGTGAAGTAAACATTGGCAGTGAGCTAGATTATTTTCTAATAACTGAGAGGAAAGTGGAGGAGAAATTGCTGAGGATAAACATAAAAAAGGCACCAGGGGTGGATGGGATCTATCCAGTTATATTAAAGGAGGCAGCAAAGGAAGTAAGCAAACCCCTAGCCATAATTATGAGAGCTTCTTTGGACTCAGGGGAGGTACCCATGGACTGGAGATGTGCAAATGTAACCCCAATTCACAAAGGAGGATCAAAGGCTGACACAAGTAATTATAGACCTGTTAGTTTAACTTCGGTTCCAAGAAAATTAATGGAGGCACTGGTTAAAGAAGCACTGCAGGATCATCTGGACAAGAATTCAGTTATAGCTCAGACACAGCATGGTTTTGTTAAGGGCAGGTCTTGTCTGACCAATTTGATTGGATACTATGATGTAGTCACAAAAGAACTGGATGCAGGGAATAACTTTGATATTATATATTTGGATCTTAGAAAGGCATTTGATACTGTTGCGCATGGAAGACTGCTGCACAAATTGGAGAAGTGTGGCATTGGAGGCAAATTGCTGCTATGGATAAAGGGATGGTTGAGTGGCAGAAGACAGAGAGTGGTAATCAATGGATACTGCTCAACGTGGACTAATGTTATTAGTGGAGTTCCTCAGGGTTCAGTGTTGGGTCCATTGTTGTTTTCTGTATTTATAAATGATATTGATGATGGTGTATCAGGCTTAATGTCCAAGTTTGCAGACGATACCAAGGTTGGCAGGGTTGTTAAGGACACTACTGATACTATGCTGCTGCAACAGGATCTGGAAAGGTTGAGCAGATGGGCTGAGAGGTGGCAAATGAAGTTTAACATTGACAAATGTAAAGTACTACATATGGGAAACAGTAACCCCAGATCAATGTATCAACTCTGTGGTACTACACTGACAGTGGTAGAGAATGAAAAGGACCTGGGGGTAATTGTGCAGGCAGATATGAAGTGCTCTGAGCAGTGCAGACGAGCTGCAAGAGTAGCTCATGGTGTCTTGTCAATGATATACAGGAATTTTTCTAGCAGGGATAAGGATGTGATTATTCCCTTGTATAAGGCATTGGTCAGGCCACACCTTGAGTACTGTATACAGGTCTGGAGGCCTCATTTCAAGAAGGATGTAGAGCTGCTCGAACGAGTACAGAGAAGGGCAACAAGATTAGTGAATGGAACAAAGGGTTGCTCTTACGAAGAAAGGCTTAAGTTTTGCAAATTACAGAGCCTGGAGACTAGGCATCGGCAAGGTGATCTGATAGAGGTGTATAAGGCTTTGAATGGCTTGAGCATGCTCAATGCCGATGGGATTCTTCCTCTTGCTCAGAATAATCACCTGAGAGGGCATAAATTCAAATTGAGGAAGGACGGATGTCGGATAGATGTGCGGAAATTTGCCTTTAGCCAGCGGGCAGTTGGTTTGTGGAATAGACTCCCATCGCTTGTTGTTGAAGTTGATAGACTAAATAAATTTAAGGCTCAGCTGGACAGGTATTTCGAACGAACGGAGGGGTGAAATGGGAGTAGTGGTTGGTTTTTTTTTTTTTTTTTTTGGCTGATGCTGAATAAGCTTGCTTTCTTGCATCATATGCCTCTGCTAATGCTAATGCTAATGCTAATGTTACAAAAATAATGGCAAGCCTCACACAGCATTTTTATTAAGTGCATTTGCATATACAGCGGGGTCCCCGGTATCCAAGTCCCTGCAGTTATGAGGATTTGAAAATTAAAGCTTTTTCCCTTGAGAAAATTGACCAAGCACTTGAATATTTTTTTGTGAGAACGATATTCCTTTATAATAAAAATGTCTAATCAAATAATTTTCCCATTTTTCAGTTCCTTCATCCATTTTTTACTATGTACAAGTACATGATAACCATTTCTATATAATATCGGTGAAGATACACCATATCTACTCATCCTTCACAATGAGTTGCCCATGTATTGCACTACCTCGAATAAGAAATGCTTCACTTGTGATACCAGGGTACCTGCCTACCCACCGATGAAAAGCCAACTAGCTTTGAAACGGTGCCATCTGGGTGTGGCGCCCACTGAGAATAGGCAACAATAGTCCTCTCTACTAGTGAAGCATTACTTATTCGAGGTAGTGCAATACATGGGCAACTCGTCAATGATATGCAGGAATTTTCTAGCAACGATAAAGAGGTGATTATCCCCTTGTATAAGGCAATGGTCAGGCCACACCGTGAGTACTATATACTGGTCTGGGGGCCTCATTTTAAGAAGGATGTAGAGCTGGTGGAACGAGTACAGAGAAGAGCAACGAGATTAGTGAATGGAACAAAGGGGTGCTCTTACCAAGAAAGGCTCAAGTTTTGCAAATTACAGTGTCTGGAGACTAGGCACCTGCGAGGTGATCTGATTGAGGTGTATAAAGCCTTGAATGGTTTTAGCATGCTTAATGCTGATGGGATGCTTCCTCTTGCTCAGAATAATCGTCTGAGAGGGCATAAATTCAAATTGAGGAAAGACAGTTGTAGGATAGATGTGCGGAAGTTTGCCTTTAGTCAGTGGGTGGTTGATTGCTGGAATAAACTTCCCTTTGTCGTTGTAGAAGTTAATAGTTTAAATAGATTCAAGGCAGAACTAGACAAACATTTGGATAGACTGGATGAGAAGGTTTTTTTGGCTGATGCTAGATAAGCTGGCTTTCTTGCATCATGTACCTTTACTAATGCTAACGCGTTGGGAAGGATGAGCACAATATGAGACACAGATGAAATGATGCCTTTCACACTACCATAGTTTTTCTTTAAGAGTTGTCCGTGGTGTATCTACACTGATATTATTTAGATATAGAATCTTAAACTCTTAAAATATTATGCCTAGTTTCATTTATTATTATTTAATAATAAACATTATGAAAATTTGGTCCCCTTTTTAAGTGGAATTTTCTGGAACCAATTATCCTCGGATAACGAGGATCCCCTGTATATGTGCCTATTGTTTTCAGCTTGTCTCTCTGTCTGCCCATCTATATGTCCACATAACAGAATAACTGCCTGTGGATAGATTTTCATGAAATTTTATTAAATTATGTTCGTGGTCTTCGAAAATTCTCACACACCCAGTCCATTGGTAATGTTATTTATTATTTTTTTTTTAAAGAAATGCCTTACAGCTGTATTCACACTTTTTTTTTTTATGTACAGTATCACAAACTGAATCCTGCATAGAGACTCGCTTCACTCAGGTTACGTTCCTGAGAAATGTCGCGAATACCGAAAACGCAAATACTGAGTTATGGCTCCCATAGTAATAAAGTGATTCCGTTCCAAAGTATGAAATATATAAGAAAAACTAGTCTAAAATTTTGTCTATGTATGTATTATATGTACCTTCATAATATGACTGTATTATATGTACATAGTGAAATGCAAGCATATGACATCGAAATGAAAATAAGAAACAATTTAATATTAAATGTAATATTTATTAGAAATTTCAAAGAAATCTTTCAAACCAGCGCCTTTGCTAGTTAAAAACGTATCCCGCCAGTGCTATCACCAGTTTCGCTAAAGTGTTGATAAAGGAGTTTTGCCTTTTCACGAATAATGAGTGAACTTAACGGAATTTTATTTTGAGTTCGGTTTTCTTTTGAGTTCCACATATTTAAAGCTTTTTCCGTTTTTTCTAATTTAACATCACGAGTTACAGAGTAAATTTTTGAAGCAATTAGCGCATTTTCACGGACACTACGGCGGATTTTTTCTTCCGATTTCTTGATTGATCGTACCGTTGACTCATTGATTTTATAATGTTTTGCCACTGAGGAGACACTTTCACCTTTAGAAATTTTATCTAATAACTCAATTTTATTCGCTAATGTCATCACCTTCTTTGAAATTTTCACATTTCTTTTGTTATTCTTAGCCATATTTTTGTAGGGGTTAGAAAGAACTTGTCCAAAATAAAGTCACTTTCTTCCGTTAACACACTCGAAAAAGTCTGTTTTACACTGCAAAACGGTAGATTTATCATTTTTTAAGCATATCAATTTATAAATTGATGAATTTATTCAATTTATAAGCATATAAATTAAAAGCAAACGACGAAACCTTCCATGACAAGTGCATAACACATACTGAACAAGGATTAGCGAGAAACATTCACGCTCGCGATTTTGTCACCCCTCTCCCCCCGCTGAGCTCTGTTTTGACCGGGAAAGATAATTTAAGCCACACCCATGTTTTTTATGGCGGAAAATATTCACGGCGCTTTAAAATTCACATTTTTTTAGGTTTCATTTTATATTAAATCGGCGATCGCGAATACGCGAAACCGCGAATAAAGATACCGTGAATAGCGGGGGTTTACTGTATATATATTTTTTTAAATTCTGGCAATGTTATTGCTTTCCTAAGTGATGCTCACTAGCAGATAAACCTATTTCTGTAAACATTCCTTACGAGCAGTAGTGAGTATATTGATTGTTTCATTTGCTCTTTGAGTCAATTATTTATAGTATCACTCACAAAACAGTAACATATCTTACTACTCTCTGGTAGTAACATATCTTACTGCTTAGTAAGATATGACTGTAATGACCTCGACCTTCACTTGATTGACCTATGTAGTAGTAAGATACTCTGTGGTAGTAAGATATGTTACTACTTACTAAGATATATGACTGTAATGACCTTCACTTGATTCATAGAGTAGTACTGTGTGACTTTATTGACCTATAAAAACATGCATGCATGTTTTTATAGGTCAATTAACCTTGAAAGTGCTTGAAAATACCAAAAAAAAGTCAACTTATTAACGTGTCTGTATCCATATTAGAGTGTCTGTTTTTGGACAGGTTGTTTAACATGTAATTTTTAATACTTCTGCCAGGATTGAAGGCACACAAGAAGTGTCCCATTTAAAGAGGTGTTCATTTCAGTTTAAAAGTATTTATTAACTTCTTCTTTTATTTTCAGATTGCATCTCTTAAGATTTATATTGCCTTGAATGTTCAAAATCAGTACAGTGGAGGTTAATCTTTGCAAACTGGTACCCTTCCAGTTGAGTTTTGAGGAGGCGTGGTGGCACTGGATATGCCTTTCCCTCTATACAGCAGACTCTCGAATTGTGGATCAGATTAATCGGGCCACTTCATGACTCCAAATTAAAAAAAAAAAAAAAAAAAAAAAACCCAGAAATCATAAATTCAAGTAATAACTAAATAGGTATAAACAGATATTTTGCAAGTTGTAAAGAAGGGACAAGAAGCGGCGTTATAAGTTTTGGGAAATACATTTCCTATTATCTTGCAACCTCCGCTGTCTTCACACTCGCCCTCCAAAAAAAAAAAAAAAAAAAAAAAAAAGAGACCAAATGTTTAGCTTGTTTGTTTCTTTTAGTGGTTCGCATCGATTGTTTTGTTTCGTCGCACCGCAAAAGGACAAATTTTGTTTTGTTATTTATGTCAGGAACGTTAGAATTTTTTTTTATAGTAGCTTTTTTTTTTTGTTTAGAAATCGCGAAAATGATGGGCAAACGCAAGAGTTGTGAAACTTGAAATTATTCAAAAGTTTGAAAATGGTATATCTGTTAAATCTCTAATGAAAAACAAAGGGAAGCTATTAGATTTAAAATCGACATCGTAATGGACACGCGAGTAGTGGGTGCGTGGTAGGTTTTTTTGGTAAAATTCAGTTACAGGTACAGCCACCAAAAATGGCGGTGAGGAGAGGAGGGGGAAAGCAGTGATTGACGGGTTTGACTCCGCCCACTCACTGTATTTCCTCTCCTCACCTGGCGGATGTCAAGTGGCACAGCAACAAATGTGGTGGCTGAAAATAAAGGATAAATCCGAGTGTCACTTGACATCCGCTGGGCGAGAAAGAGGAGGGGAACGCGGTGAGGGGGCGGAGTCAAACCCGTCAATCAAATTTTACCTTGGAAGCTACTAGGCTTTACATTCCAACTAAGAAATATTGTTCAAGGCTTAGGCCTAAATGGATGTCACATGAACTTGCTAGTTTGTTTGTTATTTGGTTTTTAGGAGCATTAGCAACTAAGGCCATATTGCTCCGGGATATGCGGTGGTCATTCCCTGACCTTTCCGCATCCTCCGTATTTGGTGGTGACGGGCTCGAACCCCGGTCTAATCAAGAAGCGTGTGCTATGCACTGCTGCTCCTTCCCACCTGGCTACGGAGGCGCCATCACATGAACTAATGAGACATATAGCAGAGAAGAAAAATGCATGGGATACATATAAATTAACATGTGACACAGGAGCCTATGATAGATATAAATTGATCTATAATTGATCTATAACCAAGTTACAAAGGAGGTTAGGCAGGCGAACACAGATTACGAGAAATCTTTGGCAAAGGATGCAAAGAAAAACAGCAAAGAGTTCTTTACTTATGTAAACAGATTGGTTTACTTATGGAAACAGATGAATCAGATTGGTCCACTTGATATCGATGGTTCAACTGTTGATGATCCTGCTCAGGCAGCTAACAAACTAAATGAATATTTTGCATTGACATTCACACATGAGGAGTTATTCAGCGAGGGGAATGCCAGAGGTGTATTCAACTCTGGCAGTAAGCTAGATAATCTTGTAATAACTGAGAGTAAAGTGGAGGAGAAATTGTTGAAGATAAACACAAGAAAGGCACCTGGGGTGGATGGGATCTATCCAGTTATATTAAAGGAGGCAGCAAAGGAAGTAAGCAAACCCTTAGCCATAATTATGAGAGCTTCCTTGGACTCAGGGGAGGTACCCATAGACTGGAGATGTGCAATTGTGACCCCAATTCACAAAGGAGGATCAAAGGCTGACACAAGTAATTATAGACCTGTTAGTTTAACTTCTGTTCCAGGAAAATTAATGGAGGCACTGGTTAAAGAAGCACTGCAGGATCACCTAGAGAAGACTTCAGTTATAGCTTGGCAGCATGGTTTTGTTAAGGGAAAGTCTTGCCTGACCAATTTGATTAGATACTATGATGCAGTCACAAAAGAACTGGATGCAGGGAATAACTTTGATATTATATACTTGGTTCTTATAAAGGCTTCTGATACTGTTGCACATGGAAGATTGCTGCACAAATTGGAGCAGTGTGGCATTGGAGGCAAATTACTGCTATGGATAAAGGGATGGTTGAGTGGGAGAAGACAGAGAGTGGTAATCAATGGTCACTGCTCATCGAGGACTAATGTTATTAGTGGAGTCCCTCAGGGTTCAGTGTTGGGTCCATTATTGTTTTCTGTATTTTTAAATAATATTGACAGGGTTGGCTGGGTTGTTAAGGACACTACTGATGCTATGATGATGCTGCAACAGGATCTGGAAAGGTTGAGCAGATGGGTTGAGAGGTGGCAAATGAAGTTTAACATTGACAAATGTAAAGTACTACCTATGGGAAACAGCAACCCCAGAGCAACGTATCAACTCTTGTACTACACTGACAGTGGTAGAGAATGAAAAGGACCTGGGGGTAATTGTGCAGGCAGATGTGAAGTTCTCTGAGTAGTGCAGACGAGCTGCAAGAGTAGCTCATGGTATCTTGTCAATGATATACAGGAATTTTTCTAGCAGGGATAAGGAGGTGATTATTCCTTTGTATAAGGCAATGGTCAGGCCACACCTTGAGTACTGTGTACAGGTCTGGAGGCCTCATTTCAAGAAGGATGTAGAGCTGTTGGAAAAGAGTACAGAGAAGGGCAACAAGATTAGTGAATGGAACAAAAGGTTGCTCTTATGAAGAAAGGCTTAAGTTTTGCAAATTACAGTACCTGGAGACTAGGCACCGGCGAGGTGATCTGATAGAGGTGTATAAAGCCTTGAATAGTTTGAGCATGCTCAATGCTAATGGGATTCTTCCTCTTTCTCAGAATGTTGTGGAGGTTGATAGCCTAAATAAATTTAAGGCTCAGCTGGACAGGTATTTCGAATGAACGGAGGGGTGAGGTGGAAGTTTTTTTTTTATTGGCTGATGCTGCATAAGCTTGCTTTCTTGCATCATATGCCTCTACTACTGCTAATGAATTATTTCTGTATTATTAGCGAGTTCATTTTATAATAGTAACCATTAAATAATAGTAACCAAAATGCAATGAAAAATGAAATCGCTACGCTAATAATACACAAATAATTATAATAATAGCAACCGAAATGCAATGAAAAATTAACTTGCTACGCTAATAATAATATGATACGCCAATAATAATACACAAATAATTAAAATAATAGTAACCAAAATGCAAAGGAAAATGAACTCACTACGCTCAACTAATTATTTTTTTCAAACTAGTACCAATTTTATTAGTAATGGGCCTGCGCATTAGCATTCTGCGGATTTTGATGGCTGCGTTAGTTTATAGGTCCGAAATTGGTGGCGCTGGGAGTAATTCAACGAGTTGACACTCTGTATCTTATCACTCTGTCTGTAGCTTTTTGTAGTTGTGATTCTACGCAGAAGTATATTCTGGGTCGAGATTCAGTATCGGGTACAGCCAATGAGAACGGCTCAGAAGGGCCGTGAATGAAGGCAGCCGGCTCCACCCAGTGGGTGGAGTCAACTTACTTCTAGACCATAGGTTCCAAAGTGGGCGGTACCGCCCCCCCCAGTGGGCGCGATAGTGGATTCAGAAGCAATTGGGGGCATTCAGGCAGTCTAGGGTTCGGTGGCTCCTTTATCCGTATTTTTATCTCCCCAGGGTCCAGTGGATCCAGTTCAAAGGTCAACTAATAAATTCTATAATTTTTACTCTGTGGACACAGCTGAAATTCACTATAGGTGAAACCGGAACTGTTTTCTTCGATTTTCCCACTTCAGTTTTCAAAACCTTCTATTGAATTTCATACAAATGACAAAAATGTGACATTGTGTGTATTTTTTTAGGCCTTTTTAGGCCTACATGTCAAAGTGGAAACAAATATTAGAAACTCATTTATAAGAAAGCAGGATATGGTGATGGTAAATCTAGATCTTGAAAAAGCTTTTGACACAACATGGAGATTTGGAATTCTGCGAGATATATTTCAATTAGGATACAGAGGACAACTTCCACAATTTATAGAAAAAAGTCTTGCTGACAGAACATTTCAGGTACGATATAAAGGCTGTTTATCTACAATATATATACAACAGGAAGGGGGTTCCCCAGGGCTCAGTATTAAGTGCAACCCTGTTTGCACTGTGGGTGAACAATATCACCAAGGTTATACCACCATCATTGGAAATATATATGTATGCAGATGATCTTTCCATTTCATTTCATTCACAAAGCACGAACACAATTGAATGACAGCTGCAATTATCCATAAACAAAATAGAGGTATGGACTAAAAATAATGGATATAGAATATCTGAGGAAAAATCAGCTGTTATACACTTATGTAAAATGCGTGGTCTTCATCCTGAATCAGTCTTATACTTAAATAAAATTGTAAAATTGCTCTACCTGTTGTTCAAAATTTCTCCTTTCTGGGCTTAACATTAGATAGAAAACTAAACTTTCATGAACATATACTAAGACTTCGAACTAGTTGCCTCTTAAAACTTAACATCTTGTGCACAGTATCTTCAATGGCCTGGGGAGCCGACAGGTACACGTTACTACTATTATATAAAACTTTGATTAGATCTCGTTTGGATTATGGATCTCCTATATATGCTTCAGGAAGAAGGAGCATCTTACGTCGCCTAGATACTATTCAGCATAATGCTCTCTGCATAGCTCTAGGAGCATTTAGAACTTCACCAATTTACAGCCTGTATGCAGATGCATCGGAACCTCCACTGCATATTCAACAAGATCAACTACTGTGCATGTGTGTGGCAAAAGTATACAGTCAGCAATCACATCCAAATTGGTCCATTATTCATGATCCACCATGGTCGAGTAATTATGATTGCAAGCCAAATGAAAATAAACCAGTAGGACTGCGTCTCACACACTTAGCTCAATTTTGGGAAATACATTTCCAGCACATTTCTGCAGTAGATATAAACTCAGAACCTCCTTGGATTCTGACTGTGCCTTTGTCCATATCACATCTTAAAAACAGGAATAAAAAAAGAGATCTCTCCAATCGTTATACAGAAGCTCCATGCACTGTACAGTTTTGAAAATAGAAACAGTCATCAGATTTACACGGATGGTTCAAAATCAAACTACTCAGTAGGTGCTGCAGTAGTTTTACCGGAATATATTATATCTGTCTCCTTGCCTCATGTTTGCAGTATTTTCACAGCAGAATTATATGCTATTAAACTAGCACTGGATGATATTACCAAGCATCAACTTCTACCTGTTCTAATCTATACTGTGACTCCCATAGTGCAGTAGCAGCTTTACAGAACAGCAAATATTCCTCAAATTCCTTGATTCAGCATATCAAAAAACAACTGAGTTTTGCATAAGGAAAGAAAACAAGTGTCTATCTGTTGTATTCCCAGCCATATTGGAATCCCAGGAAATAATCATGCAGACCAAGCCGCAAAAAATCCAGATCTTAATATACAAGATAACTTTCAGTTTGTACCATTTACAGATTATAGGGATGTATTTCGTACCAAATATAGTTCCATTTGGAAACAACTTTGGAGGGACCAACCATGCAATAAACTTCGCAGAATAAAAAAAGATCTATGTTTGTGGCGTTCTAGCTGATGTACAAATAGACAGGAGGAAGTTATATTAACAAGACTGCACATTGGGCATACCTTCCTCACTCATAAACATTTACTTCTAAGAGAAGATCCCCTGCTCTGCTCTGTCTGTCAGATACAACTTACAGTAAGGCACATCCTGATTGACTGTCCATCCTATTCAGCCGTTCGAACCACATCCTTCCAATCATTAGGAAGCTTGCAAGCTCCTCTAACCCTCTCTCATGTACTTGGTGACAAAGCAAACCTAAGTGAACTCTTTGTATATATTAAACATCTAGGAATAATAAATACACTCTGATATATCCATCCTAAATCATTAATGTGAACATAATGACACTGACAGTACTTATTGGCCACAGTTGCCCTTTTGTTGTGAAACTTTCATGCCAACAACAACCTGTCAGAGACTTGGCAATTTGGAATCTCCTCTCTTTGATCTTCTCTGGCTTAAAATCTCTCTACCTCACTGTGTCAAATTCATCTGTTGTCTCTACCATTCTCCCAAATCCACTAATCATTTCAAGCTCTTTGACTTCCTCTCTTTGCAACTTGACTTTCTCCAGTCCAACTTTCCTAACAGTGAGGTAATTTCCTTGGTGATTTTAATGTTTACAACTCCAGCTGGCTTCCGTTTTCTACTCACACCAACCCAGCTGGTCGAGATGCTGAGACTTTTTCAGTTACTAATGACCTTGCACAGATTGTTCATTTACCGACAAGAATACCGGACAATCCTAATCATACAGCCAACACGCTTGATCGTTTTCTCACAAACAACCCTTCTAAGTACACAGTCGAAGTGAGAGGTCCTTTAGGCACTTCAGATCACAACTTGGTGATTGTCTCTTCTTCAATAGAGCCTTTATCTCATGGCTATTCGCAACCTCGTGTTGTTTGGCATTAAAAGAATGCAAAATGGGATGACCTGCGAGATTTCTTTTCCTTGGTTGGATTACTGTTTCAAAACTTCTGATGTCAACCCTTGCTCAGATTGTGTCAGTGAAATTATTTTGCAGGAATGGAATCCTTTATCCCACACTCCACTTTAAAATCTTGTCCTTTATCTAAACCTTGGTTTTCCAATAAATGTGCTAAGGCTGCTCAAGAGAAGAATGTTGCATATTGTAATTGGCTTGTTTCTAATTCTTCTGTTTCATTTTCTGCCTACACAATAATTGTAAAGCAGTTATTAATCGGTCCAAACTAGAGTTTGAACAGGCTTAGAGTAGAAAACTTGCTTCTTGTCCTAATGGTTGCCGAACATTCTGGTCTCTTGCCAAAGCTATTGGCCAGAACCTTTCCCCATCTGTGCTTCAACCTCTGTCCAAACCAGTTGGTTCTGTTGTCACTTCAGCCAAGGATCTTCCATGATCAAGGATCTTGATGAAGCTGACCTGCTAGCATCCCATTTTTCTTCCAACTCATCTAT
Organism: Mastigoproctus giganteus; assembly: GCF_048544385.1. Lineage (NCBI taxonomy): Eukaryota > Metazoa > Arthropoda > Arachnida > Uropygi > Thelyphonidae > Mastigoproctus > Mastigoproctus giganteus. Next base: position 20,619,730 of record NC_143588.1, on the reverse strand, counting down.
TAATGATCTTGGTGAAACACCTCCCACCATTACCAACACGTACAATTCAATGTCTCCTGTGGTCTTCCATCAAAAGGATGTCAAAAGGATTTTGACGTATCTTGATGCTAAGAAAGCTCCAGGTCCCAATGCTATTTCTCCACTTGTTCTCAAAACTTGTGTTCCTGAACTTACTCCTATTCTCTGCCACCTTTTTTCACTTTCTTATTCCAAAGGTGTTTTTCCTTCTGCTTGGAAATTTGCTCATATCCAGCCAAATTCCTAAAAAGGGTGACAAATCCCTCACATCACAATTACTTCTACTCTTTCTAAAGTAATGGAGAAATCAATCAATTAACCGCCAACTCTTAAACTACCTAGAAACATTCCGTCTGATCAACGATCGGCAGCATGGATTCCGTCAGTGTCGATCCACTGTTGATATTCTGCTTCTACTATAGATATTTCCATGGGCACTGTTCTTCTGAATTGGCTTCTATAATTCCCGCTCTCTTTTTCAAAACAGTCCGAACACGTGCAGCCACCAGCCAACGTCCATTTACTGTCCAACTTCAAACACACAGAACCAACTTTTCATCTTCCTCATTTATTTATTCAACTGCCGTTTTCTGGAACAACCTTCCTTCATACGTATGTCCTGAAAATTACAGTCTACAGAAGTTTAGTCCAATATCAACAAATATCTTCTTTCGTCTTCTCAACCTCCAAACTAAGCACGGTACTAAGTACTATAGGTTCTAATACCTCTCGTGTTTGGGGTTTACATAAAAAAAAAAATATGTCTCTTAGTTTAGGAATGTATAATCAGAAATCTAGGATTTCTGACAATTTTTTTCTGATAGGGACTGAGTTGGGGCCTCTAGAAGAAATTACTTTTTCAGGATTCATGTTGTTTTGGTTCAGTGCCCATAAAACCCAAGCAATAAATGTGCTTGGAAGTGGGAATGCCAGGGATACCCAGACACTATACCTGCACCCTCCAGCAGCCTGAATCCTGACTCTTGGATCATGAGAATAGGAGCATGTCATCAACATGTTTGACCCTTGGAAGCAAACCTACAAGCTAATTCATCCGGGCTGAGCCATCCAGACAACCCATGTTGTAAAAGCAGGGGCCAAAAGTGGTGTGTTGAAACTGTGCCACTCAACCACCAGAATCCCCCCATTTTTTCAGTTTCTGTGGATCACAGCACATGACAAACATGTCGGATTCCTATGATGACAGCCTGGTACCTAGGCTGTGGGCACTGGATTCCAGTGATACCAAGCTGGATGGCTAGAAGCATCATTGGGAGGCCCCCTCACCACATATAGGTGTCCACTTCAAGGACCTGTTCTTAGAAAACAGACACCTGTGAGGAGACCATTTGAACTACTTTAAATGGACTGAGTAAACTTTTTTTTTTATGTAAACCCCAAACATGAGCGGTATTAGAACCTATAGTACTTAGAACTGTCCTTTGGTTGGAGGTTGAGGACGAAAGAAGATATTTATTGACATTAGACTTGAACGTCTGTAGACTGTAATTTTCAGGAAATACGTAATAAGGAAGGTTGTTCCAGAAAACGTCAGTTGAATGAATAAACGAATAAGATGAAAAGTTGGTTCTGTGAGTTTGAAGTTGAACAGTAAATGGATGTTGGGTGGTGGTGGCATCACCTATTCGGACTGTTTTGAAAGAGAGAGAGCGGGAATTAGAGAAGCTAATTCAGAAGAACAGTTCCCATGGAAGTGTCTGTAAAAGAGGCATGCAGCAGAAACAGTATGTCTATGAGACAGTGAGTGGAGTGACCATGTTAGAGATAAATCATTAATTAACCTAACTGCCCTCTTCTGAATGGAATCAACAAGCCTGAGAGAGGTTTTGGGGCCACACCCCAGATGTGTGAACAATATTCCATGGTAGGGCAGATTTGCGATTTATACAGAGTTATCAGCTGTTTGGAAGAAAAGTAATGCCAAGAGGGAATGAGAAAACCAAGTTTTTTCGATGCAGAGGAAGCAATATTTGTAACGTGCTTGTGCCAAGAGAGAGATTAGAAGTCAGGGTAATTCCCAAAAGAGATATATCATTTTGCTTAGAAATCGGAGTGTCACCAAAGATGAGCATAGGAGCAGAAGAATCCTTTTTGCAAGATATAAGACAAGACTGAGTTTTAGAAGGATTTAAATCAAATAAGTTGTCTTTGCCCCTGATTGAGCAGGGCAAGGTTTCTCAAAATGGAAAGTGGAATGCAATGTGCTATCATCGGCAAAACTATGGATAGGATTTTCAGTCAATGGAAGAAGGTTATTAATATACAAGAGGAAAAGAGTGGGGGAAAGAACTGACCCTTGGAGGACACCGGCATTAGTGGAGACGTTAGAAGACAGAGAGCCATCTACAATCACCCTCAGTGAGCGATCAGAGAGAAAATTGGATAACCAATTACAAAAAACAGTTGGAAAACCATAAGATGGAAGTTTGTTTTGAAGACCTTTATGCCAAACACGATCGAAAGCCTTTGAGATGTCAAGAGCAACTACTTGTGTTTTACCGAACCTTTCCATTGAATTACCTTTCCATCCAAGTCACAAAGGAGATTAGGCAGGCAAAGGCAGACTACGAAAAATCCTTGGCAAAGGATGCAAAGAAAAACAGAAAAGAGTTCTTTACATATTTAAACTCAAGAAGGAAAGGGATGAATCAGATTGGTCCACTGGATATTGATGGTTCAACAGTTGAGGATCCTGCTCAGGTGGCTAACAATCTAAACGAGTATTTTGCATCTACATTCATGCATGAGGAGTTATTCAGGAAGGAGAATGATGTAGGTAAAGTAAACATTGGCAGTGAGCTGGATGATTTTGTAATAACTGAGAAGAAAGTGGAGGAGAGATTGTTGAGGATAAACATAAAAAAGGCACCTGGGGTGGATGGGATCTATCCAGTTATATTAAAGGAGGCAGCAAAGGAAGTAAGCAAACCCCTAGCCATAATTATGAGAGCTTCTTTGGACTCAGGGGAGGTACCCATAGACTGGAGATGTGCAAATGTAACCCCAATTCACAAAGGAGGATCAAAGGCTGACACAAGTAATTATAGACCTGTTAGTTTAACTTCTGTTCCAGGTAAATTAATGGAGGCACTGGTTAAAGAAGCACTGCAGGATCATCTAGACAAGAATTCAGTTATAGCTCAGACGCAGCATGGTTTTGTTAAGGGCAGGTCTTGCCTGACCAATTTGATTGGATACTATGATGTAGTCACAAAAGAACTGGATGCAGGGAATAACTTTGATATTATATATTTGGATCTTAGAAAGGCTTTTGATACTGTTGCACATGGAAGACTGCTGCACAAATTGGAGCAGTGTGGCATTGGAGGCAAATTGCTGCTATGGATAAGGGGATGGTTGAGTGGCAGAAGACAGAGAGTGGTAATCAATGGACACTGCTCAACGTTGACTAATGTTATTAGTGGAGTTCCTCAGGGTGCAGTGTTGGGTCCGTTGTTGTTTTCGGTGTTTATGAATGATATTGATGATGGGATATCAAGTTTAATGTCCAAGTTTGCAGATGATACAAAGGTTGGCAGGGTTGTTAAGGACACTACTGACGCTATGCTGCTGCAACAGGATCTGGAAAGGTTGAACAGATGGGCTGAGAGGTGGCAAATGAAGTTTAACATTGACAAATGTAAAGTACTACTTATGGGAAACAGTAACAACAGAGCAACGTATCAACTCTGCGGTACTACACTGACAGTGGTGGAGAATGAAAAGGACCTGGGGGTAATTGTGCAGGCAGATATGAAGTTCTCTGAGCAGTGCAGACGAGCTGCAAGAGTAGCTCATGGTGTCTTGTCAATGATATACAGGAATTTTTCTAGCAGGGATAAGGAGGTGATTATTCCCTTGTATAAGGCAATGGTTAGGCCACATCTTGAGTACTGTATACAGGTCTGGAGGCCTCATTTCAAGAAGGATGTAGAGCTGCTGGAACGGGTACAGAGAAGGGCAACAAGATTAGTGAATGGAACAAAGGGTTGCTCTTACGAAGAAAGGCTTAAGTTTTGCAAATTACAGAGTCTGGAAACTAGGCACCGGCGAGGTGATCTGATAGAGGTGTATAAGGCTTTGAATGGTTTGAGCATGCTCAGTGCCAATGGGATTCTTCATCTTGCTCAGAATAATCACCTCAGAGGGCATAAATTCAAATTGAGGAAGGACGGATGTCGGATAGATGTGCGGAAATTTGCCTTTGGCCAGCGGGTGGTTGGTTGGTGGAACCGACTTCCATCACTTGTTGTTGAAGTTGATAGCCTAAACAAATTTAAAGCTCAACTGGACAGGTATTTCGAACGAACGGAGGGGTGAAATGGGAGTGGTGTTTTTTTTTTTTTTTTTTGGCTGATGCTGAATAAGCTTGCGTTCTTGCATCATATGCCTCTGCTAATGCTAATGCTAATGCTAATGCTAATTAGTCCATAAGTGGGTAACATAAGCCAGAATGTCACCAGTGGATCGACACTGTCGGAATCCATACTGGTGATCGTTGATCAGACGGAAGGTTTCTAGGTAGTGTACGAGTTGGCGGTTAATTGATTTCCCCATTACTTTAGAAAGAGTAAAAGTAATTAATAATGGGAGGGATCAAGATGTGAGGGATTTGTGACCCTTTTTATGAACTGGCTGAATATGAGCAAATTTCCAAGCAGAAGGAAAATCACCTTTGGAATAAGAAAGTGAAAAAAGGTGGCAAAGAATAGGAGTAAGTTCAGGAGCACAGGTTTTGAGATCAAGTGGAGAAATACCATCAGGACCTGGAGCTTCATTAGACCGGGGTTCGAGCCTGTCACCACCAAATACAGAGGATGTGGAAAGGTCAGGGAATGACCACCGCATATCCTGGAGCAATATGGCCTTAGTTGCTAATGCTCCTAAAAACCAAACAACAACAACAACAACAACAACAAATTCTGTAAATGCGAGCGTTAGTGTAAGTCTTTGTGTTAGTTTGCGTGGTGAAGTATGGAGTTATGTTGGTCTGTTGTTCCTTTGGCATTTAGCCACCAGAGCCTCCCTCTGTGGGACTCCTCATTTTCATCCACCACCTCAGAGAAGCAGCCGGCTACAGTAGAAGAAAGCCTCTGGCAGGGGTAACCCTCCACTGCATCTGAGCTTTCCAGGGAGGGCCCAGTGTACAAAAAAAAAAAAAAAAAAGATGTGAAAAGGGGTGTCAGTGGAGGGGGTGCAGGACAGAGCTAGGAGGTTAGGGTGGATGATAGGAATGCTGTCCACCAAGAAGTAGGAAGTTAAAGGAATAGAGGGGCACCTCTGTGGAAGATTCCCACCATCCACATGGTGGGGGACAAAAAAAGTAAAAGATTTGTGGTGGTAGGATCCACCTGTCAAAAAATAGGGATGGGAGATGAGGAAAGGGAGTGTGCTGAAATCACACTGAGGTCAGTGGTTCCCTATGAATAATCCCACACCAGTTGCAGCCGGTGTCAGCATAACCCATGCATGTCACAAATAAGAGGGAATGATGTCAGCAGTGCAGGGGGTTCCCATGTAGGTTGCCCCACTGCAGTCCAGTTTGGAGTGTGGCCTGCTAGAACAACACTCATTAGTCATTTATCCACTCAGTATACAGCTATTATACCAACATACAAAATACACTTTTTTGCTTATTTAAGGACAGACTGGTTTCTAACAGTACACAATACTCACTCATTTACCTTGTTTCATCAATCATCACACATTCAGACAGGATGTATTTTGACATAGTGTACAGTGTTACTTGTAATGTGGCTCTGCAGATTTCCCCCTCTCAACGCCTAACTCTATGATGAATACAAGACACTTTAAAGGCTATATTTATGTAAGTTAGTGTGTTCGTGTAGTGTTTTTGAGGATTGTGTTGTTTGCATAGTTCATCTGGCCTCTTAAATTAGAGGCTTGTGTTTGGACACAAAAACTTCTAGTTTACTGTCCAGCGCCACAGGGAGGCAGGCCAGGCAGTAGGAAATGTAAGTTCTGGTGGGCGAATGCCAAGGTAGGGAGGCGAATGCCTCCCTGTAGCCTTGGCTACCAAGGCTACAGGGAGGGAGGGCCAAAAAAAAAAAAAAAAAAGGGAAAAAAGACATTTAGAAAAGGTAGTGGGGAGTTAGACATAAATTCAAATTAAGGAAAGACTGTTGTAGAATAGATGTGCAGAAATTTGCATTTAGCCAGCGTGTGGTTGATTGCTGGAAAAAACTTCCATCTGTCGTTGTAGAAGTTGACAGCTTAAATAAATTCAAGACAGAACTAGACAAACATTTGGAGTGAATGAATGGGTGAAATGTCTTTTTTTTCCTTTTTTTTTTTTTTTTTTGCTGATGCTGTATAAGCTTGCTTTTTTTGCATCATGTGCCCCCCCCTGTAATGCTAAAATGGTAACCTTGGAGTTGTCTTTGACTCAAAATTTACTTTTCTCCCCATCTGGCTTATTTAGCGAAGTAAGTTAGAAATTATGCAAGCTTTATTGCCATGATCAGTAGAGCAGATTGAGGCTCAAAATCATATACTGGGCAGTGTTCCTACTTGTTATTACCTATGGAGCTGGTGCGTAGTTTCCCCACTCAGCCCTAGTAAAAAATAGGAATGAGATAGAATCAATACAGAGGAATGTACTTCTTTCTATCACTAGGGCATGTTGTACTGCAAGCACACCAGGTGATCTCCCACTTTATTTTAAAGTAGCCTAAAAAGGCTTATACTATAGACTTAAAAAGGGTGTACTCACAGAGTTTCTGGGGATAGCCCTTGATACTGCCAACACCATCAAGGCTGAAAGAAATAGAATAACCACAAAGCTATGGCAAGCAAATCTGGAGCAGAAAACCAGAGGTCTGGTTACCAAAATGTTTCTCCCACAGGTGGCAATAGTTAGCCCAAAGCCACCAAAGTGGTACATCCCTGGACTCTTTACTACCTTTATATTGACAGGTCATAGCTCCCTAAAGGTGAAATTAACCTCCTTAGGGCTGATTGATGACACAATCTGTTCTTGTGGCAAGAGTGAAGACTTGGCACACATTTTATATGAATGTAAATTTATGACAGACTTCCCCAAACCCCAGTTAATAGCACAGCTTGGCCTTCTTCCTTGGGGGAGAACATCTATTCATAATGTAAGAGGAAAATTTTTTATAAAGCATTCACAGCCTTCATGCAGAAAGTATTCAAAATGCATAGGTCTATCCACAGGAAGGCAGTTCAGCCCCCCAGCAGTTTAAACAGTAATAAATAGCCAAAATGCTCATGTCTCCTACCATGCCCAGATGACGAATTTTACAAAACTGTCATGATAGCTGTGCTCAGCACCCCGACAGTAAACAAATAAGACTAAACCAGATTGACCAGGATTACCCTGCTATATGTAGGGACCTGGGCATACACCAAATAAGTAACCATGTGGAGGAAAAGAAAGTACTGGCAGCCAGGGAAGCAGATTAGATGAAAAATATTAGTAGCTAGTAGCAAGGGAATGCAATGTAGAAAACTTAATAACTCACATTAGTTTAGATATACTAACTAATTTCGATATACTAAGATAGTATACTAGTATATATTTTAGTATACTAAGATAGTATACTAGTATATATTTAAGTATACTAAGATAGTATACTAGTATATATTTTAGTATACTAAGATAGTATACTAGTATATATTTTAGTATACTAAGATATACTAAAAAATATACTAATTTCGGCGAAGTCTGGACGGTCTGTGACAGCCAAATCCTCTGCTTGCACCTTCACGATGGTGGGACTATTAGTAATCCTGGGTATAACCTCCATGCACAAGTACATGGTGGGTGACTACCCAGGTGTGAACCAACGTAAGCAGGGGTCGAGGTGTGGCGCCCACACCACATGGAGGAACGCTGCCCCTCTATGTTACCAGGCAGTACTAGGTGGTAGATGACTCTCATCAACCGGTGAAATACCACCACTTTGCTTATTGGAGGCTTGAAGTGGTGGAACCCATGTTTAGTCTCTAGAGCTAAGTTCGGTCAACCCTTCCCTATCGTTTCCATCATGCAGTATGATTGATGACTTTTGAGGTTATGATGAACGTCGTTGCGAGATCCAATATTCCTTACATTTCGAGGGTACAGCTCTAAAACGGTGTTCGCAGGCCGGCCGCTAGATAGTACACCGGACCGAACCTATTGGTAACTCTCTAGGAGGCTTCCGGATCAGCTAGTGTATAATCTTGCTACCTCTACTCTGTCAGATAGTGACTGGAGGGAGTCCGAGTAGTGTGTATGCGGGGAGCATTGCCGAGGCCACGTTATGTCAAGGATCTGGGTATATTCTTACCACGTGTACGCCATATCCAAAAATTTCATTACTTCAAACAGCATGCCCCACCCACTTTTTCTTACTATTGAATACACCATGAATTGTCAAAATAATAGAGCAAGCTTATCTGCGAAAAGATCTAAACCTCCCAAGCACTTCCTAATCCATTTCACAAATATACTTGGTCTCAATTCTAATCTCAACAATGTCCATTTCCACTTTCAGTCTGCCAAACCCCATGTACTTTTTCTGACAGAATCTCAGTTATCGGTTGATTCAAATACTGCTAATCTCAGATGCCCAAATTATTCGCTGTATGATTCCTTTCGCCTCAAAGATGGTACTTGTGCATATGTCCATTCTGATATTCCCTGTCAGAGACATGGCAATTTGGAATCTCCTCTCTTTGATCTTCTCTGGCATAAAATCTCTCTATCTCATTGTGTCAAATTCATCTGTTGTCTCAACCGTTCTCCCAACTCCACTAATCACTTGGAGCTCTTTGACTTCCTCTCTTTGCAACTTGACTTTCTCCAGTCCAACTTTCCTAACAGTGAGGTAATTTTCCTTGGTAATTTTAATGTTCACAACTCCAGCTGGCTTCCATTTTCTAGTCACACCGACCCAGCTGGTCGAGATGCTGAGGCTTTTTCAATTACTAATGACCTAGCACAGATTGTTCATTTACCTACAAGAATACTGGACAATCCTAATCATACAGCCAATACGCTTGATCTTTTTCTCACACACAACCCTTCTAAGTATACAGTCGAAGTGAGTGGTCCTTTACGCACCTCAGATCACAATTTGGTGATTGTCTCTTCTCCAGTGGAGCCTTTATCTCATGGCTATTCCCAACCTCATATTGTTTGGCATTACAAGAATGCAAAATGTGATGACATGCGAGATTTCTTTTCTTCTTTTCCTTGGTCGGATTACTGTTTCAAACCTTCTGATGTCATCGTTTGCTCAGATCGCATCAGTGAAATTATTCTTGTAGGAATGGAATCCTTTATCCCACACTCCACTTTAAAATCTCATCCTTGGTTTTCCAATAAATGTGCTAAGGCTGTTCAAGAGAAGAATGTTGCATATTGTAATTGGCTTGTTTCTAATTCTTCAATTTCATTTTCTGCCTACACCAAAGCTCGCAACAATTGTAAAGCAGTTATTAATCAGTCTAAACTAGAGTTTGAACAGGCTAAGAGTAGAAAACTTGCTTCTTGCCCTAATGGTAGCCGAGCATTCTGGTCTCTTGCCAAAGCTATTGGCCGCAACTTTTGCCCATCTCTGCTCCCACCTCTGTCCAAACCAGATAGTTCTGTTGTCACTTCAGCCAAGGGTAAAGCTGACCTGCTAGCATCCCATTTTTTTTCCAGCTCATGTATTAATGATCTTGGTAAAACACCTCCCACCATTCCCAAAACGCTCCATTCAATGCCTCCTGTGGTCTTCTGTCAAAAGGATATCAGAAGGATTTTGATGAATCTTGATGCTAAGAAAGCTCCAGGTCCTGATGGTATTTCTCCGCTTGTTCTCAAAACCTGTTCTCCTGAACTTACTACTATTCTTTGCCGCATTTTTTCACTTTCTTATTCTAAAGGTGTTTTTCCTTCTGCTTGGAAATTTGCTCATATCCAGCCAGTTCCTAAAAAGTGTGACAAATCCCTCCCATCCAATTATCGTCCCATTGCAATTACTTCTACTCTTTCTAAAGTAATGGAAAAATCAATTAACTGCCAACTCTTAAACTGCCTAGAAACCCTCTGTCTGATCAACGATCGCCAGTATGGTTTTCGTCAGTGTCGATCCATTGGTGATATTCTGGCTTATGTTACCCATTTGTGGACTAATTCAATAGAAAGGTTCGGTGAAACACAAGTAGTTTCTCTTGACATCTCAAAGGCTTTTGATCGTGTTTGGCATAAAGGTCTTCTAAACAAGCTTCCATCTTATGGTTTGCCATCTGTTTTTAGTAATTGGTTATCCAGTTTTCTCTCTGATCGCTCACTGAGGGTCATGCTAGATGGCTCTCTGTCTTCTAACTTCTCCACTAATGCCAGTGTCCCCAAGGTTCAGTTCTTTCCCCCACTCTTTTCCTCTTGTATATTAATGACCTTCTTCCATTGACTGGAAATCCTATCCATAGTTTTGCCGATGATAGCACATTGCATTCCACTTTCCATTTTGAGAAACCTTGTCCTGCTCAATCAGCTTCAACTTCTCGAAAATCTGGTGCCAATTCCTTAAATGCCGATCTTCAGGTAATTCTCCAGTGGGGCAAAGAGAACTTAGTCGATTTCATCCCTTCTAAAACTCAATCTTTTCTTATATCTCGCAAAAAGGATTCTTCTGCTCCTATGCTTATCTTTAGTGACACTCCAATTTCTAGGCAAAATGATATATCTCTTTTGGGAATTACCCTGACTTCTAATCTCTCTCTTGGCACAAGCACATTACAAATATTGCTTCCTCTGCATCTAAAAAACTTGGTTTTCTCATTCCCTCTTGGCATTACTTTTCTTCCAAACAGCTGATAACTCTGTGTAAATGGCAAATCTGCCCTGCCATGGAATATTGTTCCCACATCTGGGGTGGTGCCCCCAAAACCTCTCTCAGGCTTCTTGATTCCATTCAGAAGAGGGCAGTTAGGTTAATTAATGATTCATCTCTAACAGAGTCTCTCCACTCTCTTTCTCATAGACGTACTGTTTCTGCTGCATGCCTCTTCTACAGATACTTTCATGGGCACTGTTCTTCTGAATTGGCTTCTATAATTCCTGCCCTCTCTTTCAAAACAGTCTGGACACGTGCCACCACCAGTGAACATCCATTTACTGCCCAACTTCAAACCCACTGAACCAACTTTTCATCTTCCTCATTTATTCATTCAACCGCTGTTTTCTGGAACAACCTTCCTTCTTATGTATTTCCTGAAAATTACAATCTACAGAAGTTCAAGTCCAATGTCAACAAATATCTTCTTTCGTCTTCTCAACCTCCAACCCAAGCACGGTACTAAGTACTATAGGTTCTAATACCTCTCGTGTTTGGGGTTCACATAAAAAAAAAAAAAAAAAAAAATATTCTAATACTAACAGCACAAACACACCCACTGCATTCTCCCCTGGGCCTGCAAAAAGTTGAAGCTGGACCTGCACCTCAACTGAAGAATTATAGTAAGTTGAGGTGCCCAGAGAGTGCAGTACAGAAAGAAAGAGTTGAACAAATGAAATGAGAGCCAGATGAATGAAGGAGAGTGTAAATGTGTGAGAGAAAGAAAACAAATTAGAAAAAAAAAAAAGGTAAAGTGCAGCCATTATCAACCCACTGCAGGATGGAAGCCTCCTCAACAATTCATGCTGAGGGAAATGGACCATAATCTGCCACGCTGGTCCAGTGCAGGTTGGCAGATCGACCGTATTCAGCAGTCAGGGGCTTGAACCCCGGTCTACTCAAAGAGCGCGTGCTACTGCACTCCCACTCTTGACCACTCAGCTACGGAGGCCACTGTTATAGTTAAGTGGACACTAACCCTAGTTTTTAATTACCAATAACTTTACTTACTTAACTTTAAATATTATGTATTAGTATATTGATTTATGCTACACACCATTGCATTTCCCTCTCAGTGATTGATGGCCTAGGTCTCCTGCCCATCTAAGCAGCCACCATGCAGTGGCTACTTAGCTGGTGTGGTGTAGAATGCTGACACTGCCTGGTGTGTCCTGGCCGGTGTGGGATAGAGGACCAATGCAGGTGACCCTACATAGGGATCCTTTCCCTATGGACACTAACTCTAGTTTTTCCTACTACCTGGGTTGGTTGATCTCTCACTCTCCATCCCTGTCCCCCAACCTGGGTGGCACCCTCCTCCTTTCACCTGGTTGGGTTCCCCACTGCCAGCTATCATATCCCATCCTAAGAGCAGGATGATCATCCTGATGTGGGAGTCCTCTTCTCCCCCCTTTTCACTCAGACAGGTGCCTTCACTACTGTTCTCTATCCTTCTACCATTTCCCCCTCCCCCACTACCATCTTCTTGTAACTTTCACTTTTTTTTTTTTTACTGGGGTCTCCCTGACTATAGCCTTAGCTGCCACAGGATTCATCCGGCCAGTGCTTTACATTCCCTACTGCCTGGTCCACCTCTTCTTTGCGCTGGAAGGTTAACTAGAGGTTTTTGTGTGAAAACACAGGCCCCTATAGGCTAAGAGGCCGGATGAAGAACACAGCTATCACAACCCCACAGTAATACTACATGAACACTCATTAACCTACATAAATCTAGCCCTTACAGGGTTTTGTATTCATCATATAGCTCGACTTGGAGTTGAGTTTGAGAACGAGCGTAGCTTATTTCCTCTCCTGGAAGAGAGAAATTTTTTCTGATTTATTTTCTGTTTTATTAGCTTAAATTGGCATATTAACTTATTTTCTTGAGTAGCATTATATTCCTAGTTACGATACTTAGCCCACTCTATCTAAGTTTAAAGTTTAACTTAGATAGAGATTTTGTAGGTATCTATCTAAGTTTAAAGTTTAACTTAGATAGAGATTTTGTAGGTATTACTTAATATCGGTAAGGGTATCAAATCCACTTGTTACAAGTTGCAGCTCCGCTGAAAGAGAAGTTTTTTTTTTTTTTTAACCATATTTAGCCGATTTATTAACCAATTGTTATATCAAATTATTTTCTGTAAGTAGCTAGTCAGGATCCTTAGTTTATTCTGAATTGAGACAGCGAGATTTGGAAGTTAATAGATACTTAAGTGTCCATAGATTTACCATTCGTAAATTGCCGCCATTGTTACGCAATACAGAATATCTCGAACTAGATAGCATAAGCTTAGTATAGTATAGTACATAATATAATATTGTCAATTATCAGTAAATCTATTGATCTTGTTGAACTTCATTGTCAATTAAATTGTACTTTTAACTATATACATATAACGACTTAGATTACGTAACATAAATAATTAGCAAAAATAAATAATTAATACTTAACTGGATATGGAAGTTATATAAAGGGATTTCGTAGATAACACTCGATACTGAAACATAAATATAGCATTATAACTGTGTTGGGATACAAGTTTAGGGTTTTAATTTTTGTACTGAAATTGAAATTTTATTGAAATTAAATCGAAATTATGACTCAGACCAGAGCAGCAAAGCAAAAGGCTCAAGCTAATGGGAGTGCTGTGGCTCAGGGGAGAACTGAGGGGGGCAGTTTCCCTCTGAATCACAGCCTTTTAAAATGCACTATTTGCTTGATGTTTGTGGAGCAGTCAGGTAGGGGACATGATACTGCCATGGGGGATGTCTTTGTATGTGAGCGATGCAAGGAGTGTAAGGAAATCAGGCGACAACTCAGCATTGTTATGGGGCTATATGAGAGCTTGAAGGACAGGGTGGATGCCCTCGAAGAAACTAAATTGAGGGGCCCATCAAGCTCTCAGCTGCCCAAATCAACGCCAGAGCTTGCACTTGGGCATCACACAACACAGCGGCAACCCCCAAGGCAGAATGCGCTGGTCTCAAAGGAACTAGTAGTTGTTGGTGACTCTATTGTCAGGGAAATGGGAAACATGCTTTGTAAAAAAGATAGGTGGAACAGGACCAGGGTATGTCTGCCAGGGGCAAAGGTTGATGACGTTGTAGAGCGAATATCATCTTTTAAGGGCACAAAAGGTGATATAGTTGTACACGTTGGCACTAATGATATTAAGAGTAGGAGACCGGCGGAATTACTTAACAAGTACAGGTCACTGTTGAAAAAAAGCCATGAATTAGGGTTGAATTTGAAAGTGCCTGCAATTCTGCCCAGACACGATAGGAGGGAGTATATGATGAGAGCCCTGTCGATCAATTCGGCCTGGAAAGATTGTGCAAGGCTCAAGGGGTTGAATTTTTTTCAGCCTGGTCTGTACTTGTTAACAGAAGGGACTGCTTCTACAGGGATGGGATACACTTAAATAGAAAGGGGGCAAGAATATTTGCTGATGCTATTGAGGCAGTGTTAGGTGGGTCGGAAAACTTCTAGATTGGGGGGATACAAGAATTAATAGATTAACAGTAGCCACTGGCAGAGGTCAAAGTGATGCTTGCACTGCTTCTATTGGAATGGGCAGAAGCCTGGAAAACAAGATGCAGGATATTTCAGAGACTGTTGGGAGTCATTGCAGTACAAGTAAACACATGGGTTGTGTTAGGGTAGCTAAGAAAAAGAACAGGTGCATATATACTTACATGCACACAAATGCTAGGAGTTTGGTAAATAAATTTGATTAATTTGAGGTATTGCTCAAATCATCAAAGGTGGATATTGTTGGGATATCAGAGACATGGTGTCACACAGATATAAGGAATGCAGAACTTGAATTTGGGGAGTGCAACGTCTACAGAAAGGATAGACAGGATAGGAAGGGAGGAGGGGTTATGTTATTAGTTAAGAAACACATAAAATCCAAAGAAGTGAAGCCAGTCGACATCGCTGGACAGTGCAGCATCGAGTCAGTTTGGTGTGACATAAACATTGGGAGATCAAAATTCAGAATAGGAGAGTGCTATAGGCCTAATGACTCTGATGAGTATAATAAGCAACTGTACAGGGAAATAGAGTGGGCCAGTAAATCAGAGAGTCTTATAATGGGGGATTTTAATTTCCCAGATATTGACTGGAATTTGTGGGTTGGTCACTCACACACTAGCAAGGCTTTTGTGGATTTATTGGATGATTGTTTTCTAAATCAGCATGTTCGGGAGGCAACTAGAGGGAGCAATACTCTTGATTTGATTATCAGTAGTGATTCTTCATGCATTAAGAATCTGCAGATACAGAAACCACTAGGTGGCAGTGATCACAGTGTGCTGAAGTGAGATTTACCCAAGGAGGTAACTACCATCAGGGGTAAAGGGAAGGGTTATTGCTTTCGTAAAGGCGACTACGATAGTCTGAGACAGTATTTAAATTCTATACAGTGGGACCAACTGATAATGTTACCAACAGCGAACTCAAAATGGGTAGCATTCAAAGAACTTATCTTGGAAGCTACTAGGCTTTACATACCAACTAAGAAATATTGTTCAAGGTTCAGGCCTAAATGGATATCAGATGAACTAATGAGACATATGGCAGAGAAGAAAAATGCATGGGATACATACAAATTAACATGTGACACAGAAGCCTATGATAGATATAAGTTGATCTGTAACCAAGTTACAAAGGAGGTTAGGCAGGCGAGGGGAGATTACGAGAAATCTTTGGCAAGGGATGCAAAGAAAAACAGCAAGGAGTTATTTACTTATGTAAACTCTAAAAGGAAGGGGATGAATCAGATTGGTCCACTTGATATCGATGGTTCAACTGTTCATGATCCTGCTCAGGTAGCTAACAAACTAAATCAATATTTTGCATCTATTTGAATAACTCGTCATGTGTGAATATAGATTCACACATGAGGAGTTATTCAGGAAGGGGAATGCCATAGATGAAGTAAACACTGGCAGTGAGCTAGTGATCTTGTAATAATTGAGAGTAAAGTGGAGGAGAAATTGTTGAAGATAAACTCAAGAAAGGCACCTGGGGTGGATGGGATCTATCCAGTTATATTAAAGGAGGCAGCAAAGGAAGTAAGCAATCCGTTAGCCATAATTATAAGAGCTTCCTTGGACTCAGGGGAGGTACCCACAGACTGGAGATATGCAAATGTAACCCCAATTCACAAAGGAGGATCAAAGGCTGACACAAGTAATTATAGACCTGTGATTTGGAAAATTAATGTAAGCACTGCAGGATCATCTTGACAACAATTCAGTTATAGCTCAAACACGGCATGGTTTTGTTAAAGGAAGGTCTTGCCTGACCAATTTGATTGGATACTATGATGTAATCACAAAAGAATTGGATGCAGGGAATAACTTTGATATTATATATTTGGATCTTAGAAAGGCTTTTGATACTGTTGCACATGGAAGACTGCTGCACAAATTGGAGCAGTGTGGCATTGGTGGCAAATTGTTGTTATGGATAAAGGGATGGTTAAGTGGCAGAAGACAGAGAGTGGTAATTAATGTACACTGCTCATCGTGGACTAATGTTAATTAGTGGAGTCCCTCAGGGTTCAGTGTTGGGTCCACTGTTGTTTTCTGTATTTATAAATAATATTGATGATGGTATATCAAGCTTAATGTCCAAGTTTGCAGACGATACAAAGGTTGGCAGCGTTGTTAAGGATGCTATTGACGCTATGCTGCTGCAACATGATCTGGAAAGGTTGAGAGGTGGCAAATGAAGAGACAAATGTAAAGTACTACATATGGGAAACAACAACCCCAGAGCAACGTATCAACTCTGTCGTACTACACTGACAGTGGTAGAGAATGAAAAGGACCTGGGGGTAATTGTGCAGGCAGATATGAAATTCTCTGAGCAGTGCAGACGGGCTGCAAGAGTAGCTCATGGTGTCTTATCAATGATATACAGGAATTTTTCTAGGAGGGATAAGGAGGTGATTATTCCCTTGTATAAGGCAATGGTCAGGCCGCACCTTGAGTACTGTATACAGTCTGGAGGCCTCATTTCAAGAAGGATGTAGAGCTGCTGGAATGAGTACAGAGAAGGGCAACAAGGTTAGTGAACCGAACGAAGGGTTGCTCTTACGAAGAAAGGCTTAAGTTTTGCAAATTACAGTGTCTGGAGACTAGGCACCGGCGAGGTGATCTGATAGAGGTGTACAAAGCCTTGAATGGTTTGAGCATGCTCAATGCTGATGGGATACTGCCTGTTGCTCAGAATAATCACATGAGAGGGCATAAATTCAAATTGAGGAAAGACAGATGTAGGATAGATGTGTGGAAATTTGCCTTTAGCCAGCAGGTAGTTGGTTGGTGGAACAGACTTCCATTCCTTGTTGTGGAAGTTGATAGCCTAAATAAATTTAAGTCTCAGCTGGACAGGTATTTCGAACGAACTCAGCAGGGGTGAAGTGGAAGGGTTTTTTTTTTTGGCTGATGCTGCATAAGCTTGCTTTCTTGCATCATATGCCTCTGCTAATGCTAATGCTAACTCCTGGAGCCGCATTACAATTAATACTATATGCTATGCACCACTACATCTAAATACTAATCAGATCCAATGTACAGTTTTCAGAAAAATGTAATTCACTGTAACTGGTGGTTGCTTACTCATTTTTTTATTGATTATCATTAGCAGTACAGATATGCAGGTTTTTTTTTTTCATTGGTTTGTATGTTAATCCTTTGTATTTGATTTTAAAGCTATATGATAAAAAAAAATGAGCATTTGTAATATACTTTAAAATATTAATGTTTCTCTGTCATTTTTTTTTTCCAGGCTCATATGGTTGCAGCATTTGAACAGTCACTTTCAAATATGACTTCAAGGCTACAGCATCTTACTGCTAGTGCAGAACAAAAGGCATGAATTACTAATTTATTTTTTTATTTAAATTTTTAAATTTAATGTAAAACATGAAAATAGCTGTAATAACAAATTAAATATATTAATTTATGTATATTTTGCACATACAGTTCCATTTTGTTATAAAATTCTTAATAGTATTCTCTTTGAAAATAAACAAAAAAACCACTAAACATTAACTTAAACCATGTATCATTTTGAAAAATAAGTTTGTGTATCGTGTTAACCTACAGTGGGTGTGATGGTACATGGTATGCCTCAGATAAAAAAAAAGAAAAAGTGGCAAATGATACAAGGAATCAAGTTTATACAGCATCAACAACAAAAAAAAGCTTCTAACCACATCTGTTTACCTCTTCTAATAATTTGTTCTAAGATGGAGTTTGTTCTAAGAATTAGTCACTGGCTGAAAGCAAACTTTTGCAAATCTGGCCTAGAACCATCATTTTTAAATTTATATTCCCTTATGTGGTCATCCGAGCAAGAATAGTTAGGATGCCATCTGCAGTTAATTTTAGCATCAGGAAACTGCAGTAGTTGCCTCTCAGGTACTAGTTTCTAGATGCTGCAATTTGCAGAACTGAAGTCTTCATTGTTAGGAGTATCCTTTTATGTCTTTGACTAACCTTGTTGCTCATTGTACATGTGGATATCTGCTGTAACCAGTTACAGCAGATATCCACATGTTCTTCCTAAAATGATAGATATGTCACGGACAGATATGAAAATCTATCCGTGACCTAACAATTTTTTTATATAGTGGAACATTGCCTACTTGTTGCTGCTAGCAAATTTCCTGTATCATTTACAGAATCCTATGATCTGTCCTAACAGCCTGTCTTTGCTGCTAAGTAAATTTCATCTCAGGCTGTACGGTTATCCCCAGGATTATCTTTCTCCTCTACCTTGAGTGCAGTAACACATATTTGGTTCTTAGTTTTGCTTCATTGAATAAATAGGTGTGGCCTCCATTGATTGCGTGATAGGCACGTTCCAGGGCAGGAAGCAAGAACAGAATCCGGCAGCATCAAGCTCCCACAGACACCACCGAAATGGTGGTGTCTGTGGGAGCTTGATGCTGCCCAAGTTACTGAGAATAGGTAACAACAATCTTCCCTAATGGGGAAGTGTTGCCTATTCAAGGGATTTATGAGTGAGGAGTAATTGCCTCTTTCAGCGGCATTTCTTCTTCTACTATTACTTTCCTCTACTTTTTGCTTTCCTAAGTCTAATAGGGACAGATATGTGGATAACAGTTTTTATCCCATACCCTTTTGCAAGCAGTGCCATCTGGTGGAGGTATCCGCCAAGAATAAGTAACAATTGTCTTCTCCATGGGTGAAGCATTACTTATTCGAGGTAGTGCAATACCGTGGCAACTTGTTGTGAAAGTATTCACAATGTGAGATATAATTAAAATTATGCATTAAAACTACCTTGGATGTGTGTGTATTAACTCATGCATAAGTAAACACCATATATTCTGAGACTGTAGCCAACAAATGTCTTTTAGAATACATTATTATATTTTTTCATAAGTTAGTATGAAAAATGTGTTATTTTTTTAAAGACACACTTAAAGATGAAAATATGTTATTTTCATCTTTAAGCACATTGGATTACATTGTCATTATATTATGAACAACTGAGCACTGCATTCCAATACGCTGTGCAAGACTGTACATGGCTGGCTTCAGTGGGTGCCATTCTGGTGTGGTTTTGACATTTGTTTCTTCTAATTCATGTTTAAAATAAGTGCACAAGTTTTTCTTTAACTTGTGAAATGGCAGCTTGCTCATACGTTTCTCTTGTGTTAGTCATCTTATTGCATTTTGTGAATGTTTGAAATGTATGCTTATTTAAAAAATATATATTATTGAGTTTTTAACTGTCATTTAAAGGTGCTTATATTATTTAATTTACTATTTTGTAGGAGCCATAGTAGAAATGGATAAATATGTTATTAAAAAGCAAAAAATTGAACCGTGTAGTGGAACCACGGTGAAAAGAACACCATCATCTTCAGGAGTTGAGGATGAATTACAACGTATAAACTGAAGTTCACAGAGTAGCTGTGTTAAGGCTAAAAAAAAAAAAAAAAATCATTAGAGGTTTATTAAGACTGTACAGTGATGATTATATAGCGTTAGGTTTCACTTGGTTTGCTGATAAAAATTGTCCCCAACTGGAATGCATTGTTTGTGGAGAAAAATTATCTAACCAAACAATGGTACCAATTAAATTAAAATTCTATATACATAGTAAACATGCACATTTAGTTGGCAAGAGTGTTGTGTACTTCAAATGACTATTAGACCCGTGAATAAATCAATCTTCATCATTTGTTAAGAAGTTTAAATACGTGCCTGAAAGAGCACTTGAGGCTAGTTACGTGGTCTCAGAACTGATTGTTAAGCAAATGAAATTTGATACAATAGGTGTTTCACTCATTCTTCCAAGCTTGCTCAGAAATGATAAAAATTATGCTAGGCACTGATGCTGAAAAAGAAATTAATAAAATTCCCCTTTCTAATAATACTGTCAAAACAAGAATACAGGATGTAGGCAGATATTGGGGAGAGAGAGTAAAGGAAGTTTCTGTATTTAGTCTTTAGTGGATGAGTCTAAAGCTGTAAAATGTTAACTCTTAGCTTTTATTTGTTTTGTAGACAACTCCAAAATAATAGAACAGTTCCTTGCTGCAAGGAGCTCAAAGAATCCACCACAGGTGAAGACATATTTGAATTGATGGATTCCTATATTAAGAGTTTGGGATGTCTTGGGAATCATGTGTTGGAATTTGCACCGATGGTGCTCCCAGTATGATAGGATTGGCAAAGAGCTTCATTTCTCTTGTGAAATGACATAATAAGCATCTAATTTCGACTCATTGTTTCCTTTGCTGTGAAGTTATTGTGGGCCAAAATTCTTGTGTCCAAAATTTGAAAACTGTTCTTGATGAAGTGGTTAAAATGGTTAATTACATCAAAAGTAGGTCAGTAAAGTGTTGTCTTTTTTTACACCTATGCAAGTCAATGGAATTTGAATACAAGAGTCTCATACTACGTACCGAAGGGAAATGGCTATCACGTTGTAAGGTTCTCGAGAGAGTTTACGGGTTAAGGAAGGGACTAATGATGTTTTTTTCTAAATGAAAACATCTGCATTTTGTGATCTATTACATAGTGACATGTGGTGTATCAAATTAACGTGTCTTGCAGACATATTTGCACATTGAACAAGATTAACACTGGTATTCAAGAATGAAATGAAAATGTAGTAGCCTCTTGCAATAAACTTTCCGTTCTATTAGAAAAAATTCACATCTGGATAGACTGTGTTAGCAATAGTCAACCAGAAATGTTTCCACTTACAGATGAGAAAAATAGACCAGAAATATGTCCACTGAAATTAGACCATTTAAAAATGCTAAGAAGTAACTTAGGACACTATTTTCTAGATATTAGACATTGAAAAGTATGATCTGGTTAGAGATCCGTTTACTGGAAACTCAAGGGTCACAGAATTCAGTATCTGGAAAGAAGAAGAATTTGTTGAAATGCTTAATGATAGCTCCTTAAACATGAAGCACAAAGAAGTTCCATTGAATGAATTTTGGATTCAGGTTTCCTAGGAATACCCAAATTTAGGATGAAGATTAGAAAGCACTTGTCACCTTGCTGCAATATGTGAACTTGTATTTTATGCTGTGGTAAATATAAAAACAAAAAAAAAGAAAAAGAAATAAAGTTATTTCTCATGATGAAGAACTGAGAGTTTGTTTATCCCCAAATCATCCAAGAATCAGTGAAATTTGTAAGAAGCAGCAAGTTCAAATATCCATTTAGAAAAGAGATTATTTGCGTGGGTTTATATATATGTGTTAACAAATTGTTTATATTTACCTTTATATTTACTCTTTATTTTATTTATTTTTGGAAATATATTACATGACTTTTGTAATTACTTAATAAATTTGATATACTATCATTACTATGACAGTATGAAAATGTATCCCCAGATATTGTTATGATAGTAATCTACAATAGATATTTCATTTGTCATGATAAATAATATTATAATATGCACTAGTCCGATTGCAATATTCTGAATTAAAATATCTGTTTCTAAATTTTCACAAGTGATGTAATTTTATTTAAGTTTAAAAATGTCAGTTAGTTGCTAGTGCATTATGTATTAGAGAATTTGTTTAGGTATCATTTAAATACCTAAAATAAACTATTGAAACTAATAAATAAAGAATAAGTAAGAAAGTATAAGTAAAGAATTCTTTGCTGTTTTCCTTTGCATCCTTTGCCAAAGATTTCTCGTAATCTGCTTTTGCCTGCCTAACCTCCTTTGTGACTTGATTACACACAACCTTATATCTGCCATAGGCTTCTGTGTCACCTGATAAATTATTTGCATCCCATGAATTTTTCTTCTATGCCACAATCCTCATTAATTTGTCTGACATCCACTTAGACCTGACATTCAACAGTATTTCTTAGTTGGTATGAAAAGCCTAGTAGCCTCCAAGATTAATTCCCCGAAGGCTTGCCATTTAGAATTCACTGTTGGTAACATCATCAGTTGGTCCCACTGTATAGAATTTAAAAACTGTCTGAGACCACTGTAGTCACCTTTATGAAAGCAGAAACCCTTCCCTTTACCCTTGATGGTAGTTTCATCTTTAAGTAAATCCCACATCAGCACACTGTGAGCACTGTCACCTAGTGGTGACAGTGCTCACAGTGTATAAAGTATCCTTTATATGCAAATTCTTAATGCATGAATAATCACTACTGATAATCAGATCAAGAGTATTACTCCCTCCCGTTGCTCCTCGAACACGTTGCTGTAGAAAACAGTCATCCAATAAATCCACAAAAGTCTTGCTAGTGTGTGAGTGACCAACCCACACATTCCAGTCAATAACTGGAAAGTTAAAATCCCCCAATACAAGACATTCTGAATTACTGACCCTCTCTATTTTTCTGCCTAACTGTTCGTTATACTCCTCAGAGTCATTAGGCCTATAACACACCCCTACTCTCATTTTCCCTTTTCCAATGTCACACCAAACAGACTCAACATTGCACTGTCCACCCATGTCAACTGGATGCATTTCCTTAGATTTTGTGTTTCTTAACTAACAGCATAACCCCTAACCCCTAATCCCTTCCTACCCTGTTTATTCTTTCTGTACACATTGTACTCCCCAAATTCCAATGCTGCATTGCTTATATCTGTGTGACACCATGCCTCTGATATCCTAACAATATCTGCCTTTGAGGCCTTGATCGGCACTTCAAATTCATCAAATTTATTTTCTATACTTCTGGCATTGGTGCACATGGAAGTATACATGCACCTGTTCTTACTCTTAATTATCCTAACACAGCCCATCTATTACTGGTCTACACTGGTCTTTTTGGTCATTTTGGTCTTCATTTAGTAACTGTGGCAAGAACTTGGACGCAATTCTTCTTATGTGCAACTCATCTGACAAAATCTGCTGACACGTGCCGTACAATAGTCCTACAATGCCACAAATGTTGTGGATGGTTTGCCTGCAGTCTTCACGGATCACTGCCCCAGAATTTTGCGACATTTTCCAGGGTGGTGCTTGATGATTGACACTTAGAGCCATCGTCGTCATCAACTGGCATTTGACCATTTTTCAAACCGTTTAACCAGTAGTAGGTCTGTGTATGGCCTAACGCATTGTCACAAAAAGCTTGTTTCAACCTTTTATTGGTTTCTGCTGTTGTATTGTTAACAAGGAAACAAAACTTGATGCAAGCAAGTTGCTCTCTCACATCAGCCATCACAACAATCTCAAACTACGCGAAAGACACCACCAAAGAACTGTGCATAAATATTCAATGAATCTATCCAGCCCGATGCCACATGGCACACTGATTCACAAAGGATGCATGCAGTATTACCTAGTGCCACAAGTCCGTACTCGATGTAATTTCTTTGCAATTTTAAGAGCATTTGGGTAGCACCTTATACTTTGTTAGATGCAATATGGCATAAGTAGCCTTTGCACCAGAAACTCCCATAACAACAACAACAACAACAACAACCCTAAATACTTCCCATTTAGAATTTGCTGATGTGAACTTCATCAGTTGGTTCCATTGCACACAATTTAAAAACTGTCAAAAACTGTAAACACAATTTAAAAAGAGACCTCTGTAGTCATCCTTATGAAAGCAAAAAGCCATCCCTCGACATTAGTTGTCTTTAATGAAATTCCACATTTATACACTGTGATTGCTGCCACCCAGTGGGTCTTTACCTGCAGATTCTTAATGCATGAAGAAACACTGCTGATAACAAGATCAAGAGTATTGCTTCCTCTTGTTGCTTCTCTAACATGCTGCTGTAACATGCATGCAGTCATTAAAGAAATCCAATGAAGTCTTGCTAGTGTGTGAGTGACCAACCCACAAATTACAGTGAACATCTGGAAAGTTAAGTACCCCTGTTATTTATTTTTATTACAAGACATTCTGAACTGCCTGCTCACCCTGTTTCTCTGTATAGCTGTTTGGTATACTCATCACATAAATTATTATTATTATTATTATTATTAGTAGTAGTAGTAATAGGCGTCTCCATGGGCAGGAGCATCAGTGTGTAGCACACTCTTCTTGATTAGAGTGGGATTCGAGCCCGTGACCACCTTATATGGAGGATGCGGAAAGGTCAGGAAATGAATACCGCATATCCCCGGAGCAATATGGCCTTAGTTGCTAATGCTCTTAAAAACCAAATAACAACAACAACATAAATTAGTCAATAATGAAGTCACAAAGGAAGTTAGGCCAGCTAAGGCACATTATGAGAAGTCTGTGGCAAAGAATTCAAATTAAAACTGTAATGACTTTAGGAGCTTATATTAACAGTAGAAGGAAGGGGATGAATCATGTTGGGGAACTTGATGTCTATGTGTTAACTGTTAATGACCCTGCTCAGTTTGTGGAAAATCGAATAGGAATTTTGCATCTACATTCACACATGAGGAATTCTTTAGAGAATGGGGATGATAGAAGCTTATCAAACTCTAACAGGGAGCTAAATGATTAGGAGAAATTAGCATTAGTAGGGGTATATGATGCAAATTATGCAGCATCAGCCAAAAAGTAAAAAAATAAATAAACCTCCCATTTCTTTCATCCATTCGTTCCAAAGATTTGTCCAGTTCTTCTTTATTGAATTTATTTAAGCTATCAGCTTCCATAACAACAGATAGAAGATTGTTCCAGCAGTCAACTATCCGTTGGTTAAAGGCAAAGTCCTGCACATCTGTTCTATAACAGTCGTTCCTCAATTTGAGTTTAGCCCTTCAGGTTTGTAATCTGAGCAAGAGGAAGAATCCCATCAGCATTTAGCCTGCTAAAAAAACCATTCAAGGCCTTATACATAAACCTTGCAGGTGCCTAATCTTCAGATGCTGCAATTTGCAGAATTTAGCATTAGCATTAGCATTAGTAGAGGCATATGATGCAAGAAAGCAAGCTTATTCAGCATCAGCCAAAAAAAAAAAAAAAAAACACACCACTCCCATTTCACCCCTCCGTACGCTCGAAATACCTGTCCAGTGAGCCTTAAATTTGTTTAGGCTATCAACTTCAACAACAAGTGATGGAAGTCGGTTCCATCACTTGTTGTTGGACCTTTCTTGGCAAGAACACCCTTCTGTTCCCCTAATTAGTCTTGTTGCCCTGCTCTGTACTCATTCTAGCAACCTACATCCTACCTAAAATGAGACCTCTAGAACTGTACACAGTACTCAAGGTGTGGCCTAGCCATTGTCTTATACTAAGGGATAATCACCCCTTTATCCATGCTAGCAAAATATCATTGACAAGACCACATGACCTGCTCTGGCAGCCTATCTGCACTGCTCAGAAAACTACATATCTGACTGTACAATTACCCCCAGTTCTTTTCATTCTCCACTACCCCAAGTGTAGTACCATACAGTTTGTATATTTCTCTGGGGTTGCTGCTCCCCATATGCAGTACTTTGCATTTGTCAATATTAAGCTTCAGTTGCCATTTCTCAGTCCATCTTCCCAACTTTTCTAGATCTGTTGCAGTAGCATATTGTCATTAACAATCCTGCCAATCTTTTCTATCATCAGTATGTCAACCTTAAGCCTCCTATACCTTCATCAACATCATTGATAAATATACAAAACAACAATGGGCCCAACACTGAATTCTGGGGGACTCTACTAATTACATTGGTCTACAAAGAGCAGTATCCTCTGATAACTCTCTCTCTATTTTCTCCCACTCAACCATCCTTTTATCCATTGTAGCAACTTGCTCTTAATGCCACACTGCTCCAATTTGTATAATAGTGCAACAGTACCATGTGCAACAGTATCAAAAGCTTTCCTGAAATCCAAGTATATGATATCAAAATTATTTTTTGCATCCAGTTCCTTTCTGACCACATCGTAGTTTTCCCTCAAATTGGTCAGACAAGACTTCCCCTTAACAAACCCATTCTGTGTCTGAACTATTACTGCAGTCTTGTCTAGATGATCCTGCAATGCTTCTTTAACCAGTGACTTCATTATTTTCTTCGGAACAGAAGTTAAAGGTTTGTCATCACTTTTGTCACTCTTTGATCCGCCTTTGTGAATTGGGGATACATTTTCACATCTCTCCACTCTGTGATGCCTCAGATGAATACAAGGATGCTTTCCTAATTATGGCTAAGGGTTTGCTTACTTCCTTTGCTGCCTCTGTTAATATGACTGGATAGATCCCATCCACTCCAGGTGCCTTTCTTATGTTTAACTTCAACAGTTTTGCCTCCAATTTGCTCTCTGTTATTACAAAATCATTTAGCTCCCTGTTAGAGTTTAATAAGCTACCGTCCTCCACTTCCCTACAGAATTCCTCATATGTGAACATGGACACAAAATACTCATTCAGTTTGTCAGGTATCTGAGCAGTATCATCAATGGTCGAATGATGAGGTAGATGAATCTGATTCATACCTCTTCTTTCTAGAGTTGATACAAGTAAAGATGTCTTTGCTGTTTTTCTTTGCATCCTCTCCCGAAATTTGTCTCATAATCTGCCTTCACATACCTAACTTCCAGTGTGACTTGATAACAGAGTAGCTTATATCTACCATAGGCTTCTGTGTCGCCTGATAATTTTTATGCATCCCACACATTTTCTTCTCTGCCACGATTGTCATTAGTTCATATGTCATCCATATAGGCCTAAACCTTGATCACTATTTCTTAGTTGGTATGAAAAGCCTAGTAGCTTCCAAGATTAATTAATTGAAAGTTTCCAATTATAATTTGCTATTGGAAACAGGATCATTTTGTCCCACTGTATAGAATTTAAAAACTGGCTGAGATCACTGTAGTCACCTTTACCAAAAACCCTATCTGAGACCACTGATGGTAGTTATATCTTTAAGGAAATCCCACATCCCGATCCCAAATTGTTGAGGATGGACATAAAAAGGGGGCAGTTGTAATCTATCCAGTTATACTAAGGGAGGTAAGCAAACCATTAGCCATATTTATGAGAGCATCCTTGGATTTGGGGAGGTTTCTGTGTACTGGTGAAGTGTGACTATATCCCCAATTCATTTAGAGGGGATCAAAAGGAGACATATGCAGGGCTGTTGTGGAGGATACATGCGGATATATGCAGTATACCTTCTGGATTTTTTAGGTGAACCGTGTATGCCCTCTGGTTTTTGAAAGATTTTTAAAAACTTATATTATTAAAATATTTACTGAATATTAAAAAAAATAAATTTATTAGAATTTGATTCTTAGGCAATATTTTAATTTTATTATTTTTATTTTATGTGTTATATAGATAAGTAAGTAAATATGCCATGTGTATATATATATATATATATATGAAATTATGTAGAAGGATATGGAATTTAAGGAATAGAAATAGAAATAGAAAAAGAGTATCAGAACAATGGCAAACAGGAACAGGTAGCCTCAGCCCTTTATTGATGGGATGTATTGGGTCTGGCTAGCCCTTCTTAATGTTCCATTCAGTGTATCCAATTTCCAATAATTATCTAGATCATTTTAATTTTAATATTTTATTATAATCTATGTGTTTATTTGTAGGGTAAAACAATGAAGTCCGACTTAGGTTACCTAAGTACTTGGCCCTTTGGCCTCATGGGTATAGTTTTCACCCCTAATACTTATATTCTAAATTCTTATTAAATTTCTCCAGTTGTATGCAATTTGTCCGGTTAGCATTAAGTTTTAAAAGAGAAAAAATGAGGGTGATGGTAGATGGCTCTCTGTCTTCTAACTTCTCCACTAATGCCGGTGTCCCCCAAGGTTCAGTTCTTTCCCTCACTCTTTTCCTCTTGTATATTAATGACCTTCTTCCATTGACTGGAAATCCTATCCATAGTTTTGCCGATGATAGCACATTGCATTCCACTTTCCATTTGGAGAAACCTTGTCCTGCTCAATCAGCTTCAACTTCTCGAAAATCTGCTAACAATTCCTTAATGCCGATCTCCAGATAATTCTCCAGTGGAGCAAAGACAACTTAGTTGATTTCAACCATTCTAAAACTCAGTCTTGTCTTATATCTCACAAAAAGGATTCTTCTGCTCCTATGCTTATCTTTAGTGAAACTCCGATTTCTAGGCAAAATGATATATCTCTTTTGGGGATTACCCTGACTTCTAATCTCTCTTGGCACAAGCACATTACAAATATTGCTTCCTCTGCATCTAAAAACTTGGTTTTCTCTTTCGCTCTCGACGCTACTTTTCTTCCAAACAGCTGCTCACTCTGTATAAATCGCAAATCCACCCTACCATGGAATACTGTTCACACATCTGGGGTGGTGCCCCCAAAAGCTCTCTCAGGCTTCTTGATTCCATTCAGAAGAGGGCAGTTAGGTTAATTAATAATTCATCTCTAACAGAGTCTCTCCACTTGCTGTCTCATAGACGTACTGTTTCTGCTGCATGCCTCTTCTACAGATACTTCCATGGGCACTGTTCTTCTGAATTGGCTTCTATAATTCCCACTCTCTCTTTCAAAACAGTCTGAACACATGCCACCACCAGCCAACATCCAGTTACTGTCCAACTTCAAACCGACAGAACTAACTTTTCATCTTCCTCATTTATTCATTCAACTGCCGTTTTCTGAAACAACCTTCCTTCATACGTATTTCCTGAAAATTACAATCTATAGAAGTTCAAGTCCAATGTCAACAAATATCTTGTTTCGTCTTCTCAACCTCCAACCCTAGCACGGTCTAAGTACTATAGGTTCTAATACCTCTCGTGTTTGGGGTTCACATAAAAAAAAAAAAAAAAAAAAACTTGGCCCTTTGGCCTCATGGGTATAGTTTTCACCCCTAATACTTATATTCTAAATTCTTATTAAATTTCTGCAGTTGTATGCAATTTGTCCAGTTAGTATTAAGTTTTAAAAGATAAAAAATAACACGCACCCACGCACGCACACACACACACACACGCACACACACACACACACACACACACACACACACACACACACACACACACACACACACACACACACACACACACACACACACACACACACAAATATATGCTGTATACCCTCTGGAATTTGATTGGCAAGCTCAGTATACTCTCTACACGAGTAATTATAGATCTGTTAGCTCAATGTTTGTTCCAGGGAAAATAATGGAATTACTGGTTAAAGTAGTAATGCAGGACCATTTGGGCAGGCATGTAATTATACTTCAATCACAGTATGGATTTGTCAAGGGGTGGTCTAGTCTAACCAATCTGATCAGTTTCTGTGATGCAGTGACCGAGAAACTGGTTGTGAAATTACTTTTGACATCATATGCTTGGATTTCAGGAAGGCTTTTGATACCGTTGCACATAAGAGACTGCTGTACAAACTGAAGCAATGTGGCATTAAAGGCAAGTTACTGCTGTGGATAAAGGAATGGTGAAGTGGAAGAAGGCATACAATGGTTATTAGTGGGCAATGCTCTTCATGGACTAATGTTATTATTGGAGTTCCCTAGAGTTCAGTTGGTCCATTGTTCTTTTCAGTACTTATTAATGATATTGATGAAGGTATATCATGCTTAATGTCTAAGTTTTGAGAATATACAAAGATTGGCAGGGTAGTTAACGACAGTCATCAGGGTGAGCTACTGCAACAAGATCTAGGAAAATTGGATTAATGAGTTGAGAAATGGCAGTTGAAGTCTAACATTGACAAATTCAGGATACTGTACGTGGTTAGCAGTAACTCCAGAATAACTCCTGATCTGTGTGGTACTGCACTCGGGTTAGTGGAGAATTAAAAAAATATATATCTGGGGGTAATTGTGCAGTCAGACATGAAATTCTCTGAGCAGTGCAGACATGCTGCCAGGAAAGCTCTTTGGGTTTTGTTGATGATATACAGAAACTTTGCAAACAGGTATAATGAGTTGATTATCCTTTTGTATAAGATGGCGAGGCTGCACCTTGAATACTGTATACAGGTCTGAAGGCCTCACTTAAGGAAGGATGTAGATCTGTGGAATGGGTGCAGAGAAGGGTGAAGAGAAGGTTCACATCACCAATATCTGGGTGGTCCCCCCCCCCCAGAACATAAGGATGTTCACTTATCTAGAAAGGCTTCAGTACTGGAAATTGCTGCGTCTCGAGATTAGGCACCTGTGGCAAAATTTTATTGAGGTATTGAAACTTTGAATGGATTGAGTAAGCTGAATGTTGATGGTATTCTTCCACTTGCTGAGACTACACACATGAGTCATAATAAATTCAAGTTGATGATGGATGATTGCAGGATTTTTTTTTTTTTATGAAAACCCCAAACACGAGACGTATTAGAACTTATAGTACTTAGTACCGTGCTTGGGTTGGAGGTTGAGAAGACGAAAGAAGATATTTGTTGACATTAGACTTCTGTAGACTATAATTTTTAGGAAATACGTATGAAGGAAGGTTGTTCCAGAAAACAGCAGTTGAATGAATAAACGAGGAAGATGAAAAGTTGGTTCTGTGAGTTTGAAGTTGGACAGTAAATGGATGTTGGCTGGTGGCGGCACGTGATCGGACTGTTTTGAAAAAGAGAGCAGGAATTATAGAAGCCAATTCAAAAGAACAGTACTCATGGAAGTAACAGTAGAAAAGGCATGCAGCAGAAACAGTATGCCTATGAGACTGCGAGTGGAGAGAGTTTGTTAGAGATGAATCATTAATTAACCTAACTGCCCTCTTCTGAATGGAATCTAGAAGCCTGAGAGACACTTTGGGGGGCACCACCCCAGATGTGGAACAATATTCCATGGTAGGGTGGATTTGTGATTTGTACAGAGTGAACAGCTGTTTGGAAGAAAAGTAATGCCAAGAGCGAAAGAGAAAACCAAGTTTTATAGATGCGGAGGAAGCAATATTTGTAATGTGCTTGTACCAAGAGAGATTAGAAGTCAGGGTAATCCCCAAAAGTGATAAGCATAGGAGCAGAAGAATCCTTTTTCCGAGATATAAGACAAGACTGAGTTTTATAAGGATTGAAATCAACTAAGTTGCCTTCATTCCGTTGGAGAATTATCTGGAGATCGGCATTTAATGAATTGGTAGCAGATATTCGAGAAGTTGAAGCTTATTGAGCAGGGCAAGGTTTCTCAAAATGGAAAGTAGAATGCAAAACTATACATAGGATTTCCAGTCAATGGAAGAAGGTCATTAATATACAAGAGGAAAAGAGTAGGAGAAAGAACTGAACCTTGGGGGACACCGGCATTAGTGGAGAAGTTAGAAGACAGAGAGTCATCTACCATCACCCTCAGTGAGCGATCAGAGAGAAAACTGGATAACCAATTACAAAAAACAGTTGGCAAACCATAAGATGGAAGCTTGTTTAGAAGACCTTTATGCCAAACATGATCGAAATCCTTTGAGATGTCAAGATGCTTGTGTTTCACCGAATTTTTCCATTGAATTTGTCCATAAATAGGTAACATAAGCCAGAATATCACCAGTGGATTGACTGACGGAATCCATAGTGGCACTCGTTGATCAGACGGAAGGTTTCTATATAGTTTAAGAGTTGGTGGTTAATTGATTTCTCCATTACTTTAGAAAGAGTAGAAGTAATTACAATGGGATGGTAATTGGATGGGAGGGATTTATCACCCTTTTAAAGAGCTGACTGGATGTGAGCAAATTTCCAAGCAGAAGGAAAAACACCTTTGAAATACGAAAGTGAAAAAAGTCGGCAAAGAACAGGGATAAGTTCAGGAGCACAGGTTTTGAGAATGAGTGGAGAAATACAATCAGGACCTGGAGCATTCTTAGCATCAAGATTCGTTAAAATCTTTCTGACATCCTTTTTACGGAAGACCACTCGAGGCATTGAATGGAGCATGTTGGGAATATCGGGAGGTGTTTTATCAAGATCATTAATACATGAGTTCGAAGAAAAATGGGATGCTAGCAGGTCAGCTTTATCCTTGGCTGAAGTGACAATAGAACCATTTTGTTTGGACAGAGGTGGGAGCAGAGATGGGCAAAAGTTGCGGCCAATAGCTTTGGGAAGAGACCAGAATGCTTGGCTACCATTCGAGCAAGAAGCAAGTTTTCTACTCTTATCCTGTTCAAACCCTAGTTTCGACTGATTAATAACTGCTTTACAATTGTTGCGAGCTTTGGTGTAGGCAGAAAATGAAACTGAAGAATTAGAAACAAGCTAATTATGATATGCAGTATTCTCCTCTTGTACAGCCTTAGCACATTTATTGGAAAAACCAAGGACGAGATTTTAAAGTGGAGTGTGGGATAAAGGATTCAATTCCTACAAGAATAATTTCACTGATGCGATCAGAGCAAACAGTAAGATCAGAAGTTTTGAAACAGTAATCCGACCAAGAAAAAGAAGAAAAGAAATCTCACATGTCATTGCATTTTGCATTCTTGTAATGCCAAACAATATGAGGTTGGGGATAGCCATGAGATAAAGGCTCCACTGGAGAAGAGACAATCACCAAATTGTGATTTTAGGTGCGTAAAGGACCACTCACTTCGACTGTATACTTAGAAGGGTTGTTTGTGATAAAAAGATCAAGCATGTTGGCTGTATGGTTAGGATTGTCCGGCATTCTTGTAGCTAAATGAGCAATCTGTGCAAGATCATTAGTAATTGCAAAAGCCTCAGCATCTCGACCAGCTGGGTCTGTGTGACTAGAAAATGGTAGCCAGCAGGAGTTGTGAACATTAATATCACTAAGGAAAATTACTTCACTGTTAGGAAAGTTGAACTGGAAAAAGTCAAGTTGCAAAGAGAGGAAGTCAAAGAGCTCCAAGTGATTAGTGGAGTTGGGAGAACAGTAGAGACAAGAGATGAATTTGACACAATGAGGTAGAGAAATTTTAAGCCAGAGAAGATCGAAAAGAGGAGATTCCAAATTACCAAGTCTCTGACAGGGAATATCACAATGGACATATGCAGAAGTACCACCTTTGTGGCGAAAGGAATTATACAGGGAATAGTTTGGGCAACTGAGATGAGCAGTAGTTGAATCAACTGATAACTGAGTTTCTGTTAGAAAAGGTACATGGAGTTTGGCAGACTGTAAGTGGAAATGGATCGATGTGTATAAGTTTGCCTTCAGCCAGCAGGTGGTTGATTGTTGGAACAAGCTTCCATCTCTCGTGGAAGTGAACATGTTGGATAAAATCAAGGAAGATAGAGACCAATTATTGGAGGGTATGGATGGGTGAACTTTGTTTTTTCTTTTCTTTTTTGCATCATCCAAATAAAATAAGTTTTCTTTCTTTCATCATTTGCTGCTATTTAGCCTACTACTACTACTGTGCTTTCAAATTTAAGTGAATGTGTTAAATGACTTCAAGGGCAGTTTAAGGATAGTAAAAAAAAAAGGTAAACTGCAGCAATTATCAACCCACTGCAGGATGGAATCCTCTTCAACAATTCATGTTGAGGGAATAGTAAACCATGTGAGAACACTTAGTTTTAACTGTGTGTATGGTTGAGGTTAATGTCAGGAGTTTTGTCAATAAAATAAATGAATTCCATAGTTAGAAAACTTAATGCTAATAATAGGGCTAATGGAAATGTGCTCTTACATGTCAATAAGTTCCACTGTGGTATGTCAATGTATTTAGGAAGGATAGCAAAATTCGAAGGGGTGATGAGTTGTGCTTCATATTAAAAGCATAACAACAATCCATACCAAAGTGCCCATGTCTCTCACCACTCCCAGATGATGACATTTTAAACTGACAGTGTAGCTGTATCAGCTCCATGACAAATACCCAGATATGAGTAAACTGGATTGAGTAGCTCCTCCAGGTTTACTCTGCCTCCTAGTGCGTGAACCGAAGGCCCCCACACCAAACAAATAGACATGTAGGGGAGGTAGATGTACAGGCAGCGAGGGAAGCAGCTTAGCTGAAAAATATTAGTAAGCTAGCAGCAAGGGGATGTAATGTAGAATGAAAGTGTGTGAAAGACTGAGTGAATGAGCTGGGCACTGAATAATAGAGTGAAATAGGAATTGTGGTGAAAGGGAACGAATATTAGTATTGAAAAAAGAAGAAGAATCTTTATTGCAATGCTTAGAATGATAATTTGCATAATAGTAGTTGCAGTAGCCCATCATGACACAGTGGCCAGGGGTTAACAATGTACTGCAGAGACATTATTACCTCAAAAGCCAAAATACATAAATAAATAATAGAATGATAAATAAGTGAAATAAAGTACAGGACAATGGGGAAATGACTTGAGTATACTACATATATAGAACATTAAGTGAGTGTACAACCATTTGTTTCAAAATACCATTTGTTTCTCAAATTATGATAGTAGTAGCCTTGGCCACCCCACTGAGTATTCCTTTCCTATATTATCGATCTTTACAGAACTTGTTGACGTCGACATCTAAGTCCTGGACTCAAGATAGCATCTGCTGAGGAAGAAACTGCTCCGACAGATGAAGGCGTCTTTGCAGAGGACATAACTGGGGGATTGCTCGTAGACGTGACACTGGGATCCTCCATGCACAGTTTTTCCAGAAGGAGGGGGAGGAGATGGGACCGGTCATGAGTTTAACTGTTGTGACGAGCCTCCTTTCATTAATGAGTGACACGAGCCTTGGGATCTTAAGTGCATTGGCCATAGCGGTGGTCCGGAGCTGGGGAGGCAGGCTAAGTTTGTTAAATTAAGTGGCACGCCCACTTACCATTACTTGGATGAGAAAACTAGTTGCAGATGCCCAAATCTCTGCAGCATAGAGAAGTGGCGGATACACTATTTTGTCGAAATGTATCTCACCATGGTGGATTTGTCTGTTACATGGTACAGATGTTGCTTACATATCCAACTCAGTCTGGTGGCTTTTGTAAGGAGTATGTCTATATGGTGGCCAAAAAGAAGCTTTGGTTCGAATCTGATTCCTAGGTTGATGTGATGTTGGACAAGAGGAATGGAGGCTCCATTGAGGGTTGGATAGATTTTTGTTGTCTGTTTCTTTAATGAGAAGATCATGATTTCTGATATCTCGGGATTGATGCACAGACCAAATTGTTTAAGGTAGATACATATTGAGGAGAGTAGAGAGTAGAGGTTGACGTGAGTACCTTTAGATTGTCAGCATATACTAGGATATTTAACTTTTGGATTACCAGTGGAGCAATAAGGGCAGTGAAGAGGATGCCAGATAGCACTGCCTCTTGCGGGACTCCAACTGAGATTACTTTGCAGGACTCCAACTGAGATTACTTTGCAGTATCGTGAGTTATCTACAGATAATTTGACTATTCGCTTATTCCACAGAGATGTGAGGAAAGCTAAGATGTCGCCTCCTATCTGATAGTGATTTTCTAATAGCTTTAGGAGAGATGGGATGTACACGGCATCAAATGCAGATTCAATGTCTACATAGGTGGCTGCAAGCTCATCTCTGTTCTCAAAGGCTGTGAGGATTCTGTTAGTTGTTGCTAGAAGGTCGGTCACAGTTTATCTGTGTGGGAGTGCATAGTGGATTTGTGGAGGATTATGTGGCAGGATTTGCTTAGTGAGGATCGGCAGCAGTATTTTTTCTAGCAGTTTCAA
Organism: Mastigoproctus giganteus; assembly: GCF_048544385.1. Lineage (NCBI taxonomy): Eukaryota > Metazoa > Arthropoda > Arachnida > Uropygi > Thelyphonidae > Mastigoproctus > Mastigoproctus giganteus. The sequence continues at coordinate 20,583,797 of NC_143588.1, read as the reverse complement.
TAGGCAGGATGAGTTTGAGATCAGTCTGTACTGTTTCACAAGTGATGGAACTCGAATTTTTGGCCTTGGTTTGACTAGATATTCCTTCCATTGGCGTGGGAAACTGCTTTGAGAGCACTGAGTTAAAGATATATAACAGAGGTTGCAGGATGTAAGGACATCAGGCTCTTAAGCATAAATTACGGAATCCCGTCAGGTCCAGTAGTAGAAGTTGCTGGCAGTGAGTTGATGACATTAATTAACTCTTGTCTCGATATTATTATGGTTGTCAATGGGTTAAAACGTGTCAGATGTTGGTGGTGAGGGCTGGTCTTCTGGGTTGACAGTGGTGATGCAGTCAAGCCAGCTTTGGGGATCAAGTTGAGGGGGGGAAAACCTGAAGGGGTAACCTTATATGGAACTTTTCCTGTGCATATGGTCCTGTGAAGGTATGATTTAATCGCTATGGATTTCAGGCGGTTAAACTGACTCGAGCTCTAGAGTAGGCATTTCTGTCTGTAACGTTGTGAGACTGCTTCCACAATTTATGCAAATGCTTAAGGTCGAATCGCTTCTTCAGATCGTGGGACCACCATGCTTTAGAGTAAGAGGAGATTGTGATCTTTCTTGTGGCCACATAGCTTGTTACAGAGATAGTCCAATTGGCAAGGAGGGTGGCGGCTAACTGGACATCACATGGCTCTAGGATCGACCAAGGGATTAATGACGCTGACTCGATGCATCTCAGTATGTCCAGGAATGTAGGGCTGACATGCGACCTGGTTTTGTTCTGCCGATTTGGAAGATGACAATTAGTTGGTAGTTGAATAGCATTAAAAGTGTGTCATGATCAGAGTTGAGCACCGTGTCTAGGGTTTTATCGATGATGCATGGTATGGAGGCTGGTATTAGATCAAGTTGGTTAGGCCCACAAGTTGGAAATTCACTGATAAAGCAGAGTTCTGCGGTATGAAGGTGAGAGATGAACTGCAGCTTTAGGTTATTAAGTTGAGGGGGTAGATTGAAGTCACCACATACGATGTTGACAGTGTCTGGTTGCAGCTGGTGCAGGATCCAGTTTGCTACTTCAAGGATAAGATCCTTAGATGGTGATGAGGCACAGATTACAGTCAGTTGAAGTACGGTAGATTGGTACTTGAGTTTGACAGAGGTGGCTTCAAAATCTTGTGATTCACTTGAAACGATGGAGAGAAGAGGGCTTGTCTATAAAAAATGGTGGTACTCCCCCTCCTGTTATCTCTCGATATAAAGGCATACCCATATCCAGCTGGGACGGTGATCGCAGTACATTCTTGATGAGAGTTCTAGCCACATTTCTGTGATGCAGAGAAGGTCCAAGTGTGTAGCTAGGCGTAGCTGCTCTAAGGCGTCAATTTTATTTTTGATGCTATGCACGTTTTGGTAGAGTAGCTGAAGCATAGCAGTCATAGGGATTTTTACCAAGGTTGCTGGCCTATAATATTTATTTTTCAGTGGCTTATGGTAGGAGCGATTTGTGATCCTGGTTTGGATAGTCATGTCCATTTGGTTTGGAGGTTGCATGCATGCAGGAAATGAACAAGATTGGCATTAACTAGTGGGTGCTGGTATTGGTGAGCGAGAATGACCCAGCAAGAGAGAGAGATTGAATGAGCATTATGGTAAATGGAAGTGAGTGAAAGAATGAATGAAATTGGCTGCAAGAATACATAGTTATCAATATATTTATTGGAAATACTAACACAATCTCAACTATGCGCTAAAAACAACAACACACACACTGGATCATCCTGGCTTGCAAGATCTATAGCCAGGGCTGCACTTTAACTGAAAAGTATTAAAGTGCCCCAGGAGAGCAGTGCAGTAAGAAAGAGCTGATCCCTACTAACCTTAGTCTTTAGTCACTTAATTTTAATTATTAGATATTTAGCCTACACACTATTGCATCCCCCCTCCCGCTGTGAGAAAGAAGATGGATGTGTGGGGGAAAAAAAATAAAAAATATAACATAAAAGAAAATGTAAGAAGAAAGCACAATAACAGTATAAAATGTAAAAAAAAAAAAGTATAATAACAGTATGAAATGTAAAAAAAAAATTATGAAACCGGAATGAGCGCAGAGAGTGAATAAGGATTATGAGTAGTTAAAATTCCCTGCCTTCCCCCCCCTCTCCTGGATGGATGATGGGCAGATGCCCTTGGTGCCTCCCCTCTACTTATCCGAGCAGATGCCATGCCATTGTTAGTTAGCCGGCATGCGGTGGTCATTCTCTGACCTTTCCGCATCCTCCATATTTGGTGGGCACGGGCTCGAACTGCAGTCTAATCAAGAAGTGTGTGCTACGCACTCCTGCTCCTGCCCACCTGGCTACGGAGGTGCCTACACAGGGACTCCTACCCTATGATCTTTCATTCCTACCACCTGGGTTGGTTGTTTTCTCACTCCCCTCTTCCCCACATAATCGGAGTCTTTCCTCATACTGGCGTCCTTCTGTTTGTCTCACCATTCAAGTTGCCCATTTTTGGACCTTTTCAAGAAGCTCAACGTCTTTTATTTCAGATGAGGTCTCCGTACATGAGCACACTATTCCAAATGTGGTCTTTCAATTTCCTTATACACTGGGATTATACCCTCCCTATCTCTACAGGATAATGTTTGATAAATCATCGATAGGACACAATTTCCTGGCTGCCTGTTTGCACTGTTCAGAAAACTTCATATCTACCTGTAATGTAACTCCCAGATCCCTTTCCTCCTCCATGTTTTTAATTTAACCCCACCGAGTGTATAATTTATTTGGGTGTTGTTATTCCCAAAGTGCATTTAGCAGCATTAAAACATAGCTGCCACTTTTCTGACTATTTTCAAAGTCAGAAAATTTCAGAATATAGTCCTGAATGAGCTTTGCTTGGCCCTGATCATTAACGACTCTGTCAATCTTTACGTTACCTGCAAATTTTGACATCACGTCTTCTTTCCCTTCATTGAGAATGTTGATCTAAGTGACATTTCTAAGGACACAACTCTTCCCGTACCACCCTAGTTACATTTTCATGCCTCTCATGATGACCACTTTCTCCAAAGGGGAAAGGATGTTTTTTCTTTTTCCAATATCAGACAGTTGCACACAGCCCATTCTAATCTCAACTGCAATGCCTGTGCAGCATACATGATGGATCGAAAACTGATAATGTAGTAGGTGTGGCAGCAGTTTCCCTTCATTTTCAGTTACAGCCACTTTACCAGCCACATGCAGTATCTTCACTGCTGAGCTGTATGCCATAAAGTTAGCACTTGTCCAGATTTTTGAATGTTCCATTTCACCTGCCCTCATCTGTTAATCTGTACTGATTCTCTCAGTGCAGTCTTTCCCATAAGGGTGAATTTCTCCTAATGTCATCCTACACTGAAAACTGTTCACTATCGTTTACTCTCCTGTAACGAGTCCAATCAATCAGTAACATTTTGTTGGATACTGGGACAATCTGGAATTTTGGGAAATGAGAATGCTGATCTTGCTGCTAAACAACCTCTTACCACACTCTCACAGCACCTTCAAGTTCCTTATGTGAATTACAAGCCTGTAATTTTCACGGCCTGTTATGAATACTTCTCATAGATCTGGAAAAGTAATGCTAACAACAAATTTTATCAGATAAAACAGGGTTCAGAGTTATGGCTCTCCGGATTCATGCAAAACAGATGGGAAGAAATGGTATTATAGGCCGCCATAGCCTAGTGGTCAGGCGCACGGGTGCATAAGTACACGTGCCTTTAGTGACCGGGGTCACTCACCCGTGACTACTGAATACAGTGCTGTTTCTTGTATTCTGTCTATCTTGTGAACTCCTCTGACCGTTTGGTCTTCCCGGAGTATAAACAGAAAATTTATTTATTTTATTTATTTGCAAGACTGAAATTTGGGCATACTCATCTTACTCATCTGTTTTTATTACTACACTTTCTTGTAGACTGTCCTCTTTACTTATCCATCCGTTCTAGCACCTTCCAGTCATTCAGCCAATTGAACAAAGCCCAGATTTTATTTCATTTTCTTGAAAATCAATGCTAACATAGAAGAACTCTTAACATACTTAAAGCGTACTGGCCTATGCACATATTTATAATTCAATTGTTTAAGATACATGAAATAAACTATGAACTGACCCAATTTGGCCTCAGTAGCCCTTGTATAGTAATACCAACAACATATTAGGCATTAACATTCATTAATGCAAGGTCACCTGGAAAGGTGACCTTGCATTCCATAGCAGAGTGGTCATGAGCAGGAGTGCAAAAGCACATGATCTTTGGGGTTCTTTGAGTAGACTGGGGTTCAAGCTTCTGACTGCTAAATACGGTCGAACTGCCAACCTGCACTGGACCAGTGTGGCAGATTATGGTCCTTTTCCCTCAACATGAATTGTTGAGGAGGCGTCAATCCTGTAGTGGATTGTTAATGGGAGCTGCTTACTTTTAATGAAAGGTATGGTATCATTCAGATATCAGTAATCCTAGAAAAACATAGTGACTGGGGAGTATCATGGCAAAAGAAGTGGAGAATGAAAAAGAACAAGCAATAATTGTACAGTCTGACTTAAGGTTCTCTGAGTTGTGCAAAGAACTGTACGCTGCTAAGATAGCACACATGGTTCTTTCAGGGATACAAGATATGTAGAAGTTTCTCAAGCAGAGCAAATATGATTATTTTGTTGTATAAGGCATTGGTTTAACTGTTTCTTGAATACTGCATACAGGTTTGGAGGCTTCATTTTAAGGAAGATATATTGTTAGTATTAGCAATGGCTACATTGTGCAAGAAATCTATGGCTTATGCTGCACCAGCCACAAAAAAAAAAAAAAAAAATAATAATAATAAAATAAAATGAAATAACAAAAAAATAAATAAAATAAGAATAAGAATAAAATAATAATAATGTTAAATTATAATAGGAGAGAAGGAAATAGATAACCTATGCATTTCCCTCCTCCTGTAGGTAATTAACCAGCTGACCTTTTAATTTCCCCAAACTGTCAGCCCCTACCACCCATGTAACTTATTCCAGTAATTTATAACTCGCTGGCTAAAATAAAACTTCCTGCAATCCAGTCTAAACATCTCCCCTAATAACTTGAAATTATGGCCCCTTGTTCTAGAGTCATTTATAAATATGAAAATTTCGTCCTTATTCATTTTGCTTATGTCTCTCAGAGCCTTAAATACTTCAATCAAGTCTCCTCTAAGGTGCCTAGTTTCCAAGCTCTGCATCCCACATATTCGAAGTCTTTCCTCATAGAGACACCTTTTGTCGATCTCACCAGGCAAGTTACCCGTCTTAGGACCCTTTCAAGAAGCACAGTATCTTTCTTTCAGTGCGGCCTCCATACTTGAATACAGTATTCCAAGTTTGGTCTAACAGTAATGGGATTATGATGGGATTATGACATCTTTAGCTCTATTCTTCAAACAGGCCTCTGGGGTTGGGTAAATTCATATTGTGATTTTAAATGTTTCTCACCAACCACGTATCTGAAGAAGAAGGCAGGAGCCTTCGAAAGCTACGGTCGGTTTTATCGCTCTTAACCCGGTATTTTAATGTATTTTATTTGATGTATATATATATTTTAAATATTTTATGTATTTTATCTTTTTTAGTTGTAAAGTTGTGTTAATTGTAAATATAGTAGTAAACACAGTTTTTTAAAATTCCAGTTTCCGTGTCTTATTTTAATACGTGGTTGGTGAGAAACATTTAAAATCACAATATGAATTTACCCAACCCCAGAGGTCTCTTTGAAGAATTATTTAGATGTTATGGCCCCTCAGTAGTGCAGTGAAACAAAAAAAAAAAAGACCGCTGAAGAAGAAGGCAGGAGCCTTTGAAAGCTACGGTCGGTTTTATCGCTCTTAACCCGGTATTTTAATGTATTTTATTTGATATATATATATATATATTTTTTTTTTTAAATATTTTAATGTATTTTATTTGATGTGTGTATATATATATATATATATATATATATATATATATATATTATAATATTTTATGTATTTTATCTTTTTTAGTTGTAAAGTTATTTTAATTGTAAATATAGTAGTAAACACATAGTTTTTTAAAATTCCAGTTTCCGTGTCTTATTTTAATACATGGTTGGTGAGAAACATTTAAAATCACAATATAGTCTTTATCTCTACTCGCAATTGTTTGATAAATCATTGATAGGACACCATGGGCCTTCCTTGCAACCTGTCTACAATGCTCGGAGAACTTCATGTCTGACCATATCGTAATACCCAAGTCCCTTTCCTCCACTACAGGCTTTTTTGCCAAGTGTATAAGTTATTTTGCAGTTACTGTTCCCCAGGTGCAATACCTTACACTTTGCTGGATTAACGCATGCATACCTGCCATTTCTCTAACTATTCCTGAAGTCTATCCAGGTCACTCTGAAGAAGCTTGCTTCTTGATTAGACCGGGGTTCGAGCCCGTGACCACCAAATACGGAGGATGCGGAAAGGTCAGGGAATGACCACCGCATATCCCCGGAGCAAATATGGCCTTAGTTGTTAATGCTCCTAAAAAAAAAAAAAAAAAAAAACAATCTGAAGAAGCTCTGCTTGGCTATACATGATTTGAAATACATGATTTTAGCTGAGTAACTTTTTATCCAGTTATTCCAAATGTTTAACTTTGAGCAATTTGAATTCACATTACTCATATATTATACCATTAATTACTCATATATTACAAATTCTTGAAGATAGCATCAAATAATAACATAAGTGTTTTAATTTAGATTTTATCTTCTGATTTATAAAAATTTCCAAGTTTATCTTTGTGAGTGCAGATTTCTGATATATAAATTCTTAGATAATAAATGACAAAGATTTGCAACAGTGCTAGATTTTAATGTTGTTTTTTGTCAGTCTTTATAATTTTTTTTTTTTTTTTTTTTTTTGTAATTTTAAATACTATACTTAAAAATAAGGTATTTTGTTTTGATATTCTCTAATAGGATTCAGAGTTAAGTGAATTACGGAATACGATTGAAGCTCTAAAGAAGCAGAGTATTGAGGCTGGTTTAACAAAGATGGCTCTTCAGTCCATGCAGGCTGTTCAGCGAAGTACGGGTGGTTCTAACTTAGTGCGTCGTCATACTTTTAATACTACTAAGGACACGGGTGAGGCATCCAACTAACATTAACAGCTAGTTCAATAATGACAGACTTCTACATACTCGCAAATTAACATAAGTTCAGCTAACTATATATATATATATATATATATATATATATATATATTCAGTGTTTGAAAAATAGTGGGTCATTGTGGTGGCCAGAATTCTTTCACAATCATGAAAAGTTTTACTAGCTTTGCTTACACTCACAATCACAGAAAGTTTTTCTAACTCCAGCTGGTTGAGATGCTGAGGCTTTTACAATTACTAATGATCTCACACAGATTGTTCATTTATCTACCAGAATATTAGACTATTCTAACCACACAGCCAACACTTGATCTTTTTCTGGCAAACAACCCTTCTAAGTACACATTTGTGCTGAGTGGTCCTTTAGGCACCTCAGGTCGCAATTCGATGATGGTCTCTTCTCCAATGTAGCCCTTCCTCTCATGCCATTCTCAAAATCTTGTGTTGCTTGCCATTACAAGAATGCAAAATGGGATGACCTGTGAGATTTCTGTTTTTCTTTTCTTTGGTTGAATTACAGTTTTAAATCTTCTGATGTCAGTGTTTCCTCAGATTGTGTCAGAGAAGTTACTCTTGTAGTGATGAAATCCTTTATTCCTCATTGCACCTTAAAATCTCGTCCTATATCTTTATTGTCCTTGGTTTTCCATATGCTGAGGCTGTTCGAAATGAGATGTCGCATATTAGAATTGGCTTGCATCCAAATTTTCAGGTTAATTTTCTGCCTACACCAAAGCTCACAACAATTATTAATCAGTCCAAACTAGATTTTGAACAGGCTAAGAGGAGAAAGTTTGTTTCTTGTTCAAATCTTAGTAGAGCACTCTGATTTCTTGTGAAAGCTATTGGTTAAAACGTTTCCCATTTCTACTCCCACCTATGTTTAAACCTGATGGTTCTATTGCCACCTTTACTAAAGATAAGGCTTATCTGATGACATCCTTCTTTTCTTTTAACTATTGTATTAAACAGTCATAGTAAACAATCTCCTACCATTCCCAGTACACTCCATTCAGTGCTGTCTGTAGTCTTCTGTCAAAGGGATGTCAGAAAAATTTTAAACATTCTTGATTCGAAGAAAGCAGAAAATTCTGATGGTATTTCTCCACTTGTTCTCAAAACTTGTGCTGCTGATCTTATTCCTGTTCTTTTGCCTTTTTGCACTTTTTTATTCCACTGGTGTTTTTCTTTCTGCTTGGAAATGTGCTGATGTCCAGTTCCTAAATAGGGCAACAAAACCATCCTGTGAAATTATTGTCCCATTGCACTTCTACTCTTTCTAAAGGAATGGAGAAATCTATTAACCACCAATTCTTAAACTATCTAGAAAATTCTATCTGATCAATGATTGCTAAAATGGATTCGGTCAGTTCAATCCACTGGTGATATACTGGCTTATGTTACTTATCCATGGACAAATTCAATTACAAAGTTTGGAAAAACTGAAGCAGTTGCTTTTGACATTTCAAAGTCTTTTGATTGTGTTGGGCATAAAGTTCTCTAAATAAGCTTCCATCTTATGATTTTTTCCAACTGTTTTTTGTAATTGGGTAACCAGTTTTCTCTCTGGCCGCTTACTGCCCACTAGCAGTACTGCCATCACTATGGCAGATCTTTCTCTTATCTTCTAACTTTTCCACTGATTCTGATGTTCCCCAAGGTTCAGTTTTTTTCTCCTACTCTTTTCCTCTTGTATATTAATGGCCTTCTTCCATTGATTGGAAATCCTATCCATAGTTTTGCTGATGATAGCACATTGCTGCTTTCCAGTTTGAGAAAACTTTCCCTGCACAAACAGCTTCAACTTCTTGAATATCGCCTACCCATTATTTAAATACTGCTATCCAGGTAATTCTTCAGTTGGGTAAAGGTAACTGAATTAATTTTAATCCTTATAGAACTCAGTGTTGTGTTATATCCTGCAAAAAAGATTCCTTTGCATCTATGCTTATCATCAACATCACCCAGATTTCTAGTCATGGTCACGTGTCTCTATTAGGGATTACCATGACTTCTAATCTCTCTTGGCACATCACAAATATTGCTTCCTCTGTGTCTAAGAAACTGGGTTTTCTCTTTTGCTCTCTCTGTTACTTTTCTTATAAACAGATACTCACTCTGTACCATTCTGAGATCTGTTGTACCATGGAAATATTGTTTCCAGATCTGGAGTGGTGACCCCACAATCTCTCTCTCAGGCTTCTACACTCCATTCAAAAGAAGGCAGTTAGGTTAATTTATTACTCATCTTTTACAATATCTTGCCACTTTCTGTCTCATAGACATTGTTTCTGCTGCATGCTTTTTGTTAGTTACTTCCATGGGCATTGTTCTTTTGAATTGGTTTCTGTAATTCCCCCCCCCCCCCCTTCTCTCTACCAATCCAGTCTGATCATGTGCTGCAACCATTCCACATCCTTTTACTGTATACCTTCAAGGTCATAGAACCAATTTTTCTGCTTTCTCATTAATTCTTTCAACTTCTGTTTTCTGGAACGACCTCTCTTCACACACATTTCCCGAAAATTACAATCTAGAGAAATTCAAGTCTAACTTGAACAAGTATCTGATTTCAGCGTAACATTTAACTCACACATGGTACTAAGTACTATAGGTTCTAATACCTTTCCTGTTTGTTGTCTTCATTGAAAAAAATAAATAAATAAAAAAATGGGCTTATTTCTTCTAATAACAACTTACCATTGTCTCTCAGAATCAGACTGTTCAGATGTCTTTATTAACCTTGAAATTGTTGACATTCCCAAACCTTTTAAATTTAAATTTCAATTTAAATTTGTGCAGCTCTAACAAAACTGCTTATTTGATAAAACACACAAAGAAAACATGCTGCTGAGGGCCTGGATGACCATTCTTTCCTCAGAGCATTACCTTTTCATCAGATAGATTCCATTTTGTGTCAAATACTGATTTTTTATTTTATTTATATATTAGAGTAGATCTTTCAGACTACAAGAAGTAGGCAAAGGCTCAGAGGAGAAATTCACCTTTCTTTTTCTACCAGTACTAAGTAACTGACTCGGCCACTTTTTTTTTTTTTACCTTGCGGTATTTTTTCTGTCTCTCTCTCTCTCTCTCTCTCTCTCTCTCTCTCTCTCTCTCTCTCTCTCTCTCTCTCTCTCTGGTGTGATTAGAAACCAGTGGTGAAGCTAACCCCAGGGTCAAAAAGAGCAAAAGATAAATTGCAAAAGACAGCTTTCCTCCAATTAGGACTGCAAATCCAATTTCTATGTATATGCATCAATCTGATAATGACCTGAATAATCCAAAGATACCAGAGATGGATGCTTCTGAGTGAGCAAAACATCCAAGTTTCATAATTCTGAATTATATAACAAACCAGTCCATAGGCAATATATTACCACTTCTCTGTGTGAGATACAGAATATCACCACCAGAAAAAAAAATCATACATACTCTTTTTTGACAAGACAACTTTATTATGAATAATGCTCACCATCTTGCAAGCATAGTTTGTTTTCTAAGTATGGTACTAAGAAGTAAATCTTGTGATCTGTTGTTGAGACCACCAGCCACAAACACTCTGAGTTCTTTTCTCAAACTCACTTTATTTGTTGGAGTTCCAGTTGAGGTATACCTTCATGCCCCACTCAGAACATCAAAATGTGACCTAATGAGTGTCTCAGAGGAGGAACTGTCCATAAACTGCAAGAAGAGAAGGTCACACCAGCAAAAAAAATTATGCTGAAGAAAGATGATGAGTTAATTCCAACTTGCAGCATCATGCCGACATTTAGCTCACCAAAATATTTCTTCATGAGTAAAAGCCAGATGCTTCAAGTGTCATATTTGTCTGTATATTCCAAACCTACTAAGAATGTATAAGTTTCAGAAATTTGGATACTCTCTAAAAGTCTGCCAAGGTGACTCAGTATATCAAAACTGTGGATCCAAGGGGTATACCCTAAGTTGATTGTAATGCTCAATTTTCATATCTCCAATTGCAAAAGCATAATCATCCAGCATTCTCCAAAATTTACTAGCTGTGGAAATACCAGAAAAAAATTGAGAAATAGAAGACAGAAACCAAAATTTCATTTATAGAAGTGAGAAAATGTTTACAGCAACAAATGTCAAGGCATATGCTGAATTAAGCCTTCCAAATTTCATTTGGTATCATTTAAAACTGATGTATCAATGCTGCCAAGCATCTCAATTTCTGAATGGGCTTGATCTTTTCTCTTACCTACTCCTCACTCCTCAAAACAATGGACAGCAGATAGAACTGACAACATAACAGTTTTGTTAATGCCTGCTGCCTACACAGCTACTGTGATAATGGTCCAAATGGAAAGCACAGATTCTGTTAAAAAGAAACACTGTCCCTTCCTTATGGGTATCAGTGAAATATCCAATGAAGATGAAATTATTCTGAAGATTCATCTGTTTTTTCAAAAAAAGGTAAAACGAAAATTGATTGCCAATCAGACCTTCAAAAAAAAAGCAGACAGACTCAGCTTCTTTATTTAAATGAATACAATGAACAACATCATTCAGTGGGAATTGCAGAGGCTTTTTCAGCCATATTGATACCATTCATGATTTAAACATTATATTCCAGATGGCATCTGCTTATAAGAGACATTTTTAACACCTCAGGTATTGCCCTCATTTAAGAATTACACTCTCTTTGACACATCTGTTATGAATAATACTGATGGAGAGATAGCCATACTTCTGTATTAATGAATCTCTTACATAGACATTCATTTACAAAACTCAGTTTAAGCAGTTGCTAGGCAAATAATGATAGTTATTACTTTGACACTTGTCTTGATCTGCTTTCTGCCCAATCATCCTTGTACTAGTCTTGAAGATCTTGAATAAGAACTTGAAGATCTTATTCTATAATTACCATTTACTTCCTGTTTATTGGGCAACTTCAGTTTACACCATTCATTGTGGGGTTCTACTAATGAAGATGGACAATGAGATGTCATTGAAATGCTGATTGACAGACAAAATCTAATATACTGAATACTGGCTCATCAACCTGCATCCACCTCCCTATAAGAATAACATCTGCAGTAGATTCATAAAATCTCAGTCCTCTTTCCTAATATTAAGTGAATAGCCCTTAATGATGCACTCAGTGTGATCATTACCCATTAATGTGTAGATTTCAAACATCACACTCCATAGCCTCAGAAAATCATATAAATTGGAAATTTTCAGGCAGATTGGGTAGAATACACCTCCCATGTATTTTTTTTTTTTGGATCAGATAATTTAATCTTGCTCTATTGATGTCACTGATCACATTATAACTGAAATACTAGCAGCTGCATCAACTACCATCCCATGATCTGAGACAAGCAACCAGTTGACATATAAATGATTGGTGGACAAAGACTGCAAGAATGCAAAAAAAAAAATGGAATCTATTCCACAAACACTATCACCACAAATTTTCTAAATTACAAGAGACTTTGAGCCAATGCCCACCACATCAAAAAGAAAGCTATAAGAAACTGCCTGATACAATTTGCAGTTAATAAAAATGCTGTAATAAGAATAATCTGGAGAAAAATAAAGCAACCAAATGGCAAATTACTTTATTATCCTCTCCACGGTTTTGGTTTGGTTTGGTTTTTTTTTTTTAGGAGCATTAGCAACTAAGGCCATATTGCTCCAGGATATGCGGTGGTCATTCCCTGACCTTTCGGCATCCTCTGCATTTGGTAGTGATGGGCTTGAACCCCGGTCTAATCAAGACGCGTGTGCTACGCACTGCTGCTCCTTCCCACCTGGCTACGGAAGCACCCCCTTATCCTCTCCACCTTTCATACGGAATGAGTAGGAATTTTATACCCCTTCAGAGGTTGTGAATGTCCTAGGGACAGTGTTTTCTCAGCTGTCTTCCTTGGCTGATATGACCTATCATATCAATAGATTGTCTATTCTGTATGTCTTCTCTATGAAATTAGTTGTTTTACCATATGTAGTGATGCAGTAACCATTTGGCACACACAGTAAAATAATTTAATCTTTTCATTTATACATTTGAATGTATAATAGAACAACTTTCTTTTTTGTCATGTAAAAAAAAAAAAAATCTGAAATGGTAACCTGCCTGAGAAATATGCCATTGCTCTGTCCTCAGACGAACTATTATGCGGAAATGAAATTCTTAGGTTATGTGAAAATTTTCAAACACCGAATATATTATTGCATGTTGCATTACTTTTCAGCATAATTTTTAAAATTGGGACATTAAGAAAATGCAAGTTCTTTCCGAGTATGGCATTTGGAATGTTTTCTGAATGAATGCGGAATGAGAAAGAATATTATGATGATGAAGGTACTTTGCTCTAATGTTATAGTTTGCTTATTTTGCTCTTTCAGTTGTGGAGGTGGAAATTTTCTTAATTATTAATAATAATAACAATAATAATACTAACAATTCTAATAATGTGTTTCGTCCATAAAATAAAGTTTAACAAGTTAACATACGCAGTGCATTATATTTCAGGTGCATTAGCAAAAACTAATAATTCATAATTTATAACAACAAGAAAAAGGAAGCAAAAAGCAGCAACTTTTGTCCCTGAACCAAGAATATTTGTTTCTATTCAACCACTACCTTTCCCATTAATTCTTACAAACCAGCACATTTCATTAAACATAATGTTCAGTTCTTCAGTTACTCCTTCAATGTGGGCACCTGTATGTGGTGAGAGTACCTCCCAGTGATGCTGCTGCTGCTGTCTTTCCAGATTAACATTTCTGGGATTGAACACCCATACCTTGGTTCCATGATTACATCATTGCAATCCAGTGTGTGCAGCTGTGCACTGCAACTCATGGAAACTCTGAAAGGGGGATCCTGGTGGGTGAGGAGCCCAGCCGTGATACATCACTTTGGTCCCTGCTTTAATTAGACAGGTTGTTCTGGACTGTCTGACTAGTATTAATTGGTGCATGGTTCTTACTGCTAAGGTTAACTGCATTCCAATAAGTCTCCTTCCATTTGGTCCTGGAACAAGGTCAAGATTTATCTGTAATCTGAAATGTGAGCATAATGTACTAAGTAAACTTGGCATTCAATTTGTATATGCAGTATCTGCTAGTACGCAAGTGGGCATCCTGTCTTAAGGCTCCATGGTGGGTGAGGTATTTTGGGCACATTAAGCTCTTCCTTTACTTATATGAGTAATTCAAACTTCTCTCCTTTTGGGCCCTCTTTGAGAAACCCACCTAATATCATTGAAGGTGATGCTGAAAATATTACAAAAATTCAGTCAAGAACAGGCAACAGTTCAACTGCGACATTGCTCTTCCTTATATCACATTCTACCCTGTGAGCAAACTTTTGGGAAAATGTCGCTCTCTTCTTCATCCAGAAGGGATTGGAAGGGTCAGCAAGCTCTCCCAAATCACCAAGCCAGTTATGTTTTGGAATATCCTGGTGGAAACCACCAGTCCCAAGCTTTCGGAACATTTGTTGAATGCAGCCTATAATGGTAACCCATTACAAAATGTCTAGCACATCATGTGGATTCATAACAGAATTAGCCCTTCTCCACATTTCTGAAGAGAAGATGTGTGTCAAGTTATGGTGTAAAAATCATGGTGTAACAGCAGTGAAACATATGAGTATAGTGCATTGGAAATCTAGTTCCTGCTAGGACAGTTATTCTTACTTTTAACATGCCATGACTTCTATTAAAGTAGGTTACCTAAACTGTCAAGTATGGACTTATATCCCAAGCCCATTAAGATGTTTCAAGTGCTAGAAATACACATACTCGCAGGCAGCATGCCTGTGAGTACCTGCTTGCACCTGATGTTTGTCTAAAAACCATGATAGTAAATCCTGTATAGTTGTATTAATGTGGAGGGGAAACATATTGCACATTGTCATGTATGTTTGCAATGGAAACAAGAAAAAGAAATACAAAAGCATAAAGCTGAATTACAGATCTTGTATATCAAGAAGCCAAGAAACTTGTACAACCAATAAATACTTCAAAACCCTCATATGCAGAAAGGGTTAGAGGGATGTGTTCCAATGGAACCTAGATCGATATAAGCATCATCGTCAGCCATTTTCAATCCACTGCAGGATGAAGGCCTCTCCAGCAACTTTCCAATTCCTTTTGTTTTGTGCAATGACCATCCATTTACTACCCACACACTCATGAATTTCATCTATCCATCTCCGCCGTTGTCTTCCAGGTTTTCTTCTAGCTCCTCTTGGGTACCATTCTGTTATTTTCTTAGTCCATCTTTTATCATGTCTTCGAGCTATGTGTCCTAAGACCATTTTAGTTCTTTAGTTTTGATAAGAATGTCCTTTATTTGAGTTTGCTGCCTAATCCATGTGTTTCTCTTCTTATCTAACGGTCTGATTCCCAATATAATTCGTTCCATTCTTTGCTGTATAGTTCTCAGCTTCTCTTCCATTCTTTTGGTGAGTGCCCAAGTTTTACTTCCATAAGTCATGGTGGAAAGTATACATTGGTTCATTATTTTACATTTCAGACAAACTGGGATATTGCTCCTCAGTATGTGGCTATATTTCCTGAATGCTATCCATCCAAAATTTATTCTTCTCTTGCATTCCAGCCATTTATCATTATTACAGATATAAGTATATCATCACCAAAAAGTTGTGCTCCCCAAGCATGATTTATTTTGAGTTAACCAACACCAGAAAAAAAATTAAACTGTTGATACCGCAGGCCAACACCCCCCCCCCCCAAAAAAAAAAAAACAACAACCATCAGACCAACCAAGGCAAAATGAGAAGGGGCATCAAAACCAGTGCCCAACCCTCAGGATAAAATGGATGTAGAAGGAAAAGATACCAGATGAATCAATCTTAGAAATCTTATGCAGGAAGATATGGAAATAGGCTGGCTATGCATCCCCAAGGAAGATAAAGTAAAGATGGCCAAAGACAAATCTACAGCACCTAGAAAGTCAACTCTAGTGAGCATAAATAACAGCAAAATTTGCCCAGTAGAATAGCTGTGGTCTCCACCAGAATCTGGATGATATCAAGGTCATTCTGAATAAGTACAGTCTGTCTCTGTTACATTTTTTTTTTTTTTTTTTTTTATGAGAACCCCAAACATGAGAGGTATTATAACCTATAGTACTTAGTACCGTGCGTCACCACCAAATACGGAGGATGCGGAAAGGTCAGGAAATGACCACCGCATATCCCGGAGCAATATGGCCTTAGTTGCTAATGCTCCTAAAAACCAAATAACAAATAACAACAACTTAGTACCGTGCTTGGGTTGGAGGTTGAGAAGACGAAAGAAGATATTTGTTGATATTGGACTTGAACTTCTGTAGATTGTAATTTTCAGGAAATACGTATGAAGGAAGGTTGTTCCAGAAAACGGCAGTTGAATGAATAAATGAGGAAGATGAAAAGTTGGTTCTGTGGGTTTGAAGTTGGACATTAAATGGATGTTGGCTGGTGGCGGCACATGTTCGGACTATTTTGAAAGAGAGAGCGGGAATTATAGAAGCCAATTCAGAAGAACAGTGCCCATGGAAGTATCTGTAGAAGAGGCGTGCAGCAGAAACAGTGCGTCTATGAGAAAGCAGGTGGAGAGACTCTGTTAGAGATGAATCATTAATTAACCTAACTGCACTCTTCTGAATGGAATCAAGAAGCCTGAGAGAGGTTTTGGGGGCACCACCCCAGATGTGGGAACAATATTCCATGGCAGGGCGAATTTGCGATTTATATAGAGTGAGCAGCTGTTTGGAAGAAAAGTAACGCCGAGAGCGAAAGAGAAAACCAAGTTTTTTAGATGCAGAGGAAGCAATATTTGTAATGTGCTTGTGCCAAGAGAGATTAGAAGTCAGGGTAATCCCCAAAAGAGGTATATCATTTTGCCTAGAAATTGGAGTGTCACTAAAGATTAGCATAGGAGCAGAAGAATCCTTTTTGCGAGATATAAGACAAGATTGAGTTTTAGAAGGGTTGAAATCAACTAAGTTGTCTTTTCCCCACTGGAGAATTACCTGAAGATCGGCATTTAAGGAATTGGCAGCAGATTTTCGAGAACTTGAAGCTGATTGAGCTGGACAAGGTTTCTCAAAATGGAAAGTTGAATGCAATGTGCTATCATCGGCAAAACTATGGATAGGATTTCCAGTCAATGGAAGAAGGTCATTGATATACAAGAGGAAAAGAGTGGGGGAAAGAACTGAACCTTGGGGGACACCGGCATTAGTGGAGAAGTTAGAAGACAGAGAGCCATCTACCATCACCCTCAGTGAGCGATCAGAGAGAAAACTGGATAACCAATTACTAAAAACAATTGGCAAACCATAAGATGGAAGCTTGTTTAGAAGACCTTTATGCCAAACACGATCAAAAGCCTTTGAGATGTCAAGAGCAACTACTTGTGTTTCACCGAACCTTTCCATTGAATTAGTCCATAAATGGGTAACATAAGCCAGAATATCACCAGTGGATCGACACAGACGGAATCCATACTGGCGATCGTTGATCAGACGGAAGGTTTCTAGGTAGTTTAAGAGTTGGTGGTTAATTGATTTCTCCATTACTTTAGAAAGAGTAGAAGTAATTGCAGTGGGACGATAATTGGATGGGAGGGATTTGTCACCCTTTTTAGGAACTGGCTGGATATGAGCAAATTTCCAAGCAGAAGGAAAAACACCTTTGGAATAAGAAAGTGAAAAAAGGCGGCAAAGAATAGGAGTAAGTTCAGGAGCACAGGTTTTGAGAACAAGTGGAGAAATACCATCAGGACCTGGAGCTTTCTTAGCATCAAGATTCATCAAAATCCTTCTGATATCCTTTTGACGGAAGACCACAGGAGGCATTGAATGGAGCATGTTAGGAATGGTGGGAGGTGTTTTACCAAGATCATTAATATATGAGCTCAAAGAAAAATGGGATGCTAGCAGGTCAGCTTTATCCTTGGCTGAAGTGACAACAGAACCATCTGGTTTGAACAGAGGTGGGAGCAGAGATGGGCAAAAGTTGCAGCCAATAGCTTTGGCAAGAGACCAGAATGCTCGGCTCTACCATTAGGGCAAGAAGCAAGTTTTCTACTCTTAGCCTGTTCAAACTCTAGTTTGGACTGATTAATAACTGCTTTACAATTGTTGCGAGCTTTGGTGTAGGCAGAAAATGAAACTGAAGAATTAGAAACAAGCCAATTACGATATGCTACGTTCTTCTCTTGGACAGCCTTAGCACATTTATTGGAAAACCAAGGTTTAGATAAAGGACGAGATTTTAAAGTGGAGTGTGGGATAAAGGATTCCATTCCTGCAAGAATAATTTCACTGACACGATCTGAGCAAACATTGACATGATACATATTTCAAATCAACTGATGACTACATGTAGGGAACTACACTATCTTCTTGAAAGACAGACTTGAGGATGGATCCACCCATGGTGGTAGTGGTGGTTAGCAGTTTCCTCTCACCAGCAACCCACCAGTCTGTTGGGATCACCTTGACTGTATATTCCATCTATCTGCCACCGTAGATTGATATCCCTCTGGAAGATCTCAATGAGCTTGTTAGTCATTTGCCACCACTTGTCCTTATTCTAGGGGACTATAATGGGCATGAACCCCTATAGGGTAGCCAATACAAATAGTCACTCGTGCTATAGAGTGTATATTCGATTACAGTGATCTTTCTGTTCTGAGTGCCTGTACAACTATTCCATCTCCAACATGCACCTTTTCAGTCACTGATTTGGGCATCTGCTCCCCTTATCTTCCATCATTTATGTGGGAGGTAGATGCTAATCCTTTTGGGATGATCAGTTTCCTGTCTTATCCACTGTGTTCAATGGCATGCCTTACCATGCTACAAGAATACCACATTGGGAACTTTGTTGTACTGATTAGGATGCATATCAATGGATACTGCATTTTGAAGCAACTAGTCACCCAAGACCCAATGCAGTACACCATGCAATGGAACACATAATTTAAGTGCATACTGTGCTAAAAACATTTACTGGATTCCCTATCCATCTAAAGCCATGGTCCATCCAATTGCACTTCCAGTAGAAAAGCTCAGAATATGGCATGGGGATATTTTTGCTACTATCTCACTACCAATTTCATAGTCTTTAAATGTGCCTGTGATCAAGTTTGCAACCCACCTTCACAGGGTGAAGGTGGGTTGTAAGCTCTGTGTTAAGTATAACACTATTTGCTATCAACAGTTTCCAATACCCTAAATGTTGACGATATATTAGACAGCAAAGCCAGCAAATATCATGGATCTGCTTTGTCTCCATCCTGTACATCCACAGTCAACTAGCTGAAAGCAGTATATGATAAAATCTGAAAGATGAAAGGAAAATACTTTACATATCCACTGTCAATCCTGGAGTATATAATGACTCATCAGTTACTGAGTTTCTGCATTTGCTAATGGCCTGGGTGAACCTTTTGCACATGATTCCTGTCTGCTAGAATTTCTTGTTGTCAAAGATAGAGAAGAAAAATTGGGAGTTAGTTTTTCCTCCAAGGGTTTGAACCTTATAACCAACCAATCACTAAGGAGAAACTGTAGATTGCATTTTCCCTCTCTATGTCTAATGAAAAGGGCTAACAGATTACCTATGGCATGTAAAACTCTACTGACAACGACCATGGACCATTTATTACATTTGTACGAATACATATGCTTTTTCGGGAAATTTCCAGATTCCTGCTGCAAGGGAATTGTTTTAGCCTTTCCAAAACTGGGAAAGGATCCACAGATCTCAAGTAAATATCACGTGATGAGCATTAACTAGTTGCCTTAGCAAAGTCTTATAATGACTGGTGAATGCTATGTTGGTGTGCAGTATTTGGAAACCATTCCATTCCTTTATACTCTGCAATGCCATTTTCTATCAGGCAGAACCATTTTGGTTTACTTAATGAGGCTGGAAATAGGCATTTATAAAATCAGAGCACTTGATGGCAATATTTTTTGACATTGAAAAATCTTAGGTTCTGTTCCATGGCCTGAAGATTTAGTGTTGAAATATCTTCATAAATTATGACTGATGGGACCTCCCCCCGTAAGTAACTTTTTGTCACACCGAACAATCCAGGTATGGGTATGGTCTTTGTTCTCCTGTTCATTTAACCAAGCAGAAGGTATACCATACTGCAGGGCTCTTTGTTAAGTATAACACTCTTTGCTATCAACAGTTTCCAATACCCTAAATGTTGATGACTTCAACACATGTAACATGTAACTTGAAAGACAACAGCACATCCATCAGTAATCTTAGTAAATGGGTGCTAGGCAATGGCTATAGGCTTTCATCTGAGAAAACATCCAGTGTTCATTTCTGTTTTAAGCTGAATTTTTGTTTGTCTAAACTTGATTATGGCACTCAAGGTGTATCTGCTTGAATGAGTGTCCTTCAATCACAAGACTAAGTCCATCATCACGCTACCTGAATTGCTACAGTTGCCTTCTGCCCCTCTTTGACTTGTAGCTTATATCTTGTGAGAAATAAACCATCCCTGTCATACAAGTGTCAGCGTCTTTCTCCAGAAAACACTGACACTGAAAGCCTCTGATGCTAAAGTCCTTGTCAGATCACTTAACAAGGTCATCTGTGTTTATGCCTCATTAGATTGTGATCTGTGATGCCCATCCCAGAAACAGCCAACAATTTGGCTTCCTAATTAGACATTCTTAGTAACTACATTTTTATAGTCAGTCATGTCACCACTTTCCCTAAGAATTCTTTTACATCATCATTAGTTCATCTGCAGTTACATGCCACACATTGATCCAGGTTTTTGGACTTCTTAACCAATCTGTACAGATGATTCAAAGTCATAATATTCAGTAGGATTAGAAGCAGTTTTCCTGGACACTACTTTATCCTATCAGATTCGTGTTCATTGTAAGATGTATATCGCAGAGCTACATGCTATAGAACTTGCTCTGGGACACATACAAACCATGCAGTATAAAAAGTGTATGTTGGATGCTGATTCCTTAAGTATGCTACACTCTCTGCAGAATACCTATATACTTCCTACCCAATTTAACATAGAATCTGCAACATGCTGCCATCTGTCTCTTGCAGAATCCTGTTTGTATATTCAATTTTGCTGTGTTCCTGGCATAGTGAAATTGGAGGCAATGAGTGAGTAGACATAGCCAAATCTGTAGTGGCCTTTAGTGATCGTGGTTATTTGATCCGTATAGAGACTATAAAAAGGATAATCAGTTGCCACTGCAGATTGGCATACTTTACAGAATGAACAAGAGACAAACAAACTGCATCAGATTAAACCGGTCATCGTTTAATGATGACTAGTTTAAAACCGGTCATCATTAAACGTGTGGAACACCAGTTTACACAAGTTACTCGAAGAGGATGTTATCCTGGCCTGACTTTGCATTGGGAAAAAAAAAAGCTGGTTCACACACACACTCTTTCTTGCTGAGAGCTGGCAATTCTCTCCCCTCCACCATACAAGCATTGTGGGTAACACATACTCGGGCATGTACTGCTTGAATGCTCACATTTTAGGAATGAATAATATGCCTCATTTACTGCTTTTATGCATCTTTGCGTGTCCTGTACACTCAGATTTTAAATGATGTCACCAATGAGTCTGAAATATTTACCTTTTAGAAAAAACAGGGAAACTTGTACTGTTCAGTATAACCAACCAGTGTCTATCCAGTGATTGTATATATGTCAGTTTTAATGATAACTGAATTTAACTGTTCAGTTGATTATTATTCATTATTTGTCTATTTATTTACTACTATTCAGCTGTTATTTATTATTTAACTATAATTTTCTTTACTATTGTTACACAGTTATTTAAAACTCATTGTCTGTTTATAACTTTAAAAGTGGACTTGGTACATTATTTCCTTAGTAGCCAATGTGCCACAAAAACCCTAAATAAAAAAGCATCAGCTGTAATATATGATATATAGATAGCCATGTGATATATGTGAAAAAAAAAATAATAATAAATAAAATAAAATAAAATAAAATAAACAAAATAATAATAATAATTGCCAGATTTCTATTAGTCGAGTTTTAATGAAATTTGGAAAGGACCGAGAAACTGTTCTAACAGAGTGAAATATAAAATTTCATTAAAATCCATTCATTGGGTGGTGGCTGAAAAAGCTTTGGAAGTAGTGGTCTACATTCACATGTGAGGAATTTTTTAGGAATGGGGTGCCAGTTATGAGCCAATTCTGACAGGGAGCTGAAAGATTTTGTGATAATTGAGAGGAAAGTGGAGGAGAAATTGTTGAAGCTAAGTGAAACCTGGGGTGGATGGGATCCATTCACTAATAATAAAGGAGGTAGCAAAAGAGGTAAGTGAACCTTTAACAATGATTATAAGAGCATCGCTGGATTTGGAGAAGTGGTTTTTTAAGGGGCAGTCTTGTTTGATTTGATACTATAACATAGTAGGCAAAGATGAAGTTGACAGACAAAGAATTTTGAGCTCATGAGAATAGATAAGTTTTTTGGAAATTTTTACTGTATTTTTGGTTAATTAACATATTGAATTGTGTTTGACAAGTATTTTAATAGTCTTAGTCACACTCATTAGCTTATTTTTAAATTTAGATAGAGATTTTGTAAGTTATGACTTATTTTCCATGGAGCTTTTCTACCAGTGTTTTGGTGTGAATATTGTGGCACGTAACTAGTAGTGTAGTGGAATAGTAGGGTTTTAATTGAGATAAATAAGTAGCTCAAAGGCACTAATCACATAGTTGGCATACTTTTTTTTTTGTGTTTAGCTAAGAAATTTTACTTTTACTAAAGATATAACTAATTTAAAATTGCAAACGTAACAGTGTAGCGTAATGTATAACTTGAACTTGATAGCATAAGATGTAAAGTACATCTTATGCTATCAAGTAACTTGATGGCGTAAGATATAAAGTAACTTGATAGCATAAGATATAAAGTAATTTGATAGCATAAGATCTAAAGTAATTTGGCATAAGATAACCTAAACTTGAAAGTGTAATATGTATTGTATTGTTGCATTTAGGAATCTCTTAGCTTAGTGTAGCATTGTTAATTAATCAGTTAAATTGTATTTAAACGGAAATCATGCCCTGGACTAGAACAACAAAGCAGTGAGCAAAAATAGTGGGAGTGTTGTGGCTCAGGGGGAGAACCGAAAGGTTCTGAGCCTATTTCTATCTCCTGAGCCTGTTTCTAGGGTTCTCCCCATTCGCCTACTAATCATAAACTAACAAAATGTGAAACTTGTGCAATATTTGCTTACCTTTCTGGAAGGTATGACTTAAGACACCCTCCCCTATGATATATCATAGGGGGGTGTCTTTTTAGTCTGTTTGGTGCAGAGAGTGTGACAAAATTAGGTGCTAACTCTGCATTTTGATGGGATTTATGAGAGCCTGGTAGAATAGGGTGGATGTCCTTGAAGGAATTGTATCAAGCTCTCAACTGCCCAAATCGACAAAACCTAAGGAAGAATGTACTATTCCCCCAGGAATTATTGTTGGCGACTGTGTTGTCGGGAAAATGAGAAATATATTCTGCAAGAAAAGAAAGTGGAATAGGACCAGAGTATGTTGGCCAAGGCAAAAGATGGTATTGTAGAGCAAGTATCTTTTAAGGAACAAAAGGTGTTATTGTTGTACATAAAGGCAAGAGAAAGGTGGTTACTTTCAACATTTAACTTGCAATAAAGGAAAATGGCAGTAGCTTTAATGACTTTAGTCGAGTCGTAGTTGTGATGAGTGAATGGATCACCATATTGTCATTAGGTTTTATGTATGGTGGTTATATTATATTAAATAAAATTTATTATTATTCTACATCTTGATCATGCTTGCTTACCCTCCCGAAAACATGCGTGCATTCACCAGTATTGGTGGCTATTTATGCTAGTGCATTCATTTGCAATAATCTGACACCATGCAGTGATGATGCAATTTTCCTAACACTTGTTATTGTATAATAGTTAACTGTAGAAACTTAATAAAGAAATCACCAAAGTTCCACATAGTATGATTTTATTCTTTCAGAAAGTGGTACACTATATTTCTAAATTCATACACACATTTTAAAACTTTGCATCTGGCTCTCTTATAGAAAATAAAATCTGTATGTATCTGTTCCTATTTCTTTCAGAGTTCTTTGTTAAGTCTGATTTTCAATGCCAAATTTTGATTAAATTAGCTGTTTTTCATAGTATAAGACAGTTTATAAGAATGAACTGAGAGTAAAATTCATCAGGAAATAACAACTTACAATTTACAACTTACAACTTAATCTAACAATTTACAAATAAAGATAAATAATTTTAATAATTGAGCATCATGTTACAAACCCTTTACCAGAGCTTCTTCACATGCACAGTGAGTAAATACAAGGATTACAAATTTGCCTTTATCAAACTGCTGATTTCGTGTTGTAAGAGGTGCTTCTAATCCAGTGTCTAGAGTTGTCACTGCTGTTCTCCAGCACACCACACCCCTACACTCCATTAATACTTAAAAGAACCCATTCCATTATTCCCAACGCTTCTTCCCTTACTTCTTTTTAAATCTTTGGCAAAGGATTCAAAGAAAAACAGCAAAGAGTTCTTTACTTAAATAAACTCTAGAAGGAAGGGGATGAATCAGATTGGTCCACTTGATATCGATGGTTCAATTGTTGACGATCCTGCTCAGGTAGCTAACAAACTAAATGAATATTTTGCATCTACATTCACACATGAGGGGAATGCCAGAGGTTTATTAAACTCGGCAGTTAGCTAGATAATCTTGTAATAACTGAGACTAAAGTGGAGGAGAAATTGTTGAAGATAAACATAAGAAAAGAACCTGCGGTGGATGGAATCTATCCAGTTATATTAAAGGAGGCAGCAAAAGAAGTAAGAAAACCCTTAGCCATAATTATGAGAGCTTCCTTGGATTCAGGGTAGGTATCCATGGACTGGAGATGTGCAAATGTGACCCCAATTCACAAAGGAGGATCAAAGGGAGACAGGTAATTACAGACCTCTTAGTTTAACTTCTGTTCCAGGTAAATTAATGGAGACACTGGTTAAAGAAGCATTGCAGGATCATCTAGACAAAGATTTCAGTTATAGCTCGGACACAGCATGGGTTTGTTAAGAGGAAGTCTTGTCTGACCAATTTGATTGGATACTATGATGTAGTCACAAAAGAACTGGATGCAAAGAATAATTTTGATATCATATATTTGGATCTTAGAAAGGCCTTTGATACTGTTACACATGGAAGACTGCTGCTCAAATTGGAGCAGTGTGGCATTGGAGTCAAATTGCT
Organism: Mastigoproctus giganteus; assembly: GCF_048544385.1. Lineage (NCBI taxonomy): Eukaryota > Metazoa > Arthropoda > Arachnida > Uropygi > Thelyphonidae > Mastigoproctus > Mastigoproctus giganteus. The sequence goes on along the minus strand of NC_143588.1, from coordinate 20,558,278 downwards.
GTTATGGATAAAGGGATGGTTGAGTGGCAGAAGACAGAGAGTGGTAATCAATGGACACTGCTCTTCATGGACTAATGTTATTGGTGGAGTCCCTCAGGTTTCAGTGTTTTGTCCATTGTTGTTTTCTGTATTTATAAATGATATTGATGATAGTATATCAGGCTTAATGTCCAAGTTTGCAGACAGTATGAAGGTTGGCAGGGTTGTTAATGACACTAATGATAGTACACTGCTGCAACAGGATCTAGAAAATTTGAGTAGATGGGCTGAGATGGGCAAATGAAGTTTTAACATTGGCAAATGTAAAGTACTACATATTGGGAAGCAGTAACCCCAGAGTAATGTATCAACTCTGTGGTACTACACTGACAGTGGTAGAGAATGAAAAGGACCTGGGGGTAATTGAGCAGGCAGATATGAAGTTCTCTGAGCAGTGCAGACAGGCTGCAAGAGTAGCTCATGGTGTCTTGTCAATGATATACAGGAATTTTTCTAGCAGGGATAAGGAGGTGATTATCCCCTTGTATAAGGCAATGATCAGGCCACACCTTGAGTACTGTATACAGGTCTGGAGGCCTTATTTTAAGAAGGATGTAGAGCTGTTGGAATGAGTACAGAGAAAGGCAACAAGATTGGTGAATGGAACAAAGGGTTCCTCTTATGAAGAAGGGCTTAAGTTTTGCAAATTACAGTGTCTGGAGGTGTCTAGGCACCTGCAAGGTGATCTGATTTTTTTTTTTTATGTGAACCCCAAACACGAGAGGTATTAGAACCTATAGTACTTAGTACCATGCTTGGGTTGGAGGTTGAGAAGATGAAAGAAGATATTTGTTGACATTGGACTTGAACTTCTGTAGATTGTAATTTTCAGGAAATACGTATGAAGGAAGGTTGTTCCAGAAAACGGCAGTTGAATGAATAAATGAGGAAGATGAAAAGTTGGTTCTGTGGGTTTGAAGTTGGACAGTAAATGGATGTTGGCTGGTGGCGGCACGTGTTCGGACTGTTTTGAAAGAGAGAGCGGGAATTATAGAAGCCAATTCAGAAGAACAGTGCCCATGGAAGTATCTGTAGAAGAGGTATGCAGCAGAAACAGTGCATCTATGAGAAAGCGAGTGGAGAGACTCTGTTAGAGATGAATCATTAATTAACCTAACTGCCCTCTTCTGAATGGAATCAAGAAGCCTGAGAGAAGTTTTGGGAGCACTGCCCCAGATGTGGGAACAATATTCCATGGCAGGGCGGATTTGCGATTTATACAGAGTGAGCAGCTGTTTGGAAGAAAAGTAACGCCGAGAGTGAAAGAGAAAACCAAGTTTTTTTGATGCAGAGGAAGCAATATTTGTAATGTGCTTGTGCCAAGAGAGATTAGAAGTCAGGGTAATCCTCAATTGAGGTGTATAAAAACCTTGAATGGTTTGAGCATGCTCAATGTTGGTGGGATTCTTCCTCTTGCTCAGAATAATCGTTTGAGAGGGCATAAATTCAAATTGAGGAAAGACAATTGTAGTATAGATGTGTGGAAGTTTGCCTTTAGCAAGCAGGTGGTTGATTGCTGGAACAAACTTCCATCTGTTGTTGTAGTAGTTGATAGCTTAAATAGATTCAAGGCAGAGCTTGACAAACATTTGGAGCGAGTGGATGGGTGAAATAAGGGTGTTTTTTTTTTTTTTTTGGCTGATGCTATATAAGCTTGCCTTCTTGCATCATGTGCCTTTGCTAATGCTAAAAATTAAATTCTTCTGAGATATTTTTGTATTATATTTTTGTAACTTGAGACTAAACACCTGCAAGGTGAACTGATTGATGTGCTTAAGGCTTGATGTGCTTAATGGACTGAGCAAGCACAATGCTGATGGGATTCTCCTTCTTGCTCAGACTACAGACATGAGAGGGGATAAATTCAAATTGAGAAGGGTTTGTTGCAGAATAGATCTGGAGAAGTTTGCCTTTAGCCAGTTGAGTGTTGGAACAAAAAACAAACTTCAATCTGTTAATGTGGAAGTTGATAGCCTGAGTAAATTCAAGGAATAACTACACAAAGTATTGGAAGGAATGGATAAGTGAACTGGATGGTTTTACCTTTTTTTTGGCTGATGACGTATAAGCTTGCTTTCTTGCATCATTTGCCACTACTAATTACATGTTGGCACTAATGATATTAAAAGAATCAGATCAGAGGACTTACTTAACAAGTACAGGGCAATGTTGGGAAAAAGTTGCAAGTTTGGACTGAATTTGAAAGTGTCTGTAATTCTGTCAAGCATGATAACAGGAAGTATATTATGAGAGCCTTGTCAAAAAATTCTACCACATAAAGTCTCATGTGGTAGAATTTTTCTCGGCATGGCATGTGCTTGTTAATAGAAGAGACTGTTTACACAGAGTTGGGATACACTTAAATAGAAGGGGTGCAAGAATATTTGCTGACCCTATCAATGTAGTGATAAATGGGTTGCAACCCTACCAGCTAGAGCCACAGGGAGAGGTGAAAGTGATTCTTGAACTGCTTTTGTTGGAAAATTCAGCAGCCTGGAAAGCAAAATGTCAAGATCATGTGCACTTATACTTCAATGTACTCAAATGCTAGAAGCATTGTAAATAAATATGATGAATAAATGCAGATAGAGTTTGGATCGCAGAGATATGGTGTCACCCAGGATTGTGAATAAGGGATAAGGGATTGTGAATTTGAATATGAGGTATACAGGAAGGACAGACAGGAGAGAGAATTGGGGGGTATTCTCCAATATGTATAAGCTTGCTTTTTTAATATGCTCCTATTTAAGAAGCATGTTAAATCTAAGGCATCCAGTTAACATGGGTGATCAATGTAATGTTGAGTCATTTTCGTGTTACATACGCACTAGGAAAACAAAAATGAGAATATGGGTGCGTTATAGGAGTAATGACTGTGATGAGTACAACTGACAGATATACAGAGAAACAGAGTGCACCAGTAAATAAGAATATCTTATAAAGGGCAATTTTAACTTTCAGATGAAGCCTGGAATTTTGGGTTGATTACTCACAGGAAGTTGATTTCTTACTTATTAGGAAGACTGTCGATTTATTTGATGACTGTTTTCTACAGCAGCATGTTAGAGAGGCAACAAGAGGAAGCAGTACTCTTGATCTGGTTATTAGCAGCAATTCTTCAAGCATTAGAATCTGCAGGTAAAATACCCACTGCATGGCAGTAATCACAAGTACTAATGTGGAATTTAATTAGAGAAATAATTACTGTCAAGGGACTAATAAAGAAATAATTACTGTCAAGTCACCCTTACGAAAGCAAAAGTTTTTGCTTTTGTTAAGGATAACTAAAGTAGTCTCAGTTTTTAAATTCTATGCAGTGGGAAAAACTGATGATGTTGTTATTCAGTTTCCCCGAATACTTCTCATTTTTAAATAGGAAGTATTCAGGGAAATAATTATAAAAGCTACTAAGCTTTTCATACCAATTAAGAAATACTGTTTCAAGGCTTGGACCCAAATGGATGTCAGATGAACTGATGAGACATGTGGCACAGAAGTAAAATGAGTGTGATGCATATAAATTATCAGATCATACAGAAGCCCGTGGTATGTATAAACTAGAGTATAATTAAGTCACAAAGGAGGTTAGGTAAGCTATGGTAGATTATGAGAAGTTCTGGCAAATAATGCAAAGACAAGTTGCAAAGATTTCTATGCTTATGTTAACAATAGAACGAAGGGGTTGAATCATATTGGGCCACTTGATGTCAGTGGGGTAACTGTTGATGACCCTGATTAGGTTACGGACAAATTTAAGAGGTATTTTGTATCTACATTCACTTATGAGGAATTCTTTAGGGAAGGGAATGAAAGACGTTTATCAAACTCTAATAGGGAGTAAATGATTTTGTGATAACTAAAAGAAAAGGGATAGAGAATTTTTTATGAAGCTCAACATAAAAAAAGGCACCTGTGGTTGGTGGATCGAGCTAATTATAATATAGGGGGGAGCAAAAGAGGTAAGCAAACCCTAAGCCATAATTATGAGAACATATTTGGATTCAGAGAAAGTCCCTGTGGACAAGGAGATGTGCAAATGTATCCCCATTTCAAAAGGAGGAAACAAATGGTGACATGAATAATTTTGGACCTTCTAGCATAACGTCTATTCCCAGGAAAATAATGGAGTCATTGGTTAAAAAGTAATGCAGACCATATAGACAGGAATTCAATTATACTGCATTCACAGCATGGATTTGTTAAACGGTGGTTTGCTCTGACCAATCTGATTGGATATTATGATGCAGTGATCAAGGAACTGAAGGCAAAAATAATTTTGATACCATATACTTGAATTTCAGGAAATCTTTTGATACTGCTACACATAAAAGACTGCTTTACAAACTGGAAGAATATGGCATTAATGGAAAGATGGGTAAAGGGATCATTTAGTGTGAAAAGACAGAGAGTGTTTATCAGTGGCACTGCTCTTTGTGGACTAATGTTATTACTATAAATACAAATGGGCTTATACTGGATTCTGTTGTCTAAGGAGATAAAAAAACTGATACTGTATATATCCAGTAATTAATTTAATGACAAATGACAAGAATGTAGCTTTCAGAATAAAATGGACCCCTTCATCAGCAATATACAGATTCTAGCGAATAATGATATTAAAGACAAATTTAATAGATACAGAGTTGTGCACGCTGTGATGCATGCATGGCCGCGATGTTGAACATTCAACTACTAGATTGGCGCTCATTGTTGGTGCTCGAACTTCTGCTGGTTTGGCGCCAGTGTTTATCCAGCTTCAATACAGTTGTTTCCAAGATAGGTTGTAGCCTTGTGCCCTTGCAGGGATTCATGGTTCTTGAATTGCATGATATGTTAAGCGACTCTAGCCAGAGGTGGTGGCGGAAGCGCTGGGATTAGTCGATCACTTCGTAATTGCGTTTAGGGTTAAGGTCATGGTGGGTCGACCAGAAATGTTCCGCGATTGTGGAGTGGCTAGTGTTACCAAGGCAAATTTATCTGTCATGCTCTGCAAGGCGGTCTTGTAGGCATCTCGAGCTCTCTCGTATGTAGCAACTCTCACAATCTTTGCAAGTTACGCAGTATACCACTCCGCTAAAAAAGAAGAGTGACCGGCATTTCCACGTTAGAAACCAGGGAATGTAAGCTCCTACCAGGCAGTTGTATGCATTTTATGTGATATTTTCCCAGAGGATTTTTGAAATCTGGTTTGACATGCCTGGATAGTAGAGAATATAGGTGGTAGGTAGGCATATTGTCATGTGGTGATGATGGTCTCTGGCTGATTGAGAGCTCTTGCACTTGTAGCAAGCACTTATCTAGTATGTGGGTTGAATAACCATAATTGACCTGGTCAGTTTTTACCTTGGAAATCTTGGTGCACCTAGCTTCCTCCGAGCTGGAATGGCTGCAAGCTTGGGAGAATAGAGTGGGAGGGGGGGCTGTTGAGATGGCTAGGGGCATGGCCCAATCTGTAGTTGGTAAACTACCTGCACCACATTGTCTTATGGTATAAGTGTAAAGTGTGTCAGTTGTCTGATGGCACCAGGGGTTCACCCCATATCCACGTTCTATTCTTTGTGAGAGTGTCACAGAACTCTGTGTAGGCCAGAGATTTAAAAAGTGTGTGGGAGTGGTCTTTTGTGTAGTGTTATGTTCTGTTGTTTCTCTGACCATTTAGCCATTAGTCCCCTATTGAGACCCACCGTTGCCCACACTTTGCCACGAGGAGGCAGGTCATGCATCCAGTAGATTATTTAAATACTCTGGCAGGCTCCACCACCTAATTTCCAAAGATTTCACTGGCAAGCATAAAAAAAAAAAAAAAAAAAAAAAGAAGGGTGGGGGGTGCACACTAGAATTTGGCCAAAAGAGATTTACAAGAAAGCGGTAGAATTTAGATGTTGATTAGAATTTGTCAGCATTGTTAAGGGGTGTACTCGGTCGGTTTAGTGAGAGAGAGGGGGGGAGAGACTGAAGACGGGGGAAAACAGATTTTCCTCCTCCCATACTTCACCTGGTGAAGTATGGGGAGAAGAAACAGAGACCCATCTCCTCCCTCCCCAACCTGGAGATAGAGTTTTAAAGGGAACCGGGTTAGAGTACCCAGTTCAGATCGCCTAAAACGCTGATGGAACTGATATTCAGGTGACACTCAAGTCAAGTGGACCCAATTTCGGCGACGTCCGGACGGTCTGTGACAGCCATATCCTCTGCTTGCACCTTCACGATGGTGGGACTGTTGATAATCCTGGGTATAACCTCCATGCACAAGTACATGGTGGGTGACCAACGAGGTGTGAACCAATGTAAGCAGGGGTCGAGGTGTGGTGCCCACACCACATGGAGGAATGCCGCCCCTCTATGTTACCAGGCAGTACTAGGTAGTAGATGACTCTCATCAACCAGTGAAATACCACCACTTTGCTTATTGGAGGCTTGAAGTGGTGGAACCCATGTTTAGTCTCTAGAGCTAAGTTCCGGTCACCCCTTCCCTATCTCTTCCATCATGCAGTATGATTGATGACTTTTGAGGTTATGATGAACATCGTTGCGAGATCCAATATTCCTTACATTTCGAGGGAACAGCTCTAAAATGGTGTTCACAGGCCGGCCGCTAGTTAGTACACCGGACCGAACCTATTGGTAACTCTCTAGGAGGCTTCCGGATCAGCTAGTGTATAATCTTGCTATCTCTACTCTGCCGAGGAGAGAGTCCGAGGAGGGAGTCCGAGTAGTGTGTATGCGGGGAGCATTATCGAAGCCACGTTATGTCAAGGATCTGGGTATATTCTTACCACGTGTACGCCATATCCAAAAATTTCATTACTTCATACAGCATGTCCCACCCACTTTTTCTTACTATTGAATACACCATGAATTGTCAAACTAATAGAGCAAGCTTATCTGCGAAAAGATCTAAACCTCCCAAGCACTTCCTAATTCATTTCACAAATATACGTGGTCTCAATTCTAATCTCAATGATGTCCATTTCCACTTACAGTCTGCCAAACCCCATGTATTTTTCTGACAGAATATCAGTTATCGGTTGATTCAACTACTGCTCATCTCAGATGCCCAAATTATTCGCTGTATGATTCCCTTTGCCTCAAAGGTGGTACTTGTGCATATGTCCGTTCTGATATTCCCTGTCAGAGACGTGACAATTTGGAATATCCTCTCTTTGATCTTTTCTGGCTTAAAATCTCTCTACCTCATTGTGTCAAATTCATCTGTTGTCTCTACCATTCTCCCAACTCCACTAGGCACTTGGAGCTCTTAGACATCCTCTCTTTGCAACTTGACTTTCTCCAGTCCAACTTTCCTAACACCAAGGTAAATCACCAAGGTAATTTTCCTTGGTGATTTTAATGTTCACAACTCCAGCTGGCTTCCGTTTTCTAGTCACAGGACCCAGCAGGTTGAGATGCTGAGGCTTTTGCAATTACTAATGACGTAGAACAAAGTGTTCATTTACCTACAAGAATACTGGACAATCCTAATCATACAGCCAATATGCTTGATCTTTTTCTCACAAACAACCCTTCTAAGTACATGGTCGAAGTGAGAGATCTTTTAGGCACTTCAGATTACAACTTAGTGATTGTCTCTTCTCCAATGGAACCTTTATCTCATGGCTATTCCCAACCTCGTATTGTTTGGCATTACAAGAATGCAAAATGGGATGACCTGCGAGACTTCTTTTCTTCTTTTCCACTGTCGGATTACTGTTTCAAAAGTTCTGATATCAACGTTTGCTCAGATCGTGTCAGTGAAATTATTTTTGCAGGAATGGAATCCTTTATCCCACACTCCACTTTAAAATCTCGTCCTTTATCTAAACCTTGGTTTTCCAATAAATGTGCTAAGGCTGTTCAAGAGAAGAATGTTGCATATCGTAATTGGCTTGTTTCTAATTCTTCAGTTTCATTTTCTGCCTACACCAAAGCTCGCAACAATTGTAAAGCAGTTATTAATCATTCCAAACTAGAGTTTGAACAGGCTAAGAGTAGAAAACTTGCTTCTTGCCCTAATGGTATCCGAGCATTCTGGTCTCTTGCCAAAGCTATTTGCTGAAACTTTTGCCCTCCTCTGCTCCCACCTCTGTCCAAACCAGATGGTTCTGTTGTCACTTCAGCCAAGTATAAAGCTGACCTGCTAGCATCGCATTTTTCTTCCAGCTCATGTATTAATGATCTTGGTAAAACACCTCCCACCATTCCCAACACACTCCATTCAATGCCTCCTGTGGTCTTCCGTCAAAAGGATGTCAGAAGGATTTTGATGAATCTTTATGCTAAGAAAGCTCCAGGTCCTGATGGTATTTCTCCGCTTGTTCTCAAAACCTGTTCTCCTGAACTTACTCCTATTCTTTGCCGCTTTTTTTCACTTTCTTATTCCAAAGGTGTTTTTCCTTCTGCTTGGAAATTTGCTCATATCCAGCCAGTTCCTAAAAAGTGTGACAAATCCCTCCCATCCAATTATCGTCCCATTGCAATTACTTCTACTCTTTCTAAAGTAATGGAAAAATCAATTAACTGCCAACTCTTAAACTACCTAGAAACCTTCCGTCTGATCAACGATCGCCAGTATGGATTCCGTCAGTGTCGATCCACTGGTGATATTCTGGCTAATGTTACCCATTTATGGACTAATTCAGTGGAAAGGGTCGTTGAAACACAAGTATTTGCTCTTGACATCTCAAAGGCTTTTGATCATGTTTGGCATAAAGGTCTTCTAAACAAGCTTCCATCTTATGGTTTGCCATCTGTTTTTAGTAATTGGTTATCCAGTTTTCTCTCTGATCACTCACTGAGGGTGATGGTAGATGGATCTCTGTCTTCTAACTTCTTCACTAATGCCGGTGTCCGGCAAGGTTCAGTTCTTTCCCCCACTCTTTTCCTCTTGTATATTAATGACCTTCTTCCATTGACTGGAAATCCTATCCATAGTTTTGCCGATGATAGCACATTGCATTCAACTTTCCATTTTGAGAAACCTTGTCCTGCTCACTCAGCTTCAACTTCTCGAAAATCTGCTACCGATTCCTTAAATAGCGATCTTCAGGTAATTCTCCAGTGGGGTAAAGAGAACTTAGTTGATTTCAACCCTTCTAAAACTCAGTCTTGTCTTATATCTCGCAAAAAGGATTCTTCTGCTCCTATGCTTATCTTTAGTGACACTCCGATTTCTAGGCAAAATGATATATCTCTTTTGAGGATTACCCTGACTTCTAATCTCTCTTGGCACAAGCACATTATAAATATTGCTTCCTCTGCATCTAAAAGACTTGGTTTTTCTCTTTCGCTCTCGGCGTTACGTTTCTTCCAAACAGCTGCTCACTCTGTATAAATCGCAAATCTGCTCTGCCATGGAATATTGTTCCCACATCTGGGGTGGTGTCCCCAAAACCTCTCTCAGGCTTGTTGATTCCATTCAGAAGAGGGCAGTTAGTTTAATTAATGATTCATCTCTAACAGAGTCTCTCCACTCGCTTTCTCATAGACGTACTGTTTCTGCTGCATGCTTCTTCTACAGATACTTGCATGGGCACTGTTCTTCTGAATTGGCTTCTATAATTCCCACTCTCTCTTTCAAAACAGTCCGAACACATGCCGCCACCAGCCAACATCCATTTACTGTCCAACTTCAAACCCACAGAACCAACTTTTCATCTTTCTCATTTATTCATTCAACTGCCGTTTTCTGGAACAACCTTCCTTCATACCTATTTCCTGAAACTTACAATCTACAGAAGTTCAAGTCCAATGTCAACAAATATCTTATTTCATCTTCTCAACCTCCAACCTAAGCACGGTACTAAGTACTATTGGTTCTAATACCTCTCGTGTTTGGGGTTCACATAAAAAAAAAAAAAAATGGCGTGTCGGCAGCAAAGCTGCAGAATGTCTTCGTCGGTGATGGTTGTCATGTCCATGTAGTGTCGAATTCAGTAGGAAGGTCAAACTGCCCATCCCACTCTGGGGTGGGACATGTTAGCCAGCAGTTCGGAACCCACCAGGCAAAGGAGTGGGAACGAGCAACACACATTTACTCCATTCACAATCTGCATTCTCATTCATTTTTTTTAATACCTTTTTCTTATAATTTATAATTTTTTTTTTCCAAATTTTATATATATATATATATATATATATATGAAATATGAAAACAAAGAAGTGGAAGGGGGAAAAAAAAAAAAAAGAGAGAAAAATAGGAAAACAGTACGTGTACCTGAATGCGCCAAGCAGCAAAACAGGATACATGTATATAAATAAGTGTTACAAATGAAAGTAAAATAAAATAAATATAAATATAGATGGAGAAGTTATTAATCACAAAATGCCAAGCCTTGTTGAAGAGAAAAAAAGAGAGAAAGAATGTTAAGAACCTATAAAAAAAAAAAAATCATTAAGTAGAATTAAGTCTGAATTAATGCTGAATTAACAGGCTAATCATATGTACAAAAGCTGAAAGAAAAAGAGGGGAGGGTAATAGAGATAAAAATTATAAAATTCAAAAATAAAAATTAAAGATTTAAAAAATTATAAAATTCAAAAATAAAAATTAAAGATTTAAAAAATTATAAAAAATAAAAAAAATTAAAAATTGGTACATAGATCAGGTATTTCATCAGGGGGCTACACCTGATTATGTACCAAACACTGTGTTTCTATGGAAACTCATGCTGATGGAGAATCTATTAAAATGAAATAGATAAAAAAAAAAAAAAATTTTTTTTTTAATCTCCAGAAACATGAGTAAGGTAGCCGCAACGCAGTGTATTTAGATTAATAAATTGAGTAACGCAGTGTATTTAGATTAATAAATTGAGTCAATAGTATGTAAGAACGCAGTGCGTTTAAATCGAAAGTATGTAAATTAAAAATTAAAAAAAATAATAATAGTAAGTAACAAAGTAGCGGTATAGAAAAAGGAAGCAATGCAAGGTAAGGGAGGGAAAAGAAGTTAAAAATATAGAGGCGAAGATAGTGAGAATAAGAAAAGTGAGAATGTCCGAATCACCCTCGTATTACACTAATAGTTCAACGGACGGAAAAACAAAGAGCAGAAAGTAGAAAGATGTAAAGAGAAGGAAAAGAGTTTAAAGGATACTAGGAAAGCCGGGTGTGTAAGTACCCAACCTCATAAAGAGGGCCTTGGCTGTGAGAGTGTTAGTAGAAGGGGTTAAGTAAATTAAGTGTTACTTTCATTTGTAACACTTACATATATATATACATGTACTTAACTTATTTATACATTATTACATTAAATTATTGGTACTACTTGGGAGTATAGGTATGTAGTGACCCCAACCAACCCGCTAGTTATATATAAAACTAGTCCTGGTATGGATAGCCTTGTATATAAAAATGTATAACTTAGATACATTTAAAAGCAACAAATTAATGTAAATTTAAAGAAAATTGGAGAAAATTAGCAAAAGTTAGTGAAAATTAACATTCTCCCTCATGGCCATATCTCTGCTACTTCCTTAGGGGCTTTGAGCAGACATATAGCCATACTAGAGGAATGTATTATACATACCAGTTTCTGTAATCTCTATACCAGTTTTGCTAGGTTAACTTTAGGTAATTACTCGGTGAATAATTTGGAATAATAAGGGTATTTTTTTTTTTTTTTTTTTTTTTGTACTTAATTTTAAATAAACAGGGCGTTTAAGTATATGACAGCAAACTGTGATAGGAGATTTAAAGCCCTACGGGTATGTATCAGATTGAAATATCATAGAATCTCACCTCCGTATCCTATGGTGGTCAGTCTGAAAATGTTAAATTTTCCTGCCTTCATTAGGTTTTACCATTTGTTGCACAGACGTACCAGGTTTTATCCGTGGTGTGATAGTTTACCTTGCCGTAGGCTAAATGCAATTCTTTGCATTCCTGAGAGTGGGCTGGATGTTAATTGTAATTTAAAGCTTGGGGAATTGTATATTTTTGCTTGTATTATTGTGGGCAGAAGATACAATATGATATCAATTTAATCCAAAAATGAAAAATAAAATTATTTTTGATTATTACAATACACAGAGCAAAATGGAGACAGAATAAGTAATGACAAGTTTAATATTAATTGGAAGACACACATATATTAAATTAGATATATACAAAAGCTTTTGGTTAGTTTGCTAACCCTCATCAGTCAAATTGACAGTTAAGAGTGTGAAACATGAGGGCGGGTACTGCCAGTAATGTAATGAACTACGTGGTTAATTGTTGGATGTTGAAGCCTGTGGCTGTGACGCATGTTGCCAACGTTTGTCATTCATCAAAATGGTTGCTTCAATGATAGGGTGGACACTATATCCACTGTCATTACTTATTTTGTCTCCATTTCGCTCTGTGTATTGTAATAATCAAAAATAATAATATGAATCCAGAGCACACAGGCCTTTTTAATCATATGAAAAATAATAGAAATGAATTGACTTGGTAGTATTAAAATTAAACTAAAATGATATATCTTAAATTAAAATTTAAACTAAAATGATATATCTTAAATTAAAATTTAAACTAAAAATTATACCCTCAAAAAACAATATATATATATTTTTTTACTCACACTCATTCATCTTCCCACACACCAGTGGAGGCTTACGGTATACTGAGGTCTCCAGGTGTGGGCCCATAAGCTTTACCAGAACATGTATGAATGGAAGGGACCCGTCTGCTTCTAATTCTAAAGTGAACTGGATGAATACTGATAAAGAATTGAGGTACTCCAGTAATGTTGCCTCTGAACCATGTGGGATGATAGTTAAGATGTCATCGAGGTATCTGTAGCAAACTGTAATAGTACAGGCGGGCTCAGGAATATCTGTTTGTCCAATTCTCCATAGGAGTATTGTGCACCTGTTTATACAGGGAATCCCTGAAGGTAATGACACTGCCTGGCAAGCATAGGTTGAGGGCAGTACAGATGTCCTCTGCGGATAGTGATGTTCTGCTCGGTAGATCTGAGTCTCTCTCCAAAAGGTACTTGGTGCAGTTTACGGCCTGTTGGACTGGAATCGATGTAAACAGGGACACAACATCTAATGATGCCATAATCTCGCTGTCAGAGATTGAAAGTTCTTTCACCTAATTAAAGAACTTTCAATCTCTGACAATGAGATTATGGCGTCGTTCGATGTTGTGTTCCTGTTTACATCGATTCCAGTCCAACAGGCCATAAACTGCACCAAGCAACTTCTGGAGAACGACTCAGATCTACCGAGCAGAACATTGCTATCTGCAGAGGACATCTGTACTGCCCTCAACCTATGCTTGCCAGGCAGTGTCATTACCTTCAGGGATTCCCTGTATAAACAGGTGCACGATACTGCTATGGGTACTCCTGTTAGCTCCGTTGTGGCCAACATCACCATGGAAGAATTGGAGGAACAGATATTCCTGAGCCTGCCTATACCTGTTACAGTTTGGTGCAGATACGTCGATGACATCTTCACCATCATCCCACATGGTTCAAAGGCAACACTACTGGAGTACATCAATTCTTTATCAGTATTCATCCAGTTCACTTTAGAATTAGAAGTAGATGGGTCCCTTCCATTGTTAGATGTTCTGGCAAAGCGTGTGGGCCCATGCCTGGAGACCTCAGTGTACTGTAAGCCAATGTGGTGCGGGCAGTTTACCAACTACAGATCAGGCTATGCCCCTAGCTACATCAACAGCACCGCCCGCACTCTATTCTTCTGAGCTAGGAGCCATTCCTGCTCAGAGGAAGCTAGGTGCACCCAGATTTCCAGGGGTAAAAACTGACCTGGTCAATTGTGGTTATCCAACCCACATATTAGACAAGTGCTTGCTACAAGCGCAAGAGCTTGCAATCCGCCCGAGACCATCATCACCACATGATAATATGCCTACTTACTGCTTATATTCCCTACTATCCGGCATATTGGACCAGTTTTGAAAATCCTCTGGGATTATCGCAGAAAATGCATACAACTAACTAGTAGGAGCTTACATTTCCTGGTTTCTGACGTGAAAACGCCGGTCACTCTTCTTTTGTAGTGGAGTGGTATACTGCATAACTTGCAAAGATTGTGGCAGTTGCTACATACGAGAGAGCTTGAGATGCCTTCAAGACTGCCTTGTGGAGCATGAGAGATCAATTTGCCTTGGTGACACTGACCTTACAGGAGCTTACATTTCCTGGTTTCTGACGTGAAAAAGCCGGTCACTCCTCTTTTGTAGTGGAGTGGTATACTGCGTAACTTGCAAAGATTGTGGCAGTTGCTACATACGAGAGAGCTCGAGATGCCTTCAAGACTGCCTTGTGGAGCATGAGAGATCAATTTGCCTTGGTGACACTGACCTTACAGGAGCTTACATTTCCTGGTTTCTGACGTGAAAAAGCCGGTCACTCTTCTTTTGTAGTGGAGTGGTATACTGCGTAACTTGCAAAGATTGTGGCAGTTGCTACATACGAGAGAGCTCGAGATGCCTTCAAGACTGCCTTGTGGAGCATGAGAGATCAATTCGCCTTGGTGACACTGACCACTCCGCAATCGTGGAACATTTCTGGTCGACCCACCATGACCGTAACCCTAAACGTGATTTCAGAGTGATCGACTAATCCCGGCACTTCCGCCACTGCCTCTGGCTAGAGTCACTTAACATATCATGCAATTCAAGAACCATGAATCACTGCAAGGACACAAGGTTACACCCTATCTTGGAAACAACTGTATTGAAGCTGGATAAATACTGGCAGCAAACCAGCAGAAGTTCGTGCACCAACAGTGAGCTGCAGTCTAGTAGTTGAATGTTCAATCTTGCGGCCATGCATGCATTACAGTGTGCACAACTCTGTATCTATTAAATTTTGTCTCTAACATAATTTTTCCATTAGAATCTGTATATTGCTGATGAAGGAGTCCATTTTACCCTGAAAGCTACATTCTTGTTATTTGTCATTAAATTTATTACTGATTATATACTGTATCATTAATCTCCTAATGTTATTACTATAGCCCTCCAAGGTTCAGTGCTGGGAGGGTGGTTAATAACAGTAAGGTATCAGTCCAGCTCTTGATGTTATTTCTGTACTTGTTCTAAAGTCTCGTGCTCTGCATGTTACTGCTGTTTAGCTTTTTTACACTTTCTTTTTGTGCTCCACTTGGAAATTTGTTCATATAGAGCCAGTATAGAGACCCCTTTTCCTAAAATGAGTTGACAAATACCTCCCATTTAGTTATTGCCCCTTGAAGTGTACTCTACACTCTCCAAGGTAATGGAGAAATCCATTAACTGCTACCTCTTGTACTTTCGACCTTCGATCTGATCAGTAATTGCAAACATGGATTCTGTAATTGTCGATTAGCTGGTGATATGTTGACTTATGTTACTCATCTATAGATAAATTTAATTGAAAAGTTTCATGAAATTTAAGTACTTGTTTACATTTGTGTGGTTTTGACTAGGCTTTTGACCATGCTCCTTTTAACTTCTTTGCTAATCCTGCCATAGTTTTGCTAATGATAGCATATTGCATTACATTGTCTGAATTTCCATTCTATAATTCATCTGTTCTCTTCCAAATCAGTCTGAACATGTGCTTCAAGCAGAAAACACCATTTACTGTCTAACTTTTGATTCATAGAACCAACCTTTCTTCTTCCTTATTTATCTTGTCAGCTTCTCTTTTCTGGAACAACCTTCTCTCATATGTATTTCTTGAAAACAACAATATGAAGTGAACTTTCTGACATCTAATGTCAGTCTTCAGGCTTCTCATCCTTCAAGCGATGCACAGTAGGATGATTACTGTAGGTTTGATTACTGTAGGTTCTGGTACCTTTGTGTTTGGTTTTCATAAAAACAAAAAAAAGTGTGTGTGTATGTTCCTTGGTAATATAGTAAGTGATATAGTCTAATTGGATATTCTTCTTTTTATTGTGATAAGTGTCTAATTTATTACTGTTTTTGCTCTTGTATAATTACATTCATTTTGTTACTTGTGCACTGTGATTGGGTGCTATGTTTTGTTTTACTAAAAATAATAGAAATAAAATGAAAAAAATAAATCTACAAGCTGAAAAAGTTAGGTCAATTAATGTTTAAATAAAAGTAATGAAAAAAAAATATATAAATATAATTTTGTATCAGGTACATAATGCGTCCTGCTGCTAGCATATTTAACGTGTTTTACATTTTAAAACATTAAAAACATTTTAATTTTCAGATATTAATAAAATTCATGGATAATAATATAACAGTGTTTTCATTTTATTAATAATAATTACATATTTGGTTACTGAAACAATTAGTCTGTGATGGATAAAGTAGGATATAATTTTTACATTGAAGAGATTTTATTCATAACTAAATACACCATCTATAGTTTTCCATAACATATATTGTTTATCAAAAAATCTGATGACATTAGCATTAGCATTAGCATTAGTAGAGGCATTTGATGCAAGAAAGCAAGCTTATGCAGCATCAGCCAAAAAAAAAAAAAAAAAAACCACTTCCACTTCACCCCTCTGTTCGTTCAATATACCTGTCCAGCTGAGCCTTAAACTTATTTAGGCTATCAACCTCCACCACAAGGGATGGAAGTCTGTTCCACCAAACAACCACCCGCTGGCTAAAGGCAAATTTCCGCATGTCTATCCTACATCTGTCTTTCCTCAATTTGAATTTATGCCCTCTCAGGTGATTTTTCTGAGCTAGAGGAAGATTCCCATCAGCATTGAGCATGCTTAAACCATTCAAGGCTTTATACACCTCTATCAGATCACCTCGCTGGTGCCTAGTCTCCAGACACTGTAATTTGCAAAACTTAAGCCTTTCTTCGTAAGAGCACCCCTTTGTTCCATTCACTAATCTTGTTGCCCTTCTCTGTACTCGTTCCAGCAGCTCTACATCCTTCTTGAAATGAGGCCTCCAGACCTGTATACAGTACTCTAGGTGTGGCCTGACCATCGTCTTATACAATGGAATAATCACCTCCTTATCCCTGCTGGAAAAATTCCTGTATATCATTGACAATACTCCATGAGCTACTCTTGCAGCCCGTCTGCACTGCTCAGAGAACTTCATATCTGCCTGCACAACCACCCCCAAGTCCCTTTCATTCTCTACCACTGTCAGTGTTGTACCACAGAGTTGATACGTTGCTCTGGGGTTGCTGTTTCCCATGTGTAGTACTTTACATTTGTCAATGTTAAACTTCATTTGCCACCTCTCAGCCCATCTGCTCAACCTTTCCAGATCCTGTTGCAGCAGCATAGTGTCAGTAGTGTCCTTGACAACCCTGCCAACCTTTGTATCGTCTGGAAACTTGGACATTAAGCCCGATATACCATCATCAATATCATTTATAAATACAGAAAACAATAATGGACCCAACACTGAGCCCTGAGGGACTCCACTAATAACATCAGTCCATGATGAGCAGTGTCCATTGATTACCCCTCTCTGTCTTCTCCCCATCAACCACCCCTTTATCCATAGCAGCAATTTGCCTCCAATGTCACACTGCTTCAATTTGTGTAGCAGTCTTCCATGTGCAACAGTATTAAAAAGCCTTTCTAAGATCCAAGTATATAATATCAAAGTTATTCCCTGCATCCAGTTCTTTTGTGACTGCATCATAGTATCCAATCAAGTTGGTCAGGCAAGACTTCCCCTTAACAAAACCATGCTGTGTCTGAGCTATAACTGAAGTCTTGTCTAAATGATCCTGTAGTGCTTCTTTAACCAGTGCCTCCATTAATTTTCCTGGAACAGAAGTTAAGCTCACAGGTCTATAATTACTTGTGTCAGCCTTTGATCCTCCTTTGTGAATTGGGGTCACATTTGCACATTTCCAGTCTATGGGTACCTCCCCTGAGTCCAAAGAAGCTCTCATAATTATGGCTAAGGGTTTGCTTACTTCCTTTGCTGCCTCCTTTAATATAACTGGATAGATCCCATCCACCCCGGGTGCCTTTCTTGTGTTTATCTTCAACAGTTTCTCCTCCACTTTATTCCCAGTTATTTCAAGATTCTGTAGCTTACTGCTAGAGTTGAATACACCTCTGGCATTCCCCTCGCTGAATAACTCCTCATGTGTGAATGTCGATGCAAAATATTCATTTAGTTTGTTAGCTACCTGAGCAGGATCATCAACACTTGACCCATCAATATCAAGTGGACCAATCTGATTCATCCCCTTCCTTCTAGAGTTTACATAAGTAAAGAACTCTTTGCTGTTTTTCTTTGCATCCCTTGCCAAGGATTTCTCGTAATCTGCCTTTGTCTGCCTAACCTCCTTTGTAACTTGGTTGCATATCAACTTGTATCTATCATAGGCTTCTGTGTCATGTGTTAATTTGTATGTATCCCATGCATTTTTCTTCTCTGCCATATGCCTCATTAGTTCATCTGACATCCATTTTGGCCTAAACCTTGAACAATATTTCTTAGTTGGTATGTAAAGCCTAGTAGCTTCCAAGATAAGTTCTTTGAATGCTTCCCATTTTGAATTTGCTGTTGGTAACATCATCAGTTGGTCCCACTGTATAGAATTTAAATACTGTCTCAGTCCATCGTAGTCGCCTTTACGGAAGCAATAACCCTTCCCTTTACCCCTAATGGTAGTTACCTCTTTGAGTAAATCCCACTTCAGCACACTGTGATCACTGCCACCTAGTGGTTCATTTATCTGCAGATTCTTAATGCATGAAGAATCACTGCTGATAATCAAATCTAGAGTATTACTCCCTCTAGTTGCCTCCCGAACATGCTGATGTAGAAAACAATCATCCAATAAATCCACAAAAGCCCTGCTAGTGTGTGAGTAACCAGCCCCCAAAATCCAGTCAATATCTGGGAAATTAAAATCTCCCATTATAAGACACTCTGATTTACTGGCCCACTCTATTTCCCTGTACAGTTCCTTATTATACTCATCAGAGTCATTAGGCCTATAGCACACTCCTACTCTCAATTTTGATCTCCCAATGTTTATGTCACACCAAACTGACTCCACACTGCACTGTCCAGCGATGTCGACTGGCTTCACTTCCTTGGTTTTTATGTGTTTCTTAACTAATAGCATAACACCTCCCCCCTTCCTATCCTGTCTATCCTTTCTGTAGACGTTGTACTCCCCAAATTGCAGTTCCGCATCCCTTATATCTGTGTGACACCACGTCTCTGATATCCCAACAATATCTGCCTTCGATGTTTTGAGCAATACCTCAAATTCATCAAATTTATTTACTAAACTCCTAGCATTGGTGTACACGCAAGTATACCTGCACCTGTTTCTATTCTTAGCTACCCTAACACAACCCATGTGTTTACTTGTACCGCAATGGCTCCCAGCAGTCTCTGAAATACCATGCATCTTGTTTTTCAGGCTTCTGCTCATTCTAATAGAAGCAGTGCAAGAATCTCTTTCACCTCTGCCAGTGGCTACTGTCAATCTATTGGTCTTTGTCTCCCCCCAAGCTAGCAGTTTTCCGACCCACCTAACACTGCCTCGATAGCATCAGCAAATATTCTTGCACCCTTTCTATTTAAGTGTATCCCATCCCTGTAGAAGCAATCTCTCCTGTTAACAAGTACAGTCCAGGCTGAAAAAAATTCTACCCCTTGAGCCTTGCACAATCTTTCCAGGGCCGAATTGATCGACAAGGCTCTCATCATATACTCCCTCCTATCGTGTCTGGGCAGAATTGCAGACACTTTCAAATTCAACCCTAATTCTCGGCTTTTGTTCAACAGTGACCTGTACTTGTTAAGTAATTCTGCCAGTCTCCTACTCTTAATATTATTAGTGCCAACGTGTACAACTATATCACCTTTTGTGCCCTTAAAAGATGATATTCGCTCTACAACGTCATCAACCTTTGCCCCTGGCAGACATACTCTGGTCCTGTTCTACCTATCTTTTTTACAAAGCATGTTCCCCGTTTCCCTGACAATAGAGTCACCAACAACTACTAGTTCCTTCGGGACCAGCGCATTCTGCCATGGGGGTTGTCTCTGTGTCACGCGATGCCCAAGTGCAAGCTCTGGCGTTGAATTGGGCAGCTGAGAGCTTGATGGGCCCCTCAATTTAGTTTCTTTGAGGGCATCCACCCTGTCCTTCAAGCTCTCATATAGGCCCATAAGAACGCCGAGTTGTTGCCTGATATCGATACACTCCTTGCATCGCGCACACACAAAGCACACACATGTCCAACTTGAAGAATGTTTTCATGAAAAAAAATTTCGGAACTCTTTTCCAGTTTCCAGCCTCAGAGTTTAACTGTAAAGAAAAAAATTATATTCAATCTGAAAACACCAGGTGATTTGAAACCAGTTGCATTTTCTGTTTTTCTGGAATTACATTTCCCAGTTTCCGAAAGTTTTTTGAATCTTAAAACCTTAATATTTCTGTTTCTAAATGGGATAATGTGGATGATATGCTATACGTCCACATTATTCTGTTTATTATGTGAGAAAATTTCCTTGATCACATATTCATATTTTCCACTATCCTGGAAAAACTACTGCAATTTTCAGAGGTTTGAAAGTTTTCCTCTAGTATAGAGCTAAGATGAAGCTCTGTGCAAAATTTCATTAAATTTGGTACAGTAGAAGATAAATTAAACTGGAAAAATGGGTAATTGGGCTGTTTGCTTGGGTCTTGCGGAAGCTGCAGATGATGTCACTTCAGTAACACTTTTCACATGATGGTTTTTCATTACAAAATTTTTGGAATAACGCCAGTAAAAACGTTTTTAATGTCAAAAGCATATGTTGCATTGGTCCGTTACTGATGAAAGATACTTCATGCTGAGAAGAGGCTGTTCAAGTGAGGGTAAGCTATATGAAATTAGTGATTTTGTAATTACAAATGGCTGTTTATTAGAAAAACATTTGAGCAAAAATGCAAGTAAGGCTCCTGGATTTGATGGCATATATACTTGGTAATTTTGAGGGAGATGCCAGGGAGTGTATTCAACCATTGAGGTTAATTATGAAGGCATCTTTGGACTCAGGGGAGCATCACTCCATGTTTATGCAATTTATTCCTTCATAAATGGAATAAATCTACATTACTTTGAGAAAATTTCTTGCAACTATGCGATGCAGTAGTGGATCAGTTTCCCAACTTCATCGTAGTACACACTTATGGATCAAATAACTCAGAATTTTTGTTTTTTTTTGCCTGGTGCAGCAAAAGCCTCAGGCTTCCTTGCACCATATGGCTAATAATAATAATGATAATGATGCCCACATTGGAACCACCACAGTTTTTCCAAACATCACAGTCTATGAATTGTCATATGAGATCAGTATATTCTCTACCACACTAATAGCAATTCAGGTTGCATTGAAGTACATTGAGGCCTCTGATATTAAAAACAGTTTAATTTTCTCAGATTCTTTAAGTGCACTTCAAACCCTAAAAAACACCATAAACATCGCCCATCCAGTCGTAAAAGAAATAGTAATCTCTTTACATACTTTATCTGAACTTTACAGAAACATATGTTTCTTTACAGAAACACCTGTGCTGGGTCCTGGGACACATGGCAATTCCAGACAATGAACTAGCTGACAAAATTGGCTAACTTACCACCTGACGACAAGTGGAAGGCCCCACATCAGAACTATAGACCAGTGATCCCAAACTACTGAGATATGCAGACCCCTACATATATATATATATATCTTTTTCTTCCAGTTACAAAGCTCCCTGAGGAGCTGTTGTGGCCACCAACAAATTCCTCCAACTGAATTGATTGTGTGCTATATGAGCAGCATCGCAAAGTGTCATGCCAGAAGTTCACTGATCCATCCTTCCACCTAGTTGCAGGTCTTCCTCTGCACCTGTTCCCCTCGGTCTATTATAAGACCAAAAAACTGTTAAGTTTTTTGGTCTTATAATAGAATAATAGAGCAGATCTACAAAAAACAACTTCAGTTGTTTGGACATGCGAACCGGATGAAACAACACAGGCTGCCTAATGTAGTACTGACAGGAAGAATTGGAGATAAGAGACCACCAGGAAGACCCCAAAGAAGAATGGCTCCAATGCCTAAAGGAAAACACAAGCTTTCAGAGTTATCAACAAATGATGCAAAATTCAAGAGATCGACAACAATGGAGGAAAAGTTCTAAATAGGGACTCAACCCATGCTAAATGGAAGAGTAGAATGATAATGATATATATATATAAAACACCTATTACTTGATATCCCTTCTGAATGTTTCACAGACCCCAGTTTGGGAAATGCTGCTATAGTCCAATAATCCAGGAAAAATGTATGTACCAGTGGCAGTTAACATGGCAAAATCAAATTAACAATAATCTTCAAAGTATCAAACCAAATCTTGAGTGATGGCCTTCAAGCTTCAATTCAGTTCAATTATATGAGGTAATATTAGTTTGTCTGTGAATAGGTCACGCTAATATTACTCATGTTTATCTTTTAAGAGTGGAGATTCCCCATGAGTGTTATACTGTGACACTATGCTTTCATTGAAACTTGTGGAATGCACAAAATTTGCAATAGTATACGCCAGAATCTCTTCACTCCTGCCAAAACAGAAGACCCCCTAGCACTTATTTCACTTTTGGATAACAAAACAAATGTCTCAAAGATTGTTACATTTTACAAAATGATCAATGTCTATCACCTCCTTTAGCTAGTCAAAAACTAATCTTTTGGTACTAATTTTACAATTATCTTGACCTGTAAAGAAATAGAATACATACGAATCATATATAGTATTGGTGTAGTACACCACAGTTTACCCATAAATTTGAACTACTCATTTAGTATAAAGGCATCATTTTAATTATATCTTATATTGTGGGTGCCTTGACAACGAGATAGCTGGTATTGCACTACTTCAAATAAATAATGCTTCTCTAGTAGAGAAGACTACTGTTATTTATTTTCAGTGGATACCACCACCCAGACAATCATTTCAAAGTTTGTCTTCATCATCAGTGAGTGGGCAGGTATCCTGGGAATGCAAAATGCCATCACAGTTGTGAAGTTATTTCGACAATATGAGTGATGCCAAATGGTGTATAAATAATAATGTATTAGAAGACAAAATGCACAAGGCATAATTTCTTATGGGTTTAGGTAATTAACTCTATAATATCGGTGTAGATACACCATAGTTTACACATTAATATGAAATACAATTAAAACAATTCCTTTACACTACTTACGTAGTTCAGATTTATGGATAAACTATGGTGTATATGGTCAATATCAATTATGCACTGTTTTTTAGGTAGTTTTGAAGGTGGTAAATTATAATTTAATCCTTTGGATAAAAGTGATATTGAATTTGCACTTTGTAATGTTCCACAAAAAGATTTATTTATTCAACAAGCTAACCAAGTGGTGAATACCATAAAAGAAATGCGACTTCCTAAATTGAATATACATGACAGTTCAGCTTTACGTGAACTTAGGGGAAATAAAGACATTATTTTACAGAGGGCAGATAAATCAGATACAGTTGTAATACTCGATAAACATGATTATATTAATAAGTTAGATTCAGTTGTTTCAGATACCTCCTCTTATCTTGAAGTAGTTTCTGAATTTTTGTGTTAATCAACATGCGGCCTCAGTTTGTGCTTCTCGTTCAGCAGCAGCATCAGAATTAGCCTTTCATGCCATTAATGAAAAACATACTTTTTTATTTAACGAGGCCAAAATACTTAGTGTCCAATGTAATCATATCAAACTATTAATTGCAAACACTGTCGAAATTAAATTAGTACATGCTTTATAAAAAGGATAATCGGAACAGGACCAGGGTATGTCTGCCAGGGGCAAAGGTTGATGACGTTGTAGAGCGGATATCATCTTTTAAGGGCACAAAAGGTGATATAGTTGAACACATTGGCACTAATGATATTAAGAGTAGGAGACCGGCAGAATTACTTAACAAGTACAGGTCACTGTTGAAAAAAAGCCGTGAATTAGGGTTGAATTTGAAAGCGTCTGCAATTCTGCCCAGACACGATAGGAGGAAGTATATGATGAGTCTTGTTGTTCAATTCGGCCCTAGAAAGATTGTGCAAGGCTCAAGGGGTAGAATTTTTTTCAGCCTGGTCTGTACTTGTTAACAGGAGAGACTGCTTCTACAGGGATGGGATACACTTAAATAGAAAGGGTGCAAGAATATTGGTGGGTCGGAAAACTGGGGGGATACAAGGACTAATAGATTAACAGTAGCCACTGGCAGAGGTGAAAGTGATTCTTGCACAGCTTCTATTGGAATGAGCAGAAGCCTACAAAACAAGATGCAGGATATTTCAGAGACTGCTGGGAGTCATTGCGGTACAAGTAAACACATGGGTTGTGTTAGAGTAGCTAAGAATAGGAACAGGTGCATGTATACTTGCATGTACACCAATGCTAGGAGTTTGGTAAATAAATTTGATGAATTTGAGGTATTGCTCAAAGCATCAAAGGTGGATATTGTTGGGATATCAGAGACGTGGTGTCACACAGATATAAGGAATGCAAAACTGGAATTTGCAGAGTAAAATGTGTACAGAAAGGATAGAGAGGATAGGAAGGGAGGAGGGGTTATGCTATTAGCTAAGAAACACATAAAATCCAAGGAAGTGAAGCCAGTCGACATCGCTGGACAGTGCAGTGTCGAGTCAGTTTGGTGTGACATAAGCATTGGGAGATCAAAATTGAGAGTAGGAGTGTGCTATAGGCCTAATGACTCTGATGAGTATAATAAGAAACTGTACAGGGAAATAGAGTGGGCCAGTAAATCAGAGAGTCTTATAATGGGGGATTTTAATTTCCCAGATATTGACTGGAATTTGTGGGTTGGCCACTCACACATTAGCAAAGCTTTTGTGGATTTACTGGATGATTGTTTTCTACATCAGCATGTTCGGGAGGCAACTAGAGGGAGTAATACTCTTGATTTGATTATCAGTAGTGATTCTTCACGCATTAAGAATCTGCAGATAAAGAAACCACTAGGTGGCAGTGATCACAGTGTGCTGAAGTGGGATTTACACGAAGAGGTAACTACCATCAGGGGTAAAGGGAAGGGTTTTTGTTTTCGTAAAGGCGACAACAATGGTCTGAGACAGTATTTAAATTCTATACAGTGGGACCAACTGATGATGTTACCAACAGCAAATTCAAAATGGGAAGCATTCAAAGAACTTATCTTGGAAGCTACTAGGCTTTACATACCAACTAAGAAATATTGTTCAAGGTTTAGGCCTAAGTGGATGTCAGATGAACTAATGAGACATATGGCAGAGAAGAAAAATGCATGGGATACATATAAATTAATGTGTGACATGGAAGCCTATGATAGATATAAGTTTGCAAGAATTTTTGCAAGAACTTTTGCAAGAATTTTTGCTGATGCTGTCGAGGCAGTGTTAGGTGGGTTGGAAAACTGCTAGTTGGGGGGGATACAAGGACTAATAGATTAACAGTAGCCACTGGCAGAGGTGAAAGTGATTCTTGCACAGCTTCTATTGGAATGAGCAGAAGCCTACAAAACAAGATGCAGGATATTTCAGAGACTGCTGGGAGTCATTGCGGTACAAGTAAACACATGGGTTGTGTTAGGGTAGCTAAGAATAGAAACAGGTGCATGTATACCTGCGTGTACACCAATGCTAGGAGTTTAGTAAATAAATTTGATGAATTTGAGGTATTGCTCAAAACATCAAAGGCAGATATTGTTGGGATATCAGAGACGTGGTGTCACACAGATTTTATGGCCACAGCTGCCAATGCGCCATAAAAAACCAAACCAAACCAAACCAATCACACAGATATAAGTAATGCGTAACTGGAATTTGGAGAATACAATGTGTATAGAAAGGATAGACAGGACAGGAGGGGAGGAGGGGTTATGCTATTAATTAAGAAACACATAAAGTCCAAGGAAGTGAAGCCAGTCGCCATCGATGGACAGGGCAGTGTCGAGTCAGTTTGGTGTGACATAAGCATAGGGAAATCAAAATTGAGAGTAGGAGTGTGCTATAGGCCTAATGACTCTGATGAGTATAATAAGATATTGTACAGGGAAATAGAGTGGGCCAGTAAATCAGAGAGTCTTATAATGGGGGACTTTAATTTCCCAGATATTGACTGGAATTTGTGGGTTGGTCACTCGCACACTAGCAAGGCTTTTGTGGATTTATTGGATGATTGTTTTCTACATCAGCATGTTTGTGAGGCAACAAGAGGGAGCAATACTCTTGATCTGATTATCAGTAGTGATTCTTCATGCATTAAGAACCTGCAGATAAATGAACCACTAGGTGGCAGTGATCACAGTGTGTTGAAGTGGGATTTACTCAAGGAGGTAACTACCATCAGAGGTAAAGGGAAGGGTTTTTGTTTTCGTAAAGGCGACTGTGATGGTCTGAGACAGTATTTAAATTCTATACAGTGGGACCAACTGATGATGTTACCAACAGCAAACTCAAAATGGGAAGCATTCAAGGAACTAATCTTGGAGGCTACCAGGCTTTACATACCAACTAAGAAATATTGTTCAAGGTTTAGGCCTAAATGGTTGTCAGATGAACTAATGAGACATGTGGCAGAGAAGAAAAATGCATGGGATACATACAAATTAATGGGTGACATGGAAGCCTATGATAGATATAAGTTGGTCTGTAACCAAGTCACAAAGGAGATTAGGCAGGCAAAGGCAGACTATGAAAAATCCTTGGCAAAGGATGCAAAGAAAAACAGAAAAGAGTTCTTTACATACTTGAACTCGAAAAGGAAAGGGATGAATCCGATTGGTCCACTGGATATTGATGGTTCAACAGTTGAGGATCCTGCTCAGGTGGCTAACAATCTAAACGAGTATTTTGCATCTACATTCACGCATGAGGAGTTATTCAGGAAGGAGAATGATGCAGGTAAAGTAAACATTGGCAGTGAGCTGGATGATTTTGTAATAACTGAGAGGAAAGTGGAGGAGAGATTGTTGAGGATAAACATAAAAAAGGCACCTGGGGTGGATGGGATCTATCCAGTTATATTAAAGGAGGCAGCAAAGGAAGTATGCAAACCCCTAGCCATAATTATGAGAGCTTCTTTGGACTCAGGGGAGGTACCCATAGACTGGAGATGTGCAAATGTAACCCCAATTCACAAAGGAGGATCAAAGGCTGACACAAGTAATTATAGACCTGTTAGTTTAACTTCTGTTCCAGGTAAATTAACGGAGGCACTGGTTAAAGAAGCACTGCAGGATCATCTAGACAAGAATTCAGTTATAGCTCAGACGCAGCATGGTTTTGTTAAGGGCAGGTCTTGCCTGACCAATTTGATTGGATACTATGATGTAGTCACAAAAGAACTGGATGCAGGGAATAACTTTGATATTATATATTTGGATCTTAGAAAGGCTTTTGATACTGTTGCACATGGAAGACTGCTGCACAAATTGGAGCAGTGTGGCATTGGAGGCAAATTGCTGCTATGGATAAGGGGATGGTTGAGTGGCAGAAGACAGAGAGTGGTAATCAATGGACACTGCTCAACGTGGACTAATGTTATTAGTGGAGTTCCTCAAGGTTCAGTGTTGGGTCCGTTGTTGTTTTCGGTGTTTATGAATGATATTGATGATGGGATATCAAGTTTAATATCCAAGTTTGCAGATGATACAAAGGTTGGCAGGGTCGTTAAGGACAATACTGACGCTATGCTGCTGCAACAGGATCTGGAAAGGTTGAACAGATGGGCTGAGAGGTGGCAAATGAGGTTTAACATCGACAAATGTAAAGTGCTGCATATGGGAAACAGTAACCCCAGAGCAACGTATCAACTCTGCGGTACTACACTGACAGTGGTGGAGAATGAAAAGGACCTGGGGGTAATTGTGCAGGCAGATATGAAGTTCTCTGAGCAGTGCAGACGAGCTGCAAGAGTAGCTCATGGTGTCTTGTCAATGATATACAGGAATTTTTCTAGCAGGGATAAGGAGGTGATTATTCCCTTGTATAAGGCAATGGTAAGGCCACATCTTGAGTACTGTATACAGGTCTGGAGGCCTCATTTCAAGAAGGATGTAGAGCTGCTGGAACGGGTACAGAGAAGGGCAACAAGATTAGTAAATGGAACAAAGGGTTGCTCTTACGAAGAAAGGCTTAAGTTTTGCAAATTACAGAGTTTGGAGACTAGGCACTGGCGAGGTGATCTGATAGAGGTGTATAAGGCTTTGAATGGTTTGAGCATGCTCAATGCCAATGGGATTCTTCATCTTTCTCAGAATAATCACCTCAGAGGGCATAAATTCAAATTGAGGAAGGACGGATGTCGAATAGATGTGCGGAAATTTGCCTTTGGCCAGCGGGTGGTTGGTTGGTGGAACCGACTTCCATCACTTGTTGTTGAAGTTGATAGCCTAAACAAATTTAAAGCTCAACTGGACAGGTATTTCGAACGAACGGAGGGGTGAAATGGGAGTGGGTTTTTTTTTTTTTTTGGCTGATGCTGAATAAGCTTGCTTTCTTGCATCATATGCCTCTGCTAATACTAATACTAATACTAGTTGATCTGTAACCAAGTTACAAAGGAGGTTAGGCAGGTTAACGCAGCTTACGAGAAATCTTTGGCAAAGGATGCAAAGAAAAACAGCAAAGAGTTCTTTACTTATGTAAACTCTAATAATTAAAAGCTTAATATTAATAATTATAAATTTCCCTCCATGTATTTCATGTCCAAATTTCATAAAAATCCTATTGGCTTCAGACTGATTACTTCATGTAAAAACACAGCTATGCACATAAACCAGAAAAGAACCTGGAACAGTTACTCAAGCCTGTAATAAATATCCTACCTGACAGTAGCATTACTAACAATTTACCTGTATTAGATGCTTTATATAAAGGCAATATACAAATATCACACATACAAACTTTTGACTTCCACAACCTTTTCGCCAGTATCAATCACACAAATTTTGAAATCTGTTTTAAACAACCTATACAATAAATATAAACATATAATTAGTTGTAACACAGGATATTGGAATAATTTCATTAAGCAGAATCTGCAGATAATGGAACCACTAAGTGACAGTGATCCCAGTGTGCTGAAGTGGGATTTATTCAAAGAGGTAACTACCATCAGGGGTAATGGGAAGGGTTTTTGCTTTCGTAAAGCTTGCTGTGGTGGTCTGAGACAGTATTTAAATTCTATATGGTGCAACCAACTGATGATATTACCAACAGCAAATTCAAATTGGGAAGCATTCAAAGCATTGGGAGAGTGGGTGTGAGAGTACATGTGAACAGGCGAAGTTTTTACGGCTCCAGCAAATAGAGATGTTTTTGCTTTTTTATTGACTTAAATTGGCATATTAATTTATTTTTTAGAGTTGCTTTATATTCCTATACTTTATATACTTTAGTTTAAATTGAATTTAGATAGAGATCTTGTAGGTTATTACTTAGTATTGGTAAGGGTATCAAATCCACATGTGGACAGGTTTTGTGACTCCCGCGAACGAAAGTTTTTAATTATACTTAGCTGCTTTATTGACTTAATTGTTAGATTAAATTATTTTCTATAAGTAGCTTATAGACCTAGTCAAGTTCCGTGGTTTATTTTGAATTTAGATAGCGCGATTTGGAAATTAAATAATACCTTGTGTCCATAGATTAACCGTTCGTGACTTGCCGCCATTGTTATAAGATACAACATGTGCTAGTGTAAGGTGGTCTGAGACAGTAAGGTTTAAAGAAAACTAGATAGCATAGGTTTAACGAAAAACTAGATAGCAAGTATAGTAGTATCAATTAATCAGTGAAATTTATTAATCTTATTAAATTTCATTGTCAATTGAATTGTACTTTTTTAACTAAATAAATATAGCGACCTAATTATTACAAACGTAACATCATAAATTAATACATATAAGTTGACAGGGTATAAGAAAGTCATATAACGTTATCGGAGATAATATTTGATACCGAAATACATATACATAGTGTTATAACTGTATTAGGATATAGGTTTAGGGTTATATTTTGTATTCAAGACATCAAAGGCAGATATTGTTGGGATATCAGAGACATGGTGTCACACAGACATAAGCAGTGCAGAACTGGAATTTGGGGAGTACAATGTGTACAGAAAGGATAGACAGGATAGGAAGGGAGGAGGGGTTATGCTATTGGTTAAGAAACACAAAATCTAAGGAAGTGCATCCAATTGACGTTGGTGAACAATGCAATGTTGAGTCTGTTTGGTGTGACATAAGCACTGGGATAGGAAAAATGAGAGTAGGTGTGTGTTATAGGCCTAATGAATCTGATGAGTATGGGTTGGTCACTCACACACTAGCAAGGCTTTTGTGGATTTATGGATGATTGTTTTCTACAGGTATGTTTGGGGAACAACTAGAGGGAGTAATACTCTTGATCTGATTATCAATAGTGATTCTTCATACATCAAGAATCTGCAGATAAAGGAACCAGTAGGTGGCAGTGATCACAGTGTGCTGAAGTGGGATTTACTCAAAGTGGTAATTACCATCAAGGGTAAAGGGAAGGGTTTTTGCTTTCGTAAAGGTGACTACGGTGGTCTGAGACAGTATTTAAATTCTATATGGTGGAACCAGCTGATGACATTACCAACAGCAAATTCAAAATGGGAAGCATTAAAAGAATAATCTTGGAAGCTATTAGGCTTTTCATACCAACAAAGAAATATTGTTCAAGATTTAGGCCTAAATGGATGTCAGATGAACTAATCTGGGATACATATAAATTAATATATATAAAATGCATGGGATACATATAAATTAACATGTGACACAGAAGCCTATGATAGATATAAGCTGGTCTGTAACCAAGCTACAAAGGAGGTTAGGCAGGCGAAGGCAGATTACGGGAAATATTTAGCAAAGGATGCAAAGAAAAACAGCAAAGAGTTCTTTACTTATGTAAACTCTAGAAGGAAGGGGATGAATCATATTGGTCCACTTGATATCGATGGTTTAACTGTTGATGATCCTGCTCAGGTAGCTGACAAACTGAATTAGCATTTTGCATCTACATTCACACATGAGGAGATATTCAGGGAGGGGAATGCCTTTAATATAACTGGATAGATGGAATCTATCTAGTTTATTATTTTCTTTTCTATCCTAGGACGTCCTACTTCGTGTATTTAATTCTGATTTCTGAGGGCCACCTCCGTAGCCAGGTGGGCAGGAGCAGCAGTGAGTAGCACACGCTTCTTGATTAGACCGGGGTTCGAGCCCGTGACTACCAAATACGGAGGATGTGGAAAGGTCTGGGAATGACCACCGCATATCTTCGGAGCAATATGGCCTTAGTTGCTAATGCTCCTAAAAACCAAATAAACAAACAAACAACAACTGATTTCTGAACACATTTTCGTAATTTACTGTCTCTGAATTTTGACACAAGGGGTCATTACAGTTAGTATAAATAGACAGTTACTATAAATAGAAGCTGCATAAATATAAATATTTATGCAGCTTCAGAAACCCTTTGAATTCCCTTCTCTTCCGGCCTGATAGTTTCTTCTGCCTGCATACCACCTCGGATTCAGTAACTTTTACTTTATTTCAATTTTTCCTTTTGATTTTAATTTTACTTTTTGCTTTCCACCTCTGTCGGGTCAG
This sequence comes from Mastigoproctus giganteus, assembly GCF_048544385.1. Taxonomy (NCBI): domain Eukaryota; kingdom Metazoa; phylum Arthropoda; class Arachnida; order Uropygi; family Thelyphonidae; genus Mastigoproctus; species Mastigoproctus giganteus. The sequence goes on along the minus strand of NC_143588.1, from coordinate 20,526,606 downwards.
CCATGAAATATATGTATGCTATTCCTGTGCCTGTCTCTACTTTCAGGCCTAACTTCCATTACCACTAAATTCAAAAATTGCATTGCCATTACTACCATGTGGTAATATATATTTCATGTCAGAAACAGAGTCCCAACTTCTTGTTCTCATTCCTGTGATTTATATGGTTGACCCTTGAAGAAGACTTTGAAACCATGAGTTTGTCAGCAATAAGTACTTCTTTTTATTTTTTTATCTTTTTAGTAAATCTATCAAGAAAAGGAAAGTGACCGAGTTGGATCAGAAAATTAAAAAAAAATTAGGGTGTATTAAAATGGCCAAACATCAAGTATCATGTGGAATTCAGATATGTCAGTGGCAACACTGAGGACAATAAAGGAGAACGATAGAATATGGTGAAGCTATCAGCACCAATGAAGTCAACTATAATAACTAATGCTACGAAATATGTATCAGTTTTTACAGTACAATAACATGTGTTTTTTTCTTCCTTTTATGTTTTCTTTTCTTATTATTTATTATTATTATTACAGTAAAATCTCGTTAATACCAATTCGGTTTTTACAAAGTACTCGTTTATATGAAGCATATACCATTCCCCTGCGAAAGGATAGGCTTTTCTATGTAAATATATTCGTTTATTACAAAATTGGGTTATTATGTATTACAAAGTTCTTTTTCACCCCATGAGAAATAAATATTGTCATTTTGTAGAGTGATCCAATTATTGCCCCCAGCCACCTGGCTCCCTACTTCCCGAAGGATGGCACTGCCTTGTTAGAAAAATTGTGTAAACAAAAGCAGTTTATGGTAGCTACAACATCAAGTGCACTCTGAAAAACATCTTTCTGAAGGATGAGTTGTTAAATTAACAAAAGAATAAAAGATTTTCTAAATTGTTTACATGCACTTCCTCTTAAACCATGGGAATGAAAAGGACCTGGTGGTAATTGTGCAGGCAGATATGAAGTTTTCTGAGCAGTGCAGGCAGTCTGCAAGAATAGCTCATTTTGTCTTGTCAATGATATATAGGAATAGTTCTAGCAGCGATATGGAGTTGATTATCCCCTTGTATAAGGCAATGGTCAGGCCACACCTTCATTACTGTATACAGGTCTGGAGGCCTCATTTTAAGAAGAATGTAGAGCTGTTGGAACGAGTACAGAGAAGGGCAACAAGATTAGTGAATGGAACAAAGGGTTGCTCTTATGAAGAAAGGCTTAAGTTTTGCAAATTACAGTGTCTGGAGACTAGGCACCTGCGAGGTGATATGATTGAGGTGTATAAAGCCTTGAATGGTTTGAGCATGCTGAATGTTGATGGGATTCTTCCTCTTGCTCAGAATAATCGCCTGCGAGGGGGTAAATTCAAATTGAGGAAAGACTGTTGTAGGATAGATGTATGGAAGTTTGCCTTTAGCCAGCGGGTGTTTGATTGCTGGAAAAAACTTCCATCTGTTGTTGTAGTTGATAGCTTAAATAGATTTATGGCAGAACGTGACAAAGATTTGGAGCGAGTGGATGGGTGAAATAAGGGTTTTTTTTTTTTTGTTTGTTTTTTTTGTCAGATACTACATAAGCTTGCTTTCATGAATCATGCGTCTATGCTAATGGTAATTAATCTTTAAAGCTCCTAGACTTTTCATACCAACTAAGAAATATTGTTCAAGATTTAGGCCTAAATGGATGTCAGATGAACTAATTAGACATGTGGCAGAGAAGAAAAATGCATGGGATATATATAAATTAACAGGTGACATAGATATAAGCTGGTCTGTAACCAAGTCACAAAGGAGGTTAGGCAGGCAAAGGCAGATTGCTGCACAAATTGGAGCAGTGTGGCATCAGAGGCAAATTGCTGCTATGGATGCACAAAATAGTTTTGATATCACATATTTGGTTTTCAGGAATGCTTTTGAGACTGTTGCACATGGAAGAGTGCTGTACAAATTTGAGTGCTATGGCATTAAGGGCAGGTTGCTGCAATGGATAAAGGGATGGTTGAATGGCAGATGGCAGTGTGGTAATCAGTGGACACTGCTCTTTGTGGTCTAATGTTATTAGTGGAGTTTCCCAGGGTTCAGTGTTGGGTCCATTATTGTTTTCTGTATTTATTAAGGATATTGATGATGGTATATCAGGCTTAATGTCTAAATTTGCAGACAATACAAAGGTCATATACAGTGTATAGCATGTGCCTTTACTAATGCTAAGGCTAACCTTTGTATATCCAACAACTTAATTTTTGATTTTAATAGTGTCTGCCAACAAACCATTGGAACTCCTATTTACAGTCCTGCTAGTTGTGTCATTGCGAACCTCTACCTATACTGGTCAGAAACTTCATTACCACCAGAACTTTGTGTTTTGAGATATATAGATGATTTTTTTGTAGGCAATTGCTCCAAGATTTTGCACATATTTTGCATTAGCATTAGTTGAGGCATACGGTGCAAGATGCAAGCTTATGCAGCATCAGCCAAAAAAAAAAACCCCTCCCATTCACTACAAATGCCTGTCTAGCTCAGATTAAAATTTATTTAAGCTATCAATTTCCACAAAGAGATGGAAGTCTGTTCCAGCAATAAACTACCTCCTGGCTAAAAATAAATTTCCGCATATGTATTCTACAACCGTCTTTCTTCAATTTCAATCTATGCCCCCTCAGGTTCGTAATTTGAGCAAGAGGAAGAATACTCTTGAACTCACCCTAGAAAAAACCTCCAGAACTCACGCTAGAAAAAAACTAACAGCGATAATAATACTGCTAATTACTTAGATTTGGATATTGATATTAAGAAGTTACAAACAACCATCTGTATATACAATAAAAATGATGCTTGCAACTTTAATGCAGTTAATTTCACTCACTGGCATTCTAACATTTCTAAAAGGGTACATTCTAATATCATCCTGTCATAAAGCCTCAGCATAGTCACTATATGCAATAGCCACAATTTGATAATTGATAATATCAGAAATCTCTACTATAAGCTACTAGAAACCAGTTTCCATCCACTTATCTTTATTACCATTTCAATAAAGCACTCCTTATCATCAAGCATAAGAAACTAATTAACCACTCAGTTGATATCCATAATATAATTACGAGCTGATATTTTACTGAAAACAGGCTTATACATGATGTATATAATACTCCCAGCCTCTCTGGTGTCTTAGTCTAGAAAACTTGTACCCACTGATTGGCTGTCAAGGGGTATAGGCTTTATATAATTTTATTTTAATTTAGTCTTTTTTATATTTAAACCTGTTTACTACATAACTGACTTAAACCATTGAAACGCACTTCCAGAACTATTATATTCAGGGGTGGGCAGAGGGGGCATATGCTTCTCCTTAACCGAAGCATTGAAATTAAAGAAAATGAATGCAGGAGGTCCTAAAAAAACCCCTCAAAAGTCTAGTCACCATCCCCCCCACCTCACGATGATACCTGGATACACCACTGTCAGGGTCTTAGCTATAGGAATGAGTATTGCAACCTCGGACTGCCCAGGCCTGCCTCTTTCCTTCCTACATAGCATTCTTTTTACTTTCCTACTCTCTATATTTTTATTTCTTGTGAGCCATTATTTTACCAAATGAAATACCGAGATGCTATTTTTCTGCTGTAACATACTTTTCTCGCCTACACAGTTTAGCGACTAGTTACTGCTACTTTGTAAGTTTATTATTTTCTTTTCTATCCTAGGACGTCCTACTTTGTGTATTTAATTCTGATTTCTGAGGGCCACCTCTGTAGCCAGGTGGGCAGGAGCAGCAGTGCGTAGCACACGCTTCTTGATTAGACCGGGGTTCGAGCCCATGACTACCAAATACGGAGGATGCGGAAAGGTCAGGGAATGACCACCGCATATCCTCGGAGCAATATGGCCTTAGTTGCTAATGCTCCTAAAAACCAAATAAACAAACAAACAACAACTGATTTCTGAACACATTTTCGTAATTTACTTTTTTTTTTTTTGATTTGGTAGTTATTGGCGCATCGGCTTCTGTGGCCATATTGCACCTCCCAAGGTTTTTGCAGTACTTTGATCCAAGCCCGAGGCGGGAATCGAACCCGCGACCTTTGGGTTGCCGGGCAGGTACTTTACCCACTCGGCTAGCCCGGTCGGCTCGTAATTTACTGTCTCTGAATTTTGACACAAGGGGTCATTACAGTTAGTATAAATAGACAGTTACTATAAATAGAAGCTGCATAAATATAAATATTTATGCAGCTTCAGAAACCCTTTGAATTCCCTCCTCTTCCGGCCTGATAGTTTCTTCTGCCTGCATACCACCTCGGATTCAGTAACTTTTACTTTATTTCAATTTTTCCTTTTGATTTTAATTTTCCTTTTTGCTTTCTACCTCTGTCGGGTCAGCCATGAAATATATGTATGCTATTCCTGTTCCTGTCTCTACTTTCAGGCCTAACTTCCATTACCACTAAATTCAAAAATTGCATTGCCATTACTACCATGTGGTAATATATATTTCATGTCAGAAACAGAGTCCCAACTTCTTGTTCTCTTTCCTGTGATTTATATGGTTGACCCTTGAAGAAGACTTTGAAACCATAAGTTTGTCAGCAATAAGTACTTCTTTTTATTTTTTTATCTTTTTAGTAAATCTATCAAGAAAAGGAAAGCGACCGAGTTGGATCAGAAAATTAAAAAAAAATAAGGGTGTATGAAAATGGCCAAACATCAAGTATCATGTGGAATTCAGATTTGTCAGTGGCAACACTGAAGACAATAAAGGAGAACGATAGAATATGGGAAGTGGTGAAGCTATCAGCACCAATGAAGTCAACTATAATAACTAATGCTACGAAATATGTATCAGTTTTTACAGCACAATAACATGCGTTTTTTTCTTCCTTTTATGTTTTCTTTTCTTATTATTTATTATTATTATTACAGTAAAATCTCGTTAATACCAATTCGGTTTTTACAAAGTACTCGTTTATATGAAGCATATACCATTCCCCTGCGAAAGGATAGGCTTTTCTATGTAAATATATTCGTTTATTACAAAATTGGGTTATTATGTATTACAAAGTTCTTTTTCTCCCCATGAGAAATAAATATTGTCATTTTGTAGAGCGATCCGATTATTGCCCCCAGCTACCTGGCTCCCTACTTCCCGAAGGATGGCACTGACTTGTTAGAAAAATTGTGTAAACAAAAGCAGTTTATGGTAGCTACAACATCAAGTGCACTCTGAAAAACATCTTTCTGAAGGATGAGTTGTTAAATTAACAAAAGAATAAAAGATTTTCTAAATTGTTTACATGCACTTCCTCGTAAACCACGGGAATAAGGTCAGTTGCAATTGTTACCCCAGTTCAAAGAGTCTTTTGCTATCGTATATAGCAACCTATTTTTTGTGCCATTTTATCTGAGCTGACATCTTTTTTTGGAACTTATGTCTTAAAATTAATTTAAAATTTGTTTATATTAAATCTTATCTAGCAGTGTTATGGTGACAAAACGTAGATGGACAGAATTAAACTAAAAATTATACAAGAGGCCGATAGGATGAAAAGAAGCAAAACGGGCATTGCAAAGGAATACAACATCCCTTTACCTACTTTATCTACAATACTGAAAAACTGAAAAAGACTAGAAGAAGTGCACGACACTGGAACAGTGATGAAAAACAGGAAACAAATTCGTGGTGCAAAACACGAGGAGCTTGAAACAAAACTTTTCAAGTGGAACCAACAAATGCGTGCATCTCATTTGCCAATATCAGGTCCGATTTTGCAAGAAAGGCAAATTATCTAGTTCAGCAACATGGGATTAATGACTTCAAATGCAGCAGTGGCTGGCTCCAAAGATTTAAAAACAGGAATAACTTAGTTTCGTGAAATGTTTGCGGTGAGTCTGGATTAGTCGACAAAGAAAAGGCTACAGACTGGTTGTGTTCTGTATGGTCCAGCCTTGAAAAATATGAGGCAAAGGATATTTTTAATCTCGACGAGACAGGTTTAATTTATAATTTGCTGCCAAACAAAACATTTGCTGTTCAAGGAGAGTCATGGTGGAAAATTAAGTAAACAAAGACTCACTGTTCTGTTATGATGCAATTCAAATGGCAGTACAAAACTACGCCCACTTGTGATTGGTAAGTTTTCCAAGCCAAGATGTTTTAAAGCAGTTAACCAACTTCCCTGTGATTATGTGGCCAATAGAAATGCTTGGCTTACGGTCAAAATTTTTCAGTCTTGGTTATCAAAATTGGACAGAAAAAAGGAACATTTTGATGATTCTAGACCATTGTACAGCACATTCTGCTGAGACACTTTAAGTTGACAAATTTACGGCTGTTGTTTTTACCCCCCAATACCACCAGTTTAATGCAACCACTGGATCAAGTCATTATTTATAACCTGAAGAGAGCATAAAGAGCACGCCTGATAAGGTACTTGATCCGCAACATAGGAGGAGGAACAGTTTGGCTGCAAATTGGAATGTCTTGGATGCTATCCGTAATCTTGTTATTGCTTGGGAAAGTATTACATCAAGTGTTATAATCAACTGCTTCAGAAAGAGTGGCTTTGGAGAGAACATCATTGAAAAACATGGTCCAGTAGACAAATGTGATAGAAACAGTTAGGAATGGAGGAATTTGAAGGAGCATATGAGATTTGTTGGCAAATTTGAAGAGTTTGTGAAGGTGGATGATGAAGTTGCTACCACTGCAACGCCAATACCAGAAGAGCTGCTAGGTACCAAAAAAAACGATGCTGTTTTTGTTATCAACGACAGCAAAAGTGAAGACACACGCACACTGCCATCTAAAAAAAGATGCCAAAAATGCATTGAGCATAATAGAGAATGTCTTGGCCTGAAGTAACATTGATAAAGAAACAACTATTGCATTTGATAACGTCTGCTATAGTTAAAAATGCATAAAGGACAAAAACTGTGCAAACAAATTGGATTCTTTCTTTAAATTAGATTAATTTATTAAAAAGTTAATGGTTTGTATGTCTCCTTTTATAATTATTGTAATTATTTTTACTGTGATCCTAAAATATTGTATGTATCAAAATGTATGCTGTACAATATTTTCATTTCTGTTAATATTGCTTTTCTCTTAGTTTATCATACAAATAAAATAAAATCTTTAAAAAATATGTTATTCCTATTACTGTATTGTTAGACAAGGTTTTTGTTTTTATTTTAATTTATTAATTTATTTTTGATATTATTATTATTTATTGCTATTCTTAGATATACATTATGAACAAAAAAAAATAATAATAAATAACAGTAAAATTGACACTTCATAATTTTTCCTTCCTTTTTTCATTTTCAGTTTTTTTCCATTCCCATTATTTAATATTTTATATATATATATATATATATAATATTAAGGGTAATATAAAGAACCATTAGAATAAGCAAATCAATCCAATAATAATACCATCAGGGATCTAAGAAAACGCAAAAAAAAAAAAAAAAATTATTATCGCTTTTTACCGACAATCTAGATGACTTCAACTGGGGCCAACCACCCAGAATGAAGGCAAAAAACGACAAGAGGTTCTCTGTTTCTGTGATGATCAATATATGCTAAGTAATTTAAATCTAAACCAAATATAAAACAGTATAGGCCGAATGTAAATCGAAAGATGATAATAAAAGTTAAGAAAATTTAGAAATATTAGAATCAAAGGTAAGAAATATAAGTAAAATATAAAAGTAAGCATATATTAATCATCGTTGACCCGACAGAGAACGTAATTTAATGATTCAAATAAGATTAAATATATAATACATACTACATATTGACCGTATCTAGGACATAATGTAATAGTCGTCAAAATAATATGTGGTGCCCCCTATGTGATGGATACGGTAAAAATAAATAATTAAATTAACGCATAGAGAAACATGCAGATAGTAAGAAGAAAAACTAAAGGAGTAGGAATAATAGAACCTGAACTCCACAAAGGCGAAAAATAGTAGTATAGATAAGAAATAGTTTCTCCTACGTCCTTGGATTGCCCTAATAATTTCGGAGAAATAAAAATAAAGAGTGTAGGACAGTTTAAAGACATTACAAGATATAAGTTGTGGCTCGGGTATGCCCGGGATCGCAAACCCGTTCCTATAGTAGGACCCTGAGCTGAATTTGCATGTTATCTCAGCGTGAACATAAGTAAATTTAAATGAATTTAACTATATATTAACTATATATTTAAAAAAAAAAAAAAAAAAAAAAAATGATACACTCTAATTTGCAAGCCGGTGGGTACAAGTTTTCTACGCCGTAAGACACCAAGAATGCAAAGTCTATCCTATTTACATATATACATGGCACTAAATATAACGATTATATTGAAAATTATATTAAAACAATAGGTTCAGAAAACAAATTTTTGAAATTAATTATGTTTACCGCTTTCCTGAAATGATATTTCAGGTAAGCGATAGGGAAATTATTATTGATCAACCTGCCGTACAATGCTGTTAAGCCCGCTGAACAATTTTTATTACTATTGCAAATATGAGCAATCCTTAGACATTGTAAGGATTGTGTCTAAGGATTGCTCAATGTCTAAGGATTGCTCATATTTGCAATAGTAATAAAAATTGTTCAGCGGGCTTAACAGCATTGTACGGCAGGTTGATCAATAATAATTTCCCTATCGCTTACCTGAAATATCATTTCAGGAAAGCGGTAAACATAATTAATTTCAAAAATTTGTTTTCTGAACCTATTGTTTTAATATAATTTTCAATATAATCGTTATATTTAGTGCCATGTATATATGTAAATAGGATAGACTTTGCATTCTTGGTGTCTTACGGCGTAGAAAACTTGTACCCACCGGCTTGCAAATTAGAGTGTATCATTTTTTTTTTTTTTTTTTTTTTAAATATATAGTTAATATATAGTTAAATTCATTTAAATTTACTTATGTTCACGCTGAGATAACATGCAAATTCAGCTCAGGGTCCTACTATAGGAACGGGTTTGCGATCCCGGGCATACCCGAGCCACAACTTATATCTTGTAATGTCTTTAAACTGTCCTACACTCTTTATTTTTATTTCTCCGAAATTATTAGGGCAATCCAAGGACGTAGGAGAAACTATTTCTTATCTATACTACTATTTTTCGCCTTTGTGGAGTTCAGGTTCTATTATTCCTACTCCTTTAGTTTTTCTTCTTACTATCTGCATGTTTCTCTATGCGTTAATTTAATTATTTATTTTTACCGTATCCATCACATAGGGGGCACCACATATTATTTTGACGACTATTACATTATGTCCTAGATACGGTCAATATGTAGTATGTATTATATATTTAATCTTATTTGAATCATTAAATTACGTTCTCTGTCGTGTCAACGATGATTAATATATGCTTACTTTTATATTTTACTTATATTTCTTACCTTTGATTCTAATATTTCTAAATTTTCTTAACTTTTATTATCATCTTTCGATTTACATTCGGCCTATACTGTTTTATATTTGGTTTAGATTTAAATTACTTAGCATATATTGATCATCACAGAAACAGAGAACCTCTTGTCGTTTTTTGCCTTCATTCTGGGTGGTTGGCCCCAGTTGAAGTCATCTAGATTGTCGATAAAAAGCGATAATAATTTTTTTTTTTTTTTTTTTTTTTTTTGCATTTTCTTAGATCCCTGATGGTATTATTATTGGATTGATTTGCTTATTCTAATGGTTCTTTATATTACCCTTAATATTATAGACATTATGGGTGTATTGCATGATTGCTTGCAACTGCATTGACTCATAAATATTATTTACATATTAGTTACAGTTATTGTCGTTTTAACTTTCTTTCTTTACCTTTTTATCAATAATTATAAATATATATATATATATTTTTTTTTTATGTAAACCCCAAACACAAGAGGTATTATAACCTATAGTACTTAGTGTCATGCTTGGGTTGGAGGTTAAGAAGACGAAAGAAGATAGTTGTTCACATTGGACTTCAACTTCTGTATAATGTAATTTTCAGGAAATACATATGAAGGAAGGTTGTTCCAGAAAACGGCAGTTAAATGAATACACAAGGAAGATGAAAAGTTGGTTCTGTGAGTTCGAAGTTGGACAGTAAATGGATGTTGGCTGGTGACTGCATGCGTTCGAATTGTTTTGAAAGGGAGAGCGGGAATTATAGAAGCCAATTCAGAAGAACAGTGTCCATGGATATATCTGTAGAAGAGGCATGCAACAGAAACAGTACGTCTCTGAGACAGCGAGTGGAGAGACTCTGTTAGAGATGAATCATTAATTAACCTAACTGCGCTCTTCTGAATGGAATCAAGAAGCCTGAGAGAGGTTTTGGGGGCACCACCCCAGATGTGGGAACATTATTCCATGGTAGGGCGGATTTGCGATTTATACAGAGTGAGCAGCTATTTGGAAGAAAAGTAACGCCGAGAGCGAAAGAGAAAACCATGTTTTTTTAGATGCAGATGAAGCAATATTTGTAATCTTGTGCCAAGAGTGATTAGAAGTCAGGTAATCCCCAAAAGAGATATATCATTTTGCCTAGAAATCGGAGTGTCACCAAAGATAAGCATAGGAGCAGAAGAATCCTTTTTGCGAGATAGAAGACATGACTGAGTTTTAGAAGGACTGAAATCACTAAGTTGTCTTTGCCCCACTGGAGAATTACCTGGAGATCGGCATTAAGGAATTGTTAGCAGATTTTTGAGAAGGTGAAGCTGACTGAGCAGGGCAAGGTTTCTCAAAATGAAAAGTGGAATGCAATGTGCTATTGTCGGCAAAACTATGGATAGGATTTCCAGTCAATGGAAGAAGGTCATTAATATACAAGAGAAAAAGAGTGTGGGAAAGAACTGAACCTTGGGGAACACCGGCATTAGTGGAGAAGTTAGAAGACAGAGAAACCATCTACCCTCACCCTCAGTGAGCGATCAGAGAGAAAACTGGATAACCAATTACAAAAAACAGTTGGGAAACGATAAGATGGAAGCTTGTTTAGAAGACCTTTATGCCAAACACAATCGAAAGCCATTGAGATGTCTAGAGCAACTGCTTGTGTTTCACCGAACTTTTCCATTGAATTAGTGCATAAATAAGCCAGTATATCACAGTGGATCGACACTGATGGAATCCATAGTGGCACTCGTTGATCACACGGAAGGTTTCTAGGTTGTTTAACAGTTGGCGGTTAATTGATTTCTCCATTACTTTAGAAAGAGTAGAAGTAATTGCAATGGGACGATAATTGGATGGGAGGGATTTGTCACCCTTTTTAGGAACTAGCTGGATATGAACAAATTTCCAAGCAGAAGGAAAAACACCTTTGGAATAAGAAAGTGAAAAAAGGCGGCAAAGAACAGGAGTAAATTCAAGAGCTCTGGTTTTGAGAACAAGTGGAGAAATACCATTGGGACCCGGAGCTTTCTTACCATCAAGATTCATCAAAATCCTTCTGACATCCTTTTGACGGAAGGCCACTGGAGGCATTTAATGGAGCGTGTTGGGAGGTTTTTTCCAAGATCATTAATACATGAGTTGGAAGAAAAATGGGATGCTAGCAAGTCAGCTTTTATCCTTGGCTGAAGTGACAACAGAACCATCTGGTGTGGACAGAGGTGGGAGCAGAGATGGGCCAAACTTGTGACAAATAGCTTTGGCAAGAGACCAGAATGCTTGCCTACCATTAGGGCAAAAAGCAAGTTTTCTACTCTTAGCTTGTTCAAAATCTCGTTTGGACTGATTAATAACTGCTTTACAATTGATGCAAACTTTGGTGTAGGCCAAAAATGAAACTGAAGAATTAGAAACAAGCCGATTACAATATGCAGCGTTCTTCTCTTGAAGTGCCTTAACACATTTATTGGAAAACCAAGGTTTAGATAAAGGACGAGATTTTAAAGTGGAGTGTGGGATAAAGGATTCCATTCCTGCAAGAATAATTTCACTGACACGATCTGAGCAAATGTTGACATCAGAAGTTTTGAAACAGTAATCTGACCAAGGAAAAGAAGAAAAGAAAGCTCATCCCATTTTGCATTCTTGTAATGCCAAACAATACGAGGTTGGGAATAACCATGAGATAAAGGCTCCATTGGAGAAGAGACAATCACCAAGTTGTGATCTGAGGTGCCTAAAGGACCTTTCACTTCGACCGTGTACTTAGAAGGGTTGTTTGTGCGAAAAAGATCAAGCATGTTGGCTTTTTGGTTAGGATTATCCGGTATTCTTGTAGGTAAATGAACAATCTGCGCAAAGTCTTTAGTGATTGCAAAAGCCTCAGCATCTCAACCAGCTGGGTAGATGTGACTAGAACACAGAAGCCAGCTGGAGTTGTCAACATTAAAATCACCAAGAAACATTATCTCACTGTTAGAAAAGTTGGACTTGAAAAAGTCAACTTGCAAAGAGAGGAAGTTGAAGGCTCCAAGTGATTAGTGGAGTTGGGAAAACGGTAGAGACAACAGATGAATTTGACACAATGAGGTAGAGAGATTTTAAGCCAGAGAAGATCCAAAAGAGGAGATTCCAAATTAATGTGTTTCTGACAGGGAATATCGGAATGGACATATGCACAAGTACCACCTTTGAAGCAAAAGGAATCATACTGCGAATAATTTGGGGAAAAAATGAGATGAGCAGTAGTTGAATCAACCGATAACTGAGATTCTGTTAGAAAAAGTACATGGGGTTTGGCAGACTGCAAATGGAAATGGACATCGTTCAGATTAGAATTGAGACCAGGTATATTTGTGAAATGGATCAGGAAGTGTTTGGGAGGCTTAGATCTTTTTGCAGATAAGCTTACTCTATTAGTTTGACAATTCATGGTGTATTCAATAGTAAGGAAAGTGGGTGGGACATGCTGTGTGAAGTAATGAAATTTTTGTATATGGCGTACACATGGTAAGAATATACCGAGATCCTTGATATAATGTGGCCTCGACAATGCCCCCGAATACACACTGCTTGGACTACCTCCAGTCACTATTTGGCAGAGTAGTGGTAGTAAGATTATACACTAGCTGATTCAGAAGCCTCCTAGAGAGTTACCAATAGGTTTGGTCTGGTGTACTGATTAACGGCTGGCCTGCGAACACCATTTTAGCGTTGTTCCCTTGAAATTTAAGGTAAATTGGACCTCGCCACGATGTTCATCATAACCTCAAAAGTCATCAATTATATTGCATGATGAAAGAGATGGGGAAGGGTTGATCGAAACTTAGCTCTGGAGACTAAACATGGGTTCCACCACTTCAAGCCTCCTATAAGCAAAGTGGTGGTATTGCACCAGTTGATGAGAGTCATGTATCATCTAGTGTCTGTATGTATGTTTACACACTATGTGATAGATGACATGTACACACACACACACACTAGGTGATAGATGACACTTGTCTTTATTTATATTTGTTTTTTTTTTTTTTTTTTTAGGAGCATTAGCAACTAAGGCCATAATGCTTCGGGGATATGCGGAGGTCATTCCCTGACTTTTCTGCATCCTTCGTATTAGCATTAGCATTAGCATTAGTAGAGGCATTTGATGCAAGAAAGCAAGCTTATGCAGCATCAGCCAAAAAAAAAAAAAAAAAAACCCACTTCCACTTCACCCCTCTGTTCGTTCAAAATACCTGTCCAGCTGAGCCTTAAACTTATTTAGGCTATCAACCTCCACTACAAGGGATGGAAGTCTGTTCCACCAACCAACTACCCGCTGGCTAAAGGCAAATTTCCGCCCGTCTATCCTCTATCTGTCTTTCCTCAATTTGAATTTATGCCCTCTCAGGTGATTATTCTGAGCTAGAGGAAGAATCCCATCAGCATTGAGCATGCTCAAACCATTCAAGGCTTTATACACCTCTATCAGATCACCTCGCTGGTGCCTAGTCTCCAGACACTGTAATTTGCAAAACTTAAGCCTTTCTTCGTAAGAGCACCCCTTTGTTCCATTCACTAATCTTGTTGCCCTTCTCTGTACTCGTTCCAGCAGCTCTACATCCTTCTTGAAATGAGGCCTCCAGACCTGTATACAGTACTCTAGGTGTGGCCTGACCATTGCCTTATACAAGGGAATAATCACCTCCTTATCCCTGCTGGAAAAATTCCTGTATATCATTGACAATACTCCATGAGCTACTCTTGCAGCCCATCTGCACTGCTCAGAGAACTTCATATCTGCCTGCACAACCACCCCCAAGTCCCTTTCATTCTCTACCACTGTCAGTGTAGTACCACAGAATTGATACGTTGCTCTGGGGTTGCTGTTTCCCATGTGTAGTACTTTACATTTGTCAATGTTAAACTTCATTTGCCACCTCTCAGCCCATCTGCTCAACCTTTCCAGATCCTGTTGCAGCAGCATAGTGTCAGTAGTGTCCTTGACAACCCTGCCAACCTTTGTATCGTCTGCAAACTTGGACATTAAGCTTGATATACCATCATCAATATCATTTATAAATACAGAAAACAATAATGGACCCAACACTGAGCCCTGAGGGACTCCACTAATAACATTAGTCCACGATGAGCAGTGTCCATTGATTACCACTCTCTGTCTTCTCCCCTTCAACCACCCCTTTATCCATAGCAGCAATTTGTGTCCGATGTCACACTGCTCCAATTTGTGTAGCAGTCTTCCATGTGCAACAGTATCAGAAGCCTTTCTAAGATCCAAGTATATAATATCAAAGCTATTCCTTGCATCCAGTTCTTTTGTGACTGCATCATAGTATCCAATCAGATTGGTCAGGCAAGACTTCCCCTTAACAAAACCATGCTGCGTCCGAACTATAACTGAAGTCTTGTCTAAATGATCCTGCAGTGCTTCTTTAACCAGTGCCTCCATTAATTTTCCTGGAACAGAAGTTAAGCTCACAGGTCTATAATTACTTGAGTCAGCCTTTGATCCTCCTTTGTGAATTGGGGTCACATTTGCACATTTCCAGTCTATGGGTACCTCCCCTGAGTCCAAGGAAGCTCTCATAATTATGGCTAAGTATTTGGTGGTCACGGGCTCGAACCTCGGTCTAATCAAGAAGCGTGCGCTATGCACTGCTGCTTCTGCCCACCTGGGTATGGAGGTGCCTTTTATATATATATGATGTGTAATAAATAATATATATAAAAAAAAAAATTCCCGAGTAACCATGAGAGAGAGAAAGAGAGAGAGAGAGAAAAAAATAGAAAGGAATCACTAAGGAAGAGAAGAATGATGATATCCAGCTCAGGACATCCTGGGTGTGCCAAGCCCATACTCACCTGATATGAGCCCCTGGACCGTGCAACGTCTCTGCACGCTCACACTTGTGAAACACGTGCACAACACACACACACACACACACACACACACACACACACACACACACACACACACACACACACACACACACACACACACACACACACACACACACACACACACACACACACACACACACACACATTTGTATTTCTATATATATTTATTGATTTCCCTTTTTGTTTTTTTTTCCCTTCAATTTGTTTTTCTTTTATTTTGGTTATTTAACAGGTTGTTCTATACATTAAGTATTAAAAGTAAGTTTTGTGTTAATATTTTATAGCCCTTCAAGAACATCGAATATCAAGGCAGTTTTCTACTGATTCCATGTCCAGTGTTAATTCTTTCTCTAGTGCTTGTAGTGGTGCTAGTGCCAAGTCTGGGGATGCATTAAGTACTAAAAAAAAGAAAAAAAAAGGTTGGGTAAGTAGATGAATAATAACAATTATTAATCGATTGGGTTAAAATATGTATATGCAACGATTCAAAGCAATTAATCAAAATACAGAATTTCCTAGTATTTTTATTTATTTATTATTATTTTTTAATTACAGTAATAATATTTTAATTACAGAGAATAATATTTTAAATCCAGACAGTTAGCAAGTAATAATATTTGCCAACTTTCGGGATTTAAAACGAAGGTTCCGTCTTTTGGATCTATTTCGATTCCTTCTCTGTCTAAACATTGTAGCATACTGTATTTTTTCCTCTGTATTGTTTTGCCATTAGTCATGTACCAAACAATGTCATTGCTAAATGCCCCTCAGAATGACTGAAATTTAAAAATTAAAATATCTGTTTGTACTTTCATTATTCATTTGACTTTTGATCTACAACATTGTTTTGTTATTGAAGAAGTTTGACCATTAAAAAAAAAGAAAGAAAAAAAAAACAAAAGCAAAATAACTCACTCTCTTAAGCCACTTCTTAATAAAACTGGCTGTTGTGATTTTTACTTCTAGATATCAGCTGTTTATACTCAATTTTTGTGTTTAGATTTTGAAAATTATTCTTAAGATATCACCTCATGTCACAATTTCCTACCTATACAGGTTTTGTGTTTACCCATAATGCAGTGGTTTTCAACAGGGATGCTACAACAACATTCCAGCAGTGCCACGTAATTTGGGTTTAAGTTACTTCAACTTTTTTTTTTTTTTTTTTTTAATTTATAATGTTTATTTCATTATAAAAAGGTGTACAATATCTTTTTAATTTTCTGGTGATCTATAATTGATGTTTACTTAGTACCTCTATATAAAGAATAAAATTATTATATATTATATTGTATATATATATATATAATATGTATTATGAAATATAATTTTTATAATTATATTATTATTGTAATAACTATCATACAACATATATATTTTTTAATATTATATATATATATATATATATATATATATATATACGCACACTGGTGTTCAAATTAAATTAAATTGTTTACCTAATCAAATCTAATGAATGTGAATCTAAATATGTATGTTTAGTAAACAGTTGTTTATAAGAGAAACTGGTGGACAGCTACAAATAAGAATAAACTGCATAGATCACATATAAGCCGACTGGGCCAGCCAGGGTGGGTAAAGTGCCTATCTGGCAACCCAAAGGTCACGATTGAAATCCCACCTTGGGCTTGGATCAGAGAAGTGCAAAAACCTTGGGAGGTGTATTATGGAGACAGAAGATGATGCGTCAACAACTAACTAACAAAAAAAAAAAAAAAAAAAGATCACATATAAAAGATTGGAACATTCTAAAACATAAATCACTATATCCATATGGGCTCAACAGTATATTCAATGGACAAAGTGTTTATAAAATTTTCCAAATGGTAAAAAGACCAACATTAAGAAACACACGTGTCAGGAATACTGTTAATAATATGGACAAAAAAATATGTACAGCCAGCAAAATAGGTAAATTTTCAGAACTTTTAAAATCATGGGATATTTGAATTATAAATATTAAGCATATACACAACATTGTTTTTGGTTTAAAGAATAGTATGCTAAGAGCCTTTTTACAAATTTTGCCTTTGGCCAGCGGGTGGTTGGTTGGTGGAACCGACTTCCATCACTTGTTGTAGAAGTTGATAGCCTAAACAAATTTAAAGCTCAACTGGACAGGTATTTCGAACGAACAGAGGGGTGAAATGGGAGTGGGGGGTTTTTTTTTTTTTTTTTGGCTGATGCTGAATAAGCTTGCTTTCTTGCATCATATGCCTCTACTAATGCTAATGCTAATGCTAATGCTAAAATACGTAACACATATAATAATAACACATATAATAATCAGCTATAATAATCACCATTTATTGAAAGATATATTTAAATTTAAATTGGGAAATATAACATTAAGCACCAAAGAGTATCTCACCCTTCAGATTTGTAAACTTAGTTATGAACAATATTTATACCGAACAGATTATCATACAATTTAACTCTTCTCTGTCTATTTCAAGCCCTAGTATCAGTATACGTTTTAGTTACACTAAACCAATAGGATTAACGTCTTCAATCACAAGTATGTGGCTAATAATCTAATCAAAAGTGATCAAGAAGCAAAAAGCCTATGTTAGCATTAGCATTAGCAGAGGCATATGATACAAGAAAGCAAGCTTATGCAGCATCAGCCAAAAAAAAAAAAAAAAAAAAAAAAAAAAAAGGAGTGAAGTCTGTTCCACAAACCATCCGCTGGCTAAAGGTAAACTTCCGCACATCTATCCTCCATCTCTCTTTCCTCAATTTGAATTTATGCCCTCTCAAATGATTATTCTGAGCAAGAGAAAGAATTCCATCAGCATTGAGCATGCTCAAACCATTCAAGGCTTTATACACCTCAATCAGATAACCTCACAGGTGCCTAGTCTCCAGACACTATAATTTGTAAAACTTAAACCTTTCTTCGTAAGACCAACCATTTGTTCCATTCACTAATCTTGTTGCCCTTCTCTGTACTCATTCCAACTTCTTAAAATGAGGCCTCCGGAGTTGTATACAGTACTCAAGGTGTGGCCTGGCCTGGCCATTGCCTTATAAAAGGGGATAATCACCTCCTTATCCCTGCTAGAAAAATTCCTGTATATCATTGACAAGACACCATGAGCTACTCTTGCAGACAGTCTGCACTGCTCAGAAAACATCATATCTGTCTGCACAATTAATCCCAGGTCCTTTTCATTCTCTACCACTGTCAGTGTGGTACAACAGAGATAATACGTTACTCTGGGGTTACTGCTTCCCATATATAGTACTTTACATTTGTCAATGTTAAACTTCATTTGCCACCTCTCAGCCCATCTGCTCAACTTTTCTAGATCCTGTTGCAGCAGCGTACTGTCATTAGTGTCATTAATAACCCTGCCAAACTTCGTATCGTCTGCAAACTTGGGCATTAAGCCTGATATACCATCATCAATATCATTTAGAAATACAGAAAACAACAATTAGATAGTATATTGAGGTAAACTTCTCTTATTATTTTACAAATGGAAAACAACAATGGATCCAACACTGAACCTGAGGAACTCCACTAATAACATTAGTCCACAATGAGCAGTGTCCATTGATTACCACTCTCTGTCTTCTCCCACTCAACCATCCCTTTATCCTTAGCAGAAATTTGCATCCGGTGCCACACTGCTCCAATTTGTGCAGCTGTCTTCCATGTGCAACAGTATCAAAGGCCTTTCTAAGATCAAAATTATTCTTTGCATCCAGTTCCTTTGTGACTACATCATAGTATCCAATCAAATTGGTCAGACAAGACTTCCCCTTAAAAAACCCATGCTGTGTCCGAGCTATAACTGAAATCTTGTCTAGATGATCCTGCTATGCTTCTTTAACCAGTGTCTCCATTAATTTCCCTGGAATAGAAATTAAACTAAGAGGTCTGTAATTACCTGTGTCTCCCTTTGATCCTCATTTGTGGATTGGGGTCACATTTGCACATCTCCAGTCCATGTGTACCTCCAC
This sequence comes from Mastigoproctus giganteus, assembly GCF_048544385.1. NCBI lineage: Eukaryota > Metazoa > Arthropoda > Arachnida > Uropygi > Thelyphonidae > Mastigoproctus > Mastigoproctus giganteus. The sequence goes on along the minus strand of NC_143588.1, from coordinate 20,507,309 downwards.
TGAATCCAAGGAAGCTCTCATAATTATGGCTAAGGGTTTGCTTACTTCCTTTGCCACCTCTTTTAATATAACTGGATAGATTCCATCCACCCCAGGTACCTTTCTTATGTTTATCTTCAACAATTTCTTTTCCACTTTGCTCTCAGTTATTACAAGATTATTTAGCATACTGTCAGAGTTTAATACACCTCTGGCATTCCCCTCCCTGAATAACTCCTCATGTGTGAATGTAGATGCAAAATATTCATTTAATTTGTTAGCTACCTGAGCAGGATCGTCAACAGTTGAACAATCGATATCAAGTGGACCAATCTGATTCATCTCCTTCCTTCTAGAGTTTACTTAAGTAAAGAACTCTTTGCTGTTTTTCTTTGCATCTTTTGCCAAAATTTTCTCGTAATCTGCCTTCGCCTGCCTCCTTTGTGACTTGGTTACAGACCAGCTTATATCTATCGTAGGCTTCTGTGTCACTTGTTATTTTATATGTATCCCATGCACTTTTCTTCTCTGTCACATGTCTAATTAGTTCATCTGACATCCATTTAGGCCTAAATCTTGAACAGTATTCCTTAGTTGGTAGGAAAAGCCTAGTAGCTTCCAAGATTAATTCTTTGAATGTTTCCCAATTTGAATTTGTTGTTGGTAACATCATCAGTTGGTCCCACCATATAGAATTTAAATATTATACAGGTCCCACCATATAGAATTTAAATATTATACAGTGATGACTATACTATACATGATGGAAGATTGTTGACATCTATAGAATTTCTGTGATAGTTGTTTACCAGAGGCAGTCTGTTGTGCTATTTGTTATGCCTAGAGCAGAAAAATGTGTGCTTGCACAATGTGTTTTATTGGTATTGCACTAGTTTAAAATGAATGGCCTCACAAAAAAGTTAATCTTCTATTTATTAATTTCTGAAAAACAATCATAAATTTGAAATAGATTGCATTACTTATTTTACTTACGTGACTAGCAGGTTGGCATAAATCACGTAAAATTGTTCAGTGGTGACTAGCAAATCGACATAAATTGCATAAAATTGTTAAATTGCGATATCACGAGGAAGCTTCACCATTGAATATTAGCTACTGCAATGAATAGTGACGCACTGAATAATAGCTATATGGCTGCGACAAGTTTGGCAGATCGGCAGCTTAAATTTATTGCCTTTAAAAGAAAAAGAAGCCTCAAAACTAATTATCCCGGATGTGGTGGTATCTGCAACCAACAAGATCAGTTGATGACGACATATATTAAACTAGCCACTCTCAGTATTATGACATTGTCAGGAAAAATTGAGGACATCTTAAAGGACAGAAATGGCCTCCATAGCCAGGTGGGCAGGAGCAGCAGTGCGTAGCACACATTTCATGATTAGACCGGGGTTTGAGCCCGTGCCCACCAAATACGGAGGATGCGGAAAGGTCAGGGAATGACCACCGCATATCCCCGGAGCAATATGGCCTTAGTTGCTAATGCTCCTAAAAACCAAATAACAAACAACAACAAATATAAAGGAAAGAAAAAAATATATATATACTTGGATTGAGTTAATCAAAATGGAAAGGAAATGGGTGTTGAGAGTTACGAGGAGTCTATTATTCCTATATTGGTCTGGGGGTGATGTAGCGAGGAAGGGTGTAGCCATCATTATAGATCACAGGATTAAGGAAAGGCTAATAGAGGTGAACAATATTAGCGACAGTCTCATGTCAATTAAACTGCAAATAAATGAGAACAAAACATTGAAGATAGTACAATGTTATGCACCGCAAACTGGTTGCGAAGAAATGGAGAAGCAGGAGTTTGAGGACAAGCTCGAAGAGAACATCACAGGTGGAGATATAGTTATCATGGGTGACCTGAACGCAAAAGTCGGAGTGGAGAGACAAGGACTAGAACACGTTATGGGTCTACATGGCTGGCATCCTACCAGTGATGATTGTGACAGGTGTTAGATTTCTGTTTACGGAACAGCTTGGTCATAAGAAACACCTGGTTCAAGAAGAGAAAGAGTCACAAAATGACAAGGTACGGTCAACAGGAATCCCTCCTTGACTATATACTTGTGGATAAAGAGCGACACGAAGAAGTGGTCGTCAAGGTCATTCCTAGTGTCTCCTTGGGTAGTGATTACAGGTTAGTTGTTGGAGTTTTAAGATTTCCCTGAAACTATGGGTGTGGAAATTGAAAGAAGAGGAAAAAGGGGCGGCGTTCAGAGAAGAGTTCAGGAAGGTTGTACCTAAGACAGTGGTGAACAGCGTGGAATCAGAATGGAAAACATTCAAAGACTGCATAGTAGGACTGACAGAGCAGGTTTGTGGAAAGACAAGCAATAGAAGGAGATGGAAAGAAACCCCATGGTGGAAAGATAGGATGAGAGAGGGTATGAAAATCAAGAACAATGCATTCAGGACCTACTTTCAGAACAGAAATGACGAGAATAAAGGGCGCCTCCGTAGCCAAGTGGGCAGGAGCAGCAGTGCATAGCACACGCTTCTTGATTAGACCGGGGTTCGAGCCCGTGCCCACCAAATACGGAAGATGCGGAAAGGTCAGTGAATGACCACCGCATATCACCGGAGCAATATGGCCTTAGTTGCTAATGCTCCTAAAATCCAAATAACGAGAATAAAGAGAGATATGAAACCGTGAAGAGAGAGGCCAAGAGGATAGGTAACGAGGAAATAAGACTAATTGGAAGAATTGAGTGAAACTCTACGACAAGATATTTACGGTAATAAAAAGATGCTGTATGGTATGGTGAGGCAAAGGAGAAGAGATGGTGAACAGAGCAAATACTTGATGGATGAGAACCTAATAACCAAGGACGAAGAGATAAGAGGAACATGGAAGAAGTATTTTGAAAGTCTGTTGAACATGCAGGACAGCCAGCAAAAGGGACAAAGGCAGGTTGATCATGAAAGAGGGGATGAAAGCGAAGATACAGAGAGAGAGAGCAGACAGACTTGGAATGATATAGTGCAGGCAGTGCATATATCAAGACAGGTAAGTCTGCTGGTATGGATGAGATAAATGGAGAAATGCTGAAGGCTAAGGTGAGGCAGGGATAGCGTGGACATACAGACTGTTCCGTAAGATCTGGGATGAGAGACAGGTGCCGAAGGACTGGAAAGGTTGAAGAAGGGGAACAGGAAAAAGTGTTCCAATTATAGAGGCATCACACTGGCATCACATGTGAGTAAGCTGTATGAGAGAGTGTTAGAGTGGAAGATAAGAGGAACGATTGAAAATAGGATGGCCGAGGAACAGTATGGCTTTAGGCCTGGCAGATCGATGGTGGGTCTAATTTTCTGCATCAGGCAACTTATGTTATGAACAAAATAAAGAATTATGGATGGCATTTTTTGGATATAAGAAAAGCGCTTGATGCTGTAAAGAGAGAGAAAGTGTGGGAGGTTTTGAGAAACTTGAGGATAGAGGAACATCTTGTGGAGAGAGAATTAAGAATATGTGCACCAATACAGTGAGCAAAGTAAGAACAGTGGTGGGGTTGACGAAGAGCTTCGAAACAAAATCAGGTTTGAGGTCCTGTCACCATTGCTGTTCATAGCTGTCATGAATGATGTGCAATGTAGAGTGATGGAACAACTTGGACAGGACCAGATAAACGTCATGCTCTGCACAGATGACCTCTGCATATGGGGAGAGAGCAGGAAACAAGTGCAACGGCAAGTTGATATATGGGCTAGTGTGGTCAATGAATTTGGACTGGTTTTCGGTCAGGAGAAGAGTTAAGTAATGGTTCTAAAGAGGAGTGATAAGCTGATGGATACATTACAATGGAAAGGAAATAGCTAAAAATGGTTAACAACTTCAAGTATCTAGGAAGCACCATTACAAAGACTGGAGTAATAGACAAAGAAATAAGTCGAATGATACAAGTGGGTGGGAATTTCTATAGGCAGAAAAGAAATCTGATCTGGAACAGGAACATACCACTGAAGTGTAAGAAGGCTATATATCAGGCCTATTCTGACATATGCATCTGAAACTTGGACTATGAGGAAAAAGGATGAAAGCAGAATTCAGGGGGCGGAAATGAGATTTGTGAGGAGCATAGCCAGAAAGACAAGACACAACAAAATCAGGAATGATGTGATTAGGGAGAGAATTTAGGTTGAAAACCTCCAGAATAGGATTGAAAGGTCCCGTTTGAAATGGTTTAGACATGTTAAGAGGAGGATGAATGAGAGGCGTTTGCCAAGAAGAATGTTTAATTTACAGTTAAGGGACAAAAGACCAAGGGGGAGACCAAGAATGAGATGGCAGGACACGATAAAGACCGATGTCATTAAGAGAGGAGGAAATTGGTGTGAAATCAACGATGGAGAGAAGTACGCGGACAGGGCATGGTGGCGAGGCTTGATATGTTGACCCGTGGAATAGTGGAACGATGATAGATGATGATATATATATAGCAGTCTCCATCAAATTTATGGTTGATAACTGGATAGCTTTTAGGCTGTAATTGTCTAAGTGCACTCATATGCTGTAATTGAAGAGATTAGTTCTGGGTGCGAGTTTAGCCTGTGCAGACGTGGCTCCTTAAAGCTCTTCAGACAGAGAAGTTTTTCCTGATTTATTTTCTGCTTTATTAGTTTAAATTGTCATATTAACTTATTTTCTAGAGTAGCTTTATATTCCTAGTTACGATACTTAGTTTAAAGTTTAACTTAGACAGAGATTTTGTAGATATTACTTAGTATCGGTAACGGTATCAAATCCACGTGTCACAAATTGAACGAGAAGTCTTTTTTTTTTAACCAAATTTAGTCGATTTATTAACCAATTGTTATATCAAATTATCTTCTATAAGTAGATTATAGACCTAGTCAGGATCCTTAGTTTATTCTAAATTGAGATAGCGAGATTTGGAAGCTAATCAATACTTACGAGTCCGTAGAAATACCGTTCGTGAATTCCCGCCATTTTTACATGATAGCATAAGCTTAGTGTAGTATAGTGCATAATATAATATTGTCAATTAATCAGTAAATCTATTAATCTTGATAAACTTTATTGTCAGTTAAATTGTATTTTTAACTCTATAAATATATATAACGACTTAATCGTAACAAATAATTAATACATAACTATAGTGGTACACGTGATACGGAAGTTGTATAAAGGGAACTCGTAGAAAACACTAGATACCGAAAAAAATATATATATAACATAACTGTTTTGGGATATAACTTAAGGATTTAATTTTTGTTTTGAATTTTATTGAATTAAATCGGAATCATGACTCTGACCAGAGCAGCAAAGCAAAAGGCTCAAGCTAATGGGAGTGCTGTGGTTCAGGGGACAACTGAGGGGGACAGTTGCCCTCTGAATCACAGTCTATTAAAATGCACTGTTTGCTTGATGTTTGCGGAGCAGTCGGGTACGGGACATGATACTGCCAAGGGGGATGTCTTTGTGTGTGCACGATGTAAGGAGTGCAAGGAAATCAGGCGACAACTCAGCGTTGGGCCTTTATGAGAGCTTGAAGGACAGGGTGGATGCCCTCGAAGGAAATAAATTGAGGGGCCCATCTAGCTCTCAGCTGCCCACATCAACGCCAGAGCTTGCACTTGGTCATCAGGCAACACAGAAGCAGCCCCCTAGGCAGAATGCGCTGGTCCCACAGGAACTAGTAGTTGTTGGTGACTCTATTGTCAGGGAAACGGGGAACATGCTTTGTAAAAAGCATAGGTGGAATAGGACCAGGGTATGTCTGCCAGGGGCAAAGGTTGATGACGTTGTAGAGCGGATATCATCTTTTAAGGGCACAAAAGGTGATATAGTTGTACACGTTGGCACCAATGATATTAAGAGTAGGAGACCGGCGGAATTACTTAGCAAGTACAGATCACTGTTGAAAAAAAGCCGTGAATTAGGGTTGAACTTGAAAGTGTCTGCAATTCTGCCCAGACACGATAGGAGGGAGTATATGATGAGAGCCTTGTCGATCAATTTGGCCCTGGAGGGATTGTGCAAGGCTCAAGGGGTAGAATTTTTTTCAGCCTGGACTGTACTTGTTAACAGGAGAGATTGCTTCTACAGGGATGGGATACACTTAAATAGAAAGGGTGCAAGAATTTTTGCTGATGCTGTCGAGGCAGTGTTAGGTGGGTCGGAAAACTGCTAGTTGGGGGGGATACAAGGACTAATAGATTAACAGTAGCCACTGGCAGAGGTGGAAGTGATTCTTGCACTGCTTCTATTGAAATGAGCAGAAGTCTGAAAAACAAGATGCACGATATTTCAGAGACTGCTGGTAGTCATTGCGGTACAAGTAAACACATGGGTTGTGTTAGGGTAGCTAAGAATAGAAACAGGTGCATGTATACCTGCGTGTACACCAATGCTAGGAGTTTGGTAAATAAATTTGATGAATTTGAGGTATTGCTCAAAACATCAAAGGCAGATATTGTTGGGATATCAGAGACGTGGTGTCACACAGATATAAGTAATGCGGAACTGGAATTTGGGGAATACAATGTGTATAGAAAGGATAGACAGGACAGGAGGGGAGGAGGGGTTATGCTATTAATTAAGAAACACATAAAGTCCAAGGAAGTGAAGCCAGTCGACATCGATGGACAGGGCAGTGTCTAGTCAGTTTGGTGTGACATAAGCATAGCGAAATCAAAATTGAGAGTAGGAATGTGTTATAGGCCTAATGACTCTGATGAGTATAATAAGATATTGTTCAGGGAAATAGAGTGGGCCAGTAAATCAGGGAGTCTTATAATGGGGGATTTTAATTTCCCAGATATTGACTGGAATTTGTGGGTTGGTCACTCGCACACTAGCAAGGCTTTTGTGGATTTATTGGATGATTGTTTTCTACATCAGCATGTTCGTGAGGCAACAAGAGGGAGCAATACTCTTGATCTGATTATCAGTAGTGATTCTTCATGCATTAAGAACCTGCAGATAAATGAACCACTAGGTGGCAGTGATCACAGTGTGTTGAAGTGGGATTTACTCAAGGAGGTAACTACCATCAGAGGTAAAGGGAAGGGTTTTTGTTTTCGTAAAGGAGACTATGATGGTCTGAGACAGTATTTAAATTCTGTGCAGTGGGACCAACTGATGATGTTACCAACAGCAAACTCAAAATGGGAAGCATTCAAGGAACTAATCTTGGAGGCTACCAGGCTTTACATACCAACTAAGAAATATTGTTCAAGGTTTAGGCCTAAATGGTTGTCAGATGAACTAATGAGACATGTGGCAGAGAAGAAAAATGCATGGGATACATACAAATTAATGGGTGACATGGAAGCCTATGATAGATATAAGTTGGTCTGTAACCAAGTCACAAAGGAGATTAGGCAGGCAAAGGCAGACTACGAAAAATCATTGGCAAAGGATGCAAAGAAAAACAGAAAAGAGTTCTTTACATACTTGAGCTTGAGAAGGAAAGGGATGAATCAGATTGGTCCACTGGATATTGATGGTTCAACAGTTGAGGATCCTGCTCAGGTGGCTAACAATCTAAACGAGTATTTTGCATCTACATTCACGCATGAGGAGTTATTCAGGAAGGAGAATGATGTAGGTAAAGTAAACATTGGCAGTGAGCTGGATGATTTTGTAATAACTGAGAGGAAAGTGGAGGAGAGATTGTTGAGGATAAACATAAAAAAGGCACCTGGGGTGGATGGGATCTATCCAGTTATATTAAAGGAGGCAGCAAAGGAAGTATGCAAACCCCTAGCCATAATTATGAGAGCTTCTTTGGACTCAGGGGAGGTACCCATAGACTGGAGATGTGCAAATGTAACCCCAATTCACAAAGGAGGATCAAAGGCTGACACAAGTAATTATAGACCTGTTAGTTTAACTTCTGTTCCAGGTAAATTAATGGAGGCACTGGTTAAAGAAGCACTGCAGGATCATCTAGACAAGAATTCCGTTATAGCTCAGACGCAGCATGGTTTTGTTAAGGGCAGGTCTTGCCTGACCAATTTGATTGGATACTATGATGTAGTCACAAAAGAACTGGATGCAGGGAATAACTTTTATATTATATATTTGGATCTTAGAAAGGCTTTTGATACTGTTGCACATGGAAGACTGCTGCACAAATTGGAGCAGTGTGGCATTGGAGGCAAATTGCTACTATGGATAAGGGGATGGTTGAGTGGCAGAAGACAGAAAGTGGTAATCAATGGACACTGCTCAACGTGGAATAATGTTATTAGTGGAGTTCCTCAAGGTTCAGTGTTGGGTCCGTTGTTGTTTTCGGTGTTTATGAATGATATTGATGATGGGATATCAAGTTTAATGTCCAAGTTTGCAGATGATACAAAGGTTGGCAGGGTCGTTAAGGACACTACTGACGCTATGCTGCTGCAACAGGATCTGGAAAGGTTGAACAGATGGGCTGAGAGGTGGCAAATGAAGTTTATCATTGACAAATGTAAAGTACTACATATGGGATACAGTAACCCCAGAGCAACGTATCAACTCTGCGGTACTACACTGACAGTGGTGGAGAATGAAAAGGACCTGGGGGTAATTGTGCAGGCAGATATGAAGTTCTCTGAGCAGTGCAGACGAGCTGCAAGAGTAGCTCATGGTGTCTTGTCAATGATATACAGGAATTTTTCTAGCAGGGATAAGGAGGTGATTATTCCCTTGTATAAGGCAATGGTTAGGCCACATCTTGAGTACTGTATACAGGTCTGGAGGCCTCATTTCAAGAAGGATGTAGAGCTGCTGGAACGGGTACAGAGAAGGGCAACAAGATTAGTAAATGGAACAAAGGGTTGCTCTTACGAAGAAAGGCTTAAGTTTTGCAAATTACAGAGTCTGGAGACTAGGCACCGGCGAGGTGATCTGATAGAGGTGTATAAGGCTTTGAATGGTTTGAGCATGCTCAATGCCAATGGGATTCTTCATCTTGCTCAGAATAATCACCTCAGAGGGCATAAATTCAAATTGAGGAAGGACGGATGTCGGATAGATGTGCGGAAATTTGCCTTTGGCCAGCGGGTGGTTGGTTGGTGGAACCGACTTCCATCACTTGTTGTTGAAGTTGATAGCCTAAACAAATTTAAAGCTCAACTGGACAGGTATTTCGAACGAACGGAGGGGTGAAATGGGAGTGGGTTTTTTTTTTTTTTTTTTTGGCTGATGCTGAATAAGCTTGCTTTGTTGCATCATATGCCTCTACTAATGCTAATGCTAATGCTAATTATCCAACATAAATAGAAGACTTTTGTCAAATACATAAATAATAAGAATGAAAAATAAAAATAATAAGAATGAAAAATAAAAATAATAAGAATGAAAAATAAAAATAATAAAAAAAAAATCATGAAAGCTCCTTCATCAGACTGACATTCCCAAGGTCGACGCAATGGCTGAGATAGAGAGTAGCCCTATCTGGCATCATCATGAGTAACTGCCACCCACTGGATGCAAAAGCCACAAGCTAAACAGGTCCACTTCCATAGCTGATGGAAGATGACATGTAGAAGTACTGACCATACAGCATTGAATGTGATGTAGGATAAAGTCACTCAAGTTCAGGTCTTCAGCAGAGGGATCAGTTCGAAAAGTTGACTGTCTCCTTAGGAAGAAAATTAAGCAAGTGGCACTGTCTTCCTAGGGAGAAAGGAAGACAGTAGAACAAGTGGTGCTTGTTCTACTGTCTTCTATGAATGGCTTACCTTGTATGGCTACTAGAAGGGAAGGGTGAGCCCATCCAGCCTAACCAACTGTAGTTACATCCTGGACAACTGTGCTGGTGACCACCCAGGATGGAAGAAAAAGTCATTGCAGAAATGGATTATCAAAATGAATATGGTCATCATGCAAGCACACTACGAAGTCACCAAACTAGAGACAACCTAGAGACACCAAGCTAGAGGCTGTTGCATATGGAAGACTGCTGTACAAATTGGAGAGGTATGGAATTAAGGGTAAGTTGCTACAATGGATAAAGGGATGGTTGAGTGGGAGACGACAGAGAGTGGTAATAAATGGACACTGATCTTGATGGACAAATGTTGTTAGTGGAGGTCCCCAGGGTTTGGTGTTGGGCCCATTGTTGTTTTGTATATTTATCAGTGATATTGAAGGTATATCAGGTTTAATGTTGAAGTTTGCAGATGATACAAAGGTTGGCAGGGTTGTTAACGACAGTAAAGACAGTATGCTACTCCAACTGGATCTAGATAAGTTGGGAAAATGGGCTGAGAAGTGGCAACTGAAGTTTAACGTTGACAAATGCAAAGTACTGCATATTGGTAGCGATAACCGAAGAGAAACGTACCAACTCTGTGTGATACTACACTCAGGGAAGTGGAAAGTGAAAAAGACCTGTGGGTAATTGTGCAGTCGAATATGATGTTTGCTGAGCAGTGCCGACGGGCTGCCAGGGCAGGTCATGGAGTCTTGTCAAAGATATATAGGAATTTTGCTAGCAGGGACAGGGACGAGATTATCATATTATACAAGGCAATTGTCAGGCTGTACATAGAGTACTGTGTACAGGTCTGGAGACCACATTTTAGGAAGGATGTGGAGTTGCTAGAACAAGTACAAAGAAGGGCAACAAGATTAGTGAGAGGAACAAAGGGGTGCTCTTACCAAGAAAGGCTTAAAGTCTGCAAATTGCAGCACCTGGAGAGTAGGCACCTGTGAGGTGATCTGATTGAGGTGTATAAGGCCTTGAATGGGTTGAGCAAGCTGAATGCTGATGGGATTCTTCCTCTTCCTCAGACTAAGGACATGAAGGGGCATAGATTCAACTTGAGAGGAAAGAGAGTTGCAGAATAGATTTTAGCAGTTGGGTAGTTGATTGGTGGAACAGACTTTCATCTTTTGTTGTGGAAGTTGATAGCCTAAATAATTTAAGGCTGAGCTGGACAGGCATTTGGAATGAATGGAGGGTGAAATGGGAAGGTGTTTTTTTTTTTTGACTGTGCTGCATAAGCTTGCTTTCTTGCATTGTATGCCCATACTAATGCTAACTACATGCAAAGTGTACGAGAGATTTGAATATCCACCATGCAGTTTCCTGTACTTCTTTGGGTACTATGCCCTGTCATGCAGTTTTGTGATATAAATTTATTTTTGGATCCCAGGTATGCAAATCTTACAGGCCAAGCATACTGATTGCTATATGACTGTTAGTTCATCAGTGAAGTGCCTTCTCTTAATATACATCACTTAATATACCATAAGCCCAGCCCTTAATTGGGCATGACCAAAGATCCTTTAGCTCCGTTGGAGTGTTTCTTCTTTTGGCATATTCTAGAACAGACTAGTAATAAATATACTGGCATAATGTCAGATAGAACTTGCAGTGCCCCCTTCCCCCTCTCACTCTCTCTCTCTCTCTCTCTCTCTCTCTCTCTCGAGAGAGAGAGAGAGAGAGAGAGAATGCCAAGACCCGGGACTGTGAATTGAGACACCGAGTTTACTTAGATGGATTAGTGAATTGATATGGTGAAGGAAAGGAATTGGACAATTTGAGTTTGAGTGAGACTTAGTGGAAGAAAGAGGGAAAACATTATATTGGAAAGGTGCAGAAGACAAATTCAGGATTGGAGTGGTATAATTGTCTGAGGTATAATTGTCGAGTCTGAGGACGAGAGTTGCCGGTGCGGATGTGCCTTTCTGCCGCTCTTGGAACAGAGAAGTTTTTTCTGATTTATTTTCTGCTCTATTAGTTTAAATTGACATATTAACTTATTTTCTAGAGTAGCTTTATATTCCTATTTACGGTACTTAAGTTTAAAGTAACTTAGATAGAGATTTTGTAGGTATTACTTAGTATCGGAAAGGGTATCAAATCCACGTGTATACCGTTCGTAAATAGCCGCCATTGTTACGGGAAAATTAATCAGTAAAATCTATTAATCTTGTCGAACTTCATTGGCAATTAAATTGTACTTTTAAGTATATATATAACCACTTAGGTTACGTAACATAAATAATTAGTAAAAATAAATAATTAATACATAACGATACGGAAGTTATATAAAGGGATTTCGTAGGTAACACTCGTTACTGAAACAAATATTTCGTAGATAACACTCGTTACTGAAACATAAATATTTCGTAGATAACACTCATAGATTTCGTAGATAACACTCGTTATTGAAACATAAATATTTCGTAGATAACACTCGTTACTGAAACATAAATATTCGTAGATTTCGTAGATAATACTCGTTACTGAAACATAAATATTTCGTAGATAACACTCGTAGATTTCGTAGATAACACTCGTTACTGAAACATAAATATAGCGTTATAACTGTGTTGGGATACAAGTTTAGGATTTAATTTTATACTGAAATTGAAATTTTATTGAAAGTAAATCGAAATCATGACTCAAACCAGAGCAGCAAAGCAAAAGGCTCAAGCTAATGGGAATGCTGTGGCTCAGGGGAGAACTGAGGGGGGGCAGTTGCCCTCTGAATCACAGCCTTTTAAGATGCACTATTTGCTTGATGTTTGCAGAGCAGTCAGGTATGGGACATGATACTGCCATGGGGGATGTCTTTGTATGTGCACGATGCAAGGAGTGTAAGGAAATCAGGCGACAACTCAGCGTTGTTATGGGCCTATATGAGAGCTTGAAGGACAGGGTGGATGCCCTCGAAGGATTACAAGTGAGGGGCCCATCAAGCTCTCAGCTGCCCACACCAATGCCAGAGCTTGCACTTGGTCATCGCGCAACACAGCGGCAACCCCCAAGGCAGAATGCGCTGGTCCCAAAGGAACTAGTAGTTGTTGGTGACTCTATTGTCAGGGAAACGGGAAACATGCTTTGTAAAAAGGATAGGTGGAACAGGACCAGGGTATGTCTGCCAGGGGCAAAGGTTGATGACGTTGTAGAGCAGATATCATCTTTTAAGGGCACAAAAGGTGATATAGGTGTATACATTGGCACTAATGATATTAAGAGTAGGAGACCGGCGGAATTACTTAACAAGTACAGGTCACTGATGAAAAAAGCCGTGATTTTAGGGTCGAATTTGAAAGTGTCTGCAATTCTGCACAGACACGATAGGAGGGAGTATATGATGAGTGCCCTGTCGATCAATTCGGCCCTGGAAAGATTGTGCAGGGCTCAAGGGGTAGAATTTTTTTTCAGCCTGGTCTGTACTTGTTAACAGGAGAGACTGCTTCTACAGGGATGGGATACACTTATATAGTAGACCGGGGTTCGAGCCCGTCACCACCAAATACGGAGGATGCGGACAGGTCAGGGAATGACCACCGCATATCCCGGAGCAATATGGCCTTAGTTGCTAATGCTCCTAAAATCCAAATAACAAACAAACAAACAAACACTTATGTAGAAAGGGTGCAAGAATGTTTGCTGATGTTATCGAGGCAGTGTTAGGTGGGTCGGAAAACTGCTAGATTGGGGGGATACAAGGACTAATAGATTAACAGTAGCCACTGACAGAGGAGAAAGTGATTCTTGTACTGCTTCTATTGGAATGAGCAGTAGCCTGGAAAATAAGATGCAGGATATTACAGAGACTGCTGGGAATCATGAGGGTACAAGTAAACACATGGGTTGTGTTAGGGTGGCTAAGAGGAAGAGCAGGTGCATGTATACTTGCGTGTACACCAATGCTAGGAGTTTAGTAAATAAATTTGATGAATTTGAGTTATTGCTCAAAACATCAAAGGCAGATATTGTTGGGATTTCAGAGACGTGGTGTCACACAGATATAAGGAATGTAGAACTGGAATTTGGAGAGTACAATGTCTACAGAAAGGATAGACAGGATAGGAAGGAAGGAGGGGTTATGCTATTAGTTAAGAAACACATAAAATCCAAGGAAGTGAAGCCAGTCGACATCACTGGACAGTGCAGTGTCGAGTCAGTTTGGTGTGATATAAGCACTGGGAGATCAAAATTGAGAGTAGGAGTGTGCTATAGGCCTAATGACTCTGATGAGTATAATAAGAAACTGTACAGAGAAATAGAGTGGGCCAGTAAATCAGAGAGTCTTATAATGGGGGATTTGTTGCTACTTGTTAACAGGAGAGATTGCTTCTACAGGGATGGGATACACTTAAATAGAAAGGGTGCAAGAATGTTTGCTGACGCTATCGAGGCAGTGTTAGGTGGGTCGGAAAACTGCTAGCTTGGGGGGAGACAAAGACCAATAGATTGACAGTAGCCACTGGCAGAGGTGAAAGAGATTCTTGCACTGCTTCTATTAGAATGAGCAGAAACCTGAAAAACAAGATGCATGGTATTTCAGAGACTGCTGGGAGCCATTGCGGTACAAGTAAACACATGGGTTGTGTTAGGGTAGCTAAGAATAGAAACAGGTGCAGGTATACTTGTGTGTACACCAATTCTAGGAGTTTAGTAAATATATTTGATGAATTTGAGGTATTGCTCAAAACATCAAAGGCAGATATTGTTGGGATATCAGAGACGTGGTGTCACACAGATATAAGGGATGCAGAACTGCAATTTGGGGAGTACAACGTCTACAGAAAGGATAGACAGGATAGGAAGGGGGGAGGGGTTATGCTATTAGTTAAGAAACACATAAAAACCAAGGAAATGAAGCCAGTCGACATCGCTGGACAGTGCAGTGTTGAGTCAGTTTGGTGTGACATAAGCATTGGGAGATCAAAATTGAGAGTAGGAGTGTGCTATAGGCCTAATGATTCTGATGAGTATAATAAGGAACTGTACAGGGAAATAGAGTGGGCCAGTAAATCAGAGAGTCTTATAATGGGGGATTTTAATTTCCCAGATATTGACTGGAATTTGGGGTCTGGTTACTCACGCACTAGCAGGGCTTTTGTGGATTTATTGGATGATTGTTTTCTACATCAGCATGTTCGGGAGGCAACTAGAGGGAGTAATACTCTTGATTTGATTATCAGGAGTGATTCTTCATGCATTAAGAATCTGCAGATAAATGAACCACTAGGTGGCAGTGATCACAGTGTGCTGAAGTGGGATTTACTCAAAGAGGTAACTACCATTAGGGGTAAAGGGAAGGGTTATTGCTTCCGTAAAGGCGACTACGATGGACTGAGACAGTATTTAAATTCTATACAGTGGGACCAACTGATGATGTTACCAACAGCAAATTCAAAATGGGAAGCATTCAAAGAACTTATCTTGGAAGCTACTAGGCTTTACATACCAATTAAGAAATATTGTTCAAGGTTTAGGCCAAAATGGATGTCAGATGAACTAATGAGGCATATGGCAGAGAAGAAAAATGCATGGGATACTTACAAATTAACACATGACACAGAAGCCTATGATAGATACAAGTTGATATGCAACCAAGTTACAAAGGAGGTTAGGCAGGCGAACTCAGATTACGAGAAATCCTTGGCAAGGGATGCAAAGAAAATCAGCAAAGAGTTCTTTACTTATGTAAACTGTAGATAGAAGGGGATGAATCAGATTGGTCCACTTGATATCGATGGGTCAACTGTTGATGATCCTGCTCAGGTAGCTAACAAACTAAATGAATATTTTGCATCGACATTCACACATGAGGAGTTATTCAGCAAGGGGAATGCCAGAGGTGTATTCAACTCTAGCAGTAAGCTACAGAATCTTGAAATAACTGGGAGTAAAGTGGAGGAGAAACTGTTGAAGATAAACACAAGAAAGGCAACAGGGGTGGATGGGATCTATCCAGTTATATTAAAGGAGGCAGCAAAGGAAGTAAGCAAACCCTTAGCCATAATTATGAGAGCTTCCTTGGACTCAGGGGAGGTACCCATAGACTGGAAATGTGCAAATGTGACCCCAATTCACAAAGGAGGATCAAAGGCTGACACAAGTAATTATAGACCTGTGAGCTTAACTTCTGTTCCAGGAAAATTAATGGAGGCACTGGTTAAAGAAGCACTGCAGGATCATTTAGACAAGACTTCAGTTATAGCTCAGACACAGCATGGTTTTGTTAAGGGGAAGTCTTGCCTGACCAACTTGATTGGATACTATGATGCAGTCAGAAAAGAACTGGATGCAGGGAATAACTTTGATATTATATACTTGGATCTTAGAAAGGCTTTTGATACTGTTGCACGTGGAAGACTGCTACACAAATTGGAGCAGTGTGACATTGGAGGCAAATTGCTGCTATGGATAAAGGGGTGGTTGAGGGGGAGAAGACAGAGAGTGGTAATCAATGGACACTGCTCATCGTGGACTAATGTTATTAGTGGAGTCCCTCAGGGCTCAGTGTTGGGTCCATTATTGTTTTCTGTATTTATAAATGATATTGATGATGGTATATCAAGCTTAATGTCCAAGTTTGCAGACGATACAAAGGTTGGCAGGGTTGTCAAGGACACTACTGACACTATGCTGCTGCAACAGGATCTGGAAAGGTTGAGCAGATGGGCTGAGAGGTGGCAAATGAAGTTTAACATTGACAAATGTAAAGTACTACACATGGGAAACAGCAACCCCAGAGCAACGTATCAACTCTGTGGTACTACACTGACAGTGGTAGAGAATGAAAGGGACGTGGGGGTGGTTGTGCAGGCAGATATGAAGTTCTCTGAGCAGTGCAGATGGGCTGCAAGAGTAGCTCATGGAGTATTGTCAATGATATACAGGAATTTTTCCAGCAGGGATAAGGAGGTGATTATTCCATTGTATAAGGCAATGGTCAGGCCACACCTAGAGTACTGTATACAGGTCTGGAGGCCTCATTTCAAGAAGGATGTAGAGCTGCTGGAACGAGTACAGAGAAGAGCAACAAGATTAGTGAATGGAACAAAGGGGTGCTCTTACGAAGAAAGGCTTAAGTTTTGCAAATTACAGTGTCTGGAGACTAGGCACCAGCGAGGTGACCTGATAGAGGTGTATAAAGCCTTGAATGGTTTAAGCATGCTCAATGCTGATGGGATTCTTCCTCTAGCTCAGAAAAATCACCTGAGAGGGCATAAATTCAAATTGAGGAAGGACAGATGTAGGATGGACGTGCGGAAATTTGCCTTTAGCCAGCGGGTGGTTGTTTGGTGGAACAGACTCCCATCCCTTGTGGTGGAGGTTGATAGCCTAAATAAGTTTAAGGCTCAGCTGGACAGGTATTTTGAACGAACAGAGGGGTGAAGTGGAAGTGGGGTTTTTTTTTTTTTTTTTTTTTTTTGGCTGATGCTGCATAAGCTTGCTTTCTTGCATCAAAATGCCTCTACTAATGCTAATGCTAATGCTAATTTTAATTTCCCAGATATTGACTGGAATTTGGGGGTTGGTCACTCACACACCAGCAAGGCTTTTGTGGATTTATTGGATGATTGTTTTCTACATCAGCATGTTCGGGAGGCAACTAGAGGGAGTAATACTCTTGATTTGATTATCAGTAGTGATTCTTCATGCATTAAGAATCTGCAGATAAATGAACCACTAGGTGGCAGTGATCACAGTGTTCTGAAGTGGGAGTTACTCAAAGAGGTAACTACCATTAGGGGTAAAGGGAAGGGATATTGCTTTCGCAAAGGCGACTACGATGGACTGAGACAGTATTTAGGTTCTATACAGTGGGATCGGCTGATGATGTTACAAGCAGCAGATTCAAAATGGGAAGCATTTAAAGAACTTATCTTGGAAGCTACTAGGCTTTACATACCAACTAAGAAATATTGTTCAAGGTTTAGGCCTAAATGGATGTCAGATGAACTAATGAGGCATATGGCAGAGAAGAAAAATGCATGGGATACATACAAATTAACACGTGACACAGAAGCCTATGATAGATACAAGTTGATCTGTAACCAAATTACAAAGGAGGTTAGGCAGGCGAAGGCAGATTACAAGAGATCCTTGGCAAGGTATGCGAAGAAAAACAGCAAAGAGTTCTTTACTTATGTAAACTGTAGATAGAAGGGGATGAATCAGATTGGTCCACTTGATATCGATGGGTCAACTGTTGATGACCCTGCTCAGGTAGCTAACAAACTAAATGAATATTTTGCATCGACATTCACACATGAGGAGTTATTCAGCGAGGGGAATGCCAGAGGTGTATTCAACTCTAGCAGTAAGCTAGAGAATCTTGTAATAACTGAGAGTAAAGTGGAGGAGAAATTGTTGAAGATAAACTCAAGAAAGGCACCTGGGGTGGATGGGATCTATCCAGTTATATTAAAGGAGGCAGCAAAGGAAGTAAGCAAACCCTTAGCCATAATTATGAGAGCTTCCTTGGATTCAGGGGAGGTACCCATGGACTGGAGATGTGCAAATGTGACCCCAATTCACAAGGGAGGATCAAAGGCTGACACAAGTAATTATAGACCTGTGAGTTTAACTTCTGTTGCCGGAAAATTAATGGAGGCACTGGTTAAAGAAGCACTGCAGGATCATCTAGACAAGACTTCAGTTATAGCTCGGACATAGCATGGTTTTGTTAAGGGGAAGTCTTGCCTGACCAATTTGATTGGATACTATGATGCAGTCACAAAAGAACTGGATGCATTGAATAACTTTGATATTATATGCTTGGATCTTAGAAAGGCTTTTGATACTGTTGCACATGGAAGACTGCTGCATAAATTGGAGCAGTATGGCATTGGAGGCAAATTGCTGCTATGGATAAAGGGGTGGTTGAGGGGGAGAAGACAGAGAGTGGTAATCAATGGACACTGCTCATCGTGGACTAATGTTATTAGTGGAGTCCCTCAGGGTTCAGTATTGGGTCCTTTATTGTTCTCTGTATTTATAAATGATATTGATGATGGTATATCAGGCTTAATGTCCAGGTTTGCAGACGATACGACGGTTGGCAGGGTTGTCAAGGACACTACTGACACTATGCTTCTGCAACAGGATCTGGAAAGATTGAGCAGATGGGCTGAGAGGTGGCAAATAAAGTTTAACATTGACAAATGTAAAGTACTACATATGGGAAACAGCAACCGCAGAGCAACGTATCAACTCTGTGGTACTACACTGACAGTGGTAGAGAATGAAAGGGACCTGGGGTGTGGTTGTGCAGGCAGATATGAAGTTCTCTGAGCAGTGCAGACGGGCTGCAAGAGTAGCTCATGGTGTATTGTCAATGATATATAGGAATTTTTCTAGCAGGGATAAGGAGGTGATTATTCCCTTGTATAAGGCAATGGTCAGGCCACAACTAGAGTACTGTATACAGGCCTGGAGGCCTCATTTCAAGAAGGATGTAGAGCTGCTGATACGAGTACAGAGAAGAGCAACAAGATTAGTGAATGGAACAAATTGGTGCCCTTATGAAGAAAGGCTTAAGTTTTGCGAATTACAGTGTCTGGAGACTAGGCACCAGCGATGTGATCTGATAGAGGTGTACAAAGCCTTGAATGGTTTGAGCATGCTCAATGCTGATGGGATTCTTCCTCTTGCTCAGAATAATCACCTGAGAGGGCATAAGTTCAAATTGAGGAAAGACAGATGTAGGATAGATGTGCGGAAATTTGCCTTTAGCCAGCGGGTGTTGGTAGGTGGAACAGACTTCCATCCCTTGTCGTGGAAGTTGATAGCCTAAATGAGTTTAAGGCTCAGCTGGACAGGTATTTCAAACGAACAGAGGGATGAAGTGGAAGTGGTTATTTTTTATTTATTTATTTTACTTTATTTTTTTTTTTTTTTGGCTGTTGCTGCATAAGCTTGCTTTCTTGCATCAAATGCCTCTACTAATGCTAATGCTAATTCTAATGCTAATTGTAAGCAAGGTGAAAAATGCAAGAATTAAAGAAGTGGAAGGAATTAGTGAACCAATTATGAGACTTACCTTTGAATTTGGAGGGAATATTTTTGACTCTAGTGCTCTCCAACAAGGAGCAGAAGACAGCAAGAAGATCGGATTTGAGGAGCAGTTGGAAAGTCTCATCCTGGAAAAAGAGTGTTGTAATTATGGGAGATTTAAATGCACAGGTAGGGAGAGAAAGAATAGGGTTGGTGAGTGTTATTGGATTTTATGGATATGGACAAAGAAATGAAGGCCAAAGGCTGGTGAATCTGTGCTTGCAGAATGGATTAAAAATAAGTAATACTTGGTTTGACAAGAAGCTAAGCCATAAGATAATGAGATACAGCTGGAATGGAAGATATGAAAGAGACATGAAACTATTGGGGAATCATTGTATTATGCCATTGTGCTAAAATTTTTGAGCAAACACTTAAGACAAGATTAAGTGAACGAAATAGAAGAGAGAATGATGGAAGAACAGTATGGATTTAGAAGAGGAGGGTCAACGATTGACCTGATGTTTGCTTTAAGAGAATTGCTAGAAGGAGTGTACTGAGAGCCTCTTTCTGGTATTTTTAGATTTTGAATATGATAGTGTGCAAAGAGAAAAAATGTGGGAAAGTCTGGATAAAATGGTAATAGACAGGGAGGAGGTTGTGATGATTAAAAATATGTATTCAAAGTGTGAAAGTTGTGTGAGGACGTAATTTGGGGACTCTGATTGGTTTCCATTGTCCAATACCCTGACTTTGACTGGGTAGTGTTATAAGCACTACTTTTTATTATGTCATGGACAATAATATCCTTGTAGCTGTGGGTGATAAAAAAGGTGGAAAGCTGTGTTTGCAGATGATGTTATCCTATGAGCAAACAAGGAGGAAGAATTTCAAGAGGGCGCCTCCGTAGCCAGCTGGGCAGGAGCAGCAGTGCGTGCACACGCTTCTTGATTAGACTGGGGTTCGAGGCCGTAACCACCAAATATGGAGGATGCGGAAAGGTCAGGGAATGACCACCGCATATCCCCGGAGCAATATGGCCTTAGTTGCTAATGCTCCTAAAAACAAAAAAAACAATAATAATAATAATAAATAAACAAAAAAAAAAAAAAACAACTTCAAGAGAAACTAACACATTGGGAAAGTGTAATCAGTGAGTATGGTCTAAAGATAAGTAACCAAAAAAGCAAAGAGATGGTGATGGATAGAGGGGGAGAAGTCATTGTAAAAGGGATAGAATTATGGAATGAAATGTTGGAAGTGGTGAACAATTTTAAGTACCTAGGGAGTGTATTAACAAAGGATGGAAACCTAGATATGGAAATAACAAGGAGAATAGCTTATCAGAGTGTCTTGTTAACCTTAACAGCCTGTTATGGGCTAAGGAAGTTCCAATGAAGTGCAAAATGTTGATAAATAGGACATATTTTGTTCCTGTTTTGACCTATGCTGCTGAGATATGGAGGATGAATAAAAAGGATACCAGCAGAATCCAAGCAATGGAAATAAAGGTGTTAAGGACTATGCTAGCTAAAACTAGAAGAGACAAAATTAGAAATATTGACATTGGAATGAACTTGGGAATAGAAAGTTTGAGGGAGAAGATGACTGCATCATGTTTGCGATGGTTTGGACACATGAAGAGAATGAACTCAAACAGAATATCAAGAAGAATGTTTGAGATGAAAATGGACAAGAAGAGGCTGAGAGGAAGACCTTGGAAAAGTTGGAGGGATCAGATTAGGGAAGATGTGGAAATGAAAGGAATTGAGTGGAAGAGAATGACAGAAGGTTTGATTTGGGAAGATTAGATGGAATACACCAGGCCCAACCCAAGGTTGGAACAACAAGGAAGATACAGAATATTAGGGAATTAGTTATTTGATAATGCCAATCTCCAGAGGCATAAGTTAATATGAGTGTATATAAATGTTCATAAAGCTTGTTAAAGCTGTGCACTTTAATGCTCCTCCTCTGAGGTGCCTCCGTAGCCAGGTGGGCAGGAGCAGCAGTGCGTAGCGCATGCTTCTTGATTAGACTCGAGCCCATGACCACCAAATACGGAGGATGCAAAAAGGTTAGGGAATGACTACCACATATCCCTGGAGTAATATGGCCTTAGTTGCTAATGCTCCTAAAAACCAAATAACAAATAAACAAACTTTAATGCTACATTTTACTTTTAATGATTCTCTCTGGAGCTTAGCATGTAAGATTCATACTTTGTTTTGAATGCATCATACATGCTTTAAGAAGGTCATCTTCTCCACTTACACTCAAAGATTCCTGACCAACTTGACATACCTGAGAGAAAGAATCCCATGTCTGACTAAAAGTTGATAAGTTGCATTAATAATGTTTTGTTATCAATTTCATATTCATATGGTACATTAAAGTCTCCCAATACTAATCTTTTTATCTCCATATTAGATGAGATAATTAGTTCACAGTCAGAAAATTAAACCACCTAAAGGTGGTTTAATTTTCCGACTGTGAACTTTTTTTAAAATGGCTATCATTGCTATTCTTGGATATAGGAAAACCTAGGAAATTTCAAGGTCGTTAAATTTTTAAGGAACTATAATCAGTCACTGGGAATTATTAGCGGAATAGTTGTGCTACCTGATAGCTTTGCGGTAGAAGTTTTCAGGATACCAAATTGTATGTAAAAATACTCACGTGTTGCTGATTTATTTATTACTGTTATTTTCAAGGTCACAGTCATTCTACCGAGTCAGCCATTTTCATGAGATAAAAGAACTACAGCAGTGCCACCTGCTTGTTCAGTGAGATTAGAAATTCGGCATAAATTGCGTAAAATTATTAAATTGCGACATCACCATTGTATAAGAGCTACCACTTCTATATAGCTGCATAAGGCTTGGCAGATCGGCAGCTTAAATCCCTAGCCTAGATAAATGGTGAGGGTTGACTTCAGGAAGGGCATCTGGTCATAAAAACTATGCCAAAACAAAAGGTGATTGATGGAAAGTAGATGTGTCAGGGCTTCCGAACAAAGGACAGGTCCGGTTAAAGAAGAGATGAAGAAGGAGTTGAAAGTTCCGGTTCAGCTAGAGATGAAGAAGGAGTTGAAAAGTGTTAGAATAGGAACATTGAATATTGGGACGATGAATGGAAAGAGCAGAGTGCCGACCCCATATGAACGTGGGAAGAAGGTGAGGACAAAGAAGAAGATTAGATGAGATAAATAAAAATTGTTGCTGTTCTTTCAAGCTTTGAAGTATTGCTTTATTTACTGTTAGTTTAACTTCTGTTCCGGGTAAAATAATGGTGTCACTGGTTAAAGATGCATTGCAGGATCATCTAGACAAGACTGCAGCAATAATTCAGACACAGCATGGGTTTGTTAAGGGAAAGTCTTGTCTGACAAATTTGATAGGATATTATGATGTGGTTACAAAGGAACTGGATGCAAAAAATAATTTTGATATCATCTATTTGGATTTCAGGAAAGCTTTTGACACTGTTGCGCATGAAAGACTATTGTACAAATTGGAGCAGAATGGTATTAAGGGTAAGTTGCTACAATGGATAAAAGGATGGTTAAGTGGAAAAAGACAGAGGGTGGTAATCAATGGGTGCTGCTCTTCGTGGACTAATGTTATTAGTGGAGTCCCACAGGGTTCGGCGTTGGGTCCACTGTTGTTTAATATATTTATCAATGATACTGATGAAGGTATATCAGGCTTAATGTTGAAGTTTGCAGATGATACAAAGGTTGGCAGGGTTGTTAATGACAGTAATGGCAGTGTGCTACTGCAACAGGATCTAGATAATTTGGGCAGATGGGCTAAGAAGTGGCAACTGAAGTTTAATCTTGACAAATGCAAAGTACTGCATATGGGTAGAAGTAACCCCAGAGAAACGTACCAACTGTGTGGTACTACACTTAAGGTGGTAGAAAATGAAAAAGACCTTGGCATAATTGCGTTGGCAGATATGAAGTTTTCTGAGCAATGCAGACAGGCTGCCAGGGCAGGTCATGGGGTTTTGTCAATGATATATAGGAATTTTGCTAGCAGGGAAAAGGAGGTGATTATCCCTCTGTATAAGGCAATGGTCAGGCCACGCCTTGAGTACTGCATACAGGTCTGTAGGCCTCATTTTAGGAAGGATGTAGATTTGCTTGAGCGTGTACAGAGAAGGGCAACAAGATTGGTGAGGGGAATGAAGGGATCCTCTTACCAAGAGAGGCTTAAGATCTGCAAATTGCAGTGGCTGGAGACTAGGCATCTTCGCGGTGATCTGATTGTGGTATATAAGGCCTTGAATGGGTTGAGCACACTGAATTCTGATGGGATCCTTCCACTTGTTCAGATTACGAACCTAAGGGGGCATAAATTCAAATTAAGAAAAGACAGATGTAGAATAGATATGCGGAAATTTGCCTTTAGCCAGCGGGTGGTTAATTGCTGGAACAAACTTCCATCTGTCATTGTGGAAGTTGATAGATTGAATAAATTTAAGGAGGAACTGGACAGGCATTTGGAGAGAATGGTGTGATTTTTTTTTTTTTTTTGGCTGATGCTGCATAAGCTCAAACACATGCTTTCTTGCATCACATACTACTACTATTAGGGAGAAGGATTCTGCCACCAGTTTAAGAATTATGTTTCCAATTTTTAATTTAATATATGTATCCTCATTTTTCATTAAGGATATATATTACCCTTATATGCAGTTTATTATGTATCAACAGAGATACTCCCCCATCTTATTTTCTCTATCCCTCCTAATTAATTTGAAGTTTTCTGGACATATTTCTGAATCCAGTCAGCTAAGTCTCTGTCAAGAGCCAGATATCAAATACAGAATGACTCTTCTGTAATTTAAATATATTAAACAAGTTAATAATGATCCTGCAGTAATAAAATTCATGATGATAATAATTTTATCTTGAGTGATTTTTTCCTTACCTCTTTTAAAAATATCATACTATATCATTATATTGGTTGATTGATTGTTGTATGGTAGATGGGGGATTATTAGCAATTCTTCCAGAAACACTTTTATTATAATAAGTTTGTGAGGGATTTGTTTATTACAGATAGTTCTCGACTTTACGAGTTGATTTGTTCCTAGTGCGCTCGTAAAGCGAAAACATGTAAAGCGGGAATTTATTTCCCATTGACATAAAGCAGGAATTTATTTTCCATTGACATAAGGTTAAAAATAGGGGTTACGTTCTCAACAATGAAATTAGTTAGCTAATTAGTTTGTTTAAACAATGATTGATTTATTGAAAGAAATGAAAACGTAGCCTGTAAAATCAAGCAAATTATTTACGACTTACAAATGTTAAAGAATGTTTATTCTTCATCATCATCGACTAATATAATAAACAAGTTAATAATGCTCCTGCAGTAATAAAATTCATGATGATAATAATTTTATCTTGAGTGATTTTTTGGTTTGTTGCACAAGGAGGCGTCTTCTTCAGAAATGTTTCAAGAGACGTTTGTTTCCACGATAATCTTCTCTTTTAATTATAAATTTCACGATTGCATGCATAAACATTTTTTAACAGCACACACAAATTGCAACTAACACGATTCACGTGGAGTAACAAGTTTACGAAACTTAAAAAAAAGGAACGAAGAGAAGATTCTGAAAATTTATTTATTTTTTTTATATGATTGAAGATTTCAGTAAAGGGGAAACACATTTCGCCATAATAACATAAAACACCACACAATTCCAGCTATCGGTATTTTCGCAAATGCAAGAAGATCGCATTTACTACCCATTTATAATTGCTTGCAGTAAGTAACAGAAAAGCCCAATAAATCGGAAAGTGCAAATTGTTTTTATTGTTTTATGGTAGTGACCTCAAAAATGTGTTTTATAAAAATATCACAAAGGCGTTTTTTTTTTTTTTTTTTTTATGATAAACACGAAAGGTATCAAAACCTATATTACTTAGTACCGTGCATGGATTGAAGGAGAAGTATGGGGGGGGGGATGCCGGAAACTTTGCTCTAGAGACTAAACATGGGTTTCACCATTTCAAGCCTCCAATAAGCAAAGTGGTGGTATTTCACCGGTTAATGAGAGTCATCTACCACCTACGTTTAAAATTGATTCTTATAATGAAACATATGATAATGATGAAAGTGTAGTGCATTTTAAGGATTTGAATTGGTAACTAATACAATTTACAAACCATGCTCATATGCATGGCCTTAATGTCACGCTGGTGACCTTAAACATTTTAGAGAGATAAATAGCTTAGATGTCGCGAAAATTTCAACTTCCGAGATCTTGAAACGAATTATCAAAAAACAATGTGTTATTGGGTTCACATTATGGTATTTTAACGATACGATGGTGTCTCATGAACTGATTAATATCGTAAAGCGGGATACACTGTATTGTATTGTATAGCTACACACGTTGTTTGGAATGCGGTATTTATGAATGTTTTTAACATTCATTTTTTTGCAATTAATATTTCATATTTTCGATTTTGTTGATACTTGGGGAAAAAAACTCGTAAAGTGAAAACTCGAAAAGCGAGAACTGCCTATATATGTTTTTTAGTTGCCTAAATCTGTAAGTTGAAACAGAAATTCCATTTAGAATGCTGTGTTGAAATTTCATGATATCCATGTAGTTCTAATCAAATCAAATTTTGAAAACAGTATGCATTTCTGGGTATAAATATTTCATTTTTTCAGCCTTGCTGTCAATGTCTAATTTATTTTTAAAATGCTCTTCTAGACTAGATTGGCACTCTCCACCATGAAGGGTGCCAATGTAGATACATACTGGTAAATCTCTTTAGGAGCCACCAGCATGTTTCCCTGTCACTCTACATCAATGACATTAATTTTATTCCCACTGAACAGGTTTTGAGATCCATGAGTAGACTGACTTTTGAATTTCAGATTTTGGTAATGTTTTTTTTCACCTTTATTGACTTTATTTCCCAAATAAATTTCAAGTATACATAACACTTTTAACATAACCATAGAAAAGTTGTATTCAGATGAAGTAGATTTTTTGAACTATTGCAGCAGCATAAGTCTCTGATCATTTGGCTGGAAACGTATACTTTCTATTTTGAGTTGCCTTTCTATGGTAATATGAAAAACCTCTGTAGGAAATTTGGGACTTCAATTTTTAATTTTAGTAATGCCTCCTAAGTTAGTTTCAGTGTAGTCTGAGTTCCATTACTAGTGTCTTAGCTAATATTAGCATTAGTTGAGGCATACAATGCAAGAAAGCAAGCTTATGCTTAAGAAGCATCAGCCAAAAAAAAAAAAAAAAAACACTCTCCCATTTTACCCATCCATTCACTCCAAATCCTGTCTAGCTCAGCCTTAAGTTTATTTAAGCTACCAACCTCCACAACAAGAGATCGAAGTCTGTTTCAGCAAAATCGACTATCTGCTGGCTAATGGCAATTTCCGAACATCTATTCTACAACCATCATTCCTCTATTTGAATCTTTGCCCCCTTCAGGTTTGTAATCTGAGCAAGAGGAAGAATCCCATCAGCATTGAGCTTGCTCAGCCTGTTCTCTGATTGAGGCCTTATATGCCTCAATCAGATCACCTCGCAGGTGCCTAGTCTCCAGGTGCTGAAATTTGCAGAACTTAAGTCTTTCTTGGTAAGAGCACCCCATTGTTCCCCTTTACAGTACACAGTACTCAAGGTATGGCCTGACCATCGTCTTGTACAAAGTGTAAAGTGTGTTTAGTGTCAAGCGGCACTGGGGGTTCCCCCATCTCCGTGTTGCTTACGTTGTGGGTGTGCCGGTTTGCTGGAAATGTCAGAGATTTAAAAGTGTATGGACATTGTACAAGTGTAGTGGCATGTACCATTGTTCATCTGGTAATTTTTCTGCGCTTCCGTAGCCAGGTGGGAAGGAGCAGCAGTGCGTACCACATGCTTCTTGATTAGACTGGGGTTCGAGCCTGTCACCACCAAATACGGAGGATGCGGAAAGGTCAGGGAATGACCACCGCATATTCCGGAGCAATATGGCCTTAGTTGCTAATGCTCCTAAAAACCAAACAACAACAACAACTGGTAATTTTGCCACTGGACCCCTGCTGTGGCCCAATGTTGCCCCACTTTTACCCCATGGAGGCAGACCAGGAAACCCAGTAGTTTTAGTTGTACTCTGGCAGGTCCTGCCACCTAGTTTCTTGAGATTTCAGTGGCTAGGGCCTGAAAAAAAAAAGTAGATTGCTGGAATTTGGTTAGGCCAAGAGGTAACCAGTTCAAATTTCAGCATTTAAACTTTTGATGTGTGGGGCATCCACTGATGGTTTAGACAGAGTAGGGGGGAGAAGACTGGAGGGAAAAGACAGAAATATGAGGACAATCGAGAAAGCACCCCTGTGGAAGTCAATGGGGCAGGCCCATGCTCCACCAGAAGGGGAAAAAGGGGGACAGCAAGGAGGAGAGGAGATGGAAAAAACCTTCCCCCCACCCTGTCGGGGGAAAGTGAATGAAAGTGGCCAGGCAAGGTGCCTAGTACAAATCGCCAGGTGGCATTTTGGCAGCAAGGTGCTATGGGATCGTGGATCCCATAGCACCTCGCTACTGGGTATTTCTGCACTCAGATTAAGCTCCGCCAGGATGTTGGGGCATGGGACAGAATCCCATCCAGGTTTGGTTGTCGCAGTCAATATGTTTTCCGTTCCTTTTTCTTTTCTTTCCTTCAAAGCATTTCTCTTTTACTTCTTTCCTTCTACCTTATTCTTTCCCTTTTCCTTTCTTTTCCATTTCTTTTCTTATCTTCTCCTCTGGTTCTTGTAGTGTATTGTCTTTTAAGAGTCGCTGAGTTTTGAGGATTTGGGTTGATCGTTGTGGGCTTGTAGACTTGCTGAGAAGCCATTCTGGTAGCTTTACGAGGTGTCACTCCATGGTTTTTTGGTCGTGGAAGAGTTTTTTGTCTTGTAAAGAACTCCTGCGTGAAGTGTGTGAAGGCACAGTAGTGTTCCTCATTTTGCAACACGAGCTGTTCTTGGTTCCTGAGTGTGAACTGGGTCTTTGTCATGAGGTCATGAGGATGCGGTGCAGGTCCTTATATGTAGAACATTCATGTATGAGGCGGTCCCAGGTTTCTTCCTCTCTCTGCAGTGATACTGCGGTGAATCTGAGAGACCAAAGTTGTAGAGTTTCTTCCTGAAGGAACCATCTCCCGTGAGGAGGAAGTCGGTATGGAGGCCTGAAGCGAACCATGCAGGTTGGCTTGGGTATATCCGATGTACTTCAGGGAAGAATTTCCGTGGTATGGCTCCTTTGGGGGAGTCGGACCATCGGGCGTGTGAGGTCTGCAACAGGTATGTCATTAGAAGCCTCTTTTCAGCACTTGTGTTGTTTTGTTTGTTGGATCAGTGGTGAAGCCAATGCAGGTGGCCCTCTCCCTTTGGACAGTTGGTAAAGCAGGCCATAGCACACAATTTCCAGGTCCAGGGGAAAGGATCCAACGAGGACCTGGAGTGCATGGGTGTTAACTGTACATGCTCTGGAGATAGTCAGGAGGATAGAGCGCTGTATGCTGTCTAGTTTTCTCCTGTTTACTGGAGTGATTGCTTTGTTGTACCATACACCTGCGGCAAATGATAGAGCTGGGATGAAAATAGCCTTGTAGAAAAGCGAGAGTGTCCTCTTCTTCAAGCCCCAGTCCCTTCTGGTAACTCTGGAAATCATAGCAGAGTAATTCCTGATTTTGGTACGTAGGTAATTGAGATGTGGGGTGAATGACGTTCTTATCCAGGACTATCCCGAGATATTTTAGTTCCGTTTTTAGCTTTATGGTTGTTCCATGGATTTTTATCTGTGGCGGCCTCCTGATATCCAGAGAGCCCCTCAAGTGGATTGAACTCATTTTTTCTGATGAAATTCTGAGATGATTCTCTTGGGTCAAGTGCACCAGTGTTGAGATGGCTCGATTTGCTGTTGCTTCCATTTGGGCTCTGCTGTTTACCTGAAGCATCATTATCAAATCATCAGCGTCGGCTTGCATTTTTACTGTGTTCAGGTCAAAGTTTAAGAACTCATCATGGACCAGATTCCACAGAAGGGGTCCCAGGACAGAGCCCTGCGGGCACCCTCATGAAGATTGGTCGCGACACCTGGCGGTACGGAGCACTGATGTTGATTTTTCTATTTGCTAGGTAGGTCTGGATTTATCAGTATAAGTTGATGGGTATATTTGCCTTCCTGAGGAGGCTTGGCCACCATAGTGAGTCAAATGGCCCGTCAAAATCTATTGAGATTATTAGGAAATACTTGCTGGTGCAGGTGTGTGCTTTGTTCATTATGTTTTCAAGAGCATCAGCTGCAGAGTGCCCTCTCCTAAAACCGTATTGATTCAAAGAGGAAAGCCCTGCACCAATGTAATGGGTTTCAATCTTTTGATAGCGCAGTTGTTCGAAAGTCTTGCTGAGCACCGAGAGCAGTGTGATCAGACTATAGGATCCCGGAAGGTCTTGTTGCTTTTTCTGGTTCTTCATTACGAGTCTCACTCTTGCCGATATCCAATCAGTGGGGAAGTAGCCCTCTGTGAGCAGTGGTTATATAAGTTCAGGATTGTGTCCGGGATATATTCGACCGTCTTTTTGACGATTTCAGGTTCCAATAGGTCTTCGCCAGGTGATTTCCTGTTTCGAATTTTGCTTGCTGCAATTTCAAGATCTACTCGAGTGAAGACTCCTTCAACATGTAAGGGGTTGTAGTCAGAGTTCTGCTGGCATAGTCCTATCTGTTCATGGGTGCTCAGAATAATAGGTGGTAGGAATATTGTGTCCAAGATGTTGTTTATTGATTCCTGCCATTGCCTTGCGGAAGTTCGGTGTAAGGGATGACCTCACCCCTAGGCAGTTTGTTGGTGGCTATTTTGTAGACCATCCCTCTGGGGTCGGTGTTTCCAACTGTTGAGACCAGGTGTTCCCAGGAAAGTTTCTTTCTGGTTTTGATTTGAGTTGTGTATTTGTTTCTTTTTTTCCTGTAGAGTTGCCTCAGGGCTTCTACCTTCACCTCTGGCCATGAGCAATAAGCTCGCTGGTAGCATTTTCAGCAGGTGTTGACTTCATGCCTTAGTGCTTGGAGCTGTGGGGACCACCAACGGACCGCTCTGGGAGTCAGTTTTCTCCTCTTGATAGCAGCATTTGCAGCATCAGTAATTATTTTAACGATCGCACATTTCTGTTGGTCAGGACTGAAGTCTGAAGGGTTAAAGTTCTGGGCTGTCCTATTCAGGGTTTCCTGGAAGAGGTTCCGGTCAGCCTTGTAGACCGCGAATCTGTGAAGAGTCTATCTTGCTGTTGGTTGGACATTGAGAGAATGATGCAATTGAAAGGTGAGCATCCTGCAATCGAGCGGCTTGCCAGGCTCATCGATCGTTTCCTTCCAGAGAGTGCTCGAGTAGGTTGGTAGAATATTTGGTCTATTGATGATCGTGAGACTGCTGTTGGAAACGAAATCTTCTAGGCATTGACAATTGTTAATGCCACTCCAGTCTGGTGTTATTGAATTGTAGGTCGTTGGCCTGGCACAGTTTCGCTGTTCCAGGCCGACGACCTACAATTCATGTCGGGTCACTACAATTCACTGACGAGTCTGACATTATTTGGGAATTGTATGAGGATGTTTTCCAGGTGTCTAATGACCGGGATGATGTCAATTCCTTGTCTTCTGTAGAGTGACATGTAGTTTGTCTGGTTCCTGGTCCGGGAGTTCTTGCTTCAGGTTTCTGCAATAGAGTTCCTGTAGGTTCTCTGCAGAGAGGTCCTTGCCCGTGTTATAAATAACTATACGTGGCCCTTTCCTCCTTGGCAGCTGTGCGTGGAGTCTGAGTGTTGGGATTTTGGAGTTTTTGACAATTTTGTCTGCCTCCTCCTGTGTCTCCATTTTTATTATCATGCTTGTCTGGAATTCCAAAATCTGGTTATTAAAATGTCTTAATTCTGCATTGATAGAATGAAAGTGTTACTCCTTATAACTTGTGACTTTTTTGTAATGGTAATATGAAAGCTCCAAATATGAATAATTAAATGAGTAGCAACTTTTTCAGAACAAGAAGATGAGTACCGTAGTTGGTGTTTACATGTTCAAACCTTCCTAGGTAAGATATTAATAGATTCCCGAGGGAGTTTTTAGTAGTAATATTATTCATAAAATTAAGATGAATGATCAGGTACTTACTTATAAAGTCATTACATTTGTCAAGAGATATTCTATCTAGATGAAGCTTTTACTTCAGGATTTCAGATGTAAGATAAAATCTAGTCCTCAGCTAATCTTACGGGTACCAGTAACCTCAGAGACGTATCAACTGTGTGGTACTACCCAGGGTGGTGGAGAGTGGAATGCTCCTGGGGGTAGTTTTACAGTCAGATATGAAGTTTTCTGACAGTGCAGACAGTCTGCAAGAGTTGCTCGTGGTGTCTTGTCATTGATATACAGGAATTTTTCTAGCAAGGAGGTAATTATCCCCTTGTATAAGGCAATGGTCAGGCCACACCTTGAGTAGTGTATACAGGTCTGGAGGCCTCATTTTATGATGGATGTAGAGCTGCTGGAATGAGTACAGGGAGGGACAAACAAGATTAGTGAATGCACAAAGGGTTTCTCTTATGAAGAAAGGCTTAAGTTCTGCAAATTACAGTGTCTGGAGACTAGGCACCTGCGAGGTGATCTGATTGAGGTGTATAAGGCTCTGAATGGTTTGAACAAGCTCAATGCTGATGGGATTTTCTCTTGCCCAGGTGCATAAATTAAAATTGAGTAAAGACAGTTGTAGAATAGATGTGTGGAAATTTGCCTTTAGCCAGTGGGTGGTTGATTGCTGGAACTAACTTCCATCTGTCATTCTAACTGTCGTCAAAGAAAATGACAGCTTAAATAAATTTAAGAAAGGTCAGGGAATGACCACCGCATATCCCTGGAGCAATATGGCCTTAGTTGCTAATGCTCCTAAAAACCAAATAACAACAACAACAACAACAATATAAGCTTGCTTTCTTGCATTATATGCCTCTACTAATGCTGATGCTAAGCTTCATATTAAGTGTTAAGTTTTAGGAAATTCATTTGCATTATCATTTTTATGATTTATAACAGACAATTCACCTTCAATACCACAGGGACCAAAGTAGGGTGATTGATCTCTAAATATCACTCTTAGTGAAAGTGATGGAATTACATTAACATCATTTTAGTCATTTTAAGATATATTATGATAAGTCGAGAATATTAGGTGCATTGTAAGTCTTACCTAACTGACATTTCTTAATTTCATATGACAAAATTTCTTATTGCAAATAAAAAAGATTTTAAATTGGAAATTGTCTGTGAACGATGTAAACATTTATAATCTTTTTAAATGTTTACATCATTTAAACGTTTAAATGTTTACAATATAAGTGTTTATAATTTATAAACACTTATATTTTGATGAATCATGGTAATCTCTTTGCTTGCTTACTTCCATAGTGTGAAAGGCAGAGCACCTGCATATCAGAAAGAAGGAACAGAGTTGAAGTTCTTGAAATATGTAAATAGGTTAGCAGTTTCATTAACAAGAATTTCCTTGCAAATGATGTTATTAAATAATCTTCAAGGTTCATTGTTTTATACTCAGCCAAACACCCATTTTCTTCAGAGGACAATTGAGGAGAGCCACAGTGTATACTTGATTGATATGCTTGATGTGCTATGGTGCTGAATAATCAAGTATGCACTGTGGCTCTTCAAAGTGTGGGTGTGCTTATATTTTTAAATTCATTTTGTTCATATGTAATTTTAAAAGATTCATGGAAGGATTTCCTAGTGATTAGCTTTTCAACTTGTACTGAAACATCCAAATGTTTTTTAATTTCTCAGGAAATCTGTCAGAGATGGTGCTTACGGTAAGTCCAGATACAAAAAGGTGTTTCATAGCTCTTCTTTTGACTTTAGGTTTATTAGTATAGTTCCTCTAAGCCTGCTGTTGTAGAGATTCCTATTGTGAACTGATGACTTTGTTTGGGCATCTTATTTTTTGTCAATTTTAAGAATGTGCTAACCAGAGTTGGAGGCAGGCTAGAGGTGATTTCTTGTAATCTCTGAACTGGGATACATGCAGCATAACCTTCTCTCTATGTGTGTGTTACCAACCATTCATTCTGGCAGTTCTTCTATCTTTACTTGGTGCAGGTGATCTTTGATTGATTTGATTTATTGGTTTTATATACGAACTTTTGACATAACCTCTCATAGAAGCATTTTTTTGGGGAGCAAGTCACAAGCTTTACAAGGAGGGGAATTCTCTACCCTAACACCTTTACAGTGTGAATATCATGTTTTTGTTGCATCTTGCAAGGTTGCATTTTGTTTTGGAAATTGAGTTTTAGTTGCCGAGTAAGAGGCAGCAGGTGATGTCTTGTTTTTCTTTGAAAAACATTCTTGAATGAGTTCAATCAATTTGTTGTGCTTAAATAAAAATTCCTGCTGTAAATCTTTGAAATTGCTGTTTCAGACAGTTAATCTGATTTCATTTATACTGGACAGCACTAAGAAGGCATTGAAAATGTTGAGGTGAGGGAGTGTGATTAGTATAGTTCCTTGCAGAGATGAAAGCTTTGAACATCGGGATGATATGTTGTTGTAGTAGTAATGGTGTTGTAGGAAAAATAAACAAGACAATGGTTACCATTATTCTACAGAATATATTTTTTTGAAAATGATCAGATAGTCACACTACTTACTTTTACAATATTTATCTTTGTTGTTATATATATATATATCAGAGGATATATATTTGTATTTATACAGACTATAAAGTATGTATTTATATATTAAACATTATATGTTACATTATATATTTCTTAGAAGACCAAATGCATGAGGCATAATTTCTTATGGGTTTAGGTAATTAACTGTATAATATTGGTGTAGATACACCATATTTTACCCATAAATTTGAACTATGTATGTAGTGTAAAGGCATCGTTTTAATTGTATCTCATATTGTGGGTGCTTTCACAATGAGATAGCTGATATTGCACTACTTCGAATAAATAACACTTCTCTAGTAGAGAAGACTACTGTTATTTACTTTCAGTGGATATCACCACCCAGATGATAATTTCAAAGCTAGTTGGCTTCATCATCGGTGGGTGGGTAGGTACCCTGATATGCCATCACAGTTGTGAAGTTATTTCCACAATATGAGAGATGCCAAATGGTGAATAAATAATAATGTATTAGAAGACAAAATGCATGAGACAATTTCTTATGGGTTTAGGTAATTAACTATATAATATCGGTGTAGATACACCATAGTTTACCCGTAAATTTGAACTACATATGTAGTGTAAAGGTATCATTTTAATTGTATTTCATTTTGTGGGTGCCTTCACAACCTACCCACTGATGATGAAGCCAACTAGCTTCGAAATGATTGTCTGGGTGGTGGCATCCATCGAAAATAAATTACAGTAGTCTTTTCTACTAGAGAAGCTTTGTTTATTCGAAGTAGTGCAATACCAGCTATCTTGTTGTGAGGGCACCCACAACGAGATAGCTGGTATTGCATACAATTAAATGATGAGATACAATTAAAATGATGCCTTTACACTACATACGTAGCTCAAATTTATGGGTAAGCTATGGTGTATCTGCACCGATATTGTGTAGTTAATTGTATATTTCTGTATGTCTTGTAGGTCTTGGCTGCATGAGTGTTTGTGTAATGACTGAATAAATATATAAATCGATAACTACATTTTGTGGTTATTCCATAATTCATTTAGAATGGGTACATTTATGGTTGCATTTTTTGCCTTGCTGTTAAAGTCATGTACTTGATTCTAACTACAAGCAATTTTTATGATTATTATTACAGCTTCGGAGCTCATTAGCAAAGCATTCTCACGCAGCAAAAAGAATAAAAATGGTTCAGTATCTGATGTTGAAGATCTCCGCCAGCTTCATTCAGATTCATCTGCTCCTAATTCACCACTTCTTGGGACAGTACTTGATGTTAATATTGGAAATCTAGGACAAAATATGAAAATATCACAGTCATCATCAGCGTAAGCAGTGATATTACCATTTTTAAGAAATCACCACATTTTTTTCTGATTAGTTAATTCATCACTGACAGGGATTAATTATAGCAGAAATTTTCAGAAAAATCATTTCAAATTTTGTTTAATTTATTACATTTGTCCCTAATTTATTAACTTTTTTATTTATTTATTTTTTTTGATTTTTATTAATTTATTTTTGGCCAGTGCTTTAAGCTTGCTTACGTGCATCATTTTGCCAATACTAATACTAAATGCTCTTTATCATAAGACTTTCATTTCATAAGACTCGGATAGCACTTAAAAACTACAGATTGACTACCCTTTTGATACTAACAGACTGCATTTAATTTCCATTTTAACAATGTGTGATGCATTAATTATTATATGATAGAGATTTTAAAAAAAAAGTATATGATATGTTTATTATATATAAAAAATTTGCTACATTTTATTTGATCTCATGATATCAGTTTTACATGATATGTTCTACAATTATTTAATTGGGCATACTGTGTTTATAACCACATCACCTATTGCAGAACACTGTTAGGAAATATTTAAAAGTAATTAAATCCAGTTTCAATTTTTAATTTAAATTTAAATTTAAAAAAAACCAAACAAACAAACCAAGTATCACTCATATGGGTGTGAAGTGGGTGCGAGACTACATGTGAACAGGCGAAGTTTTTACGGCTCTAACAAATAGAGATGTTTTTGCTTTTTTATTGACTTAAATTGGCATATTAATTTATTTTTTAGAGTTGCTTTATATTCCTATACTTTATATACTTTAGTTTAAATTGAATTTAGATAGAGATCTTGTAGTTATTAATTAGTATCGGTAAGGGTTTCAAATCCACGTGTGGACAGGTTTTGCAACTCCCGCGAATGAAAAGTTTTTAATTATACTTAGCTGCTTTATTGACTTAATTGTTAGATTAAATTATTTTCTGTAAGTAACTTATAGACCTAGTCAAGCTCCATGGTTTATTTTGAATTTAGATAGTGCGATTTGGAAAGTAAATAATACCTCGTGTCCGTAGATTAATCATACATAACTTGCCACCATTGTTATAAGATACAACGTGTGCTAGTGTAAGGTTTAACGGAAAACTAGATAGCATAAGGTTTAACGGAAAACTAGATAGCGAGTATAGTAGTAGTATCAATTAATCAGTAAAATTTATCAATCTTATTAAATTTCATTGTCAGTCGAATTGTACTTTTTTAACTAAATAAATATAGCAACCTACTTATTACAAACGTAACATCATAAATTAATACATATAAGTTGACAGGGGATAAGAAAGTCATATAACGTAACTCGCAGATAATATTCGATACTGAAATACATATATATATAGTGTTATAACTGCATTGGGATATAGGTTTGGGGTTATATTTGTATTAGAAATTTAGTGAACTTGAATAGAAATCATGACTCAGACCAGAGCAGCAAAGCAAAAGGCTCAAACTAGTGGAAGTGCTGTGGCTTAGGGGAGAACTGAGGGGAACGGTTGTCCTCTGAATTACAGTCTATTGAAATGCACTGCTTGTTTGATGTTTGTGGAGCAATCAGGAATGGGACATGATATTGCCAAGGGGAATGTCTTTGTGTGTGCGCGATGTAAGGAGTGCGAGGAAATCAGGCACCAACTCGACATTGTTATGGGCTTATATGAGAGCTTGAAGCACAGGGTGGTTGCCCTCGAAGGATTTAAATTGAGGGGCTCATCAAGCTCTCAGCTACCCACATCAATGCCAGAGCTTGCACTTGAACATTACGCAACACAGCGGAAACCCCCAAGGCAGAATGAGCTGGTCCCAAAGGATCTAGTTGTTGTAGGTGACTCTATTGTCAGGGAAATGGGAAACATATTGTGCAAAAAGGATAGATGGAACAGGACCAGGGTAGGTCTGCCAGGAGCAAAGGTTGATGACGTAGGGTAGATCCTCCTTTAAGGGCACAAAGGGTGATATTGTTGTACACGTTGGTACTAATGATATTAAGAGTAGGAGACCGGCAGAATTACTTAACATGTATAAGACAATGCTGGAAAAAAAGCCGTGAGTTAGAGTTGAATTTGAAAGTGTCTTCAATTCTGCCCAGACACGATAGGAGGGAGTATATGATGAAGAGCCTTTTCGATCAATTCGCCCCTGGAGAGACTGTGCAAGGCTCAACGGGTAGAATTTTTCTCAGCATGGTCTGTGCTTGTTAACAGGAGCGACTGCTTCTACAGGGATGGGATACACTTAAATAGAAAGGGTGCAAGAATATTTGCTGATGCTATCGAGGCAGAGTTAGGTGGGTCAGAAAACTGCTAGCTTGGGGGATACATGGACTAATAGATTAACAGTAGCCACTGGCAGAGGTAAAAGTGATTCTTGCACTACTTATATTTAAATGCAATTGAGAAGCAGCCTGGAAAGCAAGGGAATGGGAATTTCCAGGACTGCTGGGAGTCATAGTGGAACAAGTAAATACATCGGCTGTGTTAGGGCAACTAAAAGTAGAAACAGGTGCATGTATACTTGCATGACATCAGTGCTACGAGTATAATTAATAAATTCGATGAGCTTGAAGTGCTAGTCAAGACATCAAAGGCAGATATTGTTAATATCAGAGATATGGTATCACACAGACATAAGCAGTGCATTACCAGAATTTGGGAGTAAAATGTGTACATAAATGGATAGACAGGACAGGAAGGGTGGAGGGGTTATGCTGTTAGTTAAGAAACACATAAAATCATCTAAGGAAGTGGGTCTAATTGATGTGGGTGGACAATGCAATGTTGAGTCTGTTTGGTGTGACATAAGCAATTTGAAAGGAAAAATGTGAGTAGGTATGTGTTATTGGCCTAATGAATCCGATGAGTATAATGAGCAATTGTGCAGAGAAATACAGTGGGCCAGTAAATTAGTGTGTCTTATAATGGGGGATTTTAATTTCCCGGATATTGACTGGAATTTGTGGGTTGGTCACTCACACACTAGCAAGGCTTTTGTGGATTTAATGGATGATTGTTTTCTACAGCAGCATGTTCAGGATGCAAGTATAGGGTGTAATACTCTTTATCTGATTATCAGTAGTGATGCTTCATGCATTAAGCATCTGATTAGACCGGGGTTTGAGCCCATCACCACCAAATATGGAGGGTGCAGAAAAGTTCAGGGAATGACCACCGCATATTCCGGAGCAGTATGGCCTTAGTTGCTAATGCTCCTAAAAACCAAATAACAACAACAACAGCATTAAGCGTCTGCAGATAAAGGAACCACTAGGTGGCAGTGATTGCATTTTGCTAAAGTGTGATTTACTCAAAGAGGTAACTACCATCAAGGGTAAAGGGAAGGGTTTTTGCTTTCATAAAGATGACTATGGTGGTCTTTGACAGTATTTAAATTCTATACCGTGGAACCAACTGATGATGTTACCAACAGCAAATTCAAAATGGGAAGCATTCAAAGAATTAATGTTGGAAGCTACTAGGCTTTTCGTACCAACATAGAAATATTGTTCAAGATTTAAGCCTAAATGGATGTCAGAGGAACTAATTAGACATGTGATAGAGAAGAAAAATGCATGGGATACATATAAATTAACATGTGACACAGAAGCCTATGACAGATATAAGATGGTCTGTAACCAAGTTACAAAGGAGGTTAGGCAGGCAAAGGCAGATTACAAGAAATCTTTGGCAAAGGAGGCAAAGAAAAACAGCAAAGAGTTCTTTACTTGTGTAAATTCTGGAAGGAGGGGGGTGAATCATATTGGTCCACTTGATATCGATGGTTCAACAGTTGATGATCCTGCTCAGGTAGCTAACATTAACTAAATGAATATTTTGCATCGACATTCACACATGAGGAGTTATTCAGTGAGGGGAATGCCAGAGGTGTATTCAACTCTGGCAGTAAGCTAGAGAATCTTGTAATAACTGAGAGTAAAGTGGAGGAGAAATTGTTGAAGATAAATACAGGAAAGGCACCTGGGGTGGATGGGATCTATCCAGTTATATTAAAGGAAGCAGCAAAGGAAGTAAGCAAACCCTTAGCCATAATTATGAGAGCTTCCTTGGACTCAGGGTAAGTACCCATGGACTGGAGATGTGCAAATGTCACCCCAATTCACAAAGGAGTATCAAAGGGCGACACAAGTAATTATAGACCTGTTAGTTTAACTTCTGTTCCTGGAAAATTAATGGAGGCACTGGTTAAAGAAGCACTGCAGGATCATTTAGACAAGACTTCAGTTATAGCTCAGACACAGCATGGTTTTGTTAAGGGGAAGTCTTGCCTGACCAATTTGATTGGATACTATGATGCAGTCACAAAAGAACTGGATGCAGGGAATAACTTTGATATTATATACTTGGATCTTAGAAAGGCTTTTGATACTGTTACACATGGAAGACTGCTGCACAAATTGGAGCAGTGTGGCATTGGAGGCAAATTGCTGCTATGGATAAAGGGGTGGTTGAGGGGGAGAAGACAGAGAGTGGTAATCAATGGACACTGCTCATCGTGGACTAATGTTATTAGTGGAGTCCCTCAGGGTTCAGTATTGGGTCCATTATTGTTTTCTGTATTTATAAATGATATTGATGATGGTATATCAAGTTTAATGTCCAAGTTTGCAGACGATACGAAGGTTGGCAGGGTTGTCAAGGACTCTACTAACACTATGCTACTGCAACAGGATCTGGAAAGGTTGAGCAGATGGGCTGAGAGGTGGCAAATCAAGTTTAACATTGACAAATGTAAAGTACTACATATGGGAAACAGCAACCCCAGAGCAACGTATCAACTCTGTGGTACTACACTGACAGTAGTAGAGAATGAAAGGGACCTGGGGGTGGTTGTGCAGGCAGATATGAAGTTTTCTGAGCAGTGCAGATGGGCTGCAAGAGTAGCTCATGGTATATTGTCGATGATATATAGGAATTTTTCTAGCACGGATAAGGAGGTGATTATTCCCTTGTATAAGGCAATGGTCAAACCGCACCTAGAGTACTGTATACAGGTCTGGAGGCCTCATTTCAAGAAGGATGTAGAGCTGCTGGAACGAGCACAGAGAAGGGCAACAAGATTAGTGAATGGATCAAAGGGGTGCTCTTACGAAGAAAGGCTTAAGTTTTGCAAATTACAGTGTCTGGAGACTAGGCACCAGCGAGGTGATCTGATAGAGGTGTATAAAGCCTTGAATGGTTTGAGCATGCTCAATGCTGATGGGATTCTTCCTCTTGCTCAGAATAATCACCTGAGAAGGCATAAATTCAAATTGAGGAAAGACAGATGTAGGATAGAGGCTAGCTGATCTGATAGAGGTGTATAAAGCCTTGAATGGTTTGAGCATGCTCAATGCTGATGGGATTCTTCCTCTTGCTCAGAATAATCACCTGAGAAGGCATAAATTCAAATTGAGGAAAGACAGATGTAGGAAATTTGCCTTTAGCCAGCGGGTGGTTGGTTGCTGGAATAGACTTCCATCCCTTGTCGTGGAAGTTGATAGCCTAAATAAGTTTAAGGCTCAGCTGGACAGGTATTTCGAACGAACAGAGGGGTGAAGTGGAAGTGGTTATTTTTTATTTATTTATTTTTTTTTTTTTTTTTTTGGCTTATGCTGCATAAGCTTGCTTTCTTGCATCAGATGCCTCTACTAATGCTAATGCTAATATCAGGCTTAATATCCAAGTCTGCAGATGATACAAAGGTTGGCAGAGTTGTTAATGACACTAATGGCAGTACACTGCTGCAACAGGATCTAGAAAAGTTGAGCAGATGGACTAGGATGTGGCAAATGAAGTTTAACATTGACAAATGTAAAGTACTACATATGGGAAGCAGTAATCTTAGAGTAACGTATCAATTCTGTGGTACAACACTGACAGTGTTAGAGAATGAAAACGACCTTGGGATAATTGTGTAGGCAGATATGAAGTTTTCTGAGCAATGCAGACAGTCTACATGTATAGCTCATGGTGTCTTGTCAATGATATAGAGGAATTTTTCTAGCAGGGATAAGGAGGTAATTATCCCTTTGTATAAGGTAATGGTCAGGCCACACCTTGAGTACTGTATGGATACATACATACTTGAGTACAGGTCTGGAGGCCTCATTTTAAGAAGGAGGTAGAGCTGTTGGAACGAGTACAGAGAAGGGCAACAAGATTAGTGAATGAAACAATGGGTTGCTTTTACGAGGAAAGGCTTAAGTTTTGAAAATTTGAGGTGTATAAAGCTTTGAATGGTTTAAGCATGCTCAATACAGATGGGATTCTTCCTCTTGCTCAGAATAATTGCCTGAGAGGGCATAAATTCAAATTGAGGAAGCAGATCTATCCTATCTATCCTATCTGGATAGATGTGCGTTTGCCTTTAGCCAGCGGGTTGTTGATTGGCAGAACAAACTTCCATCTGTTATTGTGGTAGTGGATAATTTGAAGAAATTCAGGGAAGAAGTAGACAAGTTATTGTAGGCTATGGATAGATTGTATGGGAAGTGATTTTTTTCTTTTTTCCATCTGTCGGTGTAGAAGTTGATAGCTTAAATAAATTTGAGGTAGAATTTGACAAACATTTGGAGCGAGTGGATTTGTGAAATAAGGTTTTTTTTTTTTGGCTGATGTTATATAAGCTTGCTTTATTGCATCAGGTGGCTTTGCTAATGCTAATATGTTCTCATTAAATAATAGTTCTCATTAAAAAAAAAAAAAAAAATTCTTTTTTTTTTTTAACCCTCCAGGATATCTACAAAACAGTTTATATGATAGGAAGCACATGGCATTACTGTATTTAGAGGTTACATGGATGACTGTTGAAGTTTAACATGACAAATGCAAAGTACTGCATATGGGTAGCAATAACCAAAGAAAAACGTACCAACTGTGTGGTACTACACTCAGGGAAGTGGAAATTGAAAAACACCTGGGGGTAATTGTGCAGTCAAATATGAAGTTCACTGAGCACTGCAGATGGGCTGCCAGGGCAGGTCATGGAGTCTTGTCAATGATATATAGGAATTTTGCTAGCAGGGACAGAGAGGTGATTATTCCATTCTACAAGGCAATGGTCAGGCCACACCTAGAGTACTGTGTACATGTCTGGAGGCCTCATTGTAGGAAGGATGTAGAGTTGCTAGAATGAGTACAAAGAAGGGCAACAAGATTGCTGAGGGGTACAAAGAGGTGCTCTTACCAAGAAAGGCTTAAGTTCTGCAAATTGAATCGCCTGGTGAGTAGACATCTCAGAGGTGATCTGATTGAGGTATATAAGGTCTTGAAAGGGTTGAGCAAGCTGAATTCTGATGGGATTCTTCCTCTTGCTCAGACTAAGAACCTGAGGGGGCATAGTTTCAAATCGAGAAAAGTTAGTTGTAGAATAGATGTGCAGAAATTTGCCTTTACCCAGGTAGTAGTTGATTGGTGGAATAGGCTTCCATCTTTCATTGTGGAAGCTAATAGGCTAAATAAATTTAAGGCTGAGCTGGACAGGTATTTGAAAAAAATGGAAGGATGAAATGGGAATGTTTTTTTTTTTTTTTTTTTTGGTGTTGCTGCATAAGCTTGCTTTCTTCCATCATATGCCTCTACTTATTTGTTGTTATTTGTTATTTGGTTTTAGGAGCATTAGCAACTAAGGCCATATTGCTCCGGTGCGGTGGTCATTCCCTGACCTTTCCGCATCCTCCGTATTTGGTGGTGACGAGCTCGAACCCCGGTCTAATCAAGAAGCGTGTGCTACGCACTGCTGCTCCTTCCCACCTGGCTACGGAGGCGCCGCCTCTACTTATGCTAATTTACATTTTGGTAATTGCAAAAATAGACTGTTTTTATAATTAAGGAAATACCTTTGAAACCATGGTATGCATTATATTATTTTTATTTGTTACAATATTCTTTGCATATAAAATAAATAAATAAAATGAATTTTCAACCAAGAACCTTTTGGTTTAAAAAAAAAATTATATTGAAAAGTATGGATGTCCTAAACTATATTGTTGATTTAATTTGAAACATTTGTTCCTTTGAAAGGTTGCATTACTTATTTAGGTGTTTTTTTTATTTTTTTATTTTGTCTTTGTGTTTATCAACTATAACATGTTGCAGTTGATAAAAGACAATAATATATAATATATATATATATAGTAAAGAGTAAAGAATAATTAGTCCTGGGATTGTAAGAAAAGGAAGATAACATAGATTATGGATCAGGGACACTG
Source organism: Mastigoproctus giganteus (assembly GCF_048544385.1). Lineage (NCBI taxonomy): Eukaryota > Metazoa > Arthropoda > Arachnida > Uropygi > Thelyphonidae > Mastigoproctus > Mastigoproctus giganteus. Next base: position 20,463,312 of record NC_143588.1, on the reverse strand, counting down.
CATTAGCAAAATGTACCCTACAGCCATAATGTGTATATATATATAAAGTATATTGTATGTAGAAAGTGTGAAGAAGATTTTGATTTAAACCTACTGAATACACGGTATACACAGTGAGCTCGATATATTGTTTGAAAAAGAAGAAGAAATAGACAGGAAATTAAAAATAAAGATAAGAAGTGAAAAGGCGACCAAAATAAGATAACATTGTGGGGTCTTTCACAATTTCAGTGTCATCATCATCAGAGGTCATCAAACAAAATTATGAAAAAGACAGCAATGTTCTTGCTTCTGTTTCCGACATGTTCTGTTAGAAATGGTATACGTGTGCTGTAGCCACGTGTTGAGAATGAAATATTAAAATTTTTAAAATTTTGCTGTAAGAATAAGGTCTAATAATTAGTGCCAATAAAAGTGATTATATTACGTAGTGAATACAGATCATGGATGACCTTACAGAAGCAATTGAAAAGAATTGGAAAAAAAAAAAAAAAAACCCTGAAAAAACTAAAGTAATGAATATCGTAATAGGCAGGAAGAAAGGGACTTACCGTTACTTTGTAAAACTGACCAAATGAACAAGATGGCGGCGTGCCGGTATATTTGTAGGTAGGTATGCTAGCGGCTCCTAGCATTAGTTGTGAAAAAAAAAAAAATATATATATATATATATATATATAATAATTGTGGTATGGTGTCTGTATAAATTGAAATAAGTGGTGATGAACGCTGTTAAATACATAGTGTTCAAACTGCCCAGGATTGTTGAGAAATATAATAGCATACAAAGTAGCAGTGAAAAGCAGCTAAACTTTGTTAAGGCAAAAAATAGATTGAGTAAAGTAAGAAGTACTTTAGAGTAAAGAAGTACTTTAGAAGTAGAGTAAAGTTTCCCGCATGTTGCATTCAGTAGACTAATGGCTCACAGGACATAAGAAGTAGTGGCTAGTAAAGCAGAAAGATGAATGAAGTAGAGATAAGTAGTTGGACTCGGGTAGTTCGGGGTTGCAAACCCGTTCCTATAGTTAGGACCCTGAACGGAGGTCTGGGAGTGAGTGCATCATGTATTTAAGGTCAGTTGCGTGAAAAATATTTGGTAGGTATATGTTGAAATGAAAGTAAAAATAAAAATAATTAAATTATATACATGTTTAATACACTGTGTTAGGCCAATTGATGGGTACAAGTTTTCTACGCTGTAAGACATTACAGAGGCCTAGTGTATTGTATATATACACTATTTACAAACTTGGTGTATATGGGATTTTAGCATTAGCATTAGCATTAGCATTAGTAGAGGCATTTGATGCAAGAAAGCAAGCTTATGCAGCATCAGCCAAAAAAAAAAAAAAACCCACTTCCACTTCACCCCTCTGTTCGTTCAAAATACCTGTCCAGCTGAGCCTTAAACTTATTTAGGCTATCAACCTCCACCACAAGGGATGGCAGTCTGTGCCACCAACCAACCACCCGCTGGCTAAAGGCAAATTTCCGCACGTCTATCCTACATCTGTCTTTCCTCAATTTGAATTTATGCCCTCTCAGGTGATTTTTCTGAGCTAGAGGAAGAATCCCATCAGCATTGAGCATGCTTAAACCATTCAAGGCTTTATACACCTCTATCAGATCACCTCGCTGGTGCCTAGTCTCCAGACACTGTAATTTGCAAAACTTAAGCCTTTCTTCGTAAGAGCACCCCTTCGTTCCATTCACTAATCTTGTTGCCCTTCTCTGTACTCGTTCCAGCAGCTCTATATCCTTCTTGAAATGAGGCCTCCAGACCTGTATACAGTACTCTAGGTGTGGCCTGACCATTGCCTTATACAATGGAATAATCACCTCCTTATCCCTGCTGGAAAAATTCCTGTATATCATTGACAATACTCCATGAGCTACTCTTGCAGCCCGTCTGCACTGCTCAGAGAACTTCATATCTGCCTGCACAATCACCCCCACGTCCCTTTCATTCTCTACCACTGTCAGTGTAGTACCACAGAGTTGATACGTTGCTCTGGGGTTGCTGTTTCCCATGTGTAGTACTTTACATTTGTCAATGTTAAACTTCATTTTCCACCTCTCAGCCCATCTCTCAACCTTTCCAGATCCTGTTGCAGCAGCATAGTGTCAGTAGTGTCCTTGACAACCCTGCCAACCTTTGTATCATCTGCAAACTTGGACATTAAGCTTGATATACCATCATCAATATCATTTATAAATACAGAAAACAACAATGGACCCAACACTGAGCCCTGAGGGACTCCACTAATAACATCAGTCCACGATGAGCAGTGTCCATTGATTACCACTCTCTGTCTTCTCCCCCTCACCCACCCCTTTATCCATAGCAGCAATTTGCCTCCAATGTCACACTGCTCCAATTTGTGTAGCAGTCTTCCATGTGCAACAGTATCAAAAGCCTTTCTAAGATCCAAGTATATAATATCAAAGTTATTTCCTGCATCCAGCTCTTTTGTGACTGCATCATAGTATCCAATCAAGTTGGTCAGGCAAGACTTCCCCTTAACAAAACCATGCTGTGTCTGAGCTATAACTGAAGTCTTGTCTAAATGATCCTGCAGTGCTTCTTTAACCAGTGCCTCCATTAATTTTCCTGGAACAGAAGTTAAGCTCACAGGTCTATAATTACTTGTTTCAGCATTTGATCCTCCTTTGTGAATTGGGGTCACATTTGCACATTTCCAGTCCATGGGTACCTCCCCTGAGTCCAAGGAAGCTCTCATAACTATGGCCAAGGGTTTGCTTACTTCCTTTGCTGCCTCCTTTAATATAACTGGATAGATCCCATCCACCCCGGGTGCCTTTCTTGTGTTTATCTTCAACAGTTTCTCCTCCACTTTACTCCCAGTTATTTCAAGATTCTGTAGCTTACTGCTAGAGTTGAATAAACCTCTGGCATTCCCCTCGCTGAATAACTCCTCATGTGTGAATGTCGATGCAAAATATTCATTTAGTTTGTTAGCTACCTGAGCAGGATCATCAACAGTTGACCCATCAATATCAAGTGGACCAATCTGATTCATCCCCTTCCTTCTAGAGTTTACATAAATAAAGAACTCTTTGCTGTTTTTCTTTGCATCCCTTGCGAAGGATTTCTCGTAATCTGCCTTCGCCTGCCTAACCTCCTTTGTAACTTGGTTGCATATCAACTTGTATCTATCATAGGCTTCTGTGTCATGTGTTAATTTGTAAGTATCCCATGCATTTTTCTTCTCTGCCATATGCCTCATTAGTTCATCTGACATCCATTTTGGCCTAAACCTTGAACAATATTTCTTAGTTGGTATGTAAAGCCTAGTAGCTTCCAAGATAAGTTCTTTGAATGCTTCCCATTTTGAATTTGCTGTTGGTAACATCATCAGTTGGTCCCACTGTATAGAATTTAAATACTGTCTCAGTCCATCGTAGTCGCCTTTACGGAAGCAATAACCCTTCCCTTTACCCCTAATGGTAGTTACCTCTTTCAGTAAATCCCACTTCAGCACACTGTGATCACTGCCACCTAGTGGTTCATTTATCTGCAGATTCTTAATGCATGAAGAATCACTGCTGATAATCAAATCAAGAGTATTACTCCCTCTAGTTGCCTCCCGAACATGCTGATGTAGAAAACAATCATCCAATAAATCCACAAAAGCCCTGCTAGTGTGTGAGTAACCAGCCCCCAAATTCCAGTCAATATCTGGGAAATTAAAATCTCCCATTATAAGACTCTCTGATTTACTGGCCCACTCTATTTCCCTGTACAGTTCCTTATTATACTCATCAGAGTCATTAGGCCTATAGCACACTCCTACTCTCAATTTTGATCTCCCAATGCTTATGTCACACCAAACTGACTCAACACTGCACTGTCCAGCGATGTCGACTGGCTTCACTTCCTTGGACTTTATGTGTTTCTTAATTAATAGCATAACCCCTCCTCCCCTCCTGTCCTGTCCTGTCTATCCTTTCTATACACATTGTATTCCCCAAATTCCAGTTCCGCATTACTTATATCTGTGTGACACCACGTCTCTGATATCCCAACAATATCTGCCTTTGATGTTTTGAGCAATACCTCAAATTCATCAAATTTATTTACCAAACTCCTAGCATTGGTGTACACGCAGGTATACATGCACCTGTTTCTATTCTTAGCTACCCTAACACAACCCATGTGTTTACTTGTACCGCAATGACTACCAGCAGTCTCTGAAATATCCTGCATCTTGTTTTTCAGACTTCTGCTCATTTCAATAGAAGCAGTGCAAGAATCACTTCCACCTCTGCCACTGGCTACTATTAATCTATTAGTCCTTGTATCCCCCCCCAACTAGCAGTTTTCCGACCCACCTAACACTGCCTCGACAGCATCAGCAAAAATTCTTGCACCCTTTCTATTTAAGTGTATCCCATCCCTGTAGAAGCAATCTCTCCTGTTAACAAGTACAGTCCAGGCTGAAAAAAATTCTACCCCTTGAGCCTTGCACAATCCCTCCAGGGCCGAATTGATCGACAAGGCTCTCATCATATACTCCCTCCTATCGTGTCTGGGCAGAATTGCAGACACTTTCAAGTTCAACCCTAATTCACGGCTTTTTTTCAACAGTGACCTGTACTTGCTAAGTAATTCCGCCGGTCTCCTACTCTTAATATCATTAGTGCCAACGTGTACAACTATATCACCTTTTGTGCCCTTAAAAGATGATATCAGCTCTACAACGTCATCAACCTTTGCCCCTGGCAGACATACCCTGGTCCTATTCCACCTATCCTTTTTACAAAGTATGTTCCCCATTTCCCTGACAATAGAGTCACCAACAACTACTAGTTCCTGTGGGACCAGCGCATTCTGCCTAGGGGGCTGCTTCTGTGTTGCCTGATGATCAAGTGCAAGCTCTGGCGTTGATGTGGGCAGCTGAGAGCTTGATGGGCCCTCAATTTATTTCCTTCGAGGGCATCCACCCTGGCCTTCAAGCTCTCATAAAGGCCCAACGCTGAGTTGTCGCCTGATTTCCTTGCACTCCTTACATCGTGCACACACAAAGACATCCCCCTTGGCAGTATCATGTCCCGTACCCAACTGCTCCGCAAACATCAAGCAAACAGTGCATTTTAATAGACTGTGATTCAGAGGGCAACTGCCCCCCTCAGTTCTCCCCTGAACCACAGCACTCCCATTAGCTTGAGCCTTTTGCTTTGCTGCTCTGGTCAGAGTCATGATTCCGATTTAATTCAATAAAATTCAAAACAAAAATTAAATCCTTAAGTTATATCCCAAAACAGTTATGTTATATATATTTTTTTTTCGGTATCTAGTGTTTTCTACGAGTTCCCTTTATACAACTTCCGTATCACGTGTACCACTATAGTTATGTATTAATTATTTGTTACGATTAAGTCGTTATATATATATATATATATAGAGTTAAAAGTACAATTTAATTGACAAAAAGTTTATCAAGATTAATAGATTTACTGATTAATTGACAATATTATATTATGCACTATACGACACTAAGCTTATGCTATCATGTAAAAATGGCGGGAATTCACGAACGGTATTTCTACGGACTCGTAAGTATTGATTAGCTTCCAAATCTCGCTATCTCAATTTAGAATACACTAAGGATTCTGACTAGGTCTATAATCTACTTATAGAAGATAATTTGATATAACAGTTGGTTAATAAATCGACTAAATTTGGTTAAAAAAAAATTTGGTTTGTGACACGTGGATTTGATACCGTTACCGATACTAAGTAATATCTACAAAATCTCTGTCTAAGTTAAACTTTAAACTAAGTATCGTAACTAGGAATATAAAGCTACTCTAGAAAATAAGTTAATATGACAATTTAAACTAATAAAGCAGAAAATAAATCAGGAAAAACTTCTCTGTCTGAAGAGCTTTAAGGAGCAACGTCTGCACAGGCTAAACTCGCCCCCAGACTCTTGTACATCTATGTTATTTTTGTCCCAGTCTTTAAGGGTTGCATCAAAATTGCCTGAATTTTACTTATGTTTACTGTTAGTTTTCTTAGATTTTTTAGAACATTTATGTGGTTTGCTGTAGAATTTAATTATATTGAATTTGTCATATATGCAATAGTCTGCTATGTTATTAGTAATAATTTTATGGTTGAATTTATTATTCAGACCATATGGGTATAGGGTTTTTAATTTTAACATAAATAGTTCTTCTTGCTTAGTTCTAATGTCGGTGCTATTAATGTGTGCTAGTATGGGTATGTATATATTGGTGAAGCTGTGTGTTTGAAAGTGCATATATTCTATTTCTTGTTCTATATTATTATTGTGTCTATATTTGTAGTTGCTGATGTCTGATCTGTGCAGAATTAGTCTCAGATGTAGTTTATTACTATTTTATATTACAAGTTTTGCCTGTTATTAGGTATTAACGTTACTGGATTTACAAAAGGTAGAATCTGTGGCATTATTTGTTATGTGTTGCGGGTGCATGCAAGGGCATGTTAAACATAGTTTATTTTTACATGTGTTTTATTTATGGTTATAGATCCCATGCTTATCCAAATTAGAAGCATTAGATGCTGTTGTGCTCTGTTCTGTCTGTGTAAATTGTGTATGTATAGAGTGATCGATATGTTTCGGGGTACTGTACAGAGCATGTGTCCGTGAGGTCAAATTTAGACTACTCTGCCCATGTAGTATGTATTGACTTGTGGCTCCATTTATATAACATACAAAAATATAAAAAAACAAAAATATATTGAAAAACGAAGAACAAAGATGAAACAATGAAGAGTGTAGACCGTAAATTCAAATGTAGGTATAGGAATCGTGAAAATATATAAGAATTTATAGAGAAGAATATATATAAGCAGTTCTAAGTGGCGTGAGCACGGCCACAATGCTTAGGATAATAGTAAAGAATAATTGTATTAAGCAGCTAATTAATCCTGGGGGTGGAATGTGACCGTACGAAAAGGAAGATAACATTGATTATGGATCAGGGACACTGCATTAGCAAAACGTACCCTACAGCCATAATGTGTGTATATATATATATATATATATATGTATATATATATATATATATATATATATATATAAAGTATATTGTATGTAGAAAGTGTGAAGAAGATTTTGATTTAAACCTATTGAATACACGGTATACACTGTGAGCTCGATATATGGTATGAAAAAGAAGAAGAAATAGACAGGAAGTTAAAAATAAAGATAAGAAGTGAAAAGGTGACCAAAATAAGATAACATTGTGGGGTCTTTCACAATTTCAGTATCATCATCAGAGGTCATCCAACAAAATTACGAAAAAGACAGCAATGTTCTTGCTTCTGTTTCCGACATGTTCTGTATGCTATGGTACTGTGCTGTAGCCACGTGTTGAGAATGAAATATTAAAATTTTTAAAAATTTTACTGTAAGAATAAGGTCTAATAATTGATGCCAATAGAAGTGGTTATATATCTATCTATATAGATATCTATATACAGGGTGTCTCAAAAATGAAGAAGAAATTGGTACAAATGTTTAGGGGAGGTAGGTAACATCTAAAGGAATGTGAATCACATAGGAACCCATAACCAGAAACGTCACGGGGAAAGTAGTAGCAGAGGCACAAGAAGCAGAAATCACACAAGAGAGTAATTAGCGGCAAACATTTATTTGACATAATATTAACAATGGAGTACAAGATGGATGCATTTCATGATTTACAACAGATGCTTGAAGGTTCCACCACGAGACGCGATGCATGCATGACACCGACGCACCATGGATTGGCGGACATGGTCGAACACACCTGGAGTTTTTGACAGTAGCAGCAGCGCAAACTAGTCTCGCCACGAGATCCATTTCCGTCTCCACAGGCGATTCATACATGATAAATTTGAGGGCCCCCACACCTGATTTATCGAGCAAGGCTCGATAAATCAGGTGAGCATGGGGGCCAGGCAACGGGTCCACCATGGCCAATCCATCAGCACCCAAAATGCCTGTTCAAATGGTCACGAACACACCTTCCATAATGGGCAGGCACCCCGTCATGTTGAAACCAAATGTTGCGTCTCACATTTGCTGGAACATCGTCAAGTAACCCTGGTAGAACTTGTTCAAGAAAGATTCGATATTTAGCAGAGTTAATGCAGGATGGTAACAGGTATGGGCCGACTAAGCCGTCACCGACCATACCTGCCCACAATTATTGCGAAGCGATGTGCTGCATGGGGGCACACACCATGTCGGTTATCGTGAGCCCACATGAGCATGGTGCTGATTGAATAAGCCTTCCCGAGTGAAATAAGCCTCATCCGTGAACAAAACATTGAAATTTACCATCTTGCGAACTGATGAACAGCACACCGACTGTTCTACCGACTAACGGTGACGTTTCTGGTTATGGGTTCCTAAGCGATTCACATTCCTTTAGATGTTACCTACCTCCCCTAAACGTTTGCACCAATATTTTTGAGACACTCTGTATATCCATATTGGTCTAAAAACTCATTTCCACAGGACATTAACCTCTACAGATATATAGATGACCTCATAGTTATTATAACTGCCCAAACTTCATCAAGGATTATGGACACTTATACCCCAATGAACTCAAACTAGAAAAAACAAACAACAATGATAATACAGCCTATTTCCTAGATCTTGAAATTACATTAATAAACAACAAAGCTACCATCAACCTGTACAACAAACGTCATGCATTCAAGTTTAATATAGTCAACCTCACACAGTGGCATTCAAATATATCTAGAGGAGTGCATGCCAATGTTATACTAGTGCAAAGCATCAGAATAGCAACGATCTGCAGCAATAAGGAAATAACTATCGATAACATCAAGATGCTATACAAAAAACTAATAAACAACCATTTTCCTACAGCATATCTTTTCTTTCACTTCTGTAAAGCCTTTAACATTGTGAAGCATAAAAAACTATGGGACATCAAAATAAACAGCATAAGCATTAATTAATTAATAACAAAAAACCCATATACTTGCTTTCTTGCATCAAATGCCTCTACTAATGCTAATGTTAATGCTAATGCTAAAATCCCATATACACCAAGTTTGTAAATAGTGTATATACAATACACTAGGCCTCTGTGGTGTCTTATAGCGTAGAAAACTTGTACCCATCAATTGGCCTAACACAGCATATTAAACATGTATATAATTTAATTATTTTTATTTTCACTTTCATTTCATTATATACCTACCATATATTTTTCACACAACTGATCTTAAATACATGCTGCATTCCTGTTCAGGGTCCTAATTATAGGAATGGGTTTGCAACCCTGAACTACTCGAGCCCAGCTACTTCATTCATCTTTCTGCTTTACTAGCCACTACTTCTTATGTTCTGTGAGCCATTAGTCTACCGAACGCAATATGCGGGACACTACTTTCTTACTTTACCCAATCTATTTTTCACCTTAACAAAGTTTAGCTGCTTTTCACTGCTACTTTGTATGCTATTATATTTCTCAACTATCCTGGTCAGTTTGGACATCATGTATTTAACAGCGTTCATCACCACTTATTTCAATTTATACAGACACCATACCATAATTATTATATATATATTTTTTCACACCTAACGCTAGGAGCCGCTAGCATGCCTACACACAAATATACTGCCACGCCGCCATCTTGGTCATTTGGTAAGTTTTACAAAGTAACGGTAAGTCCCTTTCTTCCTGCCTATTATGATATTCATTAGTTTAGTTTTTTCAGGTTTTTTTTTTTTCCAATTCTTTTCACTTGCTTCTGTAAGGTCATCCATGATCTGTATGCACTATGTAATATAATCACTTTTATTGGCACTAATTATTAGACCTTATTCTTACAGCAAAATTTAAAAAAAATTTAATATTTCATTCTCAACACATGGCTACAGCACACGTGTACAGAACATGTCGGAAACAGAAGCAAGAACATTGCTGTCTTTTTCATAATTTTGGTGGATGACCTCTGATGATGACACTGAAATTGTGAAAGACACCGCAGTGTAATCTTATTTTGGTTGCCTTTTCATTTCTTATCTTTATTTTTAACTTCCTTCTATTTCTTCTTCTTTTTCATACCATATATCGAGCTCACAGTGTATACTGTGTATTCAATAGGTTTAAATCAAAATCTCCTTCACACTTTCTACATGCAATATACTTTATATATATGTACATACATACATACATGGTGGCCATAATTTGAGTATCCCTATTCAGAGCTCTCTGTTTTGGTCACAGAATGCGACCAAAATTAGTAAGTAAACTAAATATAAAAATAGAAAAATTCTTAAAGTGCGGTACTCACCTTGAATATAATCTGCAATAGTTTTATGAAAAGACTGATGGCTAAATATAAGGTGGAATGGTTAAGTTAATGCATTAAGGTGGGATGAGATTTAATTTAATAGAATTTTAAAATAAGCGCAAGGAAGCAGAAGTGCACTACTCCATCCCTGATTGTCAGAAAGTAGAAAATAGTTAATCTGGAACATAAAAGAATTGATATTGCCAATAGTCGTGATGACAGACTTTCGTTAAGTTATAAAGTCTTTAGTTGGCGGTGTTAAATGAGAAATAACGCGTGCTGTATTTTAAGGAATTTTGTACAGAACTGAAAATTCATGTACTAGCTTGTACTAGCTTGTACAGAACTCAAAATTCATGCCCAAACCCACAATCACACTCCTGCAATTGACTCCTATCACCATTATAAGACTTAAAACCAGCCACAAAATTCTTCAATATGAAGCCCTCATTATCAAATGGTTTCGACACAATACTAATCTCAACATCCTAAATGCAAAACTTCCCTTTCACCTTTCCTCGGCTTGGAATCTCTCACATCTGAGATTCCCACGTGTCCCAAAGAGCATCACAAGAGTATAGAAAATTCCTTAAAATACAGCACGCATTACTTCTCATTTAATACCGCCAACTAAAGACTTTATAACTTAACGAAAGTCTGTCGTCACGACTATTGGCAATATCAATTCTTTTATGTTCCAGATTAACTATTTTCTACTTTATGACAATCAGGGATGGAGTAGTGCACTTCTGCTTCCTTGCGCTTATTTTAAAATTCTATTAAATTAAATCTCATCCCACCTTAATGCATTAACTTAACCATTCCACCTTATATTTAGCCATCAGTCTTTTCATAAAACTATTGCAGATTATATTCAAGGTGAGTACCGCACTTTAAGCATTTCGCTATTTTTATATTTAGTCTATTATCACGGTACTATAAGAATTCTATAACTTTATACTTGTAAGTAAACTATTCAAAGCATGGGGAGAAGGATTCCATGAAAAAAAAAAAAGTTCAGAAATCTGCCGATAGGGGATAATATGGTGCTGTACAAGAGGAAAGACATGACAAAGTACCAACAAATAAATAACTAAGTCAAACCCTAATGAAATTACAAATTTTTATTTGTGCTCTTTGCAAGAAAACAGAAAGAAACAACTAAACTGCCAGAGGAAATGGTTTCACAGCTCCAAACTCACTCACAGTTTACTCCCAATGATCAATGATGTCGCTGATGGTGGAGTTGATATTCGATGTGATTACCATTGTTCTGGACCAGAAATTGCATTCGATGCTCAGTGTGCTCCACTGTGGAATGCAACATCTCTGGAGTAATGTTCCATACATGTTGCATTACATCCTTTAAGACAGCCAGGTTAGGGACACTTCCTCGATAGACATTGGCCTTGAGGTGACCCCACAGCCAAAAATCACACAGTGTAAGGTCAGGTGAACGTGGTGGCCATGCAATGGGAAACAAATGACTAATGACTCTTTCTGCAGTAAAGTGATGCCGAAGAAGCTGCTGTACTGGTCATGCAATATGAAGAGGAACACCATCTTGCATAAACATTGTGCAAGATGCACAATGTTTAGAGGATCAAAAAGGTTTAGGAGATGCAAAGAGGATCCAGGCATCCTCTTTGCTGCAGTTGAGGAATAATATTAACAGCAAACTTACAGAATACCCTTGCGATGTTCACATTGTGCCTTTATAACTCTCTGCTGCTGGGAAAGTTAAATTAACTCAGATTTATGCAAATTTTCTGCTCTCTTAGGTGCCTTATTTTTTAGTTTGGATTTAAAACTTTAGTGCAATTCAGTTTCTTTCTGTTTTTTTTGCAAAGAGAACAAATAAAAATTTTTAATTTCATTAAGGTTTGTCATAAAGAGGAGATACCAAATTACCAAGTCTCTGACAGGGAATATCGAAACAGACATATGCACTTATACCACCTTTGAGGCTAAAGGAATCATACAGCGAATAATTTGGGCAACTGAGATGAGCAGTGGTTGAATGAACCGATAACTGAGATTCTGTCAGAAAAGTACATGGGGTTTGGCAGACTGCAAGTGGAGATGGACATCGTTGAGACCACATATATTTCTGAAATGAACTAGGAATTGTTTGGGAGGTTTAGATCTTTTCACAGATAAGCTTACTCTATTAGTTTGACAATTCATGGTGTATTCAAAAGTAAGAAAAAGTGTGGGGGGGGGCATACTGTATGAAGTAATCAAATTTTTGGATATGGCGTATACATGGTATGAATATACCCAGATCGTTGACATAACTTGGCCTCGACAATGCCCCCCCCCCACATACACACTACTCGGACTCCCTCTGGTCACTAGCTGGCAGAGTAGAGGCAGCAAGATTATACACTAGAAGCCTCCTAAAGAGTTACCAATAGTTCCAGAAGCCTAAAGAGTTACCAATAGGTTTGGTCCTGTGTACTAACTAGCGGCCGTCCTGTGAATTAGATTTGTACCTTTGTAATGTAAAGAAGTTTGGACCTCACCATGGTGTTCATCATAACCTCAAAGGACATAAATCCTACTGTATGATGGATGAGACGGTGGAGGATTGCCGTAACTTTGCTGTGGAGACTAAACTAAACCACTTCAAGCCTCCAGTAAGTAAAGTAGTGGTATTGCACCAGTTGACGAGATTCATCTACCACCTAATATTGCCTGATAACATAGAGGGGTGGCATTCTTCCGTGTGGTTTGGGCACTACAACTCAACCCCTGCTTAAATTCGTTCACACCTTTGTGGTGACCCACAGTGTGCTTGCACATGGGGGTTATACCCAGGATTACTAACAGTACCACCTTCGTGAAGGTGCAAGCAGGGGATTTGGCTGTCACACACAGTCCGGACTTTGCCAAAATTAGGTCCACTTGAATTGAGTGTCCCCCAAATATCAGTGCCATTAGCATTTTAGACCCCCAGATAGCAAGCACAATTTGTTTGGAATATCTGAGAGAATGTCTGCGACAGCCTCATGGACCAAAGATTGCAAGAATAATACATTTAGCTTTCCTAATTTGCCAACATCAGTGAAAGCAAGTAATTTAATTGCCTGTTTCTGGCCATGTATCCTAAATTCCCATCAGAATATGGGATACAAGTGCCAGAAATACAGCCATTCCCAAATGGCAACTCAGAGTGAAGCATAATGACTTGGATTCTATACATCCTGTCTTACTTGAGGGTCCAAGGAACACAATCAAACTGATTCCCTTGCAAAACCCCTCAGTGTCTAAATTGCAAGGGCAGCCATTTGGCATTCTCAGAAACATGTGAACAATGAAAGCAAGGTAGGAAAAAAAAATAAAATAAAAATACACAGATACACAAATAGCCAGATGCAAGAAGGCATATAATCCAAACAGTATCATTTTTTTTTTTGTGTTGAAACGGAAGTATCGGTTCCTCCAGACATTTGCTAACTGGGCATGTTCCTTACTTGCTAATTCCAAACAGTGCACAACACAACAAACCACTGATCAAGCCAGCAACACCCCTTTCACCATTTCAGCTGATAATGTTCCAAAGTCTTTGTCAAAATTTTTAGAAACAACCAACAAACTATAGCCATCATAGTCGAATGGAATAGATGTGAATGAACTGAATGATACAGTTTTAGAACTGCAAATGACTTGGATTCTATACACCCCTGCTTTCCTAAGAAAGGTAAAATGAAAACTGATCAACCAAAGCAGTCTACTTCTTCTAAAAAAAAAAAAATCAGATACAACGGCCACTCATAAAACTAAATAATGAAAAGAATCCTTCATTGGAATTGTAGAGGCTTTCACACTGCAACTGATGACTGACGTGATCTCATCACTCAGTATGCTTTAGCAGTTATGTGCTGCTAAAGCATACTGAGTATTTAAACCTGTTTAAATTCACAAGTGTCTCTTGTCCTTAAAACTATATTATTTTTATACAAGATAGCAACACCAAATCATTAGCCTGGGGAGGAAGAGTGCCAGTTCTTGTTAGAAATAATAGTTCATCCATAAGTGTTCCTCTCCAAACTTCTGTAGTGAGTGCTGTGTGTGTTTTAATTTGGATCCCCCTTACAATAGCTTCCATAAGTTTCCTTCCCAATCTTTCACGCTCCACAAACTATCTAAAAATATAATAGATAAACTGCCGCCCCATCATCTCCTGCTTATTAGGAGATTTCAATGCTCATCATATGGTATGGGGGATCTCGCGCCATCAGGGATTCTATTAGCTTATCAAATTGGTAAGCTAATAGGAATCCCTGCTTCGTACTTACTACCTTACACTGTTGAACACCAGCGAATCAACATATATTAATTTATCTACCAGATCCATGACCACCATATACATTTCAGGCTGTTCTTCTGCCTATATTGTAACTTGGAGTGGTTGGTACACTATGACAATTAAACAGTGAACACCTACCAATCCTCTGTAAGCTGCAAATTCAGAACAGGTCATGTCCTGTGCAATTCCTTACCTGGAAATTTGGCAGGGTTGACTGGAGTGACTACTCCACCCACATTCAGTTTGATCATCGATTAGCCCAATCACAGCCCTTAGACGATGTTACCAAAAATATTACCGCTCAGATTTTAGAAGCTGCTACTGCTGTGACAGGCAAACATACACACAATAATCCATAGTGGAACAAGGAATGCACACAAGCTAAACAAAAATAAAAATAAATAAATAAATAGATCATGGAATTAGTTTTGCCAATACTCTACAATTATCAATCTTGTTAAGTATAAATGACTTACAGCTAAAGCCTGGCAAATATGAAAAAAACCAAAGAAACACACCTGGATCAGTTTGCTTCAATGATTATTAAGGATACAGATGCTAGATTTATATGTACAAAAAATTCAAACACTTAACAGCATATGTGCAGTCTTCGCCCTTGATACTAAACTGGAAAAAGGACAGGCATTGTCCTCAGTGGCAGAAACGGCAAATGCTTTAGGTGAATTGTATGATGGTATATTGGCCATATCTGCATAAAAGCCAATCTGTAAGGCATGTGCAGAACAATATAAAATAAATTTCTCAACTATAGTATAACCAGCAATTTATATCAATAGAACACCAAGAATTTCTGAAAAAAACCATCAACTAGTGCTGCTGAACCAGATGGAGTCTATTATGATTTTTTTTTTTTTTTTTTTTTTGATTTGGTAGTTGTTGGTGCATCGGCTTCTGTGGCCATATTGCACCTCCCAAGGTTTTTGCAGTACTTTGATCCAAGCCCGAGGCGGGAATCGAACCCGCGACCTTTGGGTTGCCGGGCAGGTACTTGACCCACTCGGCTAGCCCGGTCGGCGAGTCTATTATGTAATGTTAGAACAACTAAATAGCTAAACAAAAAGTAGATGTTAAAATTTTATAACAAGTCTTTTTTTTGTTTGATGTTTGCAGAACAGGATATATAATTGCCAAGGGGGATGTCTTTGTGTATGTGTGCTCGATGTAAAGAGTGTGAGGATATATCACAAAGGAGGATCAAAGGCTGACACAAGTAATTATAGACCTGTTAGTTTAACTTCGGTTCCAGGAAAATTAATGGAGGCACTGCTTAAAGAAGCACTGCAGGATCATCTGGACAAGAATTCAGTTATAGCTCAGACACAGCATGGTTTTGTTAAGGGCAGGTCTTGTCTGACCAATTTGATTGGATACTATGATGTAGTCACAAAAGAACTGGATGCAGGGAATAACTTTGATATTATATATTTGGATCTTAGAAAGGCTTTTGATACTGTTGCGCATGGAAGACTGCTGCACAAATTGGAGAAGTGTGGCATTGGAGGCAAATTGCTGCTATGGATAAAGGGATGGTTGAGTGGCAGAAGACAGAGAATGGTAATCAATGGACACTGCTCAACGTGGACTAATGTTATTAGTGGAGTTCCTTAGGGTTCAGTGTTGGGTCCATTGTTGTTTTCTGTATTTATAAATGATATTGATGATGGTGTATCAGGCTTAATGTCCAAGTTTGCAGACGATACCAAGGTTGGCAGGGTTGTTAAGGACACTACTGATACTATGCTGCTGCAACAGGATCTGGAAAGGTTGAGCAGATGGGCTGAGAGGTGGCAAATGAAGTTTAACATTGACAAATGTAAAGTACTACATATAGGAAACAGTAACCCCAGATCAACGTATCAACTCTGTGGTACTACGCTGACAGTGGTAGAGAATGAAAAGGACCTGGGGGTAATTGTGCAGGCAGATATGAAGTTCTCTGAGCAATGCAGACGAGCTGCAAGAGTTGCTCATGGTGTCTTGTCAATGATATACAGGAATTTTTCTAGCAGGGACAGGGATGTGATTATTCCCTTGTATAAGGCATTGGTCAGGCCACACCTTGAGTACTGTATACAGGTCTGGAGGCCTCATTTCAAGAAGGATGTAGAGCTGCTGGAATGAGTACAGAGAAGGGCAACAAGATTAGTGAATGGAACAAAGGGTTGCTCTTACGAAGAAAGGCTTAAGTTTTGCAAATTACAGAGCCTGGAGACTAGGCATCGGCGAGGTGATCTGATAGAGGTGTATAAGGCTTTGAATGGCTTGAGCATGCTCAATGCCGATGGGATTCTTCCTCTTGCTCAGAATAATCACCTGAGAGGGCATAAATTCAAATTGAGGAAGGACGGATGTCGGATAGATGTGCGGAAATTTGCCTTTAGCCAGCGGGCAGTTGGTTTGTGGAATAGACTCCCATCGATTGTTGTTGAAGTTGATAGTCTAAACAAATTTAAGGCTCAGCTGGACAGGTATTTCGAACGAACGGAGGGGTGAAATGGGAGTAGTGGTTGTTTTTTGGCTGATGCTGAATAAGCTTGCTTTCTTGCATCATATGCCTCTACTAATGCTAATGCTAATATTAGTTGCTAACTCAGCATTGTTATGTGCCTTTAGGGGAATGTGAAGGGCAGGGGTGGGGATACCCATGAAGGATTTAAATTGGGGGCCCATCAAGCTATCAGCCCACATAAATGCCAGAGCTTGATGATATCAGGAACTTGATCATCAGGCAACACAGAGCAAACCCCAAAGACAGAATGTGCTCGTCATACAGGAGCTAGTTGTTGTCTTTGACTCTACTTGTCAGGGTAATATATTGTCCAAAAAGGATATGTGAAGCATTAGTAGAGGCACACGATGCAAGAAAGTAAGCTTATATGGCATCAGCCAAAAAAAAAAAAAACATTCCCATTTCCCTGAACCATTAATTCCAATTGTTTGTCTAGTTCTGCCTTGAATTTATTTAAGCACTCAACTTCCACAACAACAGATGGAAGTTAGTTCCAGAAATCAACTACCCGCTGGCTAAAGGCAAACTTCTGAAAATCTGTTCTACAACTGTCTTTCCTCAATTTGAATCTATGTCCCTTCAGGTTTGTAATCTGAGCAAGAGGAAGAATCTCATCAGCATTGATCCTGCTCAATCCATTAAAGGACTTATACACCTCAATCAGGTTGCCTCGCAGGTGCCAAGGCTCCAGAAGCTGCAATTTGCAGAACTTAGGGTGCTCTTTCTTCATAAGAGCACCCTTTGTTGTCACCAGTCTTGTTGCCCTTCTGTGTACTCATTCTAACAACTCTACATCCTTCCTGAAATGAGGCTTCCAGACCTTTATGCAGTACTCAAGGTGTGGCCTGACCATTGCCTTATACAAGGGGATAATCATCCTGCTCCTAAAATTCCTGTACGGCATTGGCAAAACCCCATGACCTACTCTGGCAGCCTGTCTGCACTACTAAAAAAACTTCATATGTGACTGCACAATTAACCCCCTCCCCCAGGTCTCTTTCATTCTCCACTACCCTGAGTGTAACACCACATAGTTGGTACATTTCTCTGGGGTTACTGCTACCCATAGGTAAAACCACATAGTTGGTACATTTCTCTGGGGTTACTGCTACCCATAGGTAGTACTTTGCATTTGTCAATGTTAAACTTCAGTTGCCACTTCTCAGCCCATCTACCCAACTTTTGCAGATCCTGATGGAGCAGCATACTATCATGACAGTTATTAACAACCCTGCCAACCTTTGTATCATCTGCAAATTTTGACATTAAGGCTTGATATACCTTCATCAATATCAATGATAAATACACATGGAGCAATATGGCCTTAGTTGCTAATGCTCCTAAAAACCAAATAACAACAACAACAACAACGATAAATACACAAAACAACAATGGGCCCAACACCAAACCCTGAGGGACACCACTAATGACATTAGTCCACATAGAGCAGTACCCATTGATCACCACTCTCTGTCTTCTCCCACTAAACCATCCTTTTATCCATTGCAGCAACTTGCCCTTAATGCCATACTGCTCCAGTTTGTACTGGAGCAGTATGGCATTTGTCCTCCATGTGCAACAGTATCAAAAGCTTGCCTGAAATCCAAGTATATGATATCAAAATTATTTTTTGCATCCGGTTCCTTTGTGACTACATCATAGTATCCAATCAAATTGGTCAGAGAAAACTTCCCCTTGACAAACTCATGCTTTGTCTAAATTATTACTGCTGTCTTGTCTAGATGATCCTTCAATGTTTCTTTAACCAGTGTCTAAATTTTTTAATCTGGAACATAAGTCAAACTAGCAGGTCTCTAATTACTCGTGTCACCCTTTGATTCCCCTTTGTGAATTGGAGATACATTTGCTTATCTCCAGTCCGTGGGAACTTCCACCGAGTCCAAGGATGCTCTCATAATTATGGCTAAGGGTTTGCTAACTTTGTTTGCTGCCTCCTTTAATATAACTGGTACATCCCATCCACCATGTTTAACTTCAACAATTTATCCTCCACTTTGCTGTCAGTTATTACAAAATCATTTAACTCCCTGTTAGAGTTTGATAAACATCTGGTCGTCTTCTCTTTAAATAACTCCTCATGTGTGAATGCAGATGCGAATTATTCATTTAATTCGGCCAGTTTGTCCAGTTCTTCCCTGAATTCATTTAAGTTTTCAACTTCCACAGTGACAAATGGAAGTTTGGTCCAGCAATCAACCACTTGCTGATTAAAAGCAAATTTCCACACATAAATATTCTGCAGCTGATTTTCCTCAATGTGAATTTCTGTCACCCAAGTGTGTAATCTTATCAAGAACAAGAATCCCATCAGCATTGAGCTTGCTTGATCAAACCATTCAAAACCTTATACACTTCAATCAGATCACCTTGCAGGTGACTAGTCTCCAGAGGCTGCAATTTGAGCTGGATATTATCATTCTTCTTTTTCTTGGTGATTCCCTTCTACTTCTCTCTCTATCTCTTTTTTTTTTTTTTTTTTTTATGAAAACCCCAAGCACGAAAGGTATCAAAAGGCAATAGTACCGTGCATGGGTTGAAGGAGAAGTATGGGGGGGGGGATGCCGGAAACTTTGCTCTAGAGACTAAACATGGGTTTCACCACTTCAAGCCTCCAAGAAGCAAAGTGGTGGTATTGCACTGGTTGATGAGAGTCATCTACCACCTTCGTGGTAATTCAGAAAAATTTTTTTTTTGGCTGGTTCACCATAAGCCTCAGGCTTCCTTGCACCCTATGGCTAATGATAATAATAATAATAATAATAAAAAAAAAAATAATAAGCAGAACCCAAGCATTTCTTAATAAGATTATTAAGAAATTATTAAGCATTTCTTAATAATTTCTTAATAATCCTTTGTTCCTCTTCACTAATCTTGTTGTCCATCTCTATATTCGTTGCAGCAGCTCTTCATCCTTCCTAAAATGAGGCCTTCAGTTGTTGTTTTTGTTATTTGGTTTTTTGGAGCATTAGCAACTAAGGCCATATCGCTCCGGGGATATGCAGTGGCCATTTCCTGACCTTTCCGCATCCTCCGTATTTGGTGGTCATGGGCTCGAACCCCAGGCTAATCAAGAAGCGTGTGCTACGCACTGCTGCCCCTGCCCACCTGCCTACCGAAGTGCCTGAGGCCTTCAGAGTTTTATGCAGTACTCAAAGTGTGGCCGACTATTGCCTTATACAACAGAATAATCATCTCCTTATCTGTTCAAAGTGGAAAAAAAGCAGTATGCACTGTAACTTAAGAACATGTTTGAGCTTCTGCATATGACGTAGGACCAAGATATCGACAAGGAATATTACAACTTTCTGAAAGTGATAAAGCCCAAGAAACCTATAGGTAAAAAGAAATCCAAAGAAGAAAAAATTTGTGAAGAAACACTTGTCATGATGACTGAAGACGAGAGAAGAAGAGAAAGAAAAAACACTGACAAGGAGAAAATTGAATATACTGAGTTATGCAAAGCCATTAGAAAGAGACTCAGAGAGGACATAAGAAGATTGAACACAAGAAAAGTAGAACAAGCATTAATGGAAAACAAAGGACTTAAATCAACAGCAATGAGCAGTAATACAGAAATACAAATGATACTGAAACTGGAAAATAGTGATGGTGTACTTATAAATAGCGAAGGCATAATTCAAATAGCAGAAGACTACTATAGAGAATTATAGAAGGAGTGAGGGAATGATGCCAGCATTGGGGAAGATCGATCGCAAATTAGTAACACATATGATATACCTGATATCCTTCCTGATGAGGTAGAACATGCATTGAAGAAAATGAAGAACCAGAAAGCCTCGGGGGAAGATGAAGTTACTGTAGAGTTGTTAAAATTGGGAGGAAGAGACATGGCACAAAAACTAGCAAGACTCATCACAAAATGCATTAGAAAAGGTGTGATGCCTAAGGAGTAGAATAATGCAATCATAGTTTTGCTGCATAAGAAAGGAGATAAACCAGAAATTGGAAATTATAGACCAATTAGCTTGTTATCCCACATCTACAAGTTGTTCGCAAGGGTCATTACTAACAGATTAGAAAGAATACCTGATGAGAATCAACCGAAAGAGCAAGCTGGCTTTAGGACAGGATTCTCAACTATGAATCACCTTCACATAATATCACAATTTGAAGAAAGCAAATGAATATAAAACACCATTATGGCTGGAATATGTGGATTATGAAAAGGCATTTGACTCAATACAGCATAAGGCAATGTTTTGGGCATTGGAAAGACAAGGCATAGATACCCCATATATTATGATTTTGAAGAAAATATATGAGAATGCTACCTCCTTTATTAGACAAGCAAAGACAGCAGCAAATTTAAAACTGAGAAAGGAGTTTCACAAGGAGACACAATATCTCTGAAGTTGTTTACTGCAGCCCTTGAAGATTAGACTGGTCGCAGAAAGGAGTCAATGTGAATGGAAAGTACCTAAACCATTTACGTTTTGCAGGTGACATTGTGGTCATAAGCCATGATCCCAAAGAATTAGAGGAAAATCTTAATCAGTTATTCAGAGTTAGTAAGGATTTTGGACTAAAGATGAATATGGCTAAAACAAAAGTAATGATGAACAAGTATGCCATAGAAAGGGATATAATGATTGAAGGAGCAGTAATTGAAAAGTGGAGTCATATACTTATCTGGGACAAGTCATCAGCTGTAATAATGATAAATAGCTGGAAGGCAAGAGAAGAATAAATTTTGGATGGATAGTATTCAGGAAATATAGTCACATACTGAGGAGCGATATCCAAATTTATCTGAAACGTAAAATAATGAACCACTGTATACTAAAATGAGGCCTCCAGACCTGTACACGGTACTACTTGTGGCCTGACCATTGCCTTGTATAATGGGATAATCACCTCCCTGTCCTTGCTAGCAAAATTCCAATATATCATTAACAAGACTCCATGACCTGCCCTGCCTGCCCCTCTGCACTGCTCAGCGAACTTCATATTTGACTGCACAATTACTCCCAGGTCTTTTTCACTTTCCACTTCCCTGAGCGTAGTACCACACAGCTGGAATGTTTCTCTTGGGTTATTGCTAGCCATATGCAGTACTTTGCATTTGTCAATGTTAAACTTCAGTTGCCACTTCTCGGCCCATTTGCCCAACTTAGATGCAGTTGGAGTAGCATACTGTCATTAACAACCCTGCCAACCTTTGTATCATCTGCAAACTTGGACATTAAACGTGATATACCTTCATCAATATCATTGGTAAATATACAAAACAAAAATGGTCCCAACATCGAACCCTGGGAAACTCCACTAATAACATTTGTCCACGAAGAGCATTGATTACCACTCTCTGTTGTCTCCCACTCAACCATCCCTTTATCCATTGTAGCAACTTACCCTTAATATCATACTTTTCTAATTTGTACAGCAGTCTTCCATGTACAACAATATCAAAAGCTTTTCTGAAATCCAAGGATATGATATCAAAATTATTTACGGCATTCAGTTCCTTTGTGGCCACAGCACAGTATCCAATCAAATTGGTCAGACAAGACCTCCCTTTAATAAACCCATGCTGTGTCTTAATTATTACTGCAGTCTTGTCTAGATGAACCTGAAATACTTCTTTATCCAGTGATTCCATTATTTTCCCCAGAACCATGTTCTGGGGAAACTAACAGGTCTGTAGTTATCTGTGTAACCTTTGAACCCGCTGAGGGGGTTCAAAAGGTGACACAGTCTATAGGTTTGTTTGTTATCTGGTTTTTAGGAGCATTAGCAACTAAGGCCATATTGCTCCAGGGATATGTGGTGGCCATTCTCTGACCTTTCTGCATCCTCCGTATTTGGTGGGCATGGGCTCGAACCCCGGTCTAATCAAGAAGCGTGTGCTACGCACTGCTGCTCCTGCCCACCTGGCTACGGAGGCACCATTCACAGTCAATAGGTCTATAGACTGTGTCTCCTTTAGACTGTGTCACCTATAGACTGTGCCACCTTCTGTCTATAGACCTATAGACAGAAGACTTGTCAGTTTATCTATAGACCTGAATTAGTTTAACTATAGACCTGAATTATGGCTAAGTGTTTGCTTACTTCCTTTGCTTCCTCCTTTAATATAACTGGATAGATCCTGTCCACCCCAGGTGACTTCCTTATGTTTAACTTCAACAATTTCTCCTCCACTTTGCTCTCAGTTATTACAAAATCACTTAGCTCCCTGTTAGAGTTTGATAAACGTCTGGCACTCTCCTCATTGAATAACTCCTTATATGTGAATATAGATGCAAAATACTCGTTCAGTTTATCAGCTACCTGAGCATGATCATCAATAGTCAACCCATCTGTGTTAAGTGGTTCAATCTGATTCATACATTTCCTTCTAGAGTTTACATAAGTAAAGAACTCTTTGCTGTTTTTCTTTGCCTCCTTTGCAAGGATTTCTTGTAATTTGCCTTCGCCTGCCTAACCTCCTTTGTGACTTGACTACAGACTAGTTTATATTTGCCATAGGTTTCTGTGTCACCTGATACTTTATATGCATACCATACATTTTCCTTCTCTGCCACGAGCCTTATTACGTTATCTGAAATCCATTTAGGCCCAAACCTTGAATGGTATTTCTTGGTTGGAATGAAAAGCCTAGTAACCTCCAAAATTCAGTCTCTGAAGGCCTCCCATTTAGAATTCAATGTTGGTAAGATCATCAGTTGACCCCA
Source organism: Mastigoproctus giganteus (assembly GCF_048544385.1). Taxonomy (NCBI): domain Eukaryota; kingdom Metazoa; phylum Arthropoda; class Arachnida; order Uropygi; family Thelyphonidae; genus Mastigoproctus; species Mastigoproctus giganteus. The sequence goes on along the minus strand of NC_143588.1, from coordinate 20,439,421 downwards.
CTGTACAGAATTTAAAAACTGTCTCAGACCCCTGTAGTCACCTTTACGAAAGCAAAAGTCTTTCCCTTTATCCTTGATGGTAGTTACATCCTTAAGTAATTCCCACATCAGTACATTGTGATCGCTGTCACCCAGTGGTTCCTTTATCTGCAAATTCTTAATGCATGAATAATCACTGCTGATAATTGAATAAAAAGTATTACTCCTTCTGGTTACCTCTCGAACATGTTGCTGTAGAAATCAGTCATCCAATAAATCCACAAAAGTCTTGCTAGTGTGTTGTGAGTGACCAATTCACATGTTCCCACAATATATGGAAAGTTAAAATCCCCCATTATAAGACATTCTGAATTACTGGCCACTCTATTTCTCTGCACAATTGCTCATTATACTCATCAGATTCATTAGGCCTATAACACACACCTATTCTGATTTTTCCTTTCCCAGTGCTAATGTCACACTAAACCGACTCATCATTGCATTGTCCACCGACATCAATTTGAATGCACTTCTTTAGATTGCGTGTTTCTGAACTAACAGCTTAACCCCTCCTCCCTTCCTGTTCTGTCTATCCTTTCTGTACACATTGTACTCCTCAAAGTCCAATTCTGCACTGCTTATGTCTGTGTGACACCACATCTCTGATATCCCAGCAATATCCGCCTTTAATGTCTTGACTAGCGCTTCAAGCTTATCAAATTTATTAACTATATTCCTAGTATTTGTGTTTATGCAAGTATACATGCACCTGTTTCTACTCTTAGTTACCCTAACACAGCCCATTGCCTTGTTTTTCAGGCTGCTGCTCATTCTAATAGAAACAGTGCAAGAATCACTTTTGCCTATGGCTGCGGCTACTAATTAACCTTTTAGTCTGTGTATCCCCTGAAGCTTGCAGTTTTCCGACCCACCTAACACTGACTCGGAGCATCAGCAAATATTTTTGCACTCTTTCTATTTACGTGTACTTCATTCCTGTAGAAGCAGTCTCTCTTGTCAACAAGCACAGACCAGGATGAAAAAAAATTCTACCCCTTGAGCCTTGTGCAGTCTCTCCAGGGCCAAATTGACCATCAAGGCTCTCATCATATGCTCCCTCCTATCGTGTCTGGGCAGAATTGCAGACACTTTCACATTCAAACTTAACTCGCGACTTTTTTTTCAACATTGACCTGTACTTGTTGAGTAAATCTGCAGATCTCTTACTCTTAATCATTAGTTCCAACGTGTACAACAATATCACCTTTTGTTCCCTTAAAAGATGATACTGCTTTACAACATCATAAACTTTTGCTCCTGGCAGACATACCCTGGTCCTGTTCTGCCTATCCTTCTTGCCTAGTATATTCCCTGAGAATAGAGTCACTAACAATAACTAGTTCCTTTGGGACCAATGCATTCTACCTTGGAGATTGCCTGTGTGTGTGTTGCCTGATTCAAAGGCAGAGCTCGCAGGAGTGAGCTCTGCCTTTGAACCGGGCAGCTGAGAGCTTGATGGGCCTCTCAAATTAATTGCTTCGATGGCATTTACCCTACACCTCAAGCTCTCATAGACACCCATCAGAATGCTGAGTTGCTGCTTAATTCCTTGAAACTCTAGGCATCTAGCACACACAAAGGCATCCTTCTTGGCTAGATCATGTCCCGTTTTAGAAAGTTCAGCAAACACTTCACATTTCGTACATATTTTGAGACAGTGATGCGTTGGAGAATCAGTCTTCTCAGTTCTAGTCTGTGTCATGATTTCCTTTTAAATACAATTTCCATTTAAATACATTTAATTAACAATGAAATTTAATAAGATTAATAATATTTTTGATTAATTGATAATACTATAATAACCAACACATTCCTAATTGAGTGCTTCGTATTACGCTATCTGGTTTTACTTTATTTATACCTTACGCTATCAGTTTGAGATATATATATATGTTATGCTATTTCTTATCGGCTACAATATGGCGGCTAGTTCAACAATATTGGCGCCAACACCGGGAGTCTCAACTTCCAAAAATCGCTAATTAAAGTTGAAATAAGAAGCTAACGAACGCTACTAAATGTATTTAATATTTCTGTAAAACACGATGTAGTATATTAATTAACGAAGAATACGGTAAAAATTAAAAACACTTATCCCTTTACAGCAGCCAAAAATCCACCAACATATATGGGTGCACTAGAGTAAAATCGATTGGTCAAATTTCTATTTCATAACAAAGAAAAACAGTCTGGAGAGGAGATCACACAAAGGATCATGGGAGGTGATCAACTGGCATAAACCAACTGGTTGTGGAAAAATGTTTCTAATCTGGGGTATACCACTTAGGTGGGTTTGGGCTAACCTTTGTCACCTATGGCAGAAACCTTTTCTTAACCAGAGAAATGGATATCTTGAGGGCAGCAACTTCGATGTGCTAGAGCTGGCATAAACCAGCTCTGAGCACATCCAAGATCATTACATGATTGTAAAAGTTTTGAAAGGGGTCTTCTCACAGTCACATTACAGGACTATCATTACCGCATGCTTTGTTGGGGTCACCATCATTGTTGTCTGGAAACATCATCTTACACATTTCGATCATTTTGCAAATGCCCAAGTCTGATTCATACAATTGCAATCTAGTATGAGCCGTTCATTGTCATCGTAGATTGTTGTTGTTTGTTTTTTGGTTTTTAGGAGCATTAGCAACTAAGGCTATATTGCTCCGGGGATATGCGGTGGTCATTCCCTGACCTTTCCGCACCCTCCGTATTTGGTGGTCATGGGCTTGAACCTCGGTCTAATCAAGAAGCGTGTGCTATGCACTGCTGCTTCTGCTCACCTGGCTATGGAGGCGTCGTCGTCGTAGATCTTGACGTATTTCATCTCTGACAGTATCTCTGTTTCCTCATTGCGAAATGGTATGTGCAGCATTACCATATCGCGTTTGTACTCGTGAAGATCCTGAGCCAAGTCAGTTTAGATATATATTTTGTGGGGATACTGTCGTTTCTTGCAGAACTCATAGCACTGCATGTGTAATTTGCAACAAAGCATGACAGATAACACCATCCAACTGGATAGTTTGATTGTAACAATACAAATACTTGTATTGTTGCAATCATACTATTCAACAACTGGGTATAATAAAACAGGTAATTAGGCTGTTGGCCTAACCTCATCCAGACGTTGATTCAGTATAGTAAGCAATGGGCGTATGTATCCTATTTATCATTAACATTAATTCGACAGAGTAGGTAGCAGGCTTAGGCATAAATTACATCATTCATGATTTCAGTTCTTGCTGTTCGAAATTTAGTAGGTGTCATCAAAGATGTTTACACATAAAACATCTCATAAAACATTATGAGAGCTTCCTTGGACTCAGGAGGTCTCCATGGACTGGAGGTGTGCAAATGTATCACCAATTCACAAAGGGGGTTCAAAAGGTGACACAAGTAACTATAGACCTGTTAGTTTAACTTGTGTTTTGGAGAAAATAATGTAATCACTGGTTAAAGAAGCATTACAGGATCATCTAGACAAGACTGCAGTAATAGTTAAGACACATGGATTTGTTAAAGGGAGGTCTTGTCTGAAAATTTGATTGGATACTATGATGTGGTCACAAAGGTACTGAATGCCAAAAATAATTTTGATATCATATACTTGGATTTCAGGAAAGCTTTTGATATTGTTGCGCATAGAAGACTGCTGTACAAATTGGAGAGGTATGGCATTAAGGGTAAGTTGCTACAGTGGATAAAGGGATGGTTGAGTGGGAGATGACAGAGAGTGGTAATCAATGGACACTGCTCTTCGTGGACAAATGTTATTAGTGAAGTTCCCCAGGGTTCAGTGTTGGGCCAATTGTTGTTTTGTATATTTATCAATGATATCGATGAAAGTATATAAGGTTTAATTTCCAAGTTTGCAGATGATACAAAGGTTGGCATTGTTGTTAACGACAGTAAAGACAGTATGCTACTCCAATTGGATCTAGATAAGTTGAGAAAATCGGCTGAGAAGTGGCAACTGAAGTTTAACATTGACAAATGCAAAGTACTGCATATGGGTAGCAATAACCCAAGAGAAACGTACCAACTGTGTGGTACTACTCTCAGGGATGTGGAAAGTGAAAAAGACCTTGGGGTAATTGTGCAGTCAAATATGAAGTTCGCTGAGCAGTGCAGAGGGGCAGGCAGGGCAGGTCATGGAGTCTTGTCAGTGATATATAGAAATTTTGCTAGCAGGGACAGCGATGTAATTATGCCATTATACAAGGCAATGGTCAGGCCACACTTAGAATACTGGTGTATAGGTCTGGAGGCGTCATTTTAGGAAGGATATAGAATTGCTAGAATGATTACAAAGAAGGGCAACAAGATTGGTGAGGGAAACAAAGGGGTGCTCTTACCAAGAAAGACTTAAGTTCTGCAAATTGCAGGGCTTGGAGAGTGATCTGATTGAGGTGTATAAGGCCTTGAATGGCTTGAGCAAGCTGAATTCTGATGGGATTCTTCCTCTTGCTCAGACAAAGAACCTGAGGGGCACAGTTTCAAATTGAGGAAAGATAGTTGTAGAATAGGGGTGCAGAAATTTGCCTTTAGCCAGTGGGTAGATGATGTGTGGAACAGGCTTCCATCTTTTGTTGTGGAAGCTAATAGCCAAAATAAATTTAAGAGCTGGACAGGCATTTGGAACAAATGGAGGGGTGAAATAGGAGGTTTTTTTTGGCTGATGCTGCATAAGCTTGCTTTCTTGCATCGTATGCCTCTGCTAATGCTAATCTGTTGTTAGTACAGGGTACACATGTGATTTTTTTTTTTCATTCAGTTCCTCTATGACCACCTCATAGTATCCAATCAAATTGGTTAGACAAGGCTTCCCCTTAACAAACCCATGCTATGTTTGAATTATTCTGCAGTTTTGTCTAGATCATCCTGAAATGCTTCTGTAACCAGTGATTCCATTATTTTCCCTCGAACTGAAGTTAAACTGATAGGTCTGTAATTACTTATCTTACCCTTTGATCCCCCTGTGTGAATTGGGAATACATTTTCACATTTGCAGTCCATGGAGACTTACCCTGAGTCCCACAATGTTCTCATAATTATGGCTAAGGGTTGGTTTACTTCCTTTGCTTCTTCCCTTAATAAAAGTGGATAGATCCCATCCACCCCAGGTTCTTTTCTTATGTTGAACCTCAACAGTGTCTTTTCTACTTTGCTCTCAGTTATTACAAAATTATTTAGCTCCATGTTTAAGTTCAGTATGCTTCTGGCCTCCACTTCCCTACAGAATTCCTCATGTGTGAATGTAGATGGAAAATACTTATTCAATTTGCCAGTGACATCTGAGGAGGATATCAACCATTTAACCATTGATATAAACTGGACCAATCTGATTAATTCCCATCCTTCTAGAGTTTATATAGGTAAAGAAGTCTCTGATGTTTTTCTTTGCATAATTTTTCTCAAAATTTTATGAAATTTTTCTACTCTGTCCTCATTTAGAGGCTGACAGAACACACTTCTTGGGTCATGGTAAATATCCCTAAAACCGCCTTTGATTTGCTTATGCATTCAAATACTTAATTCTTCATCAAAAATAAATAGTTTTAAACATTTCATACATTTTTGTTGCAGATTTTCCGAGTTTAATGCAAAATTTGTTATTCGTTTGTTGTTCTACTGCAAAATTGTGACACTGAAAGTTAACCTAACTTACGAAATTGTTTTTACTTGCAGCCTATCAGCTGACTGGAATTTCTTTACCACCATCTGTTGGAGGAAGTTTGAACTGCAATGTAACACTTCCATTTATTTTTAAACTCACCAAACATGACTGCAATAGCACCAGTTTGGGAACTTTATTGCCATATGTTGTATGTGCAAGAAGATATGGACATTTGTCAGCCTTTCTGATGGCCATTCCTGTGTGTGGCCAGGGAAACAGTTCCGTCCTGATTGATCCTCCCAACAATGAAGTTTTGTGGAGGAAGTGTCATGGTATGGGGCTGTTTTTCATAGTTTGCCTTGGCTCCATTAGTTGTTATCGAGAAAACCATGAATGCTGTGCAACACCAGGACAGCCTGGACAATTATGCACTTCCAACGTTATGGCAATACTTCAGGGAAGGCCCATACCTGTATCAGCAAGACAATGTGCCATGCCAAAAAGTTTGAGAGCTTCCTTGGACTCAGGGAAGGTACCCATAGACTGGAAATGTGCAAATGTGACTCCAATTCACAAAGGAGGATCAAAGGCTGACACAAGTAATTATAGACCTGTGAGCTTAACTTCTGTTCCAGGAAAATTAATGGAGGCACTGGTTAAAGAAGCACTGCAGGATCATTTAGACAAGACTTCAGTTATAGCTCAGACACAGCATGGTTTTGTTAAGGGGAAGTCTTGCCTGACCAACTTGATTGGATACTATGATGCAGTCACAAAAGAACTGGATGCAGGGAATAACTTTGATATTATATATTTGGATCTTAGAAAGGCTTTTGATACTGTTGCACATGGAAGACTGCTACACAAATTGGAGCAGTGTGACATTGGAGGCAAATTGCTGCTATGGATAAAGGGGTGGTTGAGGGGGAGAAGACAGAGAGCGGTAATCAATGGACACTGCTCATCGTGGACTGATGTTATTAGTGGAGTCCCTCAGGGCTCAGTGTTGGGTCCATTATTGTTTTCTGTATTTATAAATGATATTGATGATGGTATATCGGGCTTAATGTCCAAGTTTGCAGACGATACAAAGGTTGGCAGGGTTGTCAAGGACACTACTGACACTATGCTGCTGCAACAGGATCTGGAAAGGTTGAGCAGATGGGCTGAGAGGTTGAAAATGAAGTTTAACATTGACAAATGTAAAGTACTACACATGGGAAACAGCAACCCCAGAGCAACGTATCAACTCTGTGGTACTACACTGACAGTGGTAGAGAATGAAAGGGACTTGGGGGTGGTTGTGCAGGCAGATATGAAGTTCTCTGAGCAGTGCAGATGGGCTGCAAGAGTAGCTCATGGAGTATTGTCAATGATATACAGGAATTTTTCCAGCAGGGATAAGGAGGTGATTATTCCATTGTATAAGTCGATGGTCAGGCCACACCTAGAGTACTGTATACAGGTCTGGAGGCCTCATTTCAAGAAGGATGTAGAGCTGCTGGAACGAGTACAGAGAAGGGCAACAAGATTAGTGAATGGAACAAAGGGGTGCTCTTACGAAGAAAGGCTTAAGTTTTGCAAATTACAGTGTCTGGAGACTAGGCACCAGGGAGGTGATCTGATAGAGGTGTATAAAGCCTTGAATGGTTTAAGCATGCTCAATGCTGATGGGATTCTTCCTCTAGCTCAGAAAAATCACCTGAGAGGGCATAAATTCAAATTGAGGAAAGACAGATGTAGGATAGACGTGTGGAAATTTGCCTTTAGCCAGCGGGTGGTTGGTTGGTGGAACAGACTTCCATCCCTTGTGGTGGAGGTTGATAGCCTAAATAAGTTTAAGGCTCAGCTGGACAGGTATTTTGAACGAACAGAGGGGTGAAGTGGAAGTGGGTTTTTTTTTTTTTTTTTTTTGGCTGATGCTGCATAAGCTTGCTTTCTTGCATCAAATGCCTCTACTAATGCTAATGCTAATGCCATACCATACTGCTTGGGTCTAACAGAATGGTTTGAGGACATGGGTGTGGAAAAGTTGAATTGGCCAGCCCAGAGTACTGATCTGAACCCTATCGAGCATCTTTGGGATGTACTGGATTGTCAGGTATGTGCACGTCGAGATTGCCCAAAAAAACAAGTCCGAACCAATGGCTGTGTTAAAGGCCGAGCGGAGGAACATATCACTTGACATTTATAAAAAGCTGGTTGAGAGTATGCCGCAAAGATTGAAGGCTATCATAAAAGCAAAAGGTTTCAGCACAAAATATTAAATGACACAATGAAATCTCTTTTTTTGTCTAAAGGCAGGTGTCTGGATATTAATGGTTGCGGCAGTGTATAATTAAGTAGGGGCTTAGAGGGGAACAGGTTTCCTGTGTGTTATCAGACACTCAGCCTAAAACACTGATGGATCCAATATCTCTCTAATACAGAAGATTTAGGAGAAGTCCGGTTGGCCTGCCTCCCTAAAATCCACTGATGCACACCTTCTTGATGGTAAGCCCTGTTACGTCACTTAGGTGGCAACGAACGTGTGGAGTGTTTCTCTTCAAGATGCCTGGTCAGCATGAAGAGGAAAAGACCAAACCCTCCAGCATATTGTCATATGCTGGAGGGCAAATGGCCCTCAGTCCCCAGCAGCTTTCACTCCCCCTCTTACGGCATCGAGAGGATCAAAGTGGAAGCAGAGGGTGCTAAGAATCTCTGGGTACGACCAGGCTGCCATGCACGGAAACTGAACTTGGCCTATTATAACGTAAGATCACTCATCGGTGAAGACAGGATATTTTGTTATTTTGGTTTTTTTTTTAGGAGCATTAGCAACTAAGGCCATATTGCTCCGGGATATGCGGTGCTCATTCCCTGACCTTTCCGCATCCTCCGTATTTAGTGGTGACGGGCTCGAACTCCGGTCTAATCAAGAAGTGTGTGCTACACACTGCTGCTCCTTCCCACCTGGCTACGGAGGTGCCTGACAGGATATTAGAGCTGGAAAAGGAATTAGAAAATGTGAATTGGAATATAGTAGTAGTAGCAGTGGCATTTAATGCAAGAAAGCAAGTGTATGAGCTTATGCAGCATCAACCAAAAAAAAAAAAAAAAAATCACACCATTCCCTCCAAATGCCAAGAAGAAAGGCACCTCCATAGCCAGGTGGGAAGGAGCAGCAGTGCGTAGCACATGCTTCTTGATTAGACCGGGGTTTGAGCCCGTCACCACCAAATACGGAGGATGCAGAAAGGTCAGGGAATGACCACCGCATATCCCGGAGCAATATGGCCTTAGTTGCTAATGCTCCTAAAAAACAAAACAAACAAACAAACAAACCAAGAAGAAATGAATCACTTATAAGTTTATCAAGTGGAAATCTGCTGTACACCAATGGAAACAGTGAAAGGAGTGAAGGTGGAGTTGGGTTTCTGGTCCATAAAGATTTTAAAAACAACATTTTGGAATTCAAAAGTACATCACCAAGGGTGTCAAGACTAATACTCAAGATTTCTAAGAGGTACAAGCTAAAGATTATAATGATTTATGCACCAACATTGAGCCATGACGATGAAGAGGTTGAAGAAATGTACACCGAAATTGAGAGTCTTCTAGACGAGCAGAAAACCCACTACACTATTGTTATGGGGGACTTCAATGCTAAGGTTGGAAAAAGGCAAAAAGTGCAGAAAGGGGGAACTATAGGAAATTTTCGAATTGGTGAAAGACTTGTGGAATTTGCAGAATCTCAAGTAATGAACACTTTTTTCAAGAAAAGGGAGAACAGAAAGTGGACATGGAAGAGTCCAAATGGATTAACAACTAATGAAATCGACTTCATCCTCACTAACAGAAGATATATTGTGAATGATGTTACCGTCCTAAATAAGGTAAATGTTGGAAGTGATCACAGAATGGTAAGATGTACACTTGATATAAATGTAGGAAAGGAAAGGAAAAAACTGACTCGAGTAAATAATACAAAGGTCTTTGAGATAACAGAGGAGGAGAAAAAGCAGTATGTACTGGAACTTAAGAACAAGTTTGAGCTTCTGCAGACTGCTCAGGACCAAGATATCGACGAGGAATATTACAACTTTCTGGAAGTGATAAAGCCCAAGAAACCTATAGGGAAAAAGAAATCCAAAGTAGAAAAAATTAGTCAAGAAACACTTGTCGTGATGAATCGAAGACGACAAATGAAGAGCAAGAAAAACACTGTGACAGGGAGAAAATTGAGTATACTGAGTTATGCAAAGCCATTAGAAAGAGACTCAGAGAGGACATACGAAGATTTAACACAAGAAAAGTAGAACAAGCATTAAGGGGAAAACAAAGGATTTAAATCAGCAGCCATGAGCAGTAATAGAGAAAGAAAATGATACTGAAACTGAAGAATAGCGATGGTGTACTTATAAACAGCAGAGAAGGCATAATTCAAATAGCAGAAGACTACTATAGAGAATTATACAAGGAGCGAGGGAATGATGCCAGCAGTGGGGAAGATGGATTGCAAAGTAGCAACACATACGACATACCCGATATTCTTCCTGATGAGGTAGAACATGCATTGAATAAAATGAAGAATCAGAAAGCCCCGAGGGAAGATGAGGTTACTGTAGAGTTGTTAAAATTGGAGGAAGAGACATAACACAAAAACTGGCAAGGCTCTTCACAAAGTGCATTAGAAAATGTGACGCCTAAGCAGTGGAATAATGCAATCATAGTTTTGCTGCATAAGAAAGAAGATAAATCAGAAATTGGAAATTATAGGCCAATTAGCCTGTTATCCCACATCTACAAGTTGTTCACAAGGGTCATTACTAACAGATTAGAAAGAATACTTGATGAGAATCAACTGAAAGAGCAAGCTGGCTTTAGGACAGGATTCTCAACTATGGATCACCTTCACATAATATCACAGCTAATAGAGAAAGCAAATGAATATAAAACACCATTATGCCTGGCATTTGTGGATTATGAAAAGGCATTTGACTCCATACAGCATCAGGCAATGTTTCGGGCACTGGAAAGACAAGGCATAGATACCCCGCATATTATGATTTTGAAGAAATTATATGAGAGTGCTACCTCCTTTATTAGACTAGACAAAGACAGTAGGAAATTTAAAATCAAGAAAGGAGTTCGACAAGGAGACACAATATCTCCGAAGCTGTTTACTGCTCCCCTTGAGGAAGCTTTCAGAAGATTAGGCTGGTCGCAGAAAGGAGTCAATGTGAACGGAGAGTACCTAACCATTTACAATTTGCAGATGACATTGTGGTCATAAGCCACAATCCCAATGGATTAGAGGAAAATCTTAATCAATTATGCGCAGTTAGTAAGGATTTTGGACTAAAGATGAATATGGCTAAAACAAAAGTAATGATGAACAAGTATGCCACAGAAAGAGAAATAATGATTGAAGGAGCAGTAATTGAAAAGGTGGAGTCATATACTTATCTAGGACAAGTTATTAGTTGTAATAATGATAAATGGCTGGAAGTCAAGAGAAGAATAAATTTTGGATGGATAGCATTCAGGAAATATAGTCACATACTGAAGAGCAATATCCCAGTTTGTCTGAAATGTAAAATAATGAACCAATGTATACTCCCCACCATGACTTATGGAAGTGAAACTTGGCCACTCACCAAAAGAATGGAAGAGAAGCTGAGAACTACACAGCGAAGAATGGAACTAATTATTTTGGGAATCAGACTGTTAGATTAGAAGAGAAACACATGGATTAGGCAGCAAACTCAAGTAAAGGACATTCTTATCAAAACTAAAGAACTAAAATGGTCTTGGGCAGGACACATAGCTCGAAGACATGATGACAGATGGACTAAGAAAATAACAGAATGGTACCCAAGAGGAGCTAGAAGAAAACCTGGAAGACAAAGGCGGAGATGGATAGATGAAATTCATGAGTTTGTGGGTAGTAAATGGATGGCCAGTGCTCAAAACAGAAGGAACTGGAAAGTTGCTGGAGAGGCCATCATCCTGCAGTGGATTGAAAATGGCTGATGATGATGATGATGATAATTAAGTAAATAAAAGTAGTAGAGATAAGAGAAGTAAGTAAAAAGTGTGAAAGAAGAAAGAAATGGGAAAAGAAGGGTAGGGAAATAAAAATTTAATACCTATATATAAAGAAATAACTCAATATTATTATACACGATATATACACGATTATATTATCATACAGGGTGTCCCAAAATTCCTTGCATATTTTGATGAGACAGTATGATTTTCAAATAAATTTCATTACAACAAGTATATTTATTCTTTTTTACATAAAATATAAGTATTTGTAATGTGTTAGAGATGTTATTATAATTTTTTTATTAGTTTTTTAATGTTTTCTTTTCCGACCCATAATTCGTGATGAATGTTCTAGAACAAATTTTTGTTGTAGCATCCTGTGTCAAAGGAATGAAATTTTGTGAAATTAGGGAAAGATTTTCAAGGAGATTTTTTAGTCCCGGTCCTACAGGCATTGTGATTCATGCACTGGTGAATTAGCTTAAAAGAACTGGGTCTGTGCATGATTAGGAGAGATGTGGACACCCAAGGACAACACATGAAAGCATTGAATTGATTTGAGAAATGTTTGAAGTTATAAATGTTCTGAAGCTTATCAGAGTACACAGTTTCTGTGACTGTTGCTTCTGAAAAAAAGTAAGATCCATAAATTTTTGCTTCATCATTTCAAGCCACCTATTCTTTAGGAGAGTCTCTTGCCATTCTCTGAAGTCAGATGGTTTTTGTGAACCCAGATACAACAGTTGTGGTGATTGATTTTACCACAAGTGTGAAAAGTCACCTCATCACTGAACAATATGTGGTCCAATCAGCTGTTATTTTGTATTTGATCAACAAGTTCTGCATACACTGCTGCTGCTCAACGTTGAAAATCTTCTTCATGCAGATCATGCAACACTTGGATGTGGTAGGGCTTTTTCATCAGTGTCAAAAGCAAAATTCTGTGAACTGATACTGTAGTTTTTAATGTTTTGCACCAACCTTGCGTAGAAATAAAAATAAAAACACCAAGGAAACTGAACTTTTGATAACTGTGTTTATAATAAATTACAATAACCTGTATTTACAATAAATTTAACTTTACAATAAACTATACATATGAATTATTAAAGTCTGCTACATTACAATCAATAAAATGCATTAAAATATACTAGATTAAAAGCGATAAAAATCGTAGCTTTCAAAGGCTCCAGCCTTCTTCTTCAGCGGTGTTTTCTTGTTCTGCATTACATCTTTAAATATCAGTAGGTTAATGGTACTCCTCACGTGTTTTCATTCACACGTGTTCCGTTCTCTTGCGTTGTGGAACCGGAAGTGGCTCGAGCGGAAGTCATACGGAACCGTTCATCCCTTCTGAGGATAGTGGTCTCAAAGATGGGATGAATCCGCGTACCTCTATCTCTATTAATATTAATTGTAGAACAAATCCGCAAACTCTCGAGCCACTTACGGTCCCAGAACTTATGCGCCCGATCGGTGATGATAGCATCGTCCGGGGAGATCTGGTGTTGCTTCTCCCAAAAATGCTCGGCCACGGCGGACTTGCCATATTCCGCATTTCTTATTGCCTTAGTGTGTTCCCCCAGACGATCTTTAAGACGGCGTTTTGTTTCCCCTACATAACATTCCCCACAATCCGGGCATCCAATGCTATATACGACCCCACTTGTGTTCTCTTTTTGAATGGGGTCTTTAACCTGAGACACGATTGTGTGCAGCCTCCGCCCTGGAAGCTGCACACAACGTGTCTGGTACTTTCTTAGTATTCTAGCTATATGATCAGTCAAACCCGGATAGTAGGGAATGTATGCAGTGGCTATTGGTGTAAAAGGCTCGCCTCTCCTCTGATTTCCTTTAACATATTTCTCTATAATCCTCTGGGGGTAACCACATTTTGCAAGATCCGTCGTGACCTGTTCATACTCTAACTTTCTATCATCGGAGGTACTGCAATGTGATTTTGCTCTATCAACTAAAGTTCTTATCACACTGTTCCTATGATGGTTGGTCTGAGCTGAGCTGTAATGCGAATACTGCCCTTTACACATGGACTTCCTATATACCCTAGTCTTTAGCTGTCGATCTTCCCTACAGACCAACCCATCTAGGAACGGCAAAACCCCTCCTTCTTCCACCTCCGATGTAAATTGTATGAATGGGGAGAAGTCATTTAAGATGTTCAACACCTGATCTTCACTCCCCTTCCGAATAATTGAAAACGTGTCATCCACATACCTTTTCCAGGGGCGCATAGGGAGAATACTAGCCTTAAATATTCTGGCCTCGAGCTCCTCCATAGCTAAATTAGCTATAATTGCGCTAATGGGGGAGCCCATGGCTGTACCATTAACCTGCTTATACATAGTATTGTCAAACACCATAGTGGTGCTTGAGAGGCATAACTCTATTCCTTTCTCAATATCCTCCAGCTTTAGCTGCGTTCTAGTATTTAGGGTGGTGTCCCTCTGTAACGTCATGTGTGCGCACCACACCCCATGCTCAATCGGAATACATGTAAATAGCGATTTCACGTCGAAAGAGATCATGATTTCATTCTCTTCTATGGGTTGGCTTCTAATAAACTGCACAAATTTTTTACTATCTTTAATACTGTATTCTGAAAGTCCCACTAGTGGGGATAATAATTTGGCTAAGAAACCAGAAAGTGCATAGGTTGGACTGCCTATAAATGAGACTATGGGTCTAAGTGGCACATCTACTTTGTGAATTTTAGGCAAGCCATAAAATCTTGGCATTTGGCTACCTGTAGCGTGCAACATCCAATATTGTTCCTTAGAAATTTTGTTAGACTTAAGCTCTGTGAACTGATGTCTTGAGTACGTTCAGTCTTCGAGATCCTTCCCTAATTGATAAATTTGGGTCCTCTTCGAACATTTCCCAAATTGATTTAATGCTTTCATGTCCTGTCATGCTGTTCTTGAGCATCCACATCTCTCCTCGTCACTTACAGATCTAGTTCTTTTAAACTTATTCACCAGCGCTCAAATTGCATTGTCTGTAGGACCGTGACTATGAAATCTCCTTGAAAATCTTTCCCTAATTTCACAAAACTTCATTCCTTTGATGTGGGATTTACAACAAATATTCGTTCTTGAACATGCATCATGAATTATGGGTCTGAAAAGAAAACATTAAAAAATTAATAAAAATTATAATAGCATCTCTAACACAATACAGATACTTATGTTTTATGTAAAAAAGAATATATTTATTTGGCATAATGAAATTTATTTGAATATCACATTGTTTCACCAAAATACGCAGTGACTTTTGGGACATCCTGTATATTACATAATTCTGGTGTCGTTTTCAAGTGTCAACAACCAGAATTGGCCAACAAGACAGCAGTATAGTGTCTTCTATTTCTACCATAAAGTACATTCCATGGCAAAATAGAATTACATCAAAATATACTGGGGGAGTGGATTTATCAGAAATAATGAAAAATTAAAAGGAGGATATATAGACTGCCGGCATGTCATTTAAGGTTGACATGACAGAGGACCCGAAAATAGTTAAACATAAATGAACAATGAAACTAAAACTAAAAGAAAAAACATTAAAGATAATGATAGGAATGCATATAAATGTATATAAAACCTATTTATATTATTTTAGCTAACTGGAGGTGAATTTTGTAGTTAAATAGGATAGAAATAAACACTCCTGCCATCATATTTCGGGTGCCATATTGGTGAAAGGTTTGCCGGTAATTTAGTGTTTAGGATTTTTTTGACGTATTCTGTCGAAATCATTCTATAGCAAGGGCCTTATACCAGAGTATTTTGTAATTAGAATTCAACTTGTTTAAGGTAACTGAGTCTATTAATGGATTGTGATTAAAAGACTGTGTGTGTTGATTGAGTTCAGTACCTGACTGGTTAGATTTTAAACTATTATAATGATAGTATGCTCTTGTGTTTGCTGTCCTGGATGATCCATATTTAGTGGTAGTGCTACCTATGTAACAAACACTACAGCTTGGTTGGCATTTAATAAAATATATTATATTGTTTATGTTGCAGATATTGTATATATATGTCTCTTTATACTTGCTGAACAAGGTTCCTAGTTTATTGTATGAGGAAAAGACTAGTGTGATGTTTGTGCCTGCAAAGACATTATGAAGTAGTCATGCAAATTGGCTGTGGTATGGGGTGTAACTTTGGTGTCGTGTATAATTATTATCAATCCTATTAATTCGAGGATTATCAATTTTATTTCTTACAGCTATATAGTATTTTGGATTAACTGATTTGATAATGATGTAAATTATTCTGTATATAGTCTATGATTATCATATCACTTTGCTTTTAATTTTTTTACAGCATCTGATTTTTTTAGCATTAGCAAGAAACAAATATTTCAGAGATTCTTATTTTCATAATACTTATAAGTATTATAAATTAAACTGATTTAATAATAACCTTAAGTTGGTATTTGTTGGGAGAGTGTGCTGCACAAGTGCTTCATTATTATAATTGTGAATTTAATCATTTAATGTAGAAAGCTTTTCAATTATTAATGACATTAGATCATATGACAGGGAAGATGATGTGGCACCTGAAATTGTACAGGAACTTAAGAAGCAACTAAGAGAAAAAGATATGGTACTTACTGATATCAGGCTAGAAGCTCTTACTTCTGCTCACCAGTTGGAAAGTTTGAAAGATACTGTAAACAGAATGAAGGTAGGTTTTTGTGAAGAGTTTTGAAAATATATTTATGCTGACATAAATATTGAAAATAAATTCAGATAATTTGTAAAGTCTTGAAAATTATCTGAATCTGTTATTGCACTCACCTACTGTAAATTGACCTACAGAATTTCAGGTCTTAGTATATTTCACAGTGATATTGATGAGGTATCATTACTGGGTTTGAAAAAAAAGAGTGGGAAAATTACTGAGTTATAATTTTCAGTTATATTAATAAAATTATTGTCAAAAAAATTCAATAATTATAAAATGTAATAAAGGGTGAGTCATAAATCATATAATATTATATGATTTATGAGTCATATATCATATAATATGAGTTGAAATATATAATATTTCAAGGTTTCCATATTTTGATTAAACAATAAACGTTGGCTCAAAATTTTAGCAAACCAAAGAAGTATTTTTTCAAATTGGTGTCCTTGTGCATCATCAAAGAATTCTTTATGCACATATTGACATACCTTTGTCACAAGCAGATGATTAACTTTAGAAAATTCCTCAGGAAAGAATGTTTTTGGATGTTTGAAAACGTAAGTTTATGACTGTCTACATCTGTCAAAAAATATCATTGTGTTAAGCTAGGGGTTATATTGGAATACCTTGGAAGCCACTGAATAAGCCTGTGGCAAAGTATTCATTTGTTGGAAAATGATCTTCAATTAAAATGAGAGTATAAAGTTTTGGAGCACAATCCTGCCCTTCCCTATTAGATTGTCTAATTGATCCTTTAAAACTGATACTAACCCTCTCAGGAAATCATCTCAATAGATGTAATTGAGTTTACTTTATATAAGGGGATTATTATATGCCTACTAAACACAGTTATATTAATTAAAATTGGCCTCTTTTTGATAATTGCCTTCAAACAAAATCAGTCCAAATGATTTTCTTGTAAGAATTTCATTATCTTCAATTCTTTGGTTAAATGTCTCAAATTGAGTTCTTATGTGATGATTATCATCAATATTTAGACCTTGATATTTTTTTATAATATAAAATTTATATCCTGACTCTTTCAGAATTCTTATAACAGAATTTTGTGACTATTTGACTTCAGATGCTAATATGGATTTTTGACTGCTGTTCTGTAGAGCTTCATCAGTTCACCCATTATTTTCTAGAGTTCTACTAGAATATCACCTACCACTTCTGGCAAAATTAAAATCTGACAGTATTGAAGTTTAGAAAGTATAAGTATTAAACAAGTTCTCTTCTCTCTGTCTCTCTTCTCCCCCCCCCCCAACAGAATTACCTGGATATATATTTGTTATTTTTTGGTTTTTAGGAGCATTAGCAACTAAGGCCATATTGCTCCGGGATATGCGGTGGTCATTCCCTGACCTTTCCGCATCCTCCGTATTTGGTGGTGAGAATTACCTGGAGAAAAGCATTTAAGGAATTTTGCCATACTGAAAGTGGAATGTCAGGGTGATTGGAAAATCACTCCCTGTTTTTAAGGTTATGATATTTGACTACTATATAACAGAGACATTTGGTAGGCAACTGAATGCCATTCACTGTCATAATTCAACAAGTAACTGATTTTTCCAAAAAGAATGAAATAAAATCTTGGGAACAGACACACTCTTATACCCAGATAGTGCTGTTCAACTCACTGGGGGTCATTGGATTTTTGTTATAAATGTTTTCCTTCACACAGCCGCACAAGAACTTAATTGGATTGAAATTGGGACTTATAGCTAGCCATTTTGATGATCCAATCCTACCTATTCATCTGTTGGAAAAAAGTGATATTCAGCCCATTGTGCACAGGAAGGAATGGAGAAGTGAAATGCAGTCTTATCCTGTATAACAAAAACAAAAGCTTTCTGTGAATTGGGCCAATTTCTTATATTGCCCCCCCCCCCCCAGTGTGGGCACCTGTGTGTAGTGAAGAGACTTCCCAGTGATGCTGTTGGATCCCCCAATTAGTATTATTGGGATATAATGACCAAAGCCTAGGTTCCAGGCTACCCAAAGGAATCAAGAACTGCGACCTGTGGAATTTGGAAAGTGGGGACTCTGATGATTGTGGGTACCACTTCAACACACCACTTTCACCCCTGATTCAAAAAGACATGGAGTCTGGGGATGGCTTTTCGGGGATCTGTCGGCTAGTGGGTTCACCTGCAAGGTCAACCGTGTTGATTCCATGCCCTTACTCTCATGGTCCAAGAAACATACATGTTGGTAGAGGTGGTGAGTGGGGAGCCCAGTTTCTATCTTGATAATATAAATCTTCTGGAACCCAAACATGGTCCTTACCAGTAAGTAACAGTAGAAACAAGAATACTAGCTCCACAACAAAACATTCCAGAATAGAAGACATCCAACACCTAGATTTCTGATAATGCATATATATCCTTCTGAAAAGCCTATCAGGAAGATGTTGTCCTTCTTTATCCTGAAGGGTTTGGAGGTGGCTGGCTGGATCTGAAAAATTTGTAAAATGCTGGTTATGGCTATATCCTCATCAAAATGAAATGCAAACAGCACTAAGAACAGCTACTCCAAACTGACTGCTTGTGTTGGGAGAATGTCAATTAATGTAACACCCTGTGAGATACTCAATTTGTGTGATCTCTGAATGGGAACTTCTTGTCTGAGGAGGTGATCTCTGGGTTAAAAGCACAAGGAGCAACAGCTGCTAAATGAATATTCATGTGTAGGGATAGGAACCTAGTCCATACTAGAAATGTCATCTTTATCTTCAACTCATAGATATCTCAGAATTCAAACACTGTTGGGTAACTGCACTGCACAGTAAGGCCATACATACTTAACTCACTAC
The DNA here is from genome assembly GCF_048544385.1 of Mastigoproctus giganteus. Lineage (NCBI taxonomy): Eukaryota > Metazoa > Arthropoda > Arachnida > Uropygi > Thelyphonidae > Mastigoproctus > Mastigoproctus giganteus. The sequence continues at coordinate 20,420,196 of NC_143588.1, read as the reverse complement.
ACTGTCGCCAGTGGCCTGTCTTGTTTCCCTTGCATGTGCTTTCCCAAGCACATGCAAGGGAAACAAGAGCAGCACAGTGATGTGCTGCAAAGGGCCACAAAATGACAGTATGTTCAGCCCCAAAACCTACTTGTATTATTTGCCAGAGAGGACACACAGGGGCGCCTCCGTAGCCAGGTGGGAAGGAGCAGCAGTGCGTAGCACACGCTTCTTGATTAGACCGGGGTTCGAGCCCGTCACCACCAAATACGAAGATTGCGGAAAGGTCAGGGAATGACCACCGCATATCCCGGAGCAATATGGCCTTAGTTGCTAATGCTCCTAAAAACCAAATAACAAACAGAGAGGACACCTTCCATCGTAGTATCCATTTAAATTGTGTCTGAAATATAACTGCTATCATGTCTAGATGATCCTGCATTACTTCTTTTACAAGTGACTCCATTATTTTCCCTGCAACAGAAGTTTAACTAACAGATCTATGATTACTCGTCTTACCCTTTTATCCTCCCCTTGTGAATTCGGGATACATTTGCACATCTTCAGTCTGTGGGGGACCTCCCCTGAATCCAAGGATGCTCTCATAATTATGGCTTTCTTATGTTTAACTTTAACAATCTATCTTCCACTTTCCTCTCAGTTATTACAAAATCATTTAGCTCCCTGTTAGAGTTTGATAAACTTCTGAATTCCAGTTCCTTAGAAAATTCCTCACATGTGAATGTAGATGGAGAATACTATTTCAGTTTGTCAATTACGTGAGCAGGGTCATCAACAGTTGAACCATCGGCGTCAAGTGGACCAATCTGATTCATCCCTTCTTTCTAGAATTTACATAATTAAAGAAGTTTTTGCTGTTTTTCGTTGCATCCTTTGCCAAAGATTTCTCATAATTTGCCTTCGCTTGCCTAACCTCCTTTGTGAATTGATTATACACTAGTTTATATCTACCAGAGGCTTCTTTATCACCTGATATAGTTTATGCATCCCATGCATTTTATTCTCTGTGACTAGTCTCATCAGTTATTTTTATTATTATTATTAGCTATATGGTGCAAGGAAGCCTGAGGCTTATGCTGCACCGCCAAAAAAAAAAAATTTCCCCAGTTACCCTAAGAGAAAGAGAGAGAGAGAGAGAGAGAGAGAGAGAGAGAGAGAGAGAGAGAAAAGTAAAAGGGAATCACCAAGAAAGAGAAGAATGATGATATCCAGCTCAGGACCCTGGGTGTGCCAAACCCATACTCACCAGATGTGAGCCCCTGGGGGTTGTTCATATGACATCCGTCTAAGCCTTGAACAATATTTCTTAGTTTGTACGAATAGCCTAGTAACTCCCATGATTAATTCTTCATGCTTCTCATTTAGAATTTGCTGTTGGTAACATCATGGGAATTACTTAAGTATGGTAGTTACATTTTTAAATAAATCCCACATCAATACACTTTGATCAGTGCCACCTAGTGGTTCCTTTATCTGTAGATTCTTAATACATGAATAATTACTGCTGATGATGAGATCAAGAGTATTACTCTTTCTTTAGTTGTCTTTCAAATTTGCTGCTTTAGCTAACAGTCATTCAATAAATCCCCAAATTGTTGCTAGTGTGCGAGTGATCAATCCACAATTTCTAGTCAATATCTGGAAAGAATCTCCCATTATAAGACATTGTGATTTACCGGCTTACATCTATCGTTGTAGTTGATAGCTTAAATAGATTCAAGGCAGAACTACCCATCCACTGACTAGAGTCAGTGGATGGGTAGTTTTTTTTTTTTTGGCTGATGCTATATAAGCTTGCTTTCTTGCATCACGTGCCTTTACTAATGCTAATAATAACACACTAATTGAAATCTAATCAGGAAATGACCTATGTAATTATTTACTTGCGCATTTGTAATGACTTAATAAGCTCTTCCAAATAAAGAAAATTCTACAGTACTGGAAATCTAGTTTATGAGTGAACAGACGAGAAGAGGTGGTCCTTGCAAGGACACGCATCGGGCATACGCATATCACCCACTTTCACTTGCTGACAGGCGATGAACCTCCTCGCTGTCGCCATTGTTCTGCCCTACTAATGGTAAAACATATCCTCCTCGAGTGTCCAGTGGCGCATTATAGCCTTATTGCTAATGTGCCAATAAAACCCAACAACCAACCATCGAGTGTCCACATAACCATGCTGCTCGATTAACAAATTTTAAAGCAGTTCAAACCCAAAATAACTCATTAGAGATGAACCAAATTCTCAGTGATGATGCAAATCAGTCCGACCTATTTAATTTTTTAAAGCAAATTCATTTATACAAACTGATTTGAGGTATGACTGGAAAAAAAAAAAAAAAGATTTCGTTTGCAGAACTACTGCGACAGGCACATTTTGGCCTTAGTTGCCCTTGTGCCAATAAACCCCCATTAAAACCAACCAACCATTTGTAATGACACTTCACTGCCCTCTTCTCCTATTGGTGCGAATAAATGACGCAATTGCCCCACCTCTTCTCCCATTGGCTCGAATAAATATCACTAGGAGAAAAACTTTTTTTAATGTATAGAGAGATATTAAGCATAATATAACATTTATGCAAATTATTTTGCATGTTAGTATTAATATTATTGTATAAGTAGTGGCAAATGATGCAAGAAACCATGCTTAGAGAGCATCAGGCCAAAAAAAACTACCCAACGTATCCCTCCATCCCCTCCAATTATTTGTCTAGTTCTTCCTTGAATTTATTCAAACTGTTCACTTCCACGACAACAGATGGAAGTTTGTTCCAACAATAAACCATCTCCTAGCTGAAGGCAACCTTCTCCACATCTATAGTGCAATCACAGTTCTTCAGTTTGAATTTATGCCCCCTCGTGTGTAGTCTCAGCAAGAGAAAGAGTGCCACCAACAAATTTGGTAATACTACACTAAGCTTAATATATACATTAATGCAATAGTACACATTATGCTATCAAGTTTACTTTATATATACTATGCTATACTGTTATGTTTGTAGAATTTTAATTTATTTATAGCCTTAATAAAAGTAAAATTTTATAGCTATGAACAAAAAAGTATATGCCAACATATGTGAGTAGAAACATCGAGCTACTTATTTAACATAATCAAAACCCTACAATTCCACTACTATGTTTGTTCTGGAGAACTGGTGCATTAGCACCAGTTCTCCAGTACAAAGCTCTACAAATATTAAGTTGTAACTTAAAAAATCTCAAGCTAAATTTAAAAATCAGCTGACAAATTTGACTAAGAATATTAAGATATTTATTGAACATACTATTTGACTTAACATTTGCAAACTAATAATAAAAAAAATTATCTACATCCTAACGATTGGTCTATATTGAAAACCTCCATAAATTTGCGATGGGAAGCACAGGCCTCAGAAATAAAAATCAGACACGTTAATAAATTGCAAACATTATCGGAAAGGTCAAGACGTTCATGCGAATTCTAACACATTGTCGCAGGCTTGCAACCAAGTACATATGAGTTGGGTGACAACCCCCCCCACCACAGACACACAATGTACTACCACAGAATACGTCATATAGTTCACGAACTCCCACTCACCCGGTATTCAACGAACCAACGTATCAACAGGTTACAAATCTTTCCTTGTGTACGCTATCGCAGGACCAGATTTCACTTTTATCCGGGAGCTTCCGTAGCCAGGTGGGAAGGAGCAGCAGTGCGTAGCATACGCTTCTTGATTAGACCGGGGTTCGAGCCCGTCACCACCAAATACGGAACATGCGGAAAGGTCAGGGAATGACCACCACACCGGAGCAATATGGCCTTAGTTGCTAATGCTCCTAAAAACCAAATAACAACAACAACACTTTTATCCAAAGGATTAAATTATAATTTACCACCTCAAAAACTACCTAAAAAACAATGTGTAATTGATATTGAATTTGGACTTCGTAATGTTCCACACAAAGATTTATTTTTTCAACAAGTTAACTAAGTAGTGAATAACATAAAAGAAACACGACTTCCTAAATTGAATACACATGGCAGTTCAGCTTTATGAGAACTTCGGGAAAATAAGGACATTATTATACAAAGGGCAGATAAAGGAGATACAGTGGTAATACTAGATAAACCTGATTATATTAATAAGTTAGAGTCAGAGTTGTTTCAGATACCTCCACTCATCTTAAAGTAGACCTGGCACTGTTTACCAATTTGGTCAATCAATACAATAAAATGTTAATCACGTATATAAAAAACGACTACATTACTATGGCTCAGTTAAAGGAATTTAAGGCCAGAACATACAATATTCCTGCACTTTTCGGTCAGGTAAAATTACCCAAGACTGGATTTCCTATTCGACCTATTGTTTCCTACAGGAACTCGGCATTTTCATCCTTAGCCACACATGTATATAGCTTTATGATTATATACTATATATAGCATTATAAAACCCTTTAGACAGGTAATACAATTTGGGATTAAGAACTACGATACATTATTTAATAATCTTAAATACTGTAGACTTGGTGACAATGACAATTTATTCTCACTAGATATTACCTTGTTATATATGAATGTAAACGTTGAATACACATTAGATATTATTTGGGATATGTTGAATAATAGCTTGATACAGATTAATTATACGAAGCTACCTATTAAGAAAATTTTTCACTTAATTAAGCTGTTAGTTGTGGCCAACTATATCAACTTTCGACACAAGGTGTACAAACAAATTTTTGGATTGCCAATGGGTTTGAGCCTGAGCGGCTTTATGTCAGAGATCTATCTCTCAATGATTGAGCTTATACATTTGACACCTTTTCAACCCCGTATCACATACTATGGGAGGTATATAGACAATGTTCTAGTTAATACTGATAGTACTACTATCCAAGACATTTTACATTGGTTTAATAATATTCATTCTAGGCTCAAATTTACATTGGAAAGGGAGGATACGGATACAAAGTCATTAAACTTCCTAAATTTCACGCTTACTTGGGACTCGAATAAAATCCAATTTAGCATCTATCGAAAACCTACAAACACCAGTATGCTTCTACATTATAATAGCTATCACCCGTTCACCTACAAAAGATCATTCATCTTTAATAAATTTCTAAATGCCTATAAATATTCAACGACGAATCTGCTCAGAAATACAAATATTAACTAGCAGGTTCTTAAACAGGGGTTATCCCCTTGCTACAGCAAACTGAATTAGGGTACAGCTAAGGATAGGATCAAAATACTACACCAACCAACAATAACAATATCAAAAAATACTTTATTTCTGTCCCATATGTTGAACAGTGGCACAAACAGTTTAACAGATTCTTTAAAGAAACCGAATTTAAATTTGTGGCCAGGCCAATACGGAAATTACACACTATACTGAACAATTGCTCGGTTCTTTCCGCGTTCAAAACACAAATTAATGACCTGATATACAATATTTCTTGCGGTGATTGTGACTCGTCTTACCAAGGTTCGACACATTTTTCTCTGAATATTCGTGTAAATCAACATTGAAGCCTCAGTTCATGCTTCTTGCTCAACAGCATCAGAATTAGCCTTTCATGCCAGTAATGAAAAACATACCTTTTTATTTAACAAGGCCAAAATACTTAAGTGTCCAACGTAATTATATCAAACTATTAATTGCAGAAACTGTTGAAATTAAATTACATGAGAATTCTGTTAATGTTTGTTGGCCATATTTGACCTCCGATGTGTGGACCTTTACGCGCATGCACGAAGACACATAATCACTATTTAAGTTTCATGTTCAACCCTATTCGGTAATTTTCATTCCTGTGATCACGGCATATGGTCGAAAAGCATTGTCAACTTCAGGAAGGATTGAATATTTTTGTTAGATTCTTTTTAATCTTTTTAATTGTGTTAAATTTATTTTTAATTGTGATAAATTGATTTAATTTATTTATCAATTGATTGAATTGATTTGGTAAATAAATTTGATGAATTTGAGGTATTGCTCAAAACGTCAAAGGCAGATATTGTTGGGATATCAGAGACGTGGTGTCACACAGATATAAGTAATGCGGAACTGGAATTTGGGGAATACAATGTGTATAGAAAGGATAGACAGGACAGGAGGGGAGGAGGGGTTATGCTATTAATTAAGAAACACATCAAGTCCAAGGAAGTGAAGCCAGTCGACATCGATGGACAGGGCAGTGTCGAGTCAGTTTGGTGTGACATAAGCATAGGGAAATCAAAATTGAGAGTAGGAGTGTGCTATAAATGCCTAACGACTCTGAGGAGTATAATAAGATATTGTACAGGGAAATAGAGTGGGCCAGTAAATCAGAGAGTCTTATAATGGGGGATTTTAATTTCCCAGATATTGACTGGAATTTGTGGGTTGGTCACTCGCACACTAGCAAGGCTTTTGTGGATTTATTGGATGATTGTTTTCTACATCAGCATGTTCGTGAGGCAACAAGAGGGAGCAATACTCTTGATCTGATTATCAGTAGTGATTCTTCATGCATTAAGAATCTGCAGATAAATGAACCACTAGGTGGCAGTGATCACAGTGTGTTGAAGTGGGATTTACTCAAGGAGGTAACTACCATCAGAGGTAAAGGGAAAGGGTTTTTGTTTCGTAAGGCAACTATGATGGTCTGAGACAGTATTTAAATTCTATACAGTGGGACCAACTGATGACCAACTAATCTTGGAGGCTACCAGGCTTTACATACCAACTAAGAAATATTGTTCAAGGTTTAGGCCTAAATGGTTGTCAGATGAACTAATGAGACATGTGGCAGAGAAGAAAAATGCATGGGATACATACAAATTAATGGGTGACATGGAAGCCTATGATAGATATAAGTTGGTCTGTAACCAAGTCACAAAGGAGATTAGGCAGGCAAAGGCAGACTACGAAAAATCCTTGGCAAAGGATGCAAAGAAAAACAGAAAAGAGTTCTTTACATATTTAAATTCGAGAAGGAAAGGGATGAATCAGATTGGTCCACTGGATATTGATGGTTCAATAGTTGAGGATCCTGCTCAGGTGGCTAACAATCTAAACGAGTATTTTGCATCTACATTCACGCATGAGGAGTTATTCAGGAAGGAGAATGAGGTAGGTAAAGTAAACATTGGCAGTGAGCTGGATGATTTTGTAATAACTGAGAGGAAAGTGGAGGAGAGATTGTTGAGGGTTAACATAAAAAAGGCACCTGGGATGGATGGGATCTATCCAGTTATATTAAAGGAGGCAGCAAAGGAGGTAAGCAAACCCCTAGCCATAATTATGAGAGCTTCTTTGGACTCAGGGGAGGTACCCATAGACTGGAGATGTGCAATTGTAACCCCAATTCACAAAGGAGGATCAAAGGCTGACACAAGTAATTATAGACCTGTTAGTTTAACTTCTGTTCCAGGTAAGTTAATGGAGGCACTGGTTAAAGAAGCACTGCAGGATCATCTAGACAAGTATTCAGTTATAGCCCAGACGCAGCATGGCTTTGTTAAGGGCAGGTCTTGCCTGACCAATTTGATTGGATACTATGATGTAGTCACAGAACTGGATGCAGGGAATAACTTTGATATTATATATTTGGATCTTAGAAAGGCTTTTGATACTGTTGCACATGGAAGACTGCTGCACAAATTGGAGCAGTGTGGCATTGGAGGCAAATTGCTGCTATGGATAAGGGGATGGTTGAGTGGCAGAAGACAGAGAGTGGTAATCAATGGACACTGCTCAACGTGGACTAATGTTATTAGTGGAGTTCCTCAGGGTTCAGTGTTGGGTCCGTTATTGTTTTCGGTGTTTATGAATGATATTGATGATGGGATATCAAGTTTAATGTCCAAGTTTGCAGATGATACAAAGTTTGGCAGGGTTGTTAAGGACACTACTGACGCTATGCTGCTGCAACAGGATCTGGAAAGGTTGAACAGATGGGCTGAGCGGTGGCAAATGAAGTTTAACATTGACAAATGTAAAGTACTACATATGGGAAACAGTAACCCCAGAGCAACATATCAACTCTGCGGTACTACACTGACAGTGGTGGAGAATGAAAAGGACCTGGGGGTAATTGTGCAGGCAGATATGAAGTTCTCTGAGCTGTGCAGACAAGCTGCATGAGTAGCTCATGGTGTCTTGTCAATGATATACAGGAATTTTTCTAGCAGGGATAAGGAGGTGATTATTCCCTTGTATAAGGCAATGGTTAGGCCACATCTTGAGTACTGTATACAGGTCTGGAGGCCTCATTTCAAGAAGGATGTAGAGCTGCTGGAACGGGTACAGAGAAGGGCAACAAGATTAGTGAATGGAACAAAGGGTTGCTCTTACGAAGAAAGGCTTAAGTTTTGCAAATTACAGAGTCTGGAGACTGGGCACCGGCGAGGTGATCTGATAGAGGTGTATAAGGCTTTGAATGGTTTGAGCATGCTCAATGCCAATGGGATTCTTCATCTTGCTCAGAATAATCACCTCAGAGGGCATAAATTCAAATTGAGGAAGGACGGATGTCGGATAGATGTGCGGAAATTTGCCTTTGGCCAGCGGGTGGTTGGTTGGTGGAACCGACTTCCATCACTTGTTGTTGAAGTTGATAGCCTAAACAAATTTAAAGCTCAACTGGACAGGTATTTCGAACGAACGGAGGGGTGAAATGGGAGTGGGTTTTTTTTTTTTTTTTTTTTTTGGCTGATGCTGAATAAGCTTGCTTTCTTGCATCATATGCCTCTACTAATGCTAATGCTAATTGTGTTAAATTGGTTTTTAATTATTTGTTACTCTAATGTAAGTTTTTAAATTTTTTCGTTTTAATTTTGGAGAGTATCATACGGAAGTGTTCTACGTACTATATTGAGGTAAATTCCTCTTATTATTTTGCAAATATTAATTATCAACGTAGAACATATTGAGCATTACAGCTCTGATTCATACTATCTATTTAACGTACCATATTGTTGTTTTGTGTATTTATCAGTGGTAATGACGGAGGTATAAATGGCTTAGTGTGCGGGTGGTACATGTGTTGGCGGGGTCATTGGTGATAGTGGAGACAGTGCTGCTGGTGCAGCGGGGTCTGGAGGGGTTGTGGGGTGGGCTTGGGGTGTTGCATGTGGGTGGCGGTGGCCCAGGAGAAACTTGCCAACTGTGTAGTACTGCACTCAGAGAGTGGAGAATGAAGAAGACTTGGGGTGATTGTGCAGATGGATGTGGGGTTCTCTGAGTGTTGCAGATGGGTTGCCAGAGCAGGTCATGGAGTTTTGTCAATTATATATCAGAAATAGATATATTTCTGCATATATCATTGACAAAATGATATATCAGAAAGATATTCATAGGAGGTGATAACCCTTTGTATAAGGCAATGGTCATGGCCACACCTTCAGTACTGTATACAGGTCTGGAAATCTCATTTAGGAAGGACGTAGAGCTGCTGGAAAGAGTAGAGGGAAGGGCAACGAGATTAGTGAGCAGAACAACGGGGTGCTCTTACCAAGAGAAGCTTAAGTTCTGCAAGTTTCAGCATCTGGTGACTAGGCACCTGCAAGGTGATCTGATTGAGGTGTATAAGGCCTTGAATGGTTTGAGCAGGCTCAATGCTGAGGGGATACTTCTGCTTGCTCAGATTAAGAACCTGAGGGGGCATAGATTCAAATTGAGGAAAGACAGTTGTAGGATTGATGTGCAGAAGTTTGTCTTTAGCCATCAGGTAGTTGGTTGCTGGAACAAACTTCCATCTGTTTTTGTGGAAGTTGATAGCTTAAATAAATTTAAGGCTGAACTAGACAAACATCTGAAGTGACTGGATGGGTGAAATAGGAAGGTTATTTTTTTTTTCTATTTTTTTTTTTTTTTTTTTGGCTGATGCTATATAAGCTTGCTTTCATGCATCACGTGCCTCAGCCAATGCTATTAAACATGCTAAATCAAAAAGATGTCCAAATTTTCCAACAAACATCTGTTCCGAGGAACTCAGAATATTTGCTTTGTACATAGTCTATAGAATTACTCTTGCACATAGCTCCTTCTCTTTCTCCTTAACAGCATATAGGTTTTTAAGTTAACTATATATTTTTTCTTACAGAATGAAATGATGAGTTTAAAGTTAGATAATGAAAGATTGCAAAGGCTTGTGTCTACCAAATCATTAACTTCTTCTCAGAGTTCTATACCTCTAAGGAACAGTATAGAAAGCTTAGAGAAAAGATTAAGCATATCAGAAAATTTGAATCCACCTCCTGTAGGTAAGTAATATTTTCTATGTGCAAATATTGATTTCAAATAAGATCTTGCTTGTTATAGACTATAAAATATTTAAGGGCAAAGGCCTCATGCTACGAGGTAGAATGACTAACATGTAGGTTAGTGCAAAAGCATCATTTTAACATAGCCATCTACCTAAGTTGTTATATTAATTAAATTGGCATCATTTTGGTTATATCTCATATTGTGAGTCCCTTCACAACAAGTTGCCATGGTATTGTATTACTTCGAATATGTAACACTTCACCAGTGAAGAAGACTACTGTTATTTATTCTCAGCAGATACCACCACCCATACAGCACCATTTCAAAGTCTGTTGGCTTCTCTTCTGTGGGTGGGCAGGTACCCTGGTGTTGCAATAGTGACAACCCAGTTATGAAGTATAACTTCACAATATGAGAGATTCCTGATGGTGTGCAGTGATATAGACTATAAAATATTTAAAGGCAAATGCCTCATGTTACGAGGTAGATGGCCACATTAACATGATGCTTTTGCTCTAACCTATATGTTAGTTATTCTATCTTGTAGCATGAGGCCGTTGCCACTAAATATTTTATAGACTGTATCACTGCACACCATCAGACATCCCTCATATTGTGAAGTTATACTTCATAACCGGGTTTTCACTATTGCAACACCAGGGTACCTGCCCACCCACCGAAGAGAAGCCAACAAGCTTTGAAATGGTGCCGTCTGGGTGGTGGTATCTGCTGAGAATAAATAACAGTAGTGTTACTAATGGCGAATAAATAATGGTGAAGTGTTACTTATTCGAGGTAGTACAATACCATGGCAACGCGTTGTTAGGCATTCACAATATGAGATATAACCAAAACGATGCTAATTTGATTAATTAATTTAACTAATTAAATTAGTTAAATTTAACGTGATGGCTATGTTAAAACAATGCTTTTGCACTAATCTATGTGTGATCTTGCTTGTTATAAATTCTAAAAATCATAGGTATGTTCAGAGTGTTTATTTTAAAAGTAAACTCCAAAATGATCAAAGGAAAATCCAATTTATTATCAGAATAATTAACAAACAGTAGTTGATAAACATTGTTGAAAGTATCATCCATGTTTGCTGTACATAAATTCACTTCCTTGATCACATTGCGAGTGACATGACTAAGGGTTTTTGTCAATACACTCCAGACTATATTTTTAATGTTCATTTTGAGCTGCTGAATTCTTTGTGAATTGCTCTTGCTGGCTTTCTGCTTTAATAATCCCATAAAAAGAAGTCTGGTGGTGTTCACTCGGGAAACTTAGGAGGCTAATCCTTGTTATATGAATCAATCCCCACAAAAGTTTCAGTGTCTGGTATGGCAGGCTGCCCACTCTTGTTGGAGACAGAGGTCTCCAACGTTTGAAGCAACTTTATTTCAACAATTTTCCTCTAGCAAGGAAATAAATTGTATTATGGTTCCCTGGTAAACATGAGAAGTGATGATTTATTCAAACATTATGAGCCCACCTGCCCTTCTTTGAGATATGCCACACCAAATACTGATTTTTTTTTTTTTTTTTTTTTTTGCCCACATAAGAAGAGCCTACTGCTTTCTCCAGTTTTTATTGTTGCATCCTCAAGAAGTGAAACCACACTTCATGAGTGAAATAAATTTTATTCAAGGTTTTAACACCTAATGGCAAGACTTTTAAACCAGTAACAGTTTAAATTTTTTAACCTTATTCTGAAATTGAAGTTCATGCATACTATGGATTCAGTATGGAAAAGGTTTTAGGTGTTTTTCGTACAGTGAATGTTGAGCTGAACCAAGTGGTATACCTTTTAAATGTTGTTTTCGTAGAGATTTGTTTGGAGATTGCAAAATTGTTTGTTCAGTATTCTCTAAAGCAGGGATGGCCAACAAGTCGATTGCGATCTACCAGTCGATCGCGGCTTTAATTTTGGGTCAATTGTGACAAATTTTAAATTGATGTAAAAAATAGATTAATCTAAATATTATTATTATGCACCCCACTGAATGCGCTTATTACAAAACTGGCCGCCGTAGATGAGTGATCATGCATGTGCCTTGAGTGACCGGGGTTCAAGCCCATCACTACTAAATACGGTGCTGTTTCTTGTATTCTGTCTATCTTATGAACTCCTCTGACCATTTGGTCGTCCCGGGGTATAAACAGAAAATTTATTTTAAATCTGTTGAACCACATGACTACTCTTGTTGCCGTGCAGCCGCTAGGATTGTCCAGTGAAAATGCATACATGCAGTTACGTTGTGGAGGGCATAGTGTATGTGTTGAATTATTATTTAGCTTTCTTAATATTAATAACTGGATAATACTACTGTTATTTTCAAGGTCACAGTCATTCTACCGAGTCAGCCATTTTCATGAGATAAAAGAACTACAGCAGTGCCACCTGCTTGTTCAGTGGGATTAGAAATTTGGCATAAATTTCGTAAAATTATTAAATTGTGACATCACCATTGTATAAGAGCTACCATTTCTATATAGCTGCGTAAGGCTTGGCAGATCGACAGCTTAAATCCCTAGCCCGGATAAATGGTCAGGGTTGACGTCAGGAAGGGTATCCAGTCGTAAAAACTATGCCAAAAGAAAAGGTGATTGATGGAAAGTAGATGTGTCAGGGCTACCGAACAAAGGATGGGTCCGGTTAAAGAAGTTAGTTCGGCTAGGGAGATGAAGAAGGAGTTGAAAAGTGTTAGAATAGGAACATTGAACATTGGGACGATGAATGGAAAGAGCAGAGTGCCAACCCCATATGAACGTGGGAAGAAGGCGAGGACAAAGAAGAAGAAGAATATTAATAACTGGATAGTACTTGTACGTTAATTTAATAACCTCTGATTTAAAATTAATACTACGAAAAAGAGCAAAACATATCTTTTTCATCAAGAGTGGGAACTAGAATACTTTTTTGTAATGATGAAAGAAAAATGTTGTTTGATCTGCAATGCTTCCGTGGCAATACCCCAAAAAAGGAAATTTAGAAAGGCACTTCAACGCACTGATTAGTAGTATTTCTGCATAAATAACAATTTTTGGCAATGGCTAAGGATCTCAACGAAAAAAAAATCCGATCATTTTGCAAATATGCAAGATCATTTGTAAAAAATATCCTGTGTTTGAATTTAATAGTGAGAAATATGTTTCTGAAATTGAGAAAGTTGTGGATGATTTTGAAACGATTGAAGACATTATTCAATATATTTCTTATCCATTTAATGTCGATTTAGATACGAAACAAATTGTAGAAAAAATTTCTGAGATTTTTCACATGGAAAAAATATTACTTGAAAATTAAATTATTACATCGCGAAACGATATTTTCCTAAAACCCAGATCATAAGAAGACGACTTTTGGAAATATGTTTGCCGAGAAAAGTACCCAAATGTAAAAAAAAATGCAGTGAACTTTTAAATTCCTGTTTTGGTTCCACATATCTATGTGAATTGGCCTTTTCGTATAGAAACAAACAAAGACGAAGACTCGCTCTACTCTTACGGACATGCATACAGAAGATTCTTTATGGTTGGCCTTATCACAGTATATCCCCAATTTTGAAAGCTTGGCAGATGACTTGAAGATACAAATTTCGCATAAATTAAAATTTTAAATACGTATGAATTTAAAATAAGAATTCCGAATTGTATTTAATTTTAAAATTTATAAACACCACTTTTCAATATGTGTTTAACTTTTTTAACCATGTGCAATGAAATTCTTGAGATGCGGCACATTTTTAAGAAAAAAAGTAGATCGCATCACAAATTAAGTTGGCAACCACTGCTCTAAAGCATCAACTCTAGGAACACTCCTTTCGTATTCATTATTCCTGTAATTCTAATTTATTCTAGTTTATATCTCTGATGTGATACTGAGTCAAATGCTTTACAAATTATTTTTTACATCCAGCACATGAATGACTCCATCAAGTAATCAGTTTAGTTAAGCATATTTTTTTTACAGAATCATGCTTCTTCTTTCAGAATTCCATTTTATGTCTAACTGATCCTCTTCATGCATCATTGATCATTGCCTCCCTGATTTTCCCCACTGCTGAACTTAGACCGACCAGTCAGTGGTAGTAGTAGTGGCATGTGATGCAAGAAAGCAAATATATGAGCTTATGCAGCATCAGCCAAAAAAAAAAGAATTACAAAACAATTTCTCCCCTCTAAATATTTGTCCAGTTCCTCCTTAAATTTATTTATCCTATCAACTTCCATAAAGACAGATAGAAGTTTGTTCCAGCAATTAACCACCCGCTGGCTAAAGACAAATTTCCGCACATCTATTCTACATCTGTCCTTCCTCAATTTCAGTTTATGCCCCCTTAGGTTCGTAATCTGAACAAGTGGAAGAATCCCATCAGAATTCAGCGTGCTCAACTCATTCAAGACCTTATACACCTCAATCAGATCACCTCGTAGGTACCTAGTCTCCAGCTGCTGCAATTTGCAGAACATAAGCCTCTCCTGGTAAGAGGATCCCTTCATTCTCCTCACAAATCTTGTTGCCCTTCTCTGTACGTGCACAAGCAAATCTACATCCTTCCTAAAATGAGGTCTCCAGACCTGCATGCAGTACTCAAGGTATGGCCTGACCATTGCCTTATACAGAGGGACAATCACCTCCCTTTCCCTGCTAGCAAAATTCCTGTATATCACTGACAACACCCCATGACCTGCCCTGGCAGCCTGTCTGCATTGCTCAGAAAACTTCATATCTGACTGCACAATTGCTCCCAGGTCTTTTTCATTTTTTACCACCCTAAGTGTAGTACCACACAGTTGGTACGTTTCTCTGGGGTTACTTCTACCCATATGCAGTACTTTGCATTTTTCAATGTTAAACTTCAGTTGCCACTTCTCAGCCCATCTGCCCAAATTTTCTAGATCCTGTTGCAATAACACACTGCCATTACTGTCATTAACAACCCTGCCAACCTTTGCATCATCTGCAAACTTCGATACTAAGCCTGATATACCTCCATCAATATCATTGATAAATATACAAAACAGCAGTGGACCCAACACCGAACCCTGTGGGACTTCTCTAATAACATTAGTCCACAAACAATAGCACCCAATGATTACCACCCTCTGTCTTCTCCCACTCAACCATCCTTTTATCCATTATAGCAACTTACCCTTAATTAAGAAATTTATTATAGTTACACACAGAGCGTACAAATAAAGAAGAAATATATTAGCTTTCGGCTATATGGTAGCCTTCATCAGAATTAAAAATACATGAATGGCAGTTGGAATGGAGATGTGCACTGCCAGGTGCGTGAGACGCGAGGTTTAATTGTTTGTTGACGTTTGTGGCTGTGACGCATGATGACGTGGCCAGCGTTTGTCCAATGATAGAACTACTGACTCTGTGATCGGGTTGACTTGGCAACCACTGTTCCTGTTCAAGGATTTATCCGAAGATTTTATATTTAACGATTCCAACCAGGTACGCTTTAGGTAATGGTGGGATCTGTCTACCACCACGACATCGCGGTGTGGGTCGATGTCGTGGTGGGTTGTCCAGACATGTTCGGCGATAGCTGAGTGTTCTATATCCGCTAAATGGATCGCTCTTTTGTGCTCCGAGAGACGTTTCTCGAGTCGACGTCCAGTCTCTCCAAAGTAGCAGCTAGTGCAGTCACGGCAAGAGATGCGGTAGACCAAACCGCTCTGCAGAAGGGTGGGGACAGGTGTTTTCACGTTGGAAATGAAAGAACGCAGTTTCTTGCCTGGGAGTTGGATGCACTTTATTCCGTGCGTTCTTAGGATTCTACCGATCTGTTGTGACAGGTTGGGGTAGTATGGGATAAATGCCCTCGTGGATGGCTCGTCACTGTTGGTGTTGTAGCTGGTCGTCACGATGTCACGTGTCTGTAGATCACACCTGTCGAGGACGTCAATGGGGTAGTCACACCTCGTAAGTATTACCCTTAATACCATTCTGTTCCAATTTGTACAGTAGTCTTCCATGCGCAACAGTGTCAAAAGCTTTCCTGAAATCCAAGTACAGTACACTCTCGATTTTCTGGGATAGATGGTAAAAAACAAATCCCAGATAATCGATTTCCCGGTTAATCCAGAAATACAAAAGTCCCTGATATACGTAAGAGATACATCCAGAACTTCTTACTTCGTCGAGTTTTACGTAACTCGGGAATTACTAATAATATATTGCTACTATATTATTATTGACAAATCTGAATTCCGCACGATACTTGCTAATGTTTGGCCCTTTTGATACATCCTTATTATAATGATTCCTTAGAGCAGTGGTTTTCAACCGGGGTGCCACGTAATTTGGGTTTAAGTTACTTAAACTTATTATTATTTTTTAATTTATATGTTTATTTCATTATAAAATGATGTACAGTATCATTTTAATTTTGCGGCGATCTATAATTGATGTTGTGGCTTAGAGGGGAACAGGTATACTGTTCCCCTCTAAGCCCCAAACACTCAGACACTCAGCCTAAAACACTGATGGATCCAATATCTCTCTATTACAGAAGATTTAGGAGAAGTCCGGTTGGCCTGCCTCCCTAAAATCCACTCATGCACACCTTCTCAATGGTAAGCCCTGTTACGTCACTTAGGTGGCAACGAACGTGTAGAGTGGTTCTCTTCAAGACGCCTGGTCAGTGTGAAGAGGAAAAGACCAAACCCTCCAACATATGAGAGCACAACAATACAAATGGCCCTCAGTCCCCAGCAGCTTTCACTCTCCCTCTTATGGCAGCGAGAGGATCAGAGTGGAAGCAGAGGGAGCTAAGAATCTCTGGGTACGACCAGGCTGCCATGCAATGAAACTGAATTTGGCATGTTATAACGTACGATCACTCATCGGTGAAGACAGGATATTAGAGCTGGAAAAGGAATTAGAAAATGTGAATTGGAATATCATCGGTTTGGCTGAAAGAAGAAGAAGAAATGAATCACTTATAAGTTTATCAAGTAGAAATCTGCTGTACACCAATGGAAACAGTGAAAGGAGTGAAGGTGGAGTTGGGTTTGTGGTCCATAAAGATTTTAAAAACAACATTTTGGAATTCAAAAGTACATCACCAAGGGTGTCAAGACTAATACTCAAGATTTCTAAGAGGTACAAGCTAAAGATTATAATGATTTATGCACCAACATTGAGCCATGACGATGAAGAGGTTGAAGAAATGTACACCGAAATTGAGAGTCTTCTAGATGAGCAGAAAACCAACTACACTATTGTTATGGGGGACTTCAATGCTAAGGTTGGAAAAAGGCAAAAAGTGCAGAAAGAGGAGCTATAGGAAATTTTGGAATTGGTGAAAGAAATAAAAGAGGTGAAAGACTTGTGGAATTTGCAGAATCTCAAGGACTGTCAGTAATGAACACTTTTTTCAAGAAAAGGGAGAACAGAAAGTGGACATGGAAGAGTCCAAATGGATTAACAACTAATGAAATCGACTTCATCCTCACTAACAGAACATATATTGTGAATGATGTTACCATCCTGAATAAGGTAAATGTTGGAAGTGATCACAGAATGGTAAGATGTACACTTGATGTAAATGTAGGAAAGGAAAGGAAAAAACTGACTCGAGTAAATAATACAAAGGTCTTTGAAATAACAGAGGAGGAGAAAAAGCAGTATGTACTGGAACTTAAGAACAAGTTTGAGCTTCTGCAGACTGCTCAGGACCAAGATATCGACAAGGAATATTACAACTTTCTGGAAGTGATAAAGCCCAAGAAACCTATAGGGAAACAGAAATCCAAAGAAGAAAAAATTAGTCAAGAAACACTTTTCATGATGAACCGAAGACGACAAATGAAGAGCAAGAAAAACACTGACAGGGAGAAAATTGAGTATACTGAGTTATGCAAAGCCATTAGAAAGAGACTCAGAGAGGACATAAGAAGATTTAACACAAGAAAAGTAGAACAAGCATTAAGGGAAAACAAAGGATTTAAATCAGCAGCCATGAGCAGTAATAGAGAAAGACAAATGATACTGAAACTGAAGAATAGCGATGGTGTACTTAAAAAAAGCAGAGAAGGCATAATTCAAATAGCAGAAGACTATTATAGAGAATTATACAAGGAATGACGGAATGATACCAGCAGTGGGGAAGATGGATTGCAAAGTAGCAACACATACGACATACCCAATATTCTTCCTGATGAGGTAGAACATGCATTGAAGAAAATGAAGAATAGGAAAGCCCCGGGGGAAGATGAAGTTACTGTAGAGTTGTTAAAATTGGGAGGAAGAGACATAACACAAAAACTGGCAAGGCTCTTCACAAAGTGCATTAGAAAAGGTGTGATGCCTAAGCAGTGGAATAATGCAATCATAGTTTTGCTGCATGAGAAAGGAGATAAATCAGAAATTGGAAATTATAGACCAATTAGCTTGTTATCCCACATCTAAAAGTTGTTCACAAGGGTCATTACTAACAGATTAGAAAGAATACTTGATGAGAATCAACCGAAAGAGCAAGCTGGCTTTAGGACAGGGTTCTCAACTATGAATCACCTTCACGTAATATCACAGCTAATGGAAAAAGCAAATGAATATAAAACACCATTATGCCTGGCATTTGTGGATTATGAAAAGGCATTTGACTCCATACAGCATAAGGCAATGTTTCGGGCACTGGAAAGACAAGGCAGAGATACTCCATATATTATGATTTTGAAGAAAATATATGAGAGTGCTACTTCCTTTATTAGACTAGACAAAGACAGTAGCAAATTTAAAATCGAGAAAGGAGTTCGACAAGGAGACACAATATCTCCGAAGCTGTTTACTGCTGCCCTTGAGGAAGCTTTCAGAGGATTAGACTGGTCGCAGAAAGGAGTCAATGTGAATGGAGAGTACCTAAACCATTTACGATTTGCAGATGACATTGTGGTCATAAGCCACGACCCCAAAGAATTAGAGGAAAATCTTAATCAGTTATGCACAGTTAGTAAGGATTTTGGACTAAAGATGAATATGGATAAAACAAAAGTAATGATGAACAAGTATGCCATGGAAAGGGAAATAATGATTGAAGGAGCAGTAATTGAAAAGGTGGAGTCATATACTTATCTGGGACAAGTTATTAGCTGTAATAATGATAAATGGCTGGAAGTCAAGAGAAGAATAAATTTTGGATGGATAGCATTCAGGAAATATAGTCACATACTGAAGAGCAATATCCCAGTTTGTCTGAAACGTAAAATAATGAATCAATGTATACTCCCCACCTGACTTATGGAAGTGAAACTTGGGCACTCACCAAAAGAATGGAAGAGAAGCTGAGAACTACACAGTGAAGAATGGAAGAGAAGCTGAGAACTACACAGTGAAGAATGGAAGAGAAGCTGAGAACTACACAGTGAAGAATGGAATGAATTATATTGGGAATCAGACTGTTAGATAAGAAGAGAAACACATGGATTAGGCAGCAAACTCAAGTAAAGGACATTCTTATCAAAACTAAAGAACTAAAATGGTTCAGCAGAACAGCAAATGCAAAACGGGAAGCATTCAAAGAACTTGTCTTGGAAGCTACTAGGCTATACATACCAACTAAGAAATATTGTTCAAGTTTTAGGCCTAAATGGATGTCAGATGAACTGATGAGGCATATAGCAGAGAAGAAACATGCATGGGATACATACAAATTAACACATGACACAGAAGCCTATGATAGATACAAGTTGATCTGTAACCAAGTTACAAAGGAGGTTAGGCAGGCGAAGGCAGATTACGAGAAATCTTTGGCAAGGGATGCAAAGAAAAACAGCAAAGAGTTCTTTACTTATGTAAACTCTAGAAGGAAGGGGATGAATCAGATTGGTCCACTTGATAGCGATGGGCCAACTTTTGATGATCCTGCTCAGGTAGCTAACAAACTAAATGAATATTTTGCATTGACATTCACACATGAGGAGTTATTTAGCGAGGGGAAAGCTAGAGGTGTATTCAACTCTAGCAGTAACCTAGAGAATCTTGTAATAACTGAGAGTAAAGTGGAGGATAAATTGTTGAAGATAAACGCAAGAAAGGCACCCGGGGTGGATGGGATCTATCCAGTTATATTAAAGGAGGCAGCAAAGGAAGTAAGCAAATCCTTAGCCATAATTATGAGAGCTTCCTTGGACTCAGGGGAGGTACCCATAGACTGGAGATGTGCAAATGTCACCCCAATTCACAAAGGAGGATCAAAGGCTGACACAAGTAATTATAGACCTGTGAGTTTAAATTCTGTTCCAGGAAAATTAATGGAGGCACTAGTTAAAGAAGCACTGCAGGATCATTTAGACAAGACTTCAGCTATAGCTCGGACACAGCATGGTTTTGTTAAGGGGAAGTCTTGCCTGACCAATTTGATTGGATACTATGACGCAGTCACAAAGGAACTGGATGCAGGGAATAACTTTGATATTATATACTTGGATCTTAGAAAGGCTTTTGATACTGTTGCACATGGAAGACTGCTGCACAAATTGGAGCAGTGTGGCATTGGAGGTAAATTGCTGCTGTGGATAAAGGGGTGGCTGAGGGGGAGAAGACAGAGAGTGGTAATCAATGGACACTGCTCGTCGTGGACTAATGTTATTAGTGGAGTCCCTCAGGGCTCAGTGTTGGGTCCATTATTGTTTTCTGTATTCATAAATGATATTGATGAGGGTATATCAAGCTTAATGTCGAAGTTTGCGGACGATACAAAGGTAGGCAGGGTTGTCAAGGACACTACTGACATTATGCTGCTGCAAACAGGATCTGGAAATGTTGAGCAGATGGGCTGAGAAGTGGCAAATGAAGTTTAACATTGACAAATGTAAAGTACTACACATGGGAAACAGCAACCCCAGAGCAACGTATCAACTCTGTGGTACTACACTGAACAGTGGTAGAGAATGAAAGGGACCTGGGGGTGGTTGTGCAGGCACATATGAAGTTCTCTGAGCAGTGCAGACGGGCTGCAAGAGTAGCTCATGGTGTATTGTCAATGATATATAGGAATTTTTCTAGCAGGGATAAGGAGGTGATTATTCCCTTGTATAAGGCAATGGTCAGGCCACACCTAGAGTACTGTATATAGGTCTGGAGGCCTCATTTCAAGAAAGATGTAGAGCTGCTGGAACGAGTACAGAGAAGGGCAACAAGATTAGTGAATGGAAAAAAAGGGGTGCTCTTATGAAGAAAGGCTTAAGTTTTGCAAATTACAGTGTCTGGAGACTAGGCACCAGAGAGGTGATCTGATAGAGTTGTATAAAGCTTTGAATGGTTTGAGCATGCTCAATGCTAATGGGATTCTTCCTCTCGCTCAGAATAATCACCTGAGAGGGCATAAAGTCAAAATGAGATAAGACAGATGTAGGATAGACGTGCAGAAATTTGCCTTTAGCCAGCGGGTGGTTGTTTGGTGGAACAGACTTCCATCCCTTGTCGTGGAAGTTGATAGCCTAAATAAGTTTAAGGCTCAGCTGGACAGGTATTTCGAACGAACTGAGGGGTGAAGTGGAAGTGGTTTTTTTTTTTTTTTTTTTTTGGCTGATGCTGCATAAGCTTGCTTTCTTGCATGAAATGCCTCTACTAATGCTAATGGCCAGTGCTCAAAACAGAAGGAACTGCAAAGTTGCTGGAGAGGCCTTCATCCTGCAGTGGATTGAAAATGGCTGATGATGATGATGATAATTGATGTTTACTTAGTACTTCTATATAAAGAATAAAATTATATACTGTATATGTATAACTTGTATTATGAAATGTAATTTTTATAATTATATTGTAATAAATATCATATAACATATATTTTTTAATATTATATATATATATATATACACACACGGATATATACAGAGAGTGAATCGGATCAAACAGGCAGAAAATTGAGTAGGGGTGCCGCAAAATAAAATAAATTACTTAGGGGTGCCGTTATTAAAAAAATGTTGAAAACCACTTCCTTAGAGATTTAATGGATCCACTGTTTTCAAACTTTTGAATAATTTCAAGTTTTTGTTTAACTGAAAACACAACTCTTTTGCATTTGCCCATCATTTTCGCGATTTCTAAACATAAAAAAAAAAAAAAAATACTATAAAAAAAATTCCGACATCTCTGACATAAATAAAGAAACAAAATTTGTCCTTTTGCGCTCCAACGGAACACAACAATCAATGCAACGCACTAAAACAAACTAAACATTTGGTCTTTTTTTTGAGCGTCAGCTGTGAAGACAGTGGGGATTGCAAGATAATAGGTACACTAATCTCCCAATGACGACTTATAATGCTGCCTGTCACTTATTATAAGACTTGCAACATATCTGTTTATACCTTTTCAAGTTATTACTTGAATTTTTTGATTTCTCGTTGATTTTTTTTTATTTGGAGTCGTGAAGTGTCCCGGTTAATCTGCTTCCCGGTTTATCCGATCCCGGTTAATCTAGAGTCTGCTGTATATGATATCAAAATTATTTTTTGCATCCAGTTCCTTCGTACCCACATCATAATAACCATTGAGATTTGTCAGACAAGCCTTTCCCTTAACAAACCCATGCTGTGTCTGATTTATTGTTGCAGTCTTGTCTAGATGATCCTGCAATGCATCTTTAACCAGTGACTCCATTATTTACCGGGAACAGAATAAATATATGATAATATATACCATGTCGTATATAGTATCTCACTTCATTCTTAGAACAGTCTTTATGTATTTGCAGTATTTTGGCTGCTTGGTGCATGTAATATGGGTTTATCTTGTAAATGAATATCAGTTAATTTGTGAGATAAGCACATCTTATATGCAACTGAATGCCACTCAAGCCAGAAGATTTTACTTTAGATAAAGTGTATCACATGTTTGATTTTATTAAAAGAAAAAGCAAACATGCTATAACAATATGAACAACTGGAGGTTACACATAAAAGGTTCGATATACATCAGATGTCAATGGTATATTGCAGTATAAGGGATATTATTGCTTTTATCTTAAACATATGAATTTTCTTAATAATTTTTTTTGATACTTAACGATTCCTCCTGATTCCTCTTAGGTGAGATTAATATCAGTACAGTTAGTCCTCGTATAACGCGTGTTTACACTACACAAATTCAGTCATACATGATTTTTAAATAGGGGAACGATGTCGTATATACCACCAACCGAATTCACTTATGCACAATTCGCCTCTGTATTTACAAGAAATGACAATCGAATGCGGGAATCACCGCAGCTACATGCAACACAATAGGAATGAAGTGAAGACTGAAAATTTATCTGTTTTTCATATGATTGAAGATTTCAGTGAAGAGGAAATAAATTTCACAATAATAACGTAAAAACCCACAGAATTCCAGCTATCGGTATTATCACAAATGCAATTTAGATCTAGTTTACTACCCATTAAGGCCTCCATCGCTAAGTGGTCAGGAGCGGGAGTGCAGCAACACGCACTCTTTGAGTAGCCTTGGGTTCAAGCCCCTGACTGCTAAATACGGTCGATCTACCAACTCGCACTGGACCAGCGTGGCTGATTATGGTCTATTTCCCTCAGCATGAATTGTTCAGGAGGCTTCATCCTGCTGTGGGTTGATAATGGCTGCAGTTTACCTTTTTTTTTTTTTTTTTACTACCCATTTATAACAGATTCCACTAGCAGGAATGCCCAATAAACTGGAAACTGAAAATTGTTTTTATTGTTTTATGGTAGTGACCTCCAGAAATGCGCTTTAGCAAAATGTGAGCATATGAGCTGATAACAGTGTGTTTCTGCCTTTACTGTGTTGTTTATTCAGTTGCTACATGTGCACTGCTTTGTTTATGTGTATCAAGCGCGTCCCCTCCTTATACTGTAATTGTGCTTTATTCCATAAAAATGAGTAGAATACTTGTAAATAAAGTGTGAAAAGGAAACATCCTGGTAAAGATTTAGAGAAAGAGAAAGAAAAGCAATATCGATATAGAAAAATACAAATTTGTGAAATTCTTTGAGCGAAATGAAAGAGCATATAGTATTGGTAGTAGTGGCACGTGATGCAAGAAAGCAAGTGTATGAGCTTATGCAGCATCAGCCAAAAAAAAAAAAAAAATCACACCATTTCCTCCAAATGCCTGTCCAGTTCCTCCTTAAATTTATTTAACCTATCAACTTCCACAATGACAGATGGAAGTTTGTTCCAGCAATTAACCACCCGCTGGCTAAAGGCAAATTTCCGCACATCTATTCTACATCTGTCTTTCTTAATTTGAATTTATGCCCCCTTAGGTTCATAATCTAAAGTGGAAGGATCCCATCAGAATTCAGCTTGCTCAACCCATTCAAGTCCTTATACACCTCAATCAGATCACCACGCAGGTGCCTAGTTTCCAGCCACTGCAATTTGCAGAACTTAAGCCGTTTGGTAAGACGATCTTTTCATTCCCCTCACCAATCTTGTTGCCCTTCTCTGTACACGCTCAAGCAAATCTACATCCTTCCTAAAATGAGGCCTCCAGACCTGTATGCAGTACTCAAGGTGCGGCCTCACCATTGCCTTATACAGAGGGACAATCACCTCCTCCTCCCTGCTAGCAAAATTCCTATATATCATTTACAAAACCCCATGACCTGCCCTGGCAGCCTGTTTTCATTGCTCAGAAAACTTCATATCTGAGTGCACAATTACTCCCAGGTCTGTTTCATTTTCTACCACCTTAAGTGTAGTACCACACAGTTGGTACATTTCTCTGGGGTTACTTCTACCCATATGCAGTACTTCGCATTTGTCAAGGTTAAACTTCAGTTGCCACTTCTTAGCCCAACTGCCCAAATTATCTAGATCCTGTTGCAGTAGCACACTGCCATTACTGTCATTAACAACCCTGTAAACCTTTGTATCATTTGTAAACTTCTAAGCCTGATATATCTGCATCAATATCATTGATAAATATACAAAACAAGAGTGGACTCAAAACAGAACCCTGTGGGACCCCACTAATAACATTAGTCCATGAAGAGCAGCATTCATTAATTACCACCCTCTGTCTTCTCCCACTCAACCATCCTTTTATCCATTGTAGCAACTTACCCTTAATACAATTTTGCTCCAATTTGTACAATAGTCTTCCATGTGCAACAGTGTCAAAAGCTTTCCTGAAATCCAAATATATGATATCAAAATTATTTTTTGCATCCAGTTCCTTTGTAACCATGTCATAATATCCTATCAAATTTGTCAGACAAGACTTTCCCTTAACAAACCCATGCTGTGTCTGAATTATTGCTGCAGTCGTGTCTAGATGATCCTGCAATGCATCTTTAACCAGTGACTCCATTATTTTATCCGGAACAGAAGTTAAACTAACTGGTCTGTAATTACTCGTGTCACCCTTCGATCCCCCTTTGTGAATTGGAGATACATTTGTACATCTCCAGTCCGTGGGGACCTCCCCTGAGTCCAAGGATGTTCTCATAATTATGGCTACGGGTTTGCTTAGTTGCTTTGCCGCCTCCTTTAATATAACTCGATAGATCCCATCCACCCCAGGTGCCTTTCTTATGTTTAACTTCAACAATTTCTTCTCCACTTTGCTCTCAGTTATTGCAAAATCATTAAGCACCCTGCTACAATTTGATAACCTTCTGCCATTTTCAAACCTTAATAACTCCTCATGTGTGAATGTAGATGCAAAATACTCATTCTTTTTGTTTGCTATCTGAGCAGGATCATCAACAGCCGAACCATCGATATCCAGTGGACCAATCAGATCCATCCCCTTCCTTTTAGAGTTTATATAAGTAAAGAAATCCTTGCTGTTTTTCTTAGCATCTTTTGCCAAAGATTTCTCATAATCAGCCTTCGCCTGCCTAACCTCCTTTGTGACCTGATTACAGACTAGCTTATATCTGCCATAGGCTTCTGAGTCGCTTGATAATTTATATGCATCCCATGCATTTTTCTTCTCTGTCACGAGTCTCATTAGTTCATTTGATAAATATTTAGGCTTAAACCTTGAACAATATTTCTTAATAGGTATGAAACTTTTAGTAGTAGCCACGATTAATTCCTTGAATGCTTCCCACTTAAAATTTACTGTTGGTAACATCGTCTGTTGATCCCACTCTACTCACCTTTACGAAAGAAAAAACTTTTTCCTTTACCCCTGATGGTAATTATATCTTTAAGTAAATCCCACATCAGTACACTGTGATCACTGCCACCTAGTGGTTCCTTTATCTGCAAATTCTTAATACACGAATGATCACTGCTGATAACCAGATCAAGAGTATTAACCTCTCTGGTTGCCTCTCGAACATGCTGCTGTAGAAAACAATCATCCAATAAATCTACAAAAGTCTCACTAGTGTGTGAGTGACCAACCGACAAGTTCCAGTCAATATCTGGGAAGTTAAAATCCCCCATTATAAGACATTCTGATTTACTAGCCCACTCTATTTCTCTGTTCAATTGTTCATTGTAGTCATTCGAGTCATTAGACCTAGAACACACTCCTACTCTTATTTTTGCTTTTGCAGTGCTTATGTCACACCAAACTGACTTAATAGTGCACTGTTCATGTATATCAACTGGATACACTTCTTTTCATTTTATGTTTTCTTAATTAACAGCATAACACATGAGATATTGTGTGTGCTACAAGCCTAAATGAACCAAAGCTGAGAACAATTCAAGGGCTTAGTATCAGACAGTGTTAACCACAAAATTGCATTTTTGCTTTGAGACAACTGTAGTTTAACTTTATTTGAATAACAATGCATATCATGTCATAAAAATGTATTTCTCTAGTAGTTTACAAGTTAGTTTGGGTTATAAGCACATTTCCGGTAAACCAAGAAAATGTCAAGTGTCTTCTTGGTTAATCTAGACAAGGCTTCAGTTATAGCTCGGACACAGCATGGGTTTGTTAAGGGGAAGTCTTGTCTGACCAATTTGATTGAATACTATGATTTAGTCACAAAGGAACTGGATGCAAAGAATAATTTTGATATCATATATTTGGATCTTAGAAAGGCTTTTGATACTGTTGCACTTGGAAGACTGCTGCACAAATTGTAGCAGTGTGGCCTTGGAGGCAAATATCTGCTATGGATAAAGGGATGGTTGAGTGGGAGAAGACAGAGAGTGGTAATCAATGGACACTGCTCTTTGTGGACTAATGTTATTAGTGAGTCCCCCAGAGTTCAGTGTTGGGCCCATTGTTGTTTTCTGTATTGATTAATGATATTGATGATGGTATATCAGGCCTAATGCCCAAGTTTGCAGACGATACGAAGGTCGGCAGGGTTGTTAATGACACTAATGACAGTATGCTGCTGCAACAGGATAGAGAAAAGTTGAGCAGGTGGGCTGAGAGGTGGGAACTGAAGTTTAATATTGACAAATGTAAAATACTTCATATGGGGAAGCAGTAACCCCAGAGTAATGTAGCTACTGTGTGGTACTACACTGACAGTGGTAGAGAATGCAAAGGATCTAGGGTAATTGTGCAGGCAGATATGATGTTTTCTGAACAGTGCAGACAGTCTGTAAGAGTTGTTCATTGTGTCTTGTCAATGAAATACCGGAATTTTTCTAGCAGGGATAAGGAGGTGATTATCCCCTTGTATAAAGCAATGGCCAGGCCACATCTTGAGCACTGTAAACAGGGCTGGAGGGCTCATTTTAAGAAGGATGTAGAGCTGTTGGAACGAGTACAGAGAAGGGCAACAAGATTAGTGAATGGAACAAAGGGTTGCTCTTACGAAGAAAGGCTTAAGTTTTGCAAATTACAGTGTCTGGAGACTAGGCACCTGCGAGCTGATCTGATTGTGTTGTATAACGTCTTGAATGGGTTTGAGCATGCTCAATACTTATTAGATTCTTCTTGCTAAGAATAATCGCCTGAGAGGGCATAAATTCAAATTGAAGAAAGCCAGTTGTAGCATAGATGTGCGGAAGTTTGCCTTTAGCAGCGGCTGGTTGATTGCGGGTACAAACTTCCATCTATCACTGTAAAAGTTGATAGCTTAAATAGATTCAAGGCAGAACTAGACAAGCATTTGGAGTGAGTGGATGGGTAAAAATGAGAAGTGGTTTTTTTTTTGTTTTTTTTTTGGCTGATGCTATATAAGCTTGCTTTCTTGCATCATGTGCCTTTACTAATGCTAATCTAAACAATCCTCCAATAAATCAATAAAAGTCTTGTTAGCCTGCGAGTAATCAACCCAGAAGTTTCAGTCAATATCTGGAAAGTTATAATCTCCCATTACTAGATATTCTAATTTACTGGCCCACTCTATTTCTGTGCACAACTGCTCGTTGTACTCATCGGAGTCATTAGGCCTATAGCACACTTCTGCTGTCATTTACCCTTTCCCAGTGTTTATGTCACACTAAACAGACTCAACATTGCACTCTCCACAAATGTGATGTGCAACAATCCTCCAATAAATTCACAAAAGTCTTGTTAACCTGCGAGTGACCAACCCAAAAGTTCCAGTCGATATCTGGAAAGTTAAAATCCGCCATTACTAGATATTCTAATTTACTTGCCCACTTTATTTTTCTGCACAACTGTTCATTGTATTCATTGGAGTTATTAGGCCTTTAGCACATTTTACTCTCATTTTCCCTTTTCCAGTGTTTATGTCACAATAAACAGACTCAACGTTGCACTCTCCACAAATGTCAACTGGATGCACTTCCTTAGATTTTATGTGTTTCTTAACTAACAGCATAACCCCTCCTCCCTTTCTACCCTGTCTATCCTTTCTGTACACATTGTACTCCCCAAATTCTAATTCTGCACTGCTTATATCTGTGTGACACCATGTCTCTGATATCCCAACAATATCTGCCTTTGATGCCTTGATCAGCACTTCAAATTCGTAAAATTTATTTACTATACTTCTAGCATTGGTGTACATGCAAGTATACATGCACCTGTTCTTACTCTTAGTTACCCTAACACAGGCCATGTATTTACTTGTTCCATGATGACTCCCAGCAGCTCTTGAAATCCCCAGCAACTTGATCTCCAGGCTGCTGCTTGTGACAGTTGAAGGCATGCAAGAATCACATCATTTAGCCCCCTACCAGAGTTTGATAAGCTTCTGACTTTCACTTCTCTACAGACCTCCTATGTGTGAATGTAGATGCAAAATACTCATTGAGTTTCTGAGCTACCTCACATTTTCATCAACATTCAAACCGTCAATGCCGAGTGGACCAATCTGATTCATCCCCTTTCTTCTAGAGTTGACATAAGTAAAGAATTCTTCATTGTTTGTCAAATGTTTCTCGTAAACTGCCTTTGTTTGCCTAATGTCCTTTGTGACTTGAATACAGACTATCTTATATCTACCATAGGCATCTGTGTGTCCCGATAATTTATTTAGTTCTCTGTCATTTCTTTTCTCTACCACGAGTCTCACGAGGCCATTTGACATCCATTTAGCCTAAACCTTGAACAGTATTTCTATATTATTATTATTATTATTGTTATTAGCTATATGATGCAAGGAAGCCTGAGGCTTATGCTGCACCAGCCAAAAAAAATTTGTGCATTACCTTGAGAGAGAGAGAGAGAGAGAGAGAGAGAGAGAGAGAGTCAGAAGTAGAATGGAATCACCAAGAAAGCATGGAAGAGAAGAATGATGATATATGCAGCTCAGGACCCTGGGTTTGCCAAGCCCATACTCACCAGATGTGAGCCTCTTAGTTGGCATGAAAAGCCCTGTAGATTTCAAGATAAGATTAATTCCTTGAATGCTTCCAATTTAGAATTTGCTGTTGGTAACATCATCAGTTGGTCCCACTATATTGATTTTAAAAACTCTCTTGGACACTGTAGGCACCTTCACGAAAGCAAAAACCCTTCTCCTTAACCATGATGGTAGTTACATCTTTAAGTAAATCCCACATCAGTACACTCTGATAACTGCCATCTAGTGGTTCCTTTATCGGCAGATTGTTAATGGATGAAGAAGCACTGCTGATAATCAGATCAAGAGTATTACTCCCTTTGGTTGTATGTCAAACATGCTGCTGCCGTAGAAAAAATTCATCCAATAAATCCACAAAAGTCTGCTGATGTGTGACTGACCAACCCACAAGTTTCAGCTGTATCTGGGAAGTTAAAATCCACCATTATAAGACTATCTGATTTATGGAACAGTCTATTTCTCTGTACAGTTGGTCATTGTACTCATTGGAGTCATTAGGCTTATTACACACCCCTATGCTCAACTTCATTTTCCCAGTGCTTATGTCACACTGAATTACTTTTGTCTGTGCCTCACTGTGCGGTCACTGTTAATCTTTTAGTCTGTGAATCCCCCACCAAGCTAGCAGTTTTCCGACCCACCTAACACTGCCTCTATAGCATATGCAAATGTCCTTGCTCCCTTCCTATTTAAGTCTATCCCATTCCTGTAAAAGCAGTCTCCCCTGTTAGCAATCATAGATAAAGCTGAAAAAAAATACTACCCCATGAGCCTTGCGCAGTCTATCAAGGACTGAATTGATTGACATTACTTTTATCGTATACACCCTCCTATCCTGTCCGTGCAGAATTGCAGACGCTTTGAAATTCAATCCTAATTCGCGACTTTTTTCAACATTGACCTGTACTTGTTAAGTAAAGCTGTAGACCTCTTACTCTTAAGGTCATTATTGCCAATGTCTACAACAATATCACCTTTTGTGCCCTTAAAAGATGATATCGGCTCCACAACGTCATCAACTTTTTCCCCTGGCAGACATATCCTAGTCCTGTTCCCCCTATCGTTTTTTTGTATGATATATTCCCTGTCTCCCTGACAATAGAGTCAAATACAATAACCAACCCCTGTGGGACCAGCGCATTCTACTTTGGAGATTGCTGCTGTGATGCCCGATGCAGAGGAGTGAGCTCTGTCATTCAGCTGAGAGCTCGATGGGTCCCTCATATTAATTTCTTCGAGGGAATCTGCCCTACACCTCAAACTCTCATAGACGCCCATTAGAACCCTGAGTTGGTGCTTACTTTCTTGACACTCTAGGCATCTAGCACACTCACATAGACATGATCTCGAACAGGACATGATCTAGCCTCCTTGGCTAGATCATGTCCTGTTCGAGAAATGTCCGCAAACATTGGACATTTCGTACATTTTTTGAGACTGTGATGTGTTGGAGAATTGCCCCCTTAATTTCTCCCCTGATCCATAGCACTCAGGCTAATCTGCATGTTTCTTCACACCTGTAGTTTGGGTCATGATTTCCATTTAAATACAATTTAATTAACAATGAAATTTAATAAGATTAATAAATTTTATTGATTAATTTATAATACTATACTAAGCTAACTGATTCCTAATACAATGCTACGTATTATGCTATCTAGTTTGACTTTATGCTTTACGCTATCAGTTTGAAATATACATTAGGCTATTTCGTATACAACAATGGTGGCAAGTTTCACAATATTGGCAGCAATACCGTTACAAGCGGTGAGTTGTAACTTACAGATATCACTAGTTAAATTTAAAAAATAAGCTAATGAATGCTCGTAATCCTGTTTAATATCTCTGTAGAAACAATGTAATATGTTAATTAATGAAGAATATGGCAAAAATTAACAAAACTACTTATCGTTTCCAGCAGCCGAAATCCACCATCTTTTTACCTCCATGACCCTAGCTCCCTCTCTTTCAGTTAATCAATTTCTTTTTGTAATGCACCATGTTTTAATTTTTGATCAGTATGCTTGTTATTTCAGGATCAAAGAAAAGAATCAGCAGTTGAGCTATAATTTTCAACTAGATTGATCCTTGAATACATGGTGTGGCAATTGGAAAACGAGATTGATACTAGAAAAAAATAACAACGAGCCCATGTATGATTAAACTAACTTTAGTTTATTCAAAGTTAATTCCTCCTGCGTCCACATACTGTATGAAGTGACTGGAATGGTGGAATGCGAAGACCGACTGGTATACTGTTCAACATTCTCATCACACCTCTTCGAGGGCGCCTCCATAGCCAGATGGGCAGTAGCAGCAGTGCATAGCACACGCTTCTTGATTAGACCGGGGTTCGAGGCCGTGAGCCACCAAATATGGAGGATGCGGAAAGGTCAAGGAATGACCACTGCATATCCCCGGAGCAATATGGCCTTAGTTGCTAATGCTCCTAAAAACCAAACGACAACAACAACGACAACTCTTTGAATGATGCTGAAGTCATCAATATCTATTCAGCTTTGTGAAAAAAAAAAAGAGTCATACCGGGTGTGTCTGGCGAATACTGTTGGTGCGACAGTGTGCAGACATTTTTTTGCTAGTCAAAAATCCCAAACAATGAGACCCTTTGGCTTGGCACGCTATCTTGCAAGAGCCATCTGTCAACTGCTGTCCTCTCCCTACTGAGGCCGCATTATAGAATCTCTACAGCAAATGTTTCAGAAACGTTCAGATAGCAGGCAGCAGGAACACTTTGGCCATTGGGCACGAACTCCTTGTGCACAATTTCCTTTCTGTTGTAGAAAATGATGAGCATGGTTTTGATTTTTGACCTTTCTCGAACTTTTTGGCTTTGGGAAAGTTTGCCAACTTCCACTTGAGCACTCATTTGCTTCATTTGGGTTTGTACTGAAAACACCACATCTCATCACCCATTATGAATGAATTCAAGAAGTTGGATGCTTTCAGCAGCATCAGTGAGTTCTCTTTAGTGTTCAACTCTAGTTTGTCTATTTATAAATGTGGAACAAACTGTGTGCAGGTTTATTTTCGTCAAATCCGTAGGCTAGTATTTGTTGAATGGTTTCCGTATTAATGCACAGATCTCCTGAAGTCATTCAGAGCACTGTATGTCAGTCATTGGTAATGATTTCCTGCACCTTTTTTTAATCAACTGTGACATTCAAATCATTTTTGACAGGCCTAGATATTCATCATCTTCCAAATGATTTTTTCCATGGGTGAAATGTTTATGCCACTTGAATACACATGCATAGGACAGACAATTCTCTCCATGCACTTGTTTTATCGTATGAAACATTTCAGTGATACTTGTGCCCATTCGAACAGAAAACTTAATGTTTGCCTTCATTTCATTGCCTCTCCACAATACAGATGCAGAGAGACATGCAGTTTGCTCGTGGTAATTTCCATTGACCTTGATTACAGTGTTGAGGACCAATCACTGTTTCATTCCATGTTTACTTCTTAAAATTGCAGCACTAGCTTGTCTTATAACATCAGTTTCATTTCCAGCTGGTACACTGTGTACATGCTGCAGGCTGTGTAAGCCTGAATGGACCCTGATTCATACTGGAATCACCTACTGCCATTTCTGTTTAAGTCATAATATCCTCAGCTGAAGTATATAATGTGGATTTTGTAACAACCATTGTTAAATTTACAAAATATCAGAGAAAATAACTTTTATCAAAATTAAATGTATGTTTTAAAAATTAAATTTAAAATATATTAAAGAAATTAAACATCTCTCTCTGTGACTTCTAATTTCAAGTTCTTATATATACTAGTAGTTACATCCTTTGTTGATATTTGGCATGCATAAAATTCCAACAACAAATGGCAGCTCTTCGTGGAGTGAAATGAGCATTTTTAATATGCTTATGTGGCCAGCACGATTGTCAGACCTTGCCCTACTGGAAATTTTGTTCAGGGTTTTATTAATAGTCGGGTTTATCATCCATCATTACTGATAAATTATGCAAATTGAAGGACAGAATCAGAGATGTTACATGGCCATATAAACCTGACATTTTAGAGCATATCTGTTATGCCGACGGTGGTCACATCCAGTTGTTATAGTCATCAAATTTTGGTACTTGGTAAAAAAAAAAAGGTAAAGTGCAGCCATTATCAACCCACTGCAGGATGGAAGCCTCCTCAACAATTCATGCTGAGGGAAATGGACCATAATCTGCCACGCTGGTCCAGTGCGGGTTGGCAGATCGACCGTATTCAGCAGTCAGGGGCTTGAACCCTGGTCTACTCAAAGAGTTTGTGCTACTGCACTCCCACTCCTGATTCAAAGTGCACAGAATTTGTTGACTATAAAAACTGTGTGACTAACCAACTGTAGTAAACCAATGTGAAATACATATTTATAGAGTCAGTGTAATATCTCTTTATTGTTTCACTACATAGCCCTATATATATTTCACTTTATAAAAAACACTATACAATGGCACTTAGGTTTTCTAATGTATTTATTTTTAAACTACTAAAAATATGAAAATATTTAAATTTTTAGAATTTACTTAGCCTCGTTGTTTGAATAAGAAAAAAAAAAATAGTAATAAATGTTCAACTGTAATCACATCCCCATGCAACTAGTAAACAGATTTTTTCTTTTAGTGTCTATTCGAGCATAAATATTTCTAGTGTAGTCTTTTACCTGTTACCCAAAAGCAAAACTTTCTTTAAATATTTGAAGTTGAATAAGCCAGATCAAACTTAATGGTTATTATCACAAAAGTAAGCATTCATTAAAAATTATTTACTATTAGTTATTTTTTGTTTATAAAGTTAATAAGCATTATCCTATTCTTTTAATTTCAGATATGTATATAAATGAGTCTCCTGTTGACCGAGATGGTAAAACAGTTACTGTATCAGTATTTCTTGGTTGTCATGGAGACTATAACACATACATGTCACAATCTAAAGTAAGTTGTTAAATCAATTCAAATTCTAATTTAATAAACAAATTAGTCAGAAAATTCTTTAGAGTAACTTAATTTTTCTCCCATTATTTTAAAGCAGTCTATTTCTTGACTAAATTCAGCTTCCTAGTGGTATGGTAACTCCTGGATGTTATGAAATACACCAAACTTTGTCTTTTTTTCATAAGAGCATTCACAGTAGTATAAAAAAAAAAAAAAAAAAACCCAGTGTATTTCTTGAGGTTTTGGAAATGTTGCATTTGACGTGTGGACTCTTTTTTTTTAATTTTATTAAATTAAAAACTTTGTAACACGATTGGCAAAAACTGCACATGGCTATCACTATTATTAATTATTATTTAATATATAAATAGCACAATTAATAAAAAATGTTAGCATAATAAATTTCCAACACGAGTTAATGGCGTAAACAACAACCAACTGAATGCTTCATCGCATGGACCTTTACCACCAGCACGAGTGGCTACTTTGAGGGCGGGAAGCTTTCTCGTCACTGATTAGCTATTACACGGACGCACTAATCGCTCATTGGCTCAAATTGTCCTTGATCACATGAACAGTGCATGATACTTAATTGTCCGATGATTTTAAACTTTCAATTTATAAAAAAATTGCAAAAATAAATGAAAATAAAAATGGCCTTGTGGTTAGTGACCAGCACTATTGCAAATCAGTGCAAATTGGACCAATGCAAAACAAGGGCTGCCTGTATAAATGTGTATGAAAAATGTATATACATATGGCTAATACTATAATGTTTTCGAAAATATGGAGAATATGTGGAATGTGTATGAAAATATGGCAAATATGTAGAACTTACAGGAACCCATGCTCTGATCAGCAATGGTTGAAAGGGGTAATAAAATAAAATACACTATTAATGCATGGTAAGTTAAGTACAAAAAATAAGGATAAATTATAATAGACTATTTAATATGCCATGATGTAAATAAAGATTAATATAATAGTACAAGGTGAAATAAATGATAACTAAGAGCACAGATAAGATAGAAAAAAAAAATTTAATTATATATCATAAATCATGGTACATATTACTGTTTCAAGAAGCCATAGCATGACTATGATTTATGGAAACACAAAGTATTTCAATGGCATGTTTAAGTAAATGGCATGTTTAAGTAAGTGCACTGTGTTAGGATAGCCTGTTAAAATACTAAACTGCACTTACTTTATGTGGACGGTGCATGTGAAGGCAGAAAAAATGAGACTGAGTAAGCTGGGGTTGATTAAGTCATGATGAATAATTAGTGCCTCCTGGTTTTAATGTTTCTGATTAATTCTTATTTTAAATTATGAATACCCTCTGAGCAATACTGCAAATTTGATATGTAAAAATAAATAAATAAATAAATTATCAAAAGTAACATACTCAAAAAAAAAGGATAGAAAGGTAAGAGTAATCTTATTCCAGGAGAGTGTTTTCAATTCATGCTACTGAATAGTACAATAAGGAAGGCTTAATGCCAGCGGTCTTATATGCACTCATATATGTACAGGTGGTGCAATGTCATATTACAAAGTGTGATATATGTTAAATTTTTTTAGCATGATGTTAGAACTGAAAGAAGCATTTATTTGATCAAAACTGCTTTCCATATAGGAAGGCAGTTTTCCAAATTCTATCAGATCTTATTTGCATAAGATCTGATAAAATTTGGAGAAATATGTTTCTAACCAATTTTTGATACAGTTTATCATAAGTTCTACTGACGGGATTTAGTTACTACATATATATGCATATCTAATGCATTGCGTCGCACCGGCCGGGCTAGCCAGGTGGGTAAAGTGCCTGCCTGGCAACCCAAAGGTCACGGGTTCGAATCCCGCTTCAGGCTTGGATCAAAGTACTGCAAAAACCTTGGGAGGTGCATTATGGCCACAGAAACCGATGCGCCAACAACTACCAAAAAAAAAAAAAAAAGCATTGCATCGAAATAATATTCTTGTGGATTTTGTGCAAAATACTGGAACCAAGTGACAGAGGTGTGCAGTTTTTGGAATTTGAAATAATTTCTTTTATCATATAAATTTACCACAACTTTTTCATTTCCAACTCTTTTTGCATAATCGCCAAATCTAGGATGATTAAAATGTCAGTGTTGTTCCTAGTTTTCTTTAGTGTGATTTCCTTCAGGGTAGATTTCTTTATGAATTTTTCCAAAAAACAGTTGAAAACGTCAGGCCATCAACAAATCAATACATGGTTAATTTTATGTCATAATTTTAATTTTGGAACTTTGATTCAAAGTGGTGTAAGAATTTAGCATTGGCATTAGCAAAGACACATGATGCAAGAAAGCAAGCTTATATAGCATCAGCCAAAAAAAAAAAAAAAAAAACCCTTCATTTCACCTATCCACTCGCTCCAAATGTTTGTCAAATCCTGCCTTGAATCTATTTAAGCTATCAAATTCTACAACAACAGATGGAAGTTTGTTCCAGCAATCAACCACCCACTGGCTAAAGGCAAACTTCAGCACATCTACCCTACAACTGTCTTTCGATTTGAATTTATGCCCTCTCAGGTGATTATTCTGAGCAAGAGCAAGAATCCCATCAACATTGAGCATGCTCAAACCATTCAAGGCTTTATACACCTCAATCAGATCACCTCGCACGTGCCTAGTCTCCAGACACTGTAATTTGCAAAACTTAAGCCTTTCTTCATAAGAGCAACTCTTTGTTCCATTCACTAATCTTGTTGCCCTTCTCTGTACTCGTTCCAACAGCTCTACATCTTTCTTAAAATGAGGCCTCGAGACCTTTATACAGTACTCAA
Source organism: Mastigoproctus giganteus (assembly GCF_048544385.1). NCBI lineage: Eukaryota > Metazoa > Arthropoda > Arachnida > Uropygi > Thelyphonidae > Mastigoproctus > Mastigoproctus giganteus. The sequence goes on along the minus strand of NC_143588.1, from coordinate 20,382,454 downwards.
GGTGTGGCATGACCATTGTATTATACAAGGGGATAATCACCTCCTTATCTCTGCTAGAAAAATTCGTGTATATCATTGACAAGACACCATGAGCTACCCTTGCAGATTGTCTGCACTGCTCAGAAAACTTCATATCTGCCTGCACAATTACCCCCAGGTCCTTTTCATTCTCTACCACTGTCAGTGTGGAATAAGGTAGTAATAATGGAAGTGATTCTTGTGCACTTTATATTCTTTTAGTTGTTTGTATATCCCCTCCCTAGTGTCTATATAGTTGATAAAGATGTGTAATTTACATAAGGTGTTCTAAATTTTATAATGGATCCCTGAAATGTAATGTTTGCATTCTCTGTGCATAGTTTGTCCAACAGATGTTTTAATTTTTAGAGTTGGGTAAATAGATTTTGAAAATCAAAGGTATGTAGTGTGCTCTGTAGATTTCCTTATCCCTGCTTTTCTAGCAGGGATAAGGAGGTGATTATCCCCTTGTATAAGGTAATGGCAGGCCACATCTTGAGTACTGTATACAGGTCTGGATGCCTCATTTTAAGAAGGATGTAGAGCTGTTGGAACGAGTACAGAGAAGGGCAACAAGATTAGTGAATGGAACAAAGGGGTGCTCTTACGAAGAAAGGCTTAAGTTTTGCAAATTACAGTGTCTGGAGACTAGGCACTTGCGAGGTGATTTGATTGAGGTGTATAAAGCCTTGAATGGTTTGAGCATGCCCAATGCTGATGGGATTCTTCCTCTTGCTCAGAATAATCACCTGAGAGGGCATAAATTCAAATTGAGGAAAGACAGATGTAGGGAAGTTTGCCTTTAGCCAGCGGGTAGTTGGTTGGTGGAACAGACTTCCATCCTTTGTTGCGGAAGTTGATAGCCTAAATAAATTTAAGGCTGAGCTGGGCAGGTATTTGGAAAGAACTGAGGGGTGAAATGGGAGCTTTTTTTTTTTTTTTTTTTTTGGCTGATGCTGCATAAGCTTGCTTTCTTGCATCATATACCTCTGCTAATGCTAATTTCATTATTAGGGCTTATTTAGTAGTTGAATGACAAATGATGGAAGAAAGCAAGCTTAAATAGCATCTGACAAAAAAAAAAAAAAAAAAATTCACCACCCATACCCTCCAAAAAATTGTTTAGTTATCCCTTGAATTTATTCAACCCATCCACTTCCACAACAACAGTGGGAAGCCTAATCAACCACCTGCAAGCTGAAGGCAAACTTCCGCACATCTATCCTACAACCATCCTTAACTTCAATTTATGCCCCTTCATGTGTGTAATCACAGCAAGTGGAAGAATACCATTAACATTCAGCTTACTCGATTCAGTGAAGTCTTTAAACACCTCAATAAGATCACCTGACAGATGCCCGGTCTCGAGATGCTGCAATTTGCAGAACTGGTTTTGTTCCATTCACCAATCTATGCACTTCTCTGCACCCATTCCAGCAGATTTATATCCTTTCTGAAGTGAGACCTCTGTAACTCTATACAGTTCTCAAGATGCGGCCTGACTGTAGTCTTATACAAAGAGATAATCATCTCCTTATCATTGACAAAACCTCATGAGTTATCCTGTCAGCATGTCTGCACTGCTCAGAGAATTTCATTTCTGATTGAAAAATTACGTCAGGTCTTTTTAATTCTCCACTGCCCTGAGTGTAGTACCACACAGTTGATAAGTTATTCTCAGGTTACTGCTACCCATTTGCAGTACATTGAATTTGTTAATGTTAAACTATATCTGCCATTTGTCAGCTCTTCAACCCAATTTTCCTAGATCTTGTTGCTGTAGCTATTGACTGTCATTAACCACCATGCCAACTTTGTTTTATCTGCAAAATTAGATATTAAGCCTGATATACATTCATCAGTATCATTGATAAATATTAAAAACAAAGGACCCAGCATTGACCTTGGGGAACTCAACTAATAGCATCAGTCCATGAAGAGCAGTACCCATTGATAACTACTGACTGTCCTTTTCCATTTAACCATCTCTATCCCTGTATCTATAACAGTAACTTGTCCTTAATGCTACATTGCTCCAGTTTCTACAGCAGTCTTTTATGTGCAACAGTATCAAAAACCTTCCTGAAATCTAAGTATATGATGTCAAAATTATGTTTTGCATCCAGTTCCTTGGTCACTGCCTCATAGTAACCTATCAGATTGGATAGACAAGACCACCCCTTGACAAATCCATGCTATTATTGCAGTATAATTGCATTCCTGTCCAAATGGTCCTGCATTACTTTTCAACCAGTGATTCCATTATTTATCACGGAATAAACGTTAAGCTAACAGGTCTGTAATTATGTCCCCTTTAGAGTTTGATAAATATCTAGTATGCTCTTCCACAAAGAATTCCTCATGTGTGAATGCAGATGCACAATACCTATTCAATTTGTCCACAACCTGAGCAGGGTCATCATCAGTTAACCCATCAAGTTGCACAATGTGATTCAACCCTTCCTTCCTCTGTTAAAATAAGCATAAACGTTTTTGCTATTTTTCTCTGTCTGCATTCATTACCAGCAAATTTTCATAATCTGCCTCCTCTGTAACTTGATTACAGACTAATTTGTATCTACTGTAGCCTACTGTATCAATTGATAATTTATATGCATCCTATTCACTTTTCTTCTGTGCCACATGTCTCAGTAGTTCATCTAATATCCATTTAGGTCTATGCCTTGAATAGTATTTCTTTGTTGGTATGAAAAGCCTAGTAGCACTTTTTATTACTTCTGAATACTTCCCATTTAGAATTTGCTGTTAGTAACGTCATTAGTTGGTCCTGCTGCACAAAATTTAAAAACTGTCTGAGACCTCTGTAGTTACCATTATGAAAGCAAAAGCATTTTCCTTTTACACTTGAAGTAGTAGTGTCTTTAATTAGATTTCACATTAGTACACTGTGATCACTGTCATTTCTTGCATCATTAGTGGATCTTTAACTTGCAGATTCTTAATACATTAAGAATCACTGCTGATAACCAGATCAAGAGTATTGCTTCCTCTTGTTGTTTCTCTAATATGTTGCTGTAGAAAACAATCCTCAAATAAATCCACAAAATCTTGCTAGTGTGTGAATGATCAATCCACAAATTGCAATCAACATCTGGAAAGTTAAAATCCCCTGTTATGAGACATTCTGATTTGCTTGCCCACTCTATTTCCCCGTATAGCTGTTTGGTATACTCATCACACTCATTAGGCCTATAACAAAATCCTACTCTCAGTTTTGTTTTTTCCAGTGCTTATATCACACTAAACTGACTCAAAATTGCACTCTTTGCACATTGCACATTTACCCAAATCAACTGAATGTACTGCCTCAGATTTAATATTCTTCTTAACTAAGAGCATAACCCCTCCACTCTCCTGTCCTGTCTCTCCTTCTTGTATATATTGTACTCTTCATATTCAAATTCAGCATCAGTTATGTTTGAATGACACATGTCTCTGCCATTCATATGATATCTGCATTAAACAGTACTTGAAATTCATCAAATTTATTTATAATGCTCCTAGCATGAGTGTAAGAACGGGTGTATACATTCACATGTTCTTACTCTTAGTTGCCAGCACATGTATTCATTTGTTTCATGATGACCCACATCAGAGCCTGAAATCCCAGTCACCTTGTTTCCGACCTGCTGCATGGACAAATAGTAGCAATGGAAGAATTATTTTCACCTCAGTCTGCAGCTCTATTAAACTATTCATCTTCCCCCCCCCTCAAGTAAGTAGTTTTCAGGTTCACTTTTCACTGCCTCAATAGCATCATCAAATATTCTTGCACCCCTTCTATTCAAGTGTATCCCACCCCTGTAAAAACAGTCTCTCCTGTTAACAAGCACAGAGCACACTGAGAAAATTTCTACCCCATCAGCCTTGCACATCCACTATAGAGCCTAATTGATTGACAAGCCTCTCATTGTGTATATCCTCCTATCGTGGTGGCAGAATTGAAGACACTTTCAAATTCACTCCTAACTCACGACTTTTTTGCCAATATATGTATTCCCCAACATATATATTTGGCAACATATGTATCTACAATGTATGTATTCGAATATAGCTTTTTTATTTACAAGAGAGACTGCTTCTACAGGGATGGGATACACTTAAATAGAAAGGATGCAAGAATATTTGCTGATGCTATCGAGGCAGTGTTAGGTATGTCAGAAAACTGCTAGCTTTGAGGGGATTCACACACTAATAGACAAATTATCGAGTGACACAAAAGACTGTTATAGATATAAGTTAGTCTGTAATCAAGTCACAAAGAAGATTAGGCAGGTGAAGGCAGATTATGAGAAATCTTTGGCAAAAGATGCAAAGAAAAACAGTAAAGATTTCTTTACTTATGTAAACTCTAGAAGGAAGGGGATGCATCAGATTGGTCCACTTGATAACAATGGTTTGATTGTTGATGATTCTGCCCAGGTAGCTGACAAATTGAATTAGTATTTTGCATCTACATTCACACATGAGGAGATATTCAGGGAGGGGAATGCCAGAAGTTTATTAAACTATTGCAGTAAGCTAGATGATGTTATAATAACTGAGAGCAAAGTGGAGGATAAATTGTTGAAATTTATCCTCCACTTTGAAGGAAGTAGCCCTTTGTCATAAATAAGGGAGCTTCCTTGGACTCAGCAGAGGTCCCCATGGACTGGAGATGTACAAATGTGTCCCCAACTCACAAAGGGGGATCAAAGGGTGACATGAATAATTACAGATCTGTTAGTTTATCTTCTGTTCCGGGAAAAATAATGAAGTCACTTGTTAAAGAAGCACTGCAGGATCATCTAGACCAGAATGAAATTATTGTTCAGACACAGTATGGGTTTGTTAAGGACCTATAAGGACTGTCTTCTGTGACCAGCTTTATTGGATACTACAATGTGGTCACCAAGGAAATGTATGCAAAAAATAATTTTGATATCATGTACTTGGATTTTAGGAAAGCTTTTGATACTGTTGCACATGGAAAACTACTGTATGTATTGGAGCAGTATGGTATTAATGACAAGTTGCTGCTATGGATAAAATGATGGTTGAGTGGGAGAAGACAGAGAGTGTCAATAAGTGGACACTGCTCTTCGTTGACTAATGTTATTAGTCAACGAAGAGCAGTGTCCACTGATTGCCACTCTCTGTCTTCTTGACCTTGTCAACACTGAACCTTGAGTCCCTCAAGGTTCAGTGTTGGGCCCATTCTTGTTTTCTGTATTTATCAATGATATTGATGAAGGTATATCAGGGTTAATGCCCAACTTTACAGAGGATACAAAGATTGGCAGTTTTGTTAATGACAGTAATGACAGTATGCTACTGCAACAGGATCTATCAAGTTGCGAAACTGAAGTTTAACCTTGACAAATATAAAGTATTGCATATGGGGAGCAGTATCCCCAGAGTAATATACGAACTGTGTGGTACTACACTCAGGGGAACGCAGAGGACCTGGGGAATAATTGTGCAGTCGGATATGATATTTTCTAAGTTGTGCAAATGGGTTGCATGGTGTCTTGTCAGTGATATACAGGAATTTTGCCAACAGGAATAAGTAGGTGATTATCCCCTTGTATGAGGCAATGGTCAAGGCACACCTTGATTACTGCATACAGGTGTGGAGGCCTTTTATAATCCTAAAAAAAAAAATTTACTTTACTGCCAATGTTTACTTTACCTACATCATTCTCCTTCCTGAATAACTCCTCATTCGTGAATGTAGATGCAAAATACTCATTTAAATTGTTAGCCACCTGAGCAGGATCCTCAACTGTTGAACCATCAATATCCAGTGGACCAATCTGATTCATCCCTTTCCTTCTTGAGTTTAAATATGTAAAGAACTCTTCTCTGTTTTTCTTTGCATCCTTTGCCAAGGATTTTTCGTAGTCTGCCTTTGCCTGCCTAATCTCCTTTGTGACTTGGTTGCAGCCCAACTTATATCTATCATAGGCTTCCATGTCACCCATTAATTTGTATGTATCCCATGCATTTTTCTTCTCTGCCACATGTCTCATTAGTTCATCTGACAACCATTTAGGCCTAAACCTTGAACAATATTTCTTAGTTGGTATGTAGAGCCTGGTAGCCTCCAAGATTAGTTCCTTGAATGCCTCCCATTTTGAGCTTGCTGTTGGTAATATCTCGAAATAGATAGCATAAGCTTCATATAGTATAGTATAGTACATAATATTGTCAATTAATCAGATAATTAATCTTGTTGTACTTCATTGTCAATTCAATTGTACTTTTAACTATACGTATAATGACTTGGGTTACGTAACATAAATAATTAGTAAAAAATAAATAATTAATACTTAACTTGATACGGAAGTTATATAAAGGGATTTCGTAGATAACACTCGATACTGAAACATAAATATAGCGTTATAACTGTGTTGAGATATAAGTTTAGGGTTTTAATTTTGTACTGAAATTGAAATTTTATTGAAATTAAATCGAAATCATGACTCTGACCAGAGCAGCAATGCAAAAGGCTCAAGCTAATGGGAGTGCTGTGGCTCAGGGGAGAACTGAGGGGGGCAGTTGCCCTCTGAATCACAGCCTATTAAAATGCACTAATTGCTTGATGTTTGTGGAGCAGTCAGGTACGGGATATGATACTGACATGGGGGATGTCTTTGTGTGTGCGCGATGCAAGAAGTGTAAAGAAATCAGGCGACAACTCAGCATTGTTATGGGCCTTGAACGTGAGCTTGAAGGACAGGGTGGATGCCCTCGAAGGATTAAAAGTGAGGGCCTATCAAGCTCTCAGCTGCCCACACCAATGCCAGAGCTTGCACTTGGTCATTGCGCAACACAGCGGCAGCCCCCAAGGCAGAATGCGCTGGTCCCAATGGAACTAGTAGTTGTTGGTGACTCTATTGTCCGGGAAACGGGAAACATGCTTTGTAAAAAGGATAGGTGGAACAGGACCAGGGTATGTCTACCAGGGGCAAAGGTTGATGACGTTGTAGAGCGGATACCATCTTTTAAGGGCACAAAAGGTGATATAGTTGTACACGTTGGCACTAATGATATTAAGAGTAGGAGACCGGCGGAATTACTTAAAAAGTACAGTTCACTGTTGAAGAAAAGCCGTGAATTAGGGTTGAATTTGAAAGTGTCTGCAATTCTGCCCAGACACGATAGGAGGGAGTATATGGTGAGAGCCCTGTCGATCAATTCAGCCCTGGAAGGATTGTGCAAGGCTCAAGGGGTAGAATTTTTTTCAGCCTGGTCTGTACTTGTTAACAGGAGAGACTGCTTCTACAGGAATGGGATACACTTAAATAGAAAGGGTGCAAGAATGTTTACTAATGCTATCGAGGCAGTGTTAGGCGGGTCGGAAAACTGCTAGATTGGGGTGATACAAGGACTAATAGATTAACAGTAGCCACTGGCAGAGGTTAAAGTGATTCTTGCACTGCTTCTATTGGAATGAGCCGCAGCCTGGAAAATAAGATGTAGGATATTTCAGAGACTGCTGGGAATCATTGGGGTACAAATAAACACATAGGTTGTGTTAGGGTAGCTAAGAAAAAGAACAGGTGCATGTATACTTGTGTGTACACCAATGCTAGGAGTTTAATAAATAAATTTGATGAATTTGAGGTATTGCTCAAAACATCAAAGGCAGATATTGTGGGGATTTCAGAGACGTGGTGTCACACAGATATAAGGAATGCAGAACTGGAATTTGGGGAGTACAATGTCTACAGAAAGAATAGACAGGTTAGGAAGGGAGGAGGGGTTATGCTATTAGTTAAGAAATACATAAAATCCAAGGAAGTGAAGCCAGTCGACATTGCTGGACAGTGTTGAGTCAGTTTGGTGTGACATAAGCATTGGGAGATCAAAATTGAGAGTAGGAGTGTGCTATAGGCCTAATGACTCTGATGAGTATAATAAGAAACTGTACGGGGAAATAGAGTGGGCCAGTAAATCAGAGAGTGTTATAATGGGGGATTTTAATCTCCCAGATATTGACTGGAATTTGGGGGCTGGTCACTCACACACTATTATTAGTATTAGTAACGGCCGCATGGTGCAAGAAAGCCTATGGCTTATGCTGCACCAGCCAAAAAAAAAAAAAATCCGAACAAAACAATGATAAAAACAAAAAATAAATAAATAAATAAATAACTAAATAATAATAATTAATAAATAAAAAAAATAATAATAAAATAAAAAATAAATAAAAAGGAAATTAAACCTATCATCCTATGCGCTTCCCTTACCCGAAAGTACTATCCAGATGACCTTTGAATTTCCCCAAACTGTCGGCCTCTACCACCCATGTAGGCAACTTATTCCAGTAATTTATAACTCGCTGGCTAAAATAGAACTTCCTGCAGTCCAATCTAAACATTTCCCCCCGTAACTTGAATTTATGTCCCCTAGTTCTAGCATCATTTATAATCTTGAAAATTTCGTCCTCATTCATTTTACTGATGCCTCTCAGAGCCTTAAACACCTCAGTCAAATCTCCTCTAAGGTGTCTAGTTTCCAAACTCTGCAACCCACATATTCGAAGTCTTTCTTCATAAGGACGCCCTTTTGCCGATCTCACCAGGCGAGTTACCCTTCTTTGCACCCTTTCAAGAAGCTTGATGTCTTTCTTCAGGTGCGGTCTCCATACTTGAACACAGTATTCCAAGTGTGGTCTAACATAAGCCTTATATAATGGGATTTTATAAGGCTTTTGTGGATTTATTGGATGATTGTTTTCTACATCAGCATGTTCAGGAGGCAACTGGAGGGAGTAATACTCTTGATTTGATTATCAGTAGGGATTCTTCATGCATTAAGAATCTGCAGGTAAATGAACCACTAGATGGCAGTGATCACAGTGTGCTGAAGTGGGATTTACTCAAAGAGGTAACTACCATTAGGGGTAAAGGGAAGGGTTATTGCTTTCGTAAAGGCGACTACGTTGGACTGAGACAGTATTTAAATTCTATACAGTGGGACCAACTGATGATGTTAACAACAGCAAATTCAAAATGGGAAGCATTCAAAGAACTTCAAAGAAAAGCCGAGAAAAGAAATTCAAAGGCAAGCCGAGAATTAGGGTTGAATTTGAAAGTGTCTGCAATTCTACCCAGACACGATAGGAGGGAGTATATGATGAGAGCCTTGTCGATCAATTCGGCCCTGGAAAGATTGTGCAAGGCTCAAGGGATAGAATTTTTTTCAGCCTGGACTGTACTTGTTAACAGGAGAAATTGCTTCTACAGGGATGGGATACACTTAAATAGAAAGGGTGCAAGAATATTTGCTGATGCTATCGAGGCAGTGTTAGGTGGGTCGGAAAACTGCTAGCTTGGGGGGAGACAAAGACCAATAGATTGACAGTAGCCACTGGCAGAGGTGAAAGAGATTCTTGCACTGCTTCTATTAGAATGAGCAGAAGCCTGAAAAACAAGATGCATGGTATTTCAGAGACTGCTGGGAGCCATTGCGGTACAAGTAAACACATGGGTTGTGTTAGGGTTGCTAAGAATAGAAACAGGTGCTGGTATACTTGTGTGTACACCAATGCTAGGAGTTTAGTAAATGAATTTGATGAATTTGAGGTATTGCTCAAAACATCAAAGGCAGATATTGTTGGGATATCAGAGATGTGGTGTCACACAGATATAAGGGATGCAGAACTGCAATTTGGGGAGTACAACGTCTACAGAAAGGATAGACAGGATAGGAAGGGGGGAGGGGTTATGCTATTAGTTAAGAAACACATAAAAACCAAGGAAGTGAAGCCAGTTGACATCGCTGGACAGTGCAGTGTTGAGTCAGTTTGGTGTGACATAAGCATTGGGAGATCAAAATTGAGAGTAGCAGTGTGCTATAGGCCTAATGACTCTGATGAGTATAATAAGGAACTGTAGAGGGAAATAGAGTGGGCCAGTAAATCAGAGAGTCTTATAATGGGAGATTTTAATTTCCCAGATATTGACTGGAATTTGTAGGCTGGTTACTCACGCACTAGCAGGGCTTTTGTGGATTTATTGGATGATTGTTTTCTACATCAGCATGTTCGGGAGGCAACTAGAGGGAGTAATACTCTTGATTTGATTATCAGCAGTGATTCTTCATGCATTAAGAATCTGCAGATAAATGAACCACTAGGTGGCAGTGATCACAGTGTGCTGAAGTGGGATTTACTGAAAGAGGTAACTACCATTAGGGGTAAAGGGAAGGGTTATTGCTTCCGTAAAGGCGACTACGATGGACTGAGACAGTATTTAAATTCTATACAGTGGGACCAACTGATGATGTTACCAACAGCAAATTCAAAATGGGAAGCATTCCAAGAACTTATCTTGGAAGCTACTAGGCTTTACATACCAACTAAGAAATATTGTTCAAGGTTTAGGCCAAAATGGATGTAAGATGAACTAATGAGGCATATGGCAGAGAAGAAAAATGCATGGGATACTTACAAATTAACACATGACACAGAAGCCTATGATAGATACAAGTTGATATGCAACCGAGTTACAAAGGAGGTTAGGCAGGCGAAGGCAGATTACGAGAAATCCTTGGCAAGGGATGCAAAGAAAAACAGCAAAGAGTTCTTTACTTATGTAAACTCTAGAAGGAAGGGGATGAATCAGATTGGTCCACTTGATATTGATGGGTCAACTGTTGATGATCCTGCTCAGGTATCTAACAAACTAAATGAATATTTTGCATCGACATTCACACATGAGGAGTTATTCAGCAAGGGGAATGCCAGAGGTGTATTCAACTCTAGCTGTAAGCTACAGAATCTTGAAATAACTGGGAGTAAATTGGAGGAGAAATTGTTGAAGATAAACACAAGAAAGGCACCTGGGGTGGATGGGATCTATCCAGTTATATTAAAGGAGGCAGCAAAGGAAGTAAGCAAACCCTTAGCCATAATTATAAGAGCTTCCTTGGACTCAGGGGAGGTACCCATAGACTGGAAATGTGCAAATGTGACCCCAATTCACAAAGGAGGATCAAAGGCTGACACAAGTAATTATAGACCTGTGAGCTTAACTTCTGTTCCAGGAAAATTAATGGAGGCACTGGTTAAAGAAGCACTGTAGGATCAACTAGACAAGACTTCAGTTATAGCTCAGACACGGCATGGTTTTGTTAAGAGGAAGTCTTGCCTGACCAACTTGATTGGATACTATGATGCAGTCACAAAAGAACTGGATGCAGGGAATAACTTTGATATTATATACTTGGATCTTAGAAAGGCTTTTGATACTGTTGCACATGGAAGACTGCTACACAAATTGGAGCAGTGTGACATTGGAGGCAAATTGCTGCTATGGATAAAGGGGTGGTTGAGGGGGAGAAGACAGAGAGTGGTAATCAATGGACACTGCTCATCGTGGACTAATGTTATTAGTGGAATCCCTCAGGGCTCAGTGTTGGGTCCATTATTGTTTTCTGTATTTATAAATGATATTGATGATGGTATATCAAGCTTAATGTCCAAGTTTGCAGACGATACAAAGGTTGGCAGGGTTGTCAAGGACACTACTGACACTATGCTGCTGCAACAGGATCTGGAAAGGTTGCGCAGATGGGCTGAGAGGTGGCAAATGAAGTTTAACATTGACAAATGTAAAGTACTACACATGGGAAACAGCAACCCCAGAGCAACGTATCAACTCTGTGGTACTACAATGACAGTGGTAGAGAATGAAAGGGACCTGGGGGTGGTTGTGCAGGCAGATATGAAGTTTTCTGAGCAGTGCAGATGGGCTGGAAGAGTAACTCATGGTGTATTGTCGATGATATATAGGAATTTTTCTAGCACGGATAAGGAGGTGATTATTCCCTTGTATAAGGCAATGGTCAGACTGCACCTAGAGTACTGTATACAGGTCTGGAGGCCTCATTTCAAGAAGGATGTAGAGATGCTGGAACGAGTACAGAGAAGGGCAACAAGATTAGTGAATGGAACAAAGGGGTGCTCTTATGAAGAAAGGCTTACGTTTTGCAAATTACAGTGTCTGGAGACTAGGCACCGCCGAGGTGATCTGATAGAGGTGTATAAAGCCTTGAATGGTTTGAGCATGCTCAATGCTGATGGGATTCTTCCTCTTGCTCAGAATAATCACCTGAGAGGGCATAAATTCAAATTGAGGAAAGACAGATGTAGGTCAGACGTGAGGAAATTTGCCTTCAGCCAGCGGGTGGTTGGTTGCTGGAATAGACTTCCATCCCTTTTAGTGGAGGTTGATAGCCTAAATAAGTTTACGGCTCAGCTGGATAGGTATTTTGAACGAACAGAAGGGTGAAGTGGAAGTGGGTTTTTTTTTTTTTTTTTGGCTGATGCTGCATAAGCTTGCTTTCTTGCATCAAATGCCTCTACTAATGCTAATGCTAATGCTAATAAGGAAGCCATGATGAATGTGGATGAATTTGTTCTTCACAAAGCAACATAGCTGAGAATATAAAATATTCTCAATGATCTTACTTAGTGGATTAGCTTTGTGTGTGGGTCTAAAGGAGGCAGGACTGTCTTTTGAACCCTTTTTAAATAGTGAGGTAAAGGTAGTTTCCTTAGTTTCCTTTAATCTTGCAGTGAGTGATTCCTTTTTGAAGATGGTATTTATCAGATGCAAAAGTTGTTGTTGAAGGACAACAAAGCAGTGTTTCCAGAGGGCCATGTGAAGACTATCAGTGTTTGTATCATAGTTTAAATTGAATTTCTTAGGAGTATTCAATGGAACGTCTGTACTGACTCCAAATTGTGTCAGGACACTGTAATATGAGGAGCAGGAGGAGGTATTATCCAACTTACTATTGTGATCAAATTTTTCAGTATATAGGTCACTATAATATTTTGCAAAATCTTCTAATTTAATGGTCTCAATTTTGTTCACATGGTTATGGTTTTTATAACCCATTTTCCAATGCTTCCAGAATGGTCCCATATCATGTCTGTTTAGCATTGCATTTTGTAGATTGGATAGGTAATTTTGGTAGACCAGATAGATACTGTTTTTTATCTGTCTTCTTAGGTTGGAGAACTGGATATAATGTCAAAATATAGTAAAAAACTGCAGACTTGCACATGTGCTATAACCAACAAGATGCGAATCGCAGCCAGTGGGGAAAGGGGGGGGGTAAGACAACAGCAAGAGAACATCAACCATCAGATTCTGCATTATTGTTGCAACATATGTTACAACATTAGTTAATCACCGGTCCTCCTGATCTAAGATAACAAATGGATCAGGGTTCCAGAATTATGATTAACAGTGGAACCTGCCACAGCTATATGAAGGAGCTCAAACCATTACAGATGGCATGGATTATGTGCCCGATCTATTATCTCAATATTGGGGATAGAATTATATGACTGATCTATTATCGTAACATTGGAATGCAGATTATAGATGAGTTGGCACTCACTCTAATAACGCTCAGATATGGCTCAATCGGCAAAAACCTGCACGATGACGGAAAGCCGCTCATACTCCTACACACAATTGCCTAATCTGTACTCAGTTTGAATGATATAATTTCTTGGCAAAATGATATATCATTTTGCCAAGAAATCGGAGTGTCACCAAGGATAATCAGAGGTGCAGAACAATCCTTTTTGCGAGATGTAAGACAAGACTGAGTTTTAGAAGGATTGAAATTAACTAAGTTGTCTTTGCCCCACTGGAGAATTACCTGGAGAGTGGCATTTAAGGAATTGGTAGCGGATATTTGAGAAGTTGAAGCTGACTGAGCAGGGCAAAGTTTCTCTAAATGGAAAGAGGAATGTAATGTGCTATCATCGGCAAAGCTATGGATAGGATTTCTTCCATGGATTGATTGGAAATCCATGGAAGAAGGTCATTAATATACAAGAGGAAAAGAGTGGGGGAAAGAACTGAACCTTGGGGGCACCAGTATTAGTGGAGAAGTTAAAAGACAGAGAGCCATCTACCACCATCCTCAGTGTGCGATAGGAGAGAAACCTGGACAACCAATTAAAAAAAAACATTTGGCAAACCATGAGATGGAAGCTTGTTTACAAGACCTTTATGCCAAACACGATTGAAAGCCTTGGAGAAGTCAAGAACAACTGCTTGTGTTTCACCAAACTTCTCCACTGAATTTGTCCATAAATTGGTAACATAAGCCAGAAATATCACCAGTGGTTTGACACTGACGGAATTCATACTGGCAATAGTTGATCAGAGGGAAGGTTTCTAGGTAGTTTAAGAGTTGGCGGTTAATTTATTTTCCCATTACTTTAGAAAGAGTAGAAGTAATTGCAACGGGACGATAATTGGATGGGAGGGATATGTCACCCTTCTTAGGAACTGGCTGGATATAAGCAAATTTCCAAGCAGAAGGAAAAACACCTTCTGAATAAGAAAGTGAAAAAAGGCGGCAAAGAACAGGAGTAAGTTCAGGAGCACAGGTTTGGAGAACAAGTGGAGAAATACCATCAGGACCTGGAGCTTTCTTAGCATCAAGATTCATCAAATTCCTTCTAACATCCTTTTAATGGAAGACCACAGTAGGCATTGAATGGAGTATGCTGGGAGGTGTTTCACCAAGATCATTAATAGTGAGTTGGAAGAAAAATGGGAAGCTAGCAGGTTAGCTTTATTCTTGGCTGAAGTGACAACTGAACCATTTGGTTTTGACAGAGGTGGTAGCAGAGATGGGCAAAAGTTGTGGCCATTAGCTTTGGCAAGAGATCAGAATGCTCAGCTACCATTAGGACAAGAAGCAAGTTTTCCACTCTTAGTCTGTTTAAAATCTAGTTTGGACTGATTAATAACTGCTTTACAATTATTGTGAGCTTCGGTGTAGGCAGAAAATGAAACTGAAGAATTGGAAACAAGCCAATTACTATATGCATCATTCTTCTCTTGAACAGCCTTAGCACATTTGGTGGAAATAAGGTTTAGATAAAGGACGAGATTTTAAAATGGAGTGTGGAATAAAGGATTCCATTCCTACAAGAATAATTTCACTAATGCAATCTGAGCAAACGTTGACCTCAAAAGTTTTGAATTTGACAAAATGAGGTAGAGAAATTTTAAGGCAGAGTAGATCGAAAAGAGGAGATTCAAAATTACCAAGTCTCTGACAGGGAATATTGGAATGGACACATGCACAAGCATTGGGGCAAGAGGAATCATACAGTGAATAATTTGGGCAACTGAATGGAGTAGTAGATGAATCAACCGAAAACTGAGATTCTGTCAGAAAAAGTATTTGGGTGTTTGGCAGACTGCAAGTGGAAATGGAAATCATTGAGATTAGAATTGAGACCGACTACATATATTTGTGAAATGAACTAGGAAGTTTTGGGAGATTTAGATCTTTTTGCAGATAAGCTTGCTCTATTTGTTTGACAATTGACAATTAGTTTGATAATTCAATAGTAAGAAAAAGTGGGTGGAACATGCTGTATGAAGTAATGAAATTTATGGATATGGCATATACATGGTAAGAATATACCCAGATCCTTGATATAATGTGGCCTCAACAATGCTCCTGCATACACACTACTCGGACTCCCTCCAGTCACTATCTGGCAAAGTAGAGGTAGCAAGATTATACACTAGCTGATTCGGAAGCCACCTAAATTGTTACCAATAGGTTAGATCTGGTGTACTAGCTGTCCGCCTGCGAACACCGTTTTAGAGCTATACCCTCGAAATAAAAGGAAGATTGGATCTTGCCATGACGTTCATCATAACCTCAAAAGTCATCAGTCATACTACATGATGGAAGAGATGGGGAAGTGTTGACCGGAACTTAGCTCTGTTTATTGGAGGCTTGAAGGGGTTCCACCCCTTCAAGCCTCCAATAAGCAAGGCAGTGGTATTGCAGCGGTTGATGAGAGTCATCTATCACCTAGTATTGCCTGGTAACACAGAGGAGTGGCATTAGTCCATGTGGTGTGGGTGCTACACCTCTTTTGGTGGTCACCCAAAGTGTGCTTGTGCATGGAGGTTATACCCGGGATTACTAACAGTCCAACCATTGTGAAAGTGCAAGCAGAGGATTTGGCTGTCACAGACTGTCCGGACTTCGCCAAAATTGGGTCCGCTTGAATTGAATGTCACTCGAATATCAGTTCCATCAGCATTACCACACAGCATTACATAGACTCCCAAGTAGCAAGTACAGCTTGTCTGGCATATCTGAGACAATGTCTGTGACAACCTCAAGGACAATTGTTAAGTAAGTCCTCAAATTACCTACTCTTAATATCATTAGTATCAACTGTAAAACAATATCACCATTTGTGCCCTTAAAAGATTATATCTGTTCTGTAATGTCATCTACTTTTGCTCCAGGCAGATATGGCCTTCTTGCACAACATATTTCCCCTTTCCCTAACAATACAGTCATTCCAGTGCATTCTGCCTTAAGCTCACCAGTCTATAATTACTTGTGTCAGCCTTTGATCCTCCTTTGTGAATTGGGGTCACATTTGCATATTTCCAGTCTATGGGTACCTCCCCTGAGTCCAAGGAAGCTCTCATAATTATGGCTAAGGGTTTGCTTACTTCCTTTGCTGCCTCCTTTAATATAACTGGATAGATCCCATCCACCCCGGGTGCCTTTTTTGTGTTTATCTTCAACAGTTTCTCCTCCACTTTACTCCCAGTTATTTCAAGATTCTGTAGCTTACTGCTAGAGTTGAATACACCTCTGGCATTCCCCTCGCTGAATAAGGTCAACATGCTGAATAACGCTGAACAACATGCTGAACAACGCTGAATAAAGTCACTGTTGACCTGCTTATGGGCAGGTCAACAGTGACCAACCTACTTTCCTTGGAACATGATATCAAACATAGCCTTGATAGTAACAACCAAATAGACATCACATAGCTGGATGTACAAAAAGCCTTTGATTTGGTACCACACACTTTGCTTTGCCTCAAATTAAATCACATGGGGATATTAAATAATGCCTTATCATGTTAAACTTCTTTTACAACAGGAAAAGCAGAGTTCTTTTTTGATGGAAGTTACTCCTCCACTTTTCCTGTGAAGAGTCCCACAGGGTTCTCCTCTTGGTCCTTTATTATTTGCTATATACATTAATGACATCCAAGGTTGTATACAACATGTTGACATCAAAATGCTCTCATATGCAGAATCAAAATGATCTCATATGCAGAATCAAAATGCTCTCATATGACGTGAAAATATGCAAAACTATAAAATCAATAAAAGATTGTGAAATACTGGAAAAAGGATTAGCCACTATCACCCCATGGATTAGAAATAATGGCCTAACACTGAACTTAAACAAATGCTGCACCATCTCTATTGCAGTCTATCATAAAAAACATAAAAATCACTCATCCCTGCAAAACCAATAACCATGAGATAAAGAGAGTACAAGAGGTTTCAGATTTGGGAGTATTCTGCCAAGGAAAACTTCAACATACATTTAAACAAGACTACAGCAAAGGCCTCCAAATCTCTTGGACTACTTGAAATAGTCTGCTTTGACTGTTCCACCATACAACTCATAAAAACAGCATGTATAATGATCATCAACTCAGTACTTGAATATGCCTCACAGACCTGGAATCCTCACACAAAAATATTCATAAAACAACTGGAACATATTCAGAAATCCATAGTCAGACTCTTAGTGTTCAAATCTAGGTTGGAAATGGACACAAAATCATTATGAATGGTGCACTCACTTCAGGATGGTACCACTCTCCCAAAGAAGGGCCGTAGCAAACTGCAAATTCCTGATACATCTCGTGGCTATAAAGCTGGATGCCCCCGATCTCCTCTACCTAATGAATTTCAGCTGCCCTCCTCCAAGAGCTTTGAGAAGACACAATCTGCTGGCACTAGAGCCATTCAGAACAGATAATCTTAAATTCAACTATTTCAATAGAACTGCAAGATTGCTAAATGAATCCAACATTGATATCCTAGCTGAAGATACCAATATAAAAAAAGAATTATAAAGGTTCTATAATCAAGTAAATAGAAAATGAGAATAATAGATGATTAAATAAATAAATATATAAAAATATGAATATATTAACTATAAATATTTTGATAAATAAAGAAAATAAAATATATACATAATACTAATAATTAATACAAAAAAAAAATTATAAAAAAATGGATAATCATAATAATGTAATTCACTCAGAGCAAACTATAAATTATGATCAAACAAGAAAATGTAATAACAAAGGTGTAAGAAATACACAAATCTCTGTCATCCCAGCTTTGCCTAAATGCAAATCGCCTGTAATATATGATATTCCATTGTATATGCTGTATTATATCCCATTTATTTATTGTTTGTAAATAGATATGTATTTTTATTGTTATACTGCTCCTCTGTTAGGCTTCAGCTGTTCTTGAGTAATTAAAAAAAAAAAACATGGTGTTGTGAACATCAAGTTGACAAATAGGCTCATTGCCTTAAAAGCTACTTACTGTGTGTTTGTATTTATTTATTTTATCACTTTTATTCAGTTATATATTTTGTGTTTTACCCCCCCCCTCCTTTTCCTGTATGATTGTCTATTTTTATTATACTCATTTTTATACAAATAAAAATGAGTATAATAAAAATAGACTTTATTACTTTATTTCAGTAATCTCATATTTAACTGTCCGTCAGTGGATGCAATTTTATTTCAACAGTAGTCCTTTTGTGTGCATAATTTTCCACATTATCCACATTATAATATTAGGAAAATTTGTCCCTAGCAGCCTTTGTGCCATTAATCCCCAATTCCATCATCACATTTGGTAAGGCATTTGCTGAAACATCTTACCCTAAGAATTTCTGGCCGTCAAACAGAAATCTGAAAAATCAGAAAGTGAAGTTATATTCAAATGGCTGTGAGGCCTCCAACTAACATTTTCCACAGTTGGAACTGAAAGTGGCACTCTCACATCTGATCACAATGGCACTCTCACATCTGATCACAATGGCACTCTCACATCACAATGGATGCCATCTGGCCCAGCAGCACACAGGCATGTGCTGCTGGGCCAGATGACATTCATTATGAGATCATTAAACAGATTTCTTCAAGATATGTAGTGTCTTGCTCTGTCTCTACAACAGAATCTATCTTGAAGAGCAGTGTCCAGACTTCTGGTGTAATGCTATTTGTTTGCTTTCCCAATACCAGGAAAGGATCTTAAATTTCTGAGCAGTTACTGTTCCATTGTGCTGACTACTTGTTTACTTATGCAAGATCCTGGAAAGAATGGTCAGCTCTCACCTTTGTGGTATTTAGAAGCTAATTATCTCCTTTCTAGTACCTAATGTGTCTTCTGAATGAATAACTCAACATTTGATCATTTAATCTGACTGGAAACATCCATTCGCAGTGATCTGAAACATGAACCCCAGGTGTTGACTTTCTTTGATTTAAAAAAAAAAAAGCACATGACGTGTCTTAAAGATTTGAAATTTAAAAACACACTCTATCTGCCATTTTTCCGAAAAAAGTGGGAATTCCTCAAGGATCAGTTCTGAGTGTCACGGTTTCTGCTGTCAAAGTTATTTCTTCTGAAAGTGAATGAACAACTTCCTCCAACTATAAAACATGACCTCTTAGTCGATAATTTTGCCATCTTTTCACAGCTGTACAACATGAGGATCATTGATTACCTGGCCATCCAGAAATTATAGAAAATACATCGCAAAGGAGCCCAGAATGTCAGATGATAAATGTCAACAATTCCTCCTGGCATCAGCAACGATCCAACACATCACTGCGGGGTGCAAGGTGATCACCCAGACTGAGTACACTCATAGACACAACCAGGACAGTACATCAGAAGCTAGTGAGGAAATACCAGTTGACCAAAGAAAGTGTACCATACTACAAGTACGACCTCCAGGCAGTACTAGAGACCCCAACCCACAAGCTGTACTGGGACCACACCATAATAACGAATAAGACCGTCCCACACAACAGACTGGACATAACCCTTGAGGACAAGATGGAAAAGGCTATCTACCTGATTGACATAGCAGTGCCCAACACTAGCAATGTCCAGAAAACCCATGAGGTAAAAATTAGGAAGTACACAAACCTGAGACATGAGGTCAAGAAGCTGTGGCATATGCAAGAAGTGACGACCATCCTGATTATTGTGCCAACCACGGGTATGGTGCCAAAGACCCTAGATAGCAGCCTAGCAACAATAGGTCTCCCAGAGAACACCTACAAGGAATTCCAGAAAGTCACAATCCTGAACACCTGTAGGATAGTCAGAGAGTTCCACGACCAACAGTAACACCAGACATTACAACCACTCTATGTACTTGGTAGCAGTACCCGTCATGGAGTGGAATCCCTCAATCAGGGAGAAATAATATAGGAGCAACAATAATAATAATGTCTAATTAGTTCATCTGACATCCATTTAGGCCTCAATCTTGAACCATATTTCTTAGTTGCTATGGAAAGCCTAGTATCTTCCAAGATTATTACTTTGAATGTTTCCCATTTTCAATTTGTTGTTGGTAACTTCATCAGTTGGTCCCACCGTATAGAATTTAAATACTGTCTCAGACCACCGTAGTCACCTTTACCAAAACAAAAACCCTTTCCTTTACTCCTGATGGTAGTTACCTCTTTGAGTAAATCCCACTTCAGCACATTGTGATCACTGCCACCTAGTGGTTCCTTTATGTGCAGATTCTTAATGCATGAAGAATCACCACTGATAATCAGATCAAGAGTATTACTCCCTCTAGTTGCCTCCCGAACATGCTGCTGTAGAAAACAATCATCCAATAAATCCACAAAAGCATTGCTAGTGTGTGTAAGTGACCGACCCACAAATTCCAGTCACTATCTGGGAAATTAAAATCACCCATTATAAGACTCTCTGATTTACTGGCATACTCTATTTCTCTGTACAGTTGTTTATTATACTCATCAGAGTCATTAGGCCTATAGCACACTCCTACTCTCAATTTTGCTTTCCCAGTGCTTATGTCACACCAAACTGACTTACACTGCACTGATCAGCCATATCGACTGGCTGTACTTCCTTGGATTTTATGTGTTTTTTAACCAATAGCATAACCCCCCCTTCCATTCCTATACTATCTATCCTTCCTGTACAGATTGTACTCCTCAAATTCCAGTTCTGCATTCCTTATATCTGTGTGACACCACATCTCTGTTATCCCAACAATATCTGCCTTTGATGTTTTGACCAACACCTCAAATTCATCAAATTTATTTACTAAACTTCTAGAATTGGTGTACAATCAAGTACACATGCACCTGTTCCTATTCTTAGCTGCCCTAACACAGCCCATGTATTTACTTGTTCTACAATGACTTCCAGCAGTCTCTGGAATCCCCTGAACCTTGTTTTCCAGGCTGCCACTCAATCCAACAGAAACAGTGCAAGAATCACTTTCACATCTTCCAGCGGTTACTGTTAACCCATTAGTCCATGTATTCCCCCAAGCTAGCAGTTTTCTGACCCATCTAATGCTGTCTCGATAGCATCAGCAAATATTCTTGCACCCTTTCTGTTTAAGTTGGTCCCATCCCTTTAGAAGCAGTCTCTCCTGTTAGTAAGCACAGACCAGGCTGAGAAAAATTCTACCCCTTGAGCCTTGCACAATCTCTCCAGGGCTGAATTGATCGACAAGGCTCTCATCATATATTCCCTCCTATCGTGTCTGGGCAGAATTGGAGACACTTTCAAATTCAACCATAACTGATGGCTTTTTTTCAAAATTGACCTGTACTTGTTAAGTAATTTCATCGGTTTCCTACTCTTAATATCATTAGTGCCAACGTTTACAACAATATCAGCTTTTTTGCCCTTAAAGGATGATATCTGCTGTACAATGTCATGAACCTTTTCCCCCGGCAGACATATCCTGGTCCTATTCCACCTATCCTTTTTGCACAATATGTTCACCTTAACCTTACCAGAATCCACAGTTATCAAAGTGTATAGTAGTATATACAGACTCTGTAATTATACTACAGGTTTCATTGTGGCTGAGATATAATCCTCATCTATTTCTGACTCTGTTCTGTCAGATGTTTCATTTTCCTTCTAAATATTCATTTGGCATTTTTTCTGCTAAATCCGAAGCTACGTTGGGATCAGGGATAATGAAGTAGCAACTCACTAGCATGTCAACAGCAGGGATTCACAAAAAGGAATGGAATCATTAAAAATTACATCTAACATAATAGCAGGGTTTTCCCGGCACAAAAGCTCAAAAATGCCGTGTTATTCGAGATTTGAAGCAAATCTCAAACTGTGTTAGAAGTACTGTGTGATACGAGGGTTGCCTATATATATAATTTGTATTGTGAATTGTAATTTTGTGTATAATTATATTAAGTACATTCAGACAGAAAATTGTTAAGTAATTTATTCTTTACAAGCATAGTGTTGTGGCAAGCAATCTATAGTTGTATTTCAGTATGTGTATTTTTCCAGTGAACTTTAATTTCTAGTGCAGTATGAACTTTAAAATATCTCTTGCTTTTTCCAAAAAATCTCCCATTTTCCTCCTGTTATTTGGAAACCACTCCTGCTTTTTTTGCAAATAACTTTCTGGTTTTCACCCGTTCTGCCCCAAAAAACTTGAATTGTCTTCCCGCTTACAAATGCCTGATCTTCACATTTTTGAAAGTCAAAAGTTGACATCTATTCAGTTTTATAACTTTGTCATTAGATTATTCAAGTAAGTAAGACTTTTTCTTCACAAAAACATTCTGTGATCCTAATGATGCCATTCCTATCAAAATGATCTTGTATGGCAATCTTTACCACTGACTCCAAAATCTGGCCCTCCACCAAATTCAGTGATCTCTTTGACTTTATTTTGGATGATTCAGTGCACTCACATTCACCCTTTTTTTTAGTATGTCAGGATTGATTCCATTCTCCCTTTGCTTGACTTCATTAGTTTTTCCTATACTCAAGCTTCTTTGATATTGATGTGCCCTTTAATTTACAGCAGTTTGATTCCTTGTTACTCATCTTTCATTGTGCTAATGGTATTTCATTTGAAGGATTGTTGCAAAGTACATATTGTCTCTCACTGAGTTTCCTAAAACTTTTCCAAAATGGAAAAGTCATAGGAAAGGAGCTTATCTAATGTATAGGAGCAGTAGAACCCTTTGCATTCAGTTTTCACTCTTTTTGCTAATGATTGCTCATACTCATCTTTTGCCTGTTTAATACCAATGTTACTGTCATGGCAATAAATGATTTTGAACTTTTATGCCCTATTTCAATTAATAAATAAACAGAAAGAAATGTTTTTTAAATACCTTTTCATAAATTAATGAACAAATGAATAATGAATAATTAATGAATTAGTCAGTTATGTATTTTGTGTAGCCACCACCAGAAATTCTTATTGGTTCAGTTTCTGTGAGTGGAAAGGCAAAGTGGGATCTTCTTGATAACCTTGTAAAGAGAACATTTAAAGTAAGTATGTAATTTAATTCTGCTAATTTGTAGTCATGGCAAATATAATATACACCCATGTTAAAAATTGTAAGCAATGTAAGCAAGAAGCAGAAATTGAAATAACAGTTAGATCTGGATTTTAGTATTGCTGATTTACAACAAGAGTTGCAAATCAGTCACCAATACTAAAATCTGCATAGCCGTAGTCCTTTATATACATGAAAATCTTGCTAATACAAACTTCAAGTGACCCATTTCTCTCACTGTTTTTTTTTTTTTTTTTTTTGATAGTTGTTGGCGCATCGGCTTCTGTGGCCATATTGCACCTCCCAAGGTTTTTGCAGTACTTTGATCCAAGCCCGAGGTGGGAATCGAACCCGCGACCTTGGGGTTGCCGGGCAGGTACTTTACCCACTCGGCTAGCCCGGTCGGCCTCTCACTGTTTAATAACAAGGTTTGTAATAATGAGTGTTATGAAATGAATGTGTCAAAATCAGCATTCTTATGTCATCCACTCTTTACAAACACAGCAGAAATGTCAGCACCAGCTGACATTTGATTCATAATTAATCCAATTAAATTTTAATTTGCCATTTTACACACATTTTAACAGAATTAATGGAATTAATATTTTTGTGAATTTAAATATAAAAGAAAAACAACTTAATTCAGAAAGAATGAAAATCAGTTTATTTCACAGTTAATAAGGACTACATCAAAAATATTCATGTCTTCGAGCTATGTGTCCTGCCCAAGACCATTTTAGTTCTTTAGTTTTGATAAGAATGTCCTTTACTTGAGTTTGCTGCCTAATCCATGTGTTTCGTTAAAGCAGTCAAGATTTTCTATAATAAATATTAAGGATTCATATCAATGGAGGATTTAATAAAGGGTTAACAAAGCAATAAACCTCAGGGGCTCACATCTGGTGAGTATGTGCTTGGGCACACTTAGGGTCCTGAGCTGGATATCATCATTCTTCTCTTTCTTGGTGATTCCTTTCTACTTCTGACTCTCTCTCTCAGGGTAACTCGGGAATTTTTTTTTTGGCTGGTGCAGCATAAGCTTCAGGTTTCCTTGCACCATATGGCTAATAATAATAATCATAAAAGGTACTCTTGTAATTTTGAATTGTAAGCAATAAAAATTAGTTTAGTTGTGAATCAAAAAAAAAAAAAAATCCTATCAATACATGTTTGTGGGCATGTAAGTTAACCAGTGAACAATACTTGTTCACTTGTTAACTTATATGCTTCAGCATTCATCATCATCATCATCAGCCATTTTCAATCCACTGCAGGATGAAGGCCTCTCCAGCAACTTTCCAGTTCTTTCTGTTTTGAGCACTGGCCATCCATTTACTACTCAAAAACTCATGAATTTCATCTATCCATCTCTGCCTTTGTCTTCCAGGTTTTCTTCTAGCTCCTCTTGGGTACCATTCTGTTATTTTCTTAGTCCATCTGTCATCATGTCTTCGAGCTATGTGTCCTGCCCAAGACCATTTTAGTTCTTTAGTTTTGATAAGAATGTCCTTTACTTGAGTTTGCTGCCTAATCCATGTGTTTCTCTTCTTATCTAACAGTCTGATTCCCAATATAATTCGTTCCATTCTTCGCTGTGTAGTTCTTAGCTTCTCTTCCATTCTTTTGGTGAGTGCCCAAGTTTCACTTCCATAAGTCATGGTGGGGAGTATACATTGATTCATTATTTTACGTTTCAGACAAACTGGGATATTGCTCTTCAGTATGTGACTATATTTCCTGAATGCTATCCATCCAAAATTTATTCTTCTCTTGACTTCCAGCCATTTATCATTATTCCAGCTAATAACTTGTCCCAGATAAGTATATGACTCCACCTTTTCAATTACTGCTCCTTCAATCATTATTTCCCTTTCCGTGGCATACTTGTTCATCATTACTTTTGTTTTAGCCATATTCATCTTTAGTCCAAAATCCTTACTAACTGTGCATAACTGATTAAGATTTTGCTCTAATTCTTTGGGATCGTGGCTTATGACCACGATGTCATCTGCAAATCGTAAATGGTTTAGGTACTCTCCGTTCACATTGACTCCTTTCTGCGACCAGTCTAATCTTCTGAAAGCTACCTCAAGGGCAGCAGTAAACAGCTTCGGAGATATTGTGTCTCCTTGTCAAACTCCTTTCTCGATTTTAAATTTGCTACTGTCTTTGTCTAGTCTAATAAAGGATGTAGCACTCTCATATATTTTCTTCAAAATCATAATATATGGAGTATCTATACCTTGTCTTTCCAGTGCCTGAAACATTGCCTTATGCTGTATAGAGTCAAATGCCTTTTCATAATCCACAAATGCCAGGCATAATGGTGTTTTATATTCATTTGCTTTCTCCATTAGCTGTGATATTACGTGAAGGTGATCCATAGTTGAGAATCCTGTCCTAAAGCCAGCTTGCTCTTTCGGTTGATTCTCATCAAGTATTCTTTCTAATCTGTTAGTAATGACCCTTGTGAACAACTTGTAGATATGGGATAACAAGCTAATTGGTCTATAATTTCCAATTTCTGATTTATCTTCTTTCTTATGCAGCAAAACTATGATTGCATTATTCCACTGCTTAGGCGTCACATTTTCTAATGCACTTTGTGAAGAGCCTTGCCAGTTTTTGTGTTATGTCTCTTCCTCCAATTTTAACAACTCTACAGTAACCTCATCTTCCCTCGGGGCTTTCTGATTCTTCATTTTATTCAATGCATGTTCTACCTCATCAGGAAGAATATCGGGTATGTCGTATGTGTTGCTACTTTGCAATCCATCTTCCCCACTGCTGGCATCATTCCCTCGCTCCTTGTATAATTCTCTATAGTAGTCTTCTGCTATTTGAATTATGCCTTCTCTGCTGTTTATAAGTACACCATCGCTATTCTTCAGTTTCAGTATCATTTTCTTTCTCTGTTACTGCTCATGGCTGCTGATTTAAATCCTTTGTTTTCCCCTTAATGCTTGTTCTACTTTTCTTGTGTTAAATCTTCGTATGTCCTCTCTGAGTCTCTTTCTAATGGCTTTGCATAACTCAGTATACTCAATTTTCTCCCTGTCACAGTGTTTTTCTTGCTCTTCATTTGTCGTCTTCGATTCATCACGACAAGTGTTTCTTGACTAATTTTTTCTACTTTGGATTTCTTTTTCCCTATAGGTTTCTTGGGCTTTATCACTTCCAGAAAGTTGTAATATTCCTCGTCGATATCTTGGTCCTGAGCAGTCTGCAGAAGCTCAAACTTGTTCTTAAGTTCCAGTACATACTGCTTTTTCTCCCCCTCTGTTATTTCAAAGACCTTTGTATTATTTACTCGAGTCAGTTTTTTCCTTTCCTTTCCTACATCTATATCAAGTGTACATCTTACCATTCTGTGATCACTTCCAACATTTACCTTATTCAGGATGGTAACATCATTCACAATATATCTTCTGTTAGTGAGGATGAAGTCGATTTCATTAGTTGTTAATCCATTTGGACTCTTCCATGTCCACTTTCTGTTCACCCTTTTCTTGAAAAAAGTGTTCATTACTGACATTCCTTGAGATTCTGCAAATTCCACAAGTCTTTCACCTCTTTCATTTCTTTCACCAATTCCAAAATTTCCTATAGTTCCTCTTTCTGCGCTGTTTTGCCTTTTTCCAACCTTAGCATTGAAGTCCCCCATAATAATAGTGTAGTGGGTTTTCTGCTCATCTAGAAGACTCTCAATTTCAGTGTACATTTCTTCAACCTCTTCATCATCATGGCTCGATGTTGGTGCATAAATCATTATAATCTTTAGCTTGTACCTCTTAGAAATCTTGAGTATTAGTCTTGACACCCTTGGTGATGTACTTTTGAATTCCAAAATGTTGTTTTTAAAATCTTTATGGACCAGAAACCCAACTCCACCTTCACTCCTTTCACTGTTTCCATTAGTGTACAGGAGATTTCCACTTGATAAACTTATAAGTGATTCATTTCTTCTTCTTGTTTCAGCCAAACCAATGATATTCCAATTCACATTTTCTAATTCCTTTTCCAGCTCTAATATCCTGTCTTCACCGATGAGTGATCGTACGTTATAACATGCCAGGTTAAATTTCCGTGCATGGCAGCCTGGTCGTACCCAGAGATTCTTAGCACCCTCTGCTTCCACTCTGATCCTCTCGCTGCCGTAAGAGGGAGAGTGAAAGCTGCTGGGGACTGAGGGCCATTTGTATTGTTGTGCTCTCATTGCTGGAGGGTTTGGTCTTTTCCTCTTCACGCTGACCAGGCGTCTTGAAGAGAACCACTCTACACGTTCGTTGCCACCTAAGTGACGTAACAGGACTTACCATCGAGAAGGTGTGCATGAGTGGATTTTAGGGAGGCAGGCCAACCGGACTTCTCCTAAATCTTCTGTAATAGAGAGATATTGGATCCATCAGTGTTTTAGGCTGAGTGTCTGATAACACACAGGATACCTGTTCCCCTCTAAGCCCCCTTAGTTGGGCAGTTTGAAGTTGGGCTTCAGCATTAAATTAACTTAACTTAAGAGCTTTACACTGCCTTAAGCCAACCCTGCATGTATAAACTTTAGTTTCATGCCTGTTATTATAATTAACTCATCAGCAGAGGCTGCAGTAAAGACAGTAATACATTAGTGGAAACTACTTAATGACACATGTTGGGGCAATTTCATTGAAGTTTTTATATCATAGGTGTCGTGAAACAAATATCAGAAATGTTTTGAATTCTTTACATATAGTGTCTACATGCTTCCAGTGAGATTTTATTATTAGTTCTCAATGAACAAGTGATAAAATCTGAGGGGAAGTGCAGTCAATGGCATTTCCTCTAGCTTGGTAATCACATTTTATCTCAGACAGATTTTAAATTCTATACAATGGGACCAAGTGATGATATTACCAACAGCAAATTCTAAATGGGATGCATTCAAGGAAGTAATCTTGGAAACTACTAGGCTTTTTGTCCCGACTGTGAAATACTGTTCAAGGTTTAGGTGTAAATGGATGTCAGATGAACTAATGAGATTCGTCACAGAGAAATAAAGTGCATGGGATACATATAAATTATCAGGAGATGCAGAAGACTGGTAGATGTAAACTAGTCTGTAATCAAGTCACAATGGAGGTTAGGCAAGCGAAGGCAGATTATGAGCAATCTTTAGCAAAGGATGAAAATAGGAATAGCAAAGACTTCCTTACGTTTGTAAACTCTAAAAGGAAGGAGATGAATCAGATTAGTCGACTTGACATCGATGGTTTGATTGTTGATTACCATGCTGAGGTAGTTGACAAACTGAATGAATATTTTGCATCTACAATCAAACATGAGGAATTCTTTTTTTTCTTTTTTTTTTATGAAACCCCCAAACACGAAAGGTATTAGAACCTATAGTACTTAGTACCATGCTTAGGTGGCATGTTGAGAAGACGAAAGAAGATATTTGTTGACATTAGACTTGAACTTCTGTAGACTGTAATTTTCAGGAAATACATACGAAGGTTGTTCCAGAAAACGGTAGTTGAATGAATAAACGAGAAAGATGAAAAGTTGGTTCTGTGAGTTTGAAGTTGGGCAGTAAATGGATGTTGGCTTGGCGGCATGTGTTCGGACCGTTTGGAAAGAGAGAGCGGGAATTATAGAAGCCAATTCAAAAGAACAGTGCCCATGGAAGTATCTGTAGAAAAGGCACGTAGCAGAAACAGTACATCTAGGAGACAGCAAGTGGAGACTGTTAGAAAGGAGTCATTAATTAACCTAACTGCCCTCTTCTGAATGGAATCTAGAAGCCTGAGAGAGGTTTTGGCGGCACTGTCCCAGATGTCGGAACAATATTCCATGGTAGGGCGGATTTGCGATTTGTACAGAGTGAACAGCTGTCTGGAAGAAAAGTAATGCCAGAGCGAAAGAGAAAACCAAGTTTTCTAGATGCAGAGGAAGAAATATTTGTAATGTGCTTGTGCCAATAGAGATTGGAAGTCAGGGTAATCCCCAAAAGAGATATATCATTTTGCCTAGAAATCGGGGTGTCACTAAAGATAAGCATAGGAGCAGAAGAATCCTTTTTGCGAGATATAAGACAAGACTGAGTTTTAGAAGGGTTGAAATCAACTACGTTTTCTTTGCCCCGCTGGAGAATTGCCTGGAGATCGGCATTTAAGGAATTGATAGCGGATATTTGAGAAGTTGAAGCTGATTGAGCAGGGCTCAATCAGCTTCATTGCTGCTTTAATTGCAGCTTCATTGCTGCAATTAAAGATTCTATTCTATTCTATTCTATTCTAAAGGTTTCTCAAAATGAAAAGTGGAATGCGATGTGCTACCATCGGCAAAGCTATGGATAGGATTTCCAGTCAATGGAAGAAGGTCATTAATATACAAGAGGAAAAGATTGGGAGAAAGAACTGAACCTTGGGGAACACCAGCATTAGGGGAGAAGTTAGAAGACAGAGAGCCATCAACCATCACCCTCAGTGAGCGATCACAGAGAAAACTGGATAACCAATTACAAAAAACATTTGGCATACCGTAAGATGGAAGCTTGTTTAGGAGACCTTTATGCCAAACACGATCAAAACCTTTGAGATGTCAAGAGCAACTGCTTGTGTTTCCCCGAACTTTGCCATTGAATTTGTCCATAAATGGATAACATAACCCAGAATATTAGCATTAGCATTAGCATTAGTAGAGGCATTTGATGCAAGAAAGCAAGCTTATGCAGCATCAGCCAAAAAAAAAAAAAAAAAACCCACTTCCACTTCACCCCTCTGTTCGTTCAAAATACCTGTCCAGCTGAGCCTTAAACTTATTTAGGCTATCAACCTCCACTACAAGGGATGGAAGTCTGTTCCACCAACCAATATCACCAGTGTATGGACCAGAATCCATACTGGCGATCATTGATCAGACAGAAGGTTTCTAGGTAGTTTAAGAGTTAATTGATTTCTCCATTACTTTAGAAAGAGTAGAAGTATTTGTAATCAGATGATATTTGGATGGGAGGGATTTGTCACCCTTTTTAGGAACTGGCTGGATATGAGCAAATTTCCAAGCAGAAGGCGGCAAAGAACATGATTAAGTTTTGGAGCACTGGTTTTGACAACAAGTGGAGAAATACCATCGGGACCTTGAGCTTTCTTAGCATCAAGATTCATCAAAATCCTTCTGACATCCTTTTGATGGAAGACCACAGGAGGCATTGAATGGAGCGTGTTGGGATTGGTGGGAGGTGTTTTACCAATATCATTAATACAGGAGCTGGAAGGAAAATGGGATGCTAGAAGGTCAGCTTTATCGTTGGCTGAAGTGACAACAGAACCAACTGGTTTTGACCTAAGTGGGAGCAGAGATGGGCAAAAGTTGCGGCCAATAGCTTTGGCAAGAGACCAGAATGCTAGGCTACCATTAGGGCAAGAAGCAAGCTTTCTACTCTTAGCCTGTTCAAATTCTAGTTTGGACTGATTAATAACTGCTTTAGAATTGTTGCAACCTTTGGTGTAGTTAGAAAATGAAACTGAAGATTTGGAAACAAGCCAATTACGATATGCAACGTTCTTCTCTTGAACAGCCTTAGCACATTTATTGGAAAACAAAGGTTTAGATAATGGACGAAATTTTAAAGTGGAGTGTGGAACAAAGGATTCCATTCCTACATGAATAATTTCACTGACACGATCTTAGCAAACGTTGATATCAGAAGTTTTGAAACAGTAATCCGACCAATGAAAAGAAGAAAAGAAATCTTGCAGGTCATCCAATTTTGCATTTTCATAATGCCAAACAATATGAAGTTGGGAATAGCCATGAGATGAAGGCTCCATTGGAGAAGAGACAATCACCAAGTTGTGATCTGAGGTGCCTAAAGGACCACTCACTTCGACCATGTACTTAGAAGGGTTGTTTGTGCAAAAAAGATCAAGCGTGTTGCCTGCATGGTCAGGATTGTACGGTATTCTTGTAGAAAAATGAACAATCTATGCAAGGTCATTTAGTAATTGCAAAAGCCTCAGCATCTCGACCAGCTGGGTCGGTGTGACTAGAAAATGGAAGCCAGTTGGAGTTGTGAACATTAAAATTACCAAGGAAAATTACCTCACTGTTAGGAAAGTTGGACTTGGAGAAAGTCAAGTTGCAAACAGAGGAAGTCAAATAGCTCCAAGTGATTAGTGGATTTGGGAGAATGGTAGACACAACAGATGAATTTGACACAATGAGGTAGAGAGATTTTAAGCCAGAGAAGATCGAAAAGAGGAGATTCCAAATTACCAAGTCTCTGACATGGAATATCGGAACAGACATATGCACAAGTACTACCTTTGAGACAGAAGGAATCATACAGTGAATAATTTGGGCAAATGAGATGAGCAGTAGTTTAATCAACTGATAACTGACATTCTGTCAGAAAAATTATTTTTCTGACAGAATCTCAGTATTTGTGAAATGAACTAGGAAGTGTTTGGGAGGTTTAGATCTTTTAACAGATTAGCTTACTCTATTAGTTTGACAATTCATGGTGTATCAATAGTAAGAAAAAGTGGGGGAGGACATGCTGTATGAAGTAATGAAATTTTTGGATATGTCGTACACATGGTAAGAATATACCCAGATCTTTAACATAACGTGGCCTCGACAATGTCCCCCCATATATACACACTATTCAGACTCCCTCCAGTCACTATCTGGCAGAGTAGAGGTAGTAAGATTATACACTAGCTGATCCAGAAGCCTCCTAGAGAATTACCAGTAGGTTAGGTCCGGTGTACTAAATACATGGTGTTCAGAGGCCGGCCTCTGAACTCCATGTATTTAGAGCTGTACCCTCGAAATGTAAGAAAGATTGGATCTCGTGTTTAATCTCCAGAGCTAAGTTCTGGTCAAACCTTCCCCATCATAAGCTCAAAAGTCATCAGTCATACTGCATGATGGAAGTGATAGGGAAGGGTTGACCAGAACTTAGCTCTGGAGACTAAACATGGGTTTCACCACTTAAAGGCGCCTCCGTTGCCAGGTGGACAGTAGCCACAGTGCACAGCACACGCTTCTTGATTAGACCGGGGTTCGAGCCCATGACCACCAAATACGGAGGATGCGGAAAGGTCAGGGAATGACCACCGCATATCCTTGGAGCAATATTTTTTTTTTTTTTTTTTTATGAAAACCCAAAACACGTAAAGGTATCAAAACCTATAGTACTTAGTACCGTGAATGGGTTGAAGGAGAAGTATGGGGAGAGGGGGATGCCGGAAACTTTGCTCTAGAGACTAAACATGGGTTTCACCACTTCAAGCCTCCAATAAGTAAAGTAGTGGTATTTCACCGGTTGATGAAAGTCATCTAAAACCTGATAAATATATGGCCTTAGTTGCTAATGCTCCTAAAAACCAAATAACAACAACACTTAAAGCCTCCGATAAACAAAGTGGTGGTATTTCACCAGTTCATGAGAGTCATCTACCACCTAGTATTTGTGAAATACTAGTATTGCCTGGTAACACAGAGGGGCGGCATTACTCCATGTGGTGTGATGCTAATAGTCCCACCATCGTGAAGGTGCAGGCAGAGAATTTGGCTGTCACAGACTGTCTAGACTTCACTGAAATTAGGGCCACTTGACTTGAATATCACCCGAATATCAGTTCCATCAGCGTTTCAGACTCCCAGTTCTTTTCTTTGCAACTTGACTTTCTCCACTCTAACTTTCCTAACAGTGAGGTAATTGTCCTTGGTGAATTTAATGTTTACAACTCCAGCTGGCTTCCGTTTTCTAGTCACACCGACCCAGCTGGTCGAGAATCTGAGGCTTTCGCAATTACTAATCAACTTGCACAGATTGTTCCTTTACCTACAAGGATACTGGACAATCCTAACCATACAGCCAACACGCTTGATCTTTTTTCTCATGAACAACCCTTCTAAGTATACGTTCGAAGTGAGTGGTCCTTTAGGCACCTCAGATCACAACTTGGTGATTGTCACTTCTCCAATGGAACCTTCATCTCATGGCTATCCCCAACCTTGTATTGTTTGGCATTACAAGAATGAAAATGGGATGATCTGCTAGATTTCTTTTCTTCTTTTCCTTGGTTGGATTACTGTTTTAAAACTTCTGATGTCAACTTTTGCCCAGATCGTGTCAGTGAAATTATTCTTGTAGAAATGGAATCCTTTATTCAACAGTACACTTTAAAATCTCATTCTTTATCTAAACTTTGGTTTTCCAAAACTTCAGTTTCATTTTCTGCCTACACTAAAGCTCGCAACAATTGTAAAGCAGTTATTTATCAGTCAAACTACATTTTGAACAGTCTAAGAGTATTTGATATTTGGTTCTTAGGAGTATTAGCAACTAAGGCCATATTACTCTGGGGATGTGTGGTGGTTATTCCCTGACCTTTCCGCATCCTCCATATTCGGTGGTCACAGGCTCGAACCCTGGTCTAATCAAGAAGCATGTGCTGTGCACTGCCGCTCCTGCCTACCTGGTTACGGAGGCGCCTCTAAGAGTATAAAACCTGCTTCTTGCCGTAAGGATAGCCGAGCATTCTGGTCTCTGGCCAAAGCTATTGGCCACAACTTTTGCCCATCTCTGCTCCCACCTCAGTCAAAACTTGATGGTTCTGTTGTCACTTCAGCTGAGAATAAAGCTGCCCTGCTAGCATCCCATTTTTATTCTAATTCACATATTAATGATGATCTTGGTAAAACATTTCCCACCATTCCCAAACATTAGCATTAGTAGAGGCATTTGATGCAAGAAAGCAAGCTTATGCAGCATCAGCCAAAAAAAAAAAAAAAAAACCCCACTTCCACTTCACCCCTCTGTTCATTCAAAATACCTGTCCAGCTGAGCCTTAAACTTATTTAGGCTATCAACCTCCACTACAAGGGATGGAAGTCTGTTCC
This sequence comes from Mastigoproctus giganteus, assembly GCF_048544385.1. Lineage (NCBI taxonomy): Eukaryota > Metazoa > Arthropoda > Arachnida > Uropygi > Thelyphonidae > Mastigoproctus > Mastigoproctus giganteus. Next base: position 20,348,073 of record NC_143588.1, on the reverse strand, counting down.
ACCAACCAACCACCTGCTGGCTAAAGGCAAATTTCCGCACGTCTATCCTACATCTGTCTTTGAATCTATCTTTGAATTTATCTGTCTGTCTACATCTGTCTTTGAATTTATGCCCTCTCAGGTGATTATTCTGAGCTAGAGGAAGAATCCCATCAGCATTGAGCATGCTCAAACCATTCAAGGCTTTATTCACCTCTATCAGATCACCTCGCTGGTGCCTAGTCTCCAGACACTGTAATTTGCAAAACTTAAGCCTTTCTTCGTAAGAGCACCCCTTTGTTCCATTCACTAATCTTGTTGCCCTTCTCTGTACTCGTTCCAGCAGCTCTACATCCTTCTTGAAATGAGGCCTCCAGACCTGTATACAGTACTCTAGGTGTGGCCTGACAATTGCCTTATTCAAGGGAATAATCACCTCCTTATCCCTGCTGGAAAAATTCCTATATATCATTGACAATACTCCATGACCTACTCTTGCAGCCCGTCTGCACTGTTCAGAGAACTTCATATCTGCCTGCACAACCACCCCCAAGTCCCTTTCATTCTCTACCACTGTCAGTGTAGTACCACAGAGTTGATACGTTGCTCTGGGGTTGCTGTTTCCCATTTGTAGTACTTTACATTTGTCAATGTTAAACTTCATTTGCCACCTCTGAGCCCATCTGCTCAACCTTTCCAGATCCTGTTGCAGCAGCATAGTGTCAGTAGTGTCCTCGACAACCCTGCCAACCTTTGTATCGTCTGCAAACTTGGAGATTAAGCTTGATATACCATCATCAATATCATTTATAAATACAGAAAACAATAATGGACCCAACACTGAGCCCTGAGGGACTCCACTAATAACATTAGTCCACGATGAGCAGTGTCCATTGATTACCACTCTCTGTCTTCTCCCCCTCAACCACCCCTTTATCCATAGCAGCAATTTGCCTCCAATGTCACACTGCTCCAATTTGTGTAGCAGTCTTCCATGTGCAACAGTATCAAAAGCCTTTCTAAGATCCAAGTATATAATATCAGAGTTATTCCCTGCATCCAGTTCTTTTGTGACTGCATCATAGTATCCAATCAAATTGGTCAGGCAAGACTTCCCCTTAACAAAACCATGCTGTGTCCGAGCTATAACTGAAGTCCTGTCTAAATGATCCTGCAGTGCTTCTTTAACCAGTGCCTCCATTAATTTTCCTGGAGCAGAAGTTAAGCTCACAGGTCTATAATTACTTGTGGCAGCCTTTGATCCTCCTTTGTGAATTTGGGTCACATTTGCACATTTCCAGTCTATGGGTACCTCCCCTGAGTCCAAGGAAGCTCTCATAATTATCTCCATTCCATGTCTTCTGTGGTCTTCTATCTGAAGGATCTCTGATGAATCTCAATGCAAAGTAAGCTCCAGGTCCTGATAGTATTTCTGCACTTGTTCTCAAAACCTGTGCTCTTGAACTTACTCCTGTTCTTTGCCGCCTTTTTTCACTTTGTTATTCCAAAGGTGTTTTTCGTTCTTCTTGGAAATTTGCTCATATCCAGCCAGTTCTTTAAAAGGGTGACAAATCCCTCAAATCTAATTATCGTCCCATTGCAATTACTTCTACTCTTTCTAAAGTAATGGAGAAATCATTTAACTGCCAACTTGTAAACTACCTAGAAACCTTCTGTCTGATCAACGATCGCCAGTTTGGATTCCATCAGTATTGATGCACTGGTGATATTCTGACTTATGTTACTCATTTATGGACAAATCCAATGGAAAAGTTTGGTGAAACACAAGCAGTTGCTGTTGACATTTCATAGGCTTTCGATCGTGTTTGGTCTTCTAAAGGTCTTCTAAATAAGCTTCCATCTTATGGTTTGTCAACTGTTTTTTGTAATTGGTTATCCAGTTTTGTCTCTGTTCGCTTACTGAGGGTGATGGTAGATGGCTCTCTGTCTTCTAACTTCTTCAATAATGCTGGTGTACCCCAAGGTTCAGTTCTTTCCCCCACTCTTTTCCTCTTGAATATTAATGAGCTTCTTCCATTGACTGGAATTCCTATCCATAGTTTTGCCGATGATAGCACATTGCATTCCACTTTCCATTTTGGGAAACCTTGCCCTGCTCAATCAGCTTCAACTTCTCAAATATCCGCTACCAATTCCGCTACCAATGCCAATCTCCAGGTAATTCTCCAGTGGGGCAAAGACTACTTAGTTGATTTCAATTCTTCTAAAACTCAGTCTTGTCTTATATCTCGCAAAAAGGATTATTCCGCTCCTATGCTTATCTTTGGTGACACTCCGATTTCTAGGAAAATGATATATTTCTTTTGGGGATTATCCTGATTTCTAATCTCTCTTGGCACAAGCATATTACAATTATTGCTTCCTCTGCATCTAAAAAAACTTGGTTTTGCCTTTCATTCTCAGCATTAATTTTTTTCCAAAGAGCTGTTCACTCTGTACAAACCAGAAATCCACCCTACCATGGAATATTGTTCCCACATCTGGGCCGTGCCCCCAAAATCTCTCTCATGCTTCTAGATTCCTTTCAGAAGAGGGCAGTTAGGTTAATTAATGACTCCTTTTTAACAGTCTCTCCCCACTCACTGTCTCATAGACATACTGTTTCTGCTGTATGCCTTTTCTACAGATACTTCCATGGGCACTGTTCTTCTGAATTGGCTTCTATAATTCCCATTCTCTCTTTCAAAACAGTCCGAACATGTGCCGCCAACATCCATTTCCTGTCCAACTTCAAATTCACAGAATCAACTTTTCATCTTTCTCGTTTATTCATTCGACTACTGTTTTCTGGAGCAACCTTCCATCATACGTATTTCCTGAAAATTACAGTCTACAGAAGTTCAAGTCTAATGTCAACAAATATCTACTTTCATCTTCTCAACCTCAAACCCAAGCATGGCACTAAGTACTATAGGTTCTAATACCTCTCGTGTTTGGGGTTTTCATAAAAAAAAAAAAAAAAAAAAAAAAAAAATGATGCAAGAAAGCAAGCTTATAGTATTAGTATTAGTATTAGTAACGGCCGTATGGTGCAAGAAAGCCTATGGCTTATGCTGCACCAGCCAAAAAAAAAAAAAAATCCAAACAAAACAATGATAAAAACAAAAATTAAATAAATAAATAAATAATAATAATTAATAAATAAATAAAAATAATAAAATGAAATAAAAAATAAATAAAAAGGAAATTAATCCTGTCATCCTATGCGCTTCCCTTACCCGAAAGTACTATCCAGATGACCTTTGAATTTCCCCAAACTGTCGGCCTCCACCACCCATGAAGGCAACTTATTCCAGTAATTTATAACTCGCTGGCTAAAATAAAACTTCCTGCAGTCCAATCTAAACATTTCCCCCCGTAACTTGAATTTATGTCCCCTAGTTCTAGCATCATTTATAATCTTGAAAATTTTGTCCTCATTCATTTTACTGATGCCTCTCAGAGCCTTAAACAACTCAATAAAATCTCCTCTAAGGTGTCTAGTTTCCAAACTCTGCAACCCACATATTCGAAGTCTTTCTTCATAAGGACGCCCTTTTGCCGATCTCACCAAGCGAGTTACCCTTCTTTGCACCCTTTCAAGAAGCTCGATGTCTTTCTTTAGGTGCGGTCTCCATACTTGAACACAGTATTCCAAGTGTGGTCTAACATAAGCCTTATATAATGGGATTATCACGTCCCTATCTCTACTTGCAAAAGTTCGATAGATCATCGATAGGACACCATGGGCCTTTCTTGCAACCTGTTTACAATGCTCAGAGAATTTCATGTCTAACCGTATCGTAACACCCAAGTCCCTTTCCTCCAGTACTGGGTTTAGTTGAACTCCACCAAGTGAATAAGTTATTTTGGGATTACTGTTTCCCAGGTGTAATACCTTACACTTTGTTGGATTAAAGCACAGCTGCCAATTTTCTGACCATTCTTGAAGTTTATCTAGGTCTCTCTGAAGAAGCTCAGCTTGACAGTGATCATTAACTACTCTACCAATTTTAACATCATCTGCAAATTTAGACAAAACGCCCTCTATCCCTTCATCAATGTCGTTTATGAAAATTAAAAACAACAGTGGTCCTAATACTGATCCTTGGGGAACCCCACTTCTTACATCAACCCAATCTGAGGAATAGCCATTTATCACAACCCTCTGCCTCCTGCCCTGAAGCCATCCTTCTATCCATCTAAGGATTTTCCCAGTGATTCCAACCTGTTCCAGCTTATAAAGCAACCGCTCATGTGGGACTGAGTCAAAAGCTTTGCTGAAATCTAAATAAACAATGTTGAAATTATTCCCTAAATCCAGCTCGTGAGTGACCCTTTCGAAATAGCGAACCAGGTTTGTTAAACATGATTTTCCCTTTACAAAACCATGCTGAGTATCCTTGAGAATTTCAATTCGATCCAAATGATCCTGAATTCCACCCTTGATCATTGCCTCCATGATTTTCCCTACTACTGAAGTCAGACTGACAGGTCGATAATTTCCCACTTCACTTTTAGAGCCACCCTTATGTATGGGAGATACATTTGCACTTTTCCAATCCAAGGGAATCTCCCCAGAGTCTAGTGATGCTCGCATAATTAGCCTCAGTGGTTCAATGCACTCGCTTGCCGCCTCTCTTAAGATTATAGGGTATATTCCATCAACTCCAGGAGCCTTACTGGTCTGTAGGCTTGAAAGTTTTTTCATTAAATAATCTTGCGAAATTTCAATATCATTAATTACATATTTTTTAACTTCGCTCCCACAATTTCCCATTGCCACAAAAGGCTTTTCATTTGTAAATATCGATGCAAAATAACTGTTGAGTTCATCTGCAACGGCAGCTGGTGTATTTATTACTATCCCCTTTCCCTTACGTAAAGGTCCGATCTGGTTTGTCCTGCTCTTCTTGGCATTTATATATGTGAAGAATTCTTTATCCCCCCCTCTTTGCTCTGTTTGCTAGTGATTTCTCATAAACTGCCTTTGCCTGTCGAACCTTTTCTGTGGCTCTATTACACATCACCTTGTAGCTGTTATAGGCTTCAGTACTTTTTATTGCTCTGTAACGTTTCCATGCCACCTTTTTCTGCTCAAGTAATGTGGCAACTTCACTATTCATCCAACTTGGAACCCTTCTCGTGGAGTATTTTTTTAATGGTATATACGCATTCAAGGCATCTGTGATTAATGTTTTAAAAGCGTACCACAGTTCAATTGTATTCATTCTCTGCGCGATATCTACCCAGTTAATAGAGGCCATGTAGTACCTTAAGGCATCGTAATTTCCTTTTCTGAAATTAAAACCCATTCCTTTGCCTTTTGTGATTAATGTTTTAAAAGCGTACCACAGTTCAATTGTATTCATTCTCTGCGCGATATCTACCCAGTTAATAGAGGCCATGTAGTACCTTAAGGCATCATAATTTCCTTTTCTGAAATTAAAACCCATTCCTTTGCCTTTTACTTCTGCTACCTCTCTCGTCATCATCCACCGTAGAACTCCATGATCACTTCCTGCTACTGGTTCCTCTACTGTCAGCGCTGTTATGTCATCTGATTCATGTGTGATGATGAGGTCTAGGATATTCTTTTCTCTAGTACTTTCCCTGACATGTTGATACAAATAACAGTCATCTAGTTGATTTAAAAATTTTGTTCCCCATGTCGAGTTTCCTTCCCATTTGCTCCAATCAATTAGAGGCAAATTGAAATCACCCATAATAAGGCATTGACGCTTACTTGCCCATTCCATTTGCATGTAGAGGCTTTTGTCATAGTCTTCACAATCACCTGGTCTGTAGATTACTCCTACTCGCATTGTACCTTTGTTTCCAACTATCTCACACCATACAGACTCTATACTAGCATGCGAAATGTCTGAATCCGGGAAAGCTATCGTCGCACTCAGGCTGCTTCTGATAAGAAGCATTACCCCACCACCCCTTCTATCTACTCTATCCTTCCTAAATACATTATACAAGCCGTACTGAAACTCATCATCCCCAATTTCCGGGTGGCACCACGTCTCTGTAAGCCCTATTATGTCCGCGTTACTTGTTTTAACCAGCAGTTCGAATTCGCTCATTTTATTGACGACACTTCTAACGTTACTGTATAAACAATTAAGATTTACTGTTCTTGTATATTTAACAACCCTAACACAACCCTTGAAGTTTTTTAGGCTCTCTTCCCTGATATTAGCTACCCGCTCACGTGAAACGTCTTTGGCCCCAGAACATCTAGATAATACGTCCAGTTGGGGTAACAGATAAGAACTCTTAAGGTATGTGCAAGAGTTACATTGACCAATATTATCAGATAAACGCGTGTCAGTATTACCCACATCCCCCCTAACTAGCAGTTTCCCTGAGCCTTTAAGGTATCCTCAATAATACTGGCAAAAACTTTTGCACCACCTTTGTTTAAGTGTATCCCGTCTCTACAAAACAAATTCCTTCTACCTACAAGTGTGGGCCATGCAATGCCCACATTGCATGGCCCACATTGACATTGTTTAACATTGTTTAACATTGACAAATGTAAAGTACTGCATATGGGAAACAGTAACCCCAGAGCAACGTATCAACTCTGCAGTACTACACTGACAGTGGTGGAGAATGAAAAGAACCTGGGGGTAATTGTGCAGGCAGATATGAAGTTCTCTGAGCAGTGCAGACGAGCTGCAAGAGTAGCTCATGGTGTCTTGTCAATGATATACAGGAACTTTTCTAGCAGGGATAAGGAGGTGATTATTCCCTTGTATAAGGCAATGGTTAGGCCACATCTTGAGTACTGTATACAGGTCTGGAGGCCTCATTTCAAGAAGGATGTAGAGCTGCTGGAACGGGTACAGAGAAGGGCAACAAGATTAGTGAACGGAACAAAGGGTTGCTCCCACGAAGAAAGGCTCAAGTCCCGCAAATTACAGAGTCTGGAGACCAGGCACCAGCGAGGTGATCCGACAGAGGTGCATAAGGCCTTGAATGGTTTGAGCACGCTCAATGCCAACGGGATTCCTCATCCCGCTCAGAATAATCAGCTCAGAGGGCATAAATTCAAATTGAGGAAGGACGGATGCCGGACAGATGTGCGGAAACTTGCCTTTGGCCAGCGGGTGGGTGGTTGGTGGAACCGACTTCCATCACTTGTTGTTGAAGTTGACAGCCTAAACAAATTCAAGGCTCAACTGGACAGGTATTTCGAGCGAACGGAGGGGTGAAATGGGAGTGGTGTGTTTTTTTTTTTTTTTTTTTGGCTGATGCTGAATAAGCTTGCTTTCTTGCATCATATGCCTCTACTAATGCTAATGCTAAAAATTAAAGGCATGAGTAGGAAAGGGGTCCATGACAGTTAAGCCTCTATCAACTAGGCAGATAGCAGTGGGTAGATGAATACATTAGAATTATGGATATCTTTAAAGAAATTGTCACAGAAAATATTGAATGCATACAAACACCATTAAGAAAATAAGCACAAGGAGGATGCTGAGCTAGATGAATACAGAGCTGGCCACTCTAAGAGCAGAAAAAGATGGAAGCTCACAGAAAAGAAGATACAACATGGCAACTACAAACTGATCTGTAACACAGAAAAGATTAGATTTGCAAAGCCAGTAGGGATCTTAAATTCACTGGCTAAGTGAGCAAAGAATGGGGAAGAGGAGTTTTTCGCGTATGTGAATACAGAGAAGAAAACAAATCAGATCAGACCATTGCATAACGGGTGTGGAAAAATCTTAGAAAAAATCCAGCTGATGTTGCTGATGAAATGAACATCTTTATAGACGAAAGATCCTTCATAGTAATAGTAATAGAGGCATGTGATGCAAGAAAGCAAGTGTATGAGCTTATATAGCATCAGCCAAAAAAAAAAAAAAAAAAATTCACACAACCATTCCCTCTAAAAGTCTGTCCAGTTTCTCCCTGAATCTATTTAAGCTATCAACTTCCACAATAGATGTCATGTTTTTTCCAGCAATTAATCACCCGCTGACTAAAGGCAAACCTCCGCACATCCACTCTACAGCCGTCCCTCCTCAATTTGAATTTATGCCCCCTTAGGTTCGTAATCTGAGCAAGCAGAAGGATCCCATCAGAATTCAGCGTGCTCAACCCATTCAAGGCCCTAATACACCCAATCAGATCACCTCGCAGGTGCCCAGCCTCCAGCCGCTGAAACTTGCAGAACCCAAGCCTCTCTTGGCAAGAGGACCCCCTTGTTCCCCTCTCCAATCTTGTTGCTCTTCTCTGTACATGCGCAAGCAAATCTAGTAAGAGAGGTTTTGCAAGTGAGGTTGAAAAGATGGAAGCTCACAGAAAAATTAAAGGCATGAGTAGGAAAGGGGTCCATGACAGTTAAGCCTCTATCAACTAGGCAGATAGCAGTGGGTAGATGAATACATTAGAATTATGGATATCTTTAAAGAAATTGTCACAGAAAATGAAATAAAGAAATTATTTCATTTTCTGTGACAGAAATTGTCACAGAAAGAAATTTTCACTTTAAAGAAATTGTCACAGAAAAGTAGATGTAACATGACAGCTGATGATGATTTTGACTTTATTGGCCCAAAAACGACTAAGGTTATACTGCGCCAAGAAAATGTAGGGACCATAAATTCACTGGCTAAGAGAGCAAAGAATAGGGAAAAGGAGTTTTTCACGTATGTGAATACAGAGAAGAAAACAAATCAGAGCAGACAATTGCATAATGGGTTTCGAAAAATCTTAGACAATCCAGCTGATGATGTTGCTGATGAACTATACAGCATCATCCAAAAAAAAAAAAACCTCCCATTTCACTTATCCATTCACTCCAAATGTTTGCCTTGTTCTGCCTTGAATTTATTTGAGCTGTCAACTTCTACAACAGATGGAAGTTTGTTCCAACCATTAACCACCCGCTGGCTGGCTAATGCCAAATTTTTGCACATCTGTTATACAGCTGTCTTTCTTTAATTTAAATTTATGTTCCTTCAGGCAATTGAATTTCGACAAGAGGAAGAATCCGATTGTCATTGAGCTTGCTCAAACCATTCAAGGCCTTATACACCTCAGCCAGATCCCCCTCACGGGTGCCTAGTGTCCAGACCCTGCAATTTGCAGGACTTAAGCCTTTCTTCGTAAGCACAACCCTTTGTTCCAGGCAATTGAATTTCAACAAGAGGAAGAATCCGATTGTCATTGAGCTTGCTCAAACCATTCAAGGCCTTATACACCTCAGCCAGATCCCCTCATGGGTGCCTAGTGTCCAGCCACTGCAATTTGTAGAGCTTAAGCCTTTCTTCATAAGAGCAACCCTTTGTTCCATTCACTAATCTCGTTGCCCTTCTCTGTACTCATTCCAACAGCTCTGTATTCTTCCGAAAATGAAGTCTCCAGATCTGTATACAGTACTCAAGTTTTGGCCTGACTATTGCCTTATACAAGAGGCTAATCATGTCCTTATCCCTGCTATAAAAATTCCTGTATATCATTGACAGGACACCATGAGCTACTCTTGCAGACTGTAGTGCACAGAAACTTTGTATCTCTGCACAATTACCCCAAGGACTTTTTAATTCTAGACTGCCCCGAGTATAGTACCACACAGTTGATATGTCACTCTGAGGTTACTGCTCCCCCTATACAATACTGTTACTGCTACACCTATACAGCAACTGAAGTTTTACATTTGTCAATGTTAAACTTCAGTTGCCACCTGTCAGCCCATCTGTTCAACTTTTCTGGATCCAGTTGTAGCAGTGTACTGTCATTAGTGTCATTAACAACCCTACTGATCTTTGTATCATCTGCAAACTTGGACATTAAACTTGATATACCTTCATAAATATTATTATTCTTATTATTGTTGATGTAAAGTAAAGTAAAATGCAGCCATTATCAACCCACTGCCGGATGGAAGCCTCCTCAACAATTCATGCTGAGGGAAATGGACCATAATCTGCCATGCTGGTCCAGTGTGGGTTGGCAGATCGACCGTATTCAGCAGACAGGGGCTTGAACCCTGGTCTACTCAAAGAGCGTGTGCTACTGCACTCCCGCTCCTGCCCACTCAGCTGCAGAGGCCGCGATGATCTTATATTATTTCTCCCTGATTGGCAGATTCCACTCCATGACGGGTAATGCTAGCAAGTACACAGGATGGTTGTTATGTCTGGTGTTACTATAATATTATTATTATTTACCATATAGTGCAAGGAAGCTTGAGGCTTATACTGCACCAGCCAGAAAAAAAAAAAAAAAAAAAATCTGAATTACCCTGAGGGAAAGTGAGAGAAAACTAGTCAGAAGTAAAAGGGAATCACCAAGAAAGAGAAGAATGATGATATCCAGCTCAGGACCCTGGATGTGCCAAGCTCATACTCACCAGATGTGAGCCCCTGGGGTTATTATCATTAATAAATACAGAAAACAACAGTGGGCCCAACACCGAACCCTGGGAGAATCAACTAATAACATTAGTCCACGAAGAGCAGTGTCCATTGATTATCACTTTCTGTCTTCTCCCACTCAACTATCTCTTTATCCCCAGTAGCAATTTGCCATTCTGCTCCAATTTGTACAGTAGTCTTCCATGCACAGCAGTGTCAAAAGCTTTACTGAAATCCAAGTATATGATATCAAAATTATTTTTTGCATCCAGTTTCTTTGTGACTGCATCATAGGTCCAATCCAGTTGGTCAGACAAGACTCTTAACACACCCATGCTGTGTTTGAACTATAACTGCAGTTATGTCTAGATGGTTCTGCATTAATTCTTTAACCCGAGACTCCATTAATTTCCCAGAACAAAAATTAAACTAACATGTCTGTAATTACCTGTGTCACCCTTTGTAAATTGGGGAAACATTTATGCATCTCCAGTTCATGGGGACCTCCCTGAGTCCAGAGAAGCTCTCATAATTATTGCAAAGGGTTTGCTTATGTCCTTTTCTGCCTCATTTAATATAACTGGATAGATTCCATCCACCATGGTCCTATTCTTATGTTTAACTTCCACAATTTTCCCTTCACTTTGCTGTCAGTTATTGCAAAATAATTCAGCTCCCTGCCAGAGTTAGATAACCATCTGGTATTCCCGACCTTGAATACCATGTGTGAATGTAGATCCAAAATACTCATTCAATTTGTCATCTACCTGAGCAGGGTCATTAACAGTTGAATCCTTGATATCAAGTTGACCAATCTGAATCATCCCTCTCCTTGTAGAGTTTACATAAGTAAAGAACTCTTTTTCTGTTTTTCTTTGCATCTTTTGCCAAGGATTTCTCGTAATCTGCCTTTGCCTGTCTAACCTCCTTTGTGACTTGATTACAGACCAGCTTATATGTACCATAGGCTACTGTGTCACCTGTTAGTTTATATGCACACTATAAATTTTTCTTCTCTTCCACAAGTCTCATTAGTTCACCTGACACCCATTTAGGCCTATACTTTGAACAGTATTTCTTAGTTGGAACAAAAAGCATAGTAACTTTCCAGATAACCTCCTTGAATTCTTCCCATTTAGAATTTCCTGTTGGTAATATCATCAGTTGGTCCCACTATATAGAATTTTTAAACTGTCTGAGTCCACTGTAGTCACCGCAGAAACTGTCCCTTTACTCCTGATGGTAGTTATATCTTTGAATAAATCCCACATCAGCACACTGTAATCTCTGTCACATATCGGTTTCTTTTTTCTGCAGAGTCTTAATTGTTGAAGAATCACTGTTGATAATCAGGTCAACAGTATTATTCCCTTGTGTTTCTACTAGCTGTAGAAAGCAATCATCCAATAAATCCCCAGAAACCTTGCTAGTGTGTGAGTGACCAAGCCACAAGTTCCAGTCTGGAAAGTTAAAATTTCTGATTTTAAGACACTGTGATTTACTGGCCTGCACTATTTTGCTGTACAGTTGTTCATTGTAATCATCAGAGTCATTAGGCCTATAACATAATCTTACTGTCAATTTTGCTTTTCCAGTGCTTATGTCACACCAAACTGATTCAACATTACACTGTCTACCCATGTCAACTGGATACACTTCCTTATATCGTATGTGTTTCTTAACTTAGAGCATAACTCCTCCTCCCTTCTTATCCTTTCTGTACACATTGTACTCCCCAAATTCCAGTTCTGCATTTTTTATATCTGTGTGATACCATGTCTCTGATATCCCAACAATATCTGCTTTTGGTGTTTTGACCAGCACTTCAAATTCATCAAATTTATTTACTAAGCTTCTTCGTAAACATGCAAGTATACATGTGCCTATTCTTATTTTTAGTTACCCTAACTCAGCCCATGTATTTACTTGTTCTCTGATGACTCCTGGAAGTCCTTGGAATCTCCAGCACCCTGTTTTCCAGACTGCTGCTTATTCCAATAGAAGCAGTGCAAGAATCACTTTCACTTCTGCCAGCAGCTACTAATCTGTCATTCTTTGTATCCCTCAAAGCTATCAGTTTTCTGACCCACCTAACACTGACTCGATAGCATCAGCAAATATTCTTGCACCCTTTCTATTTAAGTATATCCCATCCCTGTAGAAGCAGTCTCTCCTGTTAACAACCACAGACCATGCAATGAAAAATTTTAACCAAATAGTTTTGCACAAAATCTCCAGGGCCGAATTGATTGACAAGATTCGCTCATATACAGCCTCCTAACTTGTCGTGGCAGTATTGCAGACACTTTCCAATTCATCCCTAACTTATGACATTTTTTAAACATTAAACATTTTTTAAATGTTAAACATTTAACCCAAGCACGGTACTAAGTACTATATGTTCTAATACCTTTCGTGTTTGGGGTTTACATAAAAAAAAAGTCCGCAGATATCCTACACTTAATGTTATTAGTGCCAGCGTGTACAACAATATCAACATTTTGATTAACCATTGATTCCATTCTACCTATAAACTTTCAAAATAGACCACTTTTTGTTCATGGTACTAGATAGAGAATGATTCATCCTTTAAAGGTTAGTGTCCAGGAAATTCACGTGCACATTTTACTTTTTGTGGACATTGTATGTTTAAATCAATAAAAGTATTGTTAATATGGTCTTTATAGGTTTTATTTTCTTGAAAAGCAAGTTGCGTGTGCAAATTTATAACTTCCCTAAAAAAATTGCCATTCTAACATGGATGTATATTGCTACCTATCCTAATTAACAATGGACATTGAGACCCCACTGTATATATTTCTTTTTTATGAATATGGAACATATATATGTTCCATTTTATAATGCTACACTATATTCCATTTTATAATGCTCCATTATATTCCATTATATGATGCTAGCTTTTGTTTTCATCTCTTTTTCAGGAGTTTGTGTTGCGTGTTGATCCTGTATCAAATCTTGGCCTCAATGCTGAAAGCGTTGTTAGCTATCACATAGCAGACTTGACTAGATCAAAAGGTAAGTGTTATTATTTTACTAAAGGAAAAACCATTCATTGTTAAATAATAATTAAGGAAAATTATACTATATATAGTAGACTCTCGATTTTCCGGGATAGATGGTAAAAAACAAATCCCAGATAATCCAAAAATACAGAAGTTCCCGACATACGTAAGAGATAAGTTCCAGGACTTCTTACTTTGTCAAGTTTTACGTAACTCGGGAATGACTAGTAACATATTGCTACTATATTATTATTGACAAATCTGAATTCAGCATGATAATTGTTAATGTTTGACCATTTTCATACATTCTTATTAGTTTAATTTTCTGACTCAAATCGAATCCTTTTGTTTTCTTGGTAGATTTTCTAGTACCGCTGTCTCTTAGTTGGCACCATGGTAACGGTCAAAATGAAATTTTATTTAAAGAACTTCACAGGGTTAAGGCGAAAACTCACAATTATCACCCTGCGCGAGCTCACATTTTACTAAAGCACATTTCTAGAGGTCACTACCACAAAGTAACAAAACAATTTGCACTTTCCGTTTTATTGGACTTTTCTGTTAGTGCATTTAATTAATTATAAACGGGTAGCAAACTTGATCTTATTGCATTTGCGATAATACCAATAGCTGGAATTCTGTGGGCTTTTATGTTATTTTGGTGAAGTGTGTATCCCCTTCACTAAAATCTTCAGTCATATATAAAAAAAAAAAACATAAATAATTGTAAGAATCTTCTCTTTTTTACCTAATTTTTTGCTTGTTGCTCCGATCTCACTTTGTGCAATTTGTGCGTGCCACAATCGTTGTTATTGATTGCATATTATTTTTTTTATTGTTTTAAATTTTACATTCCTAAAAAAAAAAACAATGAATAAAAAATAAAAAACACTAAGTGAAAACAAATTTATTTAAAACTGTAGTTGCGTAAGTCGAGGACTTATTATATCGAAAAATGTTCAACAACCTAAGTAAAAATATGGTGATAAATAAAAAACTTACTACGTACTACTCGTGTGTCCAATACAATGCTTCCCTTTATTTTTTGTGATGTCGATTTTAAATCTAATAGCTTCCCTTTATTTTTACAATGTTGCAGATGGTTTGGTCACCAACATTATAATGGTTCTTTAGAGATTTAACGGATGCACCATTTTCAAACTTTTCAATAATTTCAAGTCTTTGTTTAACTGAAAGCACAACTCTTTTGCGTTTACCCATCATTTTCGTGATTTCTAAACAAAAAAATAAATAAATTTACTATAAAAAAAATTCTGACATCTCTGATATAAATAACGAAACAAAATTTGTCCTTTTGCAATGGGACGGAGCACAACAATCAACACAACACACTAAAACAAACTAAACATTTGGTCTCTTTCTTTTTTTTGTTTTTTCTTTTGAGCAGTAGGTGTGAAGACAGCGGGGGTTGCAAGATAATAGGTACACTAATCTCTCAATGACGAGTTATAACGTCGGTTCTTGTCGATTATTTATGACTTGCAAAATATCTGTTTATGCCTATTCCAGTTATTACTTGAATTTTATGATTTCTGGTTGATTTTTTTTTAAATATGGAGTCTTGAAGTGTCCTGGTTAATCTGATCCCGGTTATCGAGAGTCTGCTGTATATTTTTCCACTCTTACTCACTATATACACTGAGTTGGCTTTGGGTCTGAAGGTCGTGAATGGGTGATATAAGATTGTTCATACATGTTGTGATCAGTTTTTGAATATTTGAGAGGAAGAAAGGCCATTAAGACCTTTCTGACTTTGCATGTTGAATTTTACTAAAGGCAAAACCATTCATTGTTAATCTATTGAGTATGGGCTTGGTACATCCAGGGTCCTGAACTGGATATCATCATTCTTCTCTTTTTTGGTGATTCCCTTCTACATTTGACTCTCTCTCTCTCTCTCTCTCTCTCTCTCTCTCTCTCAGGGTAACTCAAAAAATTTTTTTTTTTTTGGCTGGCACAGCATAAACCTCAGGCTTCCTTCCACTATATGGCTAATAATAATAATAATAATAATAAGAGCAAGAAGGGCAAGACCATCCAGCTCCACCACCTGAAAGTGCTTCCTGCACAACTGTTCTAGTGACCACCCAGGAAGGGAGAATACGCCAACGAAGTGGAGCATCGAAATTAATATGTTCATCATGCAAGCATACTACGAAATAACAAAGCTGGAGACCAATATGACAACTTACAGGGCGAGACTACATACCAAGTGGCTGGAACGATTGCTGGATTTTCAGGTCACCAAACAGTGAATAGTGGACCAGAGAAGGACTATCAGAGATAGCTCCTACAATCATGGAAAAATTCAAGCAGGACGTGAGCAATCAACTACAAAGGATAAAGAATATGGAACCAGAGGAGGAAGAGCAAGAAGAAATAAAACTTATAGCAGCTGAAGTGGAAAGAGACGAGGTCATGATATCCAGAATAGAGAACGAGTGGAAGAAGGTGAGGTGATCTGATAGAGGTGTACAAAGCCTTGAATGGGTTGAGCATGCTCAATGCTGATGGGATACTGCCTCTTGCTCAGAATAATCACCTGAGAGGGCATAAATTCAAATTGAGGAAATACAGATGTAGGATAGATGTGCGGAAATTTGCCTTTAGCCAGCGGGTAGTTGGATGGTGGAACAGACTTCCATCCCTTGTTGTGGAAGTTGATAGCCTAAATAAATTTAAGGCTCAGCTGGACAGGTATTTCAAACGAATGGAGGGGTGAAGTGGAAGGGTTTTTTTTTTTTTTTTTTTTGCTGATGCTGCATAAGCTTGCTTTCCTGCATCATATGCCTCTACTAATGCTAATGCTAAGGCCCTAACAGAATTCGAAAGAATGGACCCCACAAAGACTCAAGTGATACCGAAGCACAGGCCGAATAGAACCTTATGGAGAGTCACAGATCACCTGAATCAGCACATAATACTGCATTACCTCGACAGCAATTGTGCAACACTGGAGGACATCCACACAGCCATGTATTTTGCTGTGGTAGCAGCCACGAGGATTAATGGAAAAGAAATGAGAGACCAGCAGCAGAAGAACCAAAAACAGAACGAACCACCAGCTTTGGAAAGAAGACTTCAGTAGAAGATAGAAGAATTATGAGTCAAGATAGGCCAATTGACCCAGTACCAATGGGGCAATGGGAGTAAGAAATTAATGGGAAAAGTGAAGAGCATACTCAAGAGAGACAGCATCCACAGCAAATATGAGACAAAAAAATCAGAGAATAGGAGAGTACTTGGACACATTGAAACAGAACCTCCTTACACTCAGCAAGAGATTACGCCGATACAAAGGGAACTCCCACAGGAAAATAAACAACCGAATCTTCGATGAGGCCCAAAGAGGCTTCTACAGGAGTCTTGGAGAAAAGAACTGACCACCCGAGCAGAAGACGATTGAGGAGTTCTGGGGAAACATATGGAGCAGGGAAGTAAGGCATAACAACCGAGCCCCCTGGATAGAACTAGAATGCAAGAAAATCAAGGATGTACAAGAAATGATAGAATGGGAGTTTGAGGAGAAAGAAGTAAAAGAGATGATCGAGAACTCTCACAACTGGCAAACTCCAGGAATAGATAATGTCCACAACTACTGGTACAAGAAGCTTGCACACACAAGCACCTGGCAGAGCAGTTCATCCAAATGATAAGGCACCCAGAGACAATCCCAAAGTTTCTCACTCAAGGAATTACATATCTGAAGCTTAAAGATGAATATACAAGAAACCCAGCGAAATATAGGCCAATCACCTGCCTTCCAACAATGTACAAGATCCTGACCAACTGCATAACAAGAAGATATCAGACCACTTGGAGAGCGAGAACATAATGGCCAAACAGCAGAAAGGATGCAAGCGGTTGAGCAAAGGATGCAAGGAGCAATTAACTATAAATGGCGCAGTTATGGCGCAAGCCTACAAGAAGCGCCATAACATACATTGTTTACTACAAGGCGTTTGACTCCGTGCCTCATAACCTCAAATGGAGGCATTGAACATCTACAAAGTCAATCAGATAGTGACAAACTTCCTAGGAGAAATGATGGCAAAATGGAGTACCACATTAAGGTCGAAAACATCACAAACAGGCCAATCACCATCAGGAGAGGAATCTTTCAGGGAGATGCCCTGAACCCATTGTGGTTCTGTCTACAACTTAACCCGCTATCCACCATACTCAACAGTAGCAAGTACGAAAAACCTCAAAGAAGGAAGAACCTGTAACCTGTACATCCTCACCCACCTGATGTACATGGATGACATCAAGCTCTACGCGGGAACCGTGAAGCACCTCCAGAAACTACTCAAGATCACCGAAGAATTCAGCAACGATATGGAATTTGGTCTAGACAAATGCAAGACCGACGGATTGCACCAGGGAAAATTATTCAACTAAAACTACCAGCTGCAGACTGGTAAAGAGATTGAAGCCATGGCAGAGGGAGAGGCTTAGAAATACTTGGGGATGATGCAGGCTCATCAGCTACAGCACAAGGAAATTAAGGCCTGCCTGACTGAAAAATAGCATCAGAGACTCAGAAGCCTCCTGAAAGAAAAGCTGAACAGAGGGAACACAGTTAAAGCCACAAACATCTATGCAGTCTCAGTGCTAACTGGGACTAATCCTCGGATTAGCATTAGCATTAGTAGAGGTATATGATGCAAGAAAGCAAGCTTATGCAGCATCAGCCAGAAAAAAAAAAAAAAAAAAAAAACTTCCACTTCATCCCTCTGTTCTTTCGAAATACCTGTCCAGCTGAGCATTAAATTTATTTAGGCCAGCAACTTTCACGACAAGGGATGGAAGTCCGCTCCACCAACCAACTACACGCTGGCTAAAGACAAATTTCCGGACATCTATTCTACATCGGTCTTTGCTCAATTTGAATTTATGCCCTCTCAGGTGATTATTCTGAGCAAGAGGCAGAATCACATCAGCATTGAGCATGCTCAAACCATTCAAGGCTTTATACACCTCTATCAGTTCACCTCGCTGGTGCCTAGTCTCCAGACACTGTAATTTGCAAAACTTAAGCCTTTCTTTGTAAGAGCAAAACTTTGTTCCATGTACTCGTTCCAGCAGCTCTACATCCTTCTTGAAATGAAGCCTCCAGACCTGTATTCAGTACTCAAGGTGTGGCCTGACCATTTCCTTATACAAGGGAATAATCACCTCCTTATCACTACTAGAAAAATTCCTGTATATCATTGATAAGACACAATGAGCTACTCTTGCAGCCCGTCTGCACTGCTCAGAGAACTTCATATCTGTCTGCACAATTACCCCCAGGTCCTTTTCATTCTCTACCACTGTCAGTGTAGTACCACAGAGTTGGTACATTGCTCTGGGGTTGCTGTTTCCCATATGTAGTACTTTACATTTGTCAATGTTAAACTTCATTTGCCACCTCTCAGCCCATCTGCTCAACTTTTCCAGATCCTGTTGCAGCAGCATAGCGTCAGTAGTGTCCTTAACAAACTTGCCAACTTTTGTATCGTCTGCAAACTTGGACATTACGCTTGATATGCCATCATCAATATTATTTATAAATACAGAAAACAATAATGGACCCAAAACTGAACCCTGAAGTACTCCACTAATAACATTAGTCCACGATGAGCAGTGTCCATTGATTACCACTCTCTGTCTTCTCTCCCTCAACCAACCCTTTATCCATAGCAGCAATTTGCCTCCAATGCCACACTGCTCCAATTTGTGCAGCAGTCTTCCATGTGCAACAGTATCAAAAGACTTTCTAAGATCCAAGTATATAATATCAAAGTTATTCCCTACATCCAGTTCTTTTGTGACTGCATCATAGTATCCAATCAAATTGGTCAGGCAAGACTTGCCCTTAACAAAACCATGCTGTGTCCGAGCTATAAATGAAGTCATGTCCAGATGATCATGCAGTGCTTCCTTAACCAGTGCCTCCATTAATTTTCCTGGAACAGAAGTTAAACTCACAGGTCTATAATTACTTGTGTCAGCCTTTGATCCTCCTTTGTGAATTGGGGTCACATTTGTACATCTCCAGTCTATGGGTACCTCCCCTGTGTCCAAGGAAGCTCTCATAATTATGGCTAAGGGTTTGTTTACTTCCTTTGCTGGATATATCCTATCTCTGGATATATATATCCTATCCACCCCAGGTGCCTTTCTTGTGTTTATCTTCAACAATTTCTCCTCCACTTTACTCTCAGTTATTACAAGATTATCTAGCTTACTGTGAGAGTTGAATACACCACTGGCATTCCCCTCACTGAATAACTCCTCATGTGTGAATGTTGATGCAAAATATTCATTTAGTTTGTTAGCTACCTGAGCAGGATCATCAACAGTTGAACCATCGATATTAAGTGGACCAATCTGATATATCCCCTTCCTTCTAGAGTTTACATAAGTAAAGAACTCTTTGCTGTTTTTCTTTGCATCCCTTGCCAAAGATATCTCGTAATCTGTCTTCGCCTGCCTAGCCTCCTTTGTAACTTGATTAGAGATCAACTTGTATCTATCATAGGCTTCTGTGTCACGTGTTAATTTATATGAATCCCATGCATTTTTCTTCTCTGCCATATATGTCTCATTAGTTCATCTGACATCCATTTAGGCCTAAACCTTGAACAATATTTCTTAGTTGGTATGTAAAGCCTAGTAGCTTCCAAGATAAGTTCTTGGAATGCTTCCCATTTTGAATTTGCTGTTGGTAACGTCATCAGTTGGTCCCACTGTATAGAATTTAAATACTGTCTCAGACCATCGTAGTCTCCTTTACGAAAGGAATAACCCTACCCTTTACCCCTGATGGTAGTTACCTCATTGAGTAAATCCCACTTAAGCACACTGTGATCACTGCCACCTAGTGGTTACTCTATCTGCAGATTCTTAATGCATGAAGAATCACTACTGATAATCAAATCAAGAGTACTACTCCCTCTAGTTGACTCCCGAACATGCTGATGTAGAAAACAATCATCCAATAAATCCACAAAAGCCTTGCTAGTGTGTCAGTGACCAACCCACAAATTCCAGTCACTATCTGGGAAATTAAAATCCCCCATTATAAGACTCTCTGATTTACTGGCCCACTCTATTTCCCTGTACAGTTTCTTATTATACTCATCAGAGTTGACACTGCACTGGCCAGCAATGTCGACTGGCTTGACTTCCTTGGATTTTATATGTTTCTTAACTAATAGCATAACCCCTCCTCCCTTCCTGCCCTGTCTATCCTTTCTTTAGACATTGTACTACCCAAATTCCAGTTCTGCATTCCTTATATCTGTGTGACACCATGTCTCTGATATCCCAACAATATCCGCCTTTGATGCTTTGAGCAATACCTCAAATTCATCAAATTTATTTACCAAACTCCTAGCATTGGTGTACATGCAAGTATAAATGCACCTGTTCTTTTTCTTAGTTACCCTAACACAACCCATGTGTTTACTTGTACCGCAATGACTCCCAGCAGTCTCTGAAATATCGCCCATCTTGTTTTCCAGGCTCCTGCTTATTCCCTTAGAAGCAGTGCAAGAATCACTTTCACCTCTGCCAGTGACTATTGTTAATATACTAGTCCTTGTATTCCTCCCAAGGTAGCATTTTTCCGACCCACCTAACACTGCATAGCATCAGCAAATATTCTTGCACCCTTTCTATTTAAGTGAATCCCATCCCTGTAGAAGCAGTCCCTGCTGTTACCAAGTACAGACCTGGCTGAAAAAAATTCTATCCCTTGAACCTTGCACAATCTTTCCAGGGCCGAATTGATCGACAAGGCTCTCATCATATACACCCTCCTATCGTGTCTGGGCAGTATTGCAGACACTTTCAAATTCAACCCTAATTTTATAGTGTTGATAGAACAGTACCCATCGAAATAAACTGTCTGATCAGAATTGCAGATACTTTCAAATTCAACCCTAATTCTCGGCTTTTTTTCAACAGTGGCCTGTACTTGTTAAGTAATTCTTCCGGTCTCCATACTCTTAATATCATTAGTGCCAATGTGTACAACTATATCACCTTTTGTGCCCTTAAAAGATGATATCTGCTCTACAACGTCATCAACCTTTTCCCCTGGGAGACATACCCTGTCCTGCTCCACCTATCCTTTTTACAAAGCATGTTCCCCGTTTCCCTGACAATAGAGTCACCAACAGACACTACAATTCACCAACGGACATTACAATTAGCATTAGCATTAGCATTAGTAGAGGCATATGATGCAAGAAAGCAAGCTTATGCAGCATCAGCCAAAAAAAAAAAAAAAAAACCCCTTCCACTTCACCCCTCCGTTCGTTCGAAATACCTGTCCAGCTGAGCCTTAAATTTATTTAGGCTATCCACTTCCACAACAAGGGATGGAAGTCTGTTCCACCAACCAACTACCCGCTGGCTATAATCAAATTTCCGCACATCTATTCTACATCTGTCTTTCCTCAATTTGAATTTATGCCCTGTCAGGTGATTATTCTGAGCAAGAGGCAGTATCCCATCAGCATTGAGCATGCTCAAACCATTCAAGGCTTTGTACACCTCTATGAGATCACCTCACCGATGGGCGCCTCCGTAGCCAGGTGGGAAGGAACAGTAGTGCGTAGCACACGCTTCTTGATTAGACCGGGGTTCGAGCCCGTCACCACCAAATACGAAGGATGCGGAAAGGTCAGGAAATGACCACCGCATATCACGGAGCAATATGGCCTTAGTTGCTAATGCTCCAAAAAAAAAAAAAAAAAAAAACAACAAACAAACCTCACCGATGCCTAGTCTCCAGACACTGTAATTTGCAAAACTAAAGCCTTTCTTCGTAAGAGCAACCCTTCGTTCCGTTCACTAACCTTGTTGCCCTTCTCTGTACTCGTTCCAGCAGCTCTACATCCTTCTTGAATCCTTCAATAATCTCCATCAAGATAAAGGAACCACCACTAGGTGACAGTGATCACAGTGTGCTGAAGTGGGATTTACTCAAAGAGATAACTACCATCAAGAGCAAAGGTAAGGTTTTTTGCTTTTGTAAAGGCAACTACAGTGGTCTGAGACAGTATTTAAATTCTATACAGTGGGACCTAATGATGATGTTACCAACAGCAAATTCAAAATGGTAAGCATTCAAAGAACTTATCTTGGAAGCTACTAGGCTTTACATACCAACTAAGAAATATTGTTCAAGGTTTAGGACTAAATGGATGTCAGATGAACTAATCAGACAGATTAGGCCGAGAAGAAAAATGCATGGGATACATGTAAATTAATGGGTGACAGGGAAGCCTATGATAGAAGTAAAATGGTCTGTAACCAAGTCACAAAGGAGATTAGGCAGGAAAGGAAGATTATGAGAAATATTTGACAAAGAATGTGAAGAGTTCTTTGCCTTTGTACTCTAGACGGAAAGGGATGAATCAGATTGGTCCACTGGATATTGATGGTTCAACTGTTGATGATCCTGCTCAGGTCGTTAACAAACTAAATGAGTATTTCGCATATACATTCACACATGAGGAGTTATTGAGGGAGAATGCCAGAGGTGATCTAATCTCTGGCAGTGAGCTAGATGATTTTTGTAATAACTGAGAGGAAAGTAGAGGAAAAATTGTTGAAGGTAAACATAAAAAAGGCACCCGGGTGGAATTGGATCTATCCAGTTATATTAAAGGAGGCAGCAAAGGAAGTAAGCAAACCCTTAGCCCTAATTATGAGAGCTTCTTTGGACTCAGGGAAAGTATCCACGGACTGGAGATGTGCGAATATGACCCCAATTCATAAAGGAGGATCAAAGGGCGACACAAGTAATTATAGACCTGTTAGTTTAACTTCTGTTCCAGGAAAATTAATGGAGGCACTGGTTAAAGAAGGACTGCAGAATTATCTAGACAAGACTTCAGTTATAGCTTGGACACATCATGGTTTTGTTAAGGGAAAGTCTTGCCTGACCAATTTCATTGGATACTATGATGTGTTTAGAAAGGAACTGGATGCAGGGAATAACTTTGATATCATATATTTGGATCTTAGAAAGGATTTTGATACTGTTGCACATGGAAGACTGCTGCACAAATTGGAGCAGTGTGGCATTGGAGGCAAATTGCTGCTATGGATAAAGGGATGGTTGAGTGGGAGAAGCCAGAGAATCAATGGACCCTGTTCATCGTGGACCAATGTTATCAGTGGAGTCCCTCAGGGTTCAGTGTTGGTTCCATTGTTTTTTTTTTGTATTTATAAATGATATTGATGATGGTATTTCTAGCTTAAAATCCAAGATTGCAGATGATACAAAGGTTGGCAGGGTTGTTAAGGACACTAATGACAGTATGCTGCTGCTGAAACATAATCTAAAAAAGTTGAGCAGATGGGCTGAGAGGTGGCAAATAAAGTTTAACCTTGACAAATGTAAAGTACTACATATGGGATGCAGTAACCCCAGAGTAACATATCAACTCTGTGGTACTACACTGACAGTGGTAGAGAATGAAAAGGACCTTGGGGTAATTGTGCAGGCAGATAGAAGTTTTCTGAGCAGGGCAGACAGTTTGCAAGACTAGCTCATGGTGTCTTGTCAATGATGTTCAGGAATTTTTCTAGCAGGGAATAAGGTGGTGATTATCCCTTGTCAGGCCGCACCATGAGTACTGTATTCAGGTCATTTTAAGAAGGATGTAGAGCTGTTGCAACGAGTACAGAGAAGGGCAACAAGATTAGTGAATTTAACAAAGGGTTGCTCTTACAAAGAAAGGCTTAAGTTTTGCAAATTACAGTGTCTTGAGACCAGGCACCTGCAATGTGATCTGATTGAGGTGTATAAAGCCATGAATGGTTTGAGCATGCTCAGTGCTCATGGGATTCTTTTTTTTGCTCAGAATAATCACCTGAGAGGGCATAAATTCAAATCGAGGAAAGTTAGTTGTAGCATAGATGTGCAAAAGTTTGCCTTTAGCTAGCGGGTAGTTGGCTGGTGGTACAGACTTCTATCCTTTGTTGTGGAAGTTGATGGCCCAAATAAATTTAAGGCTCAGCTGGACAGGTATTTGGAACGAACAGAGGGGTGAAATAGGAGCATTTTTTTTTTTGGCTGATGCTGCATAAGCTTGCTTCTTGCATCATATGCCTCTAGTAATGCTAATGCTAAAAAAAAATCACATAGATAAAACTGCTTCCAATGCATGGCTCATGAGCGGAATACTTTGGAAAATATATTGCCAAGGATCCCAGAGTGTCGAATGATACATGTCGACGATGCAACCCTGTCTCAGAAACAATCCAACACATTACCTCTGGCTGCAAGGTGATCACCCAGTCTCAGTTCACTCATAGACATGACCAGGTAGCCAGGATAATACATCAGAAGCTAGAAAGGAAATACCAGTTGATCGAAGAAAGTGTAGTGTACTACAAGTACGAACCCCAGGCAGTACTAGAGACCCCAACCCACAAACTGTACTGGGACTGCTCCATAATAACAGATAGGACAATTCTGCACAACAGACAGGACATGACCCTTGTGGACAAAAAGGAAAAGGCTATCTATCTGATTGAAATAGCGGTACCCAACACTGGAAACCTGCAGAAATCCTATGGGGAAAAAATCAGGAAGTAAAAGTCAAGTGCAGCCATTATCAACCCACTGCAGGATGGAAGCCTCCTCAACAATTTATGCTGAGGGAAATGGACCATAATCTGCCACGCTGGTCCAGTGCGGGTTGACAGATCGACCGTATTCAGCAGTCAGGGGCTTGAACCCCGGTCTACTCAAAGAGCGTGTGCTACTGCACTCCCGCTCCTGCCCACTCGGAAGTACACAAACCTAAGACAGGAGATCAAAGAGATGTGACATGTGCAACAAGTAATGATCATCCCAATCATTGTGTTAACCACAGGTATGGTGCCAAAGCACCTACATAACAGCCTAGCAGCAATAGGTCTTCCAGCGAACATCTACAAGGAACTCTAGAAAGTCGTGATCCTGAACACCTGTAGGATAGTCAGAGAGTTCCTCTAGCAACAGTAACACCAGACATAACAACAACCACCCTGTGTACTTGGTAGCAATACCCATCACGAGATTGAACCCCCAATCTGGGATTATGAATAATAAGGTACCCGGAGACAATTTCAAAGTTTCTCACTGAAGGAGTCACATATCTGAAGCCTAAAAATGAAGCTACAAGAAACCCGGCAAAATACAGGCCAATCACCTGCCTCCCAATGATGTACAAGATCCTGACCAGCTGCATAACCAAGAAGATATCAGAGCACTTAGAGAGTGCTCTGATATCTTCAAAGCAGAAAGGATGCAAGCAGAGGAGAAAAGGATGCAAGGAGCAATTAACCATTGATGCCGCAGTTATGGAGCAAGCCTACAAGAAGCACTGCACCCTATACAAGGCCTACATCGATTACCTCAAGGCCTTCGAATCCATACCTCATAGCTAGCTAATAGAGACCCTGAAGATCTACAAGGTCAATCTGAAGTGACAAACTTCCTAGGAGCAACAATGGCGAAATGGAGCACCACCATTAAAGTTGAGAACATCACAACCAGGCCAATCCCCATTAGAAGAGGAGTCTTTCAGGGAGATGCTCTGAGTCCACTGTGGTTCTGTCTAGCACTCAACCTATTATCTACCATACTTAATGGTAGCAAGTATGAATATAACCTCAAAGAAGGAAGAAAGAACCTGTACACCCTCACCCACCTGATGTACATGGATGACATCAAGCTCTACGCAGCAACCAAGAAGCAACTCCAGCACGTACTCCGAATCACCGAATAATTCAGCAAGGATATCAGGATGGAATTTGGTCTAGACAAATGCAAGACCCACACACTGCACCAGGGAAAATTAGTTGGCCGAAACTACCAGCTGCTGACTGGTAAAGAGATCAAAGCTATGACAGAAGGAGAAACCCACAAATACCTAGGGATGATGCAGGCTTAGCAGTTAGAGCACAAGGAAATCAAGAAGTGCCTGACCGAAAAATATCATCACAGACTCAGAAGCCTGCTGAAATTAAAATTGAATGGAGGGAACACAGTTAAAGCCATAAACACCTATGCAGCTCCAGTACTAACATACACCTTCTATTAGTCCAATTAGTCCTTCTATTAGTCCTGTTAGTCCAATCTATTACACCTTCGGGGCAATAGATTGGACTAACATCAAGCTAGAAGATATCATGTGAAAGACAAGGGACAATGAAGACCAAGAGCCGCCAAAACCACCCGAAGTCATCAGTGGAGAGACTAACAATAGCTCGGAAAGAGGGAGGAAGGGGCCTGATAGACCTGATAGAGCAACAGAAAACAGCGATAGTTAGCTTACAGGATTACTTCGAGAACAACACAGCACCACTCCACCAGACCATAAGGAAGATAGATAAGTGGTATACCCCACTCAACCTAAGCGAGGAGCCCTCTCCCGCCCAGGCAGTACAAGAAACGAAGTTAGAAAGATGGGCAAAGAAGACACTCCATGGTAGACACTACAGTGACCTCCATCAAGATCACATCGATAACATTGCTTCCAATGCATGGCTCACAAGCGGGATGCTCTTCCCTGAGACTGAATCTGGCCATCCAAGACCAGGTAATCACAGGAAATCAACACCAGAAACCGTAGAAAATACATCGCAAAAGAGCCCAAAATGTCAGATGACACATGTTGACGATGCCACCTGGCCTCAGAAACGATCCAACACATCACCGCGGGGTGCAAGGTGATCACCCAGACTGAGTACACTCATAGACGCGACCAGGTAGCCAGGATAATACATCAGAAGCTAGTGAGGAAATACCAGTTGACCAAAGAAAGTGTACCCTACGACAAGTACGAACCCCAGGCAGTAATAGAGACCCGAACCCACAAGCTGTACTGGGGTCACGCCATAATAACGGATAAGACCATCCTGCACAATAGACCGGACATAACCCTTGTGGACGAGATGGAAAAGGCTACCTGTCTGATTGACATAGCAGTGCCCAACACTAGCAATGTCCAGAAAACCCATGAGAGAAAAAATTAGGAAGTACACTAGCCTGAGACATGAGGTTAGTGAGATGTGGTATATGCAAGAAGTATCGACCATCCCGATCATCGTGTCAACCACCGGTATGGTACCAGAGACTCTACATAGTAGCCTATCAAGCCTAGCAGCAATAGGTCTCCCAGAAAACACTTACAAGGAACTTCAGAAAGTCGCAATCCTGAACACCTGTACGATAGTCAGAGATTTCCTCGACCAACAGTAACACCAGACATTACAACCACCCTGTGTACTTGATACCCGTCACAGAGTGGAATCCCCCAATCAGGGAGAAATAATATAAGAGCAACAACAATAATAATAATAAATAGTAATTAAGGATAAATTATACTATATATATTTTTCCACTGTTATCCGCTATATACACTGAGTTAGCTTTGGGTTTGAAGGTCATGAATGGTTGACATAAGATTGTTCACACATGTGGTGATCAGTTTTTGAATATTTGTGAGGAAGAAAGGGTCAGCATTAAAACCTTTCTGACTTTGCATGTGGAATGATTATGGTAGACAAGACATGCTGGGGCTAGTTTCTCCACAACAGCTAACATGGTTAAGTGGCCCTGTTCTGTTTGGTCAAAATTCTACCACGACTGTCTCTACATCAGTTGAAGAACCAACCAGAGTCATATGTAGGACATGTTGTCAACTCCTGTGGAGAGCATCATGTGTCTCATCTCATGACATAGCACATGGCCCAGCTAACCACCAATTACTATGGAAAAATAGCAAGACTTGCACACAGACTATGCTCCTACAATTGGCTGTGGTAATTGACTACTGCAGTGGGTTCCCATGCTCTCTGTAAGACACAAGGGACTGCACCTTGCATGGGCATGTCAGCTGCAACACTGGACCACCGACTTCTGGAAATCTCTCACCTGATTGGATGAATTCCGTTTCCAACTCATTCATGCTGATGGGCATATCCACATTTGTAGAAAGCATCATGAGTCCATGGCCTTTGGATACATTATTGGTGCTCATCAGTTGGAGGCAGTGGTATTATGGTTTGGAGAATATTTTCGTGGTATGCACTGGGACTTCTGATCACTGTTAATCAGTGGCTCAATTAAAATGTCACCCTTTCTATCATTGCCAACCAAGTACACCCTATTTATAGTATATCCAAACAACTTCAGCATCTATTAACAAACCAAGGTGAGTTGAAGAGTGCAGCATGCCACAAGGCCAGCAGGTTGCTTACTGGTGCAGGAACATGAAAATGAATTCTCTGTCCTGTTATGACCTCCCATCGCATCCAATCTTGACTCATTTCAGCCTGTTTTTGCACCTACTATATCTGCACATTGTTCACAGCATGGGAGCACTATGATGGGACACCCTATAACACCTTGTGCAGTCCATGCTAAATGTGTGGGCTGTATTATGGAAAAAAGGAGGTCCACAAGGTATTAGGTAGGTGTTGCTAATGCAAAGCCAACTCATTATATATAATAATATACACTGTGCTGCCATTTTATTAGGTACACCTACCTAGTAGCATGTTGAGCCTCCTCTAGCCTTCAAAACAGCCTGAATTTGTCTAGGCATGGATTGAACAAGATGCTGAAAACGTGCAGGAATGGAGTACCATGCAGACATGAGTGTGTTACGAAGTTCCTTGAGATTCGACGGAGGTGTAGGCCTGCACTGAATAGTCCTCTCCAGCTCATCCCAAAGATGTTCAATAGGATTGAGATCCACGGATTGAGCAGGCCACTGCAGCAAAGAAAAGTCATTATCATGTTCCTGGAACCATTTCATAGTGATTCGGGCTTTGTGCACCCACTCATTATCCTGCTGGAAGTAACCATCTGACTGAGGATAAACTGTCAACATGAATGGATGCACTTGGTGAGTAAGATATTTAGGTACGATGTGGCATTCAGACGTGAATCTATAGGTATCAATGGACCCAACGTGTGCCAAGAAAACATTCCCCACACCATAACACTGCCCCCACCACCTTGCACAGTAGTCACAAGGGTGGTGGGGGCAGTTTAAGTCACATTAGTCCATGGATTAATGTTGTTTTCGCCAAATTCTGAGCCTTCCATCAACATGATGCACCAGGAACTTTGACTCCTCAGACCAGGCAACTGTTTTCCAATCCTCGATAGTCCAGTGCTGGTGTTGCTGTGCCTACAGGAGGTGTGCTCTCTTGTTCTTCATTGATAACAAAAGTACGCAATGTGTCCGTCTGCTGTTGTAGCCCATTCGCGACAAAGTGTGACTAGTGGTCTGCTGCGATATTTTGTTCTGCGTACCAAGGCTGTATGTGATGTGCGACATTGTGGCCCATCTGTTTGTTTGCACAATTCTAGCAATCCTCCTCTGACCTCTCTCATCAACAAGCAATTTTCTTCCACAGGAGTGCCATTGAGAGGATGTTTTCTATTCGTTGCACCATTCTCGATACACCCTTGAAGCTGTGGTGCGTGAAAAGTTCAGGAGAACTGCCGTTTCAGAGATGCTTTGTTGAGCATATCTTGCATCTACTACCATGCTACGTTTGAAGTCCATTAGATCACTCATTTTTTAGCATTAGCATTAGTAGAGGCATATGATGCAAGAAAGCAAGCTAATGCAGCATCAGCCAAAAAAAACCCGGTCCCATTTCACCCTCTCCGTTCGTTCCAAATACCTGTCCAGCTCAGCCATAAATTTAATTTAGGATATCAACTTCTACAACAAAGGATGGAAGTCTGTTCCACCTGCCAACTACCCGCTGGCTAAAGGCAAACTTCCACACATCTGTCCTACAACTGCTTTCCTCAATTTGAATTTATTCCCTCTCAGGTGATTATTCAAAATTCATCAAGGTACAGTCGATTCTGATTGTTTGGGACACATCGGGATTAGTGCATTTTGGCCCGATTAAGCGGCTGCCCCAATTATTCGAAGTTTCACGTAAATAGTTAAAAATACAATGTACCCCCCCTTTACAATTAGTTCACTGTATAATCAAATCATGTTACAACGAACTCACCATGGTAAAGTACCGTTCACTATATGATATGTAGCAAGCGTTGGTCATTGTGATCACGTTTGTGAATTGAATTTTAATTCTATTAAACATCGATTCTATTTAGCAAAAATAGGAGGAATATTATCCACAGGCTATAAAAGTAAAGATTTATTAAGCACAAATTTACCCTTTATTACCTTACCAATTAAAAAATTAAATGATACGTGAAATTCGGTAGAATATACGTGATGATCGGAAGAATTAATACGTACTGTAATATGTACATACTAACTAAACTATTTGACATTTCTGTTCACTGACATTTGTGGGTGGGGGTTAAAATTTAAAACAGTAAAAAGATATGCAATCAATAACAAAAAACACGGCACACACAAATTGCAAGTAACACGATACGCGCAAATGAGAACAGAGTAACGAGTTACAAACTTTAAAAATAGGAACGAAGAGAAGGTTCTGAAATTATTTTTTTTATATGATTGAAGATTCCATACAAGTGTAAACACATTTTATCATAATAACCCACAGAATTCCAGCTGTTAGTATTATCGCAAATTCAATAAGATCGAGTTTACTCTCCGTTTATGATAGATTGCACTAACAGGAAAACCAAATAAACAGGTGACTGCTAATTGGTTTTATTGTTTTATGGTTGTGACCTCCAGAAATCTGACTGAACTACGTGGTATGGTCGGAGACAATCGTAGAGTAATCTCCAGTGCTGCGGTCTCCTGCTCCGATTAAACAGCATTTTGTCCCAATTAAATGAAGTAAACCCTGGCTATTTTTTCGATTGGGTTCTGTTTTTTAAGATTTATCCCAAATAAACGACTGCCCCGATTAACCACTGGCCCAAATAACTGGAATCCCCTGTACAAATAAAAAATCAAACTATATTAAAAAAAAATTTAAAAATAGTTATATAAATTCTGTAGAAAAGAATATTGTTGCATAATGTACAACCCTGGTGTCTTTGTCAGGTGTGAGCCATCAGGATTGTAGGTAAAGATGGTAATATTTTATCTCTGTTTTTGTTGCAAATTTTGCTAACTTCCTTTACTTTTTACTTTTCCTGTACCTTTCTCGTGAGTCATTATTAGTTTTACAAATGCAAATGCATGATTCCCTTCTTGATGGAACTGTTGCAAAAACAATTGTCCTAAAATGAACCTAATTATATAATGCAAGTCAATGAGTTATGTTCCATGCTCCTCACAAAATTGACATAAATAATATAATATTATTATATTTAAAGCTTTGAAATTAATACTATGAATGTAAAAACAGTATAAACAAAATAAAAACAGTATTTTTATGAATATGTATCAATTCAATGTTATACAGTACAAAACTAAATTTAATTAAATAAAAAATTAAATTTTGTACATTTACCTTAAATATGTCTGAAGCCCAGACCAAAAGTTTTTGTAAGTGCCACTGTAAGGCCCTGCATTGATCCTTTTTGACAGTGGTGTAATGCAGAGATTTTTTTTATTTTTCTGATGAAGTAGTAGTATTAGTAGTAGTGGTGGCATGTGATGCAGGAATATACACTTGCTTTCTTGCATCACATCAGCCAAAAAAAAAAAAAAAACAAATTTACAAAACAATTCCCTCTAAATGTTTGTTCAGTTCCTCCATAAATTTATTTAACCTGTCAACTTCCACAATGACAAATGGAAGTTTGTTCCAGCAATTAACCACCTGCTGGCTAAAGGCAAATTTCTGCACATCTGTTCTACATCTGTCTTTTCTTAATTTGAATTTATGCCCCCTTAGGTTCGTAATCTGAACAAGTGGAAGGATCCCACACAGAATTCAGCATGCACAACCCATTCAAGGCCTTATACACTTCAATCACATCACCGCACAGGTGCCTAGTCTCCAACCACTGCAATTTGCAGAATTTGCAAACTTGGTAAGAGTATCCCTTGTTGCCCTTCCCTGTACACGCTGAAGCAAATCTACATCCTTCCTAAAATGAGGCCTCCAGAGCTGTACGCAGTACTCAAGGCATGGCCTGACCACTGCCTTATACAGAGGGACAATCACCTCCTTTTCCCTGCTAGCAATTCCTGTATATCATTGATAAAACCGCATGACGTGCCCTGGCAGCCTGTCTGCATTGCTCAGAAAACTTCATATCTGACTGCACAATTACTCCCAGGTTTTTTTCATTTTCTACCACCTTAAGTGTAGTACCATACAGTTGGTACGTTTCTCTGGGGTTACTTCTACCTATATGCAGTACTTTGCATTTGTCAAGGTTAATTTTCAGTTGCCACTTTTTAGCCCATCTGCCCAAATTTTCTAGAGCCTGTTGCAGTAGCACACTGCCATTACTGTCATTGTTTGTTTGTTAGTTTGTTATTTGGTTTTTAGGAGCATTAGCAACTAAGTCCATATTGCTCCGGGATATGCGGTGGTCATTCCCTGACCTTTCCGCATCCTCCGTTTTTGGTGGTGACGGGCTCGAACCCCGGTCTAATCAAGAAGCGTGTGCTACGCACTGTTGCTCCTTCCCACCTGGCTACGGAGGTGCCTCCATTACTGTCATTAACAACCATGCCAACCTTTGTATCATCTGCAAACTTCGACACTGAGCCTAATACCTTCATTAATATCATTGATAAATATACAAAACAACAGTGGACCCAACACCGAACCCTGTGACACTCCACTAATAACATTAGTCCACGAAGAGCAGCACCCTTTGATTACCACCCTCTGTCTTCTCCCACTCAACCAACCTTTTATCCATTGTAGCAACTCAGCAGCAGCAGTGCGTAGAACACGCTTCTTGATTAGACCGGGATTCGAGCCCTTCACCACCAAATACGGAGGATGCAGAAAGTTCAGGGAATGACCACCGCATATTCCTGGAGCAATATGGCCTTAGTTGCTAATGCTCCTAAAAACAAAAATAAAAATATAACTCTTAATACCATTCTGCTCCAATTTGTACAATAGTCTTCCATGCGCAACAGTGTCTGAAGCTTTCCTGAAATCCAAATATATGATATCAAAATTATTTTTTGCATCCAGTTCCTTTGTAACCACATCATAATATCCTATCAAATTTGTCAGACAAGACTTTCCCTTAACAAACCCATGCTGTGTCTGAATTATTGCTGCAGTCTTGTCTAGATGATCCTGCAATGCATCTTTAACCAATGACTCCATTATTTTACCCGGAACAGAAGTTAAACTAACTGGTCTATAATTAGTTGTGTCACCCTTCGATCCCCCTTTGTGAATTGGGAATACGTTTGTGCATTTCCAGTCCGTTTGGACCTCCCCTGAGTCCAAGGATGCTCTCTTAAATATGGCCAAGGTTTTGCTTAGTGCTTTGCCGCCTCCTTTAATATAACTTGATAGATCCCATCCACCCCAGGTGCTTTTCTTATATTTAACTTCAACAATTTCTCCTCCACTCTGCTCTCAGTTATTATGAAATCATTAAGTACCCTGCTACAATTTGATAACCTTCTGCCATTTTCAAACCTTAATAACTCCCTATGTGTGAATGTAGATGCAAAATACTCATTCAGTTTGTTTGCTATCTGAGCAGGATCATTAACAGTCGAACCATCAATATCAAGTGGCCCAATCTGATTCATTATAGAGTTTACATAAGTAAAGAACTCTTTGCTGTTTTTCTTTGCATCCTTTGCCAAAGATTTCTCGTAATCTGCCTTCGCCTGGCTAACTTCCTTTGTGACCTGATTACAGACTAGCTTATATCTGCCATAGGCTTCTGAGTCGCTTGATAATTTATATGCATCCCATGGATTTTTATTCTCTGTCACGAGTCTGATTAGTTCATTTGATAACCATTTAGGCCTAAACCTTGAACAATATTTCTTAATAGGTATGAAACTTTTAATAGCATCCAGGATTAATTCCTTGAATGCTTCCCACTTAGAATTTACTGTTGGTAACATCGTCAGTTGATCCCACTGTACAGAATTTAAAAACTGTCTGAGACCACTTTACGGAAGACCTTTACAGAAGCAAAAACCCTTTCCTTTACCTCTAATGGTAATTATATCTTTAAGTAAATCCAACATCAGTACACTGTGATCATTGCCACCGAGTGGTTCCTTTATCTGCAAATTCTTAATACCTGAATGATCACTGCTGAAAACCATATCAAGAGTATTACCCTCTCTGGTTGCCTCTTGAACATGCTGCTGCAGAAAACAATCATCCAATAAATCCACAAAAGTCGCACTAGTGTGAGAGTGACCAATCCACAAGTTCCAGTCAATATCTGGGAAGTTAAAATCCCCCATTATAAGACATTCTGATTAACTAGCCCACTCTATTTCTCTGGACTCATTGTACTCATTCGAGTCATTAGGCCTATAACACATTCCTACTCTTATTTTTGCTTTCATAGTGCTTATGTCACACCAAAGGGGCTTAGAGGGGAACAGGTATCCTGTGTGTTATCAGACACTCAGCCTAAAACATTGATGGATCCAATGTCTCTCTATTACAGAAGATTTAGGAGAAGTCCAGTTGGCCTGCCTCCTTAAAATCTACTCATGCACACCTTCTTGATGGCAAGGCTTGTTATGTCACTTAGGTGGCAACGAATGTGTAGAGTGGTTCTCTTCAAGACGCCTGGTCAGCGTGAAGAGGAAAAGACCAAACCCTCCAACATATGGCAGCACGACAATACACATGGCCCTCAGCCCCAGCAGCTTTCACTTCCCCTCTTATGGCAGTGAGAGGATCAGAGTGGAAGCAGAGGGTGCTAAGAATCTCTGGGTACGACCAGGCTGCCATGCACGGAAACTGAACTTGGCCTGTTATAATGTAAGATCACTCATCGGTGAAGACAGGATATTAGAGCTGGAAAAGGAATTAGAAAATGTGAATTGGAATATCATCGGTTTGGCTGAAACAAGAAGAAGAAATGAATCACTTATAGGTTTATCAAGTGAAAATCTGATGTACACCAATGGAAACAGTGAAAGGAGTGAAGGTGGAGTTGGGTTTCTGTTCCATAAAGATTTTAAAAACAATGTTTTGGAATTCAAAAGCACATCACCAAGGGTGTCAAGACTAATACTCAAGATTTCTAAGAGATACAAACTAAAGGTTATAATGATTTATGCACCAACATTGAGCCATGATGATGAAGAGGTTGAAGAAATGTACACCGAAATTGAGAGTCTTCTAGATGAGCAGAAAACCCACTACACTATTATTATGGGGGACTTCAATGCTAAGGTTGGAAAAAGACAAAACAGTGCAGAAAGGGGAACTATAGGAAATTTTCGAATTGGTGAAAGACTTGTGGAATTTGCAAAATCTCAAGGACTGTCAGTAATGAACACTTTTTACAAGAAAAGGGAGAACAGAAAGTGGACATGGAAGAGTCCAAATGGATTAACAACTAATGAAATCGACTTCATCCTCACTAACAGAAGATATATTGTGAATGATGTTACTTTCCTGAATAAGGTAAATGTTGGAAGTGATCACAGAATGGTAAGATGTACACTTGATATAGATGTAGGAAAGGAAAGGAAAAAACTGACTTGAGTAAATTATACAAAGGTCTTTGAAATAACAGAAGAGGAGAAAAAGCAGTATGTACTGGAACTTAAGAACAAGTTTGAGCTTCTGTAGACTGCTCAGGAACAAGATATCAACGAGGAATATTACACCTTTCTGAAAGTGATAAAGCCCAAGAAACCTATAGGGAAAAAGAAATCTAAAAAAGAAAAAATTAGTCAAGAAACACTTGTCATGATGAACCAAAGATGACAAATGAAGAGCAAGATAAACACTGACAGGGAGAAAACTGAGTATACTGAGTTATGCAAAGCCATTAGAAAGAGACTCAGAGAGGACAAAAGAAGATTTAACACAAGAAAAGTAGAACAAGCATTAAGGGAAAACAAAGGATTTAAATCAGCAGCCATGAGCTGCTGATTTAAATCCTACAGAAAGACAAATGATACTGAAACTGAAGAATAGCAATGCAGTACTTAAAAACAGCAGAGAGGGCATAATTCGAATAGCAGAAGACTACTATAGAGAATTATACAAGGAGTAAGGGAATGATGCCAGCAGTGAGGAAGATGGATTGCGAAGTAGTAACATATATGACATACCTGATATTCTTCCTGATGAGGTAGAACATGCATTGAAGAAAATTAAGAATCAGAAAGCCCCGGGGGAAGAGGAAGTTACTGTAGAGTTGTTAAAATTGGGAGGAAGAGACGTAACACAAAAACTGGCAAGGCTCTTCACAAAGTGCATCCGAAAAGGTGTGACGCCTAAGCAGTGGAAAAATGCAATCATAGTTTTGCTGCATAAGAAAGGAGATAAATCAGAAATTGGAAATTATAGACCAATTAGCTTGTTATCCCACATCTAGAAGTTGTTCACAAGGGTCATTACTAACAGATTAGAAAGAATACTTGATGAGAATCAACCGAAAGAGCAAGCTGGCTGTAGGGATGACCTGCGAGACGTCTTTTCTTCTTTTTCTTTGTCAGATTACTGTTTCAAAACTTCTGATGTCAACGTTTTCTCAGATCGTGTCAGTGAACTTATTCTTGCAGGAATGGAATCCTTTATCCCACACTTAACTTTAAAATCTCGTCCTTTATCTAAACCTTGGTTTTCCAATAAATGTGCTAAGGCTGTTCAAGAGAAGAATGTTTCATGTCGTAATTGGCTTGTTTCTAATTCTTAGGTTTCATTTTTTGCCTACACCAAAGCTTGCAACAATTGTAAAGCAGTTATTAATCAGTCCAAACTAGAGTTTGAACAGGATAAGAGTAGAAAACTTGCTTCTTGGCCTAATGGTAGCTGAGCATTCTGGTCTCTTGCCAAAGCTATTGGCCGCAACTTTTGCCCATCTCTGCTCCCACCGTTGTCCAAACCAGATGGTCCTGTTGTCACTTCAGCCAAGGATAAAGCTGACCTGCTAGCATCCCATTTTTCTTCCAGCTCATGTATTAATGATCTTAGTAAAACACCTCCCACCATTCCCAACACGCTCCATTCAATGCCTCCTGTGGTCTTCCGTCAAAAAGGATATCAGAAGGATTTTGATGAATCTTGATGCTAAGAAAGCTCCAGGTCCTGATGGTATTTCTCCACTTGTTCTCAAAACCTGTGCTCCTGAACTTACTCCTGTTCTTTGCCGCCTTTTTTCACTTTCTTATTTCAAAGGTGTTTTTCCTTCTGCTTGGAAATTTGCTCATATCCAGGCAGTTCCTAAAAAGTGTGACAAATCCCTCCCATCCAATTGTACCATTGTAATTACTTCTACTCTTTTTAAAGTAATGGAGAAATCAATTAACCGCCATCTCTTAAACTTTCTCGAAACCTTCGGTCTGATCAACGATCGCCAGTATGGATTCCGTCAATGTCGACCCACTTGTGATATTCTGGCTTATGTTACCCATTTATGGACTAAATCAGTGGAAAGGTTTGGTGAAACACAAATAGTTGCTCTTGACATCTCAAAGGCTTTCGATCGTGTTTGGCATAAAAGTCTTCTAAACAAGCTTAAATCTTATGGTTTCCCAACTATTTTTAGTAATTGGCTATCCAGTTTTCTCTCTGATTGCTCACTCAGGGTGATGGTAGATAGCTGTCTGTCTTCTAACTTCTCCACTAATGCCGGTGTCCCCCAAGGTTCAGTTCTTTCCCCCACTCTTTTCCTCTTGTATATTAATGACCTTCTTCCATTGACAGGAAATCATATCCATAGTTTTGCCGATGATAGCACATTGCATTCCACTTTTCATTTTGAGAAACCTTGTCCTGTTCAATCAGCTTCAACTTCTCGAAAATCTGCTACCAATTCCTTAAATGCCGATCTTCAGGTAATTCTCCAGTGGGGCAAAGAGAACTTAGTTGATTTCAACCCTTCAAAAATCTCAGTCTTGTCTTATATCTCGCAATAAGGATTCTTCTGCTCCTATGCTTATCTTTAGTGACATTCCGATTTCCAGGCCAAATGATATATCTCTTTTGGGGATTACCCTGACTTCTAATCTCTCTTGGCACAAGCACATTACAAATATTGCTTCCTCTGCATCTAAAAAATTTGGTTTTCTCTTTCGCTCTCATCGTTACTTTTCTTCCAAACAGCGGCTCACTCTGTATAAATCGCAAATCCGCCTTACCATGGAATATTGTTCCCACATCTGGGGTGGTGCCCCCAAAACCTCTCTCAGGCTTCTTGATTCCATTCAGAAGAGGGCAGTTAGGTTAACTAATGATTCATCTCTAACAGAGTCTCTCCACTCGCTTTCTCATAGACGTACTGTTTCTGCTGCATGCCTCTTCTACAGATACTTCCATGGGCACTGTTCTTCTGAATTGGCTTCTATAATTCCCGCTCTCTCTTTCAAAACAGTCCGAACACGTGCCGCCGCCAGCCAACATCGATTTACTGTCCAACTTCAAACTCACAGAACCAACTTTTCATCTTCCCCATTTATTCATTCAACTGCCGTTTTCTGGAACAACCTTCCTTCATACGTATTTCCTGAAAATTACAATCTACAGAAGTTCAAGTGCAGTGTCAACAAATATCTTCTTTTGTCTTCTCAACCTCCAATGCAAGCACGGTACTAAGTACTATAGGTTCTAATACCTCTCGTGTTTGGGGTTCACATAATAAAAAAAAAAAAAAAAAAAAAAGGGCAGGGTTCTCAACTATGGATCACCTTCATGTAATATCACAGCTAATGGAGAAAGCAAATGAATATAAAACACCATTATGCATGGCATTTTTGGATTATGAAAAGGCATTTGACTCCATACAGCATAAGGCAATGTTTTGGGCACAAGAAAGACAAAGCATAGATACCCCACATATTATGATTTTGAAGAAGATATATGAGAGTGCTATCTCCTTTATTATACT
Source organism: Mastigoproctus giganteus (assembly GCF_048544385.1). Lineage (NCBI taxonomy): Eukaryota > Metazoa > Arthropoda > Arachnida > Uropygi > Thelyphonidae > Mastigoproctus > Mastigoproctus giganteus. Next base: position 20,308,723 of record NC_143588.1, on the reverse strand, counting down.
AGACAAAGACAGTAGGAAATTTAAAATCGAGAAAGGAGTTCGACAAGGAGACACAATATCTCCCAAGCTGTTTACTGCTACCCTTGAGGAAGCTTTCAGAAGATTAGACTGGTCGCAGAAAGGAGTCAATGTGAACGGAGAGTACCTAAACCATTTACAATTTGCAGATGACATTGTGGTCATAAGCCACGATCCCAAAGAATTAGAGGAAAATCTTAATCAGTTATGCACAGTTAGTAAGGATTTACGACTAAAGATGAATATGGCTAAAACAAAAGTAATGATGACCAAGTATGCCATCATGTACTCCTTCCTATCGTGTCTGGGCAGAATTGCAGACATTTTCAAATTTAACCCTAACTCACGACTTTTTTGCAACATTGACCTGTACTTGTTAAATAAATCTGCAGATCTCCTACTCTTAATGTCATTTGTGCCAATGTGTACAACAATATCACCTTTTGTGTCCTTAAAAGATGATATATGCTTTACGTCATCAACTTTTGCCCCTGGCAGACATACCTTGGTCCTGTTCCATCTATCCTTTTTTCATTATATTCCGGCGCCCCCATAGCCTGGTTGGCAGGAGCAGCAGTGCGTAGCACACGCTTCTTGATTAGACCGGGGTTCGAGCCCGTGACCGCCAAATACGGAGGATGCGGAAAGGTCAGGGAATGACCACCACATATCCTCGGAGCAATATGGCCTTAGTTTCTAATGCTCCTAAAAACCAAATAACAGACAAACAATATATTCCCTATCTCCCTGACAATAGAGTCACCAACAATAACTAGTTCCTTTGGGACCAGTGCATTCTGCCTTGGAGATTGCCGCTGTGTTGCTTGATGCCCAGGAGTGAGCTCTGGCATTGATTTGGGCAGCTGAGAGCTTGATGGGCCCCTCATATTAATTTCTTCGTGGGCATCTACCCTACACCTCAAGCTTTCATAGATGCCCAGTAGAACTCTGAGCTGATGCCTAATTTCTGGACACTCTTTGCACCTGGCACACAGAAAGACATCTTTCTTGGCTAGATCATATTCTGTTCCAGAGAGTTTGGCAAACATTTCATGAGTTGCACATTTTTTTAGGCTCTGGTGCATTGGAGAATCGCAACCCCTTAGTTCTCCCCCGAGTCACAGCACTCCTGCCAATTTGTGCCCATTGCTTTGCTAATCTAGTCTGGGGCATGATATTTTAAATTAATAAGATCAATAAATTTAATTAATTAATTGTCAATACTACGCTATCTAATAGAATCCTAAATGCAGTGATGCATATTACGCTATATAATTATATGTTAGAGCTACCAAGTTACCACAATTAAAAATTTGAATTCCCTACTGCTCTATACAAAAACAATGGCTGCAAGATTCAAACAAAATGGTTTTACGTATATTAAGTAGTAATCTACAAAAACTCTTGATCTAAATTAAAAATAAAAATAACCAGCATAACTATAACTATAAGACTACGTATAAAGTCCAATATAAAATAACAATTAGGTAAATAAAAAGGCAAACACTTATTGCTTTTTTGGAGTCTGTAATTCACAGCTGTAATTTTTAAAGAGAGTCAGCGCCCTCTCCTTGGTTAATGATCTTCCCTCTTTTTGAACTAACATGCAGTGTTGATTGCCGAGATTTCCTCTTTTTTTCTTTCTTTGAGAATCGCAGAATAAGTGTCAATGAATAATTGGGCCTTATTCTGGAATTGAAATAATTGGGCCATTAAGGTTCAATTATTTTATACTGTATTTGATCCAATGGATACAATTACGCTCCTTTTCGCTTTTGTACTTTGCTCCTAGTCATGGTCAGTCTCACAGAGCTCATTAGGGCGGGTCTCTGTGGCTGAAAAGATGTGCTGTAGATCATTTTTATTCATAGATTTTAGAGGAGGCTTTTTATCTTTTCTTTCTCCTCCTCCTACTGTTGGCTTAATTCCTTAGCCAGTTCTTCAAAGTCTTCATTAGAAAGCTGCTGTCCATGGCTATCCAGCAGCTCTATTACATCTTCAGCTGTAACTTCATCCAATCCCACCTCTTGTGCCAGCCTGTTAAAGAATGCCCTCAGCAATTTTCTCCACTGGCTCTAATCCTGTGAAGTCCTGCATAAATTCTGAGAGAAGTTTGTGCCACATTCCATTCAAACGGTTCACTGATATTTCTTTCCAAGCTGCGTTGATGTTATTAACGCCCTTCAAAATGTCAAATGAGTGCCAGTAAGCTTATAGTTTTGCCTGACTTGTCCAAAACTCCCACCATTTCTGTGAAGGTTTGGCTTTAAAGTAGGCTTTAATAGGCTTTAAAGATTGCTGTTGATCCCTGGTCAATTGGTTGCAAACCAATTGACCAGGTGTTTGGTGGCATGTAAACAACATTGACGTCCAGAGATGTTCTGACTTCAGCAAGGTTTGCAGGATCGCCAGGGCATTGTCCAAGAGAAGAAGAGTCTTGGCTGGTAACTCATTCTCTTGACAAAAATTGAGCACAGTAGGGCAAAAATAATTTGTGTTGCAATCAAAGAAGATTTCTTGTGTTACCCAAGTCCTCCTGTTCCATTTCCAGTAGACTGACAACATAGCTTTGTTTAGGCCCTTGAGAGTACGTAGTGTCATAATACACCAACATTGGTTTTAAATTTAAAGTGCCGGAGACATTTGCACCCATCAGAAGCGTTAGCCTGTCTTTTGGAGCCTTGAAACCTGGTGCAGACTGCTGTTCATGGGCAATGGAAGGTTTGTGTTGCCAGTTTATTCCAGTAAAGCCCAATCTCATCAACATTAAAAATGAGATCAGGAGGATAATTACCCTCCTCTAAAATGGCTTGAAACTGCAGGAAATGCTGCATCGGCCTCAGCATCTGCACTTGCTGCCTCACCACTTAATTTCACACAGTGGCACTTACTTCGAGATTTTAATCGTGTGAACCATCCCTTTCTACCAAAAAATGTCTCGTCGCCACTATCTTTTTTTCTTAAGATCTTCAAAAATTGACTTTGCCTTATGGATAATAACAACTTTACTCAACAGAATGTTTTTTGATTTAAATCATCCATCCACAATGACAATAATTCCTCCTTTTTTTCCTAAAAGTTTACTTCTGCTATAACTCACTTACGTCAAACTTACTGTTGTAGCATTGCCTTGACTGTTTCAATTTATCTGAATTTTTCATTATTGTACTCACAGTCGATGGAAGTTCTACAAATCTTCCATTCTACAAATTATCTCCTCCTGTTTTTCCAATGTGATAGATTTACATGACTTTTTAGCAACATTTTCACATTCACTTGGCTTTACTGCACTTCTCTTACTAGAATGGTGGCTCCTGTTTTATTAATTTAACCAACAATTTTTAAATAAAACTCACAAATTGGTACTGTAGAATAGTGGCTGAACTTAGTGGCACACTAGCACGCTAACTGGGTATTCCTCTGATCTTATCTATGGCCACCTCATCCCTAATTGGCTTAGATGATAGACGGGGATAGCTTTCATCTCTGATTGATTGTGCCCTTTCTTTACATCATATCCGATATTTATAGTTGAGCATTTTTGAAATTTTTTTATAGTTTTTTGATATTTTTGCCCTTCTGGTTTCAAAATTGTCACAATGTGAATAGTCGCAAAACAATGTGAATATGTGAATAGTTGCAAAGCAAACCGTCCTAAACCGAGGGTTACCTATATAATCTTATTTATAATATGTACTACAGTATTAAACAAGAAAATTAATTGTAGAGTACAGTAAAGTTACAATTCAATTGTAAATTTCACTACATAGGCTACATACCTATCAAGACCTCTCAAGAGAATTGTTTCATACTTTAAAATAATCTGTTAAAACAACCTTTTTCAATGGTAGGTGTGCAATAGCAGTTATTTAACTTTTGCAGTTAGGCTGTGCTTTAAAAAAATCAATGTACAAGTTCTAATCCTTGATGATTATCTTTCACTGAAACTTCTTCAACTACAGTAGGTTCCTCACTTTCATCACTACAAATTTTAGAAGATTCCATTGTCTTTAATGAGTTCCCCTTCATTGGTGTTTATCCTGAAACATTCAATGTTGGTATCCACTTTTGCATAAGCTTTGAATCTTAATTTCTCTCATAAATGTAGGTGATGACTCACATGCTCAAATATTTCTTCCCTATTATCAGACTGTTCATTGCAATTAATGGAGAAAGAAGCATGTGAAACTTCACACATCACATCATTCAAGGTGGTAAATACAGCATGGTTGAAGCAGTTGGCAAACACTTTTTTTATCAACTTCATCCCGTGCTGAAACACATTGCTTGTAGGATGTTGATTTTTACTTTCAAGAAATATTGCAATTTTGTTTAATAGCATTCTTGGGTAGTTTTTTTTTTTAACGATTTTTCCATTTGCTTGTAGCGTCAGTGTCCATGGCTGCATTTTTGGCACACTTTTTTGAAAGATAGGCCATAACAAGTCTTAAATTTCTGGAACCATCCATCCGAACCTTTAAATTCTTCAATATCCATTCGATGTGCCTTAACTTTTAAAAGATTACCATTTACCATAACATTTTCTGCACACATCATCATTAGCCATTCCAAAAGTACATTTTCAACATCCAGATACTTTGCCTTTCATGCTCAAATCCTATCAGGTGCATCAGATTTCTTTAAACTTTCAATCTTTTTCCGATCTTTCAGAATAGTGAACAGAGTACTTTTAGGAATGCAGAACTGTTTGGTGATGTCAGCCTTAGCATGTACACCATTATCTACAGCTTGAAAAATCCTAAATTTATCTGTAATTGGCAAAGCTTATCTGCTTTTTTTGGACCGAATAACAAATAAAAATACACTCTTAGTGGGCTCCAAACATTTTTGGTCGCAGACCCTTATTTTACTTAAAAGGACTAGCATGCACCCTGGAATAATAAATTAAATATATGTTTAATATATTTTTTATTTATAAATCATTTACATGGAAGTCATTATATCTAAAATCACATATAATTTTAAAAGATCACAAATAATTTAACCCCAGGGGCTTACATCTGGTGAGTATGGGCTTGGCACACCCGGGGTCCTGAGCTGTATATCATCATTCTTCTTTTTCTTGGTGATTCCCTTTCTCTCTCTCTCTCTCAGTAATTCAGAAAAAATTTTTTTTTTCTTGGTGCAGCGTAAGCCTCAGGCTTTCTTGCAACATATGTCAAATAATAATATTAAAAAAATACAAAAAATTAAACTGAAGTTCAAGTACAAAATGCATGTACTCGAACGTGCATGATCGATGGCATGATCAAACAAAGCCGCATATTGAAGCATTAAAAAAACATTTATTTATAATTTTTATTTTCAATTACATTTTGTAAAACTAACATTCTCATAATTAATAAATATTAATTTATTGTGGATTATCTGGCGCACCACAGGATCATCTCACTAACCCCTACGGGTGCATACACCCCACTTTGGAGACCACTGCTCTAACTAATGAAATGAACTTCTAGCAGACATTCATTTCATTGCCACTCTAAAATTAAGATTTCCATTATTAAGATTTCCCACGCTCATTTCTCATGAAATGAGCGTGGGAAATCTTAACAAATGTTTTCTCACTGTCAGACTGCAAGCTCCTCAATTACTTCAATATAATGTAGCATTCTGTCCTTTTTCAATGTGAATATTGGAAAAAGAAAAGTAAAAATTCCGATTAATTGGTAGAAATTTATGGTCATTATGGCAAAAAACTTTTATTTTCAAGGCTGTCACATTGAATGTAAAATAGCATTACTATGATTGGGACCAACTACATGGGATGTTAAAAAGAGGGTCGCTCTAAAGAACTTTGACTGTATATATTCTATGAGGTTACGTTATTAATTATTAATTATTAATATTAGGATATGATATTTATATGCTGGTGTCCTTACCCACTATGACCATAATGTTTTCAGAGAACACAGATTTCTCACCATTCTGCAAAACTACAAATGTCACCTACTCTGAAAACACATGTTTTATTTTAGCTTTATCCTTATTTTACCTTTTATTATATCACTGACATAATAATGTTGGGACTACCTTGTCCTTACTGTGTGAGAGTGGCATTGCTTTATCCCTTATAATTTTGCTCTTTTAAGCTTTATTTTGCTTCTCTTCCACTGTTATGGACAAGTATAGAAATGCAGTGCCTGATGCGTGGTCATGTGTAGTCTCCTGATTAAATACCTGACCATGTATCAATATTTACTTTAGCTAACATCAGATTTTTGCATTTTTGCTATCCCCCTTTTTGACTTATAACTAAATTTGTCCACCCATTTCTGGTGATTGCTATCTCACCTTTTATTTAACTTGTTTAATTATTTTACTTTACAGTTCCCTCACCTCTAAAATTTCCCTTGCCATTCTGCCTATAATTTTTTTTTTGGCACCTCCGTAGCCAGGTGGGAAGGAGCAGCAGTGCGTAGCACTCGCTTCTTGATTAGCTTGGGGTTCGAGCCTGTCACCACCAAATACGGAGGATGCGGAAAGGTCAGGGATTGACCACCGCATATCCTGGAGAAATATGGCCTTAGTTGCTAATGCTCCTAAAAACCAAACAACAGTAACAATAACCTATAATTTTTGCAATTTATCATAACATATAGGATATTCACATTCTTTAACTCATTTTTCAAATCTATAATACTTCTTATTTCTGCTATCTTTACTTTTCTAGTTCTTGGCACCTTGTCTATTTTTCATTTCCATCCATGCAACTTTATCAAACTTTATCAGACTTATCAATTCCTACATGCATATATAAACTTTTGCATCCTTTGCTGCTACTTTGCACATTTTGGTGCATCTGTCATACCTTACTTATTTATATTTTATTTTTATCTATCAACTGAAACTACATTTTTAAACTCATGATTTTATATTACATTTCATATATATGAGATATTTATTTTTTATTTCAAAAATAAATATCTCTATAAAGCTTAAGAAAAAGGTGTAACCATAACCTACTAAGGGCCCTAACAATCCCAATATATATATTGCTAATTCATACTAATTCCAGTATAAACAAAATAAACAATCAACATAATAATCAATATTACCATAATGTAGTTAGCTGCTTTATCAACCCTGGTTATAATAAATCTAGATTGCAAATCCAATAACTGGCCTGGAGGCCTCATTTCAGAAAGGATGTAGAGCTGCTGGAACGAGTACAGAGAAGGGCAACTAGATTGGTGAATGGGACAAAGGGGTTCTCTTACGAAGAAAGGCTTAAGTTTTGCAAATTACAGTGTCTGGAAACTAGGCACCAGCGGGGTGATCTGATACAGGTGTACAAAGCCTTGAATGGTTTGAGCATGCTCAATGCTGATGGGATTCTTCCTCTAGCTCAGAAAAATCACCTGAGAGGGCATAAATTCAAATTGAGGAAAGACAGATGTAGGATAGATGTGCGGAAATTTGCCTTTAGCCAGCGGGTGGTTGGTGGGTGGAACAGACTTCCATCCCTTGTCGTGGAAGTTGATAGCCTAAATAAGTTTAAGGCTCAGCTGGACAGGTATTTCGAACGAACAGAGGGGTGAAGTGGAAGTGGTTATTTTTATTTATTTATGTTACTTTTTTTTTTTTTTTGGCTGATGCTGCATAAGCTTGCTTTCTTGCATCAAATGCCTCTACTAATGCTAATGCTAATGCTGCTTAATTAACTTCAAGTCAAAGAGCATGTCATTAATGGTCTGAACTTACAATTAATCTGTTTAACCAATGCCTTGCATGTAAGACAAGTCCACATACAGAATGCCTCTACTGGCATGCTGTACTTATAGGCCAATTTTAGGCCTATTCTATTGTTAAAAAAAAAAAAAATGCTTTGTTCTGTAAGGTTGGCTTGCTTTTCTACTATTATTATGGCATTAACTTTAATTCTATATTTAATGCTATATTTAATTCTATATAAGAGTCCTTCATTCTTAATTGGATTAGTACAAGTTTCTTTACACAACGAATTACCAGTAACCTTGCTAAGGGATGGAGATTTACATCCCCGGTAATTTTCAAAAGTAGTTTGCTGTCTTTACCTCTATTTTTATCTTTATGCTATCTAACTCTTATATCTTATTCCTCAAAATCTATTAGAGTAATTCGAGGGAGATTGAAGTGCTATTGCTTTACTTGTTGCTTATTCGTTTTGCCTAATTTTGGGCTTATGCCCTCAATATTCTTTTCTCCTGCCATTTTTCTACAGAAACAGAAATACATGTGTAAATATTTCATTAATGTTTAAGAGTTTGGCTATCAGTAGGACTAGCAGTTAAATTTTGCCAGTCTGCTGTTCTAATTTTTTATTATGTGTTTCATATTTATTTTGGTTGTATTAGCTCTTTTAGCTGCTTAAATTTAAACTTAAAGCTATTATGTATACTATATTTAGTATATATGAATATGGTGAGGCTGGCATGTAACTAGCAGAAACAGATAGCTCATGTTGTTATTGATGGCATATACTGAGAGGCGCTAGCCCTATGATGACGTGCCTTTCGATGTAAGCCTTATTCAGTAATGACATTATGGTAATATTGATTATTATGTTGATTGTTTATTTTGTTTATACTGGAATTAGTATGACTTAGCTCATATTGGGATGGTTAGGACCCTTAATAGGTTATGGTTACACCTTTTTCTTAAGCTTTATATAGTTTGAAATAAAAATAAATATCTCATATTTTCGCAGGCTTTTGTAATGTTCAATCATTTCTGGTGGCATTAATCTGTCTCCTGTCCTGAATTTATCCAATTTTTTTGGATATTAGTGTTAATTCTGCCTTTTATATATATATATATATATATATATATATATGTGTGTGTGTGTGTGTGTGTGTGTGTGTGTGTGTGTGTGTGTGTGTGTGTGTGTAAGTAGTTGTAGTGAATAGAAATTCTTAAAAAGAATGATAATTAAAAAATTCATATGGATTATGGACAACGGGCACTGCCTGTAATAGCAGAAATACCCACCTATCATAATAAAATATAGATAAGTAGATTAGAGCAGTGGTCTCCAAAGTGGGGTGCGTGAGATGATCCATGGAGTGTGTGAGATAATAAATCAATATTTATTAATTATAAAAACTTTAGTTTTTTGAAACATGACTGAAAATAAAAATTATAAATAAATGTTTTTTTAATACTTCAGTATGCAGCTTTGTATGATCACACAGCTTTATTTGATCATGCATGTTCAAGTACATGTATTTTGTACTTGAACTTCAATTTAATTTTGTTTTGTATTTTTTTTTTATTTGTGATCTTTTAAAATTATATGCGATTTTAGATATAATAACTTCTGTATATGATTTATGAATAAATTATAAATTAAACTTATATATTAATTTTTTTATTCTGGGGTATGCGCTAGTCCTTTTAAGTAAAATAAGGGTGCACGACCCAAAAAGTTGGGAGCCCACTGGATTAGAGTTTAAATGGAGGAATGCTGACCACATCAGATGTATTAACAATGGAAAAAATAAAACTAAATAAATAAATAGGTACCTGTAAAATAAAAGATAAACAATACATATAGTACTTAATACTATAGTTCCAATGATTTTAACTTCGTCATCAAGGGTCAGCAGCCAAAACCAATGGATATACAGCAAGAAGCAAGGCCTCTGTTTCTGAAATGAAATATACGTAGAAAGAGGTAAAAAAGTAGGCTGACGTATATTTCATAGCTGACCCAACGGAGACCAACAAGGAAAGGAATGAAATCCAGATCAAATCGAAAGTTAAAAATAAAAGTAAAAATTTAATAAAAAAGAAATAAAATAAAATAACAAGTAACCCAAGAAGAATTTAAAAACAAAAGTAATGTAAAATGCCTTTTATATATATATATATATATATATATATATATATATATATATATATGTGTGTGTGTGTGTGTGTGTGTGTAAGTAGTTGTAGTGAATAGAAATGCTTAAAAAGAATGATAATTAAAAAATTTGATGATATTGACAAAGGCAAACAACTTATGGTGGTGCCATGCCGGGGCCAGTTAAATAGTCTGAGGGGAGAAAATGTCAGCCAAGCCGTATCGGTGAACCAAAGAAATTAGCAAATTAGTTCTCGGCATATTTATAACAAGTTGAAGTAACCTCGGGTGTCGGGAGGGGAGAAGGTATAAATAGGTCAAAAGTTACCCATGTAATAGGAAGGTCAACAATTAAACGAATATAGGTGAAAAGGCCTACATGCTCTGGATTCATTATATACTCTTACGTAGCACAGAGCGGAATGGAAGTAAAATAAAAATAAAACAAAATGACAGGCTGTAGTTAAAGAGATTTCAGGCTTTTTTGTTGCCCTTCATCAGGGCAACAAAATGACTTTGACTTCATCATGACTTATGACACTGGACTGAAAGTATAAGAACCTAAGGGCATGTGATGGCAGTCATGCACAGTGAACTGAGTGATGCAACATTTACCTGTTGGAAGTTGAAACCTGTGGTTGTGATGTATGGGAACGTTGCCAACAGTCGTCATTCATGAGAATGGTTGGCTCAATAATTGGATGAACACAACATCCGCTGCTTCTGTTGACAGAATTATTAGAGGACGAGATATATTGTAACTCCAATCAAGCATGGTGTTGGTAATGGCAGGACCGATCTACAACCATGACATCGTGCTGCGGGTCAATGTCGTGCCGGGTTGACCAGAAGTGCTTGGCAATGGCTGAGTGTATTGTGTCCACTATGCGAATTGCTCTTTCTTGTTCTGAAACACGTTTGCCGAGTCTTCTGCCAGTTTCCCTGATGTAGCAGCCAGTGCAGTCACGGTAAGAAATGTGGTGGATTAGTCCACTCTGCATTAAAGTCGGAATTGGTGTTTTCACTTTGGAGACGAGGGATTGTAACTTCCTGCCTGGTAGTTGTATGCACTTTATCCCATGAGATTTCAGGACTCTAACAACCTGTTGTGATAAGTTCGGGTAGTATGGGATAAAGGCGCTCGCGGTGGAGTTGTTACTTTGAACAGTCCTGTCGGTTGTTACGTGGTCATGTGCCTGCAGGTTGCACTTATCTAGGATACTGGTGGCACACCTCACAAGATCCGTCTTGACTCTAGCAATCTCTGTGCACCTCTCATCTTCAGAACTAGAGTAGATCCAGGCACAAGTTAGCAAGGCCCTCACAGTGCCAAGAAGATGGCTGCATGTGTGTTCTGACCAGTAGTTGGTAAATTGGCCAGCACACATTGACTTGCGATATACTGTTGTCTTCAAACGCGTGCTCTCACATCAGACAAGGGTGTCCAGGTTCAGTATGGTATTGTCCGACTCTATTTTGATAGTGAATTTTATGAAAGGCGACAGAGAGTTAAGGTGGTCCATGATTTGATCATCCAAGATGGATATGGCTTGGAACCGCTCTATAAATTCGCCACTGTTTGAAATGGTCTTTCGAACAGTGTTGAATTTATAGAATGGAGAGAGGAGCTAGGGGAGAGAGGAACCCCGAGACGAATTTCGACAATTCATAACTTGGTGAGCCATAACAGGAGACAATGTGCCTTAACAGCATGCCTTCTTTGTGGACTTTCGGAAGTCTGTAGAATTGCAGACTCTGGCAGCCAGAGGCACGGAAGTAATTACGTATGGATTCTGATATTTTCCCTTGCTGAAACCAACTGTTGATGAGGATGTTAATTTTCGACTCCCACCGTTCCAGGATTCTGATGACAGGGACAGTTAATGGCTGGTACACAGAAGTGTCCTGCAGGAGCAATAGGGTTTTCACTTCATAATCAGCACGATTCAACACAACTGTTCGACGTCCTTGTCTGCTGGAAGGATGATGATGGAAGAATCTTGCTTCAAGGTTTTGAGGGCAGAGATTCGTCGACGACTGAGATTGGAGGAAGCAGGGTGAACATGATGCACAATTGCTGCGATGTTCAGGTGAATTGCATTTGCCACTCTTCAGGGAAATGTATTAATGATGCCTCAACATCTAAAGCAGTATTAGTGATTGGTGGGCTTTGGGGAAGAATGGCAAATTTCATTACCGTACCTGTAGTAGGATCCTGGACATAAGTCTGGGCATATGCTTCATGTGTCAGTAGTGTTATAATATTATTAGCATTGGCATATGATGCAAAAAAGCAAGCTTATACAGCATCAGTCAAAAAAAAAAAAAAAAAAAAAACCTTCTCATTTCACTCATCCACATTATAATAAACATACAAATAATATAAAAAAATGAAAATAAAAATCAAAATATAATACCCCATGATTATCCAACTGGCGGGCACAGGTTTTCTGGACCATGAGACACAAAGGAAGCTAGAGGGTATTGTCTGTACATTTTATACTGCCTGAAAGTAAAAAGAATATCAACCTGCTATTATACTGTTAATCTCAGCATGTTTGTCAATCAGCTTTTTATAATTAATGATATTGAGTGCTTTCTTAAAATTACGGTAAAGGAAGGCTGAAGGGAAATTACTGCCAAGAAATTTATTATAGATTTTTGATATTTTCTAAGAACAGACTGTTGTTGTTACATATAGTGGCTATCCTGATGCATTGAGAGAGTATTATATTTGAATGCTTTTTTTGATATGTTGGAATGCCAATGGGTGAAACTGGCTACCTTAAAGTTAAAGGCATCTCTTTTGTTATATATGTTTAGAGCAGTATGTGAGTTATCGATGCTAATGTCCAAGTCTAAGTAATTATTGGAAATACAGAGGTTGATTAGATTGTTCCAATATCCTGGATTGCAATTTAAAATGTATTTATAATTATTGTATATTTTATTCAAGACTGATTTTAAGTTAGTTAGATCTATGCTAGTAAAAAGACAATTATAAGTCTTTTTGACTAATATAAGTCAAATGTTTGAATGTGTGTAATATTGCCATTATTCAGTGCATTTATTACAAGTATATTGTTATTTATAATTCTGCTGTCTGGCAGGATGTCCATAATAGGTTTGAGTGGTTGTACTAAGGCTTTTCCAGGCTTATGAGCATAATGTACTTACAAGAAGTGATGAACCTGAAAACAGTGGGGTTTTTGTGGAACTTAGGCATGAAGTAAATACAGTCAGTCCTCGTATAGCACGATAGTTGTGTTCCTAGAAACCCTCGTGCAATGCAAAATCGTGCAATATAAACAACAGGCCCTATGGGAAAAATAGGGTTAGTTGCCGACCACCCAAGATTGAACACACATTTGTAACCAAAACATTACCAAACACAATAAATAATCGTAATAATATACTACGTATTTTATTACAACTATTACGTAATAAAATATTGCTAATGCCTTTGCTTCTATCGTAAGCAAACTTGTTTTTTGTTTGATTTTCTATCGAAACAGATAACAGCCGTTCCATCTCTTCCAATTCTTTGTGTCTTAATCTAATGGATTTTAATTACACTTTGAGTTGTTCCTGCTATGAAAGTTGTTTTTATTTTCTCTGCATTTCTTGTAATTCTCGGCGTTGCCTCATTTAGGTCTGTAGCACGTGCAATATCACATGGTCTTTCATTTCGCTCAAAGCGTTTCACAATTTAATATTTTTTTCTCTATCGACAGAGGCGGACTGGCCATAAGCCTTACCAGGGAAACCCCAGTGGGCCGGAGGCCAGTGTGATTTTGGCCATAAACCATAGTATGAGGCCACTATAAATTTTCCCGGGTAAGAATTTTTGACCCAGTCCACCTCTGTTTATCGATATTGCTTTTCTTTTTCTCTCTGAATCTGCAGTGTCTTCACCAGGATGCTTCCTTTTCACACCTTTTAAGTATTTTACTCATTTTTAGGGAATAAAGCACAATTACAAAACGAGGAGGCACGCTTGATACACATAAACAAAGCTTCGTGTGGGTAGCAACTGAATAAACAACGCTGTAAAGCCAGAGATACACTATTAACACCTCACATTTTACTAAAGCACATTTCTAGGGGTTACTGCCATAAAACAATATCCAGTTGCGTTTCTGCTTGTGGAATCTTATAAACTGGTAGTAAACTCGATCTAATTGCATTTGCGATTATACCGATAGCTGGAATAGTGTTTGTTTTTACGTTATTATGGTGAAATGTGTTTCCCCTTCACTGATATAAAAAACATAAATACATTTTCAGAATCTTCTCTTCATTCCTATCGTGTTGCGTTCGGTTGGGGTGATTCTGCGTTTGACTGCCATTTCTTGTAAACACAAAGGCAAATCGTGCATAAGCGAATTTGGTTTGTGTTATATAAGATATCGTTCCTCTATTTATAAATCGTGTATGATCGAATTTGTGTAGTGTAAACACGTGTTATACGAGGACTGACTGTATAGGGAAATCTATAGTTGTTGATATTAATTTTTAACTTCTTGCTGAAAGCTATTAATTTCTTAGTGATTATACTGCTGTTATTGGTGCTAGATTTGTAGGTAGCACAAGAAGTTAAAAACTTAAAAGTTTTTAACTTCTTGTTAAAAGTCAGGTTCATCACTTCCTGTAAATACATTATGCTCATAAGCCTGGAAAAGCCTTAGTACAATTACTCAAACCTCTTATGGACATTCTGCCAGACAGCAGAATTATAAATAACAATATACTTGTAATAAATGCACTGAATAATGTCAATATTACACACATTCAAATGTTTGACTTTAATAGTCTTTTTACTAGCATAAATCTAACCAACTTAAAATCAGTCTTGAATAAAATATACAGTAATTATAAATACATTTTAAATTGCAATCCAGGATATTGGAACAATCTAATCAACCTCTGTATTTCCAATAACTACATATTTGATGGCAACACTGTATACCTGCAAACAAAAGGTACTCCTATGGGCAGCCCTTTTAGCTGTGTCATAGCTAACCTATATCTATACTGGTCTGAAACCACCTTACCCTCAGATATAAGAATGTACAGGTACATTGATGACCTGATGGTTATTAACTATCCCACGTTTCTACGGGACTTTGCTAGTGTTTATCCTCCAGAACTCACTCTGGTAAGAACTAATAACAATGACCTTTCTGCCAGTTACTTAGACTTGGACATTAGCATCAATAACTCACATACTGTATAAACATACACTGAGTGATCACTGAATTATGACCACCCCTATGAAAAGTGAATGCGACTTGTTGACCACGTGAGGTACTCAGAGTTAGTTGACCTATGTAGCGTTGATAAGGTGTCAGTGGTTCAGTAGGTAGTAAAATTCTGAGTGTGATGGGTAAAAGGAATTATTTATCAAACTTTGGTAAAGGACATTGTGGGTGCTCGATGAGCTGGTGCCTCAATTTCCCAAATGGCTGAACTGGTGGGGTTTTCGAGAACCGCTGTAGTTAAAGTGTACCAGGACTGGCATCAAAATGGTCAAACAACGACCCGACGGCAAAACTGCAAAGGTCAGCAAAAGGTTGATGTTAGAGGTGAGCGCCGGGTCCAACGACTCATACAGGCGAACAGGTGCAGCACTGTTGAAGAGTTGACTACCAAATACATGGGCCAACCTGGAACAGTATCTGGCATGACCATGCATCGCACGCATGGGCTATACCAGCAGATGGCCCCTACAGCATCCTCTCCTAACCAAGGTTCATCAGTGTAAAAGACTTGCCTGGTGCAAAGAGCATGCAAGTTTGAAGTTAGAAGACTGGAAGAAGGTGTGCTGGTCGGATGAGTCACGTTATTTACTCCACACCGTGGATGGTCATGTACAGATTTGGCATCAACAACATAATGCTCTTGATCCATCATGCATAGTGTGAAAAGTGCAGGCCGGTGGAAGTGGTTGTATGGTGTGGGGCATGTTTCACTGTCAGGGACTTGGACCCCTGGTGCGTGTTGAACAACATATCAGTAGTTGTCACTATTATCAACTGCTTGCTGACTGAGTATACACCGCTCTGTTCTATGTTACACTTTTTCCCGAATGGTGATGGTGTCTTCCAAGATGACAATTTGCTGAGCCGTCGGGCACTTGTTGTGCAGGAATGGTTTGAGGAACACAGTTCTGACTTCTAGCATATTGATTGACCTCTGAAGTCCCCTGATATCAATCCCATAGAGCACTTGTGCCACACTATGGAAAGGCATATCAGGCATCTGGATACACCAGTCACCTCCTTACCTGCATTGCTGGGTGCATTATCCACAGCTTGGTTGGCTATACCTCCCTGATCGCTTCCAACATCTTTGTTGAATCAATGGCACGTCGGATAGCAGCTGTATTGAGGGCAAAAAGGAGGATCTACGAAGTATTAGGTTGGTGGTCATAATTCAGTGATCACTCAGTGTATATAACAAAAGAGATGCCTTTAACTTTAAGGTAGCTTGTTTCACCCATTGGTATTCCAACATATCTAAAAAGGTACATTCAGATATAATACTCTCTCAATGCATCAGGATAGCCACTATATGTAACAACAACAGTCTATTCTTAGAAAATATCAAAAATCTATAATAAACTTCTTGGCAATAATTTCCCTTCAGCCTTCCTTTAATTTTAAGAAAGCACTCAATATCAATAAATATAAAAAGCTGATTGACAACCATGCTGAGATTAACAGTATGATACCAGGTTGATATTCATATTACTTTCAGGCTTGTATATAATCTACAGATCTCTAGAAAACTTGTGCCTACCAGTTGGCTAATCAGGGAGTATTATATTTTGATTTTGATTTTTCGTTTTTTATATTATTTGGCATATGTATATGATAATGATGGATGCTAATGCTCACTCTCAGCTTTGGAATAGCCCTACTACAGATTCTAAAGGTGAGCTTTTGGAGGAGCTTATTAAGTCCAATAACCTCACTCTGTGGAATACCCCAGGCCA
Source organism: Mastigoproctus giganteus (assembly GCF_048544385.1). Classification (NCBI taxonomy): domain Eukaryota; kingdom Metazoa; phylum Arthropoda; class Arachnida; order Uropygi; family Thelyphonidae; genus Mastigoproctus; species Mastigoproctus giganteus. The sequence goes on along the minus strand of NC_143588.1, from coordinate 20,291,861 downwards.
TCCGCCTACTTTTGTTTCTTCTCTGGGTCAATCTTATATTGACATTACCCTTTCAAACTCTACTCTTGGTTATGGCATTTCCAACTGGCTTAGCCATACTTCGTGGTGCTCGAGCGACCACAATGTCATCACTTTTATGATCAGTCTAAGCAACAATCCTAGGGTTATTAGGTGCTGTTTTGACTTCCCATGGTTTAAGATAAAACACATTAGCATTAGCATTAGCATTAGTAGAGGCATTTGATGCAAGAAAGCAAGCTTATGCAGCATCAGCCAAAAAAAAAAAAAAAAAAAAAACCCACTTCCACTTCACCCCTCTGTTCGTTCAAAATACCTGTCCAGCTGAGCCTTAAACTTATTTAGGCTATCAACCTCCACTACAAGGGATGGAAGTCTGTTCCACCAACCAACCACCCGCTGGCTAAAGGCAAATTTCCGCACGTCTATCCTACATCTGTCTTTCCTCAATTTGAATTTATGCCCTCTCAGGTGATTATTCTGAGCTAGAGGAAGAATCCCATCAGCATTGAGCATGCTCAAACCATTCAAGGCTTTATACACCTCTATCAGATCACCTCGCTGGTGCCTAGTCTCCAGACACTGTAATTTGCAAAACTTAAGCCTTTCTTCGTAAGAGCACCCCTTTGTTCCATTCACTAATCTTGTTGCCCTTCTCTGTACTCGTTCCAGCAGCTCTACATCCTTCTTGAAATGAGGCCTCCAGACCTGTATACAGTACTCTAGGTGTGGCCTGACCATTGCCTTATACAAGGGAATAATCACCTCCTTATCCCTGCTGGAAAAATTCCTGTATATCATTGACAATACTCCATGAGCTACTCTTGCAGCCCGTCTGCACTGCTCAGAGAACTTCATATCTGCCTGCACAACCACCCCCAAGTCCCTTTCATTCTCTACCACTGTCAGTGTAGTACCACAGAGTTGATACGTTGCTCTGGGGTTGCTGTTTCCCATATGTAGTACTTTACATTTGTCAATGTTAAACTTCATTTGCCACCTCTCAGCCCATCTGCTCAACCTTTCCAGATCCTGTTGCAGCAGCATAGTGTCAGTAGTGTCCTTGACAACCCTGCCAACCTTTGTATCGTCTACAAACTTGGACATTAAGCTTGATATACCATCATCAATATCATTTATAAATACAGAAAACAATAATGGACCCAACACTGAGCCCTGAGGGACTCCACTAATAACATTAGTCCACGATGAGCAGTGTCCATTGATTACCACTCTCTGTCTTCTCCCCCTCAACCACCCCTTTATCCATAGCAGCAATTTGCCTCCAATGTCACACTGCTCCAATTTGTGTAGCAGTCTTCCATGTGCAACAGTATCAAAAGCCTTTCTAAGATCCAAGTATATAATATCAAAGCTATTCCCTGCATCCAGTTCTTTTGTGACTGCATCATAGTATCCAATCAAATTGGTCAGGCAAGACTTCCCCTTAACGAAACCATGCTGTGTCCGAGCTATAACTGAAGTCTTGTCTAAATGATCCTGCAGTGCTTTTTTAACCAGTGCCTCCATTAATTTTCCTGGAACAGAAGTTAAGCTCACAGGTCTATAATTACTTGTGTCAGCCTTTCATCCTCCTTTGTGAATTGGGGTCACATTTGCACATTTCCAGTCTATGGATACCTCCCCTGAGTCCAAGGAAGCTCTCATAATTATGGCTAAGGGTTTGCTTACTTCCTTTGCTGCCTCCTTTAATATAACTGGATCGATCCCATCCACCCCGGGTGCCTTTCTTGTGTTTATCTTCAACAGTTTCTCCTCCACTTTATTCCAGTTATTTCAAGATTCTGTAGCTTACTGCTAGAGTTGAATACACCTCTGGCATTCCCCTCGCTGAATAACTCCTCATGTGTGAATGTCGATGCAAAATATTCATTTAGTTTGTTAGCTACCTGAGCAGGATCATCAACAGTTGACCCATCAATATCAAGTGGACCAATCTGATTCATCCCCTTCCTTCTAGAGTTTACATAAGTAAAGAACTCTTTCTGTTTTTCTTTGCATCCCTTGACAAGGATTTCTCGTAATCTGCCTTCGCCTGCCTAACCTCCTTTGTAACTTGGTTGCATATCAACTTGTATCTATCATAGGCTTCTGTGTCATGTGTTAATTTGTAAGTATCCCATGCATTTATCTTCTCTGCGATATGTCTCATTAGTTCATCTGACATCCATTTTGGCCTAAACCTTGAAGAATATTTCTTAGTTGGTATGTAAAGCCTAGTAGCTTCCAAGATAAGTTCTTTGAATGCTTCCCATTTTGAATTTGCTGTTGGTAACGTAATCAGTTGGTCCCACTGTATAGAATTTAAATACTGTCTCAGTCCATCGTAGTCGCCTTTACGGAAGCAATAACCCTTCCCTTTACCTCTAATGGCAGTTACCTCTTTGAGTAAATCCCACTTCAGCACACTGTGATCACTGCCACCTAGTGGTTCATTTATCTGCAGATTCTTAATGCATGAAGAATCACTACTGATAATCAGATCAAGAGTATTACTCCCTCTAGTTGCCTCCCGAACATGCTGATGTAGAAAACAATCATCCAATAAATCCACAAAAGCCCTGCTAGTGTGTGAGTGACCAGCCCCCAAATTCCAGTCAATATCTGGGAAATTAAAATCTCCCATTATAAGACTCTCTGATTTACTGACCCACTCTATTTCCCTGTACAGTTTCTTATTATACTCATCAGAGTCATTAGGCCTATAGCACACTCCTACTCTCAATTTTGATCTCCCAATGCTTATTCACACCAAACTGACTCAACACTGCACTGTCCAGCGATGTCGACTGGCTTCACTTCCTTGGTTTTTATGTGTTTCTTAACTAATAGCATAATCCCTTCCCCCCTTCCTATCCTGTCTATCCTTTCTGTAGACGTTGTACTCCCCAAATTCCAGTTCTGCATCCCTTATATCTGTGTGACACCACGTCTCTGATATCCCAACAATATCTGCTTTTGATGTTTTGAGCAATACCTCAAATTCATCAGATTTATTTACTAAACTCCTAGCATTGGTGTACACGCAAGTATACCTGCACCTGTTTCTATTCTTAGGTACCCTAACACAACCCATGTGTTTACTTGTACCGCAATGGCTCCCAGCAGTCTCTGAAATATCATGCTTCTTGTTTTTCAGGCTTCTGCTCATTCTAATAAAAGCAGTGCAAGAATCTCTTTCACCTCTGCCAGTGGCTACTGTCAATCTATTGGTCTTTGTCTCCCCCCAAGCTAGCAGTTTTCCGACCCACCTAACACTGCCTTGATAGCATCAGCAAATATTCTTGCACCCTTTCTATTTAAGTGTATCCCATCCCTGTAGAAGCAATCTCTCCTGTTAACAAGTACAGTCCAGGCTGAAAAAAATTCTACCCCTTGAGCCTTGCACAATCTTTCCAGGGCCGAATTGATCGACAAGGCTCTCATCATATACTCCCTCCTATCGTGTCTGGGCAGAATTGCAGACACTTTCAAATTCACCCCTAATTCTCGGCTTTTGTTCAACAGTGACCTGTACTTGTTAAGTAATTCTGCCCGTCTCCTACTCTTAATATCATTAGTGCCAACGTGTACAACTATATCACCTTTTGTGCCCTTAAAAGATGATATTCGCTCTACATCGTCATCAACCTTTGCCCCTGGAGTTTGTCCATAAATGCTATCTTGGACGGCTTGCTCCATGAGGACACTGCGGAGTGGTCAGGGGTTCGTAGCGTAACATTGACTGGAACAGCTTTGATGTAAAGGTTCATGAGCTTATTTCAGAAGAAATAATCGTCCAACGTGGCTCGCTTTCTGCTGATATGCAGGTTTCTAGGGTTCAAGAGATTCTAATCACCGTCTGTGAGTCCACTCTAAAAAAGAAAAAACGAAAAATGAATAGTGTTTCATGGTGGACCCCAAATCTCACAATTTTCAGAAGAAACTTACAAAATGCTCGTCGTAATTTTCAGAGAGCAAAGAGAGCTAACAGGCCCAGAGATGAGATTGACAGACTTGGTGAGTTGTATAAATCCAATAGGAGGAGTTATTTCAATACCATTTTCCAAGAGAAGAAACTTGCCTGGGCAAGGTTTGTTCAGCATAACATAAATGAAGATCCGTGGGGATTACCCTACAAACTTGTTACTAACAAGGTTCATCCTGGCGATGTTCTTTCTTCTATTATTGTAAATGGTAATGAAACCCTGGACTGGAGTTTGTCCATAAATGCTATCTTGGATGGCTTGCTCCATGAGGACACTGCGGAGCGGTCAGGGGTTCGTAGCATAGCGGTCATGTTATTTTTAGCTCCTGTATTATCGTGTTAGGACTATGGATTTGCTTCATGTTAAAAGTGCAGTTTGTTACCAAATGGATAATTACAACTTGAGGATTCTGTTGGTAAGCATATTTTTGTGTTATTAGAGCTCACTTTCGAGTTTCTTCCATTTTCTTCTCACCGCTATTGTTCTTTGGTCACTCCGTTTAGGCGCCATAGCCGAAGCTTTAAGGAGGTGGCCACTCCTTTGCCTGACCACCACAGTCTCTATTCTTGCTAATTTGACTGGGGCTATTTTCCCCCCTTCCGTGACCTTGGACGGGTGTTGCATCGGAGCTACCAGTTTCACCGTTTTGTGCCTCCGGTGTTTACTTCCTTCTCACACTTACCCAGTGCTTGTTTCAATAGCACGAATGTGGTGCAAATTTTCACCATCTGCATAAAGATCTGTACAGCACACCCATTTTATGCCAAGATCAGCTACCAGACTGCAAAAATCTGACCTGAAGAGTCTGTTCTCCTGGACTCCGCAAAGACTGAAGAGGTTTCAAGTTAAACTCTTCTTTTGTCTCAGTGCCATCACTTTTAGATATTAAATTTCTGTCTAAATTTCTATCAGTAATCTCGGGCAATTACTGGAAGAATTTATTATTAATAATAATATGAAGATCTTTAACAGACCTCAACAGTTCACTACGTTCTCCAGCTTCTCCGGAGAATCAAACATTGATATCACTTTTTCAAATTCCTTCTGTAATCTAGCTATCAACGATTGGACTGTACAGCCTAACTGGACAACAAGTGACCATCGGGCAATTTCTTTCTTGGTCTCCATACCTTCTCGTCCCTCAGATTCAAGTATCTGTGTTCCTGAGTACGTTCGCTTCTCAATTAATAACATTAATTGGGACATATTTGAACATTCTGTAAATGCTGATTTCTCCAAACTGACTAACTCTCATTTTGACGCCATGTCTGTGTCTGAAGCTGTGACACAGATTCAAAAAATTTTGATTAATGCATCATATAAATCATCAAGGAAAAACATGTCAATTCCATAACTTGTTCCTGGTGGTCGTCAGAATTATCTTTGCTTCAGAAACAGGTCCACCACGCTCAATGCACCTATCAGAGCAATCGTCATTTGTCTCAGGCTGATCTTCGCATCTTTTATAATTATTACGTTGATCTCAAGAAACGTTATGTGAAGGCAATTGCTACCAGGAAGAAGGAAACTTGGACAGAATTTGTGTACAACTCTGGTAATGCAGACCCGTGGGGGCTACTTTATAAAATTGTAAGAAATAAATTATTTACACAAGACGTGTATGGATCGATCATATACAATGGTCTAGAGACCACTAACTGAATGGATTCTGTAAACATTATTCTAGATAATCTTTTTCTACAGGACAATGTGAGCTCCGACTGATTTTCACACTAATATTCGTTCTGCCAATTCTCTGTATGTTTCTTCAATTAAGACTGAGCCTTTTAGTGCCATTGAGTTGGACACCGTGGTCAAACAAGTAAAAGTTAAGAAATGCCCAGGGATGGTCATGCTGGAGAGTACCTTTATTGTACAGCTCGCCAAGATTAAGCCCAGTATACTTCTACAACTTTTCAGTAAATGTTTAGATTCTGGGACTTTCCCAGATCTGTGGAAGACAGCCCTTATCAAGCTGATAAGGAAACCAGACAAGCCACCCAGGAACCGAGGTCTTATCGGCCTATAGCCTTATTGGCCAACCTTGGTAAGCTATTAGAACGTTTAATTGCCCTGCGATTAAACAACTTGTTATTGGAACGAGGACTAATTGTGCCTAATCAATATGGATTCACTCCTGGAAGGTCCTGCGAGGACGTCCTTGTAGATTTCATTTCTTCTGTTGAACACTCCAGTTTCACGTATACTCTTGCTATCTTTATTGACTTCGAGGGTGCTTTTGATTCCCTTTGGTGGGAAAGTGCCCTCGAATGTTTATGTCATGCTGAATGTTCCCAGCAACTTTATCTTCTAATTAAGAGCTATTTCTCTAACAGATTTATCACCGCCAGATCTAAGTACAGACAAATTTTGCATCAGGTCTTTCGAGGGTGTCCTCAAGGCTCCATTTTGGGACCACTTTTCTGGAACTTTGTTCTGCAAAGTTGGATTTCCCGAACATTTGACAACATGAAGATCATGGCATATGCGGATGATTTGACAGTCCTTGTTGGTGGCAATTCAAGGTCTTCTATTGAAATATCCGCTGAGAAAGTTCTATCTGATCTTCAACAATGGACAGTTGAAAATAAGTTAAAAATTAGTTCTACCAAGACAAAAATTATGATCCTTGGCTCTAAATTGGGCGTTCGTCGACCACCAAGAGTTAAAAATAAACAATAGACAAATACCTCTAGTAACGGAAATTAAACTTTTGGGAATAACTATTGACAGAAAGTTAAACTTTCTCCCTCATTTATCCAATCTGCGAATTAAGATCAGAAATTTCACCGGCGCTCTTGTCAGAGTTTCTAGAACTGAGTGGGGTCTTTCTAGAAGATGTTTAAGAATCTACTATAACTCTGTGTTTCTCCCTATGGTTGCCTATTCTGCTGGCACTTGGTTCCATAGGGTGCAGACTGTACAATTTCAATCAAAATTGATGTCAATCCAGCGTACAATGTTACTTTGTATTTTGAAGATTTGTCGAACAGTTTCAACACCTGCTTTACAGGTTTTAGCCGGGACGTTACCACTCGATCTCTATGTAATTTTCAGAGGCTTATGTTATTGCTTGAAATGTCAGATTCTCACTCAGATCCTTGGTATTTCTATTAACACTCAAGTCGATGTTAAAACTAAACGACAAAGAATTTGGCAAGAGTTGATCAGTTTGTGGCAGAGTAGGTGGGATGGCACAACACTGGGCAGTGTAACGCGTAAGTTTTTTCCTGAAGTTGACTCTCTTATGGATAAAAAATCTACAGTCTGGTTTAGCCTTGACTTGTTTACCTCCTATTTGATATCAGGACATGGATCATTAAATAAGAAATTGTTTAAATTTCGCTTGTCTCCTACGGAACTCTGCCATTGTGGCGGTGTGGAAGATTGGCAGCACGTGTTGTACTCTTGTCCCTCATACAATGAATTTCGAGTAATTCTGCAGAATGCAATTCCCAACTTTTCATCAGGATTGGAACCTAATTTTGTATCAGATGCCACGAGTTACTGCGCTCTTCAGGATTTTGCTAAGGCAACCTTCAATAAAAGGCTCACAATCCTTTCTGCAATGACTACACATGCGAATGTTTCAAATTCAGCTCAAGACTCTTCACCTTCACTGCAATGACGTCCATTTTCTCAACAAGATCTACAATTCTGGACTTGTGCTCTGTGTGTTTTTTTTTTTTTTTTTGAAATTGTACAAGTGTCCTACAACTACAACAAAATTAAGCGTTGAAAATTCCTGTGCTCCTTTGCTCGGATGGCTGTTAACTGACTGTGACTTTGTTATTGGTAATTGACTGTGACTTTGCTACTAATGACTGCAGGACTTACTGGATTTAACATCAACTGTTTATAAACTTTGCGCCTGCTTCTGGGCTTGTGTAAAGTTTTGTCAGTTGAATGGTACTGTTATCCTTAATTATTTTCTTTGAACTTGTTTTTTTTTTTTTTTTTTTTATGTTAATATGCATAAGATTACTTTCATTGTTTACTTTGACATTTCAAAGTATCATCTGTGTTTACCTCAATCTGTTGAGGTTATCTTTTGTAGAGTATTTAATCTTTGTATAGTTGTATAAGTTCCTTTTTTTTTTTTTTTTAAACTATTTTTGGCTCGTACTTTGTTGGGCTCTTGGCGTCCCTCTCTTCTGCTGACACCGGTTGTTTGCCTGGTCTACCTTCCCGTGGCAGTGGTGGTGGTGCGTTTCCGACCTGCTGACTCTGGGTAGCCAAACAGCCAGTTCACTTCTGGCCATTTCTGCAGAATCCTCTAATTTAAAAGTGAAACGAGGCGGAGATGAACTAACGTTTTAGGTGCCACCCAAGACAAATACATACATACATACATGAGGACACTGCCTCCTGTGAAAACACCATCCAAACTACAACGAGATTAGACCATTTATCTTACCAAGGGCTCCGAACCGAAGCTCCTTTTACAGATACTGAGTTGGAGTCTGCTATCTCAACCTTAAGGGATGGTAAATGTCCTGGACAGGATCTCCTTGAGGTTTCTGTACTTAAAAGATTTTGAAAAAATTGCCCATTAATTATATTAAATCTTTTGAATGCTTGTCTGTCTTCAGGATTATTCCCGCTGGCTTGGAAACAGGCTAGACTTAAACTTCTGTTTAAGTCCTTTGACAAACCCTCCAATGATCCAGCTTCTTACAGGCCCATTGCACTGCTGCCCATCCTTGGCAAAGTCTTGGAAAAATTAATTGTTTCTCATCTTCTAAATTACTATTTAGACAGAAACCTAAGTTCCCCACTTCAATTTGGCTTTACACATGGAAGGTCTTCTGTTGATGCTATTTGTCAGGTTTTGAGTTCTGTTCAAAATTCCAATTCTAAATATGTCCTCAGTCTCTTTGTTGATTTCCAAGGGGCATTCAACACTGTTTGGTGGCCGAGTGTCCTGGCGAGGTCCAGAGAGGCCGGGGTCTCTGCTCCTATTTACCGTCTCCTTTCGAATTACTTTGATTCTTGCAGCATCACAGTTTCCTCAGGATTCTGCTGTCTCCAGATCTGTTTCTAGGGGCTGCCCTCAGGGCTCTGTTCTTGGCCCTGTATGCTGGAACATGGTCCTTGATGGGTGGCTCTTGGCTGATCGAGACAACATCCTTCAACATTCTCTGCACTGCTAGAGTGCAGAGCAAATGAAGTTCTAGAGGACTTGAATATCTGGTGTCAAACCCATAAACTTCAAATCTCAGCTAATAAAACAAAACAAATGTTGCCAAAAGGCTCTCTTGATTTGAATAGACCACCTGTTATTAAGTTGAATGGAGAAATGATTAGGAGTATTCGGCAGCATAAATAATTAGGAATTTATTTTGATGACCGTCTTAATTTTAATTCATCATCATCATCAGCCATTTTCAATCCACTGCAGGATGAAGGCCTCTCCAGCAACTTTTCAGTTCCTTCTGTTTTCAGCACTGGCCATCTATTTACTACCCAAAATCTCATGAATTTCATCTATCCATCTCCGCCTTTGTCTTCCAGGTTTTCTTCTAGCTCCTCTTGGGTACCATTCTGTTATTTTCTTAGTCCATCTGTCATCATGTCTTCGAGTTATGTGTCCTGCCCAAGACCATTTTAGTTCTTTAGTTTTGATAAGAATGTCCTTTACTTGAGTTTGCTGCCTAATCCATGTGTTTCTCTTCTTATCTAACAGTCTGATTCCCAATATAATTTGTCCCATTCTTCGCTGTGTAGTTCTCAGCTTCTCTTCCATTATTTTGGTGAGTGCCCAAGTTTCACTTCCATAAGTCAGGTGGGGAGTATACATTGGTTCATTATTTTACATTTCAGACAAACTGGGATATTGCTCTTCAGTATGTGACTATATTTCCTGAATGCTATCCATCCAAAATTTATTCTTCTCTTGACTTCCAGCCATTTATCATTATTCCAGCTAATAACTTGTCCCAGATAAGTATATGACTTCACCTTTTCAATTACTGCTCCTTCAATCATTATTTCCCTTTCTGTGGCATACTTATTCATCATTACTTTTGTTTTAGCCATATTCATCTTTAGTCCAAAATCCTTACTAACTGTGCATAACTGATTAAGATTTTTCTCTAATTCTCTGATTCCCTCAGCATGAATTGTTGAGGAGGCTTCCATCCTGTAGTGGGTTGATAATGGCTGCACTTTACCTTTAATTTTAATTACCATGCAAAATATGTATTTCAGAAAATAAAAGCTATGACCTATAAAATGATTAAGATTACCAAGAGTACTTTTGGTGTAAAGAAATCTTCCATTAAATTATACTATTCTTGTATATTTATACCAATTGTGTGTTATGCGGCTGGGGCCTGGGGATACAGAATCGATAATTCCCTTGTTCAAAAATATGTTACCCAAGCACAAAGATTCTTTCTTCTCACTGTAAGTAGAGCTTGTCGAACTGTCTCTACAGCTGCTCTCCAGGTCCTCAGTCATCGACTGCCAATCCAATATGAAGTAATGTTACATTATCTTTTATATTGTAGAAGGAAAAATGTTCCTGCGATTGTAAATGGTATAACATATAATACTGACTTGCAAGAAAATGTAGACATTAAAAGAATGAGAAATGAATGTTGTAGAGCGTGGCAAAATACCTGGTCTACCTCTACTTTGGGTAGGGAGACCTTTAAGTTTTTCCCCAGGTTGTTGATTATGACAAGAAAATGGACTGGTTCAATCCTGGTTTATACGTTACGTTTTTATATACCGGTCATGGAAGTCTTAACTTTAAATTGTTCTCGCTAGGATTAAGTAACACTCCTCTCTGTAGTTGTGGTGCTCAAGAAACTGTTGAGCACCTCATCTTTCATTGTCCTCTGTACGATGATTTAAGACTGGATTGTCAAATTCTCACAAATGTATTTCACTGCTCCGAACTGCCAAGATTGGTTAACTGTTCTGAATATTATACTGCCTTCTCCTCCTATGCAGAGAAATTGTTTAAACGGAGGAAAAGAATTCTTGCTCCTGAGGTTCAGTAAAATGCTAGACTGTTTCTTTGGATTACTCTTACCTGATGTATTGATCAGTCTGCTGGACTCCGAAGCCTAGTATTTATTTATGTACCATCATTGTACATAGTCTTTTTATGTACCATCATTGTATATAGTCTTTTTATGTACCATCATTGTATATAGTCTTTTTATGTATAATTAATCATTGTACTTTTATGTATAATTAATCATTATAAATTGTACACAATGTATAGATTGCTTTCAGTGGCAAACAGGGGAAACCCTGGAGCCCACCAAAAAATAATAAAATACTTTGACTTGACTTGACTTAAACATATGAAGCATATGCCCAGAATTCAGTTTTGATATCAAACATGTATGAGTAGAATTCCATAATTTCATAGTGCTGATCCACTATGGTAGTATTTATGAGAGTAGGACAGGGACTGGCTAATCACAGGCAGAGGTAGTGTGATTTGTGAATATCAAATTGAATGTAATATCGTGATTGTGGAGACAGATGACAAAGAGCATCCTGAAGAGTTGTATAAGGTTGACCAAGGCCAAAATATTAGCAGTTTACCAATAATGTCTTAAATTTAGTTCTAACTGATAATGTTGGGAAACAACAGGACTGCAACTCTGTTCGAAATCTGTAGCTACCTTAAAATGAATTATCTCCTATTCAATTGTAACTCCTGTACTGTGGGAGAGAGATCTGTTTGCATGTTACCTTGATTTGCATACTGTTCACATTCAATAGTCCATTCCAAATGGCATGAAAATGTCAGTTGAATTCAGGAGTGGTGCAATGGTTCACATGAACCCAGATTCATGTTATACTCCAAATCTTTACATAAACTCATCTGAATTCAGATAGAGAAAAATAAAGCTGACCAGTAAACATCACAGAAAGGTGACAGTATTGAGGTGGAGGTTTGTGTCTGGCCAGACACAACAGGTAATGTATGTGCAAAGCTGGTATTTTACATTCTGCTTAGAAATTTGCTGCTAACCAGCCAGTTTCTATAAAGGATGACAAATCTTTTCCATTCAATTATTGCTTTAGCATTAGCAAAGGCACATGATGCAAGAAAGCAAGCTTAATAGCATCAGCAAAAAAAAAACCTTATTTCACCCATCCGCTCACTCCAAATGTTTGTCAAGTTCTGCCTTGAATCTATTTAAGCTAACAACTACAATAACAGATGGAAGTCTGTTCCACCAACCAACTATCCGCTGGCTAAAGGCAAATTTCCGCACATCTATCCTACATCTGTCTTTCCTCAATTTGAATTTATGCCCTCTCAGGCAATTCTGAGCAAGAGAAAGAATCCCATCAGCATTGAGCATGCTCAAACCATTCAAGGTTTTATACACCTCAATCAAATCATCTCACAAGTGCCTAGTCTCTAGACACTGTAATTTGCAAAATTTAAGCCTTTCTTCATAAGAGCAACCCTTTGTTCCATTCACTAACCTTGTTGCCCTTCTTTGTACTCGTTCCAGCAGCTCTATATCATTATACAAGGGAATAATCACCTCCTTATAATCACCAGCCTTATACAAGGGAATAATCACCTCCTAATCCCTGCTAGAAAAATTCCTGTATGAGATTGACAAGACACCATGAGCTACTATTGCAGACCGTCTGCACTCCTCAGAGAACGTCATATCTGCCTGCACAATTACCCCCAGATCCTTTTCATTCTCTACCACTGTCAATGTAGTACCACAGAGTTGATATGTTACTCTGGGGTTGCTGTTTCCCATATGCAGTACTTTACTTTTGTCAATGTTAAACTTCATTTGCCACTTCGCAGCCCATCTGCTCAACTTTTCTAGATTCTGTTGCAGCAGTGTACTGTCATTAGTGTCATTAACAACCTTGCCAACCTTCGTATCATCTGCAAACTTGGACATTAAGCTAGATATATCATCATCAAGATCATTTATAAATAAAGAAAACAATAATGGACCCAACACTGAACCCTGAGGGGCTCCACTAATAACATTAGTCCACGATGAGCAGTGTCCATTGATTACCACTCTCTGTCTCTCCCCCTCAATCACCCCTTTATCCATAGCAACAATTTTCCTCCAATGCCACACTGCTCTAATTTGTGCAGCAGTCTTCCCTGCACAACAGTATCAAAAGCCTTTGTAAGATCCAAGTTTATAATATCAAAGTTATTCCCTGCATCCAGTTCTTTTGTGACTGCATCATAGTATCCAATCAAATAGGTCAGGCAAGACTTCCCCTTTAACAAAAGCATGCTGTGTCCGAGCTATAACTGAAGTCTTGTCTCGATGATCCTGCAGTGCCTCCATTAATTTTCCTGTAACAGAAGTTAAACTCACAGGTCTATAATTACTTGTGTCAGCCTTTGATCCTCCTTTGTGAATTGGGGTCACATTTGCACATCTCCCCCTGAGTCCAAGGAAGCTCTCATAATTATGGCTAAGGGTTTGCTTAATGACTCGAATGAGTACAATGAACAATTGTACAGAGAAATAGAGTGGGCTAGTAAATCTGAATGTCTTATAATGGGGGATTTCAACTTCCCAGATATTAACTGGAACTTGTGGGTTGGGCACTCACATACTAGTCAGACTTTTGTGGATTTATTGGATGACTGTTTTCTGCAGCAGCATGTTCGAGAGGCAACCAGAGAAAGTAATACTCTTGATCTGGTTATCAGCAGTGATCATTCATGTATTAGGAATTTGCAGATAAAAGAACCACTAGGTGGCAGTGATCACAGTGTACTGACGTGGGATTTACTTAAAGATATAATTAACATCAGGGGTAAAGGAAAGGGTTTTTGCTTCCGTAAAGGCGAGTACAGTGGTCTCCGACAGTTTTTAAATTCTGTACAATGGAATCAACTGATGATGTTACCAACAGTAAATTCTAAGTGGGAAGCATTCAAGGAATTAATCGTGGATGCTACTAAAAGTTTCATACCTATTAAGAAATATTGTTCAAGGTTTAGGCCTAAATGGTTGTCAAATGAACTAATGAGACTCGTAACACAGAAGAAAAATGCATGGGATGCATACAAATTAACACGTGACACAGAAGCCTATGTTAGCTACAAGTTGATCGGTAACCAAGTTACAAAGCAGGTTAGGCAGGCGAAGGCAGATTACGAGAAATCCTTGGCAAAAGATGCTAGGAAAAACAGCAATGATTTCTTTACTTATATAAACTCTAAAAGGAAGGGGATGAATCTGATTGGTCCACTTGACATCAATGGTTCGACTGTTGATGATCCTGCTCAGATAGCAAACAAACTGAATGAGTATTTTGCATCTACATTCACACGTGAGGAATTATTAAGGTTTAAAAATGGCAGAAGGTTATCAAATTGTAGCAGGATACTTAATGATTTTGTAATAACTGAGAGCAAAGTGGAAGAGAAATTGTTGAAGTTAAACGTAAGAAAAGCACCTGGGGTGGATGGGATTTTTCCAGTTATATTAAAGGAGGCGGCAAAGCAACTAAGCAAACCGTTAGCCATAATTATGAGAGCATCCTTGGACTCAGGGGAGGTTCCCACGGACTGGAGATGTGCAAATGTATCCCCAATTCACAAAGGGGGATCGAAGGGTGACACGGGTAATTACAGACCAGTTAGTTTAACTTCTGTTCCGGGTAAAATAATGGAGTCGCTGGTTAAAGATGCATTGCAGGATCATCTAGACAAGACTGCAGCAATAATTCAGACACAGCATGGGTTTGTTAAGGGAAAGTCTTGTCTGACAAATTTGATAGGATATTATGATGTGGTTACAAAGGAACTGGATGAAAAAAATAATTTTGATATCATATATTTGGATTTCAGGAAAGCTTTTGACACTGTTGTGCATGGAAGACTATTGTACAAATTGGAGCAGAATGGTATTAAGGGTAAGTTGCTACAATGGATAAAAGGATGGTTAAGTGCGAGAAGGCAGAGGGTGGTAATCAATGGGTGCTGCTCTTCTTGGACTAATGTTATTAGTGGAGCCCCATTGGGTTCGGTGTTGGGTCCACTGTTGTTTTGTATATTTATCAATGATATTGATGAAGGGATATCAGGCTTAGTGTCGAAGTTTGCAGATGATACAAAGGTTGGCAGGGTTGTTAATGACAGTAATGGCAGTGTGCTACTGCAACAGGATCTAGATAATTTGGGCAGATGGGCTAAGAAGTGGCAACTGAAGTTTAACCTTGACAAATCCAAAGTACTGCATATGGGTAAAAGTAACCCCAGAGAAACGTACCAACTGTGTGGTACTACACTTGAGGTGGTAGAAAATGAAAAAGACCTGGGAGTAATTGTGCAGGCAGATATGAAGTTTTCTGAGCAATGCAGACAGGCTGCCAGGGCAGGTCATGGGGTTTTGTCAATGATATATAGGAATTTTGCTAGCAGGGAAAGGGAGGTGATTATCCCTCTGTTTAAGGCAATGGTCAGGCCACGCCTTGAGTACTGCGTACAGGTCTGGAGGCCTCATTTTAGGAAGGATGTAGATTTACTTGAGCGTGTACAGAGAAGGGCAACAAGATTAGTGAGGGGAATGAAGGGATCCCCTTATCAAGAGAGGCTCAAGTTCTGCAAATTGCAGTGGCTGGAGACTAGGCACCTGCGCGGTGATCTGATTGAGGTGTATAAGGCCTTGAATGGGTTCAGCACGCTGAATTCTGATGGGATCCTTCCACTTGTTCAGATTACGAACCTAAGGGGGCATAAATTCAAATTAAGAAAAGACAGATGTAGATTGGATGTGCAGAAATTTGCCTTTAGACAGCGGGTGGTTAATTGCTGGAACAAACTTCCATCTGTCGTTGTGGAAGTTGATAGGTTGAATAAATTTAAGGAGGAACTGGACAGGCATTTGGAGGAAATGGTGTGATTTTTTTTTTTTTTTTTTTGGCTGATGCTGCATAAGCTCATACAGTTGCTTTCTTGCATCACATGCCACTACTACTACTACTTCCTTTGCTGCCTCCTTTAATATAACCGGATAGAATCAATCCACCACAGGTGCCTTTCTTGTGTTTATCTTCAACAATTTCTCCTTCACTTTACTCTCAGTTATTACAAGATTATCTAGCTTACTGCCAGAGTTGAATACCCCTCTGGCATTCCCCTCACTGAATAACTCCTCATGTGTGAATGTTGATGCAAAATATTCATTTAGTTTGTTAGCTAACTGAGCAGGATCGTCAATAGTTGAACCATCGATATCAAGTGGACCAATCTGATATATCCCCTTCCTTCTAGATTTTACATAAGTAAAGAACTCTTTGCTGTTTTTCTTTGCATCCCTTGCCAAAGATTTCTCGTAATCTGTCTTCGCCTGCCTAACCTCCTTTGTAACTTGGTTAGAGATCAACTTGTATCTATCATAGGCTTCTGTGTCACGTGTTAATTTATATGTATCCCATGCATTTTTCTTCTCTGCCATATATGTCTCATGAACAATATTTCTTAGTTGGTATGTAAAGCCTAGTAGCTTCCAAGATAAGTTCTTTGAATGCTTCCCATTTTGAATTTGCTGTTGGTAACATCATCAGTTGGTCCCACTGTATAGAATTTAAATACTGTCTCAGACCATTGTAGACCATCAGACCACATTTACAAAAGCAATAACCCTTCTCTTTACCCCGGATGGTAGTTACCTCTTTGAGTAAATCCCACTTCAGCACACTGTGATCACTGCCACCTAGTGGTTCCTTTATCTGCATATTCTTAATGCATGAAGAATCACTACTGATAATCAAATGAAGAGTATTACTCCCTCTAGTTGCCTCCCAAACATGCTGATGTAGAAAACAATCATCCAATAAATCCACAAAAGCCTTGCTAGTGTGTGAGTGACAAACCCATGAATTCCAGTCAATATCTGGGAAATTAAAATCCCCCATTATAAGACTCTCTGATTTACTGGCCCACTCTATTTCCCTGTACAGTTTCTTATTATACTCATCAGAGTCATTAGGCCTATAGCACACTCCCTTTCTCAATTTTGATCTACCAATGCTTATGTCACACCAAACTGACTCGACACTGCACTGTCCAGCGATGTCAACTGGCTTCAGTTCCTTGGATTTTATGTGTTTCTTGACTAATAGCATAACCCCTCCTCCCTTTCTATCCTGTCTATTTTTTCCGTAGACGTTGTACTCCCCAAATTCCAGTTCTGCATTCCTTATATCTTTGTGACACCACGTCTCTGATATCCCAACAATATCCGCCTTTGATGCTTTGAGCAATACCTCAAATTCATCAAATTTATATATATATATATATATATATATATATATATATATATATATATATGGAAAAAAAATTGTCATATTTCAAATACAAGCTAAGTTCTGTACTTGTAGAATGAGTTGGATATATATATATATTTTTTTTTATGAAAACCCCAAACACTAGAGGTATTAGAACCTATAGTACTATAGTACCGTGCTTGGGTTGGAGATTGTGAAGATGAAAGAAGGTATTTGTTGACATTAGACTTGAACTTCTGTAGACTGTAATTTTCAGGAAATACACATGAAAGTAGGTTGTTCCAGAAAACGGCAGTTGAATGAATAAACGAGGAAGATGAAAAGTTGGTTCTGTGAGCTTTAAGTTGAACAGTAAATGGATGTTGGCTGGTGGCGGCACGTGTTTGGACTCTTTTGAAAGGGAGAGCGGGAATTATAGAAGCTAATTCAGAACAGCAGTGCTCATGAAATCTGTAGAAAAGCCATGCAGCAGAAACAGTACGTCTATGAGATAGCAAGTGGAGAGACTCTGTTAGAGAGGAGTCATTAATTAACCTAACTGCCCTCTTCTGAATGGAATCTAGAAGCCTGAGAGAGGATTTGGGGGCACAACCCCAGAAGTGGGAACAATAATCCAAGGTAGGGCAGAGTTGCGATTTGTACAGAGTGATCAACTGTTTGGAAGAAAAGTAATGCCAAGAGCGAAAGAAAAAACCAAGTTTTTTAGATGCAGAGGATGCAATATTTGTAATGTGCTTCTGCCAAGAGATCTCAGAAGTAAGGGTAATCCCCAAAAGAGATATATCATTTTGCCTAGAAACAGGAGTGTCACCAAAGATAAGCATAGGAGCAGAAGAATCCTTTTTGGGAGATATAAGACAAGGCTGAGTTTTAGAAGGATTGAAATAAACTAAGTTGTCTTTGCCCCACTGGAGAATTACCTGGAGATCGGCATTTAAGGAATTGGTAGCAGATATTTGACAAGTTGAAGCTGATTCAGCAGGGCAATTTTTCTCAAAATGAAAAGTGGAATGCAATGTGCTACCATTGGCAGTACTATGGATATGATTTCCAGTCAATGGAAGAAGGTCATTAATATACAAGAAAGAAAGAAAGAACCTTGGGAAACACCAGCATTAGTGGAGAAGTTAGAAGACAGAGAGCCATCTACCATCACCCTCAGTGAGCGATCAGAGAGAAAACTGGATAACCAATTACAAAAAACAGTTGGCAAACTATATGATGGAATCTTGTTGGCAAACCATAAGATGGAAGACCTTTACGGCAAACACAATCGAAAGCCTTTGAGATGTCAAAAGCAACTGCTTGTGTTTCACTGAACGTTTCCATTGAATTTGTCCATAAATGTTGAACATAAGCCAGAATATCACCAATCGATCGACATGACGGAATCCATACTGGCAATCCTTGATCAGACTGAAGGTTTCTGGGTAGTTTAAGAGTTGGCGGTTAATTGACTTCTCCATTACTTTAGAAAGAGTAGAAGTAATTGCAATCGGATGATAATTGGGAGGAAGGAATTTGTCACCCTTTTTAGGAACTGCCTGGATATGAGCAAATTTCTAAGCAGAAAGAAAAACACCTTTGGAATAAGAAAGGAAAAAAGGCGGCAGAGAATAGGATTAAGTTCAGGAGCACAGGTTTGGAGAACAGTGGAGAATTACCATTAGGACGTTGAGTTTTCTTAGCATCAAGATTTGTCAAAATCCTTCTGACATCATTTTGACGGAAGACAACAGGAGGCTTTGAGTGGAACGTATTGGGAATGGGAGGAGGTGTTTTACCACGATCATTAATTCAGGTGATGGAAGAAAAATGTGATGCTAGCATGTTAGCTTTATCCTTGGCTAAAGTGACAACAGAACCATCTGTTTTTGACAGACGTGGGAGCAATGTGCTATCCAATGTGGGCAAACATTGCAGCCAATAGCTTTGGCAAGGGACCAGAATTCTTGGCTACTATTAGGGCAAGAAGCAAGTTTTCTACTCTTAGCCTGTTCAAAATCTAGTTTGGACTGATTAATAATTATTTTACAATTATTGCGAGCTTTGGTGAAGCAGAAAATGAAACTGAAGAATTGTAAACAAGCCAATTACGATATGCAACATTCTTCTCTTGAACAGCCTTAGCACATTTATTGGAAAATCAAGGTTTACCAATAAAGGACGAAATTTTAAAGTTGAGTGTGAAATAAAGGATTCCACAGGTGACTTTGAGGAAGGAGTTTAAGGAAAAGGTGCTAAAAGGAATAAAGTTACCGGAAGACATGCAAGAGTGTTGGAAGTTAAATGGTTGTATAATAAGGAAAGTTGGAGAAGAGTTGTTGGGGAAAGTATCAGGAAAATGGGCGCCAGAGGGAAAGGAGGCTTGGTGGTGGAATGAGGAATAAAACAAAAGGAGGAGATGAAGAAAAGGTCTATGAAGAAGTGGCAATAGCAAAGATGAAGGGAGTGGATGAGGCCTGTGGGGAACTGGAAAGGAAAGATGGGGATAGACAGTTGATGAGAATAGCCAACGCAACAGACAAGGCATCAAAGATCAAAGGGCTTCTCATTAATAAAACAGATAAAAGATGAGAGGGGAGTGGTGATACAGGATCAGGAGAAGGTTAAAGAAAGATGGAAAGACTATTTTAAGAAGTTATTAAATAAGGAAATCCCAAGAGCATTATGCAAGGATGGAGATACGAATGAAACAGTAGTGGAAGGCATGAGCAGAAAGAAGTTGAAATTGCACTCAGAAAAATGAAGAGAGGGAAAGCAGTAGGTGCTGATCAGATACCAGTAGAGGTATGGAGAAGTATGGGCGAAGAAGGGATCGATATCTTATGGAAAAACTGTGGCAGCAGGAGAGGATACCAGATGAGTGGAGGGAAACTATACTTGTGCCAATCTATAAAGGAAAGGGTGATGTGCAGGAATGTGGGAACTACAGGGCAATAAAGTTAATGTCTCATTTGATGAAGATCTGGGAAAGAATTGTGGAAGGAAGGATAAGGCAGGAGACGGAAATAGGAGAGGAACAGTTTGGTTTCATGCCGGGAAGAGGAACAGCAGATTCAATCTTTGAGTTAAGGCAGGTGATGGAAAGGCAAGATGCAAGTAGAGTTGCACATGGTGTTCATCGACCTGGAAAAAGCATATGATAGAGTGCACAGAAAGAGGTATGGAGATATATGAGGGAGAAGGGTGTATCAGAAAAGTACATAAGGCTTGTGAAGGAAATGTACGAGGGGGCGGTGACTCAGGTTAATAGTAGTGTAGGTATGACTGAGAAGTTCTCTGTAGTAGTTCGACTGCACCAGGGGGTCAGCACCCAGCTCATAGCCATTCAATCTGGTAATGGATGTGTTGGTGAGAGATGTCAAGAGTAGAGCACCATGGAGTATGCTGTTCGCGGATGATATAATACTCTGCGAACCATTCCAAGGAAAGATATTGGAGGAATGGAGGAAAGCGTTGGAAGAGAGGGGTATGAGGATAAGCATAACAAAGAGAATAAATGGCATTGAATGGAGAAGATGAGAGTTCTATAAAACTGCAGGAGAAAAAGCTACCATCAGTTTAAAAATTTAAGTATCTTGGATCGAATGTTGAGAGGGATGGAGGATTGAGTGCAGAAATACAGCATAGAGTGCAATGTGGATGATTGAACTGGATAAAGATGAGTGGGGTGCTGTGTGATAAGAAAGTAAGTTGCAGAATGAAGTGAAGATTGCATAAAACTGTGGTTAGACCTGCACTGATGTATGGTGCTGAAACATGGTCGATTACAAGGGCCCAGGAGAAGAAGATGGAAGTGGCGGAGATGAGGATGCTAAGATGGATGTGTGGTGTGAATAGGAAGGAGAGAATAAGAAATGACTACATGAAATCAGAGGTATGGTTAAGGTAGGGCCTCTGAGTAAAAAAATGCAGGAATCTAGGTTGAGGTGGCTTGGACATGTGGAACGAAAAAGAGAGGAGAATGTGGGGAAGAGGTGCAAAAAGTTCGAGGTGATAGGGAAGAGGAAAAGAGGGAGACCTAAGCTGAGATTGAAGGAAAAGGAGGCAGAGGACTTAAAACAGAGAGGATGGAGAGAGGAAGCCCAGGATAGGGAGGAATGGAGGAAAAGAATTAAGGATGGAAACGCCGACCCCATATAAATGTGGGAAGAAGGTGAAGATGAAGAAGAAGTGTGGAATAAAGGATTCCATTCCTAGAAGAATAATTTCACTGACACGATATGAGCAAATGTTGACATGACATCAGAAGTTTTGAAATACCATCAGGACCTGGAGCTTTTTCTTAGCATCAAGATTCACCAAAATCCTTATGACATCATTTTGACGGAAGACAACAGGAGACTTTGAGTGGAATGTGTTGGGAATGGCAGGAAGTGTTTTACCAAGACCATTAATACATGAGTACGAAGAAAAATGGGATCCTGGCAGGTCAGCTTTATCCTTGGCTGAAATGACAACAGAACCATCTGGTTTTGACAGAGGTGAGAGCAGAGATGGGCAAAAGTTGCGGCCAGTAGCTAGAAGCAAGTTTTCTACTCTTAGTCTGTTCAAAAGCTAGTTTGGATAAATAACTGCCTTACAATGGTTCCCAGCTTTGGTGTAGGTAGAAAATGAAACCAAAGAATTGTAAACAAGCCAATTACGATATGCAACGTTCTACTCTTGAACAGCCTTAGCACATTTATTGGAAAACCAAGGATTAGATAAAGAAACAAGATTTTAAAGTGGAGTGTGGAATAAAGGATTCCATTCCTACAAGAATAATTTCACTGACTCGATATAAGCAAACGTAGACATCAAAAGTTTTGAAACAGTAATCCGACCAAGGAAAAGAAGAAAAGAAATCTTGCTGGTCATCCCATTTTGTATTCTTGTAATACCAAACAATATTCCTTATTCACCAAAATCCTTATGACATCATTTTGACGGAAGACAACAGGAGACTTTGAGTGGAATGTGTTGGGAATGGCAGGAAGTGTTTTACCAAGACCATTAATACATGAGTACGAAGAAAAATGGGATCCTGGCAGGTCAGCTTTATCCTTGGCTGAAATGACAACAGAACCATCTGGTTTTGACAGAGGTGAGAGCAGAGATGGGCAAAAGTTGCGGCCAGTAGCTAGAAGCAAGTTTTCTACTCTTAGTCTGTTCAAAAGCTAGTTTGGATTAATAACTGCCTTACAATGGTTCCCAGCTTTGGTGTAAGTAGAAAATGAAACCAAAGAATTGTAAACAAGCCAATTACGATATGCAACGTTCTACTCTTGAACAGCCTTAGCACATTTATTGGAAAACCAAGGATTAGATAAAGAAACAAGATTTTAAAGTGGAGTGTGGAATAAAGGATTCCATTCCTACAAGAATAATTTCACTGACTCGATATAAGCAAACGTAGACATCAAAAGTTTTGAAACAGTAATCCGACCAAGGAAAAGAAGAAAAGAAATCTTGCTGGTCATCCCATTTTGTATTCTTGTAATACCAAACAATATTCCTTATTCACCAAAATCCTTATGACATCATTTTGACGGAAGACAACAGGAGACTTTGAGTGGAATGTGTTGGGAATGGCAGGAAGTGTTTTACCAAGACCATTAATACATGAGTACGAAGAAAAATGGGATCCTGGCAGGTCAGCTTTATCCTTGGCTGAAATGACAACAGAACCATCTGGTTTTGACAGAGGTGAGAGCAGAGATGGGCAAAAGTTGCGGCCAGTAGCTAGAAGCAAGTTTTCTACTCTTAGTCTGTTCAAAAGCTAGTTTGGATTAATAACTGCCTTACAATGGTTCCCAGCTTTGGTGTAAGTAGAAAATGAAACCAAAGAATTGTAAACAAGCCAATTACGATATGCAACGTTCTACTCTTGAACAGCCTTAGCACATTTATTGGAAAACCAAGGATTAGATAAAGAAACAAGATTTTAAAGTGGAGTGTGGAATAAAGGATTCCATTCCTACAAGAATAATTTCACTGACTCGATATAAGCAAACGTAGACATCAAAAGTTTTGAAACAGTAATCCAACCAAGGAAAAGAAGAAAAGAAATCTTGCTGGTCATCCCATTTTGTATTCTTGTAATACCAAACAATATGAAGTTTGGAATAGTCATGAGATAATGGCTGTTTTGGAGAATAGACAATCACCAAGTTGTAATCTGAGGTGCCTAAACGACCACTCACTTCGACCGTGTACTTAGAAAGGTTGTTTGTGAGAAAAGGATCAATCGTGTTGGCTGTATTGTTAGGATTGTTTGGTATTCATGTAGGTAAATGAACAATCTGTGCAAGGTCATTAGTAATTGCAAAAGCCTCAGCATCTCGACCAGCTGAGCTGGTGTAACTAGAAAACGGAAGCCAGCTGGAGTTGTGAACATTAAAATCATGAAAGAAAATTACCTCACTGTTAGGAAAGTTGGACTGGAGAAAGTCAATTTGCAAAGAGAAGAAGTCAAAGATCTCCAAGTGATTAGTGGCGTTGGGAGACAGGTAGAGACAACAGATGAATTTGATACAATGAGGTCGAGAGATTTTAAGCAAGAGAAAATCAAAAAGAGGAGATTCCAAATTACCAAGTCTCTGACATGGAATATCAGAACAGACATGCATAAGTACAACCTTTGAGGCAAAAGGAATCGTACAGCGAATAATGTGGGCAACTGAGATTAGCATTAGCATTAGTAGAGGCATATGATGCAAGAAAGCAAGCTTATGCAGCATCAGCCAAAAAAAAAAAAAAAAACCCTTCCACTTCACCCCTCTGTTCGTTCGAAATACCTGTCCAGCTGAGCCTTAAATTTATTTAGGCTATCAACTTCCACAACAAGAGATGGAAGTGTGTTCCACCAGCCAAGTACCCGCTGGCTAAAGGCAAATTTCTGCACATCTATCCTACATCCCTCCTTCCTCAATTTGAATTTATGCCCTCTCAGGTGATTATTCTGAGCAAGAGGCAGTATCCCATCAGCATTGAGCATGCTCAAACCATTCAAGGCTTTGCACACCTCTATCAGATCACCTCACCGATTCCTAGTCTCCAGACACTGTAATTTGCAAAACTTAAGCCTTTCTTCGTAAGAGCGACCCTTCGTTCCGTT
Source organism: Mastigoproctus giganteus (assembly GCF_048544385.1). Lineage (NCBI taxonomy): Eukaryota > Metazoa > Arthropoda > Arachnida > Uropygi > Thelyphonidae > Mastigoproctus > Mastigoproctus giganteus. Next base: position 20,267,480 of record NC_143588.1, on the reverse strand, counting down.
CACTAACCTTGTTGCCCTTCTCTGTACTCGTTCCAGCAGCTCTACATCCTTCTTGAAATTAGGCTTCCAGACCCTGTATACAGTACTCAAGGTGCGGCCTGACCATTGCCTTATACAAGGGAATAATCAAGGCAAGTGAATTGCCTTATACAGGAAAAATTCCTGTATATCATTGATAAGACACCATGAGCTACTCCTGCAGCCCATTTGCACTGCTCAGAGAACTTTATACACCTCTTTATATGCCTGCACAATTACCACCAGGTACTTTTCATTCTCTACCACTGTCAGTGTAGTACCACAGAGTTGATTTCTCTGGGGTTGCTGTTTCCCATATGTAGTACTTTACATTTGTCAATGTTAAACTTCATTTGCCACCTCTCAGCCCATCTGCTCAACCTTTCCAGATCCTGTTGCAGCAGCATAGTGTCAGTAGCATCCTTAACAAACCTGCCAACCTTTGTATTGTCTGCAAACTTGGACATTTAGCTTGATATACCATCATCAATATTATTTATAAATACAGAAAACAACAATGTACCCAACACTGAACCCAGAGGGACTCCACTAATAACATTAGTCCACGATGAGCAGTGTCCATTAATTACCACTCTCTGTCTTCTGCCACTCAACCATCCCTTTATCCATAGCAACAATTTGCCACCAATGCCACACTGCTCCAATTTGTGCAGCAGTCTTCCATGTGCAACAGTATCAAAAGCCTTTCTAAGGATGAGCAGTAGTTGAATCAACTGATTCAACAGAAAAAGTACATGGAGTTTGACAGACTACAAATGGAAATCTGCATCGTTGAGATTAGAATTGAGACCATGTATATTATATTTGTGAAATAAACTACGAAGTGTTTGTGAGGTTTACATCTTTTCGCAGATAATCTTACTCTATTAGTTTTACAATTCATGGTGTATTCAATAGTAAGAAAAAGTGGGGAGGGGGACATGCTGTATGAAGTAATGAAATTTTTGGATGTGGAATACACATGGTAAGAATATACCCAGATCCTTGACATAATGTGGCCTCGACAATGCCCCACGCATACACACACTACTCGGACTCCCTCCAATCACTATCTGGCAGAGTAGAGGTAGCAAGATTATACACTAGCTGATCTGGAAGTCTCCTGGAGAGTTACCAATTGGTTCGGTCCTGTGTACTAACTAGCGGCCGTCCTGCAAACACCGTTTTAGATTTGTACCCTTGAAATGTAACCTCAAAAGTCATCAGTCATACTGCATGATGAAAGAGAACTGGAAGGGTTGTCCGGAACTTAGCTCTGGAGACTAAACATGGGTTCAACCCTTCAAGCCTCCAATAAGCAAAGTGGTGATATTGCAGCAGTTGATAAGAGTCATCTACCACCTAGTATTGCCTGGTAACACAGAAGGGCGGCATTGCTCCATATGGTGTGGGTGCTACACCTTGACCCCTGCTTACGTTGGTTCACACCTGGATGGTCACCCACAGTGTGCTTTTGCATGGAGGTTATACCCAGGATTACTAACAGTCCCACCATCATGAAGGTGCAAGCAGAGGATTTGGCAGTCACAGACCACGGACTTCACTGAAATTGGGTACACTCGACTTGAATGTCACCCGAATATCAGTTTCATCAGCGTTTTAGACTCCCAGCTAGCAAGTACAGCTTGTCTGGAATATCTGAGAGAATGTCTGGGACAACCTTAAGGAACTAAACTATGTGATAGCCAAGAGAGTGGTATGTGCTTTGTTAAAAAATGTCTATATCTTATTAAAAAAAAGTGTGCTGTGTACATGTATGTACGACAAGTGTGTAACTAGTTGGAATCTATCTGTAGTCCCTTATGTGACAGCTCCCCCTCCCCTAACTTGACTGCCCTGTGGATAACCCACCAGGGCATACTCTCCCCACCCCTGTTAATGCCACCACACTATTTTCTTTTCAGGCAGCATGGCATGAGATGCCGACACTGCCTTCAGCTGGTCAGGCCTGTGTGAGATGCCAGAGATTTGACAAAAAAAATATGCATAGATGGTGATTATATTTCCACTTAAGCCCCCCCCCCCAGCCCTATGACCTTTCTCCCATTCTCTTGCTCAAGGGCTCTGCCCCCTCCATATCTGTCACTGTGGGCCTTGCCACCCTAAATGCTATTACTGTTCTAAACAGTTCCCTCCCCCATAGAACACAGGTTGTTTCTGCAGAAGTGTCCCTTATCCCCTATTCTTCTATTTCCTGGTAGATGCCTTCCTATCAGCCATCCCTTTACCTCTCCCCTTTTCTCTAAAACTTAAACTGTCATCCCCACAGTCATTTTTAATAAAAATTTCTTCTTCTTCTTCTTTTAGGCCTTCCCTGCAAATGCTAATCTTCCTGGGGTTTGCATCCCCTGTGATTTATATGACCCTACTGCCTGGCCTCCTTCTACATGTTAAAAGAAATGGCAACAGTAGGGCTTTGATCTCCTAAGGACTAAATGGTAAAAAGGCTAGATGAGCAAAAGACCAACAGCACACAACATAGACATAAAAGATCATCATGGAGTTGGGGAGTTGGGGGGAAAAAAAAAGCCAAAGACCGTGGGAATGTTGGCTTTTATCCCAATGTCGGCTTTTGATGATTTAATCAGTAAGTTAAAATCCTCAAATTTATTTACTATGCTCTTAGCATTGGTGTACATGCAAGTATACATCCACTTGTTCTTACTCTTAGTTACCCTCACCCAGTCTATGTATTTCCTTGTTCTATAGTGATCCACAGCAGGCCTTGAAATCCCCGGTATTTTGCTTTCTAGGCTGCTTCTTGTCCTGCAGATGCAGTGCAGGAATCACTTTTACTTTTCCTGCAGTTATTGTTAATCTCTTATTCTGTCTACCCCCCCCCCCAAGTTAGCAGTTTTCCAATCTGCCTAACACTGCCTCTGTAGCATCAGCAAATATTCTTATTTAAGTCTATCCCATCCCTCTAGAAGTAGTTTCTACTTCTTCAGGGATGTAGTCTCTACTTCTACAAGTACAGACCATATTATGAAATATTCTACCCTATGAGCCTTGCACATAGGGTAGGCCAAACTGATTGACTTGCCCTTGTCGTGCACTCCTTCCTATCATATCTTGGCAGAATTGCAGACACTTTCAAATTCCACTCTCACTATTGCAACTCTTTCTCAACATTGCCCTGTATTTGTTAAGTATGTCCTCAGACTGTCAGACCAACTTTTGCCCCTGGCAGACATACCCTGGTCCTATTCTACGTATCCTTTTTGAACAATATATTTTCTATTTTCCTAAAAATATTAGCATTAGCATTTTAGCATTAGTACAGGCATATGATGCAAGAAAGCAAGCTTATGCAGCATCAGCCAAAAAAAAACCACTATTGTGTGAGTGACCAATCCACAAATTCCAGTCAATATCTGTCGACCGGGCTAGCCGGGTAGGTAAAGTGCCTACCTGGCAACCCAAAGACCGCAGGTTCGAATCCCGCCTCGGGCTTGGATCAGGGTAAATGCAAAAACCTTTGGGAGGTGCATTATGGCCACAGAAGTTGCTGCGCCAACAACTAACAACATAAAAAAATAATAATAATAAAAAAAAAAATTTTAAATCCCCCACTATAAGACCCTCTGATTTACTGGCCCACTCTATTTCCCTGTACAGTTCCTTATTATGCTCATCAGAGTCATTAGGCCTGTAACACACTCCTACTCTCAGTTTTGATCTCCCAATGCTTATGTCAGACCAAACTTACTCGACACTGCACTGTCCAGCGATGTCGACTGGCATCACTTCCTTGGATTTTATGTGTTTCTTAACTAATGGTATAACCCCTCCTCCCTTCCTATCTTGTCTATCCTTCCTGTACACATTGTACTCCCCAAATTCCAGTTCCGCATTCCTTATACCTGTGTGACACCACGTCTCTGATATCCCAACAATATCTGCCTATGATGTTCTGAGCAATACCTCAAATTCATCAAATTTATTTACCAAACTCCTAGCTTTGGTGTACATGCAAGTATACATGCACCTGTTCCTATTCTTAGCTACCCGAACACAACCCATGTGTTTACTTGTACCGCAATGACTCCCAGCAGGCTCTGAAATACCCTGCATCTTGTTTTCCAGGCTTCTGCTCATTCCAATAGAGGCAGTGCAAGAATCACTTTCACCTCTGCCAGTGGCTACTGTTAATCTATTAGTCCTTGTGTCCCCCCCCCCTCAAGCTAGCAGTTTTCAAACCCACCTAACACTACCTTGATAGCATCAGCAAATATTCTTGCACCCTTTCTATTTAATGTATCTATCCCTGTAGAAGCAGTCTCTCCTGTTAACAAGTACAGACCAGGCTGAAAAAAATTCTACCCCTTGAGCCTTGCACAATCTTTCCAGGGCCGAATTAATCGACAAGGCTCTCATCATATACTCCCTCCTATCGTGTCTGGGCAGAATTTCAGACACTTTGAAATTCAACCCTAATTTACGGCTTTTTTTCAACAGTGACCTGCTTGTTAAGTAATTCTGCCGGTCTCCTACTCTTATTATCATTAGTGCCAACGTGTACAACAATATCACCCTTTGTGCCCTTAAAAGATGATATCTGCTCTACAATGTTATCAACCTTTGCCGCTGGCAGACATGCCCTGGTCTTGTTCCACCTATCTAGTCACCAACAATAGCTACCTTAGGGTAGCTATTGTTGGTGACAACACCGCAACAACCCCTGCCTTAGGGGTTGTTGCGGTGTTGCTTGATACCCGTGTGAATTCTGGCATTGAGGCGTGCAGCTAAGAACTTGATGGGCTCTCCAACTTAATGCCTTTGAGAGAATCCATGCTGTTCTTCAAGTTCTCATAAACACTGAGTTGATGGCTAATAAGAGTGTGAACTCTTCACAGAGAGAGAAAGACAACCCTTTGCTGTGTCATGTTCCATTTCAGATAGATTTGCCCACATCAAACAAGTCGTACATTTTGCAAGGCCATGAATCGGAGAACAAACATAGCACTCCCTTTACTTTGCTGCTCTGGATTCAGGCATGATTTCCATTCAAATTCAGTCTAATTGAGCCTACTACACTAAAGCAATGTACTTAAATGCAATAATAATATATGCGCTAGTTATGAAGCTGTAATACATATTACGCTATCAAGTTTACATATTAAATATACTATGTAACATCGGTGTAGATATACCATAATTTAAATTTATGGGCTTACCCATAAATTTAAACTACGTATATAGTGTAAAAAGCATTGTTTTAATTGTGTCTCATATTGTGGCTGCCTTCACAACGAGATATCAGGTATTGCACTACTTTTGAATAAGTAACGCTTCTCTGGCAGAGAAGACTACTGTTATTTATTCTCAGTGGATACCACCATCCAGATAGAACTGCTTCAAAGCTGTTGGGCTGTCATTGATGGGTGGGCAGGTACCCTGGTAATGCAAGTTGTGAAGTGATTCCACAATATGAGAGATGCCAAATGGTTTACAGATAATGTATTTAAATATAAAATGCACAAGGCATAATTATATATGGGTTTTAAGTAATTAACTACATAATATCGGTGTGGATACACCATAGTTTATCCATAAATTTATTAAATAAATAAAAAAAATTACATATATATATAAGAATATCAATGCAAGCTCAATATTCTTCTAGAAGAATATTGAGCTTGCATTATATGTATTAAATTGTTGAGTTTACCCTATACTGTTACATTTGTAAAGTTATAAGCTAATTGTCATAGCTAATAAAATTATCTGCTAACACCAATCTATGTGATTCGAACTTTTGAGATACCTATTTACCACAATTAAGACACTAGAATTCTCCTTCTATGTTCTACTGTTCAAAGTTATGAGATACAATATTCACGACAAATCACTAATTAGCATTAGCATTAGTAGAGGCATATGATGCAAGAAAGCAAGCTTATGCAGAACCAGCCAAAAAAGAAAAAAACAAAAAAAACACTCCCATTTCACCCCTCCGTTCATTTGAAATACCTGTCCAGCTGTCCAGGTCTACCTATATTAAGTAGTGACCAATAAAATCTCTAGCTAAATTTAAAAATAAACTGATGAACATGACTAGAACTATAAAGCCATTTATAGAATATGATTTTATATGTTAATTAGTTCAATAAAATGACAAAATTTTTCAAGAATTTAGCCTCTCCCAGGAAAATATGAATGACTTATGTAATTATGTTAATACTAGAAGGAATGAGACAGTGCTTATTGCATTGTTAGATATGAATAATGCAACACTTGATAATCCTTTGCAGATTTGCTGACAAACTGAATATATATTTTGTATCTACATTCATATGTAAAGAATTAATTAAGAACTGGGATGCCAGAATTATATAATGATGTAAAACAATTTTTACATCATATACAGATTTCAGAAAATCTCTTGATAGTGTTTCTGCTCAAAGATTGGTGTACAAATTGGAGCAATGTGGCATTAGGGCAGTGGTTTTCAACTGGGGGTGCCGCAACAACATTCCAGGGGTGCCACGCAAATTTGGGTTTAAGTTACTAAACTTATAATTATTTTTTAAAATTTATATGTTTATTTCATTATAAAAAGGCATACAGTATCTTTTTAATTTTGTGGTGATTTATAATTGATGTTTACTTAGCACCTCTATATAAAGAATAACATTATTATATACCATATACCTATAATTTGTATTATGAAATGTAATTTTTATAATTATATTATTGTAATAACTATAGATAAATATTATAGTAATATATGTATATATTACAATTAATTGTAATTACAATTACAAGTGAATCGTAATATATATATATTACGATTCACTCTCTGCATATATATATATATATTACGATTCACTCTCTGCATATATATATATATATGCAGAGAGTGAATCGGATCTAGCAGGCAGAAATTGAGTAGGGGTGCCGCAAAATAAAATAAATTACTTAGGGGCTCCAATATTAAAAAAAGGTTGAAAACCACTGCATTAGGATAATATTATTGTGGTGGTTAAAGGGATGGTTGAGTGGTAGAGGACAAAGTTGGTTATCAGTGAGCACTGCTCTTTTTTGACTATGGTTATTACTGGATTCTGCGAGAATTCATTGCTGGGTCCCATTGTTTTGTTCAGTAGTTACTAATGATATTGTTGAAGGCATAACAATATCATTAATGTCTAAGCTTGCAGGTGATACATAATTTGGCAGGGTGATTAATGGCAATAATCTGGGTATGCTACTGCACCTAGATTTAGAAATTTAAGCATATGGACTACTTCAAATGGTATTTGAAGTAGTCCATATGCTTAAATTTCTAAATGGTATTTGAAGTAGTGCATGTGTAGCAGTAATCTTAGAATAACATACCTACTTTGTGGATACGTTATTCTGGCACCAAAAGTAGTGAAAAAGGAATAGACCTGGGATAATGGATGTCAGATGAACTAATGAGACATATCGCAGAGAAGAAAAATGCATGGGATACATACAAATTAACACGTGACACAGAAGCCTATGATAGATACAAGTTGATCTCTAACCAAGTTACAAAGGAGGTTAGGCGGGCGAAGGCAGATTACAAGATATCTTTGGCAAGGGATGCAAAGAAAAACAGCCAAGAGTTCTTTACTTATGTAAACTCTAGAATGAAGGGGATGAATCAGATTGGTCCACTTGATATCGATGGGTCAACTGTTGATGATCCTACTCAGTTAGCTAACAAACTAAATGAATATTTTGCATCGACATTCACACATGAGGAGTTATTCAGCGAGGGGAATGCCAGAGGTGTATTCAACTCTGGCAGTAAGCTACAGAATCTTGTAATAACTGAGAGTAAAGTGGAGGAGAAACTGTTGAAGATAAACACAAGAAAGGCACCTGGGGTGGATGGGATCTATCCAGTTATATTAAAGGAGGCAGCAAAGGAAGTAAGCAAACCCTTAGCCGTAATTATGAGAGCTTCCTTGGACTCAGGGGAGGTACCCATGGACTGGAGATGTGCAAATGTGACCCCAATTCACAAAGGAGGATCAAAGGCTGACACAAGTAATTATAGACCTGTGAGTTTAACTTCTGTTCCCGGAAAATTAATGGAGGCACTGGTTAAAGAAGCACTGCAGGATCATCTAGACAAGACTTCAGTTATAGATCAGACACAGCATGGTTTTGTTAAGGGGAATTCTTGCCTGACCAATTTCATTGGATACTATGATGCAGTCACAAAAGAACTGGATGCAGGGAATAACTTTGATATTATATACTTGGATCTTAGAAAGTCTTTTGATACTGTTGCACATGGAAGACTGCTGCACAAATTGGAGCAGTGTGGCATTGGAGGCAAATTGCTGCTATGGATAAAGGGGTGGTTGAGGGGGAGAAGACAGAGAGTGGTAATCAATGGACACTGATCATCGTGGACTAATGTTATTAGTGGAGTCCCTCAGGGTTCAGTATTGGGTCCATTATTGTTTTCTGTATTTATAAATGATATTGATGATGGTATATCAAGCTTAATGTCCAAGTTTGCAGACGATACGAAGGTTGGCAGGGTTGTCAAGGACACTACTGACACTATGCTGCTGCAACAGGATCTGGAAAGGTTGAGCAGATGGGCTGAGAGGTAGCAAATGAAGTTTAACATTGACAAATGTAAAGTACTACATATTTGAAACAGCAACCCTAGAGCAACGTATCAACTCTGTGGTACTACACTGACAGTGGTAGAGAATGAAAGGGACCTGGGGGTGGTTGTGCAGGCAGATATGAAGTTCTCTGAGCAGTGCAGACGGGCTGCAAGAGTAGCTCATGGTGTATTGTCAATGATATATAGGAATTTTTCTAGCAGGGATAAGGAGGTGATTATTCCCTTGTATAAGGCAATGGTCAGACCACACCTAGAGTACTGTATACAGACCTGGAGGCCTCATTTCAAGAAGGATGTAGAGCTGCTGGAACGAGTACAGAGAAGGGCAACAAGATTAGTGAATGGAACAAAGGGGTGCTCTTACGAATAAAGGCTTAAGTTTTGCAAATTACAGTGTCTGGAGACTAGGCACCAGCGAGGTGATCTGATAGAGGTGTATAAAGCCTTGAATGGTTTGAGCATGCTCAATGCTGATGGGATCCTTCCTCTTGCTCAGAATAATCACCTGAGAGGGCATAAATTCAAATTGAGGAAAGACAGATGTAGTATAGATGTGTGGAAATTTGCCTTTAGCCAGCGGGTGGTTGGTTGGTGGAACAGACTTCCATCCCTTGTCGTGGAAGTTGATAGCCTAAATAAGTTTAAGACTCAGCTGGACAGGTATTTCGAACGACAGAGGGGTGAAGTGGAAGTGGTTATTTTTTATTTATTTATTTATTATTTATTTATTTATTATTTATTTTTTTGGCTGATGCTGCATAAGCTTGCTTTCTTGCATCAAATGCCTCTACTAATGCTAATGCTAATTGTGAAATCATCATGAAGTTCTGGGAGCAGTGAAGGCTTTCTTTCAAGACAGCTCATGGTGTTTTTTCAGTGATGCACAGGATTATGCTATTATGTATAGCATAATCCTGTGCATCACTGAAAAAACACCATGAGCTGTCTTGTCAAGAAGGTCTAATCAAGAAGCACACGCTTCTTGATTAGACTGGGGTTCGAGCCTGTGACCCCCGATTACGGAGGATGCGGAAAGGTCAGAGAATGACCATCGCATATCCTCGGAGCAATATGGCCTTAGTTGCTAATGCTCCTAAAAAATAAAAATAACAAACAAATCCCCCTCCCCTTTTTGCTAATGCAGCATCAGTGTAACACTGATGTGCAACTCCTATTGTCCTATTGGGCAACTTTTAGCAATACAAGAACACATAAAATCCCCTAATATACTGGGAACTATAATAATTACCAATTCCCTTAGTTCATTGCAAGTGCTGAAAAACCCGAGGGTGCCTCTCATCCAGTCCTTTGTGAAACCTTGTATTCACCAACTCTACTCATATGTCATTATCCTGATCTGCAAGTACAGATCAAGATAATGACATTTTTTTTACTGGATACTTAAGAATCGGAGGCAGGTTGTCAGATTATGGCATTAAATTGCTTTCTACTGCACCTGAAAGTAGACAAAAAAAAATACTTTACCAAGGTCATGCACAGATTATCTGCAAAGAAACAGAACTTAGAAATTTTTGCTTTTTCTAGTATAATGACGAAAAAGTGAATTATTTTTTTCAATTTTTAATTTTTTTTTTTCTAGAACAATGGTTTCCACCTTATTTGTTTGATTTATCTCCACCCTCAGTTTCATTGTGCGACATCATGTATATGCCCCTCTCCACATCTATGCACACCAGCTTAGGACCGGCATAGAACTGTTAAATCTTATTATTATTATTAGCTATATGGTGCAAGGAAGCCAGAGGCTTATGCTGCACCAGCCAAAAAAAATTTTTTTCTGAATTAACCCGAGAGAGAGAAAGAGAGGGAAGTAGAAGGGAATCACCAAGAAAAAGAAGAATGATGATATCCAGCTCAGTGTGTCAAGAAGAATGATGATATCCAGCTGGGTGTGTCAAGCCAATACTCACCAGATGTGAGCCCCTGGGGTTAAATATCAGTTAATTTTCAACAACTTTGGCAGTGTGTACTGAGATAAGTAGACAGTACAACAGCTTGCTATCTGTCCCAGCGAGTCAAAGTAGTAGACAACTCTGTTGTCTACTGCTTTGACTCGCTGGCCCGCCCCATATCATAAATATTAAGTTGCATTATGTGTTTCATATAATCTTTGTGTATACTCTATTATTATTTTCATTATATTTTTGTGTACCCTCTTGTGAGGTAATGCATTCCCCTGGGGCCCATGCACCCTTCACTGTGCAAAGCTGATCTACAAACAAAGGCATTTTTGTATTTGTACTGAGCCTATTTAAGTAAAGTTTATATAACTGACATGTATATGTTAGTTAAGTTAAAGTAGCTTGATAAAATTTGATTATTCGACATAATAATTTGACAAGGTTTGTTTTCTATTTCTACAGAAACAGACATTCCAGAGTTGTTACCATGTGGCTATTTAGTTGGTGACAATATGCACATAAGGGTAATTTTGAAAGGTGAGTAGAAGTCCTACTGCTAGTTTCATATATATTTTAAACTGTTTTGTCCCTCCCCCTTAAAAATCTAAAGATATAGTAAATACCATCAAAGGCAAATATTATAAATAACACTAAGCATACAGAATGGCCTTTTGCTGAACGTTGGTAGTACTGAAAAGCTAGAAAAGATAGTTTGCCAAAATTCCTCATATCAGCATTAGATTATACAAAGGGGATACACCATGATTCTAAACCATTTAAAAAAAAGTAAAGTATTTCAAGCCAACATTTGCTGTTATCCAGGGAAGGGGGGGAGAATCTCCACTTGTGATAGTGATACCCTACCACAGTCATAGTGTTTCTACAAACAAGGTATTCAGTGCAGTGTGCTGAAAATTGTAAATTGGAATAATGCAAATTGAGTATGCAAATTTTATATGACTTGTTTTTTTTGCTTTTTGCTGAGAAAGTTATTTGCAACCCTGGAATTTCAGTTAATATGAATTTAAAAGTAAAAATGCATTGCAGATTAGGTAATTTCCAAGAATAATTTGTGTGAAGTTAATTAGTATTAGGGTTTAGTAATAGAAAGAATGGTATTGTGGGGGCTCAGAAAAACAACTCTGAGTGGCAAAGTAAAGGTAAACTAAGAAAATGACTTATTTTATGTAAAATATGGTTGTTTGTCTGGTGCATAATGACTTTATTACGTTATGTGCCTGATATGTGTACTCCATTTGCAAATCAGAACTTTTTGAGATAAAATAAAAAATGACAGAATATCCTGACTCTAGTACTGTATCATCTTTCCAGCTATGAATATGTGAGTTCTTAATCATTTAGATTTTAGTAATCAGTTTTAGGTAGCTGTATGAAAGAAAATGTGCGTAATGTCTGTAGGTCTAAAATATGCCTAAAATATTTAATTTTTAATTTCAGAATTTGTTTGGAATATGCTAATGAAGCTATCAAATTTATTATGTTTAACAACAGGATCTTCTACTGAAGTTGTGACTACTCTTTTTTGGCCTCTTTTTTATGCAAGTTTAGTCTAACTTTTAAAGAAGAAGAAGAAGAACTCTATGGTATACACAAGGCACATTGCTGTACACAAAACCCTTCATATTTACAAGCCAGGAGTTTACATTATGATGATGATGCAATTATTATCTGTGTCTGTCTGATTCCTTAGTATCACAGAGAAAAATAACCTTTTAAGTGTTTAATTTTAAATCTTACGTTGGAATAGATTTCACACATCAAGTATAAACAGAGGTTTAAAAAAAATTGCAACCATTGCAGATAAATTAGACAAGACTTCAAGAAAGCACATAGATTTAATTTTCAGCTTTTCAAGAACAGGTGGAACTTTGGTCAAGAAAAACTTTAAGAATACAGATAATTTTATTTTCAGGTCTCAACAACAGAAGAAAACAGTAAGCAAGTTTTTATCTTTCAGGGAAAAAAAAGTTTTTCATCCCGCAAACAAACAGGGTGTTGCATCTGTGATGCAGACACAGGGTGGATGGGTGGCGGCGGCGGCTGGCCCGCCCCATATTATAAACACTCCAAAATAAACTATCCAGAAGACAACTCTCCCAACAACATAATCCCACCCCAAAATAGACCTTCCCAATTAAGACCCACAATGCATAACCACATCATCATCATCAGCCATTTTCAATCCACTGCACAATGAAGGCCTCACCAGCAACTTTCCAGTTCATTCTGTTTTGAGCACTGGCCATCCATTTACTACCCACAAACTCATGAATTTCATCTATCCCTCTCCACCGTTGTCTTTCAGGTTTTCTTCTTGCTCCTCTTGGGGTACAACTCTGTTATTTACCATTCTGGTAAATACTTGGGGTACCATTCTGTTATTCTGTTTACTACCCACAAACTCATGAATTTCATCTATCCCTCTCCACCGTTGTCTTCCAGGTTTTCTTCTAGCTCCTCTTGGGTAACCATTCTGTTATTGTGTCTTCGAGCTATGTGTCCTGCCCAAGACCATTTTAGTTCTTTAGTTTTGATAAGAATGTCCTTTACTTGAGTTTGCTGCCTAATCCATGTGTTTCTCTTCTTATCTAACAATCTGATTCCCAATATAATTCATTCCATTCTTCGCTGTGTAGTTCTCAGCTTCTCTTCCATCCCTTTGGTGAGTGCCCAAGTTTCACTTCCATAAGTCATGGTGGGGAGTATACATTTGTTCATTATTTTACGTTTTAGACAAACTGGGATATTGCTCTTCAGTATGTGACTATATTTCCTGAATGCTATCCATCCAAAATTTATTCTACTCTTGACTTCCAGCCATTTATCATTATTACAGCTAATAACTTATCCCAGATAAGTATATGACTCCACCTTTTAAATTACTGCTCCTTCAATCATTATTTCCCTTTGTGTGGCATACTTGTTCATCATTACTTTTGTTTTAGCCATATTCATCTTTAGTCCAAAATCCCTACTAACTGTGCATAACTGATTAAGATTTTCCTCTAATCCATTGGGATCATGGCTTATGACCACAATGTCATCTGCAAATCGTAAATGGTTTACGTACTCTCCATTCACATTGACTCCTTTCAGCGACCAGTCTAATCTTCTGAAAGCTTCCTCAAGGGCAGCAGTAAACAGCTTCGGAGACATTGTGTCTCCTTGTCGAACTCCTTTATCTATTTTAAATTTCCTACTGTCTTTGTGTCTAGTCTAATAAAGAAGGTAGCATTCTCATATATATTTTCTTCAAAATCATAATATGTGGGGTATCTATGCCTTGTCTTTCCGGTGCCTGAAACATTGCCTTATGCTGTATCGAGTCAAATGCCTTTTCATAATCCACAAATGCCAGGCATAATGGTGTTTTTTATTTATTTGCTTTCTCTATTAGCTGTGATATTAAGTGAAGGTGATCCATAGTTGAGAATCCTGTCCTAAAGCCAGCTTGCTCTTTCGGTTGATTCTCATCAAGTATTCTTTCTAATCTGTTAGTAATGACCCTTGTGAACAACTTGCAGATGTGGGATAACAAGCTAATTGGTCTATAATTTCCAATTTCTGATTTATCTCCTTTCTTATGCAGCGAAACTATGATTGCATAATTCCACTGCTTAGGCGTCACACCTTTTTAATGCACTTTGTGAAGAGCCTTGCCAGTTTTTGTGTTATGTCTCTTCCTCCCAATTTTAACAACGCTACAGTAACTTCATCTTCCCCCGGCGCTTTCTGATTCTTCATTTTCTTCAATGCAATGTATCTTCTACCTCATCAGGAAGAATATCGGGTATGTTGTATGTGTTGCTAATTTGCAATCCATCTTCCCCACTGCTGGCATCATTCCCTCGCTCCTTGTATAATTCTCTATAGTAGTCTTCTGCTATTTATAAGTACACCATTGCTATTCTTCAGTCTCAGTATCATTTGTCTTTCTGTATTACTGCTCATGGCTGCTGATTTAAATCCTTTGTTTTCCCTTAATGCTTGTTCTACTTTTCTTATGTTAAATCTTCATATATCCTCTCTGAGTCTCTTTCTAATGGCTTTGCATAACTCAGTATACTCAATTTTTTCCTTGTCAGTGTTTATCTTGCTCTTCATTTTTCACCATTGGTTCATCATAACAAGTGTTTCTTGACTAATTTTTTCTTCTTTGGATTTCTTTTTCCCTGTAGGTTTCTTGGACTTTATCACTTTCAGAAAGTTGTAATATTCCTCGTCGATATCTTGGTCCTGAGCAGTCTGCAGAAGCTCAAACTTGTTCTTAATTCCAGTACATACTGCTTTTTCTCCTCTTCTGTTATCTCAAAGACCTTTGTATTATTTACTTGAGTCAGTTTTTTCCTTTCCTACATCTATATCAAGTGTACATGTTACCATTCTGTGATCACTTCCAACATTTACCTTATTCAGGATGGAAACGTCATTCATGATATATCTTCTGTTAGTGAGGATGAAGTAGATTTCATTAGTTGTTAATCCATTTGGACTCTTCCATGTCCACTTTCTGTTCACCCTTTTCTTGTAAAAAGTGTTCATTACTGACAGTCCTTGAGATTCTGCAAATTCCACAAGTCTTTCACCAATTCGAAAATTTCCTATAGTTCCCCCTTTCTGCACTGTTTTGTCTTTTTCCAACCTTAGCATTGAAGTCCCCCATAATAATAGTGTAGTAGGTTTTCTGCTCATCTAGAAGACTCTCAATTTTGGTGTACATTTCTTCAACCTCTTCATCATCATCAAGGCTCGATGTTGGTACATAAATCATTATAACCTTTAGCTTGTACCTCTTAGAAATCTTGAGTATTAGTCTTGACACCCTTGGTGATGTACTTTTGAATTCCAAAATGTTGTTTTTTAAATATTTATGGACCAGAAACCCAACTCCACCTTCACTCCTTTCACTGTTTCCATTGGTGTACATCAGATTTCCACTTGATAAACTTATAAGTGATTCATTTCTTCTTCTTGTTTCAGCCAAACTGATGATATTCCAATTCACATTTTCTAATTCCTTTTCCAGCTCTAATATCCTGTCTTAACCACATAATTAATGTTAAAATTGTACACAAAAATTCATTATGATGTCACATACATTCAAAGACTACATCTAATCCAAAGCAAATGGGGGAACCCGCACAGTTACGAGGAAATGTCTCCACCTACCACGTATAACGATTGTGGTTCGCGCCCCAGCCCAAATAACAAATTGAAAATTAAATTCTGAAATTACAACTAACTCCATCTATCAAAAGAAAAACAAATCTTTTTATTTCCCGCAAAATCAGTTCATATTGTCATGACCCGCATCCTCCTTGGGACCGTCCCAGCGAAATCGGTTAGTATCCCCTCCCTATACTACTAGTCATGATTCATTCCGAAATGAATAATGACTAAAAAAGTGTGAAACTTTCACTCTGACTGGATCCATCATTTTAACTTTTAGCACCCCAGATATGCCATTTCTAGTAAAAGCTGGCTATTTAAACTGCAGAATTCAGCCTCATATTCTGAATCCTCTGCTATTTTGAATAGCAGAAATATATGGCTGTATGCAGCAGGCATCTAAAGATGATACCATTTGTTCTGTTTGTAGTTCGAAAGAGTACACAAGCAGATTGTTCAGACTCACTGCCCTGTTTTCCCCAACTGCAGAGGAAGCCACCCTGCCTTTTCTGAATCATGTGAAATGTGGATAACTGGAAATAAAAGTCAAAACTTCAAAAAACAACATAAAGTCACATCTCCCGAGGTACTCAGACAAGTTATATGGAGCATATATAGTTTTTATTGCATGTTTTGCACACCAAAATCTATCTGTCAGCATCTATGAGTTGCAGCTTAAACAGATGTATTAATATTCTTCTCTCTCTCTCTCTCTCTCTCTCTCTCTCTCTCTCTCTCTCTCTCTCTCTCTCTCTCTCTCTCTCTCTAACTGGGTTTAAAGCTATGCTGTCTGCCCCTGGGAATTACACTAGTCAACAGCAGAGTGATTAATGCTGTAATTAACATCCCAGCTGATACTCCAATCATCTCACATGACATTGAAAACTGCTGGAGTCTGTAAGAAAACCAAATCACCTATCAACATTATGGAAGTGCATGAACATTCAGATATGAGGAGCCCATACGACTACTTGATGCCCCATCTTCCTTAAGAAAGACTGGAATAAATGCTCCACTTATAAAAGGACAGTCAGATGAATCTTACACAGCTAAATCTAAATAATGTGCAATGTCATACAGTGGAACTGAAGTAGACTAAGAAGCCATTCTGATGACTTAAGTGGTTTACCTGCTCAACAGAGCAAGTAAATTACTTAAGTCATCAATATCACTCAATAGCCTGCAAGAAATATCCTTGTCACTACAAGTTTTGCCAAAATTAGTACATTAGCAATTAGCAAATTGCAAATTATGTCAGATAGGAGCTCAGAGCCTCCTGCCTGTGGAGGCGTGGCTATTCTTGTTTATTATAACATACTGCAGTGGTACATCAAATTATGAACTATGCTAGAAGATGTGGCAGCTTGTATTGCAGTTGATATTTGAATTACCCTTATTTTCATTCAACCATCTAACATTTCCCCATTGAGAACTTGATAATCTCATTACACACACAAGTTCCAATTCCAGTTTGTCTTTTTGGTGACTTGTCTTTGTCTTTGGAAGCCATTAAAGCCATGGGGGGGGAGGGGGGGTACTGCATTGGACACAATAGGGCAAATTGATTGAAGTATTTCTGAATAATAATGATCTTTATTTATTGAACTCTGGATCACCCATTTAATTCACCTACCCACAGGATATACTTCTGCAATTGAATTGATTGATGTCAATTTTTTCACCATTCATCTTTCCAATTATGACAGTTCGGTATTGAATGTTTCTCTAAACAGCAATCAGTTCCCAGTTATTTGCTAATTAGGAATAGAGGTAACTGCCTATCTTGAACAGCAATCTACCTGGAAGTTTAACAAGGTGAATTGGATTGGCTATTCTTCCCAAATCCTTTTTAGACAGACTTTATGTTCAGCAGCTACCTGTTGATGTAACTACTTACATAACCAGTTGGATTTTAATTACAGTTATTGGTTCCATTCCAGAATCCAAAGCATATTGCATTTACCGAAATCTCTGGTGGAATACAGATTGCTTTAATGCCAAAAAGGAGAAAACCGTGCTTGGAATAATTTACACAAGTATCGTACTACTAGTAATCGAATTGCTTATAAAAGACTTAAAGCTAAAGCAAGACGTATTAGGTGGAAAGTGAAACGTGAATTGTGTTTGCCTGAAATATCACCAAAAACACTGACATACGACTCATCTGGAGAAGAATTTGTCATTTTGAATCTATAGATGCAAAATGACAAATTGCTTCAACCATCCTCTCCAGTTTTTCACTGGAAAGGGAGAGATCTGTGTGCTGCTGAAGAAGTTGCTAATGCACTAACAAAATGGTTCTCTATAGTCTCTGCTTCTGGTTTGTAACTCCTCCTCCCTGTCATCATCAGCCATTTTCAATCTACTGCAGGATGAAGGCCTACACAGCAACTTTCTAGTTCCTTCTGTTTTGTGCAATTGCCATCCATTTACTCCCCACAAACTCACAAATTTCATCTATCCCTCTCCACCGTTGTCTTCCAGGTTTTCTTCTAGCTCCTCTTGGGTACCATTCTGTTATTTTCTTAGTCCATCTGTCATCATATCTTCGAGCTATGTGTCCTGCCCAATACCATTTTAGTTCTTTAGTGTTGATAAGAATGTCCTTTACTTGAGTTTGCTGCCTAATTCCTGTGTTTCTCTTCTTATCTAACGGTCTGATTCCTAATATAATTTGTTCCATTCTTCGCTGTGTAGTTCTCAGCTTCTCTTCCATTCTTTTGGTGAGTGCCCAAGTTTCACTTCCATAAGTCAGGTGGGGAGTATACATTGATTCATTATTTTACATTTCAGACAAACTGGGATATTGCTCTTCAGTATGTGACTATATTTCCTGAATGCTATCCATCCAAAATTTATTCTTCTCTTGACTTCCAGCCATTTATCATTATTACAGCTAATAACCTGTCCCAGATAAGTATATGACTCCACCTTTTCAATTACTGCTCCTTCAATCATTATTTCCCTTTCTGTGGCATACTTGTTCATCATTACTTTTGTTTTAGCCATATTCATCTTTCGTCCAAAATCCTTCTCTGCATAACTGATTAAGATTTTCCTCTACTTTGGGATTGTGGCTTATGACCACAATGTCATCTGAAATGGTTTAGGTACTCTCCATTCACATTTACTCTTTTCTGCGACCAGTCTAATCTTCTGAAAGCTTCCTAAAGGGCAGCAGTAGACAACTTTAGAGATATTATCATTAGCAAAGGCACATGATGCAAGATAGCACGCTTACATAGCATCAGCCAGAAAAAAAAAACAAAAAAACATCCTTATTTCACCCATCCACTTGCTCCAAATGTTTGTCAAGTTCTGTCGTTGTAGAAGCTATCAGCTTGTACAACGACAGATGGAAGTTTGTTCCAGCAATCAATCACCCGCTGGCTAAAGGCAAACTTCCGCACATCTATCCTACAACCGTCTTTTCTCAACTTGAATTTATGCCCTCTCAGGGGGATTATTCTGAGCAAGAGGAAGAATCCCATCAGCATTGAGCATGCTCAAACCATTCAAGGCTTTATACACTTCAATCAGATCACCCCGCAGGTGGCACCTCCATACCAAGGTGTGCAGGAGCAGCGGTGCATAGCACACGCTTCTTGATTAGACCGGGGTTCGAGCCCATGACCCACCAAATACAGAGGATGTGGAAAGGTCAGGGAGTAACCACCGCATATCCCTGGAACAATATGGCCTTAGTTGCTAATGCTCCTAAAAACCAAATAACAACACCTCGCAGGTGCCTAGTCTCCAGACACTGTAATTTGCAAAACTTAAGCCTTTCTTTGTAAGAGCAATCCTTTGTTCCATTCACTAATATTGTTGCCCTTCTCTGTACTCGTTCCAACAGCTCTACACCTTTTTAAAATGAGACTTCCAGACCTGTATACAGTACTCAAGTTGGGGCCTGACCATTGCCTTATACAAGAGGATAATCACCTCCTTATCCCTGCTAGAAAAATTCCTGTATATCATTGACAGGACACCATGAGCTACTCCTGCAGACCGTCTGCACTGCTCAGAAAACTTCATATCTGCCTGCACAACCACCCCCAGGTCCTTTTCATTCTCTACCACTGTCAGTGTGGTACCAGAGTTGATTTGTTACTCTGGAATTACTGCTTCCCATATATATTACTTTACATTTGTCAATGTTAAACTTCATTTGCCACCTCTCAGCCCATCTGCTCAACTTTTCTAGATCCTGTTGCAGCAGTGTACTGTCATTTACAACCCTGCCAACCTTTGTATCATCTGCAAACTTGGACATTAAGCCTGATATACCATCATCAGTATCATTTATAAATACAGAAAACAACAATGGACCCAACACTGAACCCAGAGTGACTCCACTAATAGTCCACGAAGAGCAGTGTCCATTGATTACCACTCTCTGTTTTTTCCCACTCAACCATCCCTTTATCCATAGCAGCAATTTGCTTCCAATGCCACACTGCTCCAATTTATGCAGCAGTCTTCCATGTGCAACGGTATCAAAGGCTTTTCTAAGATATGATATCAAAGTTATTCTTTGCATCCCGTTCCTTTGTGACTACATCATAGAACCCAATCAAATTACTCAGACAAGACTTCCCCTTAACAAACCCATGCTGTATCCGAGCTATAACTGAAGTCTTGTCTAGATGATCCTGCAATGCTTCTTTAACCAGTGCCTCCATTAATTTCCCTAGAACAGAAGTTAAACTAACAGGTCTGTAATTACCTGTCTCCTTTGTGGATTTGGGTCACATTTGCACATCTCCAGTCAATGGGTACCTAACCTGAGTCCAGGGAAGCTCTCATAATTATGGCTAAGGGTTTGATTACTTCCTTTGCTGCTGCATTTAATATATCTGCATAGATTTCATCCACCCCAGGTGCCTTTGTTGTGTTTATCTTCAACAATTTCTCCTCCACTTTACTCTCAGTTATTACAAGATTATGTAGCTTATTGCCGGAGTTGAATTCACCTCTGCATTCCCCTCCCTGAATAACTCCTCATGTGTGAAGGTCAATGCAAAATATTCATTCAGTTTGTTAGCTACCCGAGGAGGATCATCAACAGTTGAACCATCGATATCAAGTGGACCAATCTGATTCATCCCCTTCCTTCTAGAGTTTACATAAGAAAAGAACTCTTTGCTGTTTTTCTTTGCATCCTTTGCCAAAGATTTCTCGTAATCTGCCTTCACCTACCTAACCTCCTTTGTAACTTGGATACATCCCAGCTTATATCTATCATAGGCTTCTGTGTCACATGTTAATTTATATGTATTCCATGCATTTTTCTTCTCTGTCACATGTCTAATTAGTTAATCTGACATCCATTTAGGCCTAAATATTGAAAAATATTTTTTTGTTGGTATGAGTGGCTTCCAAGATTAATTCTTTGAATGCTTTCCATTTTGAATTTGCTGTTGGTAACATCATCAGTTGGCTCCAACGTATAGAATTTAAATACCATCTCAGACCACTGTAGTCACCTTTACGAAAGCAAATACCCTTCTCTTTACCCTTGATTGTAGTTACCTCTTTGCGTAATTCCACTTCAGCACAATTGATCACTGCCACCTAGTGGTTCCTTTATCTGCAGATTCTTGATGCATGAAGAATCACTACTGATAATCAGATCAAATGAATTACTCCCTCTAGTTGCCTCCCGAACATGCTAGTGTGTGAATGACCAACCCAAAAATTCCAGTCACTATCTGGGAAATTAAAATCCCCCATTATTAGACACTCTAATTTACTGGTCCACTCTATTTCTCTGCACAATTGCTCATTATACTCATCATATTCATTAGGCTTATAACACACACCTATTCTCATTTTTCCTTTCCCAGTAATTATGTCATACTGAACAGACTCAACACTGCATTGTCCACCAACATCAATTGGATGCACTTCCTTAGATTTTATGTGTTTCTTAACTAACAGCATAACCCCTTCTCCCCTCCTGTCCTGTCTATCCTTTCTGTACACATTGTACTCCCCAAATTCCAGTTCTGCACTTCTTATGTCTGTTTGACACCATGTCTCTGATATCCCAAGAATATCTGCCTTTGATGTCTTGACTAGCACTTCAAGCTCATCGAATTTATTAACTATACTCCTAGCATTGGTGTACATGCAAGTATACATGCACATGTTTATACTCTTAGTTACCCTAACACAGCCCATGTATTTACTTGTTCCACTATGACTCCCAGCAGTCCTGGAAATTTCCATTGCCTTGCTTTTCAGGCTGCTGCCAAATTGCCTTTCAATAGAAGTGCAATATTTTGTCACCTTGTCGAACTCCTTTCTCAATTTTAAACTTGCTACTGTCTTTGTCTAGTCTAATAAAGAGGTAGCGTTCTCATATATTTTCTTAAAAATCATAATATATGGGGTACCTATGCTTTGTCTTTCCAGTGCCCTAAACATTGTCTTATGCTGTATGGAGTCAAATGCCTTTTCATAATCCATAAATGCCAGGCATAATGGTGTTTTATATTCATTTGCTTTCTCCATTAGCTGTGATATTATGTGAAAGTGATCCATAGTTGAGAATCCTGTCATAAAGCCAGCTTGCTCTTTCAGTTGATTCTCATCAAGTATTCTTTCTTTCTTTGGTTGATTCTCATCAAGTATCTCAAAGACCTTCATATTATTTTCTCGAGTCAGTTTTTCCCTTATTTTCTTACATCTATATCAAGTGTGCATCTTACAATTCTGTGATTATTTCCAACCTTTACCTTGTTCAGGACGGTAACATCATTCGTGATATATCTTCTGTTAGTGATGATGAAGTCGATTTCATTAGTTGTTAATCCATTTGGACTCTTCCATGTCCTCTTACTGTTCATCCTTTTCTTGAGAAAAGTGTTCATTACTGACAATCCTCGAGATTCTGCAAATTCCACAAGTCTTTCACCAATTCGAAAATTTCCTATAGTTCCCCTTTCTGCGCTGTTTTGTCACTTTACAACCTTAGCATTGAAGTCCGCCATAATTTACCCCCATGGGCCTACATCTAGTGAGTATGGGCTTGGCACACCCAGGGTCCTGAGCTGGATATCATCATTCTTCTCTTTCTTGGTGATTCCCTTCTACTTCTCTCTCTTTCTCAGGGTAATTCAGAATTTTTTTTTTTTTTTTGTCTGTTGCAGCATAAGCCTCAGGCTTCCTTGCACCATATGGCTAATAATAATAATAGTAATAATAATGATAGTGTAGTGGTTTTTTGCTCATCTAGATGACTCTCAATTTCGGTGTACATTTCTTCAACCTCTTTGTCATCATGGCTCGATGTTGGTGCCTAAATCATTATAACCTTTAGCTTGTATCTCTTAGATATCCTGAGTTGTAGTCTTGACACCCTTGGTGACATACTTTTGAATTCCAAAATGTTGTTTTTTATATCTTTATGGACCATAAAGCCAACTCCACCTTCACTCGTTTCACTGTTTCCATTGGTGTACAGCACTTGATAAACTTATAAGTGATTCATTTCTTCTCCTTGTTTCATCCAAACTGATGATATTCCAATTCACATTTTCTAATTCCTTTTCCAGCTCTAATATCCTGTCTTCACTGATGAGTGATCTTACATTGTAACAGGCCAAGTTCAGTTTCCGTGCATGGCAGCCTGGTCGCACCCAGAGTTTCTTAGCACCCTCTCCTTCCACTGTGGTCCTCTTGCTGCCATAAGAGGGGAGAGTGAAAGCCAGTGGGGACTGTGGGCCATTTGTTTTGTCGTGCTGTCATGTGCTGGGGGGTTTGGTCTTTTCCTTTTCACGCTGACCAGGCGTCTTGAAGAGACCCACTCTACATTTTCGTTGCCACCTAAGTGATGTAACAGGGCTTACTATCGAGAAGGTGTGCATGAGTGGATTTTAGGGAGGCAGGCCAACCAGACTTCTCCTAAATCTTCTGAAATAGAAAGATATTGGATCCGTCAGTTTTTTTAGACTGAGTGTCTGATAATACACAGAATGCCTCTTCCCCCTCTAAGCCCCTAGTTCACACATAGAATGCCTGTTCCCCCTCCTCCTCTCAGTATATCAAAGCAAGTGCAGAATGCACTGGCTTTGGTCTGCTGAGAGCAGGAGGAGGAGGAGGATGTAGGAGGAAACAGGAGAAAAACATGCTTGGAATAATTTTTACAAGTATAGAAATGCTGGATAAAATTTTGCTGGATAAAGCAAAATACAAAGAAACAAATATGTGTTGAAACATATATTTGAAAAGCACCCATGTACCCTGTTGATTTTCTATAATTGGATCTTCTCTGAAAATGCCTTTCCTTCTTTCTGGCACCATTCTTTCATTATTACCTTACCAAAACTCAGCAAAGACCCTTCTTTGGTTCAAAATTATAGGCCAGAATTATAACATACCATCCTTTCAAAAGGCCAGTATTATATCACTCCATCCTATCATACGATACAATTTCAAGATTTTACCCATGAAGAATGCTCACATGGATATATGAGGCTCACAAGGCTCACCTGGATCCTTGAATCACAGATACAAGGATCCATATGTGAATTTCTCCTGATAGATCACAACACTATGATTTTCGGAAGAAAAGATTGACCCTGGACATAATTATCAAAATTGAATCTCATATCTGCAATGCCTTTATCATGAAATATAAAATGTCTGGTCATGGTCAACTACTTCGATATCGAAAAGGCATTTTGACACTACCTGGTACCATCTTTACCATATAAGTCTAAGGGACCATTTGCCTGAATAATTCAGAATTCCGTATGCCTGTGTTCTATTCAGGTCTGATATCATAATATGCTATTAGCATCTCACGTTCAGGAGGAAGGAGCCCCACAGGGATCGATACTTAGTGCAACATTATTTACAATTCATGTTAGCAACATGACACAAGATATTCCAAAAACTGTTGAAACTTACATGTATGTGGACGACCTTATCATTTACTGTCAGTATCAAAGTATGAGCATTATCAACTGGCAGGCTCCAACTCCTATAACCAAAATAAAATCCTGGTCCTCATGCAGTGGGCTTCAACTAGCAGAAAAGAAATCCACTGCCACTTTTGCAAGCAACAAGCTCTCAACTCTCCCGATCCTGAATTACAAGTAACCAATACTCAGATCCTACCTTGTTAATACTGTAAGATTTCTTGTATTGATATAGACAGCAAAGTAAATTCCAAGCTCACATCACTCATTTAGAAACTGCTTGTCTAATGCATTTAGACAAGCAGTTTCTAAATTATACTTTGATCATTATTGTCCATCTCATGTAGAACTGATTGGTATACTTTACTGCATCTTTACAGAACTTTATGTTCTTCCAATACTCTTCCAAGAGCAATACTTTACAACCACTGTCTCGATGACCTCTTAATGGTATTCCTTGCTTTCCACAAAGTAGAATCGTTTTAATTATTGGCACTAGTCTTTTCCAGTTTTCCATTCGTTCTTTGTATTTTGCTTTATCCAGCAATTCTTGTACAGATAAACATTTGCCACTAAGAACTTGGTGTAAATCATTAGTATGACGTAAGGATATTCCATGATAGTGCATAGTAGTAGTATGCAAGTTAAAATCTGTAGTGCCATGTTTTTACTCATTATACCCAGTTTTCACTAAATGTCCAACCTGTTGAGTCTGATTATGACGCCGACCGGGCTAGCCGGGTGAGTAAAGTGCCTGCCTAGCAACCTAAAGGTCACGGGTTCGATTCCCGCCTCGGGCTTGGATCAAAGTACTGCAAAAAACCTTGGGAGGTGCATTATGGCTACAGAAGCCTATGCGCCAACAACTACCAAAAAAAAAAAAAAAAAACTGATTATGACCTACATTTGTACTAGAAAACAGAACACAATATTTACAATATGCAGTGTTTTGTATTTTTGAATAGGCTAACCAGTTGCATTTTCTAAACCAAGAAAATTGACGTCTATTAAACATTTCTTTTTGATCGGTAGATCCAGGAAATTTGTAGTTAGAATTGGGAAGCCAAACACTACCCAAAGTCTTGATTAAATCCATGATAAACATTTTTTTGTCTTTAAGTAATGGAATGTCATTAACTTCACACTTTTCATTGATTTGAACTTCAATTTCCTCTGCTTGGAAATTCATATCCTGGACTTCAACAGAAATTTGATGCTCAGATGCACAATCATCACTCATTTTGAATTTTTATGGCACAAATTGCAACATTGAACTTTGTTTTTGTTTTTCCAATTTATCGAAAAAAAAAAAGAAACCTCAAGTCAAGTGAAATTTTATATAGGGGTCCTCAAATTCAAGGCTAAGCATGAGGATCTCGGAAACAGAAATAGATGCAAGGTCGGTTAAATTAGTGTAAATTGTGTAACTGGGGGCCTAATCCTTTGAAAAATTAATTTTTTTTTGTTTTTGAGAATTTCAAAAAAATGTAAAATTTTGAATTTTCGCTTTTAACTTCTGACGAAGATGTGTGTTTAGTTTTTCTGTCGAATAAAAATTGCGCTGCTGGTCAGATAGTTTTCAAATTTAATCCTCTGGTAAACTTCTTTATTCATTTTTCAACGGATCATTATTAGGCCACAATTACACGACATTGTCCCAATTTAACTGACCTCATATCTCTTACATGCAGTTTGCTAGATCCCCAAGCTTAGCACCAGAGTTTGGGATTGTAACTGTATGTATGAAGAAAACAGTGAAATATAATGTGCAACATTTACTTTTAATGAAAAAAGCTTATCTTTTATATTGAGTAATGTAGTATGCTGGTAAATTAAAGCCTAACAAAAGGAACTGTGAGAATCAATGAAATGAAATCTAAATTTTTTACAAATACTCAATATAAACTTTAAACACCAATTTAAAAAATTAATTACCTCCTTTCTATTTTTCCCCTCTTGTAATTAAATTTATCCAAGCGTGAATTATAAATTTTCACAGAAACACAAATTGTAACTACACCAAAGAAACACATACAAACAAAAGCTGCAAATCGCACTGATGTCACTTTATAACTAAGCCAAAAATCTTGTTAGGTATTAGCCTACCTACTTATTATGCATATTTACATTTGAACCAGCCGAACAAAAGCTGCGAAAGTCAGATGCGGTGCCAAAGGTATGCGGAGCTCGGAACTCGAGCTGATAACTTCAGTACAGTAAGGGACATAGATTTTCGTTTGTGCAGTATTGTCAAATAGTAATTAAATTGAAATTGGAATAGTGTTTTGAAATATGGAAAATAGCAATACAAAGTAAAAATATGAGAGTATCAGAATAATGAAAAATTAAGAGGTAATGAAGATTTTAAGGCAAGCACAGGTTGACTGATAAACTTTAAACTGAGACACTGTATACATGAACTAGATATTCAAGGCGAGAAACTTTCTGCAGACAAATCAACAGCAGTGTCCTTTAAAAGTAAATTTGCTTCAGTTAAGCAAATTACAAGAAAGAAAACATTTATAATGTTGATGAGATGGGCTTGTCATTGAAAGCATCACCGAGAAAAATCCTAGCCACTAAAAGAGATGGGAAATATCATTGGGATGCACAGATTGTCCATGCTCATTAAGTCGAAAAAACCGAGAATATTTAAATTTTTCGGTTTTGTATAAAAATCATAAAAATGCCTGGGTTTATGTTTTCCAAGATTAGTTTATAATTTTTTAAAATTTAATTTAATCATAATGTAAGATTAAATTTATTTATGGTAAAATGTGAATTTTATTAAATTTATTTAATCTTACCGGAAAAATTATCCGGAAAATTTTCTGGTTCAATCATCTTGAAAATTTGGCTATCCAGAAGAGGTCTAACATCAGTTATTCTAGATAACTGATGCTCTACTGTATTCATAAGAATATAATTGTGAATGGCCCTGCTCATGGAGGAGTCGCCACCTTCATGGGCAGCCAGAACACATTTCAGTCTTTACTACTTACAACCAACAGAGAGGTGGTAACAATTCACTTTACAGTGGGGTTTTTATTAACAGTCTGCTCTGATATCCTCTGGAAAGACCTTGATACACTTATAATGATGTTGCCTCTTCCTATATTACTTCTTGGGGACTTTAATGGATATAACACCCTTTGGGGTAGTGCTGACATCTGTTGAAGGGGATGCACTTAGAGTATATGCTCACTCACCTACCCCTACTAAATATGGGAACAAACACCTTCAACATGCCTACCCGTACATTATCTGCCATTGATGTTTTGATCTGCCTGCTCCCCTTCTCTCTCACCCTCAATTACTTGGGAGGTGGAGAAGAGCTCATATGGAAGTGATCACTTCCTCATGATAACCTGTTTACATAGTGGGAAACCATGTCTTTCTTTTAGGTTATCTTGGTGGAATACAGATCACACAGATCAGGCTGACTGGAATGCCTTTCAACATCTTGCAAATTTTGACATTACTACAGTCAGGAGCCTCTCAATTA
Organism: Mastigoproctus giganteus; assembly: GCF_048544385.1. Taxonomy (NCBI): domain Eukaryota; kingdom Metazoa; phylum Arthropoda; class Arachnida; order Uropygi; family Thelyphonidae; genus Mastigoproctus; species Mastigoproctus giganteus. The sequence continues at coordinate 20,239,274 of NC_143588.1, read as the reverse complement.
TGCAGTCACTTACATCTCAGAAAGTGTCATCCATGCAGCTGCAATTGCAATTCCAAAAACATTATTTGTATCCACTATTTCCTAAACCATGGTGGAATTCTGAATACACAGGTGCAAAAAAAGGCAAAAAACAAAGCCTGGGGGATATTTCAACAATATATCACCACAGCTAAGTTTATAGCGTGGAAACCTGGACGTTTTACATTTTCTATTACCCAGTTGAATAGCTGTAAGGTGGTCGGGGACAAAATACTGAAGATGCACAGCACACCCCTCATTGGTCCTGGAATATAATGGATGCACTATTGCAGACTGATCTGCAATAGCCAGTGCCTTTGGGGAAACATTTTCTAACATCTCAGCAATATCATCGTACTCTCCACAGTTTCTGGTCCTGAAACACAAAACTATGAACCAGACTTTTAATTTTACATCAAAGGATGTTTACCCATACAATGGGCTATTTACCATACATGAGCTGAATTCAGCTCACTCTTATGAAGGCAAATGCTGTTAGACCAGATGATATTCATTATGAATGGTTAAATACCTTTCACCAAAATCCATGGACCTCCTACTCTTTCTGTACAACAGAATCTTCTGTGGAGGGAATTTCTGGACACTTGGCACAAAGCAACCATCCTTGCTGGTTCTAAGCCAGGAAAGGATCCTAAATTTCCAAATAATTACCATCCTATTGCTCTGACTAGCTCTGTGCAAAATATTGGAGAGAATGGTCAATGCTCACCTTTTATGGTACTTAGAATCAATGACCTTCTTTCCCAGATTCATGCGGTGCCTCCGTAGCCAGGTGGGCAGGAGCAGCAGTGCGTAGCACACACTTCTATGATTAGACCGGGGTTCGAGCCCATGACCACCAAATACGGAGGATGCGGAAAGGTCAGGGAATGACCACCGCATATCCCCTGAGCAATATGGCCTTAGTTGCTAATGCTCCTAAAAACCAAATAACAAACAAACAAACTCCCACATTCATGTGGCTTCCAAAGGAACAGGTCCACTTTGGACCATTTAATTATAATGGAACCATCTATTTGAGATACTTTCCTAAAAATAGAGCATCTGGTGTCCATCTTCTTTGATGTGGAAAAATCATATGACACAACTTGGAGTTTGATCTTTTAAAAGAGCCTCTGTCTAAAAGGTCACCTTCCGGGGTTTTATTAAAAACTTTTTGTCCCATTGTTTTTTCCAAGTTCAAGTTGAATTCACCTTCTTTTAGTTCTTTTGCCTAGAGGAGGGAGTACTGCAAGTATCTGTTTTAAGTGTTACACTTTTTTTCCATTAAAATAAACTCCACTTCCTCCAACCATAAACAGTGCACTCTATTTTGATTACTTCAGCATATTTTCCCACTCACATAACAAGCCACTTCAACAAGCCATTGATTGCTTTAATTCCTGGGAAATGGTTTCGGGTTCTCACCACGGAAGACCACTTATTCAGGTTCCAGGTCACTCACGACATTTTTGTTGCAAGTGACCTAGAACCTGAATTAAGATTTGAACAAAGCACTATTCCAGTAGTACCAGAGCAAAATTCTTGGGACTCATACGTGACAGAAAGTTAACATTTCTTCAACATATTCATTACCTACAGTGAAGGTGCACAAGAGGGTTGAAAATTCTGCATGCTCTCTCTTCTGCTCCTTGGGATGCAGATTGGTGCACTTTACTCCATGTGTGTTGTGCATTTGTGCAATCAAAGTTAGATTATGGGTCTCAGGTATATACCCCTCAGTGACTTGACTCCATTCACCATCAGGATATTTGTGCTTGCTGCTGGTGCATTCAGAACATCTGCTGTCTGAAGTCTCTATGTGGAAGTAAATGAACCATCATTCAACGAAATCTTGTCTCTGCAGTATGCTTTTAAGTTGAATTACCTGGCAGACCACCACGTTTGGATATCCATTTTTGAGACACAATAGGAAAATCTTTATAACACTTGTTGGGCTACCAACTGTCCATTTGGTATTAGCGTCCAAGTGCTACTCAGAGAGCATAACATCATGGTGAGCAAGATTGCCTGATCACCAAAACAGCCCCTTCCACCTTGGCATATTCAAATACCAGCATGTGACTTTTCCATTAAAAACTGGATGAAGTCCGATTTCCCATCTTCCGTCTACCTTCAGCTCTATTTGGAACACTGAGCTAACATTCTGACTTCTTGCCAGTTTACAGAAATGGCTCACAGTCGGAATCGTGTGTGATCTGCTGCTGTCTTTTCAGACAAAGTATTGTTAAAGCATATATAGCATATACAATGCTGAGCTATGCACCTTAGATCACAAAAGAACTTGCCAATATGATCGGTTTATTATATACACTGATTCTCCTAGTGTACTACAAGCTTTATCAGCTGTGAGATGTACCACTCATCCAGCCCTATCTTGGGTTCAGCAGATAACCTGGGACGAGTTCAGTAGGTAAACCCTTTACAAAACTAGATTTGATATCTGCTTCTGCTTGATCTCCAGCCAGGTCGAGATTAGAGGATATGATTTGGCCCATACTTCAGCGAAATCAGCATCCCTGACAAATAAACCTGACCTGTGAGTCCCCTATACAGACTACACGCAAATAATCTATAATAAGTTATATGCTATACAGACTACACGCAAATAATCTATAAGTTATATGCTATACAGACAACACACAAATAATCTATAAGTTATATGCTATACAGACAACACGCAAATAATCTATAATATGTTATATTTGCAATGACAAGATTTTGTGGCATTGGTGAGTAACAAAAAAATAAATTAATTAATTATATAGCCAAGTAGTCAGAAAGGAAAGTGCACTAGCACACCCTCTTTGAGTGGACTGGACTAGGGTTCAAGCCCACAACTGCTAAATACAATTAATGTTTGTATTGATTAAGCCTATATCAGAATAAGCCTGTAATCAAATTATGGCAGTCTAGTCTGCACAGGGTTTATAAAGAGGAAGTTGTTCTTGCTCTGCTCCACATAGGATATAGTCATCTGACATTGCTTTCTACTGAGGGCTGAGACCAGCCTATGTCTGAACAATGTGATACTGTTAAAACAGATACTGTTTTATCTGTTTAATCTGTTTTAAGTGTATGTGCAACTTTTAGAAATTGTAATTTTTCTCCTTTTAACTATTGATTGAGCCACAACACTGAGATTGCACCTCCATAGCCAGGTCGGCAGAAGCAGCGGTGCATAGCACACACTTCTTGATTAGACCGGAGTTTGAGCCCATGACCACCAAATACAGAGGATACGGAATGGTCAGGGAATGACCACCGCATATCCCTGGAGCAATATGGCCTTAGTTGCTAATGCTCCTAAAAACCAAATAACAAACAAACAAAGAGGGCACTGACTCTCTTTAAAAATTACAGCTGTCAGTTGCAGGCTCTGAAAAAAACGATAACTGTTTGCCTTTTTATTTACATAATTGTTATTTTATATTGTACTTAATACGTACAATGTTAGTCTTATAGTTATAGTTACACTGGTTATTTTTATTTTAATTTAGATAAACAGTTTTTGTAGATATACGTAATACTTAATAACCGTTATTTCATTCGAATCTTGCAGCCATTGTTTTTGTATATAGTGGTAGGGAATTCAAATTTTTAATTGAGGTACTTAGGTAGCTCTAACGTATAATTTATAGAGTATTATGCTTCACTGTTTCTATTAGATAGCGTAGTATTGACATTTAATTAATTTAATTTATTGATTTTATTAATTTAAAGTATCATGCCCCAAACTAGAGCAGCAAAGCAACGGGCTCAAAGTAGCAGGAGTGCTGTGACTTGGGGGAGAACTGAGGGGGGGCAATTATCCAATGCATCACAGACTAAAAAAATGTGCAACTTGTGAAATGTTTGCCGAACTCTCTGGAATGGAACATGACATTGCCATGGGGGATGTCTTTGTGTGTGCACGATGTAAGGAGTGTAAGGAAATCAGGTGACAAATCAGCATTGTTATGGGCCTATATGAGAGTTTGCAGGACAGGGTGGATGCCCTCGAAAAATCTAAATTGAGGCCCATCAGGCTCTCAGCTGCCCACATCAACTAAGAATAGGAGTAGGAGCATGTATGCTTGCATGTATACCAATGCTAGAAGTATAGTAAATAAATTTGATGAATTTGAAGTGTTGGTCAAGATATCAAAGGCGGATATTGTTGGGATAGCAGAGACGTGGTGTCACACAGATATAAGGAATGCTGAACTGGAATTTGGGGAGTACAATGTGTACAGAAAGGATAGACAGGATAGAAAGGGAGGAGGTGTTATGCTGTTAATTAAGAAAAACATAAAATCAAAAGAAGTGCATCCAGTTGATATAGATGAACAGTGCACTGTTGAGTCAGTTTGATGTGACATAAGCACTGCGAAAGCAAAAATAAGAGTAGGAGTGTGTTATAGGCCTAATGACTCGAATGAGTACAATGAACAATTGTACAGAGAAATAGAGTGGGCTAGTAAATCGGAATGTCTTATAATGGGGGATTTTAACTTCCCAGATATTGACTGGAACTTGTGGGATGGTCATTCACACACTAGTCGGACTTTTGTGGATTTATTGGATGATTGTTTTCTGCAGCAGCATGTTCGAGAGGCAACCAGAGAAAGTAATACTCTTGATTTGGTTATCAGCAGTGATCATTCGTGTATTAAGAATTTGCAGATAAAGGAACCACTAGGTGGCAGTGATCACAGTGTACTGATGTGGGATTTACTTAAAGATTTAATTACCATCAGGGGTAAAGGAAAGGGTTTTTGCTTCCGTAAAGGTGAGTACAGTGGTCTCCGACAGTTTTTAAATTCTGTACAGTGGGATAAACTGACGATGTTACCAACAGTAAATTCTAAGTGGGAAGCATTCAAGGAATTAATTGTGGAAGCTACTAAAAGTTTCATACCTATTAAGAAATATTAATCAAAGTTTAGGCCTAAATGGTTATCTAATGAACTAATGAAACTCGTAATAGAGAAGAAAAATGCATGGGATGCATATAAATTATAAAGCGACTCAGAAGCCTATGGCAGATATAAGCTAGTCTGTAATCAGGTGACAAAGGAGGTTAGGCAGGCGAAGGCAGATTACGAGAAATCCTTGGCAAAAGATGCTAAGAAAAACAGCAAGGATTTCTTTACTTATATAAACTGTAAAAGGAAGGGGATGAATCTGATTGGTCCACTTGACATCGATGGTTCGACTGTTGATGATCCTGCTCAGATAGCAAACAAACTGAATGAGTATTTTGCATCTACACTCACACATGAGGAATTATTAAGGTTTGAAAATGGCAGAAGGTTATCAAATTGTAGCAGGATACTTAATGATTTTGTAATAACTGAAAGCAAAGTGGAGGAGAAATTGTTGAAGTTAAACATAAGAAAAGCACCTGGAGTGGATGGGATCTATCCAGTAATATTAAAGGAGGCGGCAAAGCAACTAAGCAAACCCTTAGCCATAATTATGAGAGCGTCGTTGGACTCAGGGGAGGTTCCCACAGACTGGAGATGTGCAAATGTATCCCCAATTCACAAAGGGGGATCGAAGGGTGACACAAGTAATTACAGACCAGTTAGTTTAACTTCTGTTCCGGGTAAAATAATGGAGTCACTGGTTAAAGATGCATTGCAGGATCATCTAGACAAGACTGCAGCAATAATTCAGACACAGCATGGGTTTTTTAAGGGAAAGTCTTGTCTGACAAATTTGATAGGATATTATGATGTGGTTACAAAGGAACTGGATGCAAAAAATAATTTTGATATCATATATTTGAATTTCAGGAATGCTTTTGACACTGTTGCGCATGGAAGACTATTGTACAAATTGGAGCAGAATGGTATTAAGGGTAAGTTGCTACAATGGATAAAAGGATGGTTAAGTGGGAGAAGACAGAGGGTGGTAATCCATGGGTGCTGCTCTTCTTGGACTAATGTTATTAGTGGAGTCCCACAGGGTTCGGTGTTAGGTCCACTGTTGTTTTGTATATTTATCAATGATATTGATGAAGGTATATCAGGCTTAATGTCGAAGTTTGCAGATGATACAAAGGTTGGCAGGGTTGTTAATGACAGTAATGGCAATGTGCTACTGCAACAGGATCTAGATAATTTGGGCAGATGGGCTAAGAAGTGGCAACTGAAGTTTAACCTTGACAAATGCAAAGTACTGCATATGGGTAAAAGTAACCCCAGAGAAATGTACCAGCTGTGTGGTAGTACACTTAAGGTGGTAGAAAATGAAAAATACCTGGGAGTCAGATATGAAGTTTTCTGAGCAATGCAGACAGGCTGCCAGTGCAGGTCATGGGGTTTTGTCAATGATATATAGGAATTTTGCTAGCAGGGAAAAGGAGGTGATTATCCCTCTGTATAAGGCAATGGTCAGGCCATGCCTTGAGTACTGCGTACAGGTCTGGAGGCATCATTTTAGGAAGGATGTAGATTTACTTGAGAGTGTACAGAGAAGGGCAACAAGATTGGTGAGGGGAATGAAGGGATCCTCTTACCAAGAGAGGCTAAAGTTCTGCAAATTGCAGTGGCTGGAGACTAGGCACCTGCGCGGTGATCTGATTGAGGTATATAAGGCCTTGATTGGGTTGAGCACGCTGAATTCTGATGGGATCCTTCCACTTGTTCAGATTACGAACCTAAGGGGGCATAAATTCAAATTAAGAAAAGAGAGATGTAGAATAGATGTGCTGAAATTTCCTTTAGCCAGCGGGTGGTTAATTGCTGGAACAAACTTCCATCTGTCATTGTGGAAGTTGATAGGTTGAATAAATTTAAGGAGGAACTGGACAGGCATATTTGGAGGGAATGGTGTGATTTTTTTTTTTTTTTTTTTTGGCCGATGCTGCATAAGCTCATACACTTGCTTTCTTGCATCACATGCCACTGCTACTACTACTACTACTACTACTGCTACAAACAACACTGAGATTTCGCCCAATAGTGACCATATATGAGCAGTTTTTAAGTTTTTACAAACTGTTAATATGTATACATATACAGGGTGCCTCAAAAATATTGGTACAAACGTTTAGGGGAGGTAGGTAACATCTAAAGGAATGTGAATCGCATAGCAACCCATAACTGGAAACGTCACGGGAAAGTAGTAACAGAGGCACAAGAAGCAGAAATGACACAAGACAGTAATTAGTGGCAAACATTTATTTGACATAATGTTAACAATGGAGTATGAGATGGATGCATTTCATGATGTTACAACAGATGCTCAAAGAGACGCGATGAGACCACGAGACGCGATGCATGCGCAACACCGACGCAGCATGGATTGGTGGACACGGTCGAACACACCTGGAGTTTCTTTGACCGTAGCAGCAGCGCAGATGAGTCTCGCCATGAGATCCATTTCCATCTCCACAGGCGATTCATACACGATAGATTTGAGGGCCCCCCACAGAAAGAAACCAAGGCTCGATAAATCAGGTGAGCGTGGGAGCCAGGCAATAGATCCACCATGGCCAATCCATCGACACCCAAAACGCCTGTTCAAAATGGTCACAAACACACCTTCCATAATGGGCAGGCGCCCCGTCATGTTGAAACCAAATGCTGCGTCTCACATTTGATGGAACATCGTCAAGTAACTCTGGTAGAACTTGTTCAAGAAAGATCCAATATTTAGTGGAGTTCATGTGGGATGGTAACAGGTATGGGCTGACTAAGCCATCACCGACCTTACCTGCCCACACATTTATTGCAAAGCGATGTTGTGCCGCATGGGGGTGCAAACCGTGTGGGTTGTCGTGAGCCCACACATGAGCATTGTGCTGATTGAATAAGCTTTCCTGAGTGAAATAAGCCTCATCCGTGAACAAAACATAGGCTGGAAAATTCAAGTCTCAAACACTTTCTTGGAGAAACCACTGTGCAAGAGCCACATGTGCAGGATGATCTTGGGAGAGCAGTAACTGAACCCTTTGGAGATGAAAGGGGTGTAAGGAATCGTCGTGCCAGACACGCTGTACACTGCAACGAGACACTCCTAAGGCATGTGTGCTGGTAGTAGGATTATTCTGGACGGCATTCAACACACGTTCTTCCATGGTGGGAGTTCATGTCGAACGTGGTCTGCCTGCACTACTCCTGTTACCTCTAAATGATCCATAATCACACAAATTTTGATGCACACGCGCAAACAAATGGTGGTCCGGTACATGTCTGTCTGGGAAGCATTCTCCATAAATTCATTGAATGGCTCGCCCAATGCCCTCTGCTAATCCATACACTAGGTGCATGTCTGCTAGCTCACAGTTCATATATCGATGCATGCTTTTCGTGTAGCGACTACTGCTTTAATGAGTAATCCAGAAACTTTCCCTCTCTCGAACTGATGAACAGCGCCGTGTACCGACTTACGGTGACGTTTCCGGTTATGGGTTCCTATGTGATTCATATTCCTTTAGATGTTACCTAGCTCCCCTAAACATTTGTACCAATATTTTTGAGACACCCTGTATATAAAGTACAGTTTATTTTTACTTTTACACATCATTTTAAATATTTAAACATATATAACCTTTTGAAGAGGTAATCTATTTAAAAGGTTATCAAAATCCTGATATTTTTTAAATTTTGACTTTGCCTTGTCTCATTATAAACTCAGTTTTGCTCCATTAACACTGAAATCAATCAATCAGCCACCCCTTCTGGCTTGAATAAAGCAGTTTGCTTGTTTATTTTAAATATTAGGCAAACATTTGAAAATTCAAACAGTGTCCTTGTGCTAAGGTAATTCTTAGATATGCTGAAGAACATTATATGCATATTTTTCCAACAGTTTTCAAATGTTCCACTTCTATTTTGGAAAATGATAGGGGACCCAAAGAAGACTAAAGTAGAAGGATGATTGTGACTTAGTTGTTTTAAATACTACACTACTGTCAAAGTAATGTAGTATTTAAAATTTGGTAGAAGATTCTGTTCTTTTGTTCTGTGATGAAGTATTTTGTGGCTGTGGCCATAAAGTACTGCATGATACAGAAGTTCCTGTTGAAAAATTATGTTCTTATAAATGTAGGGTAGCACAAAATTCATCAATTGGTAGTGCATCATTTTCAATTTTGAAATTTTTTGTGAATAAGTTTCCAGTACTTCTTAGTGTCATTAAACAGTTAAAGACATAGATGAAGCAATAGATGTTTTGTAGCATCAGTTCTGCCATTTTCAGTGTGAGAGCCTACCACGTGCTATTCTAAAAGAAGAGAGAATTGATGTGCAATAGTGGTACTTGGCTGGAAAACTGTATTAGCATTAGTAAAGGCACATGATGCAAGAAAGCAAGCTTATAAAGCATCAGCCAAAAAAAAGATCCCTTCTCATTTCACCCATCCCATCCACTCACTCCAAATGTTTGTCTAGTTCTGCCTTGAATCTCTTTAAGCTGGCACCTCCGTAGCCAGGTGGGAAGGAGCAGCAGTCCGTAGCACGCACTTCTTGATTAGACCGGGGTTCGAGCCCATCACCACCAAATACGGAGGATGCGGAAAGGTCAGGGAATGACCACTGCACATTCCCGGAGCAATATGGCCTTAGTTGCTAATGCTCCTAAAAACCAAAGAAAAAAAAAAAAAACAACAAATCTATTTAAGCTATCAACTTCTACAATGACAGATGGAACTTTTTTCCAGCATTCAATCACCCCTGGCTAAAACCAGACTTCTGTACATCTATCCTACAACTGTCTTTCCTCAATTTGAATTTATGCCCTTTCATAAATAAATTTTCTGTTTATACTCCGGCACGACAACCAAGTCAGTAGAGTTTACAATAAATCGTCAATACAAATATTTATCGTATTTAGTAGTCACGGGCTTGAACCCCGGTACACTCAAGGAACGCGTGCTATGCACTCTCGCTCCTGACCACTGGGCTACGTCAGGCCTCAAGCGATTATTCTGAGCAAGAGGAAGCATCCCATCAGCATAGAGCATGGCCAAACCATTCAAGGCTTTATACACCTCAATGAGATCACCTCGCAAGTGCCTAGTCTCCAGACACTAATTTGCAAAACGTAAACCTTTCTTTGAAAGAGCAACCCATTGTTCCATTCACTAATCTTGTTGCCCTTCTGTGGACCCATTCTACATCCTTCTTAAAATGAGGCCTCCAGACCTGTATACAGTACTCAACGTGTGGCTTGACCATTGCCTTATACAAGGTATAATCACCTCCTTATCCCTGCTAGAAAAATTTCTGTATATCATTGACAAGACACCATGAGCTACTCTTGCAGACCGTCTGCATTGCTCAGAAAACTTCATATCTGCCTGCACAATTACCCCCAGGTCCTTTTCATTCTCAACCACTGTCAGTTTAGTACCACACAGTTGATATGTTACTCTTGGGTTACTGCTTCCATGTCTGCAGTACTTTACATTTGTCGAGGTTAAACTTTAGTTGCCACCTCTCAGCCCATCTGCTCAACTTTTCTAGATTCTGTTGCAGCAGCATACTGTCATTAGTGTCATTAACAACCCTGCCGACCTTCGTATCTTCTGCAAACTTAGACATTAAGCCTGATATTCCGTCATCAATATCATTAATAATAAATACAGAAAATAACAATAGACCTAATGCTGAACCCTGAGGGACTCCACTAATAACATTAGTCCAAAAAGAGCAGTGTCCATTGATTACCACTCTGTCTTCTTCACCTCAACCATCCCTTTGTCCATAGCAGAAATTTACCTCCAATGCCACACTGCTCCAATTTGTGCAGCCGTCTTCCATGTGCAACAGTAACAAAAGCCTTTTTAAGTTCCAAATATATGATATCAAAATTATTCCCTGCATTCAGTTTCTTTGTGACCATATCATAGTATCCAATCAAATTGGTCAGACAAAACTTCCCCTTAACAAACCCATGCTGTGTCCGAGCTATAACTGAAGTCTTGTCCAGATGATTCTGCAGTGCTTCTTTAACCAGTACCTCCATTAATTTCCCTGTAACAGATGTTAAACTAACAGGTCTGTCTTTATTTGTGTTGCCCTTGGTACAAATCTAAAATGGTGTTTGCAGGACTGCCACTAGTTAGTACACAGGACCACATCTATTGGTAACTCTCCAGGAAGCTTCCGGATCAGCTAGTGTATAATCTTGCTACCTCTACTCTGCCAAATAGTGACTGGAGGGAGTCCGAGTAGTGTGCATGCGGGGAGGCATTGCTGAGGCCATGTTATGTCAAGGACATAGGTATATTCTTACCATGTGTACGCCATATCGAAAACTTTCATTACTTCACACAACATGTCCCCTTCCCCACATTTCCTTACTATTGAATACACCATGAATTGTAAAACTAATAGTATTAGTAATCGTGGTATGTGACGCAAGAAAGCAAGCATATGAGCTTATGTAATATTAGCAAAAAAAAAAAAAAAAAAATTCACACAACCATTCACTCTAAATGTTTGTCCAGTTCCTCCTTAAATTTATTTAACCTATCAACACACAAGGACACAATGTTTCACAAGGACAGATGGAAGTTTGTTCCAGCAATTACGCACCTGCTGGCTAAAGGAAAATTTCCATACATCTATTCTTCAGCTCTTTCCTCAATTTGAATTTATGCCCCCTTAGATTTGTAATCTGAACAAGTGGAAGAATCTCATCAGAATTCAGCGTGATCAAGGTATTATATACCTCAATCAGATCACCTCACAGGTGCCTAGTATCCAGCTGCTGCAATTTGCAGAACTTAAGCCTCTCTTGGTAAGAGGAACCCTTCATTCCCCTCGCCAATCTTGTTGCCTATGTTTGTACACGCCCAAGAAAATCTACATCCTTCCTAAAATGAGGGCCCCCAGATCTGTACGCAGTACGCAAGGAATGGCCTGGTTCCTCTGGGGTTACTTCTACCCATATGCAGTACTTTGCATTTGTCAATGTTAAACTTCAGTTACCTCTTCTCAGCCCAATTTCACAAATTATCTAGATCCTGTTGCAGTAGCACACTGCCATTACTGTCATTAACAACCATGCCAACCTTTGTATCATCTGCAAACTTTGACACTAAACCTGATATACCTTCATCAATATCATTGATAAATATAAATATATAGAAAAAATAAATAGAGTAAGCGTATTGTGAAAAGATCTATACCTCCCAAACACTTCCTAGTTCATTTCACAAATATATGTGGTCTCAATTATAATCTCAACGATGTACATTTCCACTTGCAATCTGCAAGTGGAAATAGACTTGCAAACCCCAAGTACCTTTTCAGACAGAATCTCAGTTATCGGTTGATTCAACTACTGCTCATCTCAGTTGCCCAAATTATTTGCTGTATGATTCCTTTCACCTCAAAGGTGGTACTTGTACATATGTCCGTTCCAATATTTGCTGTCAGACACTTGGTAATTTGGAATCTCCTCTCTTCGATCTTCTCTGGCTTAAAATTCTACCTCATTGCGTCAAATTCATCTTTTTTCTCTACCGTTCTCCCAATTCCACTAATCACTTGGAGATCTTTGACTTCCTCTCTTTGCGACTTGACTTTCTCTGGTCCAACTTTACTAACATTGAGGTAATTTTCCTTGGTGATTTTAATGTTCACAACTCCAGCTGGTTTCCGTTTTCTAGTATCACTGACTCAGCTGGTTGAGATGCTGATGCTTTTGCAATTACTAATGACCTTGCACAGATTGTTCATTTACCTACAAGAATACTGGACAATCCCAATCATACAGACAACACGCTTGATCTTTTTCTCACAAACAACCCTTCTAAGTACATGGGCGAAGTGAGTGGTCCTTTAGGCACCTCAGATCACAACTTGGTGATTGTCTCTTCTCCAATGGAGCCTTTTCTCATGTCTATTCCCAACCTTGTGTTGTTTGGCATTACAAGAATGCAAAATGGGATGACCAGCAAGATTTATTTTCTTTTTTTTCCCTTGGTTAGTTTACTGTTTCAAAACTTCTGATGTCAATGTTTGCTTAGATGATTGTCAGTAAAATTATTCTTGTAGGAATGGAATCCTTTATTCCACACTCCACTTTAAAATCTCGTCCTTTATCTAAACCTTGGTTTTCCAATAAATGTGCTAAGTCTGTTCAAGAGAAGCACGTTACATATAGTAATTCGCTTGTTTCCAATTCCTCAGTTTCATTTTGTGCCTACACCAAGGCTCGCAACTATTGTAAAGTAGTTATTAATCAGTCCAAACTAGGTTTTGAACAGGCTAAGAGAAGAAAACTTGCTTCTTGCCGTAATGATATCCGAGCATTTTGGTATCTTGCCAACTTTTTCCCATCTCTGCTCTGTCAAAACCAGATGGTTCTGTTTTCACTTCAGCCAAGGATAAAGCTGACCTGCTAGCATCTCATTTTTCTTCCAACTCATGTATTAATGATCTTGGTAAAACACCTCTTGCCTTTCCCAACACATTCCACTCAAAGCCTCCTGTGGTCTTCCGTCAGAAGGATGTCTGAAGGATTTTGGCAAATCTTGATGCCTAAGAAAGCTCCAGTTCTTGATGGTATGTCTCTACTTGTTGTGGAAACCTGTGTTCCTGAACTTACTCCTGTTCTTTGCCACCTTTTTTCACTTTCTTGGTGTTTTCCCTTCTGCATGGAAATTTGCTCATATTCAGCCAGTTCCTAAGGGTGACAAATCAATCCAATTCAATTATCGTCCCATTGCAATTACTTCTATTCTTTCTAAATAATGGAGAAATCAGTTAACTGCCATTCTTAAACTTCCTAGAAACCTTCCGTCTGAACAACAATCGCCAGTATGGATTCTGTCAGTGTCTATTTACTGGTGATATTCTGGCTTATGTTACCCATTTATGGACAAATTCAATGACAAAGTTCGATGAAACACAAGCAGTTGCTGTCGACATCTCAAAGGCTTTCAATCGGGTTTGGCATAAAGGTCTTTTAAACAAACTTCCATCTTATGGTCTGCGAACTGTTTTTTGTATTTGGTTATCCAGTTTTCTCTGATCGCTCACTGAGGTTGATTGTAGATGGCTCTATGTCTTCTAACTTCTCCACTAATGCCAGTGTCCCCCAAATTTCAGTTCTTTCCCCCACCCTTTTCCTCTTCTATATTAATGAACTTCCATTGACTGGAAATCCTATCCGTAGTTTTGCCGATGATAGCACATTGCATTCCACTTTCCATTTTGAGAAACCTTGCCCTCCTCGATCAGATTCAACATCTCAAATATCTGCTACCAATTCCTTAAATACCGATCTCCAGGTAAATCTCCAGTCTGGCAAAGGCAACTTAGTTAATTTTAATCCTTCTCAAACTGAATCTTGTCTCATATCTCGCAATAAGGATTCTTCTGCTCCTATGCTTATCTTTGGTGACACTCCGGTTTCTAGGCAAAATGATATATCTCTTTTTGGATTATCCTGACTTCTAATCTCTCTTGGCACAAGCACATTATGAATATTGCTTCCTCTGCATCTAAAAAACTTGATTTTCTCTTTCACTCTCGGCATTATTTTTCTTACAACACAGATGTTCACTGTGTATAAGTCGCTAAACCGCACTGCCATGGCATATTGTTCCCACAATATGCCATGAGGCAGTGCCCCGAAAACCTCTCTCAGACTTCTAGATTTCATTCTGAAGAGGGCAGTTTAGTTAATTAATGACTCCTCTCTCCACTTGCTGTCTCATAGACTTACTGTTTCTGCTGCATGCCTTTTCTACAAAGTCAAAGTATTTTTGTAGTCTGCAGCCTCCAGGGTTTCCCCTATTGCCGCGATTTTTCCTGTAAGTTTTTAAGCCGGCCTGTGTGTGTATGGGGAGGTTTTTGTCTGAGTGTGTGTTTTGTTGTGTGTGTATGCCGGCACCTGGAGACTTTGCAGCCAGGAGGCAGGAACTCATATATCCTGCATCCTGACTCCCGTCCCTAGCCACGTGGAGGCGCCCCAGGGAGTCTAGCTTTCACTAAAGGAGGTTCTAGGACCTCTTTGGAGTAAAAAAAAAAAAAAAAAAAAAAACCAACATTGTGCCTCGGTCTCTTGCAGGGCTCAATCCTGTCCAAGAGTGAGGAGCGCGAGAGGAAAAACAAACAAAAAAAAAAAAAAAAAAAACATTGTGCCTCCGTCTCTTGCAGGGCTCAATCCTGTCCAAGAGTGAGGAGCGCGAGAGGAGGAGAAAAAAAAAAAAATAAATAAAAATAAAAAATAAAATAAAAAATAAAAAAAAATAAATAAATAAAAAAAATAAAAATAAAAATAAAATAAAATAAATTTATAGCCAATGGCTTCAACCCAGTCCTTTAGGGCTATAACCAAGTTCAATGTTGTATTCTTACTTCTTGTGTTATTTCTCTGTCTCTTGCAGGGCTCAATCCTGACCAAGAGTGGGTTAGCAGTAACTAAGCACACAACAAAGAAAAAAAAAAAAAAAACATAAAATAACAATTCTTATTAAACAGGGTAAGGGTACTGTACTGTACTGTGCATATTTCTCTGCCTCTTGCAGGGCTCAATCCTGACCTGGAGAGAAATGGACGAGAAGCTTTAAAAAAAAAAAAAAAAAAAAAATTTTGCCAATGGCTTCAACCCAGTCCTTTAGGGCTATAACCAAGTTCATGTTGTATTTTTACTTCTTGTGTTATTTCTCTGTCTCTTGCAGGGCTCAATCCTGACCAAGAGTGGATTAGCAGCAACTAAGCACACACACACACAAAAAAAAAAAAAAAGTGTTCAGTTGTTATACACGTAGGTCCTGAACAGTAGGGTGCATTGTTATATGTTTTCCTAAGTACATGCTGCTCACATTGGGCAGTGGAGAGACTCTCTCTTTACAGCCTCGTGTGTGAAGAGTGATTGGCATTTCCTGCCATTCCCTCTCCATTCACCAGCATAGTATCTATTTCTATGTGCACTAGTAACCGTATCAATCAGAATTTAGGTAGAACTTTAACCAGGTCTTTTATGTCAATAAAGCAACCAAGGTTGCTTGTGTGAATGGCTGCAACCTAGTCTCTTAAGGCTTTAACCAAGTCTTTGTGCCTTTGCATACAAACATGGTTGTTTGTTGACAGTAGTCCGTTCTTTTAATCACGTCCTTGGGTTCCTTGTAGGGTTTTTCTTCTTTTAAATAGCTTCTCAGCGAATGTGGAGAGGAGGTGTAACGAAGCTTTAGAGGCTATGAGCTTTGGAAAGTCAGCTGCATTGTTTACGTTTGCACCTAGGAGTAAGGGTTGCTGGAGGTCTGTGTAGAGATGACAATTGAGGATCAGATGTTCCACCGTCTCCTCCGAGCCACAAAGGCAGAGTGGAGTGGGGGCCAGTCCACGGTTGTGAAGTCTGGTGTTAATACTACCATGTCCTGTTAAAAGAAATGTTGTGGTCAGACTGTATTTCTTCCACTGTAGATTTTTACTGTGGTTATATACCTCGGGAATGAACTTGTATGTTTCTCGTCCGAAGTGAGAGGTATGCCAGGTATTTTGCCAGTCTGAGGTAAACTGGTTGTATAGACGGGTTTTATCCTCCTTGGGCGAGAGCTCCGGGTTGAAGGTATAGTTCCCGATGGAGGCCTGTCGGCCAATCTTGCGATTAAAGGCCAGGTAGAAGAAGATAGCGTCGTAATACACAGGGAGCCTTCCGCTGATAACCTGTAGAGCTTCTGTGGAGATGGTCCTGCAGGCTCGACAGGTGGCAAGTAGGAAGATCCTTTGCGTCTGTAGCAGATACTTTTTGATTTGGGAGTGTAGAACTCGATGCCCCCAAGCACTGGCACCGTAACAAACAATGGGGATATAAAGGCAGGAATAGTAGAGAGCAAGGGTGGAGGAGTTTATTCCCCACAAAGAGCGTGAAATGTTTAACAGCCAGCCAGCAATTGTTCTGATCTTTTTCACGAGGAACTTGATATGTGGGAGAAAGGACAGCTTGTTGTCAATCCAAATGCCTAGATATTTGTAAGTTGTAACAGAAGTGATGCTCTGGTCCATAAGTTTGATTGTGGGAGGCCTGTTGATATCTAATTTTCCTTTTAGGAGTATTTGCTTGGTCTTGGTTGTAGATATAATGAGTTTATGGTTATGGCTCCAGGATGAAAGGTCCTGGAGTATAGAGTTGGCTTTGTTCTCAAGCTCAGAACGTGAGTTGCCAGGGAGTATCAGGGCAAGATCGTCTGCGTAGGCTATTGGTGTGATATCTCCATGAGGGAGATTTAGCCAGCCGTCCAGGACCGCGTTCCAACAGACAGGACCGAGTACTGATCCTTGAGGGCAGCCTCTGGTGACCTGTCTCTTAACCGAGCAAAAGCCCGATGTGACAACAAGGTACCTATCCTCAAAGTAGCTAGTTAGTAATTTGTAGAGTGGACAAGAGACCCCAGCCTCCCTGAACCTCGCAAGGGCGCTCTGCCACCATAAGGTGTCGAACGCCCCCTTGAAGTCCACGAAGATGCCGAGGACATATTTTGTCCGAGAGCTATTGACCGTGGACAGGAGCAGATTAAGTGCATCAGAGGTACTCTTGCCCTGAGTGAATCCAAACTGAGATGAAGAATTTAGGTTTTTGCCATTATAATATATTTTAAGGCGTGCAGCGAGAAGTTTTTCCAAAATTTTTCCGAGAAAGGGTAGAAGGGCAATTGGCCTATATGATGATGCAAGGTTAAAAGGCTTTTCTGGAGATTTGAGGAGTATTTTTAGATTCGCCGTTTTCCATGAAGTGGGAAAAATTCCCTTAGAGAGACAGGAGTTGAATAGGTTCAGTAGTAGAGGGGGGCACGTTTTCCATACTCTTTTGAGGATGGGGACTTCCAGAAGATCAAGTCCAGGGCTTTTACCATCCTTTAAGGTGCGGATTGCATTTTCTATTTCCATGTGGTTAATGGGGTCCTCCGTCGTGGCGCTGGAGTAGTTGAGATGTTGGAACCTGAGATTGGTCTGTTCCGTGCTTTCAGGGACTGTTACGTCCTGATATATGATTTCATCTAGTATAGCCTCAATGGAGGAACCCCAGGAGAGAGTCTCAGTGGTGTTTGAGGTCAAAATTGATGTATTGGGAGTGGATGGGTGGAGTTTTCCCGCAAGTAGTTTGTAGGGAATGCCCCATGGATCATTAGCAAGGGAGCGCTGTATGAACCTCTCCCAGGCAAGTTTTTTCTCCTTCTGTATTAGATTGAAGTATTCATTCCTTGTTTCCTTATAATGTAAGTACAGTCTTGAGACCTCCGTGGGTTGGAGGGAGTCCCTTTTGGCTCTTTGAAAGTTTTTCCTATTGTATTTGAGTTCTTTTCTTAGGTTTGTAAGGCTGGGAGTCCACCAGGGGACTGCACGGGCGTGTCTCTTCTTGATTGGGAAGCAGGCTTTTGATGCCTCAGTGATTATTCCTGTTATTTTGTTTACCATTTCAGGCAAGTCAAGTAGAGGAAGGCTGGAAATGACTTTGTTATTTGCGAGTTGGAGAAGTGTTTTATCGAAGAGGTCCCAGTTGGCGTTTTTTGTTTTGAATCTTGGGAGGTCAAAGTTGTGATGCCTGGAGGGGGTCGTGGGCAGTGTGGATAGCATGAATGTGATTGGGTTGTGGTCACTAGGGGACCAGGAGGGGTGAACCTTCCAGTTAGAGAGATTCAGCGAAAAGGATCTATTGGAGAGCGTGATGTCGATGTATGACTGCCCAGTTGAGCTGACAAAGGTAGGAGGATGCCCCCTTGTGTTGTGGACTGTCAGGTTATTTTTAATAATGCACTCCTCTAGAAGATCTCCCTTCGGGTTGGATGTGGGGCTGTTCCACAGTGTGGAGGCTGCGTTTGCATCCGTCATGATTAAGATTGGGAGGTTATGGAGTCGGAAGAGTAGTTGTTCTATGTAATTTAGGTAGGGTTCAATTGGCTGAGAATTCTGACTGCATCTCATATATATGGAGGCCATATATACTTGGCCAAAAGAGCCCTCCAGGCAGGCACATGCGGAGAAATCTGTACATAGATCGTTCAGTTTGGTGACTGTAATCAGTGGGTCCATGACAACCAGGGCCGCCCAGACCCTGGTCACTGCGTTGCCGCCGATATCAGTGGTAGAGGGATATGATGAGACAATTTTGGCGCCGAATGGGAGGCCTTTTAGGGTGCCCCTGACCGAGTGGGGCTCTTGTAGTCCCAGGATAGTGATTTTTTGTTCAGATATGGTTCTAGAGAGATCATTCATGACGTTGCGTGCTCTCTGGCAGTTTAGTTGCAGTACATTAATACAGTCATTAGGATTTGTCTTGATTATTTGTGTATTATTCATAATTTGTCCTTAACTTAGTTTGCTCCTGGGCACGTTGGAATTCAGGGCAACCAGGGTCTTTATATGAGTGTTGGGTATCCTTTTTCCGTATTCTGCAGTTAGGGCAGGATGGGGGGGAGTCCTTCTTAGGGCAATCAGTAACAAGGTGGCCCTGGGAACCGCAGTGCCCACAGGTATTTACAGAGGATTTGCAGGTCTTGGAACTGTGTCCATAGCCTAGGCATCTGAAGCATCTGGAAACTACTGTAAAATCTTTGACACCATGGGCTGACCAGCCCAGAAATACCTTGTTTGCCTCTATGATGTGTTTCCTTATAAGCCCTGAGACCTCCAGCACCCAGTGTAGGCAGCCTTTTGTGCGTGCCTTCATTTTAAAGCGGAGTTTTGTTTGGGTGAGGAAGGTGTCGTAGTCTATATCAAGGTTTGACAGATTCTTGTGGTAGAGATCCAGGAGGAATTCCTCCTCGCTGGTATCCATTTGTATGTCATATATCACTAGGTTGGGATTTAGCTTCTTAGGGGTTTCGAGCTTCAGTTTCAGGTCCGAGAATTTTTTGCTTTTCTTTAGGGAATCTAGGTCCGATGCCGTGGCAGCTTCGATTATGAGACCCTTGTCCCTGGCTCTTCTCACCGACTTAATTTTGATGTTTCTGAAGTCATCTTTCAGTTTGTTTATGACTTCTTTTCTTATTTCCTCACTATTTTTCAGGTCTGAGTTTTCTTTTGGCCTGATGATCACAACGTGCTGGGTTTCTGCTGGTGCATTCGTTGGTTTGGCAGGTGTAGCCACTGTAGCGTATGTTCTTTGCTGTGGTGGTTGGGGTGGTGTCACTGAGGGAGTAGGTTTTTCACTGAGTCGGTCGCTGAGGTCCAGGACCTTGTGTTCCAGGGTGTCGAAGATATCTTCTATGGCAGAGGCACTTGCGTAAGAAAGTGAGGATGAGTTCAGTTTGAGTATTTCTCTTAGTTTGGTTCTAAGCTCATAGATCCAGTTAAATTTAGAGCAGACAGTGCGTGTGGGGCTAGAGAAGGAGTCATCAGATTCCTCGACCAGGATTCTGTCTTTGGGATCACCCCTGAAAGGAGAGTTCTCCTTAAGATCCGTGTTTGGTGCTCGGAGCTCTTTATCCATTTTTTGATATGGCTCTAAGATATCCTTGTACAGGGTGAGGTTACAAGGCATAGTTATGTGGGATGAGGATTTCGATTCCAATTCCTCCATGGGATAGATTTAGTTTAGGAGTGGGAGTAATTTATAAGAAGAGTAGTTTTGGGTAAAAGAATTATACCGCTAGGGGGCGTGACTGGCAGCCTTCAAAAGAGCCTCTCTGTTTATGTGTGTATTTTTAGTTTGGTCCCTCTAGATCAATTGGGTGCAAAGTTATGTTGTTTGTGGTTTGCACTAATTTTACCAGGTTCTTCCTGGATGAAACTCAATCGGTGTATAGCCCAAAATGGCCCGGACAGCACTACTACTGTGTTGGATGGACTAGGCCAGTTGATCCTGTGGTAGGGAACTTATGGCACATATTAAGGTTCTTTGTACCATCATTTGTTCTTTGGGGATGAAAATTTCACTTTGCACTATTTTTGTGGCACCTCAGTGTACATGTATGTTATCTACTGCGTAAGCGGTAAATGTTAGGTGTTTATTCTTGGGATTGCATTGACAGTTGCTGAGTTCCTAATAGTATTGTTCATTCATACTTAAATATAGGCCAATTGTCAGGTCCCGATGCTGATAGGGGCAGGTTCTGTTGCGAAGGTTCGTCGTTAGGCAAGATGGCGACCTTCAATGGGGGCAGCCATGTTGTGTAGCTGTTGTCTTGGCAACTGGGCGGGGAGTCTTGGGGTGACGGAGTTAACCCCAGCCCGTGACGTCACCGTGGCTATCTTAGTGGTTCCCGCCAGTTCCTTTGTTAGGGCAGCCGGGAAGAAGGCAGTATGGCCACCGTTGTTGATTCTATTTTTCTACGTGAGTAGGCATAGCCAAAATTTTCATCTTTTAAGGCCGGCTATTGATACTACAATTAAATAAAGGTGTCCCCATCATCACTATCAGCCTCCCAGTGTTCCAAAATTTAAAGGCACTTAGTCGCCACCAGCTTGTGGGAGTAAGGCCGCCTCAAAATTATAAACTGCCAGTCAAAATTCTGTTGTTGGCTGATTTCCGGTTTCCATGTTAAGTATAGGCCAAGCAAATTTTTCCGAACGGAATTTTTTAAATGTTCGCAGAAGCGCGAATTTTTGTCTGGCAGTTACAAATTAGGTCTCATTTAACTCACCGCTTGATGCGCTATCCGAATCTTGTATCCCTTTGGTTTCACTAACTGTTTTAACACTGATTTTTATTCACTATCCAGGAGCACTAAAAAGGCGTCCGTACGCTAGCTTGGACGAACGGAGGAATCTGCCTTTTCTACAGATACTTCCATGGGCACTGTTCTTCTGAATTGGCTTCTATAATTCCCACTCTCTTTCAAAACAGTCCGAACATGTGCCACCACCAGCCAACATCCATTTAGTGTCCAACTTCAAACCTCACGGAACCAACTTTTCATCTTCCTCATTTATTGATTCTACTGCCATTTTCTGCAACAAACCTTCCTTCATACGTATTTCCTGAAAATTACCGTCTACAGAAGTTCAAGTCTAATGTCAACAAATATTTCCTTTTATCTTCTCAACCTCCAACCCAAGCACGGTACTTAGTTCTATAGGTTCTAATACCTCTCGTGTTTGGGATTTTCATTAAAAAAAAAAAAAAAGCAATCCTGTGGCTGTATTTTAATATAAATATGTATTTTTCCAACTAATTTATTGTACAATGTGGACTTAAAAAAAAACAAAAAAAACATCTTTTTGGGAAGTATTTCTGCCTTTTTGCAAAAAAAAAAAAACCCCTCTGTTTAACTCATGCTTACAAATGCCTGATCTCCATGTTGTTGTTTTTTTTTTTTTTTTTTTTTTTTTTTTGAAAGTGAAAAGTTGGATATTGTCACCTATTTTTTATTTGTTCTTAGTTCATTGTCAGACTTTTCATCCTTTGTATGTTTGTATAAATGGAAAATGAAGTTTACCTTGTTTTCATCCTTTGTTATATATATTGTAATTGCATATTTCGTGGTTTTCTCCCCTAGTCTTTTATTTTTCATCTAACCTTAGTCTTGTCATCTGTGGCTTTTGCCGAACACAAAACTTTTCAGGAATGTACCTACCCCCTGTGGTTATTGAAGCATTCCCCATATGTTATTCCCCTCGACGTGGGCACCTGTATGTGGTGAGGGGACCTCCCAGTGATGCTACTGGTTTTTCAGATTAGCATCACTAGAATCTAATGCCCATACCTTGGTTCCAGGGTTACATCATTGGAATCCAGTGTGTGCAGCCGTGCGCCGCGACCCGTGGAATTCGGAAAGGGGAATCCTGGTGGTTGAAGGGCCTAGCCTTGATACACCACTTTGACCCCTGCTTCGACAAGATGGGTGGTCCCGGACCAGCCCGACTGGGATCAATCGGCGGGTGGTTCTTACTGCTAGGGTCAACTGCGTTCCAATAAGTCTCCCTCCCTTTGGTCCTGGGACAGGATCGAGGCTTCTTGGAAACATGGGTATGATGCTCCTGAGCGAACTTGGCTTCCCATTTGTGTATGCAGTACCTACTAGTTCACGAGTAGGCGTCCCCTCGTAGGGCTCCGTGGTGGGTGAGGTACTGAGGGCATCTGAAATTTTTATTTTACTCCCATGAGTAATTTAAATCCAATTTCTTCTGGGGTCCCAACAAGGACCCTACCTAATCGATCAGATGAGAATGACACCAATTCTGCTAAAAGATCGAGAACTGAGGATAAAGCACCATCTATAACACTGCTGTTCCTCATTCTCCATTCTACTGGAGAGCAGTCAATTGGGAAGATGTCACCCTTCTTCAGAAAGGATTAGAAGGGTTCGCAGGAATCCCAAAATCCGTAAAACGGCTACGTTCTGGCGATCTTTTAGTCGAAGCTTCAAGCACCAAGCAAGAAGAAAGAATCCTGAACGCGACATCCATAGGGGGAATACCGATCAGTGTAACACCCCACAAAACTTTGAACTCTTCATGAGGGATTTTCTTCATGTCTCTGAAGAAGAGATCTGCTCTGAACTAAAAGACTAAGGAGTGACGGCTGTCAAGAGAATATCAATGCGGAAGGATGGGAATCTTGTCCCTACCCGAGTTCTTATCCTAACATTTAACACCCCACGGCCTCCAAGTTCCATCAAGGCAGGCTACTTAAACTGCCCATTACATCCCAAACCCACTGAGGTGTTTTAGATGTCAGAAATATGGCCATTCACAAACAGCTTGTCGTGGTAATCCTGCCTGCGTTCAATGTGGTACGAAAGACCACGAGAGCAAGGAATGTTCAGCTTCCAAACCAGTTTGTATTAATTGCCAAGGAGAGCACCCTGCCTATTCTAGAGCATGCCAGAGGTGGGAGGCGCCTCCGTAGCCAGGTGGGAAGGAGCAGCAGTGCGTAGAACACGCTTCTTGATTAGACCGGGGTTCGAGCCCGTCACCAACAAATACGGAGCATGCGGAAAGGTCAGGGAATGACCACCGCACCGGAGAAATATGGCCTTAGTTGCTAATGCTCTTAAAAACCAAATAACAATAACAACAACAGCCAGAGGTGGAAAAACGAGAAAGAAATTAAAAAAATAAAAACAGAGCTGAACATATCCTATCAGGAGGCCAGAAAACGCATTCAACCAATAAATAGCGGGAAGCCTTCATACACCCAGGTTTCTGTGAAGTGCACCATTTTTTTTTTTTTTTTTATGAGAACCCCAAACACGAGAGGTATTGGAACCTATAGTACTTAGTACCGTGCTTGGGTTGGAGGTTGAAAAGACGAAAGAAGATATTTGTTGACATTGGACTTGAACTTCTGTAGATTGTAATTTTCAGGAAATACGTATGAAGGAAGGTTGTTCCAGAAAACGGCAGTTGAATGAATAAATGAGGAAGATGAAAAGTTGGTTCTGTGGGTTTGAAGTTGGACAGTAAATGGATGTTGGCTGGTGGCGGCACGTGTTCGGACTGTTTTGAAAGAGAGAGCAGGAATCATAGAAGCCATTCAGAAGAACAGTGCCCATGGAAGTATCTGTAGAAGAGGCATGCAGCAGAAACAGTACGTCTATTAAAAAGCGAGTGGAGAGACTCTGTTAGAGATGAATCATTAATTAACCTAACTGCCCTCTTCTGAATGGAATCAAGAAGCCTGAGAGAGGTTTTGGGGGCACCATGGCAGGGCGGATTTGCGATTTATACAGAGTGAGCAGCTGTTTGGAAGAAAAGTAACGCCGAGAGCGAAAGAGAAAACCAAGTTGTTTAGATGCAGAGGAAGCAATATTTGTAATGTGCTCGTGATAAGAGAGATTAGAAGTCAGGGAAATCCCCAAAAGAGATATATCATTTTGCCTAGAAATCCGAGTGTCACTAAAGGTAAGCATATGAGCAGAAGAATCCTTTTTGCGAGATATAAGACAAGACTGAGTTTTAGAAGGGTTGAAATCAACTAAGTTGTCTTTGCCCCACTGGAGAATTACCTGAAGATCGGCATTTAAGGAATTGGCAGCAGATTTTCGAGAACTTGAAGCTGATTGAGCAGGACAAGGTTTCTCAAAATGGAAAGTTGAATGCAATGTGCTATCATCGGCAAAACTATGGATAGGATTTCCAGTCAATGGAAGAAGGTCATTGATATACAAAAGGAAAAGAGTAAGGGAAAGAACTGAACCTTGGGGGACACCGGCATTAGTGGAGAAGTTAGAAGACAGAGAGCCATCTACCATCACCCTCAGTGAGCAATCAGAGAGAAAACTGGATAACCAATTACTAAAAACAGTTGGCAAACCATAAGATGGAAGCTTGTTTAGAAGACCTTTATGCCAAACACGATCAAAAGCCTTTGAGATGTCAAGAGCAACTACTTGTGTTTCACCGAACCTTTCCATTGAATTAGTCCATAAATGGGTAGCATAAGCCAGAATATCACCAGTGGATCGACACTGACGGAATCCATACTGGCGATCGTTGATCAGACGGAAGGTTTCTAGGTAGTTTAAGAGTTGCTGGTTAATTGATTTCTCCTTTACTTTAGAAAGAGTAGAAGTAATTGCAATGAGACGATAATTGGATGGGAGGGATTTGTCACCCTTTTTAGGAACTGGCCGTATATGAGCAAATTTCCAAGCAGAAGGAAAAACACCTTTGGAATAAGAAAGTGAAAAAAGGCGGCAAAGAATAGGAGTAAGTTCAGGGGCACAGGTTTTGAGAACAAGTGGAGAAATACCATCAGGACCTGGAGCTTTCTTAGCATCAAGATTCATCAAAATCCATCTGATATCCTTTTGATGGAAGACCACAGAACGCATTGAATGGAGCGTGTTAGGAATGGTGGGAGGTGTTTTACCAAGATCATTAATACATGAGCTGGAAGAAAAATGGGATGCTAGCAGGTCAGCTTTATCCTTGGCTGAAGTGACAACAGAACCATCTGGTTTGGACAGAGGTGGGAGCAGAGATGGGCAAAAGTTGCGGCCAATAGCTTTGGCAAGAGACCAGAATGCTCGGCTACCATTAGGGCAAGAAGCAAGTTTTCTACTCTTAGCCTGTTCAAACTCTAGTTTGGACTGATTAATAACTGCTTTACAATTGTTGCGAGATTTGGTGAAGGCAGAAAATGAAACTGAAGAATTAGAAACAAGCCAGTTACGATATGCAACATTCTTCTCTTGGACAGCCTTAGCACATTTGTTGGAGAACCAAGGTTTAGATAAAGGACGAGATTTTAAAGTGGAGTGTGGGATAAAGGATTCCATTCCTGCAAGAATAATTTCACTGACACGATCTGAGCAAACGTTGACATCAGAAGTTTTGAAACAGTAATCAGACCAAGGAAAAGAAGTCTCGCAGGTCATCCCATTTTGCATTCTTGTAATGTCAAACAATACAAGGTTGGGAATAGCCATGAGATAAAGGTTCCATTGGAGAAGAGACAATCACCAAGTTGTAATCTGAAGTGCCTAAAGGACCTCTCACTTCGACCTTGTACTTAGAAGGGTTGTTTGTGAGAAAAAGATCAAGCGTATTGGATGTATGATTAGGATTGTCCGGTATTCTTGTAGGTAAATGAACAATCTGTGCTAGGTCATTAGTAATTGCAAAAGCCTCAGCATCTCGACCTGCTGGGTCGGTGTAACTAGAAAACGGAAGCCAGCTGGAGTTGTGAACGTTAAAATCACCAAGGAAAATTACCTCACTGTTAGGAAAGTTGGACTGGAGAAAGTCAAGTTGCAAAGAGAGGAAGTCAAAGAGCTTCAAGTGATTAGTGGAGTTGGGAGAACGGTAGAGACAACAGATGAATTTGACACAATGAGGTAGAGAGATTTTTAGCCAGAGAAGATCAAAGAGAGGAGATTCCAAATTGCCAAGTCTCTGACAGGGAATATCAGAACGGACATATGCACAAGTACCACCTTTGAGGCGAAAGGAATCATACAGCACATCTGAGATGAGCAGTAGTTGAATCAACTGATAACTGAGATTCAGTCAGAAAAAGTACATGGGGTTTGGAAGACTGCAAGTGGAAATGGACATCGTTGAGATTGGAATTAAGACCACGTATATTTGTGAAATGAATTAAGAAGTCCTTGGGAGGTTTAAATCTTTTCGCAGATAAGCTTGCTCTATTATTTTGACAATTCATGGTGTATTCAATAGAAAGAAAAAGTGGGTGGGACATGCTGTATGAAGTAATGAAATTTTTGGATATGGCGTACATGTGGTAAGAATATACCCAGATCCTTGACATAACGTGGCCTCGACAATGCTCCCCGCATACACACTACTCGGACTCCCTCCAGTCACTATCTGGCAGAGTAGAGGTAGCAAGATTATACACTAGCTGATCCGGAAGCCTCCTAGAGAGTTACCAATAGGTTTGGTCCGGTGTACTATCTAGCGGCCGGCCTGCGAACACCGTTTTAGAGCTGTACCCTCGAAATGTAAGGAATATTGGATCTCGCCACGACATTCATCATAACCTCAAAAATCATCAATCATACTGCATGATGGAAGAGATAGGGAAGGGTTGGCCGGAACTTAGCTCTAGAGACTAAACATGGGTTCCACCACTTCAAGCCTCCAATAAGCAAAGTGGTGGTATTTCACCGGTTGATGAGAGTCATCTACCACCTAGTACTGCCTGGTAACATAGAGGGGAGGCGTTCCTCCATGTGGTGTGGCGCCACACCTCGACCCCTGCTTACGTTGGTTCACACCTGGGTGGTCACCCACCATGTACTTGTGCATGGAGGTTATACCCAGGATTTCTAACAGTCCCACCATCATGAAGGTGCAAGCAGAGGATTTGGCTGTCATAGACCGTCCGGACTTCGCCGAAATTGGGTCCACTTGGCTTAAGTGTCACCCGAATATCAGTTCCATCAGCGTTTTAGATTCCCAGGTAGCAAGAACAGCTTGTCTGGCATATCTGAGAGAATGTCTGTGACAACCTCAAGGACCATTGGTATACAAACTGAGATGACTGTACCATCAAAAGAGTCTTTTACTCCGATTGCACGCTATTTATTGCGTTCATAAAAGCCCACCCAAAAAACACAGTCAGCTGCCACTCCTATTTCCGTACCTCCTAATGCTCCACCACTACCAAAACCAAGTGGTAAAGAAAAAGTGCAAATATGGGAAGAGTCACCTGCAATACAAGAAACAATGGATGTCGAGGATAAGGAGGTATCGGATGACCCAGTCCTGGAAATCTTTGCAGAAATATGGACACAGGCCAATGACCTGTGTTTCCAAAGAAAGATAAAGCCAGGACTGAGAAAATGAAGCCCTCAGCCCTTCGGAAACCACCTGATGGACCCAACAAATCCAAATAATGGGTAAGTTTAAATTTCTACAATGGAATTGTCGTGGATTCCGTCGAAATAGTGACGACATCAAGGCACTCCTGAGTAAGCATGAGCTTACTTGCTTTTGCTTACAGAAGACGTATTTAAAGGCAAATGAAGACCCATACTTGCGTAACTTTTTAGTTATTCGAAAAGACAGAGATGCAGATGGACCTGCCCACGGAGGGGTCACCATCCTTGTGGGTAACCACACCCCATTTCAAGCTACACCAGTTACCACCAACTTAGAGGCTGTAGCAATTCAAGTTATTGTATGGTTTCTCTTAACTGTTTGTTCCATCTATTTTCCACCTGGGAACGACATCCCCCAGGCAGACCTTGATGATCTCATTAGACAATTGCCGCTCCCTTTTTTTGTTACTAGGGGATTTTAATGGACACAAAATGGACACAATTTTAATGTAGGGCAGTGCCGACATCAATGGAAGGGGTCAGACTATAGAGCATATGCTTGAAAACAATGACCTGGCCCTGCTAAATGGTGGACTTAACACATTTTGCCACATGCCTACCCGTACTTTTACCGCGATCGATCTCTCTATATGCTCACCCTCTCTTCTTCCCGTGCATACATGGGAGGTTGAAGACAACATTTATAGCAGTGACCACTTCCCCGTGATATCCATCCTTTGCAAAGGGAGACCATGCCACCCGTCTAGGATGCCCGTCTATTAATCTTGATAAACTTTATTGTCAATTAAATTGTACTTTTAACTCTATATATATGTAACGACTTAATCTAACAAATAATTAATACATAACTATAGTGGTACACGTGATACGGAAGTTGTATAAAGGGAACTCGTAGAAAACACTAGATACCGAAAAAAATATATATATAACATAACTGTTTTGGGATATAACTTAAGGATTTAATTTTTGTTTTGAATTTTATTGAATTAAATCGGAATCATGACTCTGACCAGAGCAGCAAAGCAAAAGGCTCAAGCTAATGGGAGTGCTGTGGTTCAGGGGAGAACTGAGGGGGGCAGTTGCCCTCTGAATCACAGTCTAGTAAAATGCACTGTTTGCTTGATGTTTGCGGAGCAGTCGGGTACGGGACACGATACTGCCAAGGGGGGATGTCTTTGTGTGTGCACGATGTAAGGAGTGCAAGGAAATCAGGCGACAACTCAGCGTTGTTATGGGCCTTTATGAGAGCTTGAAGGACAGGGTGGATGCCCTCGAAGGAAATAAATTGAGGGGCCCATCAAGCTCTCAGCTGCCCACATCAACGCCAGAGCTTGCACTTGGTCATCAGGCAACACAGAAGCAGCCCCCTAGGCAGAATGCGCTGGTCCCACAGGAACTAGTAGTTGTTGGTGACTCTATTGTCAGGGAAACGGGGAACATACTTTGTAAAAAGGATAGGTGGAATAGGACCAGGGTATGTCTGCCAGGGGCAAAGGTTGATGACGTTGTAGAGCGGATATCATCTTTTAAGGGCACAAAAGGTGATATAGTTGTACACGTTGGCACTAATGATATTAAGAGTAGGAGACCGGCGGAATTACTTAGCAAGTACAGGTCACTGTTGAAAAAAAGCCGTGAATTAGGGTTGAACTTGAAAGTGTCTGCAATTCTGCCCAGACACGATAGGAGGGAGTATATGATGACAGCCTTGTCGATCAATTCGGTCCTGGAGGGATTGTGCAAGGCTCAAGGGGTAGAATTTTTTTCAGCCTGGACTGTACTTGTTAACAGGAGAGATTACTTCTACAGGGATGGGATACACTTAAATAGAAAGGGTGCAAGAATTTTTGCTGATGCTGTCGAGGCAGTGTTAGGTGGGTCGGAAAACTGCTAGTTGGGGGGGATACAAGGACTAATAGATTAACAGTAGCCAGTGGCAGAGGTGGAAGTGATTCTTGCACTGCTTCTATTGAAATGAGCAGAAGTCTGAAAAACAGGATGCAGGATATTTCAGAGACTGCTGGTAGTCATTGCGGTACAAGTAAACACATGGGTTGTGTTAGGGTAGCTAAGAATAGAAACAGGTGCATGTATACCTGCGTGTACACCAATGCTAGGAGTTTGGTAAATAAATTTGATGAATTTGAGGTATTGCTCAAAACATCAAAGGCAGATATTGTTGGGATATCAGAGACGTGGTGTCACACAGATATAAGTAATGCGGAACTGGAATTTGGGGAATACAATGTGTATAGAAAGGATAGACAGGACAGGAGGGGAGGAGGGGTCATGCTATTAATTAAGAAACACATAAAGTCCAAGGAAGTGAAGCCAGTCGACATCGATGGACAGGGCAGCGTCGAGTCAGTTTGGTGTGACATAAGCATAGGGAAATCAAAATTGAGAGTAGGAGTGTGCTATAGGCCTAATGACTCTGATGAGTATAATAAGATATTGTACAGGGAAATAGAGTGGGCCAGTAAATCAGAGAGTCTTATAATGGGGGACTTTAATTTCCCAGATATTGACTGGAATTTGTGGGTTGGTCACTCGCACACTAGCAAGGCTTTTGTGGATTTATTGGATGATTGTTTTCTACATCAGCATGTTCGTGAGGCAACAAGAGGGAGCAATACTCTTGATCTGATTATCAGTAGTGATTCTTCATGCATTAAGAACCTGCAGATAAATGAACCACTAGGTGGCAGTGATCACAGTGTGTTGAAGTGGGATTTACTCAAGGAGGTAACTACCATCAGAGGTAAAGGGAAGGGTTTTTGTTTTCGTAAAGGCGACTATGATGGTCTGAGACAGTATTTAAATTCTATACAGTGGGACCAACTGATGATGTTACCAACAGCAAACTCAAAATGGGAAGCATTCAAGGAACTAATCTTGGAGGCTACCAGGCTTTACATACCAACTAAGAAATATTGTTCAAGGTTTAGGCCTAAATGGTTGTCAGATGAACTAATGAGACATGTGGCAGAGAAGAAAAATGCATGGGATACATACAAATTAATGGGTGACATGGAAGCCTATGATAGATATAAGTTGGTCTGTAACCAAGTCACAAAGGAGATTAGGCAGGCAAAGGCAGACTATGAAAAATCCTTGGCAAAGGATGCAAAGAAAAACAGAAAAGAGTTCTTTACATACTTGAACTCGAAAAGGAAAGGGATGAATCAGATTGGTCCACTGGATATTGATGGTTCAACAGTTGAGGATCCTGCTCAGGTGGCTAACAATCTAAACGAGTATTTTGCATCTACATTCACGCATGAGGAGTTATTCAGGAAGGAGAATGATGTAGGTAAAGTAAACATTGGCAGTGAGCTGGATGATTTTGTAATAACTGAGAGGAAAGTGGAGGAGAGATTGTTGAGGATAAACATAAAAAAGGCACCTGGGGTGGATGGGATCTATCCAGTTATATTAAAGGAGGCAGCAAAGGAAGTAAGCAAACCCTTAGCCTTAATTATGAGAGCTTCCTTGGACTCAGGGGAGGTACCTATGGACTGGAGATGTGCAAATGTGACCCCAATTCACAAAGGAGGTTCAAAGGCTGACACAAGTAATTATAGACCTGTTAGTTTAACTTCTGTTCCAGGTAAATTAATGGAGGCACTGGTTAAAGAAGCACTGCAGGATCATCTAGACAAGAATTCAGTTATAGCTCAGACGCAGCATGGTTTTGTTAAGGGCAGGTCTTGCCTGACCAATTTGATTGGATACTATGATGTAGTCACAAAAGAACTGGATGCAGGGAATAACTTTGATATTATATATTTGGATCTTAGAAAGGCTTTTGATACTGTTGCACATGGAAGACTGCTGCACAAATTGGAGCAGTGTGGCATTGGAGGCAAATTGCTGCTATGGATAAGGGGATGGTTGAGTGGCAGAAGACAGAGAGTGGTAATCAATGGACACTGCTCAACGTGGACTAATGTTATTAGTGGAGTTCCTCAAGGTTCAGTGTTGGGTCCGTTGTTGTTTTCGGTGTTTATGAATGATATTGATGATAGGATATCAAGTTTAATGTCCAAGTTTGCAGATGATACAAAGGTTGGCAGGGTCGTTAAGGACAATACTGACGCTATGCTGCTGCAACAGGATCTGGACAGGTTGAACAGATGGGCTGAGAGGTGGCAAATGAGGTTTAACATCGACAAATGTAAAGTGCTGCATATGGGAAACAGTAACCCCAGATAAACGTATCAACTCTGCGGTACTACACTGACAGTGGTGGAGAATGAAAAGGACCTGGGGGTAATTGTGCAGGCAGATATGAAGTTCTCTGAGCAGTGCAGACGAGCTGCAAGAGTAGCTCATGGTGTCTTGTCAATGATAAAGAGGAATTTTTCTAGCAGGGATAAGGAGGTGATTATTCCCTTGTATAAGGCAATGGTAAGGCCACATCTTGAGTACTGTATACAGGTCTGGAGGCCTCATTTCAAGAAGGATGTAGAGCTGCTGGAACGGGTACAGAGAAGGGCAACAAGATTAGTAAATGGAACAAAGGGTTGCTCTTACGAAGAAAGGCTTAAGTTTTGTAAATTACAGAGTCTGGAGACTAGGCACCGGCGAGGTGATCTGATAGAGGTGTATAAGGCTTTGAATGGTTTGAGCATGCTCAATGCCAATGGGATTCTTCATCTTTCTCAGAATAATCACCTCAGAGGGCATAAATTCAAATTGAGGAAGGACGGATGTCGGATAGATGTGCGGAAATTTGCCTTTGGCCAGCGGGTGGTTGGTTGGTGGAACCGACTTCCATCACTGGTTGTTGAAGTTGATAGCCTAAACAAATTTAAAGCTCAACTGGACAGGTATTTCGAACGAACGGAGGGGTGAAATGGGAGTGGGTTTTTTTTTTTTTTTTTTTGTTTTTTTTTGGCTGATGCTGAATAAGCTTGCTTTCTTGCATCATATGCCTCTGCTAATGCTAATGCTAATGCTAATGCCACGGTGGAAGATCGGTCACACTGACTGGAATGCCTTCAAAGATATCAACGCAAGGAACCGATTAATGACACCACGGTAAAGTACATTACAGACACTGTTGTCCAAGCAGCGGCAATTGCAATTCCAAAGACTTCGACTCGGTTTCCACCATTTCCAAAACCATGGTGGAATTCTAATTGCACTGCCAGATAACTTAATAACATTCAAACGTGCACGTGCTAAAGCACGTTACGTAAAACATCAGAGTCAGAAGGAATCTTGGATCAAATTCACATCTTCTATCAACCAGGCTTCATCATCTAAGCTTGTCTGGGATAAAGTCCGGAAAATGAAGGTGAAATACACATCACACCCTTCCTCGACCCTGGAGTATAATGGATGTGCAATTGCAGACCAAACTGCAATTGCAAACACTCTTGGGGAGGTATTTGCTAAAGTGTCTACCAAAACATCTTACCACCCTGAGTTTCTGGCCCTCAAACAAAATGCCGAAAGGCAACATTTGAAATTGTCATCAAAGGTTATCAAGCACTCGCCTGGGATAACAGGCAAGTGCCATACGGCCAGATGACATCTATTATGAGATGATTAAACCTCTTTCGTCTGAATCTCTGGATCACTTGCTCTGTTTGTACAACAGAGTTTACCTTGAAGATGAATTTCCAGACTCCTGGCATAAGGCAATCATGCTTGCCTTTCCAAAGCCAGGAAAAGATCCAAAATTTCCGAGTAATTACCGTCCAATTGCTCTGACAAGCTGCTTGTGCAAGAATCTGGAAAGGATTGTGAATGCCCGTTTCATGTGGTATTTGGAAGCAAATGACCTCCTTTCCAAAGTTCAATGTGGTTTCCAAAGGAACAGGTCAACACTTGACCATCTTATAAGACTGGAAACATCTATCCGAGATGCTTTCCTTAAACGCAAACACCTGGTGTCAGTTTTCTTTGCTATCGAAAAAGCGTATGACACGGCTTGGAGATTTGGAATCTTAAAGGATATCTATGATCTGGGTCTGAGGGGCCATCTAGCCCTCTTCATTAAAAATTTCGTATTGAACAGGTCATACCAAGTTTGTGTTGGCTCTGTTTTCTCTCAATCTTTTTGTCAAGAGGAAGGAGTCCCCCAAGGGTCAGTGTTAAGTGTTACGCTTTTCGCTAACAAAGTTAATTCTATTACTGAACAACTTCCTCCAACTGTAAACAGCACCCTCTTTGTTGATGATTCTACCATCTTCTGTCAGTCATGCAACATGAGGGTTATTGAACGACAATTGCAGCATGCCATTGACCATGTCAAAACTTGAGCAATGGCTAATGGTTTCTGTCACCTCAGAAGACCATCTGCGTACACTTTTGTCGCAAACGGAACCTTCACCCTGAACCAGAACTCAAACTCGGACAACACATCATTCCAGTAGTACCTGAGACAAAATTCTTGGGTCTCACATTCGATAAGAAGTTGACATTTTTACCACATATCCATCAACTGCGAACAAAGTGCACGAGGGGATTGAATCTCCTTCGTGCCATCTCCTCAAATAAATGGGGGACAGACCAATGCACTTTACTCTGCCTTTATCGTGTGCTTGTTCGTTCAAAATTGGATTATGGATCCCAAGTGTACGCATCGGCTAGAAATAGCGTACTACGGTGGCTACTGGAGCATTCAGAACATCTCCTGTTCAGAGTTTATACGTTGAAGCAGGTGAACCACCACTCTTGCTCCGACAAAAGCAATTGTCGCTAAAATATACCTTTAAAGTAAAATCCCTGCCAGACAACCCAATGTGGACTTGTGTTTTTGAGCCATGATGGGAAACGCTTTATAAAACCCATCAGACTGCTAGTCGATCCTTTGGCATCCGTGTCCAAGAGCTGCTCAGAGCTCAATATCACGGTAGACAATGTTGCCCAGTCACCAAGGCATCTACTTCCACCCTGGCATGCTCGCTTACCATCATGTGACTTCTCCATTAAAAGTTGGGGTAAGGCCACAACTCCATCCTCTGTCTACCAACAACTCTATGCTGCCCACCGATCCGATTACTCTGATTTTCTGCCTGTGTTCACTGATGGCTCGAAGTCAGAGTTGTCTGTAGGATCTGCTGCTGTCTTTCCAGATAGTACTATATCTAGGAAGATTCCCCATGAATGCAGCATATATACAGCTGAGTTGTATGCTATAGAGCTAGCCTTGGACCACATTAAAACCCGTAAGCACCAAAGATGTATGGTGTACACTGACTCTTCAAGTACACTGCAGGCTTTATCATGGATAAGGTATAATCCTCATCTGTTTGTGATCTGGATTCAGCAGACGTTACATTCCCTGTTTGAGTGTTCATTCGACATCCATTTCTGTTGGATCCCAAGCCACATTGGGATCGGGGGAAATGAACTGGCAGGTGCTGCGGCCAGATCACCAGAACCCCACAGCACTTATTGCCTGTTAGTCCCCTATACTGACTACAGGCAGCCAATACCTGCTAAATTACTGTCCCAATGGCAACAATCTTGGCATGAGCAAGTCACAAACAAGCTCTATCAGATAAAGCCTGTAATCCGACACTGGCAGTCTAGTCTGCGCAGGAGCTGCAAAGAGGAAGTTGTTCTAGCTCGTCTCTGCACAGGGCACAGTCATCTTACACATGCTTTTCTGCTGAGGACAGATGACTGTCCTATGTGCGAGAACTGCGGCACCATTTTAACCGTGTATCCATGTTTTAGACACAAACGTGATTTATATTTTACCGGTTTTAGTCATCTGGCTGAGCCTTATGCACTCAGTCAGATTTTATCCGACAATGACCATGTGTCTGCTATTTTTAGCTTTTTAAAATCAATAAACGGTTTTGCTCGTATCTAGAATTTACATTTTATTGTGATTTTTTATTGATTTATCTTTTATACCTTTTATACATTTGTTATTATATATTTTGACATGGTGACCTAACAAATTAGGTCACTGAAAGTTTAAAATTTTTTATATATGACCTAGTCTTGGCGCATTATAGCCCCAGTTGCTAATGTGCCAATAAAATCTAAACAAACCAACCATATGTTATTAATTTGAATGTACTAAACTATACCAGAAAGAAACAAATGTATCATCCTGCTTGAGTGTAAATTCAAAAGAATGATTTTATGAGATCAGTATAAAACTAAGAATTCATCTTTTTTTTTTTTTTTTTCACTTAAAGAAATAGAGCTAGTTTTTCACTTTTAGCAATTATGACCAATTTTTTATTCATTACTTATTTTATTTATATATTATTATTATTTTTTTTTTTTTACAGGTGCCAAACAAAATTCTGTTGATGCCCTGGCTTTTGAAACATTAATTCCAAAATCGATAGTTCAGAGATATGTTTCACTGCTCTCAGAACACAGAAGAATAATACTCTGTGGACCAAGTGGAACTGGCAAAACATATGTAGCTCAAAAACTAGCAGAATATCTTGTTCACAGGCAAGTTACATCTCTCCTTCCCCATCAGGTTCTCCTGTAAATAGCATAAACTCTTTATGGGAGAACCTTGTGTTTTATTAATTTACTTGTTCATATCATAGTTAACTTATTGAAACCCTATTTTCTGGATTGCTGGCAGTTGCTTTCACTGCACACAGTTCATGTTTTTATCATATTTCTTCCATCACTTGTCAATCGTTCAATGAATCTATCCTTGCAAATTGAAAGACAGATGCAGAGCACCATAAATCAGTTGAATAAATGGAGTAAAACAATGGCTATCAACTGCAAAGAAAAAAACAGTTTTGGCCCATTATGTTGAAAACATTCATTGTATTTAGACCTTGATTTATAGTTGCATTCTTATCAATTCCCCTTCAGTCATAGCATTAAATTTCTAGGTCTCTTATATGATAAGAAGTTAAACTTTCCAAAACATATTAAATGTATCTGTACTATTTTCTACTTTCCTTTAATCTCTTCAGAGTAATATCTGCCATGTCATGGGATGCAGATCATTCTGCGGCATTTATATTGTACTCTAATCAGGCCTAAACTAGATTCTGCTGTGCCCATTTATAAATTAACCAGGTAAAGCGTATTTAATCTACCCTATACACCATAATGCAGTGTGTGAGAAGCCTTTAAAACATCATTTAGTGAATCTATCCTTGTAAATTGAAAGACAGATGCAAAGTACTATAATCGGTTGAATAAATGGAGTAAGTAAAACAATGGCTTCACACAAAAGCCTGTGTGAAGACTCAAACCAGTGATGATTCAAAATCATTATTTGCTATGTATATGGCCCCTGTTATCTTCAAAGACAAACAGTTCCTTGAATAATACAGTGTAAATAAGCAGTCTTGCAACTGATCCACACCGGTGCCTAAATTTAAACAAAGTGCCTCCATAGACTGATACCAGTTATCCATTATGGCAGATTCCTTTTATTTTTTTTTGATGAATACTTTTAACTGGTGATAAAAATGATATTACAAGCACAAATGTCAAGCAGTTATATTCGGCCATGTGAATCAGTTCCATTGTTTTATCAAATATATGCCGATCACCCCAAGGTTGAAAAGTCTGAGTAGCAATAATTCTAGTAGTGGTTAATATTTCTCAACAGTTATCATTGGAATTTGAAGCGTACACTGCAGAATTGTACACCATAATTCTAGTGCCTTGAAGAACAGTTATAGATTGTCACTTTTTTAGGGTATAATTTTTCTCAACGTGGTCTGTGCTTGTTAACAGGAAATATTGCTTCTACAAGGATGGGATACACTTAAATAGAAGGGGTGCAAGAATATTTGCTGATGCTATCATGGCAATATTAGGTGGGTCGGAAAACTGCTAGCTTGTGGGAATTCACAGACTAATAGAATAACAGTAGCCTCAGGCAGAGGTAGAATTGATTCTTGCACTGCTTCTTTTGGAATGAGCAGCAACCCAGAAAGCCAGTTGCTAGGGATTTCAGGAACTGCTGGAGATCATGAAACAAGTAAATACATCGGCTGTATTAGAGTAACTAAGAGTAAGAACAGGTGCATATATACTTGCATATACACCAATGCTAGGAGTTAAGTGAATAAATTTGATGAATTTGAAGTGCTGGTTAAGACATCCAAGGCAGATATTGTTGGGATATCAGAGACGTGGTGCCACTCAGATATTAGGGATGCAGAATTGGAATTTGAGGAGTATAATGCATACATAAAAGAATAGACAGGATAGGAAGGGAGGAGGGGTTATGCTGTTAGTGAAGAAACATAAAATCTAAGGAAGTGCATCCAGTTGACATAGATGGACAGTGCAGTGTTGAGTCAGTTTGGTGTAACATAAGCACTGGGAAAGCAAAAATGAAGGTAGGAGTTTGTTATAGGCCTAATGACTCTGATGAGTGCAGCATTATACAGAGAAATTGAGTGGGCCAATAAATCTGAGTGTCTTATAATGGGTAATTTTAACTTCCCAGATATAGACTGAAAGTTGTGGGTTGGGCACTTGCACACTACCTAGGCTTTTGTGGATTTATTGGATGATTGTTTTTTACAGCAGCATGTTACAGAGGCAACAAGAGGGAGTAACACTCTTGATCTGATTATCGGCAGTGATTATTCATACATTAAGAATTTACAGATAAAGGAATCATTAGGTGGCAGTGATCTCAGTGTATTGATGTGGGATTTACTTAAAGATGTAACTACCATCAGGGATAAAGGGAAGGTTTTTGCTTTCGTAAAGGCGACTACAGTGGTCTCAGAGATTTTTCAGGTTCTGTACAGTGGGATCAGCGTGTGATGTTATCAACAGTAAATATACCCGAAAGGCTAAAATTCTGCAAATTGCAGCTTCTGGAGATTAGGCACCTGCGAGGTGATTTGATTGAGGTGTATAAGGCCTTGAATGGATTGAGCAGGCTCAATGCTGATGGGATTCTTCCTCTTGCTGAAATTACAAACCTGAGGGGTCATAGATTTAAACTGAGGAAAGACAGTTGTAGAATGCGTAGAAGTTTTAGATGTGCGGAAGTTCGCCTTTAGCCAGCGGGTAGTTGATTACTGGAACAAACTTCCACCTGTTGTTGTGGAAGTTGAAAGCTTAAATTCAAGGCAGAACTAGACAAACATTTGGAATGAATGGGGAATGTTTTTTTTTTTTTTTTATGGCTGATGCTGTAGAAGCTTGCTTTCTTGCATCATATGTCTCTACTAATACTAATGCTTCCACAAACCATTATATATACAGACTAGTAAATGCTATCCATAACATTCTTTCAGTCACCCTCTGAAAATTTGGCCATAATAAACAATTTGTTTTTATTTTTTATCCATAACATTTCAGAATCCTGGGAAATAAATATGTCAACTATGAAGACCAAAATGCTGCAAATCCAATCTTAGTATTGGTACTAGTATTTTCCACTATTAATACAAGAAATAAAGCTTATACAGCATCAGAAAATAATAATAATAATAACAATTCACCTAATATTCCCCCTCCAGTAGTCTGTCTAGTTCTTTCTTGAATTTATTCAAACTACCCACTTTCACAACAAAATGGATGGAAGCTTGTTCCAACAATCAAACATCCATTGGCTGAATACAAACTTCCTCACATCTATTCTGCAACCATCTTTCCTCAATTTCAATTTATGCCCTCTCAAGCATATAGTCTGAGAAAGAGGAAGAATCTTATCTGCATTGAGTTTACTCAAGCCATTCAGAACCCAAAACACCTCAATCAGATCACCTCACAAATACGTAGTCTACAAACACTGCAGTATGCAGAAATAATAATAAGCCTTTAATAATAAGAGTTCCCTTTGTTCCCCTCACCAAACTCCTTGCCTTCTCTGTACCCATTCCAGTAGCTCTACATCTTTCCGAAAATATAGTCTCCAGACCTGAATGCAGTACTCAAAATCGGGCCTGATCATTTCCTTATACAGTGGGATAATTATCTCCTTATCTCTGTTAAGCAAAATTCTTGTATATCATTGACAAAACTAAGTGAGCTGTCCTGGGAGCATATCTGCACTGCTCAGAGAACTTCATATCACATTACGCATTTACTCCCAGGTCCTTTTCATTTTCCTCTACCCTGAGTATATTTCCCCACAGTTGCATTATTCTCAATTACTGGCGCCCGTATGCAGTACTTTCCATT
Organism: Mastigoproctus giganteus; assembly: GCF_048544385.1. Lineage (NCBI taxonomy): Eukaryota > Metazoa > Arthropoda > Arachnida > Uropygi > Thelyphonidae > Mastigoproctus > Mastigoproctus giganteus. The sequence goes on along the minus strand of NC_143588.1, from coordinate 20,198,980 downwards.
TGTCAATGTTAAACTTCAGTTGCCATTTCTCAGCCCATTTGCCTAATTTTTCAAGATCTTATTGCAGATTCCTCTCATTACCGTCTTTAACTACTCTGCATCATCTGCAAACTTAGATATTAAGCCTGATGTACACTCATCAATATCATTATTAAATACAGAAAACAGCAATGGGCCCAGCACCGAACCCTGTGGTACTCCACTAAAAACGTTAATCTACAAAGAGAAGTGTCCATTGACGACTACTCTCTATCTTCTCCCATTCAACCATCCCTTTATCCCATATTCAAATTCTTTGTCCACAACTGCAACTTTCCATTTATGCCACACTGCTCCAGATTGTACAGCAGTCTCTCGTGTAACGCTATCGAAAGCTTTCCTGAAATCTAAGTATACAATATCAAAATTATTTTTTGCATCCAGCTCTTTGTAACTGCAGTATAACAGTAGAGTAGTTAATGATCACTGTCAAGCTGAGCTTCTTCAGAGAGATCTAGATAGACTTCAGGAATGGTCAGAAAAATGGCAGCTATGCTTTAATCCAACAAAGTGTAAGGTATTACACCTGGGAAACAGTAATCCCAAAATAACTTATTCACTTGGTGGAGTTCAACTAAACCCAGTACTGGAGAAAAGGGACTTGGGTGTTATGATACGGTCAGACATGAAATTCTCTGAGCATCGTAAACAAGTTGCAAGGAAGGCCCATGGTGTCCTATCGATGATCTATCGAACATTTGCAAGTAGAGATAGGGACATGATAATCCCATTATATAAGACTTTCGTTAGACCACACTTGGAATACTGTGTTCAAGTATGGAGACTGCACCTAAAGAAAGACATTGAGCTTCTTGAAAGGGTACAAAGACAGGTAACTCGCCTGGTGAGATCGGCAAAAGGGCATCCTTATGAAGAAAGACTTCGAATATGTGAGTTTCAGAGTTTGGAAACTCGACACCTTAGAGGAGATTTGATTGAGGTGTTTAAGGCTCTGAGAGGTATCAGTAAAATGAATGAGGACAAAATTTTCAAGGTTATAAATGATGCTAGAATGATGCTAGGGGGCCATACATTCAAGTTACAGGGAGAAATGTTAAGATTAGACTGCAGGAAGTTTTATTTTAGCCAGCGAGTTATAAATTACTGGAATAAGTTGCCTACATGGGTGGTAGAGGCTGACAGTTTTGGGGAAATTCAAAGGTCATCTGGATAGTACCTTCGGGTGAGGGAAGCGCATAGGATGATAGGTTTAATTTCCTTTTCTTTTATTAATTATTATTATTATTTATTTATTTATTTTTTTTTTTTTATCATTGTTTTACGCGGGGTTTTTTTTTTTTTTTTGGCTGGTGCGGCATAAGCCATAAGCTTTCTTGCACCATGTGGCCATTACTAATACTAATACTAATACTAACTGCACTCCTGTCTAGATACTCCTGCATTACTTCTTTCACCAGTGACATCATTATTTTCCCTGGAACAGAAGGTAGGCTAACAGGTCTCTAATTACTTGTGTCATCCTTTGATCCCCCTTTTGTGAATTGGGGATACATTTACACATTACCCCAGGGGCTCACATCTGGTGAGTATGGGCTTGGCACACCCAGAGTTCTGAGTTGGATATCATTATTCTTCTATTTCTTGGTGATTCCCTTCTACTTCTGGCTCTCTCTCTCTCTCTCTCTCTCTCTCTCTCTCTCTCTCTCTCTCTCTCTCTCTCTCTCTCTCTCTCTCTCTCTCTCTCTCTCTCTCTCAGGGTATTTCAGAATTTTTTGACTAATCTCCAGTCCACAGAAATCTCCCCTGAATCCAAAGAAGCTCTCATAATTATAGCTAATCATTTGCTTTCCTCCTTTGCTGCCTACCTTATTATGATTGAATAAATCCATCCACCCAAGGTACTTTTTTTTATGGTTAACTTCAACAATTTCTCTTTCACCTGCCGTTGAGTTATCACAAAATCATTCAGCTCCCTGTTAGAGCTTGATAAACTTCTGGCATCTGCCTCCCTAAAGAATTCCTCATGTGAATGTAGATGCAAAATACCTGTTCAGCCTCTCAGAAACCTAGCACATCCATCAACAGTTATCCCATTGGCATCAAATGGACCAATGTGATTCAACCCCTCCCTTCTGCTGTTAATATAAGTAAAGGATACTTTCCCCAAGACCTCGTAATCTGCCCTGGGTTGCCTAACCTCTGTCTGATTTGATTGCAGACTTTATATCTATCATATGCTTCTGTATCACCTGATAATTTATATGCATCCCATGCATTTTTCTTCTTTTCCTCATGTCACTGCAGTTCATTAGACATCCATTTATGTCGAAGCCTTGAACAGAATTTGTTAGCTGGTGTGAAAAGCTTAGTAGCTTCTCTGATTATTTCCCTGAATGCTTTCCATTTAGAATTTGTTGTTGGTAATATCATTAGTTGGTCCCAGTGTACAGAGTTTAAAAACTGTCTGAGACCACTGTAGTTATCTTTATGACAGCAAAAACTCTTCCCTTTACTCTTGATGGTATTTACATCTTTAAGGAAATCCCACATGAATATACTTGTGATCACTGCCACCTAGTGATTCTTTTCTTTGCAGATTCTAAATGCATGGATAATGACTCCTGATAACCAAATCAAAAGTATTATTCTCTCTTGTTGGCACTCTAATGTGCTGCTGTAGATAATGGCCATTCTATAAATCCAGAAATGTGTTGCTAGTGTGTGAGTGATCAATGTACAAGTTTACTGCCAATATGTACAACAGTATGAACTTTTATGCCCTTAAAAGATGACATCTGCTCTACATTGCATCAACTTTTGCTCCTGGCAGACATGCCCTGGTCCTATTACACCTGCCCTTTTTCAGCAATATATTTCCCATTTCCCTGACAATATAGTCACAATAAAGGAATAATAATAAGAAGAAAGGAATATAGCTCAGACACAGCATGGTTTTGTTAAGGGAAGGTCTTGCCTGACCAATTTGATTGACTATGATGTAGTCACAAAAGAATTGGATGCAGGGAATAACTTTGATATTATATATTTGGATCTTAGAAAGGCTTTTGATACTGTTGCATATGGAAGACTGCTGCACAAATTGGAGCAGTGTGGCATTGGTGGCAAATTGTTGCTATGGATAAAGGGATGGTTGAGTGGCAGAATACAGAGAGTTGTAATTAATGGACACTGCTCATCGTGGACTAATGTTATTAGTGGAGTCCCTCAGGGTTCAGTGTTGGGTCCATTGTTGTTTTCTGTATTTATAAGTAATATTGATGATGGTATATCAAGCTTAATGTCCAAGTTTGCAGATGATACAAAGGTTGGCAGGGTTGTTAAGGACGCTTACTGACGCTATGCTACTGCAACAGGATCTGGAAAGGTTGAGCAGATGGGCTGAGAGGTGGCAAATGAAGTTTAACATTGACAAATGTAAAGTACTACATATGGGAAACAGCAACCCCAGAGAAATCAACTCTGTGGTACTATTTTATATTTTGTAAAGGGAAAATCATGTTTAACAAATCTGGTTCGCTATTTCGAAAGGGTCACTCACGAGCTGGATTTAGGGAATAATTTCGACATTGTTTATTTAGATTTCGGCAAAGCTTTTGACTCAGTCCCACATGAGCGGTTGCTTTATAAGCTGGAACAGGTTGGAATCACTGGGAAAATCCTTAGATGGATAGAAGGATGGCTTCAGGGCAGGGTTGTGATAAATCAAGAGGGTTGTGATAAATGGCTATTCCTCAGATTGGGTTGATGTAAGAAGTGGGGTTCCCCAAGGATCAGTTTTAGGACCACTGTTGTTTTTAATTTTCATAAACGACATTGATGAAGGGATAGAGAGCGTGATGTCTAAATTTGCAGATGACGTTAAAATTGGTAGAGTAGTTAATGATCACTGTCAAGCTGAGCTTCTTCAGAGAGACCTAGATAGACTTCAGGAATGGTCAGAAAAATGGCAGCTATGCTTTAATCCAACAAAGTGTAAGGTATTACACCTGGGAAACAGTAATCCCAAAAAAACTTATTCACTTGGTGGAGTTCAACTAAACCCAGTACTGGAGGAAAGGGACTTGGGTGTTACGATACGGTCAGACATGAAATTCTCTGAGCATTGTAAACAGGTTGCAAGGAAGGCCCATGGTGTCCTATCGATGATCTATCGAACTTTTGCAAGTAAAAATAGGGACGTAATAATCCCATTATATAAGGCTTATGTTAGACCACACTTGGAATACTGTGTTTAAGTATGGAGACCGCACCTAAAGAAAGACATCGAGCTTCTTGAAAGGGTGCAAAGAAGGGTAACTCGCCTGGTGAGATCGGCAAAAGGGCGTCCTTATGAAGAAAGACTTTGAATATGTGGGTTGCAGAGTTTGGAAACTAGACACCTTAGAGGAGATTTGATTGAGGTGTTTAAGGCTCTGAGAGGCATCAGTAAAATGAATGAGGACAAAATTTTCAAGATTATAAATGATGCTAGAACTAGGGGACATAAATTCAAGTTACAGGGGGGAAATGTTTAGATTGGACTGCAGGAAGTTTTATTTTAGCCAGCGAGTTATAAATTACTGGAATAAGTTGCCTTCATGGGTGGTAGAGGCCGACAGTTTGGGGAAATTCAAAGGTCATCTGGATAGTACTTTCGTGTAAGGGAAGCGCATAGGATGATAGGTTTAATTTCCTTTTTATTTATATTTTATTTTATTTATATATATATATTTTTTATTTATTAATTATTATTATTTAGTTATTTATTTTATTTATTTATTTATTTTTTGTTTTGATCATTGTTTTGTTCGGATTTTTTTTTTTTGGCTGGTGCAGCATAAGCCATAGGCTTTCTTGCACCATGTGGCCGTTTCTAATACTAATACTAATACTAATATTAGCAGGGTGTGGAGGACAGCAGCCCCGCCCCAAAAAAGAAAGAAAAGGGCCTTTTCTGTTAATGTGTATGAGCAATTCTCATTGTTAATGCACATGAAATTGTCTAGTACTGTACAGGCGAGAAAAATCAGTGGTCGTGTGTGTTGTTAATTTGTGGTGTGTGGATTTTAAAAAAATGCCGTTTTCCCGTTTCTTTTTTTTTCTTTTTTTTATTTCTAATTTTTGCTTAGTAGTATCGATTAAGAGCCATACTAATTGCCTGAAGACCAGAGGTTCGAACAATGTGTTCCCAGTTAAGTCTCTCAGGCAAAGGTAAAGAAAGCCAACACAAGAACGACAAGAAATGTTGGATAATTTAAGCGGAAAATTAGTTTCCCGATACGGCACTCTAGTGCTGCTCACTCGGTAAACAGATGGTAGGCGTTATCGGTCTGGAGCAAAGTCAAGAATGATATATTGATTGACAGGTGGGTGTGGCAAATGATGCACTGATTGGTGCGCGAACACAACACAACACACGATAACATCAGGTTAGTATCATTTTAGTAGCACTCAGCACTAATGGTAAACTGCAGCCTTTATCAACCCACTGCAGGATGGAAGCCTCCTCAACAATTCATGCTGAGGGAAATAGACCATAATCTGCCACACTGGTCCAGTGCGGGTTGGCAGATCGACCGTATTTAGCAGTCAAGGGCTTGAACCCCAGTTTACTCAAAGAGCGTGTGCTACTGTACTCCCGCTCCTGTCCACTCGGCTATGGAGGCCCAGTGGTCAGGAGCGGGAGTGCAGTGTAGCACTAATGGTAACTTGCCTTGATGAACGCTTTCCATAATGGTGAAAAAAAGGTCACGTTACCTCCACTTGAATCTCATGGGAGCTTCAACCCCTCCCGAAGTGGAGGGGGTAACATAACCTTTTTCTTTAGAATAATGCGGACTAGTGCATAAATTGTTTATTAACAAAATATTATTTTTTTATTACTGTACTTTTATTTTTAAAGATGCTCGTGCAGTGTATCATTGACGTTATGATATACATTTATCATCACGTCAATCAACACCTCAACAGCTATTCACTATATATACAGGGTGTCTCAAAAATATTGGTACAAATGTTTAGGGGAGGTAGGTAACATCTGAAGAAATGTGAATCGCATAGGAACCCATAACATCACCGTAAGTCGGTACACGGTGCTGTTCAACAGTTCGGGAGAGGGAAAATACGAACTGTGAGCTGGCAGACATGCACCTAGTGTAGGGATTAGCAGAGGGCCCACACAGTGTGTGCCCCCATACGACACAACATCGCTTCACAATAAATGTGTGGGCAGGTATGGTCGGTAACTGCTTAGTTGGCCCATACCTCTTACCATCCCGCATGAACTCCGCTAAATATCGGATCTTTCTTGAACAAGTTCTACCAGGGTTACTTGACGATGTTCCAGCAAATGTGAGATGCAACATTTGGTTTCAACATGACGGGGCGCCTGCCCATTATGGAAGGTGTGTTCATGACCATTTGAACAGGCATTTTGGGCATCGATGGATTGGCCGTGGTGGACCCGTTGCCTGGTCCTCATGCTCACCTGATTTATCGAGCCTTGATTTCTTTCTGTGGGGGCCCTCAAATCTATCGTGTATGAATCACCTGTGGAGACTGAAATGGATTTCGTGGCGAGACTCGTCTGCACTGCTGCTACTGTCAAAGAAACTCCAGGTGTGTTCAACTGTGTCTGCCAATCCATGCTGCATCGGTGTCATGCATGCATTGCATCTCATGTTGGAACCTTAAGGCATCTGTTGTAACATCATGAAATGCATCCATCTCATACTCCATTGTTAATATTATGTCAAATAAATATTTGCCACTAATTACTGTCTTGCGTCATTTCTGCTTCTTGTGCCTCTGCTACTACTTTCCCATGATGTGTCCGGTTATGGGTTCCTATGCGATTCACATTCCTTTAGATGTTACCTACCTCTCCTAAACGTTTGTACCAATATTTTTGAGACACCCTGTATGTATAATCAAATTGATCCAAAAATTAAATAGAGAAATAAACATTACTGAAATATATATTCAAATAAATAAGAAAAATAATAGAAAAGGTAACATCAGTGGCAGCAGAAAAGCACAATCCACTACATGTTGCATCTACGCCTCCTCATGTTCTTCATCTGAGCATGTGGAAGTATCCCATCAGCATTGATCCTGCTCAAACCATTCAGAGCCTTATATAACTCAATCAGATCACCTCACAGGTGCCTAGTCTCCAGATGCTGCAACTTACAGAACTTAAGCCTTTGTTTGTAAGAGCACCCCTTTGTTCCTCTCACCAATCTTGTTGCCCTTCTCTGTACTTATTTATAAACTCTACATCCTTCCTAAAATGAGGCCTCCAGACCTGTATGCAGTACTCAAGGTGTGCCCTGACCATTGCCTTATACAAAGGAATCATCTCCTTATCTCTGCTAGCAAATTTCCTCTATATCATTGACAAAACTCCATGACCTACTCTGGCAGCCCATCTGCACTGCTCAGAGAACATCATATCTGACTGCACAATTATCCCCGGGTCTTTTTTTTTTATCCACCTCCCTGAGTGTAGTACCACACAGTTGGTACGTTTCTCTTGGGTTACTGTTACCTGTATGCAGTACTTTGCATTTACATTGTTAAATTTCAGTTGCCACTTCTCAGCCCATCTGTCTAACTTCTAGATCCTGTTGCAGTAGCATACTGAATTTACTGTCATTAACAACCCTGCCAACTTTGTATCATCTGCAAACTTGGACATTAAGCCCGATATACCTTCATCTATAAATTCACAAAACAACAATGGGCCCTGAACTGAACCCTGGGGGACTTCATTAAAAACATTAGTCCACATAGAGCAGTGTCCATTTATTACCATTCTCTGCCATCTCCCACTCAACCATTCCATTATCCATTTCAGCAACTTGCCGTTAATGCTATACTGCTCCAATTTGTTTAGCAATCTTCCATGTGCAACAGTATCAAAAACTTTCCTGAAATCGAAGTACAGTTGAACTAGTTTATAACAAGTTTCACTGGACCGCAAGATGTGCTCGCTGTATCCAAGTATTTGTTTTACCTGGGATAGGTGATTCGGAACAATAGAAGTGTTGGAACTAGAGGCAAACATGCATTGGGTTAATAACTAGATTGAGATTGTGTGCCGCACAATGTACAAACAGTACAACGCATTCGGTTGTAATTCTTTTATTTGATTGGCGGGATTGTACTCCTGAATATGCACCACTCATTTTATTTTCTCCATTGTATCCTTGCCCACGACATTTTGAAAGATCCAGATCATTTGAATATATGAAGTCGCAAATAATTGACGTTAATCCAACAGATGATCCATCAGTAATGGTGAGAAAACCAAGGAACATTTCTCTGACATCTATATGTTATCATAATGTACACCAAACTTAGTTGATCCATTTTTTAGATATCTTGCATTGTATCAGCAATGAAAACAAAAAATATGGGGCTTCTTTAATATCCTTAGTTAATTGTTTTTCTTATTTAATTGTTAGTTTCCTTAGTTAGTTAGTTATTTCTTAAACATTAAGAAATAAGTAATGTTTCCGGTCAGTAAATCCACAACCCGTCTCATAATTGAGTCATATTCTGCTGACAACTTTACATCCAACAAAAAATTTCCAAAACATAGGTATTACTTAAATTTTCTTGATTCCTTAAAGCTAAGAAATTTCTCCACAATTTTAGAATTATATTAATCCCCCCCCCCCCGGCATGTTATCCTGATTTGTTTTATTGGAAACTGAACTTTCTACCTGCCAAGGTCAATGAACTTTAATCGAAGATTAATTTGAAAATTGCGTCTTTTTTCAAAAATGATTTTACCGATTTTGATGAAGTTTTATATTTAGTTCTTCCTTAAATAGTTGAGTTAATTAACAATATAAAAACTGCCTTGTGTGTAACCAGCACTGTTATGCTTAGGGTAGTACCATAGCAGTGAGAAGGTAGCCACAATCTTACCACCCAGTCTTGAGTGAATGTCCTATACTGGTCTTAGGTTGGGGTCCTTAAATTCTTTAAATGGGCCCCCAAATTACATTTTGCCTTGAGCCCATGAATGTATAATGCACCACCGAATCCCCCATATTAATACTCTTCTCCAAAAATTAGGGCGCCTCCGTAGCCAGGTGGGAAGGAGCAGCAGTGCGTAGCACACGCTTCTTGATTTATACCGGGGTTCGAGCCCGTCACCACCAAATACGGAGGATGCGGAAAGGTCAGGGAATGACCACCGCATATCCCGGAGCAACATGGCCTTAGTTGCTAATGCTCCTAAAAAAAAAAAAAAAAAAAAATCTCCAAAAATTACATTATTCATGTAAAATTTCTTCCATAATTATATCAAGTCCTGAATTTCTTTTCCATGTTTCTTTCGTGGTACATACTTCTACGTGCTTACAGCTATTTTTATGGGTCTTAATTTTAGTAAACAGATTTTTCCAATCATTGATGCCTTTCTTCCAGTTACATCTCATTCCAGAAAACATCCAGCATGTCCCGCAATATATGGAATCCAGTCTTTTGGAGTAGCACAACTATTGCCTGTTCATTGTTAAACCAGATTTACTAGTGGTTGAATATTATTTTACCAAAAATGATCTGTTTTTGTTGTTTTTCGGAAATGGTCCTTTTGGTTTGCAAGCACCATATTTTATAATAAATGTCAGTGTTGTAATTCTCTTTTTTAAGATTTTCGATACTGATATTTTCAGTTTCTTTCATCATTGAAAAAACTTCATTTTCTTCCACGGAGGTAGTGGTTTACATTAGGATTCTTCTTCTTCAGGTGTTTTTTGAATGTCATTCTCTTGCTCAACCGCAATTGATGGCTCTTTTCCCATTTGGTTGGTGTCAAAAGTTGTAGATTGACTTGTTGATGTTAATTCTGTTTGTGGATGAGCGAAATACGAAGGCAATTTTGGATTTTTTTAAACTTCTTTTGTTAGAAATCAGCAGCACGTTTTATTTTGCATTGAAAATCACCGATTCTATGCTTTTTATCCATGGTTAATTCGAAAAATAATTATAAAATTTTAAAATGAACTAAATAATAAAATACTAACGAAAAACAAAATAACACTGACTATTAGCATAAATCTAAAATTACACACTTATAGACTTTCAGCACGGCTTACTTCTGTTATGTCATCAGCTGTTACATAGCAGACTACATCACTCCTAATTTCAGTAACCTACACTTTGCCACCACTAATGCTAATTTATTACTGTTTTAAAAAAAAAAGGATGTGCACTAGCCATGAGTCATTTATCAGATGATTGGGGGAAAGTAAAGAACAAAAGAAAACCACAACATTTAGATACTTTAGTTTTGGTTTGAATTTGGATCTAACTGAAACAAATAGCAGTATCATTAATTGCTTTCCCGTTTTGGCACCTTGAACTTAGTGACTAATTTTTTGCCTTTGTTTATATAAAGAAAAACTGTTTATATAAACATAAACAGCTTTTTTATTGACTTAAATTGGCATATTAATGAATTTATTAATATGCCAATTTAAAAAATTAAAATTAAATTAGAATTAAAAAATTTATTTTTTAGAGTTGCTTTATATTCCTGATAACAATACTTTAGTTTAAATTGAATTTAGATAGAGATAGATCTTGTAGGTTAGAATCGGTAAGGGTACCAAATCCATGTGTGGACATGTTTTGCAGCTCCCACGAACGAAAAGGTTTTAATTATACTTAACCGCTTTATTGACTTAATTATTAGATTAAATTATTTTCTATAAGTAGCTTATAGACCTAGTCAAGCTCCTTGGTTTATTTTGAATTTAGATAGTGCAATTTGGAAAATAAATAATACCTTGTGTCCGTAGATTAACCATTGGTAACTTGCTGCCATTGTTATAAGATATAACGTGTGCTAGAATAAGATTTAACGGAAAACTAGATAGCGAGTATAGTAGTATCAATTAATCAGTAAAATTTATTAATCTTATTAAATTTCATTGTCAATTCAATTGTACTTTTTTAACTAAATAAATATAGTGACCTAGTTATTACAAACATAACATCATAAATTAATACATATAAGTTGACAGGGGATAAGAAAGTCATATAACGTAACTCGAAGATAATATTCGATACCGAAATACACATATATAGTGTTATAACTGCATTGGGATATAGGTTTAGGGTTCTTTTTGTATTGGAATTTTATCGAACTTGAATAGAAATCATGACTTAGACAAGAGCAGCAAAGCAAAAGGCTCAAACTAGTGGAAGTGCTGTGGCTCAGGGGGAACTGAGGTTGGGGTTGTCCTCTGAATCACAATCCATTGAAATGCACTGCTCGTTTGATGTTTGTGGAGCAATCAGGAGCGGGACATGATATTGCCAAGGGGAATGTCTTTGTGTGTGCGCGATGTAAGGAGTGCGAGGAAATCAGGCACCAACTCGGCATTGTTATGGGCTTATATGAGAGCTTCAAGCACAGGGTGGACGCCCTTGAACGATTTAAATTGAGGGGCCCATCAAGCTCTCAGCTGCCCACATCAATGCCAGAGCTTGCACTTGAACATCATGCAACACAGCAGCAACCCCCAAGGCAGAATGAGCTGGTCCCAAAGGAACTAGTTGTTGTAGGTGACTCTATTGTCAGGGAAACGGGGAACATATTGTGCAAAAAGGATAGATGGAACAGGACCAGGGTATGTCTGCCAGGGGCAAAGGTTGATGACATTGTAGGGCAGATATCATCTTTTAAGGGCACAAAGGGTGATATTGTTGTACACATTGGCACTAATGATATTAAGAGTAGGAGACCGGCAGAATTACATAACAAGTACAAGACAATGCTGAAAAAAAGCAAAAGCAGCGAGTTAGGATTAATTTGAAAGTGTCTGCAATTCTGCCCAGACACGATACGAGGGAGTATATGATGAGAGCCTTGTAGATCAATTAAGTCCTGGAGAGATTGTGCAAGGCTCAACGGGTAGAATTTTTCTCAGCCTGGTCTGTGCTTGTTAACAGGAGAGACTGCTTTTATTGGCATGGGATACACTTGAATAGAAACTGTGAAAGAATATTTGCTGATGCTATTGAGGCAGAGGTAGGTGGGTCGGAAAACTGCTAGCTTGGTGGGATACATGGACTAATAGATAAACAGTAGCCGCTGGCAGAGGTAAAAGTGATTCTTGCACTACTTCTATTGAAATGCAATTGATCAGCAGCCTGGAAAGCAAGGCAGTGGGAATTTCCAGGACTGCTGGGAGTCAGTGGAACAAGTAAATACATAGGCTGTGTTAGGATAACGAAGAGTAGAAACAGGTGTATGTATACCTGCATGTACACCAATGGTAGGAGTATAGTTAATAAATTCGATGAGCTTGAAGTGCTAGTCAAGACTTCAAAGGCAGATATTTTTTGGATATCAGAGACATGGTGTCACACAGACATAAGCAGTGCAGAACTGGAATTTGGGGAGTACAATATGTACAGAGAGGATAGACAGGACAGGAAGGGAGGAGGGGTTATGCTGTTAGTTAAGAAACAAATAAAATCTAAGGAAGTGCATCCAATTGATGTGGGTGGACAGTGCAGTGTTGAGCCTATTTGATGTGACATAAGCACTGGGAAAGGGAAAAGGAGAGTAAGTGTGTGTTATAGGCCTAATGAATCTGATGAGTATAATGAGCAATTGTGCAGTGAAATAGAGTGTGCCAGTAAATTAAAGTGTCTTATAATGGGGGATTTTAATTTCCCGGATATTGACTGGAATTAGTGGGTTGGTCACTCACACACTAGCAAGGCTTTTGTGGATTTATTAGATGATTGTTTTCTACAGCAGCATGTTCGGGAGTCATACTCTTGATCTGATTATCAGTATTGATTCTTCATGCATCAAGAATCTGGGGATAAAATAACTACGGTGGGAGTGATCACAGTGTGCTGAAGTGGAATTTACTCAAAGAGGTAACTACCATTGAGGGTAAAGGGAAGGGTTATTGCTTTCATAAAGGTGACCACGATGGTCTGAGACAGTATTTAAATTCTATACGGTGGAACCAACCGATGATGTTACCAACAGCAAATTCAAAATGGGAAGCATTCAAAGAATTAATCTTGGAATCTATTAGGCTTTTCATACCTAAATGGATGTCAGATGAACTAATTAGATATGTGACAGAGAAGAAAAATGCGTGGGATACATATAAATTAACATGTGACACAGAAGCCTATGATAGATATAAGCTGGTCTGTAACCAAGTTACAAAGGAGGTTAGGCAGGCGAAGACAGATTACGAGAAATCTTTGGCAAAGGATGCAAAGAAAAACAGCAAAGAGTTCTTTACTTATGTAAACTCTAAAAGGAAGGGGATGAATCAGATTGGTCCACTTGATATTTATGATTCAACTGTTGATGATCCTGCTCAGGTAGCTAACAAACTAAATGAATATTTTGCATCGACATTCACACATGAGGGAGGGAATTCACACATTCAGGGAGGGGAATGCCAGAGGTGTATTCAACTCTGGCAGTAAGCTAGATAATCTTGTAATAAATGAGAGTAAAGTGGAGGAGAAATTGTTGAAGATAAATACAAGAAAGGCACCTGGGGTGGATGGAATCTATCCAGTTATATTAAAAAATGTGGCAAAGGGAAGTAAGCAAACCCATAACCATAATTATGAGAGCTTCCCTGGACTCAGGGGAGTTACCCATGGACTGGAGATGTTGAAATGTGACCCCAATGGGTAAAGAAGCATTGCAGGATCATCTAGACAAGACTTTAGTTATAGCTCGGACATAGCATGGGTTTGTTCAGGGGAGGTCTTTTCTGACTAATTTGATTGGATACTATGATGTAGTAACAAATGAACTGGATGCAAAGAATAACTTTGATATCATATATTTGGATCTTAGGAAAGCCTTTGATACTGTTGAACATTGAAGACTGCTGCACAGATTGGAGCTATTTATTTGTTATTATTATTTTTTTATTTATTTATTTTTTTTATGAGCATTAGCAACTAAGGCCATATTACTCCAGGAATATGCGGTGGTGATTCCCTTACCTTTTCGCATCCTCCTTATTTGGTGGTGACGGGCTCGAACCCCGGTCTAATCAAGAAGCATGTGCTACGCACTCCTGTTCCTTCCCACCTGGCTACGGAGGTGCCCACAAATTGGATCAGTGTGGCATTCGAGGAAAATTGCTGCTATGGATAAAGGGATGGTTGAATGGGAGAAGACAGAGAAGGGTTATCAATGGACACTGGTCCCTCAGTGTTCAATGTTGGAGCCATTGTTGTTTTCTATATTTATAAATGATATTGATGATGGTATATATTGGGCTTAATATCCAAGTTTGCAGACGATACAAAGGTTGGCAGGGTTGTTAAGGACGCTACTGACGCTTTGCTACTGCAACAGGATCTGGGAAGGTTCAGCAGATGGGCTGAGAGGTGGAAAATGAAGTTTACCATTGACAAACGTAAAGTACTACATATGGGAAGCAGTAATCCCAGAGTATCGTATCAACCCTTGTCTGCTGACAAGGCTATTCGGAGCCAGATGTGTTCAAAGCCGCTAAGTGGATTTTCTTATTTATTGATTTGAAGTTATTGTTTTTCTAAAACTTTTGATTTAAATTTAGTAGTATAGCATTATTTTGTGATTTTCTGATTATTCTGGTGTATTTATTCTTTACTCGGCCTTGTAATTGCATAAAAGTATCAATAATAGTATCAAATCCAGGTGACACAAGATACGAGAAGTTTTTTACAATATTTAGCCACTTTATTGACCAATTGTTACATCAAATTATTTTCTATAAGCAGCATGTAGACCTAATCAGGATTGTTAGTTTATTCTGAATTGAGACATGGAGATTTAGAAGTTAATTAATACTTAAGTGCCCGTAGATTTACTGTTCGTAATTTGCCACCTTTGTTATACGATACAATGTTCTTTCCCGAACTAGATAGCATTTGTATAGTTTAGTAAATAATATAATATTGTCAATTAATCTGTAAAATCTATTAATTTTGTTAAACTTCTTTGTCAATAAAATTGTACTTTTAACTAAATACATATAAAGACTTAGATTACAAACATAACATAATTAATTAATACATAACTTGATATGGAAGTTATATAAAGGGAACGCGTAGATAATACTTGATACTGAAAAATATATATAGCATTATAACTGTGTTGGGATACGAGTTTAGGGTTATAATTTTGTACTGAAATTTTACTATGTATATAAAGTGCTTAGCATCATAATACACAGCCATTTCTGAATAAACAGAAAATTTTTAAGGTGGCATTGTTTTAGGTTATATCTCATATTGTGAATACCTTCACAACGAGTTGCCATGATATTGCACTACTTCGAATAAGTAACGCTTCACCTAAGGAGAAGACTAATGTTACTTATTCTCAGATAGGTACCACCACCCAGACAGCACCGTTTCAGGGCTATTTGGCCCTTCTTCAGTGAGTGGGTAGGTACCCAAGTGATGCAATGATGGCAAAAACAGTTATGAAGTATAACTCCACAATATGAGAGATGCCTGATGGTGTATGATGTATTTAGACTAAGGCGCATTTAGGGCTAGAGCCTAAAGCTGCAAACAAATTTGGACTATGTATATAAAGTGCTTAGCATCATAATACACAGCCATTTCTGAATAAACAGAAAATTTTTAAGGTGGCATCGTTTTAGGTTATATCTCATATTGTGAATACCTTCACAACGAGTTGCCATGATATTGCACTACTTCGAATAAGTAACGCTTCACCTAAGGAGAAGACTAATGTTACTTATTCTCAGATAGGTACCACCACCCAGACAGCACCGTTTCAGGGCTATTTGGCCCTTCTTCAGTGAGTGGGTAGGTACCCAAGTGATGCAATGACGGCAAAAACAGTTATGAAGTATAACTCCACAATATGAGAGATGCCTGATGGTGTATGATGTATTTAGACTATGGCGCATTTAGGGCTAGAGCCTCAAGCTGCGAACAAATTTGGACTATGTATATAAAGTGCTTAGCATCATAGTAGCCCTGAAACGGTGCTGTCTGGGTGGTGGTACCTATCTGAGAATAAGTAACATTAGTCTTCTCCTTAGGTGAAGCGTTACTTATTCGAAGTAGTGCAATATCATGGCAACTCATTGTGAAGGTATTCACAATATGAGATATAACCTAAAACGATGCCACCTTAAAAATTTTCTGTTTATTCAGAAATGGCTGTGTATTATGATGCTAAGCACTTTATATACATAGTCCAAATTTGTTCGCAGCTTGAGGCTCTAGCCCTAAATGCGCCTTAGTCTAAATACATCATACACCATCAGGCATCTCTCATATTGTGGAGTTATACTTCATAACTGTTTTTGCCATCATTGCATCACTTGGGTACCTACCCACTCACTGAAGAAGGGCCAAATAGCCCTGAAACGGTGAAGATTTGGTTTCTACAAGAAACTCACTTCGCCAGCTTAGCAGACATCCAGCAGTTTCAAAACAGATACCGGTTGTTAGGATTTTGGAGTTTTGGGACAAATCGATCCACAGGGGTGGGAATAGTAGTGGTTCCTCCAATTTTAGGGACTGTATGACTGGCAGGTAGGGATACAGAAGGTCGGGTTGTGGCAGTGGATTGGAGTTATGGGGGGCGTACAATTAGACTAATCTGTGTCTATAGTCCAAATTCCACTTTAGAAAGGAAAACTCTGTTTCAGGGGCTGGGCAACTATATGAGGGGGGTGCAGTGGATTATAATGGCAGGGGACTGGAACTGCGTTCCTGACCCTATTATGGACAAAATTCTGGCGGGTAATCCGCATCATGGTACTGGGGGGGTTCGTGAATTAATCGAGGTTTGTACTAAATTAGACTTGGTAGACGTCTGGAGGGAAAAAAATCCGGGGAAATGAGCGGCCACGAGAATAGCCAATAATATAGGAACTAGGATAGATCGCATTTATGCAACAAGTCAGTTGAAGGATAAGATAACAATGATACGGCATGTGAAATTTGCGGGAGGTCAACAAGTTTCAGATCACTTGGCAGTAATGTGGAAGGGAGATTTATTCACGAACGTTAGTCTGGGTAATGGCTATTGGAAGCTCAACCCAGCAGTTCTGGAGAGAGAGGACTGGGACTTTACAACAGTTATTAAACAGATAGTAGAGTCAGGTAGAAATGAGTGGGAAATGTTGGCGAAAATTAAAGAAAGTGCTAAATCATTTTATTACTCCAAAATTAAGGAAAGAAACGAACAACGCAGAAATAGACTGAAAGATCTCCTACAAGAAAAAAGAATTTACCACCGGTGCGGGGATGAAAGTGCAACAGCGGAAGTACAAGCGATTATTGACGGTATGATATTGGAAGAAGAGAAAGAAAAGGCGCGAAAAATACAGCTGAAATTTAGGGAGGCTGATAGTCCTTCAGCTGTGTTTTACCAAAGAAGACTAAGGTTAAATAATTTAGCCAAAACTGTTCAGGAAATTACAGACGATGACAACACACATTCAACAACGCCAACTATTATGAATAGTTTTGTAAACTACTATGAAAAAGAGCTTGCTTTGCAAAAAAAAGAGAGAGACAACTCCATTTGGACGATTGGACAATTCACACCCGAGCAAAAAGCATTACAGGACAGGGAAATAATTATGGGGGATCTAACTGTGGCTCTAAAATCATGTAAATTACGACGCGTGCCGGGACCGGATGGTTTGGGGTTTGAATTTTATAAGAAATTTTGGAACTTGTTAGCGCCTATTCTTCTGGCCGTCTTTAACAAATTTTTTCAGGAAGGGGTTGTACCCGAAGGCTTCTTAAATGCCTATACTACTTTCATTCCGAAGCATGGACGGGATTTAACGAAAATTGCTAACTGGAGACCTATAACGTTGGCTAATTGTGACTATAAAATATTTGCAAAGATTTTGACAACTAAATTAAAACGCGACGTAACCGAGGTAGTTAGAAGCACACAGTGCTACTGTATACCGGGGAGGCAGATAGAATATAACCTTTGGCTATTAAAAGATATATTAGAATATCGGAAACGAAAGAGTTACAATTTAGCGTTAGTGGCAGTCGACTTAGAAAAGGCTTTCAATAGAATCGACCACGACTACCTTTTCTCTATAATTAAAGATACGAACGTAGGATCTCAGTTGTTTACAGTCCTGAGAAATCTATACACACATAGTAGCACGCGACTTTTGGTAAATGGAGAAATTTCGAAAAACATTAAAATTGATAGGGGAGTAAAACAAGGATGTCCGCTTAGTCCTTTGTTATTTACGTTAGCACTAGAACCACTGTTGGGAAGAATAGACAGAACTCAGGCCATTCAGGGGATACCGTTGCCAAAGCCGGCAGAGCAGTGTAAATGTATAGTGTATGCGGATGATGTTACCGCCACTCTCACTACGAGTTATGCGGTGGAAGAATTTATGTCACTCGTTACTACTTTTGGTAAAAAGTCGGGGTTAAACATAAACGAAGATAAAACCAGGATAAAATTGTTAGGGGAATGGGTACATCGGCCTTTACCACAATGAGAAGTGGAGTCGAATAAATCCATTCAAATATTGGGAGTTCCGTTTAGAGAGAGAGTCCCATGCTACCTGTAGGAGGGCTCACCACTAAAATACGGGAAAGTTTAAAAGAGTGGGAAGTGGGACAATTTTCTTTTGAGAACAAATCCATTATTGTTAGAACCGTAATTCTTCCTAAAATCTTATACACAGTGTTTATAACAGGAATCACAGCTAGGACAATGAGACGATTTTACGTTCCAACATTTCAGTTTTTATGGGGAGGAAAACGGCAAGAAATAGCACAGAAATTTTTATTTTTACCGTGGGAAGATGGGGGAATAAGTATTCCAAAAATTAATTTGAGGTGTAGCTGTAAGAGGCTGCTGGATGTGGCTAATATGGTGCAATCTAACCATTTAGTAGCGGTACTGATAAAGTATTTTATGGGATTTAATACAGCCTTAATTAAAGGCGGCAATTATCTAGGGCCAAAAGCAGAGACAATTCCTATATATTACAAAAAAATTCGGGATATGTGCACGCAGTTAAGGGAGAAAGATATAGATCCTTTTAAGGGGGGTTTAAAACGACTCTACTGGACACTGTTTAACTCAGAAAATCCAGAAAAGCCAAATTTAGGAAATAATGCCCAGTTGTTTTTTAAAAATTTAAAAATTGGTGGAAACTATCCGTCGCGTATTGACTTTTCGTGGAGGGTTGGTTACGGAAACATACCAGTGAACGATATCACGTATAGATTTAGTCAGACTGGCAACAGATTATGCGAATTTTGTACCGAAATTGAAAGAGTGTACCATTTATTTTATTACTGTCGATTCGCGCAGGAAGTTTGGAAAAGAATTTGTAGATTTTTGAGGATAAGACAGTTCACACTAGAGGAGGTAATTTACTTGCAATTCGATCATCCCTTGGGCAAGAAAAAAATGTTCACTATATTTTTAATTACAGAGGCAAAATATCATGTGTGGAAGCTTCGAAAACGGAAAAGGTTTGGGACCTTTAGGGGATCTCTTTGGGACTTGAAACAAACAATGTCTGCTTCCATGCAAAGGTTTTTACAGTTGGAAAAATGGCGTTTAGGGTCTGATACGTTTCTGAAAAGGTGGGGAGAGCCACCTCTTCTGTGCAGTTTGGTTGGAGATGAGGTTCATCTGAAGTACTGGTTTTAGTTATTTTAGAGAGAAAAAAAAAAAAAAAAAGCAGGGTTTTTTTTCGTCTATTACAAAATTCAATTTTCTTGATAAAAAATTTAGATGTCTTAGGTTCTCATTAAAACCAGTTCCATGATATAGGTTTCAATTTTATAACTCAAAATTTGTTTGGTTAAATAGATCTGGTCCAATGGATTTTTTTTTTAAATTTTAATTCATAATAGCTGTGAAATGATCGTCTAAATTTAGATTTTTTATGATTCAGATTTGAATTTTATAATTCATTTGTTTGGTTTAATTGATTTGGTCCAGTGGGTTTTTTTCACATTAAATTCACAAATAGCCCTGAAACGGTGCTGTCTGGGTGGTGGTACCTATCTGAGAATAAGTAACATTAGTCTTCTCCTTAGGTGAAGCGTTACTTATTCGAAGTAGTGCAATATCATGGCAACTCATTGTGAAGGTATTCACAATATGAGATATAACCTAAAACGATGCCACCTTAAAAATTTTCTGTTTATTCAGAAATGGCTGTGTATTATGATGCTAAGCACTTTATATACATAGTCCAAATTTGTTCGCAGCTTGAGGCTCTAACCCTAAATGCGCCTTAACTGAAATTTTATTGAAATTAAATCGAAATCATGACTCAGATCAGAGCAGCAAAGCAAAAAAAAAGCTCAAGCTAATGGGTGTGCTATGGCTCAGAGGAGAACTGATTGGGGCAGTTGCCCTCTGAATCACAGCCTTTTAAAATGCACTGCTTGCATGATGTTTGTGGAGCAATCGGGTATGGGATGTCTTTGTGTGTGCATGATGCAAGGATTGTAACGAAATCAGGCGACAACTCAGCGTTGTTATGGGCCTATATGAGAGCTTGATGGACAGGGTGGATGCCCTCGAAGGATCTAAATTGAGAGGCCCAGCAAGCTCTCAGCTGCACACATCAACGCCAGAGCTTGCACTTGGTCATCACGCAACACAGTGGCAACCCCCAAGGCAGAATGCGCTGGTTCCACAGAAACTAGTAGTTGTTGGTGACTCTATTCTCAGGGAAACAGGGAACATGGTATGTAAAAAGGATAGGTGGAACAGGACCAGGGTATGTCTGCCAGGGGCAAAGGTTGATGATGTTGTAGAGCGGATATCAGCTTTTAAGGGCACAAAAGGTGATATAGTTCTACACGTTGGCACTAATGATATTAAGAGTAGGAGACTGGCAGAATTACTTAACAAGTAGACGTCACTGTTGAAAAAAAGCCGTGAATTAGTGTTGAATTTGAAAGTGTCTGCAATTCTGCCCAGACATGATAGGAGGGAGTATATGATGAGAGCCTTGTCGATCAATTCGGCCCTGGAAATATTGTGAAAGGATCAAGGGGTAGATTTTTTTCACCCTGGTCTGTACTTGTTAACAGGAGAGACTGGTTCTTTAGGTATGGGATACACTTAAATAGAAAGGGTGCAAGAATATTTGCTGATGCTATCGAGGCAGAGTTAGGTGGGTCGGAAAACTGCTAGCTTGGGGGGGGGGGATACAAGAACTAATAGATTAACAGAGGTGAAACTAACAGAGTTGAAAGTGATTCTTGCACTGCTTCTATTGGAATGAGCAGAAGCCTGGAAAACAAGATGAAGGATATTTCAGAGACTGCTGGGAGTCATTGCGGTACAGATAAACACATGGGTTGTGTTAGGGTAGCTAAGAATAGGAACAGGTGCATGTATACTTGCGTGTACACCAATTCTAGGAGTTTGGTAAATGAATTTGATGAATTTGAGGTATTGCTCAAAGCATCAAAGGTGGATATTGTTGGGATATCAGAGACGTGGTGTCACACATATATAAGAAATGCAGAACTGGAATTTGGGGAGAACAATGTCTACTGAAAGGATAGATAGGATACGAAGGGAGGAGGGGTTATGCTATTAGTTAAGAAACACATAAAATCCAAGGAAGTGAAGCCAATCGACATCGCTGGACAGTGCAGTGTTGAGTCACTTTGGTGTGACATAAGCATCCACATTTCCGTAGCCGGGCAGGAGCGGGAGTGCAGTAGCACACGCTCTTTGAGTAGACCGGGGTTCAAGCCCCTGACTGCTGAATACGGTCGATCTGCCAACTCGCACTGGACCAGCATGGCAGATTATGGTCCATTTCCCTCAACATGAACTGTTGAGGAGGCTTCCATCCTGCAGTGGGTTGATAATGGCTGCACTTTACTTTTTTTTTTTTTTTTTTAAGCATTGGGAGATCAGAATTGAGAGTAGGAGTGTGCTATAGGCCAGTTGACTCTGATGAGTATAATAAGAAACTGTACAGGGAAATGGAGTGGCCCAGTAAATCAGAGAGTCTTATAATGGGGGATTTTAATTTCCCAGATATTGACTGGAATTTGTGGGTTGGTCACTCACACACTAGCAAGGCTTTTGTGGATTTATTCGATGAATGTTTTCAACATCAGCATGTTTGGGAGGCAACTAGAGGGAGTAATACTCTTGATTTGATTATCAGTAGTGATTCTTCATGCATGAAGAATCTGCAGATAAAGGAACCACTAGGTGGCAGTAATCACAGTGTGCTGAAGTGAGATTTACTCAAATAGGTAACTACCATCAGGGGTAAAGGGAAGGGTTATTGCTTTCATAAAGGTGAGTATGAGAAATCTTTGGCAAAGGATGCAGAGAAAAACAGAAAAGAGTTCTTTACTTTTGTAAACTCTAGAAGGAAGGGGATGAATCAGATTGGTCCACTTGATATCGATGGTTCAACTGTTGTTGATCCTGCTCAGGTAGCTAACAAACTAAATGTATATTTTGCATCGACATTCACACATGAGGAGTTATTCAGCGAGGGGAATGCCAGAGGTGTATTCAACTCTGGCAGTAAGCTAGATAATCTTGTAATAACTGAGAGTAAAGTGGAGGAGAAATTGTTGAAGTTGAAACCAAGAAAGGCACCTGGGGTGGATGGGATCTATTCAGTTATATTAAAGGAGGCAGCAAAGGAAGTAAGCAAACCCTTAGCCATAATTATGAGAGCTTCCTTGGACTCAGGGGAGGTACCCATAGATTGGAGATGTGCAAATGTGACCCCAATTCACAAAGGAGGATCAAAGGCTGACACAAGTAATTATAGACGTCTGAGTTTAATCTCTGTTCCCGGAAAATTAATGGAAGCACTGGTTAAAGAAGCACTGCAGGATCATCTAGACAAGACTTCGGTTATAGCTCGGACATAGCATGGTTTTGTTAAGGGGAAGTCTTGCCTGACCAGTTTGCTTGGATACTATGATGCAGTCACAAAAGAGCTGGATGCAGGGAATAACTTTGATATTATATATTTGGATCTTCGAAAGGCTTTTAATACTGTTGCACATGGAAGACTGATGCACAAATTGGGCAGTGTGGCATTATAGGCAAATTGCTGCTATAGATAAAGAGGTTGTTGAGGGGGAGAAGACAGAGAGTGGTAATCAATGGACACTGCTCATCGTGGACTAATGTTATTAGTGGAGTCCCTCGGGGTTCAGTGTTGGGAGCATCTTTGTTTTCTATATTTATAAATAATATTGATGGTGATATATCAAGCTTAATGTCCAAATTTGCAGACGATACAAAGGTTGGCAGGGTTGTTAAGGACACTACTGACGCTATGCTGCTGCAACAGGATCTGGAAAGGTTGAGCAGATGGGCTGAGAGGTGGCAAATGAAGTTTAACCTTAATAAATGTAAAGTACTACATATGGGAAACAGCAACCCCAGAGCAATGTATCAACTCTGTGGTACTACCCTGACAGTGGTAGAGAATGAAAAGGACCTGGGGGTAATTGTGCAAGGAGATATGAAGTTCTCTCAGCAGTGCAGACGGGCTTCAAGAGTAGCTCACGGTGTCTTGTCAATGGTATACAGGAATGTTTCTAGCAGGGATAAGGAGGTGATTATCTCCTTGTATAAGGGAATGGTCAGGCCACCCCTTGAGTACTGTATACAGGTCTGGAGGCCTCATTTTAAGTAGGATGTAGAGCTGTTGGAACAAGTACAAATAAGGGCAACAAGATTAGTGAATGGAACAAAGGATTGCTGTTACAAAGAAAGGTTTAAGTTTTGCAAATTACAGTGTCTGGAGACTAGGTACCTGCGAGGTGATCTGTTTGAGGTGTATAAAGCCTTGAATGGTTTGAGCATGCTCAATGCGGATTGGGTTCTTCCTCTTGCTCAGAATAATCACCTGAGAGGGTATAAATTCAAATTGAGGAAAGATGGTTGTAGGATAGATGTGCAGAAGTTTGCCTTTATTCAGCGGGTGGTTGATTGCTGGATCAAACTTCCATCTTTTGTTGTAGAAGTTGATAGCTATATAAAGTGTTTAGGGCGTAAGCCTCAAGCTATGGAAATGCCTAGACTATATATAAGTATAGTGTGAAAGCATCAATAATACATAGCCAAATCTGAATGAAATATTAGTAAAGGCATCATTTTAAGTTATATCTCATATTGTGAAGACCTTCATGAGTTGCCATGATATTGCAGTACTTCGAATAAGTAATGCTTCACCTGTGGAGAAGACTAATGTTAGTTATTCTCAGATGGATACCACCACCCAGACGGCACTGTTGTGAAATTTGGTATTGTATAAAGTTCTCGCTATCCTCATACCATCCCAATTAGACTTAGAAAAGAGACTAAGTATTAAAATAGCAAATGCTTAATATACGGTAGTCACCTTGAATGTAATCTGCAATAGTTTTATGAAGAGACTGATGGCTAAATTTAATTTCGAATAATTAAATTAATGAATTAAGGTGGGGTAAAAAATAAGTTAATTTAATGGAATTTAAGATAAGCGCAAGGAAGCAGAAGTGCACCACTCCGTCCCTGGTTGTCATAAGGTAGAAAGTAATTAATCTAGATTTGAAAAAAATTTGATAATGCCCATAGTCATAATGACGGACTTTCGTTAAGTTATTACGTCTTTAGTTGGCGAAGTTAAGCGGAAGTTAATAGGAAGAAACGAGAAGTCATCTTTTGTTGGATCCCTGGTCATGTTGGAATTTCTGGAAATGAACGTGCTGATCTAGCTGCGAAATCTGCTACAGATTCTATAAATGAACCATTTAGTATACCGATCACAGACTACAAGTCAATTATGAAGAAGCGGTGTCTTGAAAAATGGCAACACATCTGGCATAGTCAAGTTGGGAACCAATTACTCCATATAAAGAAACATCTCCAACCTTGGAAATCCAGTATATGTGAAAACAATCATGAAGAAGCCGTATTAGCCCGACTATGAATCTAACATATCTAACACATCTTTATCTTCTTGCAGGTACTGTTCTAACACTATATACAAATTGCAACACTCAGCTCACTGTCCAACATGTACTCATTGATTGTTCCAAATACAATAGTGACCAACAAGCTATGTTTACCTCTTTTTCCAGGACGAATATTCCTTTCAGTATTGCTGACCTCCTGGCAGATACCCCACATATGGCCAAAATATTTTCATTCCTTAAACAGATACAATTGTACAACGCAATGTGAACTTCAACATTTATATACATAAACTGTGTATATAACACCATAGTTAGGCACATTATGGCCTTGCTGTTCTTGCACTGTAATGCCCACTCCATCACACAATGCTGTGACATTGTGCGATGGAGTGACTGGAATGATAGTTGGTGTATTGTCCGGCACATGTGGGTTTCCGATAGACCGACGTTGTGACCTGTGAACCCTCTCTCTTTAACCACACATCTAAAAATGGAAGGGCCTGGTTTCAGTAGTGAATGGTTTCGATAGTGAACTTTAAAAAATGTGATTTGCTGCTGAGATAGCCTAGAAATGTCATATCGGAGCCTCGTGGAAGTATGGTTTGGATGCCATCTATATATCTACGGGAAGGGGGGTAATTAGAAAGGGATTCAATTTTGAACTCCTCCGTGACCAGGTTTGCCAGGTGAGGACTTATGGGAGAACCCATTGCAAGGCCTTGGGTTTGTTTATATACAGTGCACTCAAACGTGAAGATGGAATGGTTGAGGCATAGCTGTGTTGCCTCACAGATATCCGATACGGAAAGTTTTATCCTATCACATAAGGTGTGGTCGCGTTTCTGTCGATGGCGAACAATGTCTACTGCACAAAAGATGGGAATGCATGTGTATAAGGAGGTGATGTTGTAGGAAACGAGGAGGTCTTGGTCATTGATGCTGTGGTTCTTTAAGTATTGTACTAATTCCTGGCTGGATTGGATTGGATTGTGAAATCTGTCCAGCCTACCAGTGGTTTGATGAGATTGGAAATGAAGTGTGCCAAGTTCATGGGGGGGGGATTGCCTGTTCCCAAATTGATGGGGTGCAGGAGAATGTTCAGTTTATGGATTTTTTGTAGACTGTAGAAGCATACCCAGTTGCAGCCTGTGGCATGGAGGTTCATGTTTCACCTGCCACTGTTGACAGTTGAAACATGATATCACACCCAACGATGCTGAAATCATAGGCTTCTCTCGCAATTTCAAGATCTTCCATTGGCTGGAATCAGCACACATCAGTGTCACTGGAAGTAAAATCAACAGGGACCACAGGACCTGCATACATCCTATCTTTGAGCTTCCCATAGTCTGCAAGCTCGGCAGCCTCCTAAGATGGCAGTCACCTACCTCAGCTGTCTCCCTTTATTCTTCTCCCTCTCCCTCATCATCATTTGCACATACCCATAACCCCCCCCTCCCGTGACCTCACGTACTTACTTGAAGGTCAGCCACACACACACACACACACACACATAAAAACCACTGCTTTGCAGGGCTCAATTAATTGACAAAAGCTATATACAATAGCCAGAAGCTCCTGTGTTATGTTCCTTATTTATACTAAATTTAATATATGTTATCTCTTGAATATCTGTGCCTTGTGTCAGTTTTTTGTGTTACTGAGTGTACTCTCTCACTTAGTAATTAAGTTCTTTTCACATGATTGGTGCAAGCAAGAAATTACTGTTCATGTGTATGAACCTGTTTTTATGTGTACATGTACTTTTGTCTTTCTGTATGGATGTATTTATATGTATTAATCTGATGGGTGCTTTAAAAATGTTTCAGAAATGGAAAAGAATTCAGAGCAGGTTCGATTGCTACTTTCAGTGTTGATCATAAGTCAGCTAAAGAGTTAAGGCAGTATTTATCAAATGTGGCAGAACAATGTGAAAGCAGGTAAGAAATTCTTTGACTGTTTATTAGGTGTCAACAAGAACTTTATGAATATGTTTTCTGATAACATGGCCTTTTTTTTCTAGAGCACCTGAAAGATAAAATAAAATACCCATATTTATTATCCAGGTTTTAGAATCAAAATAGAAATGACGATAAGTTAGGCAGTTTATGAGAACTCTTTGGCTAAGAAAGCAAAGAAAGTAACTTTTTGCTTATATTAGTAGTAGTAGTAGTAGTGGCATGTGATGCAAGAAAGCAAATGTATGAGCTTATGCAGCATCAGCCAAAAAAAAAAAAAAAAAAAATCACACCATTCCCTCCAAATGCCTGTCCAGTTCCTCCTTAAATTTATTCAACCTATCAACTTCCACAACGACAAATGGAAGTTTGTTCCAGCAATTAACCACCCCCTGGCTAAAGGCAAATTTCCGCACATCTAATCTACATCTGTCTTTTCTTAATTTGAATTTATGCCCCCTTAGGTTCGTAATCTGAACAAGTGGAAGGATCCCATCAGAATTCAGCGTGCTGAACCCATTCAAGGCCTTATACACCTCAATCAGATCACCCCGCAGGTGCCTAGTGTCCAGCCACTGCAATTTGCAGAACTTAAGCCTCTCTTGGTAAGGGGTTCCCTTCATTCCCCTCACCAATCTTGTTGCCCTTCTCTGTACACGCTCAAGCAAATCTACATCCTTCCTAAAATGAGGCCTCCAGACCTGTACGCAGTACTCAAGGCGTGGCCTGACCATTGCCTTATACAGAGGGATAATCACTTCCTTTTCCCTGCTAGCAAAATTCCTATATATCATTGATAAAACCCCATGACCTGCCCTGGCAGCCTGTCTGCATTGCTCAGAAAACTTCATATCTGCCTGCACAATTACTCCCAGGTCTTTTTCATTTTCTACCACCTTAAGTGTAGTACCACACAGTTGGTATGTTTCTCTGGGGTTACTTCTACCCATATGCAGTACTTTGCATTTGTCAAGGTTAAACTTCGGTTGCCACTTCTTAGCCCATCTGCCCAAATTATCTAGATCCTGTTGCAGTAGCACACTGCCATTACTGTCATTAACAACCCTGTCAACCTTTGTATCATCTGCAAACTTCGACACTAAGCCTGATATACCTTCATCAAGATCATTGATAAATATACAAAACAACAGTGGACCCAACACCGAACCCTGTGGGACTCCACTAATAACATTAGTCCAAAAAGAGCAGCACCCATTGATTACCACCCTCTGTCTTCTCGCACTTAACCATCCTTTTATCCATTGTAGCAACTTACCCTTAATACCATTCTGCTCCAATTTGTACAATAGTCTTCCATGCACAACAGTGTCAAAAGCTTTCCTGAAATCCAAATATATGATATCAAAATTATTTTTTGCATCCAGTTCCTTTGTAACCACATCATAATATCCTATCAAATTTGTCAGACAAGACTTTCCCTTAACAAACCCATGCTGTGTCTGAATTATTGCTGCAGTCTTGTCTAGATGATCCTGCAATGCATCTTTAACCAGCGACTCCATTATTTTACCCGGAACAGAAGTTAAACTAACTGGTCTGTAATTACCCGTGTCACCCTTCGATCCCCCTTTGTGAATTGGGGATACATTTACACATCTCCAGTCTGTGGGAACCTCCCCTGAGTCCAAGGATGCTCTCATAATTATGGCTAAGGGTTTGCTTAGTTGCTTTGCCGCCTCCTTTAATATAACTGGATAGATCCCATCCACCCCAGGTGCTTTTCTTACGTTTAACTTCAACAATTTCTCTTCCACTTTGTTCTCAGTTATTACAAAATCATTAAGTATCCTGCTACAATTTGAATTTAATATTAATACTAGAACGAAAGGAATGAACAAAATTAGATGTGAATGACATCACTATTGATGATCACGCGTAGGTTGCTGACAAACTAAAATTATTTATATCTATATTCACACATTAAGAAGTTTTTAGGAATGGTAATGCGAGAAGTACACCAAGTTATTATTGGTAGCAAAATGATTTTGTGACTCCACTTTCAAAATCATTTTCAAAATGATTTTGAAAGTGGAAGAGAAATTCGAAGTTGTGTCAAACAACATTAACTACACAATTGCATTTTCTTAACTTTAGTTTTACTTTATACAAATAACAATGCACATCATGTCATAGAACTGTATCTCTCTAGTATGTTACAAGTTCGCTTGTGCTGTAAGTACATTTTCTGTAAACCAAGAAAATGTGAAAATACTTTTTTTTGGTTAATTACAAAAACATCAACTAATGTCTTATAGTTGACGATTTTGTAGTTATGATTTTTGTAGTTAATGTTTTTTGACACTAAACCCTCAAATCCGTCACAAAAAATGTGTCACACAAATGACATCAACAGTGGCTTCTGCGAGAGGCACTTCCCACTCCCCCAGCACTAATCAGTGCCAAGCACTCACTAGTATTGTTGATGCATTTTTCATGACTGGTACAATATCTTGAGTACAACTGGTACAACATTTCTCTAATTGCAGAACAATTAGAGAAATGTTGTAAGCCCCTTTTCCTTACACTGATTACTATTTACATAAGAATGAGATTTGAAAAGCAATTTATGAAAAATGATTGCTATTATTTCAATCGTTCATGGTTTGAAAACGACACAATGAAACCAGCTGCTAAAGATACACCATCGATACTCACTGCATTTCTTGATGTTGATGTTATCATTGCGTGTAATATCTGTAGAGGATCACTAAAGAACAACTCCATTCCAGTTATATAAGTCGAATGGCTTTGCTACCCAGAAATTTCATAGCATTTACTGAAGTTGGATTTATTGACAGAGAGGCTCATTTTTCCTCACTTACCTTTCAAGCAGATAAGGCACCTGAGACATGCATATGTACAATATGACATTCTGGGCCAAGTGATCAATGTGCCTGTTTCAGTCAACATGATGGTCCATTGCTTGCAAAGGGAGATTGGTAACAATCATTGTATGAACATGCATATAAAATGCAGGAAAATATACAAGTCCAGCTATTTGATTGGTTTAGTAAGAAAGCGAGTAGTTAAAGTGTGGCTTCAATATTTCGTCAATACACCTCTCTATCGACTGTATCAGATCACAATAGATCAGTCATTCTTTGATGACAGTCACATGGAAATTAATTTGAGTAAAGATGACATTCGAGGAAAGTCTCATCGTGCAACAGTAAACATGGTGCACCAATAATATATTAGAATTTTCCCAGCAGAATATAACATACCCGAGAGCTTACTGTTTGACAAGCATGCAGAAGAACTCTCCTTTCCCAGCTTGTCTATCTTGGACAATTCAAATGTTCACAGAGAATTTACGTGTGACTACGTTCATGATGGCAATGAGCTTGCTCAGACAATCTGACTGACGTGATGTTACTACATATCATCTCCTTTATATAGCAACGAAGATAATTAGAAACCCTTTGACAGTGGCTTTCAAATACAGGCAGTTCTGCTATAATGCAGTACATGTGTTCTTAAAAATCTCTGCGTTATGGTATTTCATGCATTAAAAACAACAGGACTTATGAAAAAAATAGGGTTAGGGGCTGATCACTCAAACAAAATGTTCAGTGTGTAAGTAAAACACTAGAAAAAGAGTTAGAAACCCAATAAAATTGCTAACGTGGGTTTAAACATCTTAAATTTCTAATAAATAAATATTACAGCAAATATATTATATCTAATAAATTGATCTAATAAATTGATATAAATCTAATAAATTGATTTTCTGTTCGCTGACATTTTGTTTTTTGGATTGTAAAATTTAAAATAGTTAAAAAGATAAGCAATCAATAACAATGAACACAGCACGCACAATTTGCACAAGAGAAATACGGACTAAAAAATATGAAGCTTAAAAAATAGGAATGAAGAGAAGGTTCTGAAAATTTATTTATGTTTTTTATATGATTGGAGATTTCATGGAAGGGAGAAACACATTTTATGTTATTACATAAAAACCCACAGAATTCCAGCTATCGGTGTTATCCCAAATGCAATAAGATCGTTTATAATTTACTCTTTTATAATTAGATTGCACTAACCCAGTAAAACGGGAACTATAAATTGTTTTTATTGTTTTATGGTAGTGACCTCCAGAAATGTGAAACTCCCCTCACACTATCCCACCTCACGAAATTTCTGATCAAACAGAAAAATGTGAGTCTGGGTACTAGGTGGTAGATGACTTACTAGGTGGTAGATTACTCTCATCAACCGGTGAAATACCACCACTTTGCTTATTGGAGGCTTGAAGTGGTGGAACCCATGTTTAGTCTCTAGAGCTAAGTTCAGGTCAACCCTTCCCTATCTCTTCCATCATGCAGTATGATTGATGACTTTTGAGGTTATGATGAACATCGTGGCGAGATCCAATATTCCCTACATTTTGAGGGTACAGCTCTAAAACGGTGTTCGTAGGCTGGCCGCTAGTTAGTACACCGGACCGAACCTATTGGTAACTCTCTAGGAGGCTTCTGGATCAGCTAGTGTATAATCTTGCTACCTCTACTCTGCCAGATAGTGACTGGAGGGAGTCCGAGTAGTGTGTATGCGGAGAGCATTGTCGAGGCCACGTTATGTCATGGATCTGGGTATATTCTTACCACGTGTATGCCATATCCAAAAATTTCATTACTTCATACAGCATGTCCCACCCACTTTTTCTTACCATTGAATACACCATGAATTGTCAAACTAATAGAGCAAGCTTATCTGCGAAAAGATCTAAACCTCCCAAGCACTTCCTAATTCATTTCACAAATATATGTGGTCTCAATTCTAATCTCAACGATGTCCATTTCCACTTGCAGTCTGCCAAACCCCATGTACTTTTTCTGACAGAATCTCAGTTATCGGTTGATTCAACTACTGCTCATCTTAGATGCCCAAATTATTCGCTGCATGCTTCCTTTCACCTCAAAGGTGGTACTTGTGCATATGTCCGTTCTGATATTCCTTGTCAGAGACTTGGCAATTTGGAATCTCCTCTCTTTGATCTTCTCTGGCTTAAAATCTCCCTACCTCATTGTGTGAAATTCATCTGTTGTCTCTACCGTTCTCCCAACTCCACTAATCACTTGGAGCTCTTTGACTTCCTCTCTTTGCAACGTGACTTTCTCCAGTCCAACTTTCCTAACAGTGAGGTAATTTTCCTTGGTGATTTTAACGTTCATAACTCCAGCTGGCTTCCGTTTTCTAGTTACACCGACCCAGCAGGTCGAGATGCTGAGGCTTTTGCAATTACTAATGACCTAGCACAGATTGTTCATTTACCTACAAGAATACCGGACAATCCTAATCATACATCCAATACGCTTGATCTTTTTCTCACAAACAACCCTTCTAAGTACAAGGTCGAAGTGAGAGGTCCTATAGGCACTTCAGATCACAACTTGGTGATTGTCTCTTCTCCAATGGAACCTTTATCTCATGGCTATTCAAAACCTCGTGTTGTTTGGCATTACAAGAATGCAAAATGGGATGACCTGCAAGATTTCTTTTCTTCTTTTCCTTGGTCGGATTACTGTTTCAAAACTTCTGATGTCAACATTTGCTCAGATCGTGTCAGTGAAATTATTCTTGCAGGAATGGAATCCTTTATCCCACACTCCTCTTTAAAATCTCGTCCCTTATCTAAACCATGGTTTTCCAATGAATGTGCTAAGGCTGTTCGAGAGAAGAATGTTGCATATCGTAATTGGCTTGTTTCTAATTCTTCAGTGTCATTTTCTGCCTACACCAAAGCTCGCAACAATTGTAAAGCAGTTATTAATCAGTCGAAACTAGAGTTTGAACAGGCTAAGAGTAGAAGACTTGCTTCTTGCCCCTAATGGTATCCGAGCATTCTTGGTCTCTTGCCAAAGCTATTGGCCCCAGCTTTTGCCCATCTCTGCTCCCACCTCTGTCCAAACCAGATGGTTCTGTTGTCACTTCAGCCAAGGATAAAGCTGACCTGCTAGCATCCCATTTTTCTTTCAGCTCAAGTATTAATGATCTTGGTAAAACACCTCCCACCATTCCTAACACACTCCATTCAATGCCTCCTGTGGTCTTCCGTCAAAAGGATATCAGAAGGATTTTGATGAATCTTAATGCTAAGAAAGCTCCAGGTCCTGATGGTATTTCTCCACTTGTTCTCAAAACCTGTGCTCCTGAACTTACTCCTATTCTTTGCCACCTTTTTTCACTTTCTTATTCCAAAGGTGTTTTTCCTTCTGCTTGGAAATTTGCTCATATCCAGCCAGTTCCTAAAAAGGGTGACAAATCCCTCCCATCCAATTATCGTCCCATTGCAATTACTTCTACTCTTTCTAATGTAATGGAGAAATCAATTAACAGCCAACTCTTAAACTACCTAGAAACCTTCAGTCTGATCAACGATCGCCAGTATGGATTCTGTCAGTGTCGATCCACTGGTGATATTCTGGCTTATGTTACCCATTTATGGACTAATTCAATGGAAAGGTTCGGTGAAACACAAGTAGTTGCTCTTGACATCTCAAAGTCTTTTGATCGTGTTTGGCATAAAGGTCTTCTAAACAAGCTTCCATCTTATGGTTTGCCAACTGTTTTTAGTAATTGGTTATCCAGTTTTCTCTCTGATCGCTCACTGAGGGTGATGGTAGATGGCTCTCTGTCTTCTAACTTCTCCACTAATGCCAGTGTCCCCCAAGGTTCAGTTCTTTCCCCCACTCTTTTCCTCTTGTATATTAATGACCTTCTTCCATTGACTGGAAATCCTATCCATAGTTTTTCCGATGATAGCACATTGCATTCCACTTTCCACTTTGAGAAACCTTGCCCTGTTCAATCAGCTTCAACTTCTCAAAAATCTGATACCAATTCCATAAATGCTGATCTTCAGCTAATTCTCCAGTGGGGCAAAGACAACTTAGTT
Source organism: Mastigoproctus giganteus (assembly GCF_048544385.1). Classification (NCBI taxonomy): domain Eukaryota; kingdom Metazoa; phylum Arthropoda; class Arachnida; order Uropygi; family Thelyphonidae; genus Mastigoproctus; species Mastigoproctus giganteus. Next base: position 20,165,131 of record NC_143588.1, on the reverse strand, counting down.
GATTTCAACCCTTCTCTCAGCTGCCCACATCAACGCCAGAGCTTGCACTTGGTCATCAGGCAAATCAGAAGCAGCCCCCTAGGCAGAATGTGCTGGTCCCACAGGAACTAGTAGTTGTTGGTGACTCTATTGTCAGGGAAACGGGGAACATACTTTGTAAAAAGGATAGGTGGAATAGGACCAGGGTATGTCTGCCAGGGGCAAAGGTTGATGACGTTGTAGAGCGTATATCATCTTTTAAGGGCACAAAAGGTGATATAGTTGTACACGTTGGCACTAATGATATTAAGAGTAGGAGACCGGCGGAATTACTTAGCAAGTACAGGTCACTGTTGAAAAAAAGCCGTGAATTAGGGTTGAACTTGAAAGTGTCTGCAATTCTGCCCAGACACGATAGGAGGGAGTATATGATGAGAGCCTTGTCGATCAATTCGGCCCTGGAGGGATTGTGCAAGGCTCAAGGGGTAGAATTTTTTTCAGCCTGGACTGTACTTGTTAACAGGAGAGATTGCTTCTACAGGGATGGGATACACTTAAATAGAAAGGGTGCAAGAATTTTTGCTGATGCTGTCGAGGCAGTGTTAGGTGGGTCGGAAAACTGCTAGTTGGGGGGGATACAAGGACTAATAGATTAACAGTAGCCAGTGGCAGAGGTGGAAGTGATTCTTGCACTGCTTCTATTGAAATGAGCAGAAGTCTGAAAAACAAGATGCAGGATATTTCAGAGACTGCTGGTAGTCATTGCGGTACAAGTAAACACATGGGTTGTGTTAGGGTAGCTAAGAATAGAAACAGGTGCATGTATACCTGCGTGTACACCAATGCTAGGAGTTTGGTAAATAAATTTGATGAATTTGAGGTATTGCTCAAAACATCAAAGGCAGATATTGTTGGGATATCAGAGACGTGGTGTCACACAGATATAAGTAATGCGGAACTGGAATTTGGGGAATACAATGTGTATAGAAAGGATAGACAGGACAGGAGGGGAGGAGGGGTTATGCTATTAATTAAGAAACACATAAAGTCCAAGGAAGTGAAGCCAGTCGACATCGATGGACAGGGCAGTGTCGAGTCAGTTTGGTGTGACATAAGCATAGGGAAATCAAAATTGAGAGTAGGAGTGTGCTATAGGCCTAATGACTCTGATGAGTATAATAAGATATTGTACAGGGAAATAGAGTGGGCCAGTAAATCAGAGAGTCTTATAATGGGGGACTTTAATTTCCCAGATATTGACTGGAATTTGTGGGTTGGTCACTCGCACACTAGCAAGGCTTTTGTGGATTTATTGGATGATTGTTTTCTACATCAGCATGTTCGTGAGGCAACAAGAGGGAGCAATACTCTTGATCTGATTATCAGTAGTGATTCTTCATGCATTAAGAACCTGCAGATAAATGAACCACTAGGTGGCAGTGATCACAGTGTGTTGAAGTGGGATTTACTCAAGGAGGTAACTACCATCAGAGGTAAAGGGAAGGGTTTTTGTTTTCGTAAAGGCGACTATGATGGTCTGAGACAGTATTTAAATTCTATACAGTGGGACCAACTGATGATGTTACCAACAGCAAACTCAAAATGGGAAGCATTCAAGGAACTAATCTTGGAGGCTACCAGGCTTTACATACCAACTAAGAAATATTGTTCAAGGTTTAGGCCTAAATGGTTGTCAGATGAACTAAGGAGACATGTGGCAGAGAAGAAAAATGCATGGGATACATACAAATTAATGGGTGACATGGAAGCCTATGATAGATATAAGTTGGTCTGTAACCAAGTCACAAAGGAGATTAGGCAGGCAAAGGCAGACTATGAAAAATCCTTGGCAAAGGATGCAAAGAAAAACAGAAAAGAGTTCATTACATACTTGAACTCTAAAAGGAAAGGGATGAATCAGATTGGTCCACTGGATATTGATGGTTCAACAGTTGAGGATCCTGCTCAGGTGGCTAACAATCTAAACGAGTATTTTGCATCTACATTCACGCATGAGGAGTTATTCAGGAAGGAGAATGATGTAGGTAAAGTAAACATTGGCAGTGAGCTGGATGATTTTGTAATAACTGAGAGGAAAGTGGAGGAGAGATTGTTGAGGATAAACATAAAAAAGGCACCTGGGGTGGATGGGATCTATCCAGTTATATTAAAGGAGGCAGCAAAGGAAGTATGCAAACCCCTAGCCATAATCATGAGAGCTTCTTTGGACTCAGGGGAGGTACCCATAGACTGGAGATGTGCAAATGTAACCCCAATTCACAAAGGAGGATCAAAGGCTGACACAAGTAATTATAGACCTGTTAGTTTAACTTCTGTTCCAGGTAAATTAATGGAGGCCCTGGTTAAAGAAGCACTGCAGGATCATCTAGACAAGAATTCAGTTATAGCTCAGACGCAGCATGGTTTTGTTAAGGGCAGGTCTTGCCTGACCAATTTGATTGGATACTATGATGTAGTCACAAAAGAACTGCAGGGAATAACTTTGATATTATATATTTGGATCTTAGAAAGGCTTTTGATACTGTTGCACATGGAAGACTGCTGCACAAATTGGAGCAGTGTGGCATTGGAGGCAAATTGCTGCTATGGATAAGGGGATGGTTGAGTGGCAGAAGACAGAGAGTGGTAATCAATGGACACTGCTCAACGTGGACTAATGTTATTAGTGGAGTTCCTCAAGGTTCAGTGTTGGGTCCGTTGTTGTTTTCGGTGTTTATGAATGATATTGATGATGGGATATCAAGCTTAATGTCCAAGTTTGCAGATGATACAAAGGTTGGCAGGGTCGTTAAGGACAATACTGACGCTATGCTGCTGCAACAGGATCTGGAAAGGTTGAACAGATGGGCTGAGAGGTGGCAAATGAGGTTTAACATCGACAAATGTAAAGTGCTGCATATGGGAAACAGTAACCCCAGAGCAACGTATCAACTCTGCGGTACTACACTGACAGTGGTGGAGAATGAAAAGGACCTGGGGGTAATTGTGCAGGCAGATATGAAGTTCTCTGAGCAGTGCAGACGAGCTGCAAGAGTAGCTCATGGTGTCTTGTCAATGATATACAGGAATTTTTCTAGCAGGGATAAGGAGGTGATTATTCCCTTGTATAAGGCAATGGTAAGGCCACATCTTGAGTACTGTATACAGGTCTGGAGGCCTCATTTCAAGAAGGATGTAGAGCTGCTGGAACGGGTACAGAGAAGGGCAACAAGATTAGTAAATGGAACAAAGGGTTGCTCTTACGAAGAAAGGCTTAAGTTTTGCAAATTACAGAGTTTGGAGACTAGGCACCGGCGAGGTGATCTGATAGAGGTGTATAAGGCTTTGAATGGTTTGAGCATGCTCAATGCCAATGGGATTCTTCATCTTTCTCAGAATAATCACCTCAGAGGGCATAAATTCAAATTGAGGAAGGACGGATGTCGGATAGATGTGCGGAAATTTGCCTTTGGCCAGCGGGTGGTTGGTTGGTGGAACCGACTTCCATCACTTGTTGTTCAAGTTGATAGCCTAAACAAATTTAAAGCTCAACTGGACAGGTATTTCGAACGAACGGAGGGGTGAAATGGGAGTGGGTTTTTTTTTTTTTTTTTTTTTTTTTTTCTTGGCTGATGCTGAATAAGCTTGCTTTCTTGCATCATATGCCTCTGCTAATGCTAATGCTAATGCTAATGCTAATGCTTCTAAAACTCAGTCTTGTCTGATATCTCGCAAAAAGGATTCTTCTGCTCCTATGCTTATCTTTAGTGACACTCTGATTTCTAGGCAAAATGATATATCTCTTTTGGGGATTACCCTGACTTCTAATCTCTCTTGGCACAAGCACATTACAAATATTGCTTCCTCTGCATCTAAAAAACTTGGTTTTCTCTTTCGCTCTCAGCGTTACTTTTCTTCCAAACAGCTGCTCACTCTGTATAAATTGCAAATCCGCCCTGCCATGGAATATTGTTCCCACATCTGGGGTGGTGCCACCAAAACCTCTCCCAGGCTTCTTGATTCCATTCAGAAGAGGGCAGTTAGGTTAATTAATGATTCATCTCTAACAGAGTCTCTCCACTCGCTTTCTCATAGACGTACTGTTTCTGCTGCATGCCTCTTCTTTCCATAGGCACTGTTCTTCTGAATTGGCTTCTATAATTCCCGCTCTCTCTCTCTCTTTCAAAACAGTCCAAACACGTGCTGCCACCAGCCAACATCCATTTACTGTCCAACTTCAAACCCACAGAACCAACTTTTCATCTTCCTCATTTATTCATTCAACTGCCGTTTTCTGGAACAACCTTCCTGAAAATTACAATCTACAGAAGTTCAAGTCATTGGACTTGAACTTCTGTAGATTGTAATTTTCAGGAAGGTTGTCAACAAATATCTTCTTTCGTCTTCTCAACCTAAACAAGCTTCCATCTTATGGTTTGGCACGGTACTAAGTACTATAGGTTCTAATACCTCTCGTGTTTGGGGTTCACATAAAAAAAAATATCACCTATTACATTGTAAATACAGCGAATGACAGCAGTGTGTCTCGGTCCAATACAACTACAGTAAATGGGAACTATAGTTCCCATTTACTGTAGTTGTATTGGTCCGAGATGTCAAAAATGTCAAACATCAAACACATTTGATGTTTGACATTTTTTAAGTTTCGTAAACTTGTATGTATTGTGCATCGCACTATGCTCAGCTTGGTACCGGGTTTTGCCTTCACCTGGTGCTACTTGCACTTGAAATCATGCATGAGCCAAAATGAAAATCACTTTATACTCGCATTGTTCCCTAATATATCAGCATTGTAGCAAATTTGCATTGTTAAAATGTGCGTTATAGCAGAACTGACTGTACATAGGTAAAAATGCCAAACTGCTCCCATGAGAAATTTAAATCTAAAGGACAATTCTAAACTCGACCTACTATTGGGCTAAATGTAAGCTCGATCTATTCACTATGATTAGACAGCTCAGTAAACCTGGTGTTCTTGACTGTGAGTGCCAGTGAAATTGGTTGGCCGCACTTGATTCAGCTCGTATACAATAACGTTCACGATATTAGTGAGGACAGGAGTGACATGGACTTCATACAGAAGTTGACTCTAGTGAACAAAGACACTGTAACTAGTAACAATATACTTCAAGAAGATTGTAGATATAATTATAAACATATTGCAGTCGAAATGTTGTAGCCTGTTTGGTCAATTTTCCCTGGTTAACTTTTTTCAAGTGCATATTATTTCAACATCACGGTAGTCCATATGTGCACATTTTGCTGTGGTTACATAATGCTTCCAAAGACCCTTTGGCTAGAACAAAGAAAATGCCATTTCACTACTGATTGCACTAGGATTCACAGTGATACAGACTCAACTGTTCCCTCACCACCCGAGCTGCATACAGATTTCAGTGAATAGAGAATGTGCTCTGCAATTGTGCAGCTGTGTCCGATATTTTGCCTTAAGTTTGAAATTTTACTCTACCCTCATCTCTTTCTCTCCTCATAATAATTGAAATAGCAGTTGTAAATATGCATATATCATTTAAAATTTAAATGATTTTGCAATTAGCTGATAAATATTATACTATAAACTAAGCACTTAAAAATCTGCCATTTTGGATGTCCAAGACACAGAGGTAAAATATCAGAAATAACATCATTGCTTGTTTTCTTTTATGGCCAGAATTCTTGGCCCTAAACAAGAAAAGCAAGAAATGTTTGTTATACTTCTCTTCAAAAGGGATTGAACCATATACCAAGTTCTTTACACAGGGAGGGTTAAAAGCAGCACTGATTCTCTCATGAGAAAGTGCTGTGGAGCCAGATGACATTCACTATAAAATGATAATTTACGTTTCAACACAATCTAAGGATCATATCCTAATCTTATTTAATGCATTCTTTCCTGGCAGTGAATTTCCAGATTCCCAGAGGAGGACAATTGTTCTTGCTCTCCCAAAGCTGGGAAAGAAAATTTCAAGCAACTGTTGTCCTCCTATTTCTCTGACAAGCTGTTTCTGCAAGGGCCTGAAAAAAAATGGTTAATACCTTATATAGTATTTGAAAAAAAATGATCTGCCTTCCAGGATACAGTGTGGATTCCAAAGAAACAGTACCATTTTGCATCATTTAACACTAGAACTGGCTAGCAACAATACCAGAACCTGCTGTTGCTGGTCATTTTGACTGCTGTGCATAAAATAGACTTTTAAAAAAAAGTTGTGTTTTTGACATTTTATTATAAACATGGATATAAAAATGGATTTGGCATTAACAGTATGTAACAGTACATAGTGATATACATCGTAATATTTCTGATAGCAAAAATTTTAACACAAAACTTTTTTTGTTTAGGAAATAAACTGAGGTTTAAAAATAAATTAATTTGTACAATTTAAACAAATAACAGTTTTTTAATAGTTCCTGTACACTTTCTGTATACATACTTTTTGCGCTGTGTGTAAAAAGTATGTACACTATCTGCATACATACTTTTTGCACTGAGTGTTAAAATATGTGTACTTTCCATATACATACATTTTGTATGCACAATGCACGTTTCTGTAGTTTTGCTTACCTTGCATCGCCTAATTTGTCATTGATTCCTTTTTTGGAGGTTTGACATGGCCGCTATTGTTACTAATTTCAGTTGGTGCTTTCTATGAATTTATATATTCTTTTCTGAGTTCTGCATCTAGATTCAATATAAAATCTCTTTCCTTCATAACTTTCCCTCTCTTTATAAATTAACGCAAGATCTAATATATTATAAAAGATGTGAACCTGCTTTTGTTGAATATTTTTAGTATTTGGTCTAAAGCATCAGCCCTGTACTTTGTTTTATTGTAATATAATACTGTGTCATGCTTCTTTGTACCATTACTTGAGTACTTGTATGAAGTACTCAAGATTATGAATTTTTATTTACTTTGTCCTGATAATTCATCAGAGTGCAATCCGAAGGCTTGAAAACTGAAGTGGAATATAATTCTGCATTCATCTTTTTTTATGGACGTTGAAGCTTCCTTACAATCACGATTCACAGTTTCCACTAGAGTAGTATTTTTTTGGTCTGACTTTTTTGACAATTCAAAACTGGTAAAGAAGTTATCAGTGGTTACATTTCTACCACAATTCAAAAATGGTTCCATTAGTTTCAGGTTGACATAACAGAAAGTGGTTGACTAGCTAGGTGCATCTCATCTTTCCCCAAATAAGAAAACTATTCAATAGATATTTTCCAATTGTATCAGCTGCCAACAAAAACTTTATACGAAATTTGTCTGTTTTTTGACTATAAACTGGGTGAATTGGCATATAGCTTTAGTTGGAAATAGCTTCTATTCTATTGTAATGTTTGCTCCAATTATATAGAAAGCGTTCCAGTTGGAAATAAATTTGTATCATATTTCTTAAGCTAAAGCAAAGTTATCATTTCCTGGACACTCCTTCCATTAAGAATATATGTCGAATCTTATGAACCACTTAATTTCACAAAAGTTGGTACGTAACATTGCATTATGAAAAAATTGAGGCCTTGTTGAGTTTATCACAAACTATCCAGTTTAAAATTTCTAGTGTGATATGCTCTGCAAGCTAGAACGACAATGATAAAAGCATCAAGTTCTTGAATGGATGTAGACCAATTGTTATCCTTCAATTGGCTTTGCACTTCAATTTATTGACTGTCCAGTTTTTAGCAATATACATCTTACCGCTTTTAACTATCTGACTGAGCCGTATACACTCAGTCAGATTTTATCCGACAATGACCATGTGTCTGCTATTTTTAGCTTTTTGAAATCAGTAAACCTTTTTACTGATATTTAAAAAAATTGTTACTTGTTTATTGATATTTGTCTTTTACAGTTTATACTTGTTTTTAATACCTTGACTTAGTGACCTAATTCATTAGGCCACTGAAAGTTTTACTTTTTTATGACCCGGTTTTGGTGCATTATAGCCTTAGTTGCTAATGTGCCAATAAAACCCAACCAATCAGCACTTCAATTTAAGTGCACTTCTGTATGTGTTTTATCATTGAGATATCTACAAATAATTAAAACCCACTCACCACAGAATCAATATGTACATTTCATCTTGCATGAAGAGATGGCTAATAGTTATTGTGAATTGTGTTCCTTTGTAGTGCACATCCAGCTTCATCTTGACTCAGAAATAAGTCTTGGGCATAACTGATTAAAGTTTTCTACTGCATAACTTCATAAGATTTTCCTCTAATTCTTTGGGATCACAATGTCATCTGCAAATCATAGATGGTTTAGGTACTCTTCATTCAAATTGACTCCTTTCTGCGACCAGTCTAATCTTCTGAAAGCTTTCTCAAGGACAGCAGTAAACAGCTTTGGAGATATTGTGTCACTTTGTTGAACTCCTTTCTCAATTTTAAATTTGCTACTGTCTTTGTCTAGTCTAATAAAGGAGGTAGAGTTCTCATATATTTTCTTCAAAATCATAATATATGGGGTATTCTTGTCTTGTCTTTCCAGTGTCCAAAACATTGCCTTATGCTGCATGGAGTCAAATGCCTTTTCATAATCTACAAATCCCAGGCATAATGGTGTTTTACATTCATTTGCTTTCTCCATTAGCTGTGATATTACGTGAAGTTGATCCATAGTTGAGAATCCTGTCCTAAAGCCAGCTTGCTCTTTCGGTTGATTCTCATCAAATATTCTTCCTAATCTATTAGTAACGACCCTTCTGAACAACTTGTAAATGTGGGATAACAAGCTAATTGGTCTATAATTTCCAAACATCATCCCAGTAGTAGCAAAATCTAAATTCCTAGGACTAATTTTTGACAAGAAGCTGAATTTTCTACAGCATATTCATCAGCTAAGGACAAGGTATGAAAAGTGGCTTAATATTCTGCAGTGCCTTTCATCAACTTCATGGGCCACAGATTGTTGTACCCTTTTTTGTCTCTACCATGCCCTTGTTTAGTGTAAACTCAGTTATGCTTCTGTTAGGAATAGTGTTCTTTGGTGGTTAATTCCATTACACCACCAGGCCATCTGCACTGCTGCTGGAGCATTTCATAAATCTCCTGTCCAAAGCCTTTATATTGAAGCAAATTAACCATCTTTGTCTTTTCGACACGAGCAGTTTTCCTTACAGTATGCTTTTAAATTGAAATCTCTTCTCGACAACCTCTTGTGGACGTCAGTTTTTAAGCCATGATGGGAAAATCTGTTTAATACCCAATCCTTTGGTATTCAAATCCAAGGGTTGATAAATGAACTACACATTGCAGTAGACATTGTTGCCTAATCAACAAGGCAACTCCTTCTACCCCAGCATGTTCTCTTCTCTCTCTCAAGGTGCAGGGGAAGGCTGTGCTGCCTCCATCTGTATACCAGGAACTCTTTTGCATAATATTCTGTGCAGTATTCTGACTTCCTGCTAGTGTACACAGATGGCTCAAGGTCAGAATCATAAGTGGGATCAGCTGTTGTCCTGCCACACAAAATACTATCCAACAAAATTCTATGAGAAACTAGCATATATATACAGCAGAGTTGAATGCAATAAAAGTAGCCCTCGATTGCATTAAAGATAGCCATTACAGAAGTTATATGATAATATTCAGTTCTGTGGTGAATTCGGCAGAGGCTTTTTCTCTTGTCGAATCAGAATTTGACATCTGCTTCTGCTGGATCCCAAGCCACATTTGGATTGGGGAAATGAAATATCTGATACAGCTGCCAAATCAGCAATATCCCTGAATAACCATCTCCTCTGTTGGTCCCCTATACAGACTACAGGCAAATAATACACACCAAATTATATTCCCAATGGCAAGATTCTTGGCATGGACGGACCACAAATAAACTATACCAGATTTAGCCTGTAATCTAGCAGTGGCAAATCAGTCTGTCTAGGGAACAGAGAGGGGGGGGGAGTTATTCTTGCTCAGCTCTGCACAGGTCAGAATCATCTGACATTCCTTTTTGTTAAAGGCAGATGACCAATCTATGTGTGAGAAGTGCAAAAGACATTTTGCTGGGAGTTTCATTTCTAAAGTCAATTTTAGGTATTTCCTATTTTCAACCTCTTATGCTGTGCCACAGTAGCTTATTTCGAGTCTACAGATTTTGTTTAATAACTCCTTAAATAGGCCTCTGAGGTTGGGTATGTTCATATTACGTTCTTAGCGTTTTTTCACCAACCTTTCATGGAGTAAAATAAAATTAAAATTAAAATAAAATAAAATAAAACAAAGCAAATCTTGATAACTATATTTACAATAACCTGTATTTACAAAACAAATATACGGATTACAATATTAAAAATATATTAAAACACAAGATTAAAATGCATTAAAATATACTAAGTTAAAAGCGATAAAATCCCGTAGCTTTCAAAGGCTCCAGCCTTCTTCTTCAGCAGTACTCTCTATTATTCAGTACACCTTTAAATATCAGCAGGGTAATGGTAGGCATCACATGTTTCCATTCTCACGTGTTCCGCTCTCTTGCATTGTGGAACCGGAAGTGGCTCGAACGGAAGTCGTACGGAACCGCTCATCCTTTTTTAGGATAATAGTCTCTAAAAGGGGGTGAATCCGTACACCCCTATCCCTATTAATGTTGGTTGTAGAGCTGATCCGCAAACTCTCGAGCCACTTACGGTCCCAGAACCTATGCGCCCGATCGGTAATAGTGGCATCGTCTGGGGAGATCTGGTGTTGCTTCTCCCAAAAATGTTCGGCCACGGTGGACTTGTCATATTCCGCATTTCTTATTGCTTTTTTGTGTTCCCCCAGACGATCTTTGAGACGACGTTTTGTCTCTCCTACATAACATTCCCTATGTTATGTAGGGAATGTTATGTAGGAGAGACAAAACGTCGTCTCAAAGATCGTCTGGGGGAACACAAAAAAGCAATAAGAAATGCGGAATATGACAAGTCCGCCGTGGCCGAACATTTTTGGGAGAAGCAACACCAGATCTCCCCAGACGATGCCACTATTACCGATCGGGCGCATAGGTTCTGGGACCGTAAGTGGCTCGAGAGTTTGCGGATCAGCTCTACAACCAACATTAATAGGGATAGGGGTGTACGGATTCACCCCCTTTTAGAGACTATTATCCTAAAAAAGGATGAGCGGTTCCGTACGACTTCCGTTCGAGCCACTTCCGGTTCCACAATGCAAGAGAGCGGAACACGTGAGAATGGAAACATGTGATGCCTACCATTACCCTGCTGATATTTAAAGGTGTACTGAATAATAGAGAGTACTGCTGAAGAAGAAGGCTGGAGCCTTTGAAAGCTACGGGATTTTATCGCTTTTAACTTAGTATATTTTAATGCATTTTAATCTTGTGTTTTAATATATTTTTAATATTGTAATCCGTATATTTGTTTTGTAAATACAGGTTATTGTAAATATAGTTATCAAGATTTGCTTTGTTTTATTTTATTTTATTTTAATTTTAATTTTATTTTACTCCATGAAAGGTTGGTGAAAAAACGCTAAGAACGTAATATGAACATACCCAACCTCAGAGGCCTATTTAAGGAGTTATTTCGATGCTACGGCCATTCAATTATGCAGTGCATCAGGGAGTTTCAGAGACATAGTGTCAAGGAGGCTAAACAGGAACAACATTTGAGGTTTGCACACCGATGTAAGACGCACAAACTTATACCGCGAGGCTTTTTAACAAAGCTACCTTTTGAGGATGAGCGATTATTCAACGTCGCCAGATGGTATCATAAGAAGATGTTAAATATATGGATTGGAAAATTACATAGGGACTTACATAATATTAGGAAAGAAAAAAGACAGTGCTTTGAAGGAATAAGGGATATATTGACACCGATGCACCTATCGGGTGTGATTAGTGTAGTGACAGCTAAAGTAAAGCATATTTCTGATAGCTATAGACGGAGACAAATAGGGAAGTTCGACAGGCTTAAAGAACAAAGTAAGGTGAGAGGCAATAATGATAATATCACTAAGGATTTTGTAATTAATATGAGTAATAAACAACTAACTAAAGAGCAGTTGGAGGTCCTAAATCTAGGACCAAAATTTGCCATGGTACCGCCCAGAATACCCGTTGCAGAAATTGCAATGGGTGTGGAAAGGGCCATAAATAAACTTCCCGTAGATATAGCTAATGAAGCTCGAGTGAAAATAGCAGCTATCCTTAGTCAAGCTAAGAGTGCTCCTTCCAATCTTAATGTGAAGCAAAAACTAGCACTAAGAAACCTTAAACAAGATGATAGTATTGTAATTTTACCCGCGGATAAAGGCAAAGCAACGGTGGTTCTTAATAAAGAAGTATATAAGAATAAAGCGTTGAGCTTATTAGAAGATCAGACAACCTATAAGGTTATCCAGAAGAGTCCACTTCTTAGTTTGGAGCGACAAGTGAACGGAATGTTGCAGAGTTGGCTTAAATCTAATAAGATTTCTAAAGAACAATATTGGACACTACATGCTACAGGTAGCCAAATGCCAAGGTTTTATGGCTTACCCAAAATCCACAAAGTAGACGTGCCACTCAGACCCATAGTTTCATTTATAGGTAGTCCGACGTACGCACTTTCGGGTTTCCTAGCCAAACTATTGTCTCCACTAGTAGGACTCTCTGAATATAGTATCAAGGATAGTAAAGAATTTGTGCACTTTATTGGGAGCCAGCGTATAGAAGAGGATGAAGTTATGATATCATTTGATGTAAAATCGTTATTTACTTGTATTCCTATTGACCATGGAGTGTGGTGTGCAAATATAGTTTTACAGAGGGATACTACCCTAAATACTAGGACGCAACTTAATCCAGAAGATATTAAGAAGGGTATAGAATTGTGCCTCTCAAGTAACACTATGGTTTTTGATAACATTATATATAAGCAGGTTAATGGTACAGCTATGGGCTCCCCCATTAGCGCAATTATAGCAAATCTAGCTATGGAGGAGCTCGAGACCAGAATATTTAATGCTAGTGTTCTCCCTATGCGCCCCTGGAAAAGGTATGTGGATGATACGTTTACATTTGTTCGGAAGGGGAGTGAAGATCATGTGTTGAATATCTTAAATGGCTTCTCCCAATTCATACAATTTACATCGGAAGTTGAAGATGGAGGAGTTCTGCCGTTCCTGGATGTGTTGGTCTGTAGGGAAGACCAGCAGTTAAAGACAAAAGTCTTTAGAAAAACGATGTGTAAAGGGCAATATACGCATTATAATTCAGCCCTGACCAGCCATCATAGGAACAGTGTGATAAGAACGCTAATTAATAGAGCGAAATCACATTGCAGTAACTCCGATGATAGGAAAGCAGAGTATGAACGTGTCACGGCGGATCTTACTAAATGTGGTTACCCCCAGAGGATTATAGATAAATTTATTAATGAAAATCAGAGGAGAGATGAATCTTTTATACCAGTATCTACTGCATACATTCCCTATTATCCGGGCTTGACGGATTATATAACTAGAGTATTAAGAAAATATCAGACACGCTGTGTGCAGCTTCTGGGACGTAGGCTGCGCACAGTTGTGTCTCAAGTTAAGGACCCCATTCAAAAAGAGGATGCTAGTGGGGTCGTATATAATATTAGATGCCCGGATTGTGGGGAATGTTATGTAGGAGAGACAAAACGTCGTCTCAAAGATCGTCTGGGGGAACACAAAAAAGCAATAAGAAATGCGGAATATGACAAGTCCGCCGTGGCCGAACATTTTTGGGAGAAGCAACACCAGATCTCCCCAGACGATGCCACTATTACCGATCGGGCGCATAGGTTCTGGGACCGTAAGTGGCTCGAGAGTTTGCGGATCAGCTCTACAACCAACATTAATAGGGATAGGGGTGTACGGATTCACCCCCTTTTAGAGACTATTATCCTAAAAAAGGATGAGCGGTTCCGTACGACTTCCGTTCGAGCCACTTCCGGTTCCACAATGCAAGAGAGCGGAACACGTGAGAATGGAAACATGTGATGCCTACCATTACCCTGCTGATATTTAAAGGTGTACTGAATAATAGAGAGTACTGCTGAAGAAGAAGGCTGGAGCCTTTGAAAGCTACGGGATTTTATCGCTTTTAACTTAGTATATTTTAATGCATTTTAATCTTGTGTTTTAATATATTTTTAATATTGTAATCCGTATATTTGTTTTGTAAATACAGGTTATTGTAAATATAGTTATCAAGATTTGCTTTGTTTTATTTTATTTTATTTTAATTTTAATTTTATTTTACTCCATGAAAGGTTGGTGAAAAAACGCTAAGAACGTAATATTTTGTTTAATAGTTCTCTTTTGGTAATACTCATTTGACAAACTGCCACCTCTACTACTACTACAGCTACTACACCACCACCTCTTAAAAAAGTGATTGAGAAGAAAAAGCAGTTAAAACCACTCCCATCTCAACCACATGAAAAATGAATGTAGAGGCAGGGATGTGACAGAAGACACTCTTGGTACTTTTTTGTTTGGAGGAAGAAATGGACATAGAACAGGGTCCAGACCCCAAAAGTGATAAATTCATGGCTGAAAAAAAAACAAAAAAAAACAAGCCTCTCAGCAGTTTGCGAATTGACTGATGGATCCACCAAGCCCAAATTTGGCTAAGTTCCTACTAGGGCTTGCATAAAACCGAGAAATTTCAAAACTGAGTTTAACCGAAGTTTACTCTTAAAACCGGTTTTAAAACCGATTTTCTCAGACTTAGGGAAAATAATTAAAAGCTTATAACACAAGTATTTATTTTATCTTGGGTAGATTGTACAAATCGTAATCAAATCTTTTAAACAAAATCTATCACCTCTTATAGTAAAAAAAATTAAAAAAATTAAAATGCTCCAAAAAAGTAACCGGCTTGAGATTATACAAAATTACAAATTGTATTCAAATCCTTTGAATAAAAACTATCTTCTTGTATAGTAAACAAAAAAATAATAAGCCCTATAATAATAATAATAAATAAATAAAAATAATGTGAAAAAAAACAGCTTGGGGAAATTACTTTACTATTTATTGCTCAGCTTTTTTCTGAAAATGATCCTTTAAAAAACACAGTATATTAAGCATTTTTCCTGATAGACTTGACCTTATTTTTGTGTTAGAGACCAGTGATCGAAAACACTCTCTCAGATTGGACACTTGTTGGTTTAATGGTCAGCAGTGCTCTTTAAACTTTCTCCAGCTTTTCACTTCTACTGCTAGTTGCCTCCAAAATTTTAAATTCTTTGCTGATTTCCAATTCGCTCGGATATTTTGAAGGCTCTTCAGTTAATCTCTTTATTACACTATCATACTCTTGCATGAAAGTATCTCTAACATCAGAACTAGACGAGTCTTTGTTTTCTTCTAAAAGAACAGTTCTTTTATTTTCAGTTTCTTCATTCAACGCTAAGACTCCTTCGGAATGTTTTGCAAATAATCTCTGATAAATCTCTTCAGCATGCTTTTTCAAAACTTGCTTACTTGGAAAATCAAAAGTTCTTGAACCTGAATCTTCTTTCCTTTTTGGGGTTGTGTAGATAGCTCGATTGAAGACTCTGCTTTAAGTAAGTCTGTATCTTCTGAGGTTATAGCCTTCAGAATCATTTCAACTGGTCGGAAAGTTTCACATAGCAATTCAAGTGTTTTCCAGTCATCGTCAGACACAGCTTCAGTTGACAGTACTGCACATAGAGCATTTGGAATGCAATATTTCAATTTCAAAAATCTCTCAATCATATAGAATGTGCTATCCCATCTAGTCTTGCAATCTAATATAAGTTTATATTCTTTCACATTAAATTTTGCTTTAACAAAATTTTGTAATATGTCATTTTTGGTAGGCGATTTTCGAAAAAGCTTGCAAATTGTTCTGACTTTGTTAATAGTTTGTGCAATATTGGCCATCGGATTGAAGAAATAAATGAGCTCATCGGTAAAGTCGGTTTGATAAAGCATGCCTTGCTGTCTTCCTTCAACTTCTTCATCATCACTACTTTCTTCATTATTTTCATTTTCTTCATTGTCTTTGGGAGACTCAGAGACTGTGGCACCATAATTGATTGCTTTTTCATAAAGTACATCTATAACTGACAGATGTATACAATAGGCTATACATGGTTGATGATTAGGCATAATTTTCTTGCCAAATTTAATCATCATTGCTGCTCCATCGGTGGTGCAGGCAACAATATCCTCATCCAAGTTCAAACAAAATTCCTTCAAGTGTCCATTCACAATTTGCTCAGTTCTTCTGCTATCAAGTGAACCATTAATCTCAATAAGCCATAACGACCAATGATTGTCTTTTGAATGCACATTTATATTAATATACCTTTTATTTTGTATAGACGTATATTCGTCTAGAGTCAATGAATACCGTGCACCCAAAACCAATGAATTTTTGAAATGCTGAATGAGTTCTTCTTTCTTAGTTTTATAATAATTCAGAACCATATTTTTAATTCCATTCACTGAGGCTGGTGGTAATTTATCGTATTTATTTCTCTGAAAGTGAAGGCTTGATTGTATAAACTCACTCTTGGCAATTGAATTAAAAGAAAATCCATCCTAAAGCAGCTAATTTTGAAATCTCTTCTTCCATAGATTTTTTAACGATAAAGTTTTCTAATGTTCTTACCATTTTTACGGGAGGTTCACTGTTATCTTGTTTAATGTCAATCTGATGCATTTTCTTTAAATGCAACATCAAATATGATGTAGATCCTCCAGACGACTTCATTATCTTCTGACATTTCGAACATTGTGCTTCATCTTTGCTTTTTCGAGCAAAATAATTCCATACATTTGATTTCATCTTAGACATATTAAGAGTAATAAATATTAATTAGTAGGAATTTATATCACTGACAATTTTAAATAAAAATATTAAAGATAACAAAGGCAAATACTATGTGTTACTCCCGCAAGCACTGAATGAAGAGTCTAAACGAGGCAAGTTTCAAAATTTTCACGAAAGAAATTTTTTATTTATTTACTTGCAATTTTTTTTCCCCAATTAAATCTATTGTATTTTCAAAATTACATAAAAGCTAAATTTGGTGAAGCTGCTTTTTGGAGACCATTTGTCCGCAAATTTAATAGGAATAAAGAAGCAAAAAACTTTCTACGATTCAGATTTGATGCAATATTCAAAGGTACCCCTCTAGATTTGGGCCACTTGCCCATGAGATTCGTACCTTAAAATAAAATAAAATAAAAAACATGTTTAAAACATAAAGCAGTTGAACGATCCAGACAAACGAACAAACAAAAGAAAATGTGCATAACAAAAAACTACATTCGAGGACTAACTAAAAAAAAAATATTTGAATCCGGTTTTAGAAGCTCGGTTTCGGTTTTAACAACTCAATATGAAAACCGGATTTAACCAGTTTATAAAACCGGTTTGCAAGCCCTAGTTCCTACAGTGGAATTATTGTATTATTTTCACTACTTATGGATTATGGCAAAATACTGATGACATAATCAGTATTCCAGGCCATCCTGAAAAAGATGAAGCAGCCAGCTTTTTCTTACAGGAGACTTATCTAAAGTCAAATAATCATACACCATGCGTAACATTACTATTATCCGTAAGGATAGAACTGTGGATTAACTTGCCCATGGAGGAGTTTCTACCCTTGTGGGCAGCCATTTTTGCCTTTACTACTTAAAACCAGCATTTAGGCTATAACAGTTTATCTTAAAGTGGGTTTTATCAGTTTTATCAATTGAGTCTGCTCAATTTCTTTGCCACCTGGGACTGACATCCCCCAGAAAACTGTTGATGATCTTGTAATGCAATTGCCTCCTCCTTTCTTACTTCTTATGGATTTTAACAGCCATAAGGTCAGGGAATATGCGGTAAGGTCAGGGAATGACCACCACATATTCCCGGAGCAATGTGGCCTTAGTTGCTAATGCTCCTAAAAACCAAATAACAAACAAACAACATAACCTGTTTATATAGTGGGAGACCGTGTTTTCCTTTTAGGACATCCCAAGAGGAAGATTAATCTGGCTGACTGGATTTTTTTTTTTTTTTTTTGATGAAAATCAAAGACACAAACAGTGTTAGAACCTACAGTACTTAGTACTGTGCATGGCTTGAACATTGAGAAGATGAAGGAAGATACTTCTTGACATTACACTTGAATTTCAGTAGATTTTCATAAGCATAGGGAGAACACCAGTGAAATAAAAAGTGTAAAAAGGTGACACAGAACAGGAGTAAGCCCTGGTGCTTTCTTAGCATCAAGATTGTTCAAAATTCTTCTGACATTCTTTTGAGGGAAGACCACAGGAGACAGTGAATGGAGTGGACTGTGAATGTTAGGAGGTGCTTTTCCAATATCATCAGTATAAGAATTAGAAGAAAAGTAGGATGCTAAGGGTTCTTTATCTTTAGCTAATTTGGCAATAGAGCCATAGGGTGGGAATACAGATGGACAAAAGTTGCAGCGAATAATTTGGCAGGAGACGAGAATGCTCAAATACTGTTTTGACAATGAAACTAGTTTTCTCTTCTTAGAATGTTAAAAATCTAATGTGGATTGATTAATAATTACTTATAGTTATCGCGAGCTTCGATGTTGGCAGAAAATGAATCTGGAGTTTTGGATGAAAGCCAATTGCGATATGCAACATACTGGAACTGTCTTGGCCCATTTATTGGAAACCAATGTTTAGTTAAAGGAAGAGATTTTAAGGTGGAGTGTAGAATAAAGGATTACATCCCTACAAAGATAAAAATCAGTGATGTATTTGACCAAACAATGACATCAGAAGATTTTAAACAGTAATCCAACCAAGGAAAAGAAATATAGAAAGCTTGCAGATCATCTCAATTTGATTTCTTTTATTGCCAAACAACATTAGGCTGAGAATGGTTCCATTGGAGAAGAGATCATCACCAAGTTGTGATCTGGGATGCCTACAGGACCACTCACCTCCATTGTGTGCTTGGAAGGTTGCCCGTGAAAAAAAGATCAAAAACGGTGGCTGTAGGATTGTCAGGTATTGTGGTAGATAATCTGTGCAAGGTCAGTAGTAATTGCAAAAGCATTGCCATTTCAACTAGCTGGGTCTGTGTGACTAAAGGAAGCCAGCTGGGGTTGTGAACATTAAAATCACCAAGAAAAGTTGGACTGGAAAGTACTATTAAGAAAGTTTTACTGGAGAATGTCAAGTTTCAAAGAAAGGAGGACAAAGAGTAAAGTGATTACTTTAGTTTGGAAAATGATAGAACCAACAGACAAATTTAGCTAAATGTGGTAGAGATTTAACTCAAAGAAGATTGAAAAGAGAGATTCCAAATTAGTAAGTCTCTGATAGTTATATTGTTATTGTTATTTTTAGTTTTTAGGAGCATTAGCAACTAAGGCCATATTGCTCCGGGATATGCGGTGGTCATTCCCTGACCTTTCCGCATCCTCCATATTTGGTGGTGACAGGCTTGAACCCCGGTCTAATCAAGAAGCGTGTGCTACGCACTGCTGTTCCTTCCCACCTGGCTACGGAGGCGCCTGTCTCTGATAGGAACTATCAGAGCAGACATATGCACAAGTACCACCTTTGAAGTGAATGGAATTATACAATGAATAATCGGAATAACTGAAATGCGGAATGGTTGAATCAATCAATAATTGGGATTCTGTCAGAAAAAGTAAAAATGGGACTTGGCAGACTATGGATGGAATGGAAATAGACATTATTGAGATTGTAACAAAGACCACATATATTTGTGAAATGAATGTGGAATTGATTTGGAGGTTTAAATGTTTTCACAGATAAGTTTGTTTTATGAGTTTTTCTATTCATGATGTATTCAGTAGTAAGAAAAGGTTGTAAGGACACAATGTATTAAGTAATGAAATTTTTGGAAATAGAGGTCACATGGCAAAAATATGCACAGCTTCTTGACGATGCATACCTGGGCAGTCATCTCCAATATATCAAGTGCAGTATTTTAGGAATTGCATATAGGGGTTATACCTAGGGTTACTATCAGTGCCACCATCATCATGATGCAAAAAGAAGATTTGGTCATTGTAGAACCAGGCTTTGCTGAGATTTGGGTTACTTTGACTCAGGTGTCATCTAAATATCAGTTCCAATTAGCAAAATGAATCAAAATCAGCTAGATGTGCTTTTCAACATCTGGCAGAGTTTGATATTTCATGATAGAATTCAAAATGCACAGCAGCATAAAAGGCACAAAACAATGCCCGGAGGATGTTCCGACAATTTCCCACCACAACTAATTCCATCACCTTTAAACATACTATAAACACATTATATCCAATGTCAGAGCCATAAGGAATCCTGGATCCGTTTTGCTTCTTCTATTACCCAGGCCACCAGTTGTAATGTGGTCTGTGTCAAAATCTGAAAAAGGAAGGGAAAATACACCTCGTTGGGCTTGCAATATAACGAATGTACTATTGCAGATGCATTTGCTACAGCTAACATTCTTGGTGATACGTTTTCTAACATCTTAGCAACATCATCTTATTCCCCTGTGTTTGTGGTCCTTAAACAGAAAACTGAGAAATAGGCACTTAATTTTGCATCATAAAGTAGTTACCCATATAATAGAACATTTACCATACCCAAGCTGAAAACAGCTCTCACCCTTATGAGAGCAAATGGTATTGGACCACTGACATACATTATGAAGTGACTGGACACCTTTCACCGCAATCCATTGACCACGTGCTGTCTCTATACAAAAGAATATTCCTAGAAGAGCAGTTTCTGAACACATGGTGCAAGACAACTATTCTTGCTTTTGCTAGGCCAGTCATGGATGTTAAATTTATAAAAAATTACTGTTCTGTTACTCTAACTATCTGCAAATTTTTTTAATAATTGGAAAGG
Organism: Mastigoproctus giganteus; assembly: GCF_048544385.1. Lineage (NCBI taxonomy): Eukaryota > Metazoa > Arthropoda > Arachnida > Uropygi > Thelyphonidae > Mastigoproctus > Mastigoproctus giganteus. The sequence goes on along the minus strand of NC_143588.1, from coordinate 20,144,274 downwards.
ATGGTCAATGCTCATCTTTTATGGTACTTCAAATCAAATGACCTTCTCTCTTGATTTCAGGTTTTCACCAGAGACCATTTGCATCCACTTTTATCGCAAGAGTAACCGTCCTCTCAAACCCAAATTAAGATTTGGACAAAGCACTATTCCATTAGCAGAGAGGAAATTCTTGGGGCTCATATTTTACAAAAAGTTGACATTTCTTCAAACATATTTGTTCATCATCATCATCGTCATCAGCCATTTTCAATCCACTGCAGGATGAAGGCCTCTCCAGCAACTTTCCAGTTCCTTCTGTTTTGAGCACTGGCCATCCATTTACTACTCAAAAACTCATGAATTTCATCTATCCATCTCCGCCTTTGTCTTCCAGGTTTTCTTCTAGCTCCTCTTGGGTACCATTCTGTTATTTTCTTAGTCCATCTGTCAGTATGTCTTCGAGCCATGTGTCCTGCCCAAGACCATTTTAGTTCTTTAGTTTTGATAAGAATGTCCTTTACTTGAATTTGCTGCCTAATCCATGTGTTTCTCTTCTTATCTAACAGTCTGATTCCCAATATAATTCGTTCCATTCTTCGCTGTGTAGTTCTTAGCTTCTCTTCCATTCTTTTGGCGAGTGCCTAAGTTTCACTTCCATAAGTCATGGTGGGGAGTATACATTGATTCATTATTTTACGTTTCAGACAAACTGGGATATTGCTCTTCAGTATGTGACTATATTTCCTGAATGCTATCCATCCAAAATTTATTCTTCTCTTGACTTCCAGCCATTTATCATTATTACAGCTAATAACTTGTCCCAGATAAGTATATGACTCCACCTTTTCAATTACTGCTCCTTCAATCATTATTTCCCTTTCCGTGGCATACTTGTTCATCATTACTTTTGTTTTAGCCATATTCATCTTTAGTCCAAAATCCTTACTAACAGTGCATAACTGATAAAGATTTTCCTCTAATTCTTTGGGATCGTGGCTTATGACCACAATGTCATCTGCAAATCGTAAATGGTTTAGGTACTCTCCGTTCACATTAACTCCTTTCTGCGACCAGTCTAATCTTCTGAAATCTTCCTCAAGGGCAGCAGTAAACAGCTTCGGAGATATTGTGTCTCCTTGTCGAACTCCTTTCTCGATTTTAAATTTGCTACTGTCCTTGTCTAGTCTAATAAAGGATGTAGCACTCTCATATATTTTCTTCAAAATCATAATATATGGAGTATCTATGCCTTGTCTTTCCAGTGCCCGAAACATTGCCTTATGCTGTATGGAGTCAAATGCCTTTTCATAATCCACAAATGCCAGGCATAATGGTGTTTTATATTCATTTGCTTTCTCCATTAGCTGTGATATTACGTGAAGGTGATCCATAGTTGAGAATCCTGTCCTAAAGCCAGCTTGCTCTTTCGGTTGATTCTCATCAAGTATTCTTTCTAATCTGTTAGTAATTACCCTTGTGAACAACTTGTAGATATGGGATAACAAGCTAATTGGTCTATAATTTCCAATTTCTGATTTATCTCCTTTCTTATGCAGCAAAACTATGATTGCATTATTCCACTGCTTAGGCATCACACCTTTTCTAATGCACTTTGTGAAGAGCCTTGCCAGTTTTTGTGTTATGTCTCTTCCTCCCAATTTTAACAACTCTACAGTAACTTCATCTTCCCCCGGGGCTTTCTGATTCTTCATTTTCTTCAATGCATGTTCTACCTCATCAGGAAGAAAATCGGGTATGTCGTATGTGTTGCTGCTTTGCAATCCATCTTCCCCACTGCTGGTATCATTCCCTCACTCCTTGTATAATTCTCTATAGTAGTCTTCTGCTATTTGAATTATGCCTTCTCTGCTGTTTATAAGTACACCATCGCTATTCTTCAGTTTCAGTATCATTTGTCTTTCTGTATTACTGCTCATGGCTGCTGATTTAAATCCTTTGTTTTCCCTTAATGCTTGTTCTACTTTTCTTGTGTTAAATCTTCTTATGTCCTCTCTGAGTCTCTTTCTAATGGCTTTGCATAACTCAGTATACTCAATTTTCTCCCTGTCAGTGTTTTTCTTGCTCTTCATTTATCGTCTTTGGTTCATCATGACAAGTGTTTCTTGACTAATTTTTTCTTCTTTGGATTTCAGTTTCCCTATAGGTTTCTTGGGCTTTATCACTTTCAGAAAGTTGTAATATTCCTCGTTGATATCTTGGTCCTGAGCAGTCTGCAGAAGCTCAAACTTGTTCTTAAGTTCCAGTACATACTGTTTTTTCTCCTCCTCTGTTATTTCAAAGACCTTTGTATTATTTACTCGAGTCAGTTTTTTCCTTTCCTTTCCTACATCTATATCAAGTGTACATCTTACCATTCTATGATCACTTCCAACATTTACCTTATTCAGGACGGTAACATCATTCACAATATATCTTCTGTTAGTGAGGATGAAGTCGATTTCATTAGTTGTTAATCCATTTGGACTCTTCCATGTCCACTTTCTGTTCACCCTTTTCTTGAAAAAAGTGTTCATTACTGACATTCCTTGAGATTCTGCAAATTCCACAAGTCTTTCACCTCTTTTATTTCTTTCACCAATTCCAAAATTTCCTATAGTTCCTCTTTCTGCGCTGTTTTGCCCTTTTCCAACCTTAGCATTGAAGTCCCCCATAATAATAGTGTAGTGGGTTTTCTGCTCATCTAGAATACTCTCAATTTCAGTGTACATTTCTTCAACCTCTTCATCATCATGGCTCGATGTTGGTGCATAAATCATTATAATCTTTAGCTTGTACCTCTTAGAAATCTTGAGTATTAGTCTTGACACCCTTGGTGATGTACTTTTGAATTCCAAAATGTTGTTTTTAAAATCTTTATGGACCAGAAACCCAACTCCACCTTCACTCCTTTCACTGTTTCCATTGGTGTACAGCAGATTTCCACTTGATAAAATTATAAGTGATTCATTTCTTCTTCTTCATATTTGTTAGCTATGTACAAAGTGCATGAGAGCGTTGAGCATTCTCTGTGCTCTCTGTTCTACGTTTTCGGGTGCAGACCTATGCACTTTACCCTGTCTGTATTGTGCACTTGTGCAATCAAAACTACATTGTGTCTCAGCTATATGTGTCTGCTAGTAATTACAGTAGAGCATCAGTTATCCTGAATAATTGGAACGAGTACGGAGAAGGGCAACAAGATTAGTGAATGGAACAAAGGGTTGCTCTTAAGAAGAAAGGCTTATGTTTTGCAAATTACAGCGTCTGGAGACTAGGCACCTGCGAGGTGATCTGATTGAGGTGTATAAAGCCTTGAATGGTTTGAGCAATCTCAATGCTAATGGGATTCTTCCTCTTGCTCAGAATAATTGCCTGAGAGGACATGAATTCAAATTGAGGAAAGACAGTTGTAGGATAGATGTGCGAGAGTTTGCCTTTAGCCAGCGGGTGGTTGATTGCTGAAACAAACTTCCATCTGTAGACGTTGATAGCTTAAATAGATTCAAGGCAGAACTAGACAAACATTTGGAGCTAGTGGATTGGTGAAATGAGAAGGGTGGGTGTGTTTTTTTTTTTTTTTTTATTTGGCTGATGCTGTATAAGCTTGCTTTCTTGCTTCACGTGCTTTTGCTAATGCTAATTGATGTCAAATCTCTTCCAGATAGCCAAATTTCCGATAATAAAAAAATAAATTTAATCTTACCTTACGATTAAATTAAATAAATAAGATTAATTAAATTTAAAAAATTTACAAACCAATCTTGGAAAGCAGAAACAGGCATTTTTATCATTTTTATACAAAACAAGAAAATTAGAAAGATTTTTAAATGCTCACGTTTTTTTCACCTTACTGATAATGCACGAACAATGTGTGCATCCCAGTGGCATTTCCACACATAGCAATTGTAACTCGCTATTTTCTCATCTTAAAACTTGAACCAGACATTTCTCTTTTAGCGGCTGGAGGTTTAGCATTAGCATTAGCATTAGTAGAGGCATTTGATGCAAGAAAACAAGCATCAGCCAAAAAAAAAAAAAAAACCACTTCCACTCCACCCCTCTGTTCGTTTGAAATACCTGTCCAGATAAGCCTTAAAGTTATTTAGGCTATCAACTTCAATGACAAGGGATGGAAGTCTGTTCCACCAACCAACCACCCGTTGGCTAAAGGCAAATTTCCGCACATCTATCCTACATCTGTCTTTCCTCAATTTGAATTTATGCCATCCCTGGTGATTATTCTGAGCAAGAGGAAGAATCCCATCAGCATTGAGCATGCTCAAACCATTCAAGGCTTTATACGCCTCTATCAGATCACCTCGCCGGTGCCTAGTCTCCAAACACCGTAATTTGCAAAATATAAGCCTTTCTTCGTAAGAGCACCCCTTTGTTCCATTCACTAATCTTGTTGCCATTCTCTGTACTTGTTCCAGCAGCTTTACATCCTTCTTGAAATTAGGCCTCCAGACCTGTATACAGTACTCTAGGTGTGACCTGACCATTGCCTTATACAAGGGAATAATCACCTCTTTATCCCTGCTAGAAAAATTCCTATATATCATTGACAATACACCATGAGCTACTCTTGCAGCCCGTCTGCACTGCTCAGTGAACTTCATATCTGCCTGCACAACCACCCCCCAGGTCCCTTTCATTCTCTACCACTGTCAGTGTAGTACCACAGAGTTGATACGTTGCTCTGGGGTTGCTGTTTCCCATATGTAGTACTTTACATTTGTCAATGTTAAACTTCATTTGCCACCTCTCAGCCCATCTGCTCAACCTTTCTAGATAATGTTGCAGCAGCATAGTGTCAGTAGTGTCCTTGAGAACCGTGCCAACCTTCGTATCGTCTGCAAACTTGGACATTAAGCTTGATATACCATCATCAATATCATTTATAAATACAGAAAACAATGATGGACCCAACACTGAACCCTAAGGGACTCCACTGATAACATTAGTCCATGATGAGCAGTGTCCATTGATTACCACTCTCTGTCTTCTCCCCCTCAACCACCACTTTATCCACAGCAGCAATTTGCCTCCAATGCAGCACTGCTCCAATTTGTGCAGCAGTCTTCCATGTGCAACAGTATCAAAAGCCTTTCTAAGATCCAAGTATATAATATCAAAGTTATTCCCTGCATCCAGTTCTTTTGTGACTGCATCATAGTATCCAATCAAATTGGTCAGGCAAGACTTTCCCTTAACAAAACCATGCTATGTCCGAGCTATAACTGAAGTCTCGTCTAGATGATCTTGCAGTGCTTCTTTAACCAGTGCCTCCATTAATTTTCCCAGAACAGAAGTTAAGTTCACAGGTCTATAATTACTTGTGTCAGCCTTTGATCCTCCTTTGCAGGATATTTCAGAGACTGCTGGGAGTCATTGCGGTACAAGTAAACACATGGGTTGTGTTAGGGTAGCTAAGAATAGAAACAGGTGCATGTATACCTGCGTGTACACCAATGCTAGGAGTTTGGTAAATAAATTTGATGAATTTGAGGTATTGCTCAAAACATCAAAGGCAGATATTGTTGGGATATCAGAGACGTGGTGTCACACAGATATAAGTAATGCGGAACTGGAATTTGGGGAATACAATGTGTATAGAACGGATAGACAGGACAGGAGGGGAGGAGGGGTTATGCTATTAATTAAGAAACACATAAAGTCCAAGGAAGTGAAGCCAGTCGACATCGATGGACAGAGCAGTGTCGAGTCAGTTTGGTGTGACATAAGCATAGGGAAATCAAAATTGAGAGTAGGAGTGTGCTATAGGCCTAATGACTCTGATGAATATAATAAGATATTGTACAGGGAAATAGTGTGGGCCAGTAAATCAGAGAGTCTTATAATGGGGGATTTTAATTTCCCAGATATTGACTGGAATTTGTGGGTTGGTCACTCGCACACTAGGAAGGCTTTTGTGGATTTATTGGATGATTGTTTTCTACATCAGCATGTTCGTGAGGCAACAAGAGGGAGCAATACTCTTGATCTGATTTTCAGTAGTGATTCTTCATGCATTAAGAATCTGCAGATAAATGAACCACTAGGTGGCAGTGATCACAGTGTGTTTAAGTGGGATTTACTCAAGGAGGTAACTACCATCAGAGGTAAAGGGAAGGGTTTTTGTTTTCGTAAAGGCGACTATGATGGTCTGAGACAGTATTTAAATTCTATACAGTGGGACCAACTGATGATGTTACCAACAGCAAACTCAAAATGGGAAGCATTCAAGGAACTAATCTTGGAGGCTACCAGGCTTTACATACCAACTAAGAAATATTGTGCAAGGTTTAGGCCTAAATGGTTGTCAGATGAACTAATGAGACATGTGGCAGAGAAGAAAAATGCATGGGATACATACAAATTAATGGGTGACATGGAAGCCTATGATAGATATAAGTTGGCCTGTAACCAAGTCACAAAAGAGATTAGGCAGGCAAAGGCAGACTACGAAAAATCCTTGGCAAAGGATGCAAAGAAAAACTGAAAAGAGTTCTTTACATATTTAAACTCAAGAAGGAAAGGGATGAATCAGATTGGTCCACTGGATATTGATGGTTCAACAGTTGAGGATCCTGCTCAGGTGGCTAACAATCTAAACGAGTATTTTGCATCTACATTCACGCATGAGGAGTTATTCAGGAAGGAGAATGATGTAGGTAAAGTAAACATTGGCAGTGAGCTGGATGATTTTGTAATAACTGAGAGGAAAGTGGAGGAGAGATTGTTGAGGATAAACATAAAAAAGGCACCTGGGGTGGATGGGATCTATCCAGTTATATTAAAGGAGGCAGCAAAGGAAGTAAGCAAACCCCTAGCCATAATTATGAGAGCTTCTTTGGACTCAGGGGAGGTACCCATAGACTGGAGATGTGCAAATGTAACCCCAATTCACAAAGGAGGATCAAAGGCTGACACAAGTAATTATAGACCTGTTTGTTTAACTTCTGTTCCAGGTAAATTAATTTAGGCACTGGTTAAAGAAGCACTGCAGGATCATCTAGACAAGAATTCAGTTATAGCTCAGATGCAGCATGGTTTTGTTAAGGGCAGGTCTTGCCTGACCAATTTGATTGGATACTATGATGTAGTCACAAAAGAACTGGATGCAGGGAATAACTTTGATATTATATATTTGGATCTTAGAAAGGCTTTTGATACTGTTGCACATGGAAGACTGCTGCACAAATTGGAGCAGTGTGGCATTGGAGGCAAATTGCTGCTATGGATTAGGGGATGGTTGAGTGGCAGAAGACAGAGAGTGGTAATCAATGGACACTGCTCAACGTGGACTAATGTTATTAGTGGAGTTCCTCAGGGTTCAGTGTTGGGTCCGTTGTTGTCTTCGGTGTTTATGAATGATATTGATGATGGGATATCAAGTTTAATGTCCAAGTTTGCAGATGATACAAAGGTTGGCAGGGTTGCTAAGGACACTACTGACACTATGCTGCTGCAACAGGATCTGGAAAGGTTGAACAGATGGGCTGAGAGGTGGCAAATGAAGTTTAACATTGACAATTATAAAGTACTACATATGGGAAACAGTAACCCCAGAGCAACGTATCAACTCTGCGGTACTACACTGACACTGGTGGAGAATGAAAAGGACCTGGGGGTAATTGTGCAGGCAGATATGAAGTTCTCTGAGCAGTTCAGACGAGCTGCAAGAGTAGCTCATGGTGTCTTGTCAATGATATACAGGAATTTTTCTAGCAGGGATAAGGAGGTGATTATTCCCTTGTATAAGGCAATGGTTAGGCCACATCTTGAGTACTGTATACAGGTCTGGAGGCCTCATTTCAAGAAGGATGTAGAGCTGCTGGAACGGGTACAGAGAAGGGCAACAAGATTAGTGAATGGAACAAAGGGTTGCTCTTACGAAGAAAGGCTTAAGTTTTGCAAATTACAGAGTCTGGAGACTAGGCACCGGCGAGGTGATCTGATAGAGGTGTATAAGGCTTTGAATGGTTTGAGCATGCTCAATGCCAGTGGGATTCTTCATCTTGCTCAGAATAATCACCTCAGAGGGCATAAATTCAAATTGAGGAAGGACGGATGTCGGATAGATGTGCGGAAATTTGCCTTTAGCCAGCGGGTGGTTGGTTGGTGGAACCGACTTCCATCACTTGTTGTTGAAGTTGATAGCCTAAACAAATTTAAAGCTCAACTGGACAGGTATTTCGAACGAACGGAAGGGTGAAATGGGAGTGGTGGGTGTTTTTTTTTTTTTTTGGCTGATGCTGAATAAGCTTGCTTTCTTGCATCATATGCCTCTACTAATGCTAATGCTAATGCTTTTTGAATTAGGGTCACTTTTGCACATCTCCAATCTGTGGGTACCTCCCCTGAGTCCAAGGAAACTCTCATAATTATGGCTAAGGTTTTGCTTACTTCCTTTGCTGCCTTCTTTAATATAATCCTTACTTCCTTTGCTGCCTTCTTTAATAAGTGGATAGATCCCATCCACCCCAGGTGCCTTTCTTGTGTTTATCTTCAACAGTTTCTCCTCCACTTTACTCTCAGTTATTACAAGATTCTCTAGCCTACCATATCAGAGTTGAATACACCTCTGGCATTCCCCTCGCTGAATAACTCCTCATGTGTGAATGTCGATCCAAAATATTCATTTAGTTTGTTAGCTACCTGAGCAGGATCATCAACAGTTGACCCATCGATATTAAGTGGACCAATCTGATTCATCCCCTTCCTTCTAGAGTTTACATAAGTAAAGAACTCTTTGCATCCCTTGCCAAGCATTTCTCGTAATCTGCCTGTGCCTGCCTAACCTCCTTTGTAACTTGGTTACAGATCAAACTTGTATCTGTCATAGGCTTCTGTGTCACGTGTTAATTTATATGTATCCCATGCATTTTTCTTCTCTGTCATATGTCTCATTAGTTCATCTGACATCCATTTAGGCCCAAACCTTGAACAATATTTCTTAGTTGGTATGTAAAGCCTAGTCGCTTCCAAGATAAGTTCTTTGAATGATTCCCATTTTGAATTTGCTGTTGGTAACATCATCAGTTGTTCCCACTGTATAGAATTTAAATACTGTCTCAGTCCATCGTAGTGGCCTTTACGAAAGCAATAGCCCTTCCCTTTACCCCTAATGGTAGTTACCTCTTTGAGTAAATCCCACTTCAGGACACTGTGATCACTTCCACCTAGTGGTTCATTTATCTGCAGATTCTTAATGCATGAAGGATCACTACTGATAATCAAATCCCTCTAGTTGCCTCCCAAACATGCTGATGTAGAAAACAATCATCCATAAATCCACAAAAGCCTTCCTAGTGTGTGTGAGTGACCAGCTCCCAAATTCCAGTCAATATCTGGGAAATTAAAATCCCCCATTATAAGACTCTCTGATTTACTAGCAAACTCTATTTCCCTGTACAGTTTCTTATTATACTCATCAGAGTCATTAGGCCTATAGCACACTCCTACTCTCAATTCTGATCTCCCAATGCTTATGTCACATCAAACTGACTCGACACTGCTCTGTTCAGCGATGTCGACTGGCTTCACTTCCTTGGAATTTGTGTTTCTTTACTAATATCATAACCCCTCCTCCCTTCCTATCCTGTGTATCCTTTCTGTAGACGTTGTACTCCCCAAATTCCAGTTCTGCATTCCTTATATCTGTGTGACACCACGTCTCTGATATCCCAACAATATCTGCCTTTGATGTTTTGAGAAATACCTCAAATTCATCAAACTTATTTACTAAACTCCTATCACTGGTGTACCCGCAAGTATACATGCACCTGTTTCTATTCTTAGCTACCCTAACACAACCCATGTGTTTACTCATACTGCAGTGACTCACAGCAGTCTCTGAAATATCCTGCATCTTGTTTTTCAGGCTTCTGTTCATTTCAATAGAAGCAGTGCAAGAATCTTTTTCACCTCTGCCAGTGGCTACTGTTAATCTATTAGTCTTTGTCTCCCCCCAAGCTAGTAGTTTTCCGACCCACCTAAAACTGTCTCGATAGCATGCAAATATTCTTGCACCCTTTATATTTAAGTGTATCCCATCCCTGTAGAAGCAGTCTCTCCTGTTAACAAGTACAGTCCAGGCTGAAAAAAATTCTACCCCTTGAGCCTTGCAAAATCTTTTCAGGGCCGAATTGATCGACGAGGCTCTCATTATATACTCCCTCCTATCGTGTCTGTACAGAATTGCAGACACTTTCAAATTCAACCCTAATTCACTATTTTTCAACAATGACCTGTACTTGTTAAATAATTCTGCCGGTCTCCTATTCTTGATATCATTAGTGCCAACGTGTACAACTATATCACTTTTTTTTACCCTTAAAAGATGATATCTGCTCTACAGCATCATCAACCTTTGCCCCTGACAGACATGCCCTGGTCCTGTTCTACCTATCCTTTTTACAAAGCATGTACCCCCTTTCCCTAACAATAGAGTCACCAACAACTGCTAGTTCCTGTGGGACCAGCGCATTCTGCCTTGGGGGTTGCCACTGTGTTGCGTGATGACCAAGTGCAAGCTCTGGCGTTGATGTGGGCAGCTGAGAGCTTGATGGGCCCCTCAATTTAGTTCCTTCGAAGGCATCCACCCACCCTGTCCTTCAAGCTCTCATATAGGCCCATAACAACGCTGAGTTGTTGCCTGATTTCGATACACTACTTGCATCGCGCGCACACACAAAGACATCTCCCATGGCAATATCATGTCCTGTACCTGAATGCTTCACGAACATCATGCAAGCAGTGCATTTTAAAAGACTGTGATTCAGAAGGCAACTGTTGTTGTTGTTATTTGGTTTTTAGGAGCATTAGCAACTATGGCCATATTGCTCCGGGATATGCGGTGGTCATTCCCTGACCTTTCCGCAACCTCCATATTTGGTGGTGACGGGCTCGAACCCCGGTCTAATCAAGAAGCGTGTGATAACGCACCGCTGCTCCTTCCCACCTGGGTACGGAGGCAAAGGCAAAGGCAACTGCCCCCCTCAGTTCTCCTCTGAGCCAAAGCACTTCCATTAGCTTGAGCCTTTTGCTTTGCTGCTCTGGTCTGAGTCATGATTTCTAAAATTCCAATTTCAGTTCAAAAAGTTTTGTACTGAAAGTTTTTCAGTTCAAAACTGAAAGCATTACTGAGAAAAAAGTTTTTCTCAGTAATGCTTTCCATAATAAGCCTGCCTCATCAACATTATAAACATTTTCTTTCTCACAATTTGCTATAACTGAAGCAAACTTACTTTTCAAAGGGCACGGTGCCCTTTGAAAAGTAATATCTAGTTCACGTATACCGGGTCTCAGTTTAAAGGTTTTCAGCCAACCTGTGCTTGCTTTAAAATTTTCATTAGGGTGCTGACTCTCTTTAAAAATTACAGCTGTGAATTACAGGCTCTGAAAAAGTGATAAGTGTTTGCCTTTTTATTTACCTAATTGTTATTTTATATTGTACTTCATACTTAGTCTTATAGTTATTGTTACGCTGGTTATTTTTATTTTTAATTTAGATAAAGAGTTTTTGTAGATTACTACTTAATATATACCTTTATTTAATACATATACCATTATTTATGTAGATTACTACTTAATATATACCGTAAAACCGTTATTTCGTTCGAATCTTGCAGCCATTGTTTTTGTATAGAGTAGTAGGGAATTCAAATTTTTAATTGTGGTAACTAGGCAGCTCTAACGTATAATTATATAGCGTAATATGTATCACGGCATTTAGGATTCTATTAGATAGCGTAGTATTGACAATTAGTTAATTAAATTTATTGATCTTATTAATTTAAAATATCATGCCCCAGACTAGAGCCGCAAAGCAACGGGCACAAAGTGGCAGGAGTGCTGTGACTCGGGAGAGAACTGAGGGTGGCTATTCTCCAATGCATCACAGTCTAAAAAAAATGTGCAACTCGTGAAATGTTTGCCGAACTCTCTGGAACAGAACATGATCTAGCCAAGGAGGATGTCTTTGTGTGTGCCAGGTGCAGAGAGTGTCTAGAAATTAGGCATCAACTCAGCGTTCTACTGGGAGTCTATGAGAGCTTGAGGTGTAGGGTAGATGCCCTCGAAGAAATTAATATGAGGGGCCCGTCAAGCTCCCAGCTGCCCAACTCAACGCCAGAGCTCACTCCTGGGCATCAGGCAACACAGCGGCAATCTCCAAGGCAGAATGCGCTGGTCCCAAAGGAACTAGTTACTGTTGGTGACTCTGTTGTCAGGGAGACGGGAATATATTGTGTAAAAAGGATAGATGGAACAGGACCGGGGTATGTCTGCCAGGGGCAAAAGTTGATGACGTTGTAAAGAATATATCATCTTTTAAGGGCACAAAAGGTGATATTGTTGTACATGTTGGCACCAATGACATTAAGAGTAGGAGATCTGCAGATTTACTTAACAAGTACAGGTCAATTTTGCAAAAAAGTCGAGAGTCAGGGTTAAATTTGAAAGTGTCTGCAATTCTGCCCAGACACGATAGGAGGGAATACATGATAAAAGCATTGTCAATCAATTTGACCCTGTACTGTGCAAGGCTCAAAGGGCAGAATTTTTTTCAGTGTGGTCTGTGCTTGTTAACAGGAAAGACTGCTTCTACAGGGATGGGATACACTTAAATAGAAAGGGTGCAAGAATATTTGCTGATGCTATAGAGGCAGTGTTAGGTGGGTCAGAAACCTGCTAGGTTGGGGGGATTCACAGACTGAAAGGTTAAAAGTAGCTGCAGGCAGATGTGAAGGTGATTCTTGCACAACTTCTATTAGAATAAGTAGCGACCTGAAGCAAGGGGTGCTGGGAATTTCAGGGACTGATGGCAGTCATCGTGAAACAGGTCGGTATATGGGATGTGTTAGGGTAACTAATCATAAGGTTAGCTACATGTATACTTGCATGTATACCAATGCTAGAAGTATAGTAAATAAATTTGATGAATTTGAAGTGTTGGTCAAGACATCAAAGGTGGATATTGTTGAGATAGCAGAAACATGGTGTCACACAGATATAAGGAATGCAGAACCGGAATTTGAGGAGTACAATGTGTACAGAAAGGATAGACAGGATAGGAAGGAGGAGGTGTTATGTTGTTAATTAAGAAAAACATAAAATCAAAAGAAGTGCACTGTTGAGTCAGTTTTGTGTGACGTAAGCACTGCGAAAGCAAAAATAAGAGTAGTAGTGTGTTATAGGCCTAATGACTCATTTGAGTACAATGAACAATTGTACAGAGAAATAGAGTGGGCTAGTAAATCAGAATGTCTTATAATGGGGGATTTTATCTTCTCAGATATTGACTGAAACTTGTGGGTTGGTCACTCACTTGTGGGTTGGTCCACTTAATATCGATGGTTCGACTGTTGATGATCCTGCTCAGATAGCAAACAAACTGAATGAGTATTTTGCATCTACATTCACACATGAGGAGTTATTAAGGTTTGAAAATGGCAGAAGGTTATCAAATTGTAGCAGGTTACTTAATGATTTCGTAATAATTGAGAGCAATGTGGAGGAGAAATTGTTGAAGTTAAACCAAAGAAAGGATCCTGGGGTGGATGGGATCTATCCAGTTATATTAAAGGAGGCGGCAAAGAAACTAAGCAAACCCTTAGCCATAATTATGAGAACATCCTTGGACTCAGGGGAGGTCCCCATGGACTGGAGATGTGCAAATGTATCCCCAATTCATAAAGGGGGGGTCAAAGGATGACAGGAGTAATTACAGACCAGTTAGTTTAACTTCTGTTCTGGGTAAAATAATGGAGTCACTGGTTAAAGATGCATTGCAGGATCATCTAGACAAGGCTGCAGCAATAATTCAGACACTGCATGGGTTTGTTAAGGGAAAGTGTTGTCTGACAAATTTGATAGGATATTATGATGTGGTTACAAAGGAACTGGATGCAAAAAATAATTTTGATATCATATATTTGGATTTCAGGAAAGCTTTTGACACTGTTGCACATCTGTCCTGCAAATTGGAGCAGAATGGCATTAAGGTAAGTTGCTACAATGGATAAAAGGATGGTTGAGTGGGAGAAGACAGATGGTTGTAATTAATGGGTGCTGCTCTTCATGGACTAATGTTATTAGTGGAGTCCCACAGGGTTCGGTGTTGGGTCCTCTATTGTTTTGTATATTTATCAATGATATTGATGAAGGTATATCAGGCTTAGTGTCAAAGTTTGCAGATGATACAAAGGTTGGCAGGGTTGTTAATGACAGTAATGGCAGTGTGCTAATGCAACAGGATCTAGATAATTTGGGCAGATGGGCTAAGAAGTGACAACTGAAGTTTAACCTTGACAAATGCAAAATACTGCATATGGGTAGAAGTAACCCCTGAGAAACTTACCAACTGTGCGGTACTACACTTAAGGTGGTAGAAAATGAAAAAGACCTGGGAGTAATTGTGCAGTCAGATATGAAGTTTTCTGAGCAATGCAGACAGGCTGCCAGGGCAGGTCATGGGGTTTTGTCAATGATATATAGGAATTTTGCTAGCAGGGAAAAGGAGGTGATTGTCCCTCTCTATAAGGCAATGGTCAGGCCACGTCTTGAGTACTATGTACAGGTCTGGAGCCTTCATTTTAGGAAGGATGTAGATTTGCTTGAGTGTGTACAGAGAAGGGCAACAAGATTGGTGAGAGAAATGAAGGGATCCTCTTACCAAGAGAGGCTTAAGTTCTGCAAATTGCAGTGGCTGGAGAGTAGGCACCTGTGCGGTGATCTGATTGAGGTGTATAAGGCCTCGAATGGGTTGAGCACGCTGAATTCTGATGGGATCCTTCCACTTGTTTAGATTACGAACCTTAGGGGACATAAATTAAAATTAAGAAAACACAGATGTAGAATAGATGTGCGGAAATTTGCCTTTAGCTAGAGGGTGGGTAATTGGTGGAACAAACTTCCATCTGTCGTTGTGGAAGTTGATTGGTTAAATAAATTTAAGGAGGAACTGGACAGGCATTTGGAGGGAATGGTGTGATTTTTTTTTTTTTTTTTGGCTGATGCTGCATAAGCTCATACACTTGCTTTCTTGCATCACATGCCATTACTACTACTATTTTCGATTAAAATCCAGTGCTTTTTTCACACAACATTGGGCCAGACACTGGTTCAGCTAAATTTCGCTCTAAAGAAAACAAAAAAATAAATTGAGTGCACTCTCTAAATCGGCATTTTTTTTCCTTCTTCAATATCCATAATCGGCACAAATTCTGTTATAGCATTGGAATTTTTCTTGATGTCGTTAATTTTTGAAGTCCTCACATTAAAAACCTCTATACTAAATTTATACTCTGGAGAGATTTTCATCTTTTCTAATTCTATTAATAATTTTGGTTTTATGTTGTAATCTTAAGCTACACATTTTCTTTCGTTCATATTTTACAATAAAAAAATGAGAAAAATAATAAATTGATCAGTTTCGAGTCAATATTATTCTTACCGAATCTGGGGCTAAACTAATCTGAAATTCAATAACAGTTTCTCAGAAAACCCAGTTGTCTCTGTGATATTTTTCTAAAGCACATTTCTGAAGGTCACATAGAATTCTAGAGGTCACAACCGTTAAACAATAAAAACAATTTGCAGTTTTCGGTTTATTGGGCATTTTGTTTGTACAATCTGTTATGAACAGGTAGTAAACGCGATCTTTCGCTTATTATAATCAAAATTCAATTTGCAAATGCAATCACTATAACTGGAGCTTACTGTACTGCTGTTAATAAAAAAAAGAAAGATCAGCCTTTCAAAGTATTCTGGATAACTGACATTCCAGATAACTGACTTCTGGAAAACCAACATTCTGCTGTACTTCCTACCGTGGCTTGACGGAAGGAAGTACAGCAGAACAAACAAACAAACAAACAAACAAACAAACAAACAAACAAACAAACAAACAAACAAACAAACAAACAAACAGTTGTTTATATATATATATAACTGCTACATCTTTAACTGTAGTAATATATATATAAACAGCATATAGGAATAGCTATGGGGGCATGCAGTTCTTGCATAGTAGCAAATCTTTACCTACACTGTTATGAAAGGAATGTAAATAAAAGCCTAATACTATATCACTACATTGATGATCTTATTGTAATAAATGAACCCCACTTTCAGAAAGATATCGCACCGCAGTATCCTCAGGAATTACAACTGCAGTATACTAATAAAGATAGCACTACAGCTGCAACATATCTAGATATAGATGTATATAAAATTGATGATAAGTGGTATACCGAAGTATATGACAAACGTAAAGACTTTAACTCTGAAGCTATTAGCTTAATGCATTGGCATTCCAGTGTTGCAAAAAGGATTCATAGTGACATTATTATTTCACAGTTTTAGATTTAGAAAATAAGTAATAACATCAAAAGTATAATAGAATCACTAAAAGAATTAAGAGCCAAACTGATTAGAATTTTTTTTTTTTTTTTTTTTTTTTTTGTTATTTGGAGCATTAGTAACTAAGGCTATAGATAGGCGGTGGTCATTCCCTGACCTTTCTACATCCTCCGTATTTGGTAGTCACGGGCTCGAACCCCGGTCTAATCAAGAAGCGTGTGCTACGCACTGCTGCTCCTGCCCACCTGGCTATGGAGACGCCTGATTAGAAATGAATTCCCAGAAAAGTTCATAGCAAAGTATCTTAACAGGGCTATAATTATAGCAATTAATAAAGGACACGAAAATATAAACCCAAAATTAGTTATTCTGAGTGCTTGTACATATGTATATATTAGGCACTTCCCTTGGAGCATATTACATATAGCTTACACTGTAAAAAGGTTGTACCTATATTTGTAATAGGGGCAGTAATTAATTTTTGAATTATTTAGCATTATTCACTCATATTAGCGTACCAACTAATTTCTTTTAAAGTGAGTTAAAATATAACAGCAATTTTCAGTTGTTTTCTGTGATGGATACAATTCTGCATTCCACATCTGTTATGTACTTTTGCATGTTATTTTCTGCTATTAATTTTTCAACATTTTCGTTTTGCACCAGCTCCAACATTTTTCTATCATTATCTTCCATGGAAATAATTGTTTATTTAAGTTGGTATTAAAGTAACCAATAATAAGAGGGCACTGCTATCTTTGTCTTATCTTACAGCGTAATCACACTACATTTTCTTATAGTTCTAATACTTATTTAGGTTTTTAATTTTTAATTTCTAATTAATATTTTCTGCCTTTTCTAACATTGTAGGTATTTCAATTAATATTTTCATTTTAATTATTTCTTTTTTCCCACATTTTAGTTATTAAATGAATTAAATATTTAATTGTTCACATAATAACCAAAAGTGAGATATAAATCCTTTTAGTTATGTTGTCCACAACAAGACTGTATAGTTCATTTTCTATTTATTTAATTTCTGTTTTTACAGAAAATTAATTTTGATTAACTATTTGAAATGCTATTTAAGTAAATGCGGATTTATTCTTATGATTTTCTAAGGAGCTCCTATATTTTTATCTTATCCATATAATCTCCATTATATCAGATATTTTCTATTCATTACTTTATTTTATATCTTATTCATAATTCTTATTTTTATTTTATTTTATTCCATTCGTAAAACTTTTAATATATCAGGTAATTTTTCTAATCATTATTGGATTTATGAAGCAATGGGTATTCTAAAATTTCTTCTAATTTACATCAAATATCACTAAATACTATAATACCAGGATCCTTACTAAAATGTTGGGCAGTTACGCTCCCGGTAAATCCCAAGTATCCATATAATATTCTGTTTCTATGCTTTTGCTTTCTGCCTCTAAATTTTTATACCTCAAAATCTATTAGAGCAATTCGAGGGAGATTGAGGTCTATTACTATCCTTATTCCTCTTCGCCTTAATTTTAGGCATAAGCCCTTTTCACTACAAAAATAAATAGTTGGTACTCACATTTATTATTCTTGATTCACTTCTATTATTTTTATAATTAATTTTCACTGCTATCTGTCAGGCTAGCTGTTATTCTGCCAGTTTTCTGCTAAATTTAATGTATATTAAAGTAATTAAACTAAATCGATAATAATAATATATTCGTAGTATGTGTGAACATAGAAAAACTGGCAAATGGCAAACAGAAACAGATAGCCTCAGCTAATTGATGAGATATATTGAGTGGAGCTAGTCCTAGTTAACGTTCCATTCAATGTATCCATATATATATAATTAGCTACATCATCATTTTAATTTTACTGTTTTATTTTATTTTATTATATTCTATGTGTTTATTTATAGGGTACAACAAAGAAGTTCAACTTAGGTTACCTAAATACTTGGCCCTTTGACCTGATGGGTATAGTTTTCACCCCTAATACTCTAAATTGGAGTATTTTAGAATATTATATTCTAAATTCTCCAATTTATCCAGTTGGTATTATATTTACAAAAAAAATTAAGGTTATAATACAGACCGATGTAATGTTCAATCAATAATGTGATGGCATTAATTTGTTCTGATACTCTTTTTTTTTTTTTTTTCTATTCCTCATTTTTTTTTTTTTTTTTTTTTTTTTTGTTAGTTGTTGGCGCATCGGCTTCTGTGTCCATATTGCAGCTCCCAAAGTTTTTGCATTTTCTACACTGATCCAAGCCCGAGGTGGGATTCGAACCCATGACCTTTGGGTTGCCAGGCAGGCACTTTATCCACCTGACTAGCCCGGTCGGCTGTATTCCTCATATGCTTCTACATAACTTCATATATATATATATCTGAGTACTCCATGCTTATGCACCAACATCGAGCCATGATGATGATGAAGAGGTTGAAGAAATGTACACCAAAATTGAGAGTCTTCTAGATGAGCAGAAAACCCACTACACTATTATTATGGGGGACTTCAATGCTAAGGTTGGAAAAAGACAAAACAACGCAGAAAGGGGAACTATAGGAAATTTTGGAATCGTGAAAGAACTGAAAGAGGTGAAAGACTTGTGGAATTTGCAAAATCTCAAGGACTGTCAGTAATGAACACTTTTTTCAAGAAAAGGGTGAACAGAAAGTGGACATGGAAGAGTCCAAATGGATTAACAACTAATGAAATCCACTTCATCCTCACTTACAGAAGATATATCGTGAATGACATTACCATCCTGAATAAGGTAAATGTTGGAAGTGATCATAGAATGGTAAGATGCACACTTGATATAGATGTAGGAAAGGAAAAGAAAAAACTGACTCGAGTAAATAATATGAAGGTCTTCGAGATAACTGAAGAGGAGAAAAAGCAGTATGTACTGGAACTTAAGAACAAGTTTGAGCTTCTGCAGACTGCTCAGGACCAAGATATCGACGAGGAATATTACAACTTTCTGAAAGTGATAAAGCCCAAGAAACCTATAGGAAAAAGAAATCCAAAGAAGAAAAAATTAGTCAAGAAACACTTGTTATGATGAACTGAAGGCGACAAATGAAGAGCAAGATAAAGACTGACAAGGAGAAAATTGAGTATACTGAGTTATGCAAAGCCATTAGAAAGAGACTCAGAGAGGACATAAGAAAATTTAACACAAGAAAAGTAGAACAAGCACTAAGGGAAAACAAAGGACTTAAATCAGCAGCCATAAGCAGTAATACAGAAAGACAAATGATACTGAAACTGAAGAATAGCGATGGTTTACTTATAAATAGCAGAGAAGGCATAATTCAAATAGCAGAAGACTACTATAGAGAATTATAGAAGGAGTGAGGAAATGATGCCGGCTGTGGGGAAAATGGATTGCAAATTAGCAACACATACAACCTAACCGATATTGTTCCTGACGAGGTAGAACATGCGTTGAAGAAAATGAAGAATCAAAAAGCCCCGGGGATGATGAAGTTATTGTAGAGTTGTTAAAATTGAGACGAAGAGACATAACACAAAAACTGGCAAGGCTCTTCATAAAATGCATTAGAAAAGGTGTGACACCTAAGCAGTGGAATAATGCAATCATAATTTTGCTGCATAAGAAAGGAGATAAATCAGAAATTGGAAATTATAGACCAATTAGCTTGTTATCCCATATCTACAAGTTGTTCACAAGGGTCATTACTAACAGATTAGAAAGAATACTTTATGAGAATCAACCGAAAGAGCAAGTTGGCTTTAGGACAGGTTTCTCAACTATGGATCACCTTCATGTAATATCACAGCTAATGGAGAGCGCAAATGAATATAAAACATCATTATACCTGGCATTGTGGATGAAAAGGCATTTGACTCCATACAGCATAAGGCAATGTTTCGGGCACTGGAAAGACAAGGCATAGATACCCCATATATTATGATTTTGAAGAAATATATGAGAACGCTACCTCCTTTATTCGACTAGACAAAAACTGTAGGAAATTTAAAATCGAGAAAGGAGTTCAACATGGAGACATAATATCTCTGAAGCTGTTTACTTCTGCCCTTGAAGAAGCTTTCAGAAGACTAGACTGGTCTCAGAAAGGAGTCAGTGTGAATGGAGAGTACCTAAACCATTTACGATTTGCAGTAAACAGCTTCAGAGATATTGTGTCTCCATGTTGAACTCCTTTCCGAGAAAGGGAAATAATGATTGAAGGAGCAGTAATTGAAAAGGTGGAGTCATATACTTATCTGGGACAAGTTATTAGCTGTAATAATGATAAATGGCTGGAAGTCAAGAGAAGAATAAATTTTGGATGGATAGCATTCAGGAAATATAGTCACATACTGAAGAGCAATATCCCAGTTTGTCTGAAACGTAAAATAATGAACCAATGTATACTCCACACCATGACTTATGGAAGTGAAACTTAGGCACTCACCAAAAGAATGGAAGAGAAGCTGAGAACGACACAGTGAAGAATGGAACCAATTATATTGGGAATCAGACTGTTAGATAAGAAGAGAAACACACGGATTAGGCAGAAAACTCAAGTAAAGGACATTGTTATCAAAACTAAAGAACTAAAATGGTCTTGGGCAGGACACATGGCTCGAAGACATACTGACAGATGGACTAAGAAAATAACAGAATGGTACCCAAGAGGAGCTAGAAGAAAACCTGGAAGCCAATGGTGGAGATGGATAGATAAAATTCATGAGTTTGTGGGTAGTAAGTGGATGGCCATTGCACAAAACAGAAGGAACTGGAAAGTTGCTGGAGAGGCCTTCATTCTGCAGTGGATTGAAAATGGCTGATGATGATGACTCCATGCTCAACTTGGATTCCCTAGATGAGATACACTTCTCATCCAATCCTGTCCTGGATTCAGCAGGTGATATGCACTCTCTATGAAGGTGGATTAGATATCTGCTTCTGGTCAGTCCTCAGCCACAGAAATTATTTGGTTGATACTGCAATCAAATCAGCAGCCCCTACATATAATCCTGCCCCATCAGTCACCTATATTGACTACAGGCAAATTATTCATACTAATTTATGTTTGCATTGACAAGATTTGTGGCATTGGCAGGTGACAAACAAGCTATATCATGTTAAGCCTCTAATTAAACTATGGCAATCTACTTTGCACAGGGATCGCAAAGAGGAAGTTGTTCTCGACACATTCCTTTCTGGTGAGAAAGGAATCATCTGAGCCATATATATTCAGTCAGATTTTATCTGACAATGGCATGTATCAGCAGATTTTAAGTTTTTACAAGCTATTAACTATTTTATATTATATGTATACACATATAATATAAAATAGATAATTTATTCAAGACCATTTATATACTCTTATACTGCATTTCTGTATATATAATCTTTTGATGAAGTAAATGAATTGAAAGGTTACCAAAATCTTGATCTTTTATGAAATTTTAACTTTCCTCTTCAACATTATAACTTGTAGTCATTTTTGTGCCATAAAATAATTTGAAATATACAGCCGATTCTGGTTATTTGGAACACATCAGGATTAGTGCCTTTTGGCCCAATTAAGTGGCTGCCTCAATTATGCAAAGTTCCACCTAAATAGTTAAAAGTACAGTGGACACCCCCCTGCTTTACAACTGATTCTCTGTACAATCAATTCACATTACGATGGACTCACCATAGTACAGCAGGCCCCCGTTATAATGCGGTTCACTTTACGCTGTTCTTATATTATAACCCATATCTGACTATAACGCTCTTTTACAGATTGCATTTTTGGCATATTTAACGAAATCGTTTCATTTGATGGTCGATAGCTTGAAAATGAATAGCAAAACGGCATTAAAATGTTTCTCACGCCAACTTGAGAAATTTTCCCATGCTCAGTGAAATTTTCTCGCATGCTAATTTAATTGCAGTACAGTGAATTGTTACGTAGTTCTGAGATCAACATTTTAAAAAATGTTCAAGTATATTGCTTGAATTGCCTTATATGCATTTATCCGAAGTCTAGTCATCACTCAGTACAGTATTAAACATGCATAATGGACAGTTTATTTGAACATTGTATCATAGTTAATGCAACCAACGCAGTTACATTTTCGAAGAGTTAATAATGGCAAATAAGAATGAAAAAACAAAAACGTCTGGGTGCAGTACGAAGACTATAAATGTAAGAAAAAGACTGAATTTGAAAATTAAATTAGACGTTTTGAAGCGAATCCATTCCGGTCAACGACAAGCAGATGTGTGCCATAATTTAGGACTTGCAAGTTTAACTGTAAGAACAATTATAAAAAAATAAAGAATTAATTTTAGAAAGATAGCTGTTCCATTGCAAACAACTAGGGCTTGGCTGGCTATTAGGATTGAAATGGAAAGACTTTAACTAATTTTATTGAAGATAATATCCAGTGCAGAATTCAGTTAAGTTAAATATTATAAAAAAAAAGTGAGAGAGAGGGAGAGAGATATTAGTCAATATGATGATCTGAAGAAAACTCACCTAAAAAAAAAAAAAAGTGGAACCATTTAAAACTGGTAAGGGCTGGTTGAATAGATTTAAAATCCAGGGAGAAGCCACAAGTGCAGATCAAGGAGCTGAAACTTTCAAAAAAGAACTTGTTAAAATTATTGAAGAGGGATATTATGTGTTATACTTCTCAACAAGTTTTTAACATAGATGAAGCAGGACTTTTGTGGAAACGAATGCCTAAAAGAAGTTTCATATGGAAAGAAGAAATAAACATGCCAGGTTTCAAAGCAGCGAAGGATCCGTTGACTTTATTGTTGGGTGGTAAAGCTGTGGGTGATTTAAAATTAATACCCCTTTTAGTTTATTTGGAAGAGGGCCAAAGTTCAACCCAAAATCGACACATTTTTCATGATTAAATTCATCAATTAAATTAAATCAATTAAAAAAAACAATTTAGATCAATTAAATTCATGATTTTAATTGGAATTTTAAGTTTAATTTTGATACGTAAATAGTTACCACATAATTATATACGTATGTAATGCAGAATATTTTATATGTTCCAGATAGCAAATTTAATATTCCATAGCAGTTTAATATTTAGATAGCAGTTTAATATTCCAGATAGCAAATGCTTAATCTAGGTGTACTCACCTTATACAATCTGCAATAGTTATTAGGGTGAATTGATGGCTAAATTTTGGGTTGAATAATTTAAATTATTTAAATAATTTAATAATTGAAATTATTCAACCCAAACTTTAGCCATCAATTCACCCTAATAACTATTGCAGATTGTATAAGGTGAGTACTGTACATTAAGCATTTGCTATTTGGAATTTAGTCTAACAATCACGGTATTTTAAGAACTCTATAATTTCTCATATGTACAAATATTTGAATATTAAATATTTTGACAGACATTTGTGCATCTTTTCACTACCATTTATTATTGATTAGGAAATATCCTATGGCACCGACCACAACTCACAAATACATGTTACCTTATGGGAATGCAGCGCTCGCTTAGTGCGGATTCACTTAGCGCTCTGTTTTTCGGAACCAGTTATCAGCGTTAAGCGGAGGTCACCTGTAAAGTACTGTTCACTATATGATATGTAGTGAGCACTGGTCATTGTGATCATGTTTGTGAATTGAATTTTAATTCTATTAAACAGCGATGATTCTAATAAGGGAAAATGGGAGGAATACCATATTATCCACAGGCTATAAAAGCAAAGATATATTAAGCACAAATTTATGCTTTATTACCTTACCAATTAAAAGATTAAATGATACATGAAAATTGGAAGAATATTTTCCACAGGTTAGCAAAATAAAAATAAATTTATGCTTATGTGCATAGCTTAATACGTACTGTAATATGTACATACAAACTAGTTGATATTTCTGTTCACTGACATTTGGGGGAGGGGTTAACATTTAAAACAGTAAAAAAGATAAGTAATCAATAACAAAGAACACGGCCCACACAAATTGCAACTAACACGATACATGCAAGTGAGAATGGAGTAACAGGTTACGAAGCTTAAAAAATAGGAATGAAGTGAAGATTCTGAAAATTTGTTTGTTTTTTATATGATTGAAGATTTCATGGAAGGGGGAAAACGTTTCACCATAATAATGTAAAAACTCACAGAATTCCAGCTGTCGGTATTATCGCAAATTCAATAAGATCGAGTTTACTATCCATTTATAATAGATTGCACTAACAGAAAAGCCCAATAAACCGGAAACTGCTAATTGTTTTTATTGTTTTATGGTTGTGACCTCCAGAAATCCAACCGGACCACGTGGTATGGTTGGAGACAATTGTAGGGTAATCTCGAGTGCTGTGGTCTCCTGCCTCGATTAAACGCCATGTTGTCTCAATTAAGCAGAGAAAACCCTGGCTATTTTCTTGATTAGGTTCTGTTTGAGATTTGTCCCAAATAAATGGCTGCTCTGATTAACCGGTTGCCCAAATAATCAGAATCCACTGTATATCATGTAACTGTATGTCTGTGATGCAAGAAATTAGAGCCGACCGGGCTAGCCGAGTGGGTAAAGTGCCTGCCCGGCAACCCAAAGGTCGCGGGTTCGATTCCCGCCTCGGGCTTGGATCAAAGTACTGCAAAAACCTTGGGAGGTGCAATATGGCCACAGAAGCCGATGCGCCAACAACTACCAAATCAAAAAAAAAAAAAAAAAAAAAAAAAAGAAATTAGAGTTCCCTCATAATAATACTTTTTTGTGATGCCATTAAAAAAAAAAAAAAGAGGCAAGAGAATTGCTCCAATCATGTACTCTTTTTTATTAGGTTAATGTCCCTGTGCACAAATCCTCTCTTGCAGTGGATTCCACGTTTCTGTGCACTCCTGGTTGGATAGTCAATTACAGCCACTCCCTGACTTACATAAGGGTTGCGTTCCACTGAACTCTACATAAGTTGAAATTTCCCCCATGCTTGAGCAGCACTCGCAATTGTGCTCACTGAATTGACTGAAGCAAAGAAGAAATGTTTGATGAACATGTAAATAGAATTATTTATTCAATTTTTTTTTTTTATCTCATGCACAGGAAAAATTACAAAAGTATACAAAACTTTCAAAATTATAAAATTGCAAAAAAGAGAGAGAGGAGACAGGCATAGCGTTAGCAAGTTTTACCTTTCGAGCATCATTGCCAGAATTAACTTTCCAGCTGATAAGCATGCAGCTGCAGAAGATGAAGGCTATGGAGATTTAGAAGGGGTTTTTTCCAGTACATCACAAAATTTCTCAGCAGCTTTAGAATCGTCACTGACACTTCACTGCATACTTTAATGTTTTGGAAACCAGCACGATGTTTGAACGTATTAAACCACCCATTGCTTGCCATGAACTTGGTTTGGGGTTCACCATACTTATCCTTAATATCTTTATAAATACTTCTTGCTTTTCATGTTCTTTTATACGTGAACTGTCCTTTAAAATAGTATTCACTGTTGAAGCAGCGAGACCTAATTCCCTTGCAATAGATGACAAACTTTGTACTGCTTCATACTTTTTAATCATTTTCATCAATTTTGATTCGTTTCCTAGCACTGCCAGCACTTGCACTTTCTGTTGGTCACTTTCCCTTCATCATTGTAATACATAAATAGGAATGAAGAGAAGTTTCTGAAAATTTGTTTTTTTATATGATTGAAGATTTCGGTGAAGGGGAACTCATTTCACCATAATACCGTAATGAACACCGTAACCCACAGAATTTCAGTTATCGGTATTATCACAACTGCAATAAGATTGAGTTTACTACCTATTTATAATAGATTGCACTAACAGAAAAGCCCAATAAACCAGAAAGTGCAAATTGTTTTTATTTGATGTTAGTGACCTCCGGAAATGTGTTTTAGAAAAATATCACAAAGACATTCAAAATTGATTCTTATAACGGAACATATGGTAATGATGAAAGGTAGTGCAATTTCCATTATAAATATGACCTTTTAGAGAGATAAATAGCTTAGTAATATAGTGAAAATTTTAACTTCCAAGGACTTGGAATAAATTACAAAAAAAAAAAAAAAAAAAGTGTTATTGTGTTCACATTACAATATTTTCACAAAGAAAAATCTTTCTTTATTGCCATCCTATTTCCACTTGAGGGCTTGTAGAAGGTTGATAAACCCCCATATATAAAAACATTAATGGTAAATTAATATTTTGCATTTCAATTTATACCCCACCCCCATGCAGATGCACTGATTTCTAAGGTCAGGTAGATAATTGCATTCTGTGCAGCACAATATCAGAAACACGTAATTTATAGTATATCTAATTTTGAAGGTTTACTTTATTGTTTAAATTTATTTTTTAATTGTATACATTTAAGTTTTATATATTATAAATTATATATATACTTTATAATATATAAAATACAGGTGGACTTCTATATAACTAAATCTATCGTTCGCTTGAAAAAATTTGTTAAACAGAAATTTCGTTATAACGAAATAAGACCTTTCCAACAATGAAAAATACTGTAATTCAACATTCAGAAATATAGAAAAGGTTGGGAAATAAATCAGAAATAAGTGGGAATAAATAAATTTTCCAACATTTTACTGTACATCATTCATAAAAATGTTTGCATTTGTTTAAAAATTCAAATATATTTTCTGGTACATTTTCTTCACACTTGAAGGCCTCGACACAAAGTTTCAAATGCTGTCAACCTTTCATGTTTGGAAAGTTTAATATTGCCCTTATTTTCATCCAACTCATCATCGATATTGAATACTCTTCAAAATGTTGGAGTCACTTGGATATTCAGCTACTATGACATCATTATCAACTCCTAAAATTCATCAAGAACAATTTCTCTACTGATCAAACCTCTTGCTTGGAGTTTTTCCCAAGATTTCTAAATATCTTGTATCATCTTGTACCTCTCATTGCTGTTAATATGTGTTTTTGCAAAACTTTGCTACAGTGGATGAAAGGATGGTTGAGTGGGAGAAGACAGAGGGTGGTAATTAATGGGTGCTGCTCTTCGTGGACTAATATTATTAGTAGAGTCCCACAAGGTTCGATGTTGGGTCACCTGTTGAATTGTATATTTATCAATGATATTGATGAAGGTATATCAGGCTTAATGTTGAAGTTTGCAGATGATACAAAGGTTGGCAGGGTTGTTAATGACAGTGTGCTACTGCAACAGGATCTAGATAATTTGGGCAGATGGGCTAAGAAGTGGCAACTGAAGTTTAACCTTGACAAATGCAAATGCAAAGTACTGCATATGGGTAGAAGTAACCCCAGAGAAACGTACAACTGTGTGGTACTACACTTAAGTTGGTAGAAAATGAAAAAGACCTGGGAGTAATCGTGCAGTCAGATATGAAGTTTTCTGAGCAATGCAGACAGGCTACCAGGGCAGGTCATGGGGTTTTGTCAATGATATATAGGAATTCTGCTAGCAGGGAAAAGGAGGTGATTGTCCCTCTGTATAAGGCAGTGGTCAGGCCACGCCTTGAGTACTGCGTACAGGTCTGGAGGCCTCATTTTGGGAAGGATGTAGATTTGCTTGAGCGTGTACAGAGAAGGGCAACAAGATTGATGAGGGGAATGAAGGGATCCTCTTACCAAGAGAGGCTTAAGTTCTTCAAATTGCAGTGGCTGGAGACTAGGCACCTGCGCAGTGATCTGATTGAGGTGTATAAGGCCTTGAATGGGTTGAGCACGCTGAATTCTGATGGGATCCTTCCACTTGTTCAGATTACGAACTTAAGGGGGCATAAATTCAAATTAAGAAAAGACAGATGTAGAATAGATGTGCGGAAATTTGCCTTTAGCCAGCGGGTGGTTAATTGCTGGAACAAATTTCCATCTGTCATTGTGGAAGTTGATAGGTTAAATAAATTTAAGGAGGAACTGGACAGGCAATTTGGAGGGAATGGTGTGATTTTTTTTTTTTTTTTTTTTTTGGCTGATGCTGCATAAGCTCATACACTTTCTTTCTTGCATCACATGCCACTACTATTACTTAGCTTTTGAGAAACAATTCTGAATCGTTGTGTCTGTCATATCTCGACTCCACACTTTTGCCAAATCTGAGATGCACACCTGCAAATCTATAACAGACTCTATAGGTTGGTTGGTTTCTATTCTAAGTATTATATTTTTTTTTTGTATGTGCCTTCGGCAGTGCGTTTTCAAATTCTCGATAATGCCAGTTAAGACAAGGTATTCATAGGGAAGAAAACAAGCTTCACACTCTTAAGTTTCGAAATTACTGAGTGAAGGTGGGGCAGGGCAGTTGTCGATAATGAACACTTTTTATTTTTTTTTCTTTTTGTTTACTTTCGTTGTCTTTCTATTGAAATTTAAAATCCACTGAAAATTTCATCATTCAAGTTTTTTGTTATAGTTGTAGTACAATTCTCCTTTGAAACATCGTGGTTGTTTACATTTGCCTATTACCAAAAGCTTCAGTTTTTCATTCATTTCCAGCCATATTTGCACCATCCAAGACCAATATTTTTACCACCTAAACATTTATCACCTTTAAATGTCAGTGTCTTGTTCGGCAAACATTTAAAAAATAGACCTGTTTCATAGACATATTATTATTATTATTTCGTATGGCAAAAATGAGGATACATTTGTAACAAACAATGTCAAAAAAATAAGTAAATTACAATAAGCCTAAAAACAATATTTACAGAAAAAAATTATAAGTAACATTTGATGAATTAAAATGTAATGTCCAGTTTATTCAGCCACTTAATAGCATCATCAGTAACACTATGTAGATCTTGGATGGAGCCTTCAAATCTCCTCTTTGGGCACTCCGAGATGACATGCTGGATGGTCTGGGGCACGTTGTCACAGTCACAGAATGGGTTTTCAGTTTTTCCCCACTTATGCAGCCAAAACTTATTATTAACAACCCACTTATTGCATCTTCCGTGATTTGTTCGGATTCTGTTCAGGGATATCCATTCCTTTCTTGGTAAGTTGAAACCTGGAATAATCCCAGGTGGTCGGGATTTGAAGTAGTCCAGTCTTCGCGCCAGGTCTGGTCAGCATTAAAATGTGACTTGATAAGTTTCTCGCCTAGCTTCCATGAGGGGTTCCTAGACTTTAATCTCTCCGGCTTCTGGGGTTTGCAATCCTGATGTATGGGCAATTGAGGATTTCTTTGACATTTCTGCCATTCTTTCAGCAGGGCTATTTCTCTTCTTATATGAGGGGGATAGATGTTAGATAACACTGGTAGCCATTTTAAAGGTGTCGATTTAATGGTGCCTGATATTGTCCTCATTGTGTCATTCAGTTGGGTATCAACTTTTACAGAGTGTGCACTATTAAGCCATACGGGGCAACAATATTCTGCAACTGAGTAGACTAGGGCAAGGGCTGATGTTCGTAGCACCGTTGCGTTTGCTCCCCAGCCTGTTCCACTGAGTTTATGCAAGATGTTATTCCTAGTTTTTATCTTTGCTGCAATATTACAAAGGTGTTGTTTATATGTCAGTGTTCGGTCCATTATAATTCCCAGATATTTTGAGCAAGGGTTGTGTTTCAGTCGTTGACCTTTATATTCCACTTGTGGCATATAGTTAGCCCTATGATTATCCAGATGAAAACAGCTAACTTCGGTTTTATTTAAATTAGGTTTAAGTCGCCATGTGTGAAAATATTTATTCAGGTTATGAAGATCCTTTGTAAGTACAATTTCGGCTGCATTGAAGTCAGTAGACTGGGCAGTCAGGGCTATGTCATCTGCGTACATGAATTTCCTAGAAGCAGTTGCTGGAAGATCTGCAGTATAGATATTAAATAATAATGGGGCTAGAACTGATCCTTCTGGTAAACCATCATTTAATATATAGGGCTTGCTCACTCTGCCATTTAAGTGTACTTCAAACACTCTGTTGCATAACATATTGTTAAGTAGGATCGCGAGGGGCTTACAAGGAATAATCTTCAAAAATTTCAGAATCATTCCTTGTCGCCATACTGTGTCATAAGCTGATGTCAAGTCCACAAAGACTGCAATGGTCTTCTTCTTATCTTGGAATCCGTTCTCGATATGGCTGGTAAGTGCCAGTACCTGATCGCAGCAGCTTCGGCCTGGTCGGAATCCGGCTTGTTCAATTGGTATGTGTTGGAAGGTTGTGGTTGAAATTCTATTGTAAACCATTCTTTCAATTAATTTATAACATATATTTAAAAGTGCAATTGGGCAATAATCTTCAGGGCAAGATCCACTTTTCCCAGGCTTTAGGATGGCAACTATTTTAGTTCTCTTAAACAAAGACGGGAACCTACCATTCTGCAAGATGTCATTAAAAAATTTAACTAGCCAATTCAGAGCTCTTGGACCACAATGTTTCAGGAACTCTGGATATATTCCGTCCACTCCGGCTGCTTTGCCTGGTTTTATTTCCTCAGAGCTGTTGAAATCTCTGCAATTGTGAATTCTCCTGAGAATTGGGAGGTTGGTTCAGCCAAGGATAGTCTAGTTCTTAATTCCTTCTTAAGTTTTTTGACATCATCTTTGTTAGTATTGGTTGGTCTCTTGGAAATGTTGACAATTCTCTTGGCTACTTTTCCTGGGGATACTTCTGAGCTCTTATTAATATATTTGGGAGTACTACTTCCGAGTTTCCTCAGAAGTGTCCATGCTTTTCTGCTTGAGTGTTGGAAATTCATACCTGCTGTCATTATGTTCCATTTTTCTTTCCTAGCAGAGTCTAAGCATTGCAATAGTTCATCAGCAATTTCTATTCTATTGCTAAGTTGGTATTCTTCATATAGCTCATCACATCTTCTGTTCCAGCCAGGAATGTATTCTTTCCTATATCCTCTGGGAATATGTTTCTTTGCTATGGAGCATATTAAACCAACAAATCGCTTATAATTGTCGGTTTTTGATGGGATCCATTGAATATTGTGATCCACCTCATTAGTGAAGGCTTCCTAGTGAGCTTTTCCAAAGTTCCAGCGAGGTACAGGCTTTGATCTTACTATTGGAACTTCGGTACAAATTTTTACAAGAATTGGTCTATGCTGACTACGAGGAAAATTATTCAAAACTTTCCTGCTACACTGCAAAGGTCTTCCGCACTCATCTCTTGAGACAAAACAGAGGTCTGGGTTGGTATCTTTGTTCCATCTGCCTGAGTGAAAGGAACCTTTCTCTTTTGCATCATACATTAAGAAAACATCCTCGACTTCAGACCAGACCATCACACCAAGGACATCTGCGTTAGTGTCAGCATAGCCCCAAAGAGTACTCCTACTGTTGAAATCTCCCATAATAATTGATGGACCAGCGTTGATGAATATGTCTCAAACCTGTTTCTTTCCAATGGGTACAATCTTTTTCAAGTAAGGCATGGTGCTTTTTAAATTTGCCCAGTTAACCAAAATTGACTTTGAATGTTTTATGCCCCAGAAAAGATGCATACCCATAGCCATTAATGGCCCTGATGTTGGCATATTTTGGTCTCAAATCAACTTCACTCCCCCAAAAAAACAGCTTCATCTACATCTTCATACAGTCATAATTTTGCACGTTTCCAACTGGGTCCCTTTTCCTCAAACAGAGAACTGAAACAGTTTTTCAGAATGGTTGATACATTGTTTGCAGGGCTAACAAATTTTAAAGTGATTTTTTTTTTTTTTAATGCTGCAATCCACACTCTTAAGTGCCTCCATTTTTTCCACTACACTCAGGATTTTCTCTTAGACACTGCAAGTTTGCTTGCACAGCAGCTAAAACAAAACTGATTTAGGGACAACTTGTACCTACCATTTAAACAGAGACAGGTGAAATTTAGTGAAAGCATGAATGACTCATTTCTGCAAAACTACAGAATTCCTAGATAAAGGAAAATCACTCTCTCCTAATTCTCTAATAGGGTGCTTACTGTAGAAAACAGGTTGATCACAGCCAATGTCCGCATTAGGAATATGCCTTCATCTTTGCCATTGACTGTGGAACACATAGATAGCAATTGATCAGATTGATTTCTCAGTGCAGTAGAGGCACCTGTATAGATTTTATGGGCACCACTAAATTGTGGAATGTTTTAACTCTTTATTTGTGCTTTTAAGAATTAATCCCTTTAGCTCTTAAAAGCTGAAGGGACTAATTTTTAATTAGCTCTTTCACTTTTAGCTCTTAATTCTTGCTTTCTACAGCATCAGCTCTATTGCCTAAAGGCCAGGGGGGTGAACAATGCTTACCCAATTCTCTTGAAATCATTTTGTTATATGGAAATTTTCTCTGTTACATGGAAACTATTTTCAATGACCAAGATGAAATGAAAAAATTTGCTAAATAGAAAAATTTGCTATATGGAAGTTCGTCAAAGAGAGGTCTGACTGTATTTGTCTTAAAATAGAAGTTTATATACAGTAGAGCATCAATAATCTGAAATAATTGGCACCAGGGGTAGTTCGAACTTTCGATTTGTTTGGATTTTCAAATTTATGAAAAAATACTGTTCTGGGGACTAAAAAGAAAAAGGATTTAATAAGTTTAAAAATAAAAACACTAAGTTGTACTTACATATTTTTATTCATAGGTAACAAAACAAATAGAACTTTCAGCCACAATAACACATATCTATAGGCATTTAACGAAAATAATTACTTATTTTTTGCTGCACCATTTTCGAACTTTGTTTCGTTATTGCCAGTTGGACAGCATTCAGTTTGTTGATCGTTTGCCGATTTTCATGTACCATTTAATTTTGTTGATTGTTTGTCAATTTTCATGTATCATTTAATTTTGTTGATTGTTGATTTTCATGTATCATTTAATTTTGTTAATTGGTAAGGTAATAAAAGTGTATATTAGTGCTTTATGTCTTCATTTTTAATAGCCTGTGGATAATATTTCTCCTATTTTCCAATATTATAATTATTATTATTATAAATAGCCATAAATAGGCAAGGAAGCCTGAGGCTTTTGCTACACCAGCCAAAAAAAAATTTTGGAGTTACCCCTGAGAGAAGAATGATGATATCCAGCTCAGGACCCTGGGTGTCCCAAGCTCATACTCACCAGATGTGAGCCCCTGGGGGTAATTGCTGTGTAATAGAATCAAAAGTAAATTCACAAACTCAATCACAATAACCTGCACTTACTGTAATTATTTTATGGCAGCAGCATAAAAATACATAAATACTGGCTTGTTCGGATTATTGACATTTCAAATTATTGACTTTCAGATTTTCGATGCTCTACTATATATGTATAAAAATATGAAAAATATATGGATAAAGAGTAGCATGCAAGATCTTGAACTGATTAATATAGGTACTCCTCAGGTTGAATTTATTAAAATGCCATTCGACCTGCATCAGGTCGAATTTATTAAAATGCCACTAGGTTAAATGAAATTTTTTGTTTTTAAAGAAATTCAAAATTTTATATAAATACAGTATTGATGTTAGTTACTTATTTCAGCACTGATTTACTCACAATACAAACTTTGATGACATTGTTAAGATTTTTCTAACAGAAAAAGCAGAAGAAAGAATTTTTCCTAGAAATTTATATTTAAAAATTAGTTTGTAGAATTTTATTGCTGGAATAAAATCATTAAATATTATTTGAGTTATATTTTTTGGGCTCCAATTTTTTTTTTTTTTTTTTTTTTAGCTCTGGGCATGGTGTCTAAAGTGCCTAATGAAAAAAAGGTTGGCCCTGCTTATATATAAACTGAGAAATGGAAATTATTTTGTTTTATTTATTTTATTTATTTTTTGTCTAGTAATGCCTCTGCCCTTCCCACTGTCATCATTTTGGACAACTTACACCATGTTGGATCTTTAGGAGAAGTTTTTAATGGGTTTCTTAGTGCAAAATATCAGAAATGGTGAGGATTACTAAATGAATTCTGTTATTTGTTTTGATTCTGTTTGGAATTAGAAACACACACACACACACACACACACACACACACACACACACACACACACACACACACACACACACACACACACACACACACACACACACACACACACATACACTAGTCAATACGCTTTGACCACCTACTTAATAGTGGGTATGTGCTTTTGCCACACACACACACACTCTCTCTCTCTCTCTCTCTCTCTCTCTCTCTCTCTCTAGTCAAACACTTTGACCACCTACTTAACAGTGGGTATTCCGTCCCATAGATCTCTGATATCACACGGTGGAGGATCCAGACTCCGAATCTTTCTGTCTATGAGATGTTCCCAGAGATATGCTGTGGGAATCATATATGGTAAAGTGGCCTTGTTGGTACATAGAAGTCACTTTTGTGTTCAGCAAACAACTCTCAAACAATAACTGCAATGTGAGGGTGTGCATTATCTTGCTGGAAAAAGTGCTTTATCGTGCCTCCTGAATGTGCCATCACCATGAAAGGATGTGCATGATCATTTAAAATGGGTAGGTAATTTTAACATTCAGTTGTGTAATCGAGAGGGGTGTGAGGGCTCCAAGAGATTCCAGAAAAACATCCAAACACCACTACCTGCCTGATTTTGTTAGATCTGGACATCAGAGAAGATCCTTTCTGCAGTTTGCCACCATACCCTCCATCTACCATAGCAAAATATGAGATTCATTGGAAAAGGCAACTTTTTTCAGTTGTTGAATGATGCCATTTATATCTAAACTTGATATATGATTGGCATGGTTGTAAGCATGGGTGCCTTGACCAGGCACCTATTCCAGTGGCCCTGTGGAGAAAAGGTTCATCGGATTGCGATCTTGGAAACATTGCTGATTGTCCTCTGATTAAATTCCATGTTCAGCCATCCACTGTTTTCTGTCTATCAGCTCACACAAAGCAGGACAGCCTCTGTTTACTACAACCATCAATGAAGTATAGGGCATCTGCCCGGTTTCTGCTTTAATCTTAGCTCTGTGTTTCCCGCTGTTTTGGCTTTCTGTATAATATTGCAGCCTGGTTATACTATCAGAGTTTTCAGTTATAATTGATTCTTATTTGGTGAAATTGTATTTTGGCTATTTTAGACTTATTTTTATAATTTTTCTGTTTTAACAATCTGAGGTCTACTCTCTTGTTCCAATTTCATTTTATCTCCACGATTACTGTTCTTATAATGTGTCAGCTATATTTAAGTTCTCACAACTTATTAATCTAAATAACTTTATCTAGAATGTTTTTATCATTTTAAGCTTTATAAACTTTTTATATCATATACTCTTCCACAATAATATATAATTTTATAGTTTTAATTATAATTATAATTACAATTATAATTTTATAGTTTTATATTTTACACCTTTTTGACTTGGCGCATTATAGCCTTAGATGCTAATGTGCCATAAAATCCTAAAACAGCCAACCAACCAACTGTTCTTATTCTTTGCCTTCCATTAGATATTTTGTTTTTATGAGTATATTCTAGTGATATTTAATCTCCCTGGATTTGCTTGGATGTTACTGGCTGCTAAGTATTTTGTTTCTGCATGGTCCCCTATTTCACACACATCCTGCAAGACTGTATAGTGGTTTTTGCTGCTTGTCACTTGTTTAGAAAGTTCAGGATTTAATTCCCGTGACTGGTAGAATTTTTACAATCCTTTTCAATTGAAGATGTAGTTAGTCAATCTCAGGCAGATGAGTAGAGTTTTCTGAATTTTTCAGCCAGCATAACATGCAGATCAGCCCTATTACTGAATGTGCAATTGTATGTTCCCTATAATTAGGGAACATACTATATTGGCACAAATAATCAGAAGAGTTCTGATTATTTGTGCCAATATAGTTAGTTTGAGCAGTAGAGATACATGGCACTTTTATCATTGATGCTCTGTAATTAGTGGCTTTTCATTAAAAAATCTACAGCGACAAGCAGAAAGCAGTACAGCTAAAAACACACTCCACGATCAGAACCAAAGGCAACTGTAAGACCACATTTGAAATATTGTGTCCAAGTATCGAGACTACTCTGAAAAAAGACACTGAGCTTCTTGAAAAGGTCCAAAGACAGGCAGCTTGAATGGTGAGATCAGCAAAAAGGCAACCACACAAAGAAAGATGGATTATGTGGGCTGCAGAGTTTAGCAACCGGGCATCTTAGAGGGGACCTGATTACATTTTATAAGGTTCTGAGAGGGGTAAATAAAATGAATGAAAGCAAAATTTTTGCTATTATAAAGAATTCCAGAACAAGGGATTGTGAATTCAAATTACAGGGGAAAAGATTTAGACAATTTTGTAGAAATTAGTTTCTTTTTAGAAGTTCAGAGGTCGACTGTACAGTTACTTACATAAGGAGGGAAGCACATAATTTGTCTGTTTTCTTATCTACCCCCTTCCTTTTTGCCAGTGCATTAAAAGCTGTGGTTTCCTTGCACTAAATGGCTAATACTAATGTTAATACTATATCTTTAAATCTATAGTCACAGAAGCCTGTGTATGTGAGGATTAATCTAAAAGTAATGTACACTGTGCTCCTCACTCCATATTCCTCCATGATTGACATTCTTCAGGATAATAATTGGAAGTTTAACATCAACATTAGTGTCCTTGAAATAGAGCTCGTGCATTGAATCGTATAGAGGCTTTTAAAAATGGATAGTGATATTGCTTCAGGTTCAACTTATAGTTTCAGATTCAGATCTTTTATCAAAATTGAAACTTTACTTTGTCAAAATGAGCAGCAGCCTGGAAAACAAGATGCGGGATATTTCAAAGACTGCTGGGAGTCATTGCAGTAGAGGTAAACACATGGGTTGTGTAAGGGTAGCTAAGAACAGGAACAGGTGCATGTATACTTGCGTGTACACCAATGCTAGGTGTTTGGTAAATAAATTTGAGGTATTGCTCAAAGAATAAAAGGTGGATATTGTTGGGATATCAGAGACATGGTGTCACACAGATATAAGGAATGCAGAACTGGAATTTGGGGAGTACAATGTGTACAGAAAGGATAGAGAGGATAGGAAGGGAGGAGGGGGTTATGCTATTAGCCAAGAAATACATAAAATCCAAGGAAGTGAAGCCAGTCGACATCGCTGGACAGTGCAGTGTTGAGTCAGTATGGTGTGACATAAGCATTGGGAGATCAAAATTGAGAGTAGGAGTGTGCTATAGGCTTAATCACTCTGATGAGTATAATAAGAAACTGTACACGGAAATAGAGTGGGCCAGTAAATCAGAGAGTCTTATAAGGGGAGGGGGGATTTTAATTTCCCAGATATTGACTGGAATTTGTGGGTTGGTCACTCACACACTAGCAAGTGCTTTTGTGGATTTAATGGATGATTGTTTTCTACATCAGCATGTTCAGGAGGCAACTAGAGGGAGTAATACTCTTGATCTGATTATCAGTAGTGATTCTTCATGCATTAAGAATCTGCAGATAAAGGAACCACTAGCTGGCAGTGATCACAGTGTGCTGAAGTGGGATTTACTCAAAGAGGTAACTGCCATCAGGGGTAAGGGAAGGGTTTTTGCTCTCGAAAAGGCAACTGCGATGGTCTGAGACAGTATTTATATTCTATACAGTGGGACCAACTGATGATGTTACCAACAGCAAATTCAAAATGGGAAACATTCAAAGAACTTATCTTGGAAGCTACTAGGCTTTACATACCAACTTAGAAATATTGTTCAAGGTTTAGGCCTAAATGGATGTCAGATGAACTAATGAGACATATGGCAGAGAAGAAAAATGCATGGGATACATATAAATTAATGGGTGACATGGTAGATATAAGCTGGTCTGTAACCAAGTCACAAAGGAGATTAGGCAGGCAAAGGCAGATTATGAGAAATCCTTGGCAAAGGATGCAAAGAAAAACAGAAAAGAGTTCTTTACCTATGTAAACTCTAGAACGAAAGGGATGAATCAGATTGGTCCACTGGATATTGATGGCTCAACAGTTGAGGATCCTGCTCAGGTGGCTAACAAACTAAACGAGTATTTTGCAACTACATTCACACATGAGGAGTTATTCAGGAAGGGGAATGCCAGAGATGAAGTAAACTCTGGCAGTGAGCTAGATGATTTTGTAATAACTGAGAGGAAAGTGGAGGAGAAATTGTTGAGGATAAACATAAAAAAGGCACCTGGGGTGGATGGGATCTATCCAGTTATATTACAGGAGGCAGCAAAGGAAGTAAGCAAACCCTTAGCCATAATTATGAGAGCTTCTTTGGACTTAGGGGTGGTACCCATAGACTGGAGAAGTGCAAATGTGACCCCAATTCACAAAGGAGGATCAAAGGGCAACACAAGTAATTATAGACCTGTGAGTTTAACTTCTCTTCCAGGAAAATTAATGGAGGCACTAGTTGAAGAAGCACTCCAGGATCATCTAGACGAGACTTCAGTTATAGCTCTGACACAGGATGGTTTTGTTAAGGGAAAGTCTTGCCTGACCAATTTGATTGGATACTATGATGCAGTCACAAAAGAACTGGATGCAGGGAATAACTTTGATATTATATACTTGGATCTTAGAAAGGGCTGAGAGGTGGCAAATGAAGTTTAACGTTGACAAATGTAAAGTACTACATATGAGAAACAGCAACCCCAGAGCAACGTATCAACTCTGTGGTACTACACTGACAGTGGTAGAAAATGAAAAGGACCTGGGGGTAATTGTGCAGGCAGAAATGAAGTTCTCTAAGCAGTGCAGAGGTGCTGCAAGAGTAATACATGGTGTCTTGTCAATGATATACAGGAATTTTTCCAGCAGGGATAAGGAGGTGATTATTCCCTTGTATAAGGCAATGGTCAGGCCACACCTTGAGGACTGTATACAGGTCTGGAGGCCTCATTTTAAGAAGGATGTAGAGCTGCTGGTACGAGTACAGAGAAGGGCAACAAGATTAGTGAATAGAACAAAGGGTTGCTCTTACGAAGAAAGGCTTAAATTTTGCAAATTACAGTGTCTGGAAAGGTGATCTGATAGAGGTATATAAAGCCTTGAATGGTTTGAGCATGCTCAATACTGATGGGATTCTACCTCTTGCTGAGAATAATCACCCGAGAGGGCATAAATTCAGATTGAGGAAAGACAGATGTAGAATAGATGTGCGGAAATTTGCCTTTAGCCAGCGGGTAGTTGGTTGGTGGAACAGACTTCCATCCCTTGTTGTGGAAGTTGATAGCCTAAACAAATTTAAGGCTCAGCTGGACAGGTATTTCGAATGAATGGAGGGGTGAAATGGAAGTGGGTTTTTTTTTTTTTTTTTTTTGGCTGATGCTGCATAAGCTCGCTTTCTTGCATCATATGCCTCTACTAATGCTAATGCTAAACACCAACATAAAATTTATGAATTGTTGCAGAAAGTGAATCATACATCAACAAGGCACAGCATAATTTCATGCTAGTCTCAAAGGTTTCATCA
Organism: Mastigoproctus giganteus; assembly: GCF_048544385.1. NCBI lineage: Eukaryota > Metazoa > Arthropoda > Arachnida > Uropygi > Thelyphonidae > Mastigoproctus > Mastigoproctus giganteus. The sequence continues at coordinate 20,104,551 of NC_143588.1, read as the reverse complement.
AGGTCAGACCAGTTTTGAAGACAAATAATGTTCAAGTAATAAAGTAATAAAGTTAATTGTCTCACGGCACCAGGGGTTTCCCCCATCTCTGTGTTGTATCTTTTGTGAGTGACACAGAACTCTGTGGAGGCCAGAGATTTAAAAAGTGTGTGGGGAGTGGTCTGTTGTGTAGCATTATGTACTGTTGTTTCTCTGACTATTTAGAATTTAGCCATTGGGCCCCTATTGGGACTCACCACTGGCCACACTTTGCCACAAGGAGGCAGGTCAAAAAGGGGTGTACACTAGAATTTGGCCAAAAGAGATTTACAAGAAAATGATAGAATTTAGATGTTATTAGAATTTGGCGGCATTGTTAAGGGGTGTTCTCAGTCGGTTTAGTGAGGAGGGGTTCCCACATTGTTCCCATATTTGCTGTCTGTAAAACAATCAGCAAAGCACAAAAAAATTGCAACACAGTTACCCATAATTAAAAATAAGAAGGCAAAGAGTTTTGAAATACATTTTTGCCATTTATGAGAGTTGGACCTGTGACTGTGAATGAGAAATCCCGATTAATTCAATGGAAAAAATCTGTATTTGCCAAATCCCTCTAAATGTTGCTGGCAACAATCAAAGGTGAAACAAATGGTAACAATGGCATATGATTATGAGGGCATTATTGCCACTGATCATATAACAATTGGAAGATCAGTAACTAGAGACTGTTATGCAATATTTCTTCATCAGAAATTATGCTTGAAAATTAGTCAGAAGGCCAGAGGTGTTGGATGCTGCGTGCTCATGCTGCATGACATTGCATATACTCATATCACACATTCTACACAGCTTGTTTTCACTGATTACAAGTGGGAAACACTATCTCACCCCAGTTATAGTTCTGATTTGAGTCCTTGCTGTTTAAATATTGGTCCAAACTTTGCTTAGACAAATAAGGCTTTGAAAGCAATGAGTGCAATCCAGTGCATCAGACAGATTTATGTCAGCAGACAGTTAAGCCAGCATTTAAAATTATCTGAATGTTGGGAAATAGTCGTGGGTTGTGGAGGAGACTACAGTGAAGGTTTTTTAAAGTAAATGTAAATTATTTTACAAAATAAAAGAATTTTGAATGTACTGCTTTTGTTCATTACTTTTGGCATAATCCTCATATATGTGAAAGGCAACGTGCTAACGTTACGGTACTCTTATACTAATTATGGAGAACAAAGGGTGAATGGAGCAGAAATTGCTATCATGGTGAACAAAGAAGGGAGCTAACATAAAGGAGAAGTAATAAGAATAACTTAGTGCTGTTCAACCTGTGACCTTGGTGCCTTCATCGAGTGCCAGCTGCCGAAATCAAAGGAGGAAATGACAATAAGTAGGAAAAGCCTGTTTCTGACATGAAATACACGCCACGTGGTACACGTGAAAAGTAGGTAAAGTTAGTTAAAATTTAATTTTAATTTTAATCATGAAGCATGCGTATATTTCACAGCTGACCTGACAAAGGCTGGAAGTAAAGATTAAAAGAATAAAAAGAATACAAAGAATAAAAACTGGCAACCCCTGAACCTATAGTAGGACCCTGAACATATGTTCAGGGTCCTACTATAGGAACGGGTATAGCAAACCCGAACTGCCCTAGCACCATGTTTTTGTCTTCTTCAGTACTCTTCATGCTTTCCTTCCCCCAATTTTTATTTCTCGTGAACCATTATTTTATCGAACGCAATATCTGAGATTCTTCTTTTCTTCTTTAAAACACTTTTCTCTCACCTATGCAAAGTTCAGTGACTATTTACCGCTACTTTGCTAGCTTGTTATTCCTTTCTATCCTGGGATGCATTCCTTCACGTGTTTAACCCCTACCCCTTTTTACATTCCTAACCTAATTGATTTAATTAATTTTAACTTTAATTTACTAATTTAATTTACTACTTCATTAATTTAATTTATTTTAATACATCTCCAACTTGCAACACAAGGGGTAGCTAGACCAACCTAATTAATTTATTTAATTTTAATCTTTCTGATTTCTTTACACTAGGGGTTGCCAGTTTATACCATAGCTTACATTCAGTTTAAACTTTTTATTATTCCACAGCAGTATAGATCGCCACAACCTACACGACCCCAGTAAGTTATCCTATTTCTTGCTTTTTATTCTTTTAATCTTTACTTCCAGCCGCTGTCAGGTCAGCCATGAAATATGCGCATGCCTCATGATTAAAATTAAAATTAAATTTTAACTAACTTTACCTACTTTTCACATGTACCATGTGCGGCGTGTATTTCATGTTAGAAACAGAGGCTTTACCCACTTATTGCCGTTTCCTCCTTTGATTTCGGCCAGCCGCGTAAATCAAAGGAGGAAAGGTGCCGAGGTCACAGGACGAACAGCACTAAGTTATTCTTATTACTTCTCCTTTATCTTAACTTCCTTATTTGTTCACTGTGATAGCGATTTCTGTTCCATTTGCCCGTCCTTCTCCATAATTAGCATTACGAGTACCTTAACGTTAGCACGTTGCCTTTCATGACTACTAACTTATGTAACAATTATGGTCGTTTGGTACTTTCTGCATATAGCAGTGTCCTAGGTCCATAAACCATTATTATTATTAATAATATCTTAAACCATTGCTTCCTTTAAAACATATATATATATACACAATAATGGCAAATGATGCAAGAAAGCAAGCTTATATAGCATCAGCCAAAAAAAAAAAACTACATGGTTCACCCATCCACACCCTCCAAAAATTTGTCTAGTTCATCTTTGAATTTATTCAGCCCATCCACTTCCACAACAACAGATGGAAGCTTGTTCTAATAATCAACCATCTGCTGGTTGAGGGCAAACTTCCACATATCCATCCTGCAACCATCCTCGACTTAAATTTATGCCCCCTAATGTGTGTGTAGTCTCAGCAAGTGGAAGAATGCCATTAACATTCAGCTTACTCAATCCATTCAAGACATTAAACAGCTCAATCCCACGGACACCTAATCTCAAGATGCTGCAATTTGCAGAACTGAACCTTCCTAGGTAAGAGCAGACTTTTGTTTTATTCAACCAGTCTGGTTGACCTTCTCTGCATCATTCCAGCAGCTCTACATCCTTCCTAAAGTTAAGCCTCCACACCTGCAGACACCAGCAGCTTTTCTGCCACAAGCCACATTGGCAATAAAACTGCACTTGGCTGGTTTTCTTTTATTCTCCTCCCTTGCTGGGATGAGATGATGGGTTCCTGTCTTCTGCCTCACTGACTTTCTGGGGTCACATTCTCTATCGTTCCCATACCTCTGTCTTTCCTCCCAGCCTTCAGTCTCTCCTCCTACTTAATAACATCCAAATTTAAACCAATTTGCATAAACCTCTCTTGGCCTTTTATATTCTAGCATTAACCCCCCCCCCCTTTTTTTTCACATAGACCCTTGCCACTGAAATCTGTGGAAACTAGGTGTCAGGGCCTGCCAGAGTACAAATTAAAATCTACTGGGTACCTGACCTGCCTCCCCGGGTCCAAGTGTGGCCCCGGGGAGGCAGGTCACAGTAACAGTGGTAACAGTTGGTCCCAACGGTCAGAAGAACAATGGTACACAACACTATATATCCTTCCACTCCCCACATACTTTTTAAATCTCTGGCGAACACAGAATTCTGTGCTACACAAACAGAGTACATAACGCAGAGATGGCGGCACCTCTGTAGCTAGGTGGGCAGGAGCAGCAGTGCGTAGCACATGCTTCTTGATTAGACCCAGGTTCGAGTCCGTGACCACCAAATATGGAGGATGAGGAAAGGTCAGGGAATGACCACCGCATATCCCTGGAGCAATATGGCTTTGGTTGCTAATGCTCCTAAAAACCAAATAACAAACAACAAACAAACAAACAGAGATGGGGGGGGAACCCCTCGTGACGTCAGACAACTAACACACTTTGCATTTGTTAACCTAAGAAAAGCAGTCTTTAGTATTAGTATTATTAGTGGCAAATGATCTTATAAAGCATCAACCAAAAAAAAACCAAACACTTCATCTTTACATTCCCTGAAAGGATTAGATTAGTTCTTCTTTGAATTTATTCAAACCATCCACTTCCACAACAACAGATGTAAGGTTGTTCCAACAATCAACCACCCTCTGAATTAAGGCGAACTTCTGCACATCTATCCTGCAACCATCTTTCCTCATTTCAGTTTATGAGTCCTCGTGTGTAGTCTCGGGCCTTGAATGGTTTGAGCAAGCCCAATGCTGATGGGATTTTTCTTCTTGCTCAGATTCTGCACCTGAGGGGGCATGTTGTTATTTGGTTTTTAGGAGCATTAGCAACTAAGGCCATATTGCTCCGGGAAATGCGGTGGTCATTCCCTGACCTTTCCTCATCCTCCGTATTTGGTGGTGACGGGCTCGAACCCCGGTCTAATCAAGAAGCGTGTGCTACGCACTGCTGCTCCTTCCCACCTGGCTACGGAGGCGCCTGAGGGGGCATAAATTCAAATTGAGGAAAGACAGTTGTAGAATAGATGTGTGGAAGTTTGCCTTTAGCCAGCAGGTGGTTGATTGCTGGAACACGCTTTCATCTGTCATTGTGGAAGTTGACAGCTTAAATAAATTCAAGGCTGAACTAGACAAACTTTTGGAGTGAATGGATGGGTGAAACGGGAAGGTTTTTTTTTTTTTTTTTGACTGATGCTATATACGCTTGCATTTTGCATCATATGCCTCTGCTAATGCTAATGTAGGTTGGCATTAGTTAGATAATTTTATTATCTATTATAATTAACTTATAACTTTACAAATGTTGCTATATGGCATAATACGTATAACATAAACTTAATAGCACAGTATGTATAATATTTGCATAACTGGTGAATTAAACCAGTGTTATTATTGCATGTAATTATATTAGTTTAGTGTAGTGTTCTCAATTATGTCGAATTTACATAGAAATTATGCTCCAGACTAGAGCAGCAAAGCAACAGGCAGAAAGTAGTGGGATGCCTGTGGCTGTCGCTCTGGGGAGATTCTCCTATGAATCACAGCCTGACAGAATGTGCCATTTTGCAATGTTTGTGTACCTTTCTGGAACAAAACATGATACAGTGAAGGGGGAAATCTTTGTGTGTTTGGTGCTAAGAGTGTAAAGAAATTAAGTGCCAACTCAACAAAATTCGGATGATTGTTTATGAGAGCTTGAAGAGTAGGGTGGATGTACCTGGAGGCATTTAAAATCAGGGACCATCAAGCTCTCAGCTGCCCACCTCAATTCATTCTTGAGCATAAAGCAACACAGCAAGAATCCCTAAGGCAGAATGCACTAGTCCCAGGGGAATTATTGATTGTTGATGATTCTATCATTTTCAAATAGAGTCAACAACAATCACTAATAAATATATTGTACAAAAAGGTTAAGTGGAATAGGACCAAGTTATGTCTGCCGTGGACAAATTTTGATGACTTTGTACAGCACATATCTTTTTAAGGTACAAAAAGTTGTACCTTATTTAACATGCCAATGTGTTAAAAGTTGTATTTAACACATTGGCATGATGTTAAGAGTAGGAGATATGCCGAATTACTTAAGTACAGTGCAGTTTTGAAAAAAAAAAACATCACGAGTTAGGGTTAAATTTGAAAGTGACAGCAATTCTTCCCAGACACGATAGGAGGAGCATAGGACGAGGGCCTTATCATTCAGTTCTGCCCAAAAAAGGATGTGCAAGGCTCATAGAGTACAATTTTTCTCAACATGGTATTTGTTAAGAGGAAGGGAGAGGATGCATCATCTATGTGAATGGGATAAACTTAAATAAAAAGGGTGCAAGAATATTTGCTGATGCTATCAAGGCAGCGTTAGGTGGGTCAGAAAACTAATAGAATAACAATAGCGACAGACAGAGGTGAAAGCGATTCTTGCACTTAGTGTACTGGAATGTGCAGCAGCAGCTTGGAAAGCAAGTTGCGAGAATTGCAAGGACTGCTGAGAGTCATCATAGAATAAGTAAATACATGGACTGTGTTAGGGTGAGAACAGGTGAATAGATACTTGCATATAAGATATGCTTGCATATCTGATATAAGAGATGCGGAATTTGAATATGGAGAGTATAATGTGTACAGAAAGGGCAAACAGGATAGATGGGGGTAGGAGTTTTGCTCTTAGTTAAGAAGCACATAAAGTCTAAGGTAGATCATCCAGTCATTGTGGGTGGCTGATGCAATGTTCTATCAATTTGCTGTGGCATAAGTACTGGGAAAATAATGAGAGTAGAAGTGTGTTATAGGCCTAATGACATTAATGAGTATAACGAACAACTGTACAGAGAAATAGAGAGCCAGTAAATCAGAATGTCTTATACTCAGTGACAATAACTTTCCAGATATTGACTGGAACTTTTGAGTTGGTTAATCACACGCTAACAAGATTTTATGGATTTTGATGATGGGCCCATTGTTATTTTCTATATTTATTAATGATGTTGATGAAGGTGTATAAGGCTTAAATAGCCAAGTTTGCAGATGATACAAAGTTTGGTAGTGTAGTTTGGTAATGACAATAATGACAGTATGCTTCTACTCCAACAGGATTTAGAAAAATTAGGCAAATGGGCTGAGAAATGGTAATTAATGTTTAACATTGACATATTCAAGGTATAGCATATGGGTAGCAGTGACCCCAGAGTAACTACACTCAGCGGTAGTGGATAATGAAAAATAAGACCTGAGGGTAATTGTGCAGTCAGATATGAAGTTCTCTGATCAGGTCTGCACCCAAAAATTCAGACAATGTTTTGGGTGTTGTCAGTGATATACAGGAAGTTTGCTAGCAGGGATAAGGAGGTGATATTGCATTGTAAATGGCAATGGTCAAGCCACATCTTGAGTACTGCATACAGGTCTGGAGGTCTCATTTTAGGAAGAATGTACACTTCTGGAATGGGTGCAGAGAAGGGTAATGAGAATGTTGAGGTTGGAAAAAAGGGTGCTCTTGCCAAGAAAAGCTTCAGTGCTGCAAATTGCAACATCTGGAGGCTAGGTACCTGTCAGGTAAGCTGATGAAACATAATGATACAAAATAAAGCTATATCAATTCCAAATTAATTTAAATTAAATAAACCTAATTATAATATTAATGAAATTTTCTCAAAAAAACATCCTGCAGGTGACATTATTATTGGAAAATGGTGCTACTTTAGGAGTTCATTTAAACTCCCAAAAATTGCTTCCATAAGGATAGCCTTGTACAACGCGTACATAAGTGCTGAAACTTGCATAGAGAAATAGTTATTGCACTCCGTATATTGAAATACCAAGTGTGATACTTGCTATTAAATGAGTACCAGCTAGACTGGGATCTGACAGGATTAATATCGACCAACATGTGAAATTCATCTATTGGAAGGTAGAATTTTTGCCTGTAGTACAGTGAATGATGATTGGACATGAAGACAATAATACCCATCGGCTTCATGTCCATCACTTTTTGAAACCACCCAAAGAAATGATGCCCTTTATTATTAGCATATTGTTATTTAGCTGTGCAGATTTGGGCTCTTCCCAGTTTTATCATTTTAAATTTTTAGGCGTGAGTGACTAGATTAGGATTAGCTGCTGAGTCAGTTTGTGGAAGTCAGAAAATGTCATTATGTGTTTGTATTTTGTGTGTTTTTGGGGAAAGCCTTTCTCACAAGTGTCTCCCAGGTACACGTGGAACTTGATGTTGCTCCTTGTTCAGTTTGTGAAATTCTTTTATAATGTACAAAAATAGTACTTCTGATGAAGATGCAACATCTCTATCTTTCCCAGTTTCTTCAGACTCTCTCAGCTCACATGACCAAACAAATTTAACCTCAGGGGCTCATATCTGGTGAATAAGGGCTTAGCACACCCAGGGTCCTGAGCTGGATATCATCATTCTTATTTTTCTTGGTGATTCCCTTCTACTTCTCTCTCTCTCTCTCTCGGGGTAATTCAGAAAAAAATTTTTTTTTTGGTTGGTGCAGTATAAGCCTTAGGCTTCCTTGCATCATATGGCTAATAATAATAATAATAATAATAATAAAATTGATGGTCGATTGTTTTGGACATATATAGCTAGAACATGTTTCAGCATCCACAGATGCAGAGAGACACTGATTCTCTCTCCACAGCTATTTCTTAAGTGCCAAAGATTTTTGATTCTGCCACATACAGAATACAATAAAATGCAGTGATTTTATGCCTTGTGTATGAATATACATCATAAATGATATTTTATACTTTGTTTTGTTTCTGTTCATGCATATAGTACTGATAATTGTTTGATATAATGGCAGTAGTATATAATGTGTATATTATTTAGTATATTATAAGTATCAAAAGTTATTTCTTTAGTTATTGATTGAAATTGTAAATTAAAATAAGGAACATTTTGAACATTAAGATATAACTACAATTTTGAACATTTTTCAGTCCTTATATTATTGGAACTATGAATCAAGCAACATGTTCTACCACAAATCTGCAGCTTCATCATAATTTCAGGCAAGTTATTTTACATATAATTAACAAGCTTTACAGTTCAGTTAAATGCTCTATACTAAACCATCTTCTTCTTGTTTCCACTGTTCCATCTTCTTTTTGTTTTCACTATTCACAAACTTTCTTTTTGTAATCCCTTGTCAAAAGAATAGTCTATGTGTGGAATCATACTAAGTAAAATATAAATAAAATAACGTTTCACATTCCCTTTTCTAAGCTGAACTGAAATGTCGAACCCATCAAACAACTGATCGAAATGCAAATGAGTACGTGTGGGCACATGCTCATTCAATGCATCATTCTGATATGTAAATATAGGTGGATTTTAAATAGAGCAGTCTGACTATTTATTACTCATTTCATTTGTGCATGCATATCAAGCATATTGAGCAATTAGACTTCACACCAGCTGGTATTTAAAAAAACAAATTTCAATACTGCAACTAAAACACTTTATTTACAATAAAATAAAATAAAATAAAATTACAAGTATAAAAATGGAAATATAAGTTAAAACTGATGTGGTTTAATTTACAATAAAATAAAATAAAATATAAAGTGTGAAATAAAATATGATGATAAAAGTGATAAAAACAGTGAAATAATATACTAAAATACTGTAACAACTGTAGCTTTCTGAGATGGCAATCTCCTTTCTCAACAGCATACTTCTGCTGTGCTGCTATTTAAGGATGTGCCGCACAGCAGAAGTATGCTGTGCTGCTATTTAAGGATATGCCGCACGGCATACTTCTGCTGTGCGGCACATTCTTAAATAGCAGATCCACGGCACTCGTCACATGGTTCCTCAGGAATATGGTTGGAATTTCCCATTTACGCACCGGAACCGGAAATGGCTCAGGAGCGCGCTAGCTGAAACCGTTCATCTCGTCCAAGAACAACGGTTTCAAAGAGGGGATGTAGGCGTACACCTCTGTCTCTGTTAATGGTATTGCTAGCTGTCCCAATACGTAAACTCTTAAGCCATTTACGGTTCCAGAACCCCTGTGCATGATCCGTGATGACAGCACCCTCCGGGGAAATTTGATGTTGCTTCTCCCAGAAGTGTTCTGCCATGGTAGACTTCCTGTAATTTGCAGACTTTATTGCATTCATATGCTCCTCCAGATGGTCTTTCAGTCATCGCCCCATCTCACCTACATAACACACCCCACAATCCAAGCATTTAATTTCATAAACCACCCCACTGTTGGCTTCTTTCGTTATGGGGTCTTTGACATGGGATATCACTGTGTGCAACCTCCATCCCGGGAGTTGCACACAGCATATCTGACACCCCCGAATTATTCGTGCAATGTGGAATCTGCTCCTCTTATTAGAGGAGCACAGTCCATCCGTAATGAGCCATTCACCCCTGTGAGCACTGCATACATTCCCTACTATCCAGGCCTTTCAGAGCACATTGCACGAATAATTCGGGGGTGTCAGATACGCTGTGTGCAACTCCTGGGACGGAGGTTGTACACAGTGATATCCCGTGTCAAAGATCCCATAACGAAAGAAGCCAACAGTGGGGTGGTTTACGAAATTAAATGCTCGGATTGTGGGGGTGTGTTATGTGGGTGAGACGGGGCGACGACTGAAAGACTGTCTGGAGGAGCATATGAATGCAATAAAGTCCGCAAATTATGGGAAATCTGCTGTGGCAGATCATTTCTGGGAGAAGCAACATCAAATTTCCCCAGAGGATGCTGTCATCACGGATCATGCACAGGGTTCTGGAACCGTAAATGGCTTGAGAGTTTACGTATTGGGACAGCTAGCAATACCATTAATAATAACAGTTTCAAAAGGGGATGTAGGCGTACACAGGGGTGTATGCTTACATCCCCTTTTAAAACCGTTGTTCTTGGACGAGATGAACGGTTTCAGCTAGTGCACTCCCGAGCCATTTCCTGTTCTGGTGTGCAAATGGGAAATTCCAACCGGATTCCTGAGGAACCATGTGACGAGTGCTGTGGATCTGCTATCTAAGGATGTGCCGCACAGCAGAAGTATGCTGTTGAGAAAGGAGATTGCCATCTCCGAAAGCTACAGTTGTTACGGTATTTTAGTATATTATTTCACTGTTTTTATCGCTTTTATCATCATATTTTATTTCACATTTTATATTTTATTTTATTTTATTGTAAATTAAACCACATCAGTTTTAACTTATATTTCCATTTTTATACTTGTAATTTTATTTTATTGTAAATAAAGTGTTTTAGTTGCAGTATTGAAATTTGTTTATTTAAATACTAGCTGGTGTGAAGTCTAATTGCTCAATATGAATTGTCCCAGCCTTATAGGCCTATTTGGAGATATATCAAGCATACCTGAATAAAGTTTCATTATCCAGTGACAGTGAATCACCATGTACTGCGATTTCTTGAACCGGATATCTATTGATGGGATAAAACCGTGAAAGTCACACAATTCAAGAATTTAGCATTAGCATTAGCATTAGTAGAGGCATATGATGCAAGAAAGCAAGCTTATTCAGCATCAGCCAAAAAAAAAAAAAAAAAAAACACACCACTCCCATTTCACCCCTCCATTCGTTCGAAATACCTGTCCAGTTGAGCCTTAAATTTGTTTAGGCTATCAACTTCAACAACAAATGATGGAAGTCGGTTCCACCAACCAACCACCCGCTGGCCAAAGGCAAATTTCCGCACATCTATCCGACATCCGTCCTTCCTCAATTTGAATTTATGCCCTCTGAGGTGATTATTCTGAGCAAGAGGAAGAATCCCATTGGCATTGAGCATGCTCAAACCATTCAAAGCCTTATACACCTCTATCAGATCACCTCGCCGGTGCCTAGTCTCCAGACTCTGTAATTTGCAAAACTTAAGCCTTTCTTCATAAGAGCACCCCTTTGTTCCATTCACTAATCTTGTTGCCCTTCTCTGTACTCTTTCCAGCATCTCTACATCCTTCTTGAAATGAGGCCTCCAGACCTGTATACAGTACTCAAGATGTGGCCTAACCATTGCCTTATACAAGGGAATAATCACCTCCTTATCCCTGCTAGAAATATTCCTGTATATCATTGACAAGACACCATGAGCTACTCTTGCAGCTCGTCTGCACTGCTCAGAGAACTTCATATGTGCCTGCACAACCACCCCCCAGGTCCCTTTCATTCTGTACCACTATCAGTGTAGTACCACAGAGTTTATACGTTGCTCTGGGGTTGCTGTTTTCCATGTGTAGTACTTTACATTTGTCAATGTTAAACTTCATTTGCCACCTCTCAGCCCATCTGCTCAACCTTTCCAGATCCTGTTGCAGCAGCATAGTGTCAGTAGTGTCCTTGACAACCCTGCCTACCTTTGTATCGTCTGCAAACTTGGACATTAAGCTTGATATACCATCATCAATATCACTTATGAATACAGAAAACAATAATGGACCCAACACTGAGCCCTGAGGGACTCCACTAATAACATTAGTCCACGACGAGCAGTGTCCATTGATTACCACTCTCTGTCGTCTCCCCCTCAGCCACCCCTTTATCCACAGCAGCAATTTGCCTCCAATGTCACACTGCTCCAATTTGAGCAGCAGTCTTCCATGTGCAACAGTATCAAAAGCCTTTCTAAGATCCAAGTATATAATATCAAAGTTATTCCCTGCATCCAGTTCCTTTGTGACTGCATCATAGTATCCAATCAAATTGGTCAGGCAAGACTTCCCTTTAACAAAACCATGCTGTGTCCGAACTATAACTAAAGTCTTGACTAAATGATCCTGCAGTGCTTCTTTAACTAGTGCCTCCATTAATTTTCCTGGAACAGAAGTTAAACTCACAGGTCTATAATTGCTTGTGTCAGCCTTTGATCCTCCTTTGTGAATTGGGGTCACATTTGCACATCTCCAGTCTGTGGGTACCTCCCCTGAGTCCAAGGAAGCTCTCATAATTATGGCTAAGGGTTTGCTTACTTCCTCTGCTGCCTCCTTTAATATAACTGGATAGATCCCATCCACCCCAGGTGCCTTTCTTGTGTTTATCTTCAACAATTTCTCCTCCACTTTACTCTCAGTTATTACAAGTTTCTCTAGCTTACTGCTCGAGTTGAATACACCTCTGGCTTTCCCCTCGCTAAATAACTCCTCATGTGTGAATGTCGATGCAAAATATTCATTTAGTTTGTTAGCTACCTGAGCAGGATCATCAACAGTTGACCCATCGATATCAAGTGGACCAATCTGATTCATCCCCTTCCTTCTAGAGTTTACATAAGTAAAGAACTCTTTGCTGTTGTTTTTCTTTGCATCCCTTGCCAAAGATTTCTCGTAATCTGCCTTCGCCTGTCTAACCTCCTTTGTAACTTGGTTACAGATCAACTTGTATCTATCATAGGCTTCTGTGTCATGTGTTAATTTGTATGTATCCCATGCATGTTTCTTCTCTGCCATATGCCTCATCAGTTCATCTGACATCCATTTAGGCCTAACCTTGAACAATATTTCTTAGTTGGTATGTAAAGCCTAGTAGCTTCCAAGATAAGTTCTTTGAATGCTTCCCATTTTGTATTTGCTGTTGGTAACATTATCAGTTGGTCCCACTGTATAGAATTTAAATACTGTCTCAGTCCATCGTAGTCGCCTTTACGAAAGCAATAACCCTTCCCTTTACCCCTAATGGTAGTTACCTCTTTGAGTAAATCCCACGCCTTTACGAAAGCAATAACCCTTCCCTTTACCCCTAATGGTAGTTACCTCTTTGAGTAAATCCCACTTCAGCACACTGTGATCACTGCCACCTAGTGGTTCATTTATCTGCAGATTCTTAATGCATGAAGAATTAATCAAGAGTATTCCTTACTCTAGTTGGCTCCTGAACATGCTGATGTAGAAACCAATCATCCAATAAATCCACAAAAGCCTTGCTAGTGTGTGAGTGACCAGCCCCCAAATTCCAGTCAATATCTGGGAAATTAAAATCTCCCATTATAAGACTCTCTGATTTACTGGCCCACTCTATTTCCCTGTACAGTTTCTTATTATACTCATCAGAGTCATTAGGCCTATAGAACACTCCTACTCTCAATTTTGATCTCCCAATGCTTATGTCACACCAAACTGACTTGACACTGCACTGTCCAGCGATGTCCACAGGCTTCACATCCTTGGATTTTATGTATTTCTTAACTAATAGCATAACCCCTCCTCCCTTCCTATCCAGTCTATCCTTTCTGTAGACGTTGTACTCCCCAAATTCCAGTTCTGCATTCCTTATATCTGTGTGACACCACGTCTCTGAAATCCCAACAATATCTGCCTTTGATGTTTTGAGCAATACCTCAAATTCATCAAATTTATTTACTAAACTCCTAGCATTGGTGTACACGCAAGTATACATGCACCTAGTTCTATTCTTAGCTACCCTCACACAACCCATGTGTTTACTTGTACCGCAATGACTCCCAGCAGTCTCTGAAATATCCTGCATCTTGTTTTTCAGGCTTCTGCTCATTCCAATAGAAGCAGTGCAAGAATCTCTTTCACCTCTGCCAGTGGCTACTGTTAATATATTCGTCTTTGTCTCCCCCCCAAGCTAGCAGTTTTCCGACCCACCTAACACTGCCTCGATAGCATCAGCAAATATTCTTGCACCCTTTCTATTTAAGTGTATCCCATCCCTGTAGAAGCAATCTCTCCTGTTAACAAGTACAGTCCAGGCTGAAAAAAATTTTACCCCTTGAGCCTTGCACAATCTTTCCAGGGCCGAATTGATCGACAAGGCTCTCATCATATACTCCCTCCTATCGTGTCTGGGCAGAATTGCAGACACTTTCAAATTCAACCCTATTTCACGGCTTTTTTTCAACAGTGACCTCTACTTGTTAAGCAATTCTGCCGGTCTCCTACTCTTGATATCATTAGTGCCAACGTGTACAACTATATCACCTTTTGTGCCCTTAAAAGATGATATCTGCTCTACAACGTCATCAACCTTTGCCCCTGGCAGACATACCCTGGTCCTGTTCCACCTCATAATAATTCTCATAAAAGTTCTCATAATAATCATAAAAGTTCACCACCTCATAAAAGTTCTCATAATAATGGCTAAGGGTTTGCTTACTTCCTTTGCTGCCTCCTTTAATATAACTGGATAGATTCCATCCACCCCTGGTACCTTCCTTATATTATCTTCAACAATTTCTCCTCCACTTTACTCTTGGTTATTACAAGATTATCTAGCTTACTGCCAGAATTTAATACACCTCTGGCATTCCCCTCCCCGATAACTCCTCATGTGTGAATGTAGTTGCAAAATATTCATTTAGTTTGTTAGCTACCTGAGCAGGATCATGAACAGTTGAACCATCGATATCAAGTGGACCAATCTGATTCTCCTAACGGGGAAGTTAAAATCCAGGGTTATAAGAAAATCTGATTTACTTCCCCATGCTGTTTATTAAGAAAAACATAACATATGATAAAGAGCATCCAGTTAACATAGATGGACAGTATTAATAAGTAAGAGATTACCTCAATCTTTTTCGTGGAATGCTTCCAGTCAATTCTCTCTTATATATGACAAATAAAATAAGGTGAAAAAAAAACTGCAGCTGCGGTGGTTGATGTGTTTCTGGGTTGGGGTTCTCGGCTTTCGATTCCATTGCGCATCGGATTTGGTCGTATCTCTATGAATGAGAGAATTCATTAATTCGTTTTTTTCACCTTATTTTATTCGTCATATATGAGAGAGAATTGACTGGAAGCATTCCACGAAAAAGATTGAGGTAATCTCTTACTTTTTTAATATATTAAAAAATTGTGGAAGTTATTGAGCCTTGTAGCTCTGAAATTTTTTATTAATAGATGGACAGTGCAACATTGAGTCAGTTTTGTGTGACATAAGCAGTGGGAAACAAAAAATGAAAGTAGGAGTGTGTTATAGGCCTAATGACTAATGATTACAACAAACAATTCTAGAGAGAAATAGAATCGGCCATTAAATCAGATTGTATTATAATGGGGGATTTTTACTTTCCAGATATTGACTGGAACTTGCAGATTTGGTCACTCGCACACTAGCAAGACCTTTGTGTATTTATTGGATGATCGTTTTCTGAAGCAACATGTTCAAGAGGCAACTAGAGAGTGTAATACTTTTGATCTGGTAATCACAGTGATTATCTGTGCATTAAGGATTTGCAGATAAAGAAACCAATAGGTGGCAGTGATCACAGTGTACTGATGTGGGATTTACTTAAAGATGTAACTACCAATCAGGGGTAAAAGAAAGGGTTTTTGCTTTCATAAAGGAAACTACAGTGGTCTCAGACCATTTTTAAATACTGTGCAGTGGGACCAACTGATGATGTTACCTACATCAAATTCTAAGTGGGAAGCATTCAAGGAACTATTTGTGGAAGGCTTTTCATACTGATAAAGAAATATTGTTCAAGGATATTAGATGAACAAAGGAAACTTGTGGCAAAGAAGAACAATGCATGGGATGCTTATAAATTATCAGGGGACACAGAAGCCTATTGCAGATATAAGCTAGTCTGTAAACAAGTCACAATGAAGATTAGGCAAGTGAAAGTAAATTACAAGAAATCTTTGGCAAAGGATGCTAATAAAAACAGCAAGGACTACTTTACTTGTATAAACTCTATAAGAAAGAGGATGGATCAGATTGGTCCTCTTGATATCGATGGTTCGACTGTTCATGATCCTGCTCAGATAGCTGATAATCTGAATGAGTATTTTTGCATCTACATTCACATATGAGGAATTCTGTAGATAAGTGAAGGATAGAAGCTTATTAAACTCTAATAGGGAGCTAAATGATTTTGTAAAAGCTGAGAGCAAAGTGGAGGAGAAATCGTTGAAGTTAAACAAAAGAAAAGCACCTGGGATGGATGGGCTCTATCCAGTTATATTAAAGGAGGGGGCAAAGGAAGTAAGCAAACTCTTAGCCATAATTATGAGAGCATCCTTGGACTCCATGGAAGTCCCCAAGGACTGGAGATGTGCATATGTATCCCCAATTCACAAAGGGAGATCTAAAGGTGAAACGGGTAATTTCAGACCAGTTAGTTTAACTTTTGTTCCAGTGAAAATAATGGAGTCACTGGTTAAAGATGCATTTCAGGATCATATAGACATGATTGCAGTAATAATTCATACACAGCATGGGTTTGTTAAGGGAAAATCTTTTCTGGCAAATTTGATTGGATACTATAATGTGGTTACAAAGGAACTGGATGCAAAAAATAATTTTATATCCTATACAGGTCGACCATCACTAATCGGGCCACCGGTAATCCAGCACCACCACTAATTTGGACATAATTTCCACAAACGTAATTTCAAATTTCCCAGATCGTAGCACCGACCTGCCACTACTGTTTTGGTAGCGTTGGTTACAACATCAGCTGTTGGCGCGAAATTGTAAACACGGCCAAGCCATTCCCACTTGTTTTTCTGCATTTATTATTATAACCTGCTCATATTATACATAATTTCCCTATAACCCTAGCCATGGTTCCAACGCATAAAGGAAGTGTGCCTCTCGTGGTGTAAAGCGCAAACACCATACATTTTCCATAACAGATAAAGTTGAACTTCTGAAAAAAACTCGACAATGGTGTGTTTGTGAGAAATTTAACTCTGCTTAATTGTAAATTCCAGCAATTTCTCTCAGTTCCTCTTATTTTAGTAATTTTCTTTTAGCCATTTCTTTTTAAATTTTTTTTTTACAACACACTTGTACAAACTTGCGAAAAACACAACACAATATGATGGATAATACAGCATGCTAACGAACTTGTTTTCACAAAATCTCTAACAATACTGACAAACGTATTGTGACGTTTTTGAGTTTTTTTTATCACGATTAGTTTTATTGTCACGCTTGCAATAAACTAATCACACACGATCTTCATATGCATGCCGTAATAGCGTCACACGTATATGGCTGACAAGGCTTCTCAAGAAATAAAGTAACCTACTGGGCCACATATATGTGACATAAAAAAAAATACTCTTTTTTTTTTTTTTCTAGCTTGGCAGTCAACGTGTTAAAGGTAGGATGAGGTGGTTAGCTGTTGGGTAAACTGTATGTGCTAAAATAACCACCAGTGATCCGGCAAACTCACTAATTCAGCATCCCACAGGTCCCAACGCTGCCGGATTAGTGATGGTTGACCTGTACTTGGATTTCAGAAAAGCTTTTGTCACTGTTGTGCATGGAAGACTACTGTACAAATTGGAGCAGTATGGTATTAGGGTAACTTGCTACAATGGATAAAGATGGTTGCGTGAGAGAAGACAGAGAGTGGTAATGAACGGATGCTGTTCTTCGTGGACTAATGTTATTAGTCCACGAAGAATGTAAAGTTATTATTAGTCCACGAAGGTTCGGTGTTGGGCCCATTGTTATTTTTTATATTTACCAATGATATTAATGAAGTTATATCAGGCTTAATGTCGATGTTTGCAGATGATACAAAGGTTGGTAAGGTTTTTAATGACAGTAATGGCAGTGTGCTACTACAGGATCTAGAAAATTTGAGCTGATAGACTGAAGAGTGGCAACTAAAGTTTAACATTGACACATGCAAAGTACTGCATATGGGTAGAAATAACCCAGAGAAACGTACCAACTGTGTGGCACTACAGTTAGTGTGGTAGAAAATGAATACATCTGGGAGTAGCTGTGCAGTCAGATATGAAGTCTGATCAATGCAGACAGGCTACAAGAGCAGGTCATGGAGTATTGTAAGTGATATACAGGAATTTTGCTATTTGGGAAAGGGAGGTGATTAACCCTTTGTATACAGCAATGGTCAGGCCCCGCCTTGAGTACTGTGTACAGGTCTGGAAGCTTCATTTTAATAAGGATGTAGAGTTGCTTGAGCATGCACAGAGAAGGACAACAAGATTGGTGAATGGAATGAAGGGATCCTCTTACCAATAAAGGATTAAATTCTACAAATTGCAGCAACTGAAGACTAGGCACTTGCGACGTGATCCGATCAAGGTGTATAAGGTGCTCAACCTCTTGAATGGGTTGAGCATGCTGAAGTCCGATGGGATTCTTCCATTTGCTCAGATTACGAACCTGAGGGGGCATAAAATCAAATTCAGGAAAGACAGTTGTAGAATTGATGTGTGCAAATTTGCCTTTAGCCAGCGGGTGGTTAATTGCTGGAACAAACTTCCATCTGTCGATGTGGAAGTTGATAACTTAAATAAATTCAAGGAGAAACTGGAAAAACATTTAGAGGCGAATGGATGTAAGAAATTGTAGTGGATGTAAGAATTTATTTTTTTTTTTTTTGGCTGATGCTACATAACCTCATTTACTTGATTTCTTGCATCGCGTGCCTCCATTACAGTACTAATAATACTACTCTATTTCTCTGTACTGTTGTTCACTGTACTCATCAGAGTCATTAGGCCTATAATACACTCCTACTCTCATTTTTGCTTTCTCAGTGCTTACGTCACACCAAACTGGCTCAACATTGCACTGACCATTCTACGTTAACTGGATGCACTTCCTTAGATTTTATGTGTTTCTTAACTAATAGCATAATCCCTTTTCCCTTTCTATTCTTTCTGTACACATTGTATTACCCAAATTCCAATTCTACCCTGCTTGTATCTGTGCTACACTGCATCTTTGATATCCCAACGATATCTGCCTTTGATGTCTTGACCAGCTTCAAATTCGTCCAATTTATTTACTGTACTCCTAACATTGTTGTACACACAAGCATATAAGCACCTGTTCTTATTCTTATTTACCCTAACACAGCCCATGTATTTATTTGTTCCATGATGACTCCCACCAGTCCCTGAAAACCTCAGCACACTGCCCTCCATTCTAATAGAAGCAGTGCAAGAATCATTTTAACCTCTGCCTGCGGTTACTATTAATCTTTTAGTCTGGGAATCTCCCCAAGCCTGCCGTTTCCCCATCCACCTAACACTCTCTCTGTATCATCAGCAAACACCCTTGCACCCCCTTCTATTTAAGTGTATCCCATCCCATCGCTGAATAACAGGCAAGGCTCTCACTGTGTACTCCTTCCTGTTGTGGCTGGGCAGAATTGCAGACAGTTTCAAATTTAACCCTAACTCAACTTTTTTCAACATTCACCTGTACTTGTTAAATAAGTCTGCAGATATCCTACTCTTAATATCATTAGTGTACAACAATATCACCCTTTGTGCCCTTAATAGATGATATTTGCTCTACAATGTCTTCAGCTTTTGACCCCTGGCAGACATACTCTGGTCCTATTTCACCTATCCTTTTTACACAATATATTACTGGTCTCTGTGACAATGGAATCACTGACAATAACTATCTCCTGTGTGATCAGTGCATCCTGTTTTGGAGATTGTCACTGTTTAGCCTGATGCATGAGGTTGAGCTCTTGCATTACGTTGGGCAGCTTAGTGCTTGTTGGTCCTGCATTTTAATTCCTTGGAGGGCATTTACCCTACTCATTAAAGGCACACTATAGCCCCTGCAGCTTATGCACCCCTAAACCCCCATAACACACACACCCACACCCTACTCATCAAACTCTCATAGACATCCATCAGAATGCTGACTTGGTTCCTAATTTATTGACACTCTGTGCACCTAGCACACACAAAGACATTCTCCTTGGCTAGATCATGTCCTGTTCCAGAAAGGTCCAGAAACATTTCAGAAGTTGCACATTTTTTGAGGCTGCGATGCATTTGAGATCTGCCGCTTCGGTTTTACCCCAGGCCATAGCACGCGTGCTACTTTGTGCCCATTACTTTGCTGCTCTGGTCTGGGGAATGATAACTGATTGAATACAATGAAAATTAATAAGATTAATCAATTTAATTAATCAGTTTACACTATCTAGTAGATTGTTAAATGCAGTGATACTTACTATGCTGTCTAGTTTTTCATTACTACTAGCTATTTACGACAATTAAAAATTTGAATTCCCTACCATTCACTCTATACAATGGCTGCAAGATTCGAATGAAACATCAGTTTTATGTATAAGTAGTAACCTACAAAATCTCTATCTAAATTAAAATTAAAAATAACAAGCGTAACTAGGACTATAAAGCTACTTATAAAGTACGATCTAATATGACAATCAAGTAAATAAAATGGCAAAAAACTTATATTTCTTGGAGCTTGAATTTCACTGCTTGTACTTGTAATGGCACTCATGCCCTCAATCAATGTAATAATCAAAATTCACTATGGAATTAATGGCAGGTCCACTTTGACCACCCTACTCATGACAAACTTAATCATTCTAAATGCCCTTAACTCTAAAAATCAAATTGACATAATTTATACTAATATTAGGTCTGCATTTGATGTGGTCTCAATAAACTCTCTGCTAAATCTCCTTGAAGAGTTTTACCTCATCGATGGAAATCTATTAAATTTCTTTGCCAGCCTCTTGAATGAGAGGGTTCTTGTAGAAAACTTCAATAATACATTTTATTGCACCATGTGATCTTCTGGAATCCCTCAGGGTGGGACTCTGTCAGCAATAATTTCTCTACAATCCTCTAACCTTTCTTATTTACTCATAATTATGTAATTTCTCACTTGTTAATAATCATATGATTATGAGTATTAACTTATAATCATATGCAGATGATGTTAAAATCATTGCCACCTCAAATTCAACTGAATCAACTATCATTACACAAGATCTTCTCTGTAATGCTCTCACAGAATTCTCTTCATACCTTAACTCTAATCTTTCTCCCAACCCCTCGAAATCTAGTTGCCTTCAATTTTCTCATAGAAAGAACATTTTTCCTGTCATCTCCTCACTCTGTTCTCAAACCATTTCTCTTATATCTGACAGTAAGGATCTTGAAATTTTCTATGACTCCAAATTCAGCTTCTCCACTCATTTAAATTACTTGTTGAAACAACTCACAAAAGCCAGTTTGTCGGCAAAACAAAACCTACAACATATCCACTCCACCCATATTATCATCCAGTTCTTCTCCAAAATGATTATTTATGCTTCTCCTGTCTGGGCTGCTGTTGTTCAGACAGGAGAAACATATTTCAAAAAATCTTTTCTTCCAAATACTGGTTTCTCAAATGGACATTTTTTAAGTCCCACTATGAACCTGTTTCTTCCCAGTTTTTCATGGTTGACTGTCTTAACTCTTTCAATTTGGTGCAACAATCTCTCATTCTTTGCCCAATTTTTTAACTCTGTCATTGAATGCCCAGAAATTTGAGAATTCATGGCATGGAAAATTCCTAGGAGGTCTTCAAGATCTAAACCTACCCTTTTGCCTTTATTAACCAGACTCTATTTGACCGAAAATCACTTTCCCCTTCAATACTCTTTCCTTTATCAACTAATTGAATTCAGACCCTGTCTTAATAGTTCAAAACAAAACTCTTTTATCCCAGGCTGCTCAACTAATACTAACGAATCTCAACCAAACAAAAAATAACCATCATGTTGCATCTTTTCTCTCCTTCCACCCAGACTTTACAGTTTAGACATTGATTTAGTCACTTACCTTTTGCATTTTATATTTTTATGATTTAATTTAACTTTAATTCCCTTTAATTTATTAACAGTATTATAAACCAATTTTTAAGTATCTTGAGAATTCTATTTTAGTTATCTCATTTCATTATTATTTACTGTATTATTACTGTTATTATTGTTATTATTATTATTATTACTTGAAGTTTACTATTATATTTTAAGTTTATTTTCTATCTCTAAGCCCCTATAGCTGTTTCATTGGTTGTCCGGGGTACACTTGTCATCGTCAGCTTAATTCTGATGATTATAGGTGGTACATCTGGACAAGGCTACTTCGGTCTGTCAATTTGTCCAGTATGCTTCTGGACAAACCTCTGAGTAGCAATCTTTGTCTTTATGTTGCCTCTCTATATTGTATGGACTTCTGACAAATAGCTAATAAATGGAATTTATTATTATTTTTTGCTCTTATATTATTTTTTCTTGATTGGGGGGATTCCACCCCATGATGGATAATACTACTACCAAGTACACAGGGTAATTGTTATGTATGGTGTTACTGTTGGTCAAGGAACTCGTTGACTATCCTACTCATTTCAGGATATTGACTTTCTGAAGTTCCTTGTAGGAACTCCAGGAAGAAAGTAGGAATTCCTTGTTATGTCTGGTGTTCTCTGGAATACCTATTCCTTCTAGGCTGTTATGTAGGGTCTTGGGCACCATACTGGTGGTTGACATAATGCTTGGGATGGTTGTTACTTGTTTCATATGCCAAATCTCTTTGATGTTCTTGTTTTTCCTGATCTTTTTCTCATAGGTTTTCTGAAGGTTGCCAGTATTAGGCACCACTATGTCAATCAGATAGGTAGCCTTTTCCTTCTTGTCAACAAGGGTTATGTCCAGTCTGTTGTGTGGAATTGTCTTGTCCGTTATTATGACGTGGTCTCAGTACAGCTTGTGGGTTGAGACCTCTAGTCCTGCCTGGGGTTTGTACTTGTAATACGGAACACTTTCTTTGGTCAGCTGGTATTTCCTCGCTAGCTTCTGATGTTTTATCCTGGCTACCTGATTATGTCTATAAGTTGTACTCCCCTTCTGGGTGGATCATTTCTGAGGCCAGGATGCATCGTCAACATGTCATCTGACACTCTTGGCAATTTATCTAGTCTTGGATGGCAAGCATGACACCTTCAGTCTTGGGGAAGAGCGTCCCGTTCGTGAGCCGTTCATTGGAAGTAATTTTATCTACGTGATCTTAATGGAGATCATTGTAGTGTCCACTATGGAGTGTCTTCTTTGCCCATATTTCTAGCTTCATTTGTGCCATCTGGGTGGGAGGGGACTCCTCACTTAGGTTGAGTGGGGTATGTCACTTGTCTATCTTCCTTATGGCTTGATAGAGTGCGGCTGTGCTTTTATGGAAGTAATCCTTCAGGTTAGCTATCACTGTTTTCTGTTGCTCGATGGGTTTATCATGCCCCTTTCTCTCTCCCTCCCTCTTTCTTAGCTATTGTCAGTCTCTCGAGGGCTGACTTCAGATGGTGTTGGCGGCTCTTGATCATTATTCTCTTTGTCTTTCTCATGATATCCTCCAGCTCAGTGTTAGTCCCATCGATGATCCCGAAGGAGTATATTGGCATTAGGACTGCATAAGTGTTTATGGCTTTAACTGTGTTCCCTCTGTTCAGCTCTGCTTTGAGCAAGATTCTGAGTCTGTAATGGTATTTTTTGGTCAGGCAGACCTTGATTTCCTTATTCTCTAATTGCTGAGCCTGCATCATCTCCAGGTATTTGTAGGTCTCTTCCCCTGTCATGGCTTTAATCTCTTTACCAGTCTGCAGCAGGTAGTTTCGACTAACTAATTTCCCTTGTTGCAATGCATTGATCTTGCAGTTGTCTAGACCAAATTCCAGCCTGATATCATTGCTGAACCCTTCGGTGCTCCGAGATGAGTTGCTTGAGTTGCTTCTCGGTTGCCATTTAGAGCTTGATGTTATCCATGTACATTTGGTTGAAGAGGGTGTACAGGTTTTTCCTTCCTTCCTTTGAGGTTTTATCCATACTTGCTGTTGTTGAGCATGGTAGATAGAAGGTTAAGTGCTAGACAGAACCATAGTGGGCTCAGGATGGGGATCAAGTTAGTTCTGATGTTCTCAACCTATTGGTACTCCATTTTGCCATAGTTGCTTCTAGGAAGTCTGTCCCTGTCGGATTGACATTGTAGGTCTTCAGCATCTCTATTAGCCGACTATGAGTCATAAATACTAGAGCTAGAGAATCTTGTAATAACTGAGAGTAAAGTGGAGGAGAAATTGTTGAAGATAAATACAAGAAAGGCACCTGGGGTGGATGGGATCTACCCAGTTATATTAAAGGAGGCAGCAAAGAAGGTAAGCGGACCCTTAGCCATAATTATGAGAGCTTCCTTGGACTCAGGGGAAGTACCCATGGACTGGAGATGTGCAAATGTGGCCCCAATTCACAAAGGAGGATCAAAGGGCGACACAAGTAATTATAGACCTGTTAGTTTAACTTCTGTTCCCGGAAAATTAATGGAGGCACTGGTTAAAGAAGAACTGCAGGATCATCTAGACAAGACTTCAGTTATAGCTCAGACAGAGCATGGTTTTGTTAAGGGGAAGTCTTGCCTGACCAATTTGATTGGATACTATGATGCAGTCACAAAAGAACTGGATGCAGGGAATAACTTTGATATTAGCATTAGCATTAGCATTAGTAGAGGCATTTGATGCAAGAAAACAAGCTTATGCAGCATCAGCCAAAAAAAAAAAAAAAAAAAAAACCCACTTCCACTTCACCCCTCTGTTCGTTCAAAATACCTGTCCAGCTGAGCCTTAAACTTATTTACGCTATCAACCTCCACTACAAGGGATGGAAGTCTGTTCCACCAACCAACCACCTGCTGGCTAAAGGCAAATTTCCGCACGTCTATCCTACATCTGTCTTTCCTCAATTGAATTTATGCCCTCGCAGGTGGTTATTCTGAGCTAGAGGAAGAATCCCATCAGCATTGAGCATGCTCAAACCATTCAAGGCTTTATACACCTCTATCAGATCACCTCGCTGGTGCTTAGTCTCCAGACACTGTAATTTGCAAAACTTAAGCCTTTCTTCGTAAGAGCACCCCTTTGTTCCATTCACTAATCTTGTTGCCCTTCTCTGTACTCGTTCCAGCATCTCTACATCCTTCTTGAAATGAGGCCTCCAGACCTGTATACAGTACTCTAGGTGTGGCCTGACCATTGCCTTATACAAGGAAATAATCACCTCCTTATCCCTGCTGAAAAAATTCCTGTATATCATTGACAATACTCCATGAGCTACTCTTGCAGCCCGTCTGCACTGTTCAGAGAACTTCATATCTGCCTGCACAACCACCCCAAGTCCCTTTCATTCTCTACCACTGTCAGTGTAGTACCACAGAGTTGATACGTTGCTCTGGGGTTGCTGTTTCCCATATGTAGTACTTTACATTTGTCAATGTTAAACTTCATTTGCCACCACTCAGCCCATCTGCTCAACCTTTCCAGATCCTGTTGCAACAGCATAGTGTCAGTAGTGTCCTTGACAACCCTGCCAACCTTTGTATCGTCTGCAAACTTGGACATTAAGCTTGATATACCATCATCAATATCATTTATAAATACAGAAAACAATAATGGACCCAACACTGAACCCTGAGAGACTCCACTAATAATATTAGTCCATGATGAGCAGTGTCCATTGATTACCACTCTCTGTCTTCTCCCCCTCAACCACCCCTTTATCCATAGCAGCAATTTGCCTCCAATGTCACACTGCTCCAATTTGTGTAGCAGTCTTCCATGTGCAACAGTATTAAAAGCCTTTTTAAGATCCAAGTATATAATATCAAAGCTATTCCCTGCATCCAGTTCTTTTGTGACTGCATCATAGTATCCAATCAAATTGGTCAGGCAAGACTTCCCCTTAACAAAACCATGCTGTGTCCGAGCTATCACTGAAGTCTTGCCTAAATGATCCTGCAGTGCTTCTTTAACCAGTGCCTCCATTAATTTTCCTGGAACAGAAGTTAAGCTCACAGGTCGTTAATTACTTGTGTCAGCCTTTCATCCTCCTTTGTGAATTGGGGTCACATTTGCACATTTCCAGTCTATGAATACCTCCCCTGAGTCCAAGGAAGCTCTCATAATTATGGCTAAGGGTTTGCTTACTTCCTTTGCTGCCTCCTTTAATATAACTGGATAGATCCCATCCACCCCGGGTGCCTTTCTTGTGTTTATCTTCAACAGTTTCTCCTCCACTTTACTCCCAGTTATTTCAAGATTCTGTAGCTTACTGCTAGAGTTGAATACACCTCTGGCATTCCCCTCACTGAATAACTCCTCATGTGTGAATGTCGATGCAAAATATTCATTTAGTTTGTTAGCTACCTGAGCAGGATCATCAACAGTTGACCCATCAATATCAAGTGGACCAATCTGATTCATCCCCTTTCTTCTAGAGTTTACATAAGTAAAGAACTCTTTGCTGTTTTTCTTTGCATCCCTTGCCAAGGATTTCTTGTAATCTGCCTTCGCCTGCCTAACCTCCTTTGTAACTTGGTTGCATATCAACTTGTATCTATCATAGGCTTCTGTGTCATGTGTTAATTTGTAAGTATCCCATGCATTTTTCTTCTCTGCCATATGCCTCATTAGTTCATCTGACATCCATTTTGGCCTAAACCTTGAACAATATTTCTTAGTTGGTATGTAAAGCCTAGTAGCTTCCAAGATAAGTTCTTTGAATGCTTCCCATTTTGAATTTGCTGTTGGTAACATCATCAGTTGGTCCTACTGTATAGAATTTAAATTCTGTCTCAGTCCATCGTAGTCGCCTTTACGGAAGCAGTAACCCTTCCCTTTACCCCTAATGGTAGTTACCTCTTTGAGTAAATCCCACTTCAGCACACTGTGATCACTGCCACCTAGTGGTTCATTTATATGCAGGTTCTTAATGCATGAAGAATCACTGCTGATAATCAAATCAAGAGTATTACTCCCTCTAGTTGCCTCCCGAACATGCTGATGTAGAAAACAATCATCCAATAAATCCACAAAAGCCCTGATAGTGTGTGAGTGACCAACCCCCAAATTCCAGTCAATATCTGGTAAATTAAAATCTCCCATTATAAGACTCTCTGATTTACTGGCCCACTCTATTTCCCTGTACAGTTTCTTATTATACTCGTCAGAGTCATTAGGCCTATAGCACACTCCTACTCTCAATTTTGATCTCCCAATGCTTATGTCACACCAAACTGACTCAACACTGCACTGTCCAGCGATGTCGACTGGCTTCAGTTCCTTGGATTTTATGTGTTTTTTAACTAATAGCATAATCCCTCCCCCCTTCCTATCCTGTCTATCCTTTCTGTAGACGTTGTACTCCCCAAATTGCAGTTCTGCATCCCTTATATCTGTGTGACACCACGTCTCTGATATCCCAACAATATCTGCCTTTGATGTTTTGAGCAATACCTCAAATTCATCAAATATATTTACTAAACTCCTAGCATTGGTGTACACGCAAGTATACATGCACCTGTTTCTATTCTTAGCTACCCTAACACAACCCATGTGTTTACTTGTACCGCAATGGCTCCCAGCAGTCTCTGAAATATCATGCATCTTGTTTTTCAGGCTTCTGCTCATTCTAATAGAAGCAGTGCAAGAATCTCTTTCACCTCTGCCAGTGGCTACTGTCAAACTATTGGTCTTTGTCTCCCCCCAAGCTAGCAGTTTTCCGACCCACCTAACACTGCCTCGATAGCATCAGCAAATATTCCTGCACCCTTTCTATTTAAGTGTATCCCATCCCTGTAGAAGCAATCTCTCCTATTAACAAGTACAGTCCAGGCTGAAAAAAAGTCTACCCCTTGAGCCTTGCACAATCTTTCCAGGGCCGAATTGATCGACAAGGCTCTCATCATATACTCCCTCCTATCGTGTCTAGGCAGAATTGCAGACACTTTCAAATTCAACCCTAGTTCTCGGCTTTTGTTGAACATTGACCTGTACTTGTTAAGTAATTCTGCCGGTCTCCTACTCTTAATATCATTAGTGCCAACGTGTACAACTATATCACTTTTGTGCCCTTAAAAGATGATATTCGCTCTACAACGTCATCAACCTTTGCCCCTGGCAGACATACCCTGGTCCTGTTCCATCTATCCTTTTTACAAGTATGTTCCCCGTTTCCCTGACAATAGAGTCACCAACAACTACTAGTTCCTTCGGGACCAGCGCATTCTGCCTTGGGGGTTGCCTCTGTGTCACGTGATGCCCTAGTGCAAGCTCTGGCGTTGATGTGGGCAGCTGAGAGCTTGATGGGCCCCTCAATTTAGTTTCTTCGAGGGCATCCACCCTGTCCTTCAAGCTCTCATATAGGCCCACAAGAACGCTGAGTTGTTGCCTGATATCGATACACTCCTTGCATCGCGCACACACAAAGACATCCCCCATGGCAGTATCATGTCCCGTACCCGATTGCTCTGCAAACATCAAGCAAACAGTGCATTTTATAAGGCTGTGAGTCAGAGGACAACTGCCCCCCTCAGTTCTGCTCTGAGCCACAGCACTTCCATTAGCTTGAGCCTTTTGCTTTGATGCTCTGGTCTGAGTCATGATTCTATTAATTTATTAATTAATTATAATTATGTTAAATATAATTAGTTATATTATGTTTGTAATTTAGTTATATTATGTTTGTAATCAATTTAACTGCTAATGAAGTTCAACTAACGCTATCTAGTACGGTATATAACTATCGTATCACAAAGGTAAATCTACGGTAAATCTACGGACACTTAAGTATTAATTAACTTTCAAATCTCGCTGTCTCAATTCAGAATAAACTAACGATCCTTACTAGGTCTATAAGCTACTTACAGAAATAATTCGATGTAAAAAATATTCAATCAAGCGGCTAAATATGGCTAAAGAACTTCTCGTTCAGCGCAGTTGCGCTGAACGAGAAGTTCTATTTTAGAGGTATACCCATTTTAGAGGTATACCCTCGAAATGTAAGGAAGTTTGAATCTTGCCGTGGTGATCAATGTAACCTCAAAGGACATCAATCATACTGCATGTTGAAAGAAATGGGAAAGGGTTGACTCGAACTTAGCTCTGGAGACTTAACATGGGTTCCACCACTTCAGGCCTGCAATAAGCAAAGTGGTGGTATTACACTGGTTGATGACAGTCATCTACTATCTAGTATTGCCTGGTAACTCAGAGGTGCAGCATTCCTCCATGTGGTGTGGGCACCACACCTCAATTCCTACTTATGTTGGTTCTCACTTGGGTGGTCACCCAAGTGAGAACCAACATAAGTAGGGATTGACATAACGTGGCTTCGACACCCACTGTGTGCATGTGCATGGGAGTTATACCCAGGATCATTAACAGTCCCACCATTGTGAAGATGTAAACAGACCATCAGGACTTCCCCGAAATTGGGTCCACTTGACTTGAGTCTGACCCAAATATCAGTTCCATCAGCATTTCAGACTCCCATGTACCAAGCACAGCTTGTCTGGCTTATCTGAGAGAATGTCTTTGACAGTCTCAAGGACCTAGTTTGTACCTGTCGGATTTACTTTGAAGATCTTCAGCATACCATGGGGGCTCACATCTGGTGAGTATGGGCTTGGCAAACCCAGGGTCCTGAGCTGGATATCATCATTCTTCTCTTTCTTGGTGATGCCTTCTACTTCTCTCTCTCTCTCTCTCTTTCTCTCTCTCTCTCACACACACACACACACACACACACACACACACACACACACACACACACACACACACACACACACACACACACACACACACACAGGGGGTAACTCGGGAATTTTTTTTTTTGGCTGGTGCAGCATAAGCCTCAGGCTTCCTTGTACCATATGGCTAATATTAATAATAATAATAATAATCTCTATTAGCCAGCTATATGGCATGGATCAAATGCCTCATGGTAACCGATGTAGGCCTTGTACAGACTGCGGTGCTTCTTGTAGTTCAATCAAAGCCAATCCCTATCAGATTGATTTTGAAGATCTTCAGCATATGGCCTTGGCACACCCAGGTCCTGAGCTGGATATCATCATTCTTCTCTTCCTTGGTGATTCCCTTTTGATTCTCTCTCTCTCTTTCTCAGGGTAACGCGGGAATTTTTTTTTTTTTTTTTTTTGGCTGGTGCAGCATAAGCCTCTGGCTTCCTTGCACCATATAACTAATAATAATAATAATAATAATCTCTATTAGCCAGATATGAGACATGAATTCAAAGGCCTCGTGGTAATCGATGTAGACTTTGTACAGTTGCAGTGCTTCTTGTAGGATTGCTCTATGACTGCAGCATCTATGGTTAATTGATCCTTGGATTCTTTGCTCATCCACTTGCATCCTTTCTGCTGTTTGGACATGATGCACTGGCTCTCCAAGCAGTCTAATTTATTCTTGGTTATGCGGCTGGTCAGGGTCAGGATCTAGTACATCTTTGAGAGAAAGGTGATTATTATTATTATTAGCCACATGGTACAAGGAAGCCAGAGGCTTATGCTGCACCAGCCAAAAAAAAAAAAAATTTCCCGAGTTACCCTGAGAGAGAGACAGAGAGAGAGAAGTAGAAAGGAACCACCAAGAAAGAGAAGAATGATGATATCCAGCTCAGGACCCTGGGTTTGCCAAGCCCATACTCACCAGATGTGAGCCCCCGGTGATGAGCCTGTATTTCACCGGATTTCTTGTACATTGGCATTGCCTTCAGATATGTGATTCCTTGAGTGAGACACTTTGGGATTGTCTCTGGGTGCCTTATCATTCAGGTGAACTGCTAGGTGCTTGTGTGTGCAAGTGAATTTCTTCTACCATTAGCTGTGGACATTATCTATTCCTGGGGTTTGCCAATTGTGGAAGTTCCTGATCTCTGTATTGTATGGCCTCCTGACAAAATGAATTTATTATTATTATTTTTAATTCATTCTTTGTAATCTAAACTTTGTAATTTATTCCCAATTCCTGACCCATCTTTTGATGACATTATAAAAATAATTAATCAATTAAACAATAAGAAATGCACTGGTTTTAATAGTCTT
The DNA here is from genome assembly GCF_048544385.1 of Mastigoproctus giganteus. Classification (NCBI taxonomy): domain Eukaryota; kingdom Metazoa; phylum Arthropoda; class Arachnida; order Uropygi; family Thelyphonidae; genus Mastigoproctus; species Mastigoproctus giganteus. The sequence continues at coordinate 20,073,394 of NC_143588.1, read as the reverse complement.
ACTAGCAAAACAATAAATGCTAACATGGAATCATTCGCCTTGGTATTAGTTCAGTTGATCTCAACAATGATTTTTTTAGGGCAATACCCTTCAAATTTAATCCTATTTAAGATTAAACCAATATATAAAAAATTTTTGTTTGCAGATTATAATAATTATAGGCCAATTACACTGCAATCAATTTTGCACAAAATAGTTTAGAATTACAGTAAACCCTCATTAATCCGGACCCCGGTAATCTGTACATCGCTTAATCTGGACAGCTCTAAAAAAATTTTAAAGTGTAAAAACCAAATGACGATCGGGCGCAAAAGTCATGTGTATTGTGTCCGAAGTCATTGGGCCGTGATGACTCACGCTGCACAAACAACCTGGTTCCCAGCTGCGGTTCAGACAGTTGTTTGTCGTTTTCACCGCAGTTACACAGTCGACATCGCTGGACAGTGCAGTGTCGAGTCAGTTTGGTGTGACATAAGCATTGGGAGATCAAAATTGAGAGTAGGAGTGTGCTATAGGCCTAATGACTCTGATGAGTATAATAAGAAACTGTTCGGAGAAATAGAGTGGGCCAGTAAATCAGAGAGTCTTATAATGGGGGATTTTAATTTCCCAGATATTGACTGGAATTTGGGGGCTGGTCACTCACACAGTAGCAAGGCTTTTGTGGATTTATTGGATGATTGTTTTCTACATCAGCATGTTCGGGAGGCAACTAGAGGGAGTAATACTCTTGATTTGATTATCAGTAGTGATTCTTCATGCATTAAGAATCTGCAGATAAATGAACCACTTGGTGGCAGTGATCACAGTGTGCTGAAGTGGGAGTTACTCAAAGAGGTAACTACCATTAGGGGTAAAGGGAAGGGGTATTGCTTTCGTAAAGGCGACTACAATGGACTGAGACAGTATTTAAATTCTATACAGTGGGATCAACTGATGATATTGCCAACAGCAAATTCAAAATGGGAAGCATTCAAAGAACTTATTGTGGAAGCTACTAGGCTTTACATACCAACTAAGAAATATTGTTCAAGGTTTAGGCCTAAATGGTTGTCAGATGAACTAATGAGACATGTGGCAGAGAAGAAAAATGCATGGGATACATATAAATTAATGGGTGACATGGAAGCCTATGATAGATACAAGTTGATCTGTAACCAAGTTACAAAGGAGGTTAGGCAGGCGAAGGCAGATTACGAGAGATCCTTGGCAAGGGATGCGAAGAAAAACAGCAAAGAGTTCTTTACTTATGTAAACTCTAGAAGGAAGGGGATGAATCAGATTGGTCCACTTGAGATCGATGGGTCAACTGTTGATGACCCTGCTCGGGTAGCTAACAAACTAAATGAATATTTTGCATCGACATTCACACATGAGGAGTTATTCAGCGAGGGGAATGCCAGAGGTGTATTCAACTCTAGCAGTAAGCTAGAGAATCTTGTAATAACTGAGAGCAAAGTGGAGGAGAAAATGTTGAAGATAAACACAAGAAAGGCACCTGGGGTGGATGGGATCTATCCAGTTATATTAAAGGAGGCAGCAAAGGAGGTAAGCAAACCCTTAGCCATAATTATGAGAGCTTCCTTGGACTCAGGGGAGGTACCCATTGACTGGAGATGTGCAAATGTGACCCCAATTCACAAAGGGGGATCAAAGGCTGACACAAGTAATTATAGACCTGTGAGTTTAACTTCTGTTCCCGGAAAATTAATGGAGGCACTGGTGAAAGAAGCACTGCAGGATCATCTAGACAAGACTTCAGTTATAGCTAGGACACAGCATGGTTTTGTTAAGGGGAAGTCTTGCCTGACCAATTTGATTGGATACTATGATGCAGTCACAAAAGAACTGGATGCAGGGAATAACTTTGATATTATATACTTGGATCTTAGAAAGGCTTTTGATACTGTTGCACATGGAAGACTGCTGCACAAATTGGAGCAGTGTGGCATTGGAGGCAAGTTGCTGCTATGGATAAAGGGGTGGTTGAGGGGGAGAAGACAGAGAGTGGTAATCAATGGACACTGCTCATCGTGGACTAATGTTATTAGTGGAGTCCCTCAGGGTTCAGTATTGGGGCCTTTATTGTTTTCTGTATTTATAAATGATATTGATGATGGTATATCAGGCTTAATGTCCAAGTTTGCAGACGATACGAAGGTTGGCAGGGTTGTCAAGGACACTACTGACACTATGCTGCTGCAACAGGATTTGGAAAGGTTGAGCAGATGGGCTTCGAGGTGGCAAATGAAGTTTAACATTGACAAATGTAAAGTACTACATATGGGAAACAGCAACCCCAGAGCAACGTATCAACTCTGTGGTACTACACTGACAGTGGTAGAGAATGAAAGGGACCTGGGGGTGGTGGTGCAGGCAGATATGAAGTTCTCTGAGCAGTGCAGACGAGCTGCAAGAGTAGCTCATGGTGTATTGTCAATGATATATAGGAATTTTTCTAGCAGGGATAAGGAGGTGATTATTCCCTTGTATAAGGCAATGGTCAGGCCACACCTAGAGTACTGTATACAGGCCTGGAGGCCTCATTTCAGGAAGGATGTAGAGCTGCTGGAACGAGTACAGAGAAGGGCAACTAGATTGGTGAATGGGACAAAGGGGTTCTCTTACGAAGAAAGGCTTAAGTTTTGCAAATTACAGTGTCTGGAAACTAGGTACCAGCGGGGTGATCTGATAGAGGTGTACAAAGCCTTGAATGGTTTGAGCATGCTCAATGCTGATGGGATTCTTCCTCTAGCTCAGAAAAATCACCTGAGAGGGCATAAATTCAAATTGAGGAAAGACAGATGTAGGATAGATGTGCGGAAATTTGCCTTTAGCCAGCGGGTGGTTGGTGGGTGGAACAGACTTCCATCCCTTGTCGTGGAAGTTGATAGCCTAAATAAGTTTAAGGCTCAGCTGGACAGGTATTTTGAACGAACAGAGGGGTGAAGTGGAAGTGGGTTTTTTTTTTTTTTTTTTTTTGGCTGATGCTGCATAAGCTTGCTTTCTTGCATCAAATGCCTCTACTAATGCTAATGCTAATGCTAATGCTTCTATCTTTTGTCGTTTGTGCTGTGCAGTTAAACAATGTCTTTAAGTAAGACTAGTGTAGGACAGAAGCATAAGCATAAAACTTTGCTTTGCTAAAGGAGATAGAGTCATGGATAGAAGAAGAAGATGATGATCCTGGGTACCACATCATGACCGAAGAGGAGATTGCTGCAAATAGTGTAATGGGAGCAGCAGACGAGGAAGAAGATGAAGTGAGCAACAACTTTCAGCCAAAAATTAAGGTAAGCAAAGTGAAAGACCACTTGAACTTCTTAATTCAGTGTACAAATGGTTTTCCCAACTTGGTTCTTCTGGTTTGGCTGTGTGAGGAATAGAAATTCAAAAAGCTGTGTCCTTAAAGGAGATATAGTCATGGATAGAAGAAGATCCTGGTTACCACATCATGACCGAAGAGGAGATCGCAGATAGTGTAATGGAAGCAGCAGACGAGGAAGAAGATGAAGTGAGCAACAACTTTCAGCCAAAAATTAAGGTAAGCGAAGTGAAAGACCACTTGAACTTCTTAATTCAGTATGTTGAACAATCAACAAATGAAAACATATCTGCCTGTTATGAAGACTTAAGACACCTATGTGAATTGGTAGTAAAGGAAATAAACTGCAAACAATCACAAAAAGAGATAAGTAATTTTTTTCAAACCAGCGAATGTGGCAAGTGATGTAAATGAAGATGAACCAGTGCAATCTTGTTCTAAGTGATCATGGACATTATGTATTTTTAATGTAAATACAGTATGTAAATATGTACATACATACATATATTTACTACATATTTTTGACTATGTACATACATATTTTTAATGTAAAATAAACATGTTTTTAGCGTTATCCACGTACATTATGTTGTTTAAATAAGCTTTACCCACATTACAAAGCATATTTCATATAATCCGGACTTTCATTAAAACGGACACATCTCAGCCCCTATTAGTCCGGTTTAATGAGGGTTTACTGTACTTGATCTCTCATCTTAGTAATTTTTTCAGCAAATATCAATTAGTATTTGTATCAATTAGTAATATCAATCATTTATATTCTTATCAGAAAGGGATGAATACCCAGTTGTTATTAGAGCAACTAACTGACAAATTTAATGTATCCTTAAATAACAATAATTTCATTCTAATATTGTTTATTTTGATTTACCTAAGGCCTCTGACCTAATCAATTTAAGAATTTTTACAGGATAAATTATTTTCATATGGAGTAAGGGGGAATATTCTTAAACTATTAGTAAGGTATTCGAACCACCATAAGATTTCTTTTAATAAAGATAACCAGAACAGTAATAAAATAGGTATTAAAAGAAGTCTTCTCCAAGGAACTCTCTCAGGCCCCATATTATTTAATATTTTTATAAATGATATTTTTAGTGTTGTTCAAAAAGTCTTTATTGAAGTCTGTTCTTATGATGTAATTTTGTATAAAATTGGGAGATACTTAAATAGAATGAATTCAGATTCACAGTGTGACCTTATTCAAATAACAGAAACGGATTCATAACAATTAGTCATCAATTAGCTTTACTAAGACTAAATTATTACTGATAAATGCCCCACATCAACTACCTAGTATTACACCTTCTATCAAGCTACATTCACATATGATTACAGTTGCTCAGAGCGAAATGGATACAAAAATATAGATTTTTGTATATATAGATACAAAAATATCTATATTTTTGTATCCGTTTCGCTCTGAGCAACTGTAATTTAATAATAATAAGCTACATTCACATTGTTGCTTACCTAAGAATGAACTTTGAATCATGTTCTTGCCAACTGATTGAAATTGTTTCTCAGTATAAATATTTTGGATTATGGATTGATCATTCTCCAAACTGGAATACACATATTAATTATTTGATCAGTAAGATAAAATTTTCTTTATATATTTTTTACCATATTAGACATAAATTTACCTTAGCAACAAGAGTATCTATATATTTTGTATTGTTGTTGATTCAGTTTTAAATTATGCTGTAAATATTTGGGCAAGAGCCAGTACTTCTTATTTACGTATGATGAATATAAAGGATACTATTTATTGGAAGTGATATATGGAATGGCATTAATAGAAGGAAAGGCGTTTTATTAGAATATAAAATTTTATTTCCTATTCAGAAATTACTATTTAATTTGATTTAAAAAATTTTAATCAGATAAAGAGTGTAAGAAATCATTTAAAATAACAAATTATAGTTTATGTCACACAAGGGCTTATTTATTCCAACATCCTAAACCATTAAATAAATATGGAACAAAACATCCTTATTACATTATATATAACTGTTTGTCAAAGTTGGATTTTAAGATTAGGCAATCACTGACAAATACTCAGATGAAATTACTTTTACAAAGGTATTTAATATTTAATGAGTTACTATAAGAGTTATTGATAGTGTAATAAGGATGTCTTGTTCCATATTGTTACTTGTTCTTTATCTTTGTTTGGTGGAATCAACTAATTTTTGATCTTTTTTTCCCTCTTTCCCCTTCCATTACAGGAAATGGGTTTGAGAATTATATAATCAAATTTGTGTCTAAGTAATTGTTTAACAATAACTTGTTGATAAGAATTCTGCAATCCTTAATGTGTTTTTGATGTAATCTAATTGATGAAGACTAATAAATATTGTATTTTATTATTATTATTAAGGCAAAAAATGCACAAAATTTTTTTTCATGGGTATCTTAACAGGTCCTGCATAACCACTGCGATTCTCTCACCATTTTTTTTTTTTTTTTAGCTTCACTATTGACAGCAGCACTTTCACCACATGCTTTTCAACATACTGCATAATAAAATGAACTTCTTACAGATGTTAGTTTCACTATGTGTGTAAACATTAGAAATTGCCAATGAGTGATTTCTCGTGGTCAACCTACACACTTGTCATTAGCTTCGACAAATTAGCATTCTTTAATTTGGAAATGTAAGTATTGTAATTTAAAAAAAAAAAAAAAAGTTAAGAACATGACAGAATGGTTGAAATTTTTGGGTCATTTTAGAGAATTTGATCTTTCAAGGTCATTATCATGATTGCATCTTATTGACCTTTTTACTTTAAATAAAATAATGTACAGTAATCCCCCAATTTATGATCCTTTGATCATAAGAACAAGAATTTTTGAAACTACAGACAAATTACAAACATAAAACTCAATCTTACAAACTTTTGACTAACTTCAAATGAACAATACAATTTTGAGATTAACACAGATGTGAATGAAATATCCTCAGCATTTGTGTATTTAACATACATTGTAGTATACAGTTTTGAATCTTGTTAATGCAGCATCAGGGCCAGCACATGCTTTTGTGTGAGCAAGGTCATAAATATTTTTGAAGCCATGAATGATAAGAATGAATTACCGTATTTCCCCATGTATAAGATGCACCTTAATTTTGGGGTGCGAAATTAAAAAAAAAATGTATTACATAAAGTTATTGAACTTAAGTTTTATTCATCATAAAATTCATACAACTCCTCATCACTGTCAAAACTCCCATCCATTTGCTTGTCCTCATCTGTGTCTGATGATGAATCACTGTCTTTCATATATTGCCTCGTCCTCAGTTCCATCTATGGCATTTGAAATGCCACACTTCTTAAATGACTTGACAACGATCTCAATCTTGATATTATCCCAAGATCTTTTCACCCAGGTACAAACTTCTCGTATAGTTGGTTTCTTCACTCTTCCTGCTGGTGTCAAATTGTCCCCGGAAGACTTCATCCATTAGTTCCATTCTTCTCTCATGGCAGCTTTGAAGGGTTTGTTAATGCTGACATCAAGTGGTTGGAGCTGGGATGTCAAGCCTCCAGGTATGATGGCAAGTTTTGTTTTTTGCTCTGCAGCAATCTTCTTTGTGTTTTTTGTTATGTGTGCCCTGAACTGATCAAGCACCAATAGAGCAAGTTTGCGTAAGAGCCCACCTGGTCTCCTGCTCCAAACTTTCTCAAACCAGATCTTCATCCAATCCTGATCCATCCAACCCTTGTCATGAATATGGACAGTCACTCCTCGAGGAATGTCTTCTTTTGGCATTGTTTTGCATTTGAAAATCAGCATAGTCCACTTGTCTTCACAGTTACAGTTTTCACCCCCTTCTTATCAACAGTTCTGTTACTTGGGACATCAAATTGAAGGGGGACTTCGTCCATATTTGCAATCTGTCCCAACTCAAACTGACGTGTCTTCTGACATTGAATGACAAAACAATGAAATTCAAGGACCTTCTGCTCATAGCTTTCAGGCATCTTTTGGGCAAGTCTGGTGCATGTACACATGCTTAGTCCATTCCATTTCATGAACCTGAAGCACCAGTTATGTCCTCCTTTGAAATCAGTAACTTCTTTTTCATCAGCAATTCTTCTTGCCTCATGCTGAACCATCTTTGTAGACACAGGAATTCCAATTGCCCTTTGCTCTTCAATCCATATCTTCAATTCCCTCTCTAAATCAGGCCATTTTGTTGACTTGCCTCTCATGGCCTTCTTCTGCCGTGGCGTTTTCAGTAGGGTTTCTTCTTCCCGTAGCCAGTCTCAGATTGTTTTCTCTGTTGGAGGAGGACCAAACTTATGTTCAGCAGCACGATTTCCATTCACTTTTGCAAACTGGATCACTTTTACTTGAATTCAGCACTGTACGAAAATCTTTTCTGAGCCATTTCTGGGCAGAACTTTGCAAAACTAACCTAATATACCGGTAACAAGTGCGAAACAATGAGCGCAAAGACAACAAGCATGAAAAAGCAGGAAATGCAAGTAAAAAAATCTACAACCACTGAATAAGACGCACCCAGTTTTTAAACCCCAAATTTTTCGAAAAAAGGTGCGTCTTATACATGGGGAAATACGGTAAGTATTTATTTATTATTTAGCACCTAAAATGTTTTGTGCCTTTGATAGTCATAGAACATAATATGGATTTTGATCTTGGTTTTGGGGCATCAAATAGCACTTATGATATGGATCATTAAACGACTTATGACCCATATCATAAGTCATTTAATACAGTGAACACAGAACTAAATTATCCTAATTGTAGACATTATAATAGGCAATATTTGATTTAGAATATTCTGCTGTGCCATTAATTTGATTATCCTGATGCAATTTAGGTGGGTATTATGCGCAAACCACATGGAACCTGTAAAAGGTTTCTTAGGGCGCTTTTTAAGGAGGAAATTACTAGAAGAGGAACTAAAAAGTGGAATTCAGAACCAGGACCTCACCAAAATTGTTGACTGCATGCCAAAAATATGGCAACATCTGAACAAATTCCTGGAAACTCATAGTTCTTCTGATGTTACTATAGGTAAGTTAGAAGAATTTTCCAAATTATTTTGGCTCGTTTATCTTTACACTTTCCCAAAGTCAGTTGTAGTCCCTGCCTCTGGAACTCTTTCTTCTTCACAAGTTTTATTTTCACTTTTGCATTCATAGCAGAATATTAGTTTAGATACGTATTTAGCCAGGTTTTGGTGCATGTAGATTAAGAAACAGAATGTTCAGGCTTTTGACTTGTTGCTAGGTAAAGTAGTAGTAATATCAAATGATGCAAGAAAGCAAGCTTATAAAGAATCACTCAAAAAAAAAAAAAAAAAAAAAAAACACTTCACCCATTCTCACCCTCCAAGAATTTATCTAGTTCTTCCTTGAATTTATTCAACCCATCCACTTGCACAACACCAGATGGAAGCCTGTTCCAACAATCAACCACATTCTGGATGAAAGAAAACTTCCACACATCTATCCCGCAATCATCCTTCCTCAATTTGAACTTATACCCTCACGTGTGTAGTCTCAGCAAATGGAAGAATACCATTAACAATCAGCTTACTCAATCCAGTCAAATCTCAAGACACTGCAATTTGCAGAACTGAAGCCTTTCTAGGCAAGAGCACCCTTTTGTTCCCTTTAGCAATCTGGTAGCCCTTCTCTGCACCCATTCTAGCAGATCGGCATCCTTCCTAAATGAGGCTTCCAGACCTGTATATATATACAGTACTCAAGATGAGGCCTAACCATGGCTTTATACAAAGGGATAATCACCTCTTTATTCCTGCTAGCAAAGTTTCTGTATATCATTAACAAAACCCCATGAGCTGTCCTGGCAGCATGTCTGCACTGCTCAGAGAGTTTCTTGTCTGAGTGCACAATTATCCCCAGGTCTTTTTCATTCTCTGCTACTCTGAGTGTAGTACCACCAGTTGATAAATTACTCTGAGGTTACTGCTACCCATGTGTGGTACCTTGCATTTGTCAATATTAAACTTCAACTGCCATTTCTTAGCCTATCGACCCAATTTTCTTATATCTTGTTGAGTAGCTCACTGATGACTGTCATTAACCATCCTGCCAACCTTTGGTTCATCTGCATACTTAGACATTGTCTGATATGCCTTCATCAGTATCACTGATAAATATTGAAGACAACAATGAACCCAGCACTGAATCCTAGGGAACTCCACTAATAATATTAGTCGATGAAGAGTTGATGACCACTCTATGTTGTCTTCCCCTTAACCATCCCTTTATCCATAGCAGTAACTTGCCCTTGGTGGCACATTGCTCCAGTTTGTAAAGCAGTCTTATATGTGCAACAGTATGAAACATCTTCCTGAAATCTAAGTATTTGATATCAAAATTATTTTTTGCATCCATTTCCTTGGTCACTGCGTCATATTATTATTTGGTTTTTAGGAGCATTAGCAACTACGGCCATATTGCTACGGGGATATGCTGTGGTCACTCCCTGACCTTTCCGCATTCTCTGTGTTTGGTGGTTACGAGTTCGAACTCCGGTCTAATCAAGAAGCGTGTACTACGCACTGCTGTTCTTGCCCACCTGGCTTCGGAGGCACCCACTGCATCATAATAACCTATCAGATTGGTTAGAAAAGACAACAAATCCTAAAAAAATCCATGCTGTGATTGTAGTATAATTGCATTCCTGTTCAGATGGTCCTGCATTACTTCTTTAACCAGTTATTCCATTATTTTCTTCAGAACAGACGTTATGCTAACAGGTCTGTAATTACTCGTGTTGCCTTCTGATCCTCCTTTATGAATTGGGGATATATTCACACTTCTCCAGTACATAGGGACCTCCCCTGAATCCAAAGATGCTCTCATAATTATGGCTGAGGGTTTTCTTACCCCCTATGCTTCCTCCCTTAACATAAATGGATAGATTCCATCTTCCCCAGATGCCTTATTTATTTACATGATGATCAGTAGGGCCTGAAATCCCAGACACCTTGCTTTCCAAGCTGCTGCTCATTCCAATAGTAGCAGTGCAAGAATCATAATGACCTCTGCCTGCAGATCTAGTTAAACTATTAGTCTGTGTATCCCACACCAAACTAATAATTTTCTGACTCACCTATCACCTCAATAGCATCAGTAAATATCCTTGCACCCCTTTTATTTAAGTGTATCACATCCCTGGAAAAACAGTCTCTCCTGTTGACAAGCATGGACCAAGCTGAGGATAATTCTACCCTATGAGCCTTGCACATTCTCTCAGGGCTGAATTAATTGACAAGGCTCTCAACATATATTTCCTCGTATCATGTCTGGGTAGAATTGCAAGCACTTTCAAATAAATTCAATCCTAACTCATGACTTTTTGCTTACATTGCCCTGTACATTTTAAATAAGTCTTCAGATCTCTTATTCTCTGTGATCTTTTAATATCATTAGTGCCAACATGTACAACAATATCACCTTTTGTGCCCTTAAAAATGATACATGCCCTACAACATCATATACTTTTGCTCCTGACAGACATACCCCTGATCCTATTCCACCTATCCTTCTTGCACAGCTCATCTCCCCTTTCTCTGACAGTCGAGTCACCGACAATAACCAGTTCCTGTGCAACTAGTACATTCTGCCTTGAAGATTGTCTCTGCGTTGTGAGTAAGCTCTGACAACTAAGAGCTTGATGGGCCTCCCATTTTATTTCCTTTGAGGACATCTACCCTACTCTCGAAACTCTCCTAACTGCCCATTAATCCTTTCATCATTGATGGGATTCGAACTCAGGTCTTTTTCACCCACTGTTGGGAGGACAGTGATTATACCAATTTGCCACTCGCAGAGTGAGTACCCAACTTTGAGGCAAGCCAATTTGGTTAGCAAGTACTGTGAATTATTTCACCCACTGTTGGGAGGACAGTGATTATACCAATTTGCTACTTGCAGAGTGAGTATCCAACTTTGAGGCAAGCCAATTTGGTTAGCAAGTACTGTGAATATCAGTTGATATTAGTACTAGTATTAATAGTGGCAAATGATGTAAGAAAGCAAGGTTATACAGCACGGCCAAAAAATAAAAAAATAAAAATAATAAATAAACTTCATCCCGAGTGCCAGGCACTCAAGATGAAGGGTCCGTAGTCACAAAAGGTCGTTAGTGTAGTATCTCAAATAGAGAGCTGAAAAGGAATTTCTAGTATCCCGGCTTGGCCTAAAACTGAGGAACTAATGAAAACGGTGTCTATTTGAGTCTTTCCAGTTGCTGTGAATGACAAGGGTGAGAGAAGCGATTATAAAGTTGGGGGAAAAGCGACTGGCAGGTAAGGGCCGTGCAAGACTCCACGCAGGTGCCTCAATCTGGCTCTCTGAGTACCTCCTTGCCGGGACAACTCCAGCTTTGAAAATTGTTAAAAAATACTTCTCATTGTAAAATTTATAAATGACCTTTATAGAATTATTAACCAATTATTTAGCAACCTTTTTGTCACCAAAATGAGAGTTACTTAGTACAAAGAAGGGAGCTATCAAAGTGCAATAAAAAATTGGTATTTTAATTTTAACACAAAAAGTAAATGATATATTTCAATCGGAATAGTTCTCCCTTGATAAGCATCGAATAATGCATAACTAATGTGATTTTTAAATTTTTAGCTCCATTAGCGACGGAAATAGAGGGGGACATGAAAATTACTCACATTTTCCTGTCTGGTGCCACCATTTTTAATTTTAAAAATATTTTAAAATTATATTTTGAACCTACTCGTTGAGCTCTTTCCAACAGTGCATAATAAGATATAGGTTGTCGACAATATTTTGTCCCCCCACATCTTAACCTCCCATTTCTCATTCACATTTTTGTCAACAACAATCAATATGGCGTTATGTTGGCCCACATGATGTACAAACCCATGCAAAATTTCAAGTCAGTAGGTTGAGTGGTACCAGAGATACAATGCTGTGATAGACGGACGGACAGACAGACAACCGAGTGACATTATAAGAGTCCTTCCTTAGACTGCTGACCCTATCGCCTGTCCATCCCAACAGATGAAAGTTCATTCCAGCATTCAACCACCCACTGAAGGCAAAATCATTTAGAATATCATACACTTCTGTCATTTCCATCCCAAAAAAATTACTGATCAGTGAATTCAGTTGCCAGAATATCTATTCAGTTTGTCAGCAATCTGAGTAGAATTATGAATATCTAGAACACCAGTGTGGTTCATCCTCTGCTTTCTATTGTTTTCATAAAGAAGTCTTTGCATTTTTTGTCAAACATGCATTTGGCAGCATGTCATCAAATCAGCGATGCGTAAAATAATGCATTTATCATAATTTTGATTGTAATATTTGAGAAAGCAGAATTTTTATATATATTTAAGAAGGAGGACTTGATACTCTTTAAAATGCACCTTTTTGTGATATGTATTTTCAGGATATGTTCATAGTAAATAATCAAATCTCTGGGCAGTTTTTTGATTTTTTTTTTTTTTACTTTATAATAACTCCTATATTACTTTAAGCTTCTACCAGGACAGTGATCATAATTGTTCACCAAAACAACTTAAATTTGGAAATAAAAATATATATTAAGGTCTGTCAAAAGCACCTTTAAAATCAACAAATATTCCAAGAATATGCCACCCATCAAACTCCCAAACACTGTGAATAACCTTATAAATAGCATCCTCAGTAGATTCCTTTTTGAAATCCGAATTGATTTTCTGAGGATATTAGCATTAATTGAGGCATATGATGCAAGAAACCAAACATTTTTTTACAAATATTTTTTTTTTATATTTTAGCATCAGCCAAAATATAAAACAAAAAAAAAAAACTTCCCATTTCACCAATCTGGTCACTCCAAATGTTTGTCTAGTTCAGCCTTAAATTTATTTAGGCTATCATATTCCACAACAGGGGCTTAGAGGGGAACAGGTATCCTGTGTGTTATCAGACACTCAGCCTAAAACACTGATGGATCCAATATCTCTCTATTACAGAAGATTTAGGAGAAGTCCGGTTGGCCTGCCTCCCTAAAATCCATTCATGCACACCTTCTCGATGGTAAGCCCTGTTACGTCACTTAGGTGGCAACGAACGTGTAGAGTGGTTCTCTTCAAGACGCCTGGTCAGCGTGAAGAGGAAAAGACCAAACCCTCCAGCAATGAGAGCACAACAATACAAATGGCCCTCAGTCCCCAGCAGCTTTCACTCTCCCTCTTACGGCAGCGAGAGGATCAGAGTGGAAGCAGAGGGTGCTAAGAATCTCTGGGTACGACCAGGCTGCCATGCACGGAAATTGAACTTGGCCTGTTATAACGTACGATCACTCATCGGTGAAGACTGGATATTAGAACTGGAAAAGGAATTAGAAAATGTGAATTGGAATATCATCGGTTTGGCTGAAACAAGAAGAAGAAATGAATCACTTATAAGTTTATCAAGTGGAAATCTGCTGTACACCAATGGAAACAGTGAAAGGAGTGAAGGTGGAGTTGGGTTTCTGGTCCATAAAGATTTTAAAAACAACATTTTGGAATTCAAAAGTACATCACCAAGGGTGTCAAGACTAATACTCAAGATTTCTAAGAGGTACAAGCTAAAGATTATAATGATTTATGCACCAACATCGAGCCATGATGATGAAGAGGTTGAAGAAATGTACACTGAAATTGAGAGTCTTGTAGATGAGCAGAAAACCCACTACACTATTATCATGGGGGACTTCAATGCTAAGGTTGGAAAAAGGCAAAACAGCGCAGAAAGAGGAACTATAGGAAATTTTGGAATTGGTGAAAGAAATAAAAGAGGTGAAAGACTTGTGGAATTTGCAGAATCTCAAGGAATGTCAGTAATGAACACTTTTTTCAAGAAAAGGGTGAACAGAAAGTGGACATGGAAGAGTCCAAATGGATTAACAACTAATGAAATCGACTTCATCCTCACTAACAGAAGATATATTGTGAATGATGTTACCGTCCTGAATAAGGTAAATGTTGGAAGTGATCACAGAATGGTAAGATGTACACTTGATATAGATGTAGGAAAGGAAAGGAAAAAACTGACTCGAGTAAATAATACAAAGGTCTTTGAAATAACAGAGGAGGAGAAAAAGCAGTATGTACTGGAACTTAAGAACAAGTTTGAGCTTCTGCAGACTGCTCAGGACCAAGATATCGAGGAGGAATATTACAACTTTCTGAAAGTGATAAAGCCAAAGAAACCTATAGGGAAACAGAAATCCAAATAAGAAAAAATTAGTTAAGAAACACTTGTCATGATGAACCAAAGATGACAAATGAAGAGCAAGAAAAACACTGACAGGGAGAAAATTGAGTATACTGAGTTATGCAAAGCCATTAGAAAGAGACTCAGAGAGGACATAAGAAGATTTAACACAAGAAAAGTAGAACAAGCATTAAGGGAAAACAAAGGATTTAAATCAGCAGCCATGAGCAGTAATACAGAAAGACAAATGATACTGAAACTGAAGAATAGCGATGGTGTACTTATAAACAGCAGAGAAGGCATAATTCAAATAGCAGAAGACTACTATAGAGAATTATACAAGGAGCGAGGGAATGATACCAGCAGTGGGGAAGATGGATTGCAAAGTAGCAACACATACGACATACCCGATATTCTTCCTGATGAGGTAGAACATGCATTGAAGAAAATGAAGAATCGGAAAGCCCCGGGGGAAGATGAAGTTACTGTAGAGTTGTTAAAATTGGGAGGAAGAGACATAACACAAAAACTGGCAAGGCTCTTCACAAAGTGCATTAGAAAAGGTGTGATGCCTAAGCAGTGGAATAATGTAATCATAGTTTTGCTGCATAAGAAAGGAGATAAATCAGAAATTGGAAATTATAGACCAATTAGCTTGTTATCCCATATCTACAAGTTGTTCACAAGGGTCATTACTAACAGATTAGAAAGAATACTTGATGAGAATCAACCGAAAGAGCAAGCTGGCTTTAGGACAGGATTCTCAACTATGGATCACCTTCACGTAATATCACAGCTAATGGAGAAAGCAAATGAATATAAAACACCATTATGCCTGGCATTTGTGGATTATGAAAAGGCATTTGACTCCATACAGCATAAGGCAATGTTTCGGGCACTGGAAAGACAAGGCATAGATACTCCATATATTATGATTTTGAAGAAAATATATGAGAGTGCTACATCCTTTATTAGACTAGACAAAGACAGTAGCAAATTTAAAATCGAGAAAGGAGTTCAACAAGGAGACACAATATCTCTGAAGCTGTTTACTGCTGCCCTTGAGGAAGCTTTCAGAAGATTAGACTGGTTGCAGAAAGGAGTCAATGTGAACGGAGAGTACCTAAACCATTTACGATTTGCAGATGACATTGTGGTCATAAGCCACGATCCCAAAGAATTAGAGGAAAATCTTAATCAGTTATGCACAGTTAGTAAGGATTTTGGACTAAAGATGAATATGGCTAAAACAAAAGTAATGATGAACAAGTATGCCACGGAAAGGGAAATAATGATTGAAGGAGCAGTAATTGAAAAGGTGGAGTCATATACTTATCTGGGACAAGTTATTAGCTGTAATAATGATAAATGGCTGGAAGTCAAGAGAAGAATAAATTTTGGATGGATAGCATTCAGGAAATATAGTCACATACTGAAGAGCAATATCCCAGTTTGTCTGAAACGTAAAATAATGAATCAATGTATACTCCCCACCATGACTTATGGAAGTGAAACTTGGGCACTCACCAAAAGAATGGAAGAGAAGCTGAGACCTACACAGCGAAGAATGGAACGAATCATATTGGGAATCAGACTGTTAGATAAGAAGAGAAACACATGGATTAGGCAGCAAACTCAAGTAAAGGACATTCTTATCAAAACTAAAGAACTAAAATGGTCTTGGGCAGGACACATAGCTCGAAGACATGATGGCAGATGGACTAAGAAAATAACAGAATGGTACCCAAGAGGAGCTAGAAGAAAACCTGGAAGACAAAGGCGGAGATGGATAGATGAAATTCATGAGTTTTTGGGTAGTAAATGCTCAAAACATGGCCAGTGCTTAAAACAGAAGGAACTGGAAAGTTGCTGGAGAGGCCTTCATCCTGCAGTGGATTGAAAATGGCTGATGATGATGATGATGATTCCACAACAATAGATGGAAGTCCAACTACCTGCTGGCTAAAGGCAAACTTCCGCAAATATATTCTACAACTGTCTTTCCTCAATTTAAATCTGTGCCCACTCAGGTTCTTAATCTGAGCAAGTGGACATATCCCATCAGCATTGAGTCAGCTGAAACCATTCAAGGCCTTATGAATCTCAATCAGGTCACCTCACAGGTGCCTAGTCTCCAGATGCTGCAACTTGCAGAACTTAAGCCTCTTTTGGTAAGAGCATTCCCCCTTTGTTCCTCTCACCAATCTTGTTGCTCTTCTCTGTACTCATTCTGGCAACTCTACATCCTTCCTAAAATGATCCTCCAGACCCGTACACAGTACTCAAGCTGTGGCCTGACCATTGCCTTATACAAAGGGATTATCAACTCCTTGTCTCTACTAGCAAAATTCATATATATCATTGACAAAACTCCATGACCTGCTCTGGCAGCCTGTCTGCCAACGAGAACTTCATATCTCTGCACAATTATCCAAAGGTCTTTTTCATTCTCCACCTCCCTGAGTGTAGTACCACACAGTTGGTACATTTCTCTTGGATTACTGCTACCCATATACATACTTTGCATTTGTTAATGTTAAACTTCAGTTGCCACTTCTCATCCCATCTGCCTAATTTTTCTAGATTCTGTTGCAGTAGCATACTTTCTTTACTGTCATTAACAACCCTGCCAACCTTTGTATCATCTGCAAACTTGGACACTCTTAAGCCTAATATACCTTCATCAATATCATTGATAAATACACAAAACAACAATGGGCCCAGCACCCAAACTTGGGGGACTCCGCTAATAACATTACTCCATGTAGAGCAGTGTCCATTTATTACCACTCTCTGCTGTTTCCCACTCAACTATCCCTTTATCCATTGCAGCAACTTGCCCTTAATGCCATGCTGCTCCATTTAGTACAGCAGTCTTCCGTGTGCAGCAGTATCAAAAGCTTTCCTGAAATCCAAGTATATGATATTAAAAATTATTTTTTTCATCCTGTTCCTTTGTAACCACATCGTAGTATCCAATCAAATTGGTCAGACAAGACTTCCACTTAACAAACCCATGCTGTGTCTGAACTATTACTGCAGTCTTTTGTAGGTGATCCTGCATCATTTCTTTAACAAGTGATTCCATTATTTTCCTCAGAACAGAAGTTAAATTTACAGGTCTATAATTAATTGTTTTATTTGATTACCTTTATTTGGATATAGGAAGCTTCTTTTCCACCTCTCCTAGTCCAACTCGCTAATAATTCTTAGGGCAGGTGATCTCAATTTTGCAAAACATGTGGGACATACCACAAATTTAAACATATACACCAACCGTTTATAACTGATTTAATAATAAAATAAAATAAAATAAAATGATACAAAAGACTGTAAAATAATATTTACAAAAAATATGATTATTTACAAAAAACTAATTTACAACAAAAATAAAAAAAAATAAAATAAGTAAATAAGTTAAAATGCATTAAAATATAAATTTAAAATCGATAAAAACACTATTAAAGCTTTCGGAGGTGTCTACCTCCTTCCTCAGCAATAATGAATATTTAAGCGACACATCCTTAAGTACCAGGTTCAGATGTGGGACATCTTCCCCACTGTCAGAACCGTAGTGTTCAGACCGTGCGGTCTCAACAATGAGCGCACAAGACTTCTGTCTTCAAACACCATACCTCTGGCAGCAAGGAAGCCATTGCGTGGATTGGCACGAAATTGGATTTTTGATGGTCTAAACTGCTTAATAAACTGCTTAATGCAACACAACTACCACAAACTACTTATTGCAGAAACCTTAGAGACGAAACTACATGAAACTTCAATCAATATCCGTAGACCATTCCTATTGTCCGACGATTGGTCACTTATACGCATGCGTGAAGAACAAACACTACAACATAAGACAAAAGTTTCGGATTAATTGGGAGTTGATCTATCCCTGTGAACATGACGCCCCGAAAAGTTCTAGTCCGACTCAAGGAATGTAGAGAATAACTGCCCCCCCATATCCAATTTGTTTAGACCCCTAAATTTAACTCAAGTCCAGCTACAGGACGAAAAGAAATAATTGGTCCATATTTATTAAGCAGTTTAGACCTTCAAAAATCTAATTTTATGCCAATCCACGTAATGGTTTCCTTGCTGCCAGAGGTATGGTGTTTGAAGACAGAAGTCTTGAGTGCTCATTGTTGAGACCGCACAGTCTGAACACTACGGTTCTGACAGTGGGGAAGATGTCCCACATGTTTTGCAAAATTGATATCGCCTTCCCCAAGAATTATTAGCGAGTTGGACTAGGAGAGTTGGAAAAGCAGCTTCCTATATCCAAAATAAAGGTAATCCTGTTGATTCATAATATAATAGAATATAGGAATTATTGAGCACTTAATAGCTCTCTGTTATCAAAAATAATTATTTGTATACATCCTTTCAACCTCCTTTGTGAATTGGGAATACATTTGCACATCTCCAGTCCATGAGGACCTCCACTGAATGTAACGATGCTCTCATAATTGTGGCTAAGAGTTTGCTTACTTCCCTCACTGCCTCCATCTGCCCCAGGTACCTTTTTTATGTTTAACTTCAACAATTTCTCCTCCACTTTGCTCTTCCTTATTGCAAAAATCATTTAGTTCCCTGTTAGAGTTCAGTAAACTTTTGTCCCACACCTCCTTACAAAATTCTTCATATGCGAATATAGATGCAAAATTCTCATTCAGTTTGTCAGCTATCTGAGCAGGATCATGAACAGTCGATCCACCAACATCAAATGGACCAATCTGATTCATCTCCTTCCTTCTAGAGTTTACATATGTAAAGAAGTCTTTGTTGTTTTTCTTTGCATCCCTTGACAAGGATTTCTCATAATTGGCCTTCGCTTGCCTAACTTTCTTTGTGACTTGATTACAGACTAAATTATATCTGCTGTAGGCTTCTGTGTCACCTGATAATTTATATGCATCCCACGCATTTTTCTTCTCTGCCAGGAGTATCATTAGTTCATCTGACATCTATTTAGGTCTAAATCTTGAACAGTATTTCCAGAGCCGGAACTAGGGTGGGCGAGCGGGGCTCCAGTCCCAGCACAGAATTTTAACAGCACGCTTGACCAGTTATTTATTTTAATATTGCTTCATCTTTTATTTAATTACAGTTGGGCTTTTTGTGATTTTGTGAGAGTGAAAAAAATTATAAATTTGGGATTTATAATCACTTCCGGAAAAAATTATCAGGGAGGAACAGTGTTTTACAAATTTCGAAAATAACAGAGAAACTCCAATTACAAATTTCTATAAAGCACTGCCCATTTTGTGATGTCCCACTTCTGAGCTATTTGATATCTCCTTCATAAAGCAATTTTAACAGAGAATGAAAAATGGAGACTAATTTTAAAAATTATTCTATTATTTTGTGCAAAAAATAATCTTCCATTAAGAGGTTTCAAATGAGATAATTGGGAATCTGATAGCTGAAATATTTCCTCAATATTATTGAACTTAGTCATTATAATAAAACTTTCAGAACTCGTCGAGAAAGAAACTGAATTATTTATCTCATAAAATTCAAGACTAATTTATATGATTAATTGGAAATTAAATTTTGGCCGGTATTATTTCAAAAATTAAAAAAAGCTAAGTACTTCTCCTTTTTAATTGATTGTAAATCATGAACAAATGTCCCAAATAATTAGATATGTACAAATTACAGATAGAAAAAATCAATACAAGAGTGTTTTTTTTTTTTTTTTTTTTAACCCCAAACACGAGAGGTATTAGAACTTATAGTACTTAGTACAGTGCTTGGGTTGGAGGTTGAGAAGACGAAAGATGATATTTGTTGACATTAGATTTGAACTTCTGTAGACTAATTTTCAGGAAATATGTATGAAGGAAGGTTGTTCCAGAAAATGGCAGTTGAAAGAATAAACAAGGAAGATGAAATGTAGGTTCTGTGAGTTTAACTGCCCTCTTCTGAATGGACAGTAAATGGATGATGGCTGGTGGCGGAATGTGTTTGGACTGTTTTGAAAGACAGAACAGGAATTATAGAAGTCAATTCAGAAGAATAGTGCCCATGGAAGTATCTGTAGAAAAGGCATGCAGCAGAAACACTATGTTTATGAGACAGCAAGTGGAGAGAATCTGTTAGAGAGGAGTCATTAATTAACCTTAATGCCCTCTTCGGAATGGAATTTGAAGCCTGAGAAAGGTTTTGAGGGGCACCGCCCCAGATGTGGGGACAATATTCCATGGTAGGGTGGATTTGCGATTTGTACAGAGTGCACTCTGTATAAATCGCAAATTGGCGTTACTTTTCTTCCAAACAACTGTATGGAAGAAAAGTAACAACGCCGAGAGTGAAAGAGAAAACCAAGTTTTTTCAAATTTAGAAGTCAGGATAATCCCCAAAAGAGATATATCATCATGCCTAGAAATTGAAGTGTCATCAAAGATAAGCATAGAAACAGGGAGCAGAAGAATCCTTTTTGCGAGATATATGATAAGACTGAGTTTTCGAAGGATTAAAATCAACTAAGTTGTCTTTGCCCCACTGGAGAATTACCTGGAGATCAGCATTTAAGGAATTGGTAGTAGATATATTGTAGAAGTTGAAGCTGATTGAGCAGGGCAAGGTTTCTCAAAATGAAAAGTGGAATGCAGTGTGCTATAATTGTCAAAACTATGGACAGGATTTCCAGTCAGTGGAAGAAGGTCATTAATATACAAGAGGTAAAGAACTGAACCTTGGGGAAACACCAGCATTAGTGGAGAAGTCAGAAGACAGACAGCCATCTACCATCACCCTCAGGTGCCTCCATAGCCAGGTGGGAAGGAGCAGCAGTGAATAGCACACGCTTCTTGATTAGACCGGGGTTCGAGCCTGTCACCACCAAATACGGAAGATGCGGAAAATTCAGAGAATGACCACCGCATATTCCCAGAGCAATATGGCCTTAGTTGCTAATGCTCCTAAAAACCAAATAACAACAACAATCATCACCCTCAATGAGCGATTAGAGAGAGAAAACTGGATAACCAATTACATAAAACAGTTGGCAAACCATAAGATGGAAGCTTGTTTAGAAGACCTTAATGCCAAACACTATCAAAAGCCTTTGAGATGTCAAGAGTAACTGCTTGTGTTTCACCGAACTTTTACATTGAATTGGTCCATAAATAGGTAACATAGGCCAGAATTCACCAGTAGATCGACACTGATGGAATCCATACTGGCAATCATTGATCAAACGGAAGATTTCTAGATAGTATAAGAGTTGGCAGTTAATTGATTTCTCCATTACTTTATAAAGAGTAGAAGTAATTGTATTGGCACAATAATTGGATAGGAGGACTTTGTCACCCTTTTTAGGAACTGGCTGGATATGAGCAAATTTCCAAGCAGAAGGAAAAGCCTTTTGGAAAGTGAAAAAAATCATCAGTCGTGATGGAAGAGATGGGGAAGGGTTGACTAGAACTTAGCTCTGGAGACTAAACATAGGTTCCATCACTTCAAGCCTCCAATAAGCAAAGTGGTGGTATTGCACCGGTTGATGAGAGTCATCTACCACCAGTATTGCCTGGTAACACAGAGGGGCGGCATTCCTCCATGTGGTGTGGGTGCCACATGGAGAAAAAAGAAAAAAGCTATACTGGGAAGATATTAGGTGAACAGATCATTAGATAAAATAATAAAGATTATACTGGTTTTTTTTACCTGCTTATTTTTGCAAAAAATATCTATATTACTATTATTTAACTTTAGGGAACTATATTAAAATAATAGTGATCAAGATGGGAGTTTTAACTAACATTGTATGAAAAAGGTTATGATTTCTTAATGGTCTAGCTGGGCAAGGCAACTAAAGTCAATAAGACTAAGAAGTTCTGATGCATCAATAATGACAACATGTCAAATCTGTTGAACAGGCTTAAATCTAATAGACCTTGTTTACCTGAAGCATTTGAAACTAAAATGTTTGCACCAGTTTAAGTAAGTTTTGTTCTCATAATTTAAATTACCCCTAAATACCAGGAATATGATGGGAGACCAAACCTGATTTTGTAATAACTTATTAAATACTGGAGAAGTTTACTCCAGTATTTAATAAGAAACCTGAAGTCATTAAAACTTTTTACTGTTCTTTATTAAGAAGCCCTAAATTTTTTGGAGCTTTTGCAGTTCTGATGTGGTTTCCAAATGTCGGGACATTTTTATTCCCAAATATATAAGTTCATTTCTGCAGATAATATATTGCCCTGCAACTGTGAAGTTATATTCCATTATCCTGTTTTTATGATAATCACTAAAAGAGATCATACAGCATTTCTCTCGGTTGATTGTAATACCATTATCCTTAACCCACTGGCTAATTTAATTTATGGCTATTTCAGAAATAGCCTTGTAAATTTTAATATCATTGGCATATATTAGTAAAGGTGAGTTGACATTATGTATGGCTGCTGCTGCTGTGATATTATCAATAAAAATTCCAAATAGAAGGGGACCCAGAGCAGGGCCCTGGGGGAATCCCTTTTTTAATAGGAAGTATGTTAGAATAAATTTGATTTATTCTAAATTTAAATTTGATAAATCTCTCATTAAAAAATTCACCAAACCATTTTAATGTTTTTCCTTCCACTGCTTCAACATATGAATGTTGAACATATAAACTTCAACATATAGATGTTGAAGTTTACTTTCTAGGATATTATGTGGCACTGAATCAAATGCTTTTGATATATCAGTATACACTACATTTAATTGTTTAATCTTGTGAAATACAGTTCTCATTTCACATGCTATAGTAAGTAAGTTTATAGATATTGATCTGCCAGTGATGAACCCATGATGTATATTTTCCACTTATATTTAATAAAGCTACTAGTTTGAATGTAAACAATTTATTCAATGATTTTAAACAGGGCATTAGCTTTATGAATTGGTCAGTATGAATTAATATTTGTCCTATCACCCTTTTTATACATAGGGATAATTAATGCATGTTTTAGCATTAATGCTAATGCTAATTTTGCTAATGTTGATGTCACCAACAGCAAATTCAAAATGGGAAGCATTCAAAGAATTTAACTTTGAAGCTACTAGGCTCTACATGCCAACTAAGAAATATTGTTCAAGGTTTAGGCTTAAATGGATGTCAGATGAACTAATGAGACATATGGCAGAGAAGAAAAATGCATGGGATACATATAAATTAATGGGTGACATGGAAGCCTATGATAGATATAAAGCTGGTCTGTAACCAAGTCACAAAGGAGATTAGTCAAGGCAAAGGCAGATTATGAGAAATCCTTGGCAAAGGATGCAAAGAAAAACAGAAAAGAGTTCTTTACCTATGTAAACTCTAGAAGGAAAGGGATGAATCAGATTGGTCCACTGGATATTGATGGTTCAACTGTGGATGATCCTGCTCAGATGGCTAACAAACTAAATGAGTATTTTGCATCTACATTCATCCATGAGGAGTTATTCAGGGAGGGGATTTCCAGAGGTGAGTTAAACTCTGGCAGTGAGCTAGATGATTTTGTAATAACTGAGAGAAATTGTTGACGATAAACATAAAAAAGGCACCCGGGGTGGATGGGATCTATCCAGTTATATTAAAGGAGGCAGAAAAGGAAGTAAGCAAACCCTTAGCCATAATTATGAGAGCTTCTTTGGACTCAGGGGAGGTACCCATAGACTGGAGATGTGCAAATGTGACCTCAATTCACAAAGGAGGATCAAAGGCTGACACAAGTAATTATAGACCTGTGAGTTTAACTTCTGTTCCAGGAAAATTAATGGACGCACGGTTTAAAGAAGCAATGCAGGATCATCTAGACAAGACTTCAGTTATAGCTCGGACACAGCATGGTTTTTTTGAGGGAAAGTCTTGCCTGACCAATTTGATTGGATATTATGATGCAGTCACAAAAGAACTGGATGCAGGAAATAACTTTGTATTATATATTTGGATCTTAGAAAAGCTTTTGATACTGTTGCACATGGAAGACTGCGCACAAATTGGAGCAGTGTGGCATTGGAGGCAAACTGCTGCTATGGGTAGGGTAAAGAGATGGTTGAGGGGGAGAAGACAGAGAGTGGTAATCAATGGACACTGCTCATTGTGGACTATGTTATTAGTGGAGTCCCTCAGGGTTCAGTGTTGGGTCCATTGTTGTTTTCTGTATTTATAAATGATATTATATTTATGATGGTATATCGGGCTTAATGTCCAAGTTTGCAGATGATATGAAGGTTGGCAGGGTTGTTAAGGAAACTACTGACAGTATGCTGCTGCAACAGGATCTAGAAAAGTTGAGCAGATGGGCTGAGAGGTGGCAAATGAAGTTTAATGTTGACAAATGTAAAGTACTGCATATAGGAAACAGTAATCCCAGAGTAACGTATCAACTCTGTGGTACTACACTGACAGCGGAAGAGAATGAAAAGGACCTGGGGGTAATTGTGCAGGCAGATATGAAGTTTTCCGAGCAGTGCAGACGGTCTGCAAGAGTAGCTCAGGGTGTTTTGTCAATGATATACAGGAATTTTTCTAGCAGGGATAAGGAGGTGATTATCTCCTTGTATAAGGCAATGGCGAGGCCACACCTTGAGTACAGTATACAGGTCTGGAGGCCTCATTTCAAGAAGGATGTATAGCTGCTGGAAGTACAGAGAAGGGCAACAAGATTAGTGAATGGAATAAAGGGTTGCTCTTACGAAGAAAGGTTTAATTTTTTTCAAATTATAGTGTCTGGAGACTAGGCACCTGCGAGGTGTTCTGATTGAGGTGTATAAAGCCTTGAATGGTTTGAGCATGCTCAATGTTGATGAGATTCTTCCTCTTGCTCAGAATAATCACCTGAGAGTGCATAAATTCAAATTGAGGAAAGACAGTTGTAGGATAGATATGCAGAAGTTTGCCTTTAGCTAGCGGGTGGTTGATTGCTGGAAAAACTTCCATCTGTCGTTGTAGAAGTTGATAGCGTAAATAGATTCAAGGAAGAACTTGACAAACATTTGGAGTGAGGGGATAGGTGAAATAAGGGTGTTTTTTTTTTTTTTTTGGCTGATGCTATATAAGCTTGCTTTCTTGCATCATGTGCCTATGCTAATGTTACCAAATATATTTTTATAGCGATTTATTTAACTTGATTTGGTGCAGTATGGTCTGCCATTACGTAGCAAATTACCTTACACATCATCCAGCATGGATTCATTATGTTATTGGAGGAAAATCCAGATACCACTGGCAGTTTGCAGAAATGGGAAACAGATGGTTTAGCTCTATTTCCCATTTCTAGTTTTTTTTTTTTTTTTTTTTTCAGAAACGTTTTGTTTTGTTAAATCTTCTTCTGTTGAAGCATCACTTTCAGATCAGAGAGGACATCTAGTTTCTCATTGCTTTCTTCCAAGAGAGAATTCTAGTTCTCAATCACATTTCCTCTTAAATAGCACAGAAAGCACACCACCAGAGTGCCACAAGGTGGTGTGCTTTCAGTGATTTTTCTCACTGCAGTCATAGTTCCCATCATCTTAATTGATTATGGGAACTATGACTACAGTAAGTAGAACCCCTGAATTGGAGCAATCTTGCCAGCTTTGACCTGCAAATTTACCCCTGAAAATCAGCTCTTCCTTTCTCATTAAAACCTAGCCTTGCAGAGCTCAATGCACAACTTGGTGGCATTATCATGGGTACAGTGCAAGCCCACATGATTGACCTCCTGTTCAGTCACGAACTGTCATTCAATAATCAAATTGAAAAGACCAGTACCAAATTTTGAAGATTAACTGGGCATTGTTGCACCCCAGATTGCAATAAAAGTGATTGTCGTTTTTTTTAAATTTAGGGTCCTTTTTTGCTTTAGAAGTCTAACCTTCTTTTTTTTTTTTTTTAATTTCTGGAAAAAGTTTTTAAAATATTATTTTTAAAATTTTTCTGTTTTTGGTGTATGAATGATCTGCTTGAATGATCAGAAGCCTGTAACCATTAATTATCAGGATGTTTCTACACTTTATAATCACTCTATAATATTTTGTATTTCAATGTCCTAATGCTAATTTTATTATACTTATTTAGGGCCAAGGTTGTTTCTGTCATGTCCAATGAATGTATCTAGCTCACAAGTGTGGTTTACAGATTTATGGAATTACAGTATTATTCCTTATTTACTAGAAGCTGTTCGAGAAGGTCTACAGGTAGAAAGTTTAAATATAATTAATACTTATGAGTATTATATATTCAAAGTCATAATATAAGCTGTTTATGCTAGATACAATAAAATTTAATTAATTTTGTTCTGCCAATTTTTAAAAGTTTTATTATTACTATTGTAATATTGGGGGGGGGGGAGGTTCACATTTTTTTAAGTGTTATTGCTTTATAATTTCTTTCATTGCAAACCTCAGGAAAAAAAATCTTTAGTTTTATTTTGTGTCATCTGATTATGCTAAAATGAGAGAAAGTGAAAAGTGGATATTATAAAGATATAGATACAGAATCAATTGTAGTATTTATGTCTTATAGCAGATTGATCATGTATGTCTTCTACACCTTGTTTGTTTTAGAGCACTGAAATTAGAGTATATTTTAACCCATTTTTCTCTATTTACAGTTATACTAGCTGTGACTGAAGTAAAAAAGTTTCCTTCATGAGAGATAGAGTGCATATTAGTGAGTGCAAAAAGGATTGATAGCATTTGGCAGATCTCAAAGACAGCCTCTTAAAAAAGTAGCTAAATTCTGGTGTTTCAGAAAGAACAGTAATAAGAGCTTTTAAGGGAAGGTGTGAGTCAGTCAACCAGAAATCAGCAACAGAATTATAATTATAAAGCCTGTGGTAATTGATTGTAATCAGTGACAAATATTGCATCCAGTAAACAAAAAATCATTTTAAACAAGACACAAACTGCGGCACTCGGTTAACCGAGAAACTCGTCAGCCAATTTCTGAGAACCCTGGGAAGAGAATTACATAACGTGGATATCTAGAGTAGGACCTCCTGAAAAGACCAATGTTAACAACTGCACATAAAGTCCAGCTAATATTTTGTAAACTCCTGGCCTTCTGGCTATGAAGATCTCTCTCTCTCTCACTCTCAAAAGGTATAAAAACTGTGTGATGTGATGAATCCAAATTTTGTCTATAACATAATGATGCTAGGGATCACCTTAACAGGAGAAGAAATGAGGCATTTCACCAGACTGTCATACAAGCTCTTGGTCGCCCAGTGATGCTTTGGGAATGTTTTAACTCTTAGGAAGTGGGTTGCCTACTTGAAATACCAACCAGGATGAATCAACCTGATCATTCAGAATATACAAATATTTTTGAATGATCAGGTTGTGCCTTTTGTTGAATATTTGAGAAACACCCATGATTTCAACACTCCTGTGTTCAGGGATGCCAATCGTTCACATCACAGGATCTTTGCTGTTTTAAACTGATACAAGGAACACAAGGGAATGGTGGTAGGACATTTAAACAGGTCACACAACTAGATTTAAATTCTCTAGAGAATGGAACTATCTTTAACAGAAAGTGAATGACAACAGCATACACAAAACTTGAATGAATTACAGACTCAATTGCTTTCAGAATTACCTAATATCGATATGAATTGTTTAAGGGGTTTAGCTAAGTTCTTACCAGTAAAAATTCATGAAGTGGTTCATGTAAGGGTTTCACATTATTAATTTGAATAATGTGAAACCCTTACATGATTGGAATACATTAACAATCAATTGTAATGAATTTAAATTGGAAAAGGATGTTTGCAGAACAGATGTTCGGAAATTCAAATTTACTTGTTGGAATAAACTTCCATCTACTCATAATATTGCGCAGATGGAGAGTTTGAATAAATTTAAGGAAGGTTTGGGCAAATTATTGGAATGAGTAAATTAATTAATTATTTTTTTTCCTAGTGCAACATATGCTTCCTATCATAATAATAATAATAATGATAATAATAATAATATTAATATTATTAATAATATTATTAATAATAATAATAATAATAATAATGTTCTGTTGATCAGTGACAAGATGTGGATGAGACATGGGGCTCATCACTTTCAGCCATAGACAAAGGAACAATCAAAACAGTGGTAACACAGCTCTTCCACCCCTCCAAAGACAGCCAGTTCCTTTCCTTCTGTTGGGAAAAGGTGATGTTATAAGTTTTTTGAGATGTTGATGGAGTGTTACTAGTTGGACTGTCTTCAGAAAGGCAAGAGTCACAATGGCATATTACAGACCTTGTGAGGCATTTGTATGAAAACAGCAAAGATAAACACAGAGGAAAACTCAGCAAAGGAGTCTCATTCTACTAGAATATCTCACCTGCTCACAAGTCTGCCATTGTCATGGCTGCATATCAGACTTTAACCTATTTCCTAATTTGAAAAAATACTTGGCTAGCATCCCTTTTTCCACTGACAGTGATGCTTTCTTGGAGGCCCAAGAGAAATTTTCTTCACAGCTGGAACCAATGCATTGTAGCAACAGTGACAAAGTGTATTGACTCCAGAGGAAACTATGTTGAAAGTAACATGTTACCAGACTACTCAAATCAACCCTTTATGCTCTGAGTACAAGCTTTTAAAATGCTTTTTGTATATGAACTAGAATAAGTGGTAGTTGGGAATGAGGCTATACCATGTGTGCCTGAAAATTTCAGATGCTGTTCATAACAGGTAGGTTTTGAAATACTTTTAAACTTTTTAATTACTAAATTATAGTTAATAAATGTTAAAATCGGCAAAATGGACCTTCAAGATCGCAGGCACGAATGAAACTCAGCCAAGCCAGATGCTCGGACCGGCTCCAATGCAAGCATATCCACACCAACTGCATTGTAAAAACAGCAAGACCACCTTAATTGGCACATGAGTGATTAACACAAGCCTCAGAATACAAAATCACCAAGTCTCAAAATAACAAGTGACCAGCAATATTCACTCAAAATTTTTCATTAGCAGGCTGAATCCATTGGCAAAAGTTAAACAAATTGAGGCACTATTGAAGGAACTAGGCATACCTGGCAAGCCTTTTAAAATCAATACCAAGCAACCCTCTTATGCCTCCTGCAGGATTCTGATTGATGGGCCCAACTACCAAGGGACTAATAGATTAACAGTAGCTGCTGGTAGAGGAGAAAGTGATTCTTGCATTGCTTCTATTGAAATGAGCAGCAGCCTGGAAAACAAGGTGCAGGGGATTCCAAAGACTGCTAGGAGTCATTGTGGAACAAGTGGCTGTGTTAGGGTAGCTAAGAATAGGAACAGGTGAAAGTATACTTGTGTGTACACCAGTGCTAGAAGTTTGGTAAATAAATTTGATGAATTTGAGGTGTTGATCAAAACTTAAAAGGCAGATATTGTTGGGATAACAGAAACATGGTGTCACACATATATTCATATATTAGGAATGCAGAACTGGAATTTGGGGAGTACAATGTGTACAGGAATGATAGATGGGATAGGAAGGGAGGAGGGTTTATGCTATTGGCTAAGAAATACATAACATCTAAGGAAGTGCATCCAATTGATGTTGGTTGACAATGCAATGTTGAGTCTGTTTTGTGTGACATAAGCACTGGGAAAGGAAAAATGAGAGTAGAAGTGTGTTATAGGCCTCATGACTCTGATGAGTATAATAAACATAGAGTGGGCCAGTAAATCAGAGTGTCTTATAATGAGGGATTTTAATTTCCCAGATACTGACTGGAATTTGTGGGATGTTTCACTCACACATTAACAACTTTTGTTAATGTTTGAGTGAAATTCGATTTTTGTGGATTTATTGGATGATTGTTTTCTACAGCAGCAAGTTCGGGAAGAAACTGGAGAGAGTAACCCTTTTGATCTGATTATCAGTAGTGATTCTTTATGCATTAAGAATCTGCAGATAAAGGAACCACTAGGTGGCAGTGATCACAGTGTGCTGAAGTGGAATTTAATCCAAGAGGTAACTACCATCAAGGGTAATGGGAAGGGTTTATACTTTCGTAAAGATTACTATGGTGGTCTGAGACAGTATTTAAATTCTATACGGCGGGACCAACTGATGATGATACCAATGGCAAATTCAAAA
Organism: Mastigoproctus giganteus; assembly: GCF_048544385.1. NCBI lineage: Eukaryota > Metazoa > Arthropoda > Arachnida > Uropygi > Thelyphonidae > Mastigoproctus > Mastigoproctus giganteus. Next base: position 20,042,754 of record NC_143588.1, on the reverse strand, counting down.
TGGGAAGCATTCAAATAATTAATCTTGGAAGCTACTACGCTTTTCACACCAACTAAGAAATATTGTTCAAGATTTAGGCCTAAATGGATGTCAGATGAACTAATTAGACATGTCGCAGAGAAGAAAAATGCATGGGATACATATAAATTAACAGGTGACATGGAAGCCTATGATATATATAAGCTGGTCTGTAAGTAAGTCACAAGGGAGATTAGGCAAGCAAAGGCAGATTACAAGAAATCTTTGGCAAAGGATGCAAAGAAAAACAGCAAAAAGTTCTTTACTTACAGAAACTCTAGAAGGAAGGTGATGAATCTGATTGGTTCACTTGTTATCGATGGTTCAACTGTTGATGATCCTGCTCAGGTAGCTAACAAAGTAAATGAATATTTGCATCTACATTCACAGATGAGGAGTTATTCAGGGAGGGGAATGCCAGAGGTGTATTAAACTCTGGTAGTAAGCTAGATAATCTTGTAATAACTGAGAGTTAAGTGGAGGTGAAATTGTTGAAGATAAACATAAGAAAGGCACCTGGGGTGGATGGAATCTATCCAGTTATTTTTAAGGAGGCAGCAGAGGAAGTAAACAAACCCATAGCCATAATTATGAGAGCTTCCTTGGACTCAGGGGAGGTACCCATGGACTGGAGATGTGCGTTGGTGACCCCAATCCACAAAGGAGGATCACAGGTAATTACAGACCTGTTAAGCATTTGAGGGTCATCTAGACAAGACTTCAGTTATAGCTCAGACACAGCATGGATTTGTTAAGGGGAAATGTTGTCTGACCAATTTGATTGGATAGTATGATGTGGTCACAAAGGAACTGGACGTAAAAACATAATTTTGATATCATATATTTGGATCTTAGAAAGACTTTTGATACTGTTTTTTTGGCTGATGCTGCATAAGCTTGCTTTCTTGCATCAAATGCCTCTACTAATGCTAATGCTAACTTCCTTGGACTTAGGGGAAGTACCCATGGACTGGAGATGTGCAAATGTGACCCCAATCCAGAAAGAATGATCAAAGGGGGGAGACAGGTAATTACGGACCTGTTAGTTTAACTTCTGTTCCAGAGAAATTAATAGAGGCACTGGTTAAAGTTGCATTGTATTGCAGGATCATCTAGACAAGACTTCAATTATAGCTGGGATACAGCATGGGTTTGTTAAGGGGAAGTCTTGTCTGACCAACTTGATTAGATACTATGATGTAGTCACATAGAAACTGGATGCAAAGAATAATTTTGATATCATATATATTTGGATCTTAGAAAGACTTTCGATACTGTTGCGCATGGAAGACTGCTGCACAAATTGGAGCAGTGTGGCATTGGATGCAACTTGCTGCTATGAATAAAGGGATGGTTGAGTGGGAGAAGACAGAGAGTGGTAACCAGTGGACACTGCTCTCCATGGACTAATGTTATTAGTGGAGTCCCCCAGGGTTCAGTGTTGGGTCCATTGTTGTTTTCTGTATTTATTAATGATACTGATGATGGTATATCAGGATTAATGTCCAAGTTTGCAGATGATACAAAGGTCGGCAGGGTTGTTAATGACACTAATGACAGTACGCTGTTGCAACAGGATCTAGAAAAATTCAGCAGATGGGCTGAGAGGTGGCAAATGAAGTTTAACATTGACAAATGTAAAGTACTGCATATGCAAAGCAGTAACTGCAGAGTAACGTATCAACTGTGTGGTCATACACTGACAGTGGTAGAGAGTGAAAAGGACCTGTTGGTAAATGTGCAGGCAGATATGAAGTTTTCTGAGCAGTGCAGACGGTCTGCAGGAGTAGCACATGGTATCTTGTTAATGATATACAGGAATATTTCTAGCAGGGATAAGGAGGATTATCCTCTTGTATAAGGCAATGGTCAGGCCACACCTTGAGTACTGTATATAAAGGTCTGGAGGCCTCATTTTATGAAGAATGTAGAGCCGTTGGAACCAGTACAGAGAACGGTAACATGATTGGTGAATGGAACAACGGATTGCTCTTATGAAGAAAGGTTTAAATTTTGCAAATTACAGTGTCTGGTGACCAGGCAACTGTGAGGTGATCTGATTGAGGTGTATAAAGTGATAATCAAAGCCTTGAATGATTTGAGCATGCTCAATGCTGATGGGATTCTTCCTCTTGCTCAGAATAATTGCTTGAGAGGGCATAAATTCAAATTGAAGAAAGACAGTTGTAAGATAGATGTGTGGAAGTTTGCCTTTAGCCAGCAGGTGGTTGATTGCTGGAACAAACTTCCATCTGTCATTGTAGAAGTTGATAGTTGAAAGCAATTCAAGGCAGAACTAGACAAACATTTGGAGCGAGTGGATGGGTGAAATGAGAAGGAGGTGTCTGTGTTATTTTATTTTTTATTTTTTTGCTGATGCTATATAAGTTTGCTTTCTTGCATCATATGCCTTTGCTAATGCTAACAATACCTCAATGCAAAATACTGGCCCGGAATCCTGTTGGTGATGCCATACTATGGAAGACTAGAGGCTCAGAACTCAGCAAACCTGAACCCCATTCCACAACAAGTCACAATGGAGACAGCATAGCTACCTGAATTCTCAAGCAGTCTGTCTTAAAGTAGATCTGAGAGAGGATGGAATTCTTGCAGGGAATTCTTGTGTTCGAATAACAGACCGGTCTAATTCCAAGAAGAATATTCAACAACAGGGCCCGTCGAATGTGACACTGCCCAGACGAGACTTCGGATCACTATAGGACCAGCAGATACTGATCAGAGAGAAATCTAATCGTGTTAAAACCCTCTGTAGAGGTAAATATCTGATTCTTCGTGCAGAACATCAGGAGTATAAAAAACAAACTAGGTGGTCTGCTAGATTTATTTTCCTGTGAAGAGTACGACTTCATAATTCTGATCCAAACCTGGCTCAGGGATGAGATGGAAATTGCTACCTTCACCTCGAATCTTGGTTTTCACACACTGGCTGCAAACAGAATAGGAAGATGAGGTGGTGATGTAGCAATCTGCCAAAGGAGCACACTCCCTCTAATCAAGGTAATCACTTATCCAGGGTGATGTAGAAGCTGTTCTGGAAATCTACTGAATTGCAGGTTTGTCTGTCTCTGTATGTGCTGTTTATGTCCCTCCACCGGTTTCTGAGGATTGCGTCCTTAAATTACAGCATGGCTGTCATCTACAATTAATCATCATCAAAAGCTCATCATCCTTGGAGACTTTAACCTTCCACTTCCAGCCACAAAGAAGCTCCTAGATACACTGTCATTAAACTTGTCAGAAATGGGCATTGGTCTTATTGATGTTCATCCCTCACATGGCGATGCCATGCTACAGCGCATCTTCTCAAACTGTTCCGTAAAAGAAACCCTGACCATAGCCGATAACTTCCTCCTACCCAAACACGATCCAATTGCTGCCATAATATCACTGCAGGCACCAAAGGAGGAACGTTACACAGTACAAGCTACAAACTTGTAGCTTGTACTGTACTGTACTGTAGCTTGTAACGTTACACAGTACAAGCTACAATCCAAAATATATCAACATTGGAAAAGTTACTACCGTTTTCCAACTTTACCCTTGGAACACACTAGCTCAGCTTAATGTCAGTGAGGCTGCCTACTGGCTCTTGAGATGGATGGAATTCATTGCAAGCTCCGCAATGTCCAAAATGTGCATCATTAGTCTCCACTCAAAGCCATGGTGGAATGAACTTCTGACTAAAGTCTTCAAGGAAAAACAGGCAGCCCCTGCCTCCTACAAGAAGTCGGCTTCAGAAGATTCATGTGCCAAATTTTCCCAAGCAAGGATGGATTTCCACAATAGCAAACAATCAGATATTGACAATTTCATGAACAGTGGGCTGTCCAGAGGTAAACGTGTATGGTCTACATGTCAAACTTGTACCCCCCGCATAGCCTTTGATGTCCAGGAATGGTGTGAGCATGTGTGCATTTTAAGAGAAATCACAGCTTATCTGAAGTATATCCATGGAATGAAGCGCTCAACGTTTCTTCAATTACCAGTAATATTTAAATTTCCAAAGAACAGCTAATAAAAATAATAAACTCACTACCTGAGAAGTACACCACAGGAACTGATGCAATACCTCTTTTTAGTCTTAAAATGACTTCTTATTTCATCAGCAGAGAGCTCACCCATCTACAACAAAGTACTCAAATAGGCAGGCCTCCGTAGCCGGAGCGGGAGTGCAGGAGTGGGAGTGCAGTAGCACACGCTCTTTGAGTAGACCGGGGTTCAAGCCCCTGACTGCTGAATACGGTCGATCTGCCAACCCGCACTGGACCAGCGTGGCAGATTATGGTCCATTTCTCTCAGCATGAATTGTTGAGGAGGCTTCCATCCTGCAGTGGGTTGATAATGGCTGCACTTTACTTTTTACTTTTACTCAAACAGGCACAGGTGCCTGCAAGCTTGTTGACTAATAGAGTCGTGGCAGTTCCAAAAACTGCCTCATGCAAAACATCTGCAGACTTGAGGCCAATATCATTCACCTCTCCGTTCCTGAAATGCCTGGAGAAGTGTATATATAATGATGTTGCACTTGCAATCTTTGCACATAGGCCCAAGCAAACTCATTATGCCATGCCAAATAGATATACCAGGGTTGGCCAACGAGTCGATCGCGATTTACCAGTCGATCACGACAAATTTTAAATATACAGTCATCCCTCGATTTGTGCACCTTGTGCAACGTAATTTTTGAGATGGTAGATTGCGGCACATTTTGAAGGAAAAAAGTAGATCACATCACAAATTAAGTAGGCCACTCCAGAGATATACCATTACCTGGTCCCCTTCTTCCCTTACTTAATAGATTCTACGATATATCTGGCAATATACTCACACTCCTCAAAAGTTTGCTATCTAGGAGAATTCTCCACTTTACTTATAAGAGTACATTTTGTAAAAGTGCAGATGTAAGCATCCCACAAGGTGATTCCCTCTCTGCCCTGCTATTCACTGCAATATTTGTGCCACTAATGGATCAAGTTCTGCCGTTTTTGTCATGTGCTGATGATACTGTGTGTTACTTGCCATGTCAATGCCAGGTCGTTGATCCCCAAACAAGAAAGCCTCCTCAGAAACTGTAAACAACTACCTTATTACATTCTGTCAGTATGCCAATTTTTTTGGCCTGTCAGTGAATCCAGAGAAGTCGAGCTGTCTAATCTTTTCTCCAAGTTGGATAACGTCCAGGTATAAGGTATGTTCATGTCAGACGGCACCTGGGATTTCTCCCATCTCCGCGTGTTTCACTGTATCGAGGACAGTACACTGTCAAGCCAGAGACTTGAAAGTGTGTGGGCCGTGTCTGAGCAGTGTGATATGTTATGCCCATTGTTTATCCGGCTTATTGGCCCCTAGTGGGGCCCGACGTTGGCCATACCCTGCCACGTGGAGGCTAGCCAGGTGTATCCAGTATCACAATAAATTGATCTGGCAGATCCTGCCACCTAGTTTCCTGGGATTTCAGTGGCTAGGACCTATAAAAAAAAAGAAAGAAAAAAAAAATTGTGTGTTTGACATTAATGCTTAATGGGTTGCTGTTAGGAAATTGCTGGTTGGGGTTGAATGCTAAAGAGATGTGTAAAAGGCCTAATAGGTCGGGGAAAAATTTTGATGTTATTAAATTTAGACATGTGAGGCTATACGCTAGATAAAAGCTAATAGTGTTAGTTGTCTTAGAGATTTACATGAAGCCGGTAGAATTTAGACGTTGATTAGAATTTGGCGGCATTGTTAAGAGTGTACTCGGTCGATTTAGTGAGAGGGGGGAGACTGAAGATGGGGGAAACAGATAGAAGAATAGGGACGAGAGTAGGCATCCCCAAAGAGGTCAGTGGAGACGAGCCCAACCAGGCGAAGTATGGGGGGTAGGCAGGGAGGAGAGGAGACAGAGATCTGTCTCCTCCCTCCCCTGCCTGGGGATGGGGTTTTAAAGGGAACCAGATTAGAGTACCCAGTTCAGATCGCCAATGGCGTGTTGGCAGCAAAGCCGCAGAATGTCTTCATCAGTGTCATGTCCAAGGAGTGTCGAATCCGGTATGAAGGTCAAGCTGCCCATCCTGCTCTGGGGGTGGGATATGTTAGCTGGCAGTGGAGAACCCACCAGGCGAGGAGGTGGGAGAGACACACATTTACTTCATTCATAATCTGCATTCTCACTCTACTTGCATTCTTTTTTTTCCTTTTTTTTATTATTATTTTTTTATTTATTTATTATTATTATTATTATTTTTTAATACTTTTTTCTTATTTTATAATTTTTTTCCAAGTTTTATATATATATATATGTTTTTTTTTACTTATTTATTTTTTTTTTCACTCAACTCATTCATCTTTTTCTCACACCAGGAGGGGATGCAATGATGTAGTGTAAATTTAAATACTAATTAAAACTAGGGTTAGTATGTACTTAACTGTAGCATTTATGGTTTGTGTTCTTTTTCTCACACGCTTACACTTTTTCATTCTTTTAGCTCTCATCTCATTTATTCGACTCTTGCTTTCTGCACTGCACTCTCTGGGCACCTCAACTTACTGTTATTCTTCAGTTGTGGTGCAGGCCTAGCAGCAAGTTTTTTTTTTTTTTTTTTGCAGGCCAGAGGTAGTGTTTATGTGGTTAGTAAATGTTTGTTGGTACAGTATATATAAAGTAATGTACGTTATTTTTAACTTTGTATTCTTTTGGCCAATTACATTTGCTCTTCCACTCATTCCCATTCACTCTCTCTTTCCCTCATGCTAGGTCACTCTTTCTTTCACCAAAATTGCCATTTATTCCCTTTTACCATAATTCCTAGTTTACTCAGTGCTCAGCCTATTTATTCTGCCTTTCATTTTCATTTTCATTCATTCATTCATTCTTCTTTAATTCTACGTTGCATCCCCTTGCTACTAGCTTACTGATATTTTTCAGTTAATCTGTTTCCCTGGCTGCCTGTACATCTCCCTCCCCTACATGGTTACTTATTTGGTGTGGGGGCCCCCAGGTTTTGTTATGTCAGGTTTCTGTCAGGGTGCGGAATACTGCTATCCTAACAGTTTTTAAGTCATCATCTGGGTGTGGTGGGAAACTTGGGCAATTTTACTATTGATTATTGTTTAATTGCTGGGGGTAGCTGAATTGCCATTCTTTGCATTGCTCTGCGCATTTCGAATACATTCTGTGTGAAAGATGTAAAAGCTTTATAATTTTTCTCTTCTATGATGAACAGATGTTCTTCTCCAGTCTGCGCTATTAGCTCTGTTCTGGGGATGTCATATATTATACATTCATATAGAATGTGTGCCCAGTCTTCACTTTCGCCACAGGTGCAGTTTGGGTCATCGGTCAGGCCTAAGGAGGTTAGTTTTGCCTTTAGGGAGCTGTGACCTGTCAATATAAATGTTGTAAAAAGTCCAGGGGCATGCCACTTAGGTGGCTTTGGGCTAACCACTGACACCCATTGCAGAAACCGTTTGGTAACCAGACCTCTGGTTTCCTGCTCCCACTTTGTTTGCCATAGCTCATGGAGCTTTGTGGCTATTCTTTTTCTTTCATCATTAGCATTAGCAGAGGCATTTGATGCAAGAAAGCAAGCTTATGCAGCATCAGCCAAAAAAAAAATAAATAAATAAAAAATAACCACTGTCCAGCTGAGCCTTAAACTTATTTAGGCTATCAACTTCCATGACAAGAGACGGAAGTCTGTTCCACCAACCAACCACCCGCTGGCTAAAAACAAATTTCCGCACGTCTATCCTACATCTGTCTTTCCTCAATTTGAATTTATGCCCTCTCAGGTGATTATTCTGAGCAAGAGGAAGAATCCCATCAGCACTGAGCATGCTCATACCATTCAAGGCTTTATACACTTCTATCAGATCACCTCACTGGTGCCTAGTCTCCAGACACTGTAATTTGCAAAACTTAAGCCTTTCTTTGTAAGAGCACCCCTTTGTTCCATTCACTAATCTTGTTGCCCTTCTCTGTACTCGTTCCAGCAGCTCTACATCCTTCTTGAAATGAGGCCTCCAGGCCTGTATACAGTACTCTAGGTGTGGCCTGACCATTGCCTTATACAAGGGAATAATCACCTCCTTATCCCTGCTAGAAAAAATTCCTATATATCATTGACAATACACCATGAGCTACTCTTGCAGCCCATCTGCACTGCTCAGAGAACTTCATATCTGCCTGCACAACCACCCCCAGGTCCCTTTCATTCTGTACCACTGTCAGTGTAGTACCACAGAGTTGATATGTTGCTCTGGGGTTACTGTTTCCCATATGTAGTACTTTACATTTGTCAATGTTAAACTTCATTTGCCACCTCTTGGCCAATCTGCTCAAACTTTCCAGATCCTGTTGCAGCAGCATAGTGTCAGTAGTGTCCTTGACAACCCTGCCAACCTTCGTATCGTCTGCAAACTTGGACATTAAGCTTGATATACCATCATCAGTATCATTTATAAATACAGAAAACAATAATGGACCCAATACTGAACTCTGAGGGACTCCACTAATAACATTAGTCCACGATGAGCAGTGTCCATTGATTACCACTCTCTGTCTTCTCCCCCTCAACCACCCCTTTATCCATAGCAGCAATTTGCCTCCAATGCCACACTGCTCCAATTTGTGCAGCAGTCTTCCATGTGCAACAGTATCAAAAGCCTTTCTAAGATCCAAGTATATAATATCAAAGTTATTCCCTGCATCCAGTTCTTTTGTGACTGCATCATAGTATCCAATCAAATTGGTCAGGCAAGACTTTCCCTTAAAAAAACCATGCTGTGTCCGAGCTATAACTGAAGTCTTGTCCAGATGATCCTGCAGTGCTTCTTTAACCAGTGCCTCCATTAATTTTCCGGGAACAGAAGTTAAACTCACAGGTCTATAATTACTTGTGTCAGCCTTCGATCCTCCTTTGTGAATTGGGGTCACATTTGCACATCTCCAGTCCATGGGTACCTCCCCTGAGTCCAAGGAAGCTCTCACAATTTTTGCTAAGGGTTTGCTTACTTCCTTTGCTGCCTCCTTTAATATAACTGGATAGATCCCATCCACCCCAGGTGCCTTTCTTGTGTTTATCTTCAACAATTTCTCCTCCACTGTACTCTCAGTTATTACAAGTTTCTCTAGCTTACTGCCAGAGTTGAATACACCTCTGGCATTCCCCTCGCTGAATAACTCCTCATGTGTGAATGTCGATGCAAAGTATTCATTCAGTTTGTTAGCTACCTGAGCAGGATCATCAACAGTTGACCCATCGATATCAAGTGGACCAATCTGATTCATACCCTTCCTTCTAGAGTTTACATAAGTAAAGAACTCTTTGCTGTTTTTCTTTGCATCCCTTGCCAAAGATTTCTTGTAATCTGCCTTCGCCTGCCTAACCTCCTTTGTAACTTGGTTACAGATCAAACGTGTATCTATCATAGCCTTCTGTGTCACGTGTTAATTTGTATGTATCCCATGCATTTTTCTTCTCTGCCATATGCCTCATTAGTTCATCTGACATCCATTTAGGCCTAAACCTTGAACAATATTTTTTAGTTGGTATGTAAAGCCTAGTAACTTCCAAGATAAGTTCTTTGAATGCTTCCCATTTTGAATTTGCTGTTGGCAATATCATCAGTTGATCCCACTGTATAGAATTTAAATACTGTCTCAGTCCATTGTAGTCACCTTTACGAAAGCAATACCCCTTCCCTTTACCCCTAATGGTAGTTACCTCTTTGAGTAACTCCCACTTCAGCACACTGTGATCACTGCCACCTAGTGGTTCCTTTATCTGCAGATTCTTAATGCATCAAGAATCACTACTAATAATCAAATCAAGAGTATTACTCCCTCTAGTTGCCTCCCGAACATGCTGATGTAGAAAACAATCATCCAATAAATCCACAAAAGCCTTGCTAGTGTGTGAGTGACCAGCCCCCAAATTCCAGTCAATATCTGGGAAATTAAAATCCCCCATTATAAGACTCTCTGATTTACTGGCCCACTCTATTTCCCTGTACAGTTTCTTATTATACTCATCAGAGTCATTAGGCCTATAGCACACTTCTACTCTCAATTTTGATCTCCCAATGCTTATGTCACACCAAACTGACTCGACACTGCACTGTCCAGCGATGTCGACTGGCTTCACTTCCTTGGATTTTATGTATTTCTTAACTAATAGCATAACCCCTCCTCCCTTCCTATCCTGTCTATCCTTTCTGACATTGACATTGTACTGCCCAAATTCCAGTTCTGCATTCCTTATATCTGTGTGACACCACGTCTCTGAAATCCCAACAATATCTGCCTTTGATGTTTTGAGCAATACCTCAAATTCATCAAATTTATTTACTAAACTCCTAGCATTGGTGTACACGCAAGTATCCAGCAGTCTCTGAAATATCCTGCATTTTATTTTCCAGGCTGCTGCTCATTCCAATAGAAGCAGTGCAAGAATCACTTTCACCTCTGCCAGTGGCTACTGTTAATCTATTAGTCCTTGTATCCCCCCCAATCTAGGAGTTTTCAGACCCATCTAACACTGCCTCGATAGCATCAGCAAACATTCTTGCACACTTTCTATTTAAGAGTATCCCATCCCTGTTGAAGCAGTGTCTCCTGTTAACAAGTACAGACCAGGCTGAAAAAAATTTTACCCCTTGAGCCTTGCACAATCTTTCCAGGGCCGAATTGATCGACAGGGCTCTCATCATATACTCCCTCCTATCGTGTCTGGGCAGAATTGCAGACAGATTGAAGGTGTTGGTTGTATCAAGGTCTATCCCCAGAAATTCTGTGGGTATGCCCTTTTTAAATCTATAATATAAGCCTCTTTTGGCTACTTCCAGGTAAAGTGGGAGAGTTCCAGCCAGCAACTGTAGTGCAGGTGTGCTTACTGTGCGACATGCTCTGGTAATAGTGAGTAGTATTGTCCTTTGTATCAATTCTAATTTATTCCTATTTCTTACTATGGCCAAGCAGATGAACCACGCACCAGCTCCATAGGTGATAACAGGTAGGAACATTGCACGGTATATGATTGCCAGGGTCTTTCTTTTGAGTCCCCAGTCTGCTCGACTGATCCTGGCAATCATACCTGCATAATTTCTCACTTTCTTCACCAAGTAGATCAAATGGCAGTAAAAAGTTAATTTTGAATCAAAGACCACTCCAAGATTATTATTATTATTATTATTATTATTATTAGCCACATGGTACAAGGAAGCCTGAGGCTTATGCTGCACCAGCCAAAAAAAAAAAAAAAAAAATTCCCGAGTTACCCTCTGAGAGAGAGAGAGAGAGAGAGAAGGAAATAGAAAGGAACCACCAAGAAAGAGAAGAATGATGATATCCAGCTCAGGACCCTGGGTTTGCCAAGCCCATACTCACCAGATGTGAGCCCCCGGGGTTAATATTTTAGTTCTGTTACCATTTTTATAGTGGTTGTGTTAATTTTGATTTGTGGTATCTTCTTATGTCCAAATTGCCTTTTAGAAGTATTTGTTTGGTTTTTTCAGGCGATATTTTGAGTATGTGCATTTGTGCCCACTTCTGCAGCTGCAAGAGGGTGGCATTTGATCTTTTCTCTACAACCACTCATGAGTTACCTTTTACAAGGAAAATCATGTCATCTGCAAAGGCCAGGCTTTCCACGGGGCCCAGATCCAAGGCCAGAAATTCGTCCAGAACAATATTCCAAAAGAACGGGCCAAGGATTGAACCCTGCGGACAGCCTTTATTCACAGGGTGTGTCAATTCCTGGAACCTTGTGCGTACTGAGACACTTCTGTCTGTAAGGTAGCTGTTTATTACCTTATAGAGGTTTTGTGGGGCATTTGCCTGGCGAAGTCTCCTAAGGACAATAGGCCACCAGATTGAGTCAAATGCCCCAGCAAAATCAATGGAGATTGCCAGCATATATTTCTCCTCTGTGTTTTTAACTGTTGTCAGTAGGTGGTGCATGGCATCCTCCGTAGAATTGGCCTGCTTAAAACCGTACTGATTGTTGGAATGCAAACCTGCTTCTGTGTAATATTGAGCTAATCTGCTATATATTAGTCTTTCATATATATTTTTCCTAGTACAGGGAGTAGGGCTATTGGTCTATATGATTTGGGATCAGTAGGGAGTTTTTCAGGGTTTTTGAGGATTAATCTTAACACAGCTTGTTTCCATATTTTTGGGAATATACCTTCTGTTATACAGTTATTATATAGTGCTATTAATTTATCTGGTGCTATTTCCGCTAATTTTTTGATAATCTCAACCTCTAAGAGATCAAAACCTGGGCATTTATTGTTTTTGGTTTTAGATAGTGCTATTGTTGGTCACTATTCTGTAGACAACTACTGGAAACAATAACCACCAAGGGTTATTGTTTCCAGTAGTTCCCACCAAGTGCCTCCAGCATTCCTTTTTCTTATCTCTTATGAGGGCTGTATACTGATTCCTGAGAGTTCTATAAGAATCTCTTAGTGCATCCACCTCATTTTGTGGCCAAGATGTTCTGGCTCTTTGAAAATATCTCCTCGTCTGGTGTACTCTACTTCTGAGTATAGTCAGTTCGGGGCACCACCAGGGAACTGTCTGCCTCCTCGGTTTTTTCCGTGGGATAGACAGGGTTGCTGTTTTTGTTGAAATGTTTGTCGTAGTCAGTGTTTGCTCGTCCGGGCTACAGTTGCCTGATCTAGACCACTAATTTTCCTGTTTTTGCAGCTCAGCTGCTGTATGTTCTGCAAAAATCTGCCAGTTTGCCTTTTTAAGGTTATACCTTTTGATATCCAACAGGGAGTGTTGGGTTGCTTGTAATTGCCTGTTTAGTTTGAAGGAAATGGCTCTGTGTTCTGATGTGGTTCAGGCTGGCTGGACACACCAGTCTGTGATTTTATAAGCTATTGAATTGGTGGCAAGAGTAACATCAATGTCACTCTTCCACATGGTACTGCTAAAAGTTGGGAGGTTATTTGGTTGGTTTAGCACTTGAAAGGGTGAGGTGGCTATATAGTCTGAAAGTATCTGGCCGTTGTGTGTGCCTGCTCTGTGTTCCATATGGCTATGCCGTGAGGCTGACCGGCAGTTGACATCAGCACACACTATGATATTTGCAATAGGTAGCAAGTTTGTGACTACTTGTAGGTATTCAATAGTTGGATTTATATCTTTACCTGGTCTGGAATATAGTGAAATAATGTAAAACTGTCCTACAGCACTGGTGATATGGGCACACACTCCCACTGGGGAGCAGAGGTGAACCACCTTTGTGACTTTAAGGTTGGTATTTTTAACTACTATTAGCATTAGCATTAGCATTAGTAGAGGCATTTGATGCAAGAAAGCAAGCTTATGCAGCATCAGCCAAAAAAAAAAAAAAAAAAAAAACCACTTCCACTTCACCCCTCTGTTCGTTCGAAATACCTGTCCAGCTGAGCCTTAAACTTATTTAGGCTATCAACTTCCACGACAAGGGATGGAAGTCTGTTCCACCAACCAACCACCCGCTGGCTAAAGGCAAATCTCCGCACGTCTATCCTACATCTGTCCCTCCTCAATTTGAATTTATGCCCCCTCAGGTGATTATTCTGAGCTAGAGGAAGAATCCCATCAGCATTGAGCATGCTTAAACCATTCAAGGCTTTATACACCTCTATCAGATCACCTCGCCGGTGCCTAGTCTCCAGACACTGTAATTTGCAAAACTTAAGCCTTTCTTCGTAAGAGCACCCCTTTGTTCCATTCACTAATCTTGTTGCCCTTCTCTGTACTCGTTCCAGCAGCTCTACATCCTTCTTGAAATGAGGCCTCCAGACCTGTATACAGTACTCTAGGTGTGGCCTGACCATCGCCTTATACAATGGAATAATCACCTCCTTCTCCCTGCTGGAAAAATTCCTGTATATCATTGACAATACTCCATGAGCTACTCTTGCAGCCCGTCTGCACTGCTCAGAGAACTTCATATCTGCCTGCACAACCACCCCCAAGTCCCTTTCATTCTCTACCACTGTCAGTGTTGTACCATAGAGTTGATACGTTGCTCTGGGGTTGCTGTTTCCCATGTGTAGTACTTTACATTTGTCAATGTTAAACTTCATTTGCCACCTCTCAGCCCATCTGCTCAACCTTTCCAGATCCTGTTGCAGAAGCATAGTGTCAGTAGTGTCCTTGACAACCCTGCCGACCTTTGTATCGTCTGCAAACTTGGACATTAATCCCGATATACCATCATCAATATCATTTATAAATACAGAAAACAATAATGGACCCAACACTGAGCCCTGAGGGACTCCACTAATAACATCAGTCCACGATGAGCAGTGTCCATTGATTACCACTCTCTGTCTTCTCCCCCTCAACCACCCCTTTATCCATAGCGGCAATTTGCCTCCAATGTCACACTGCTCCAATTTGTGTAGCAGTCTTGCATGTGCAACAGTATCAAAAGCCTTTCTAAGATCCAAGTATATAATATCAAAGTTATTCCCTGCATCCAGTTCTTTTGTGACTGCATCATAGTATCCAATCAAGTTGGTCAGGCAAGACTTCCCCTTAACAAAACCATGCTGTGTCTGAGCTATAACTGAAGTCTTGTCTAAATGATCCTGCAGTGCGTCTTTAACCAGTGCCTCCATTAATTTTCCTGGAACAGAAGTCAAGCTCACAGGTCTATAATTACTTGTGTCAGCCTTTGATCCTCCTTTGTGAATTGGGGTCACATTTGCACATTTCCAGTCTATGGGTACCTCCCCTGAGTCCAAGGAAGCTCTCATAATTATGGCTAAGGGTTTGCTTACTTCCTTTGCTGCCTCCTTTAATATAACTGGATAGATCCCATCCACCCCGGGTGCCTTTCTTGTGTTTATCTTCAACAGTTTCTCCTCCACTTTACTCCCAGTTATTTCAAGATTCTGTAACTTACTGCTAGAGTTGAATACACCTCTGGCATTCCCCTCGCTGAATAACTCCTCATGTGTGAATGTCGATGCAAAATATTCATTTAGTTTGTTAGCCACCTGAGCAGGATCATCAACACTTGACCCATCAATATCAAGTGGACCAATCTGATTCATCCCTTTCCTTCTAGAGTTTACATAAGTAAAGAACTCTTTGCTGTTTTTCTTTGCATCCCTTGCCAAGGATTTCTCGTAAAATGCCTTCGCCTGCCTAACCTCCTTTGTAACTTGGTTGCATATCAACTTGTATCTATCATAGGCTTCTGTGTCATGTGTTAATTTGTAAGTATGCCATGCATTTTTCTTCTCTGCCATATGCCTCATTAGTTCATCTGACATCCATTTTGGCCTAAACCTTGAACAATATTTCTTAGTTGGTATGTAAAGCCTAGTAGCTTCCAAGATAAGTTCTTTGAATGCTTCCCATTTTGAATTTGCTGTTGGTAACATCATCAGTTGGTCCCACTGTATAGAATTTAAATACTGTCTCAGTCCATCGTAGTCGCCTTTACGGAAGCAATAACCCTTCCCTTTACCCCTAATGGTAGTTACCTCTTTGAGTAAATCCCACTTCAGCACACTGTGATCACTGCCACCTAGTGGTTCATTTATCTGCAGATTCTTAATGCATGAAGAATCACTGCTGATAATCAAATCAAGAGTATTACTCCCTCTAGTTGCCTCCCGAACATGCTGATGTAGAAAACAAAATTGCTGTAGAAGGGACACCTGAGGTGTATTCTGTTATTTTATAGCCTCTTGGGTATCCCTGAACCCTACCCATATGTGTGTAGGGTTCCTGGAGTGCCAAGATATCTATATTATTTTCTTCCAATTTGAGTTTGATCTGATCTACGACTCTTGCTCTTTGAGCATTCAATAGGACAAGATTTAGAGCCCTAGTCACATTTACGGTTTCAATCTGGCCCATAGTTAGTTCTAGATTGAATAAGTTTTGCCATTTTTTTATAACTGGGGCATGTATCATCCCTGATACTGTGTATAGTCAGTCAGCCGTGTGCTGCCTTGCAAGTAGCATATTTTGGCTGCTGAGACTTATTTTTGCAATTTTTGCAATCATGGCCAGTTACTGCCCAGTGACCACAAACAGTTCTTTCTGACTGCAGTCTCTGGCAATGTGACCATATTTATGGCAGTTATAGCAACTTTGGATAAGGAAGTGTTCCCTAAATCTGTGACTGGTCCAGCCAGCATAGATTCTCTGTTGTCCCTGCCAAATTTTTGGCAGGGACAACCTTCCAAATTTTTGGTGTAATTTCTGCACTTATGTTGAGTTGTCCATTCCTTTTGTTTTCTGTTGCTCTTTTCAGCAGGAATTCTTTTGCAGTCAGAAAGAACTGTTTGTGGTCACTGGGCAGT
This sequence comes from Mastigoproctus giganteus, assembly GCF_048544385.1. Classification (NCBI taxonomy): domain Eukaryota; kingdom Metazoa; phylum Arthropoda; class Arachnida; order Uropygi; family Thelyphonidae; genus Mastigoproctus; species Mastigoproctus giganteus. The sequence continues at coordinate 20,026,410 of NC_143588.1, read as the reverse complement.
AACTGGCCATGATTGCAAAAATTGCAAAAATAAGTCTCAGCAGCCAAAATATGCTACTTGCAAGGCAGCACACGGCTGACTGACTATACACAGTATCAGGGATGATACATGCCCCAGTTATAAAAAAATTGATCCTCCTTTGTGAATTGGGGTCACATTTGCACATTTCCAGTCTATGGGTACCTCCCCTGAGTCCAAGGAAGCTCTCATAATTATGGCTAAGGGTTTGCTTACTTCCTTTGCTGCCTCCTTTAATATAACTGGATAGATCCCATCCACCCCGGGTGCCTTTCTTGTGTTTATCTTCAACAGTTTCTCCTCCACTTTACTCCCAGTTATTTCAAGATTCTGTAACTTACTGCTAGAGTTGAATACACCTCTGGCATTCCCCTCGCTGAATAACTCCTCATGTGTGAATGTCGATGCAAAATATTCATTTAGTTTGTTAGCCACCTGAGCAGGATCATCAACACTTGACCCATCAATATCAAGTGGACCAATCTGATTCATCCCTTTCCTTCTAGAGTTTACATAAGTAAAGAACTCTTTGCTGTTTTTCTTTGCATCCCTTGCCAAGGATTTCTCGTAAAATGCCTTCGCCTGCCTAACCTCCTTTGTAACTTGGTTGCATATCAACTTGTATCTATCATAGGCTTCTGTGTCATGTGTTAATTTGTAAGTATGCCATGCATTTTTCTTCTCTGCCATATGCCTCATTAGTTCATCTGACATCCATTTTGGCCTAAACCTTGAACAATATTTCTTAGTTGGTATGTAAAGCCTAGTAGCTTCCAAGATAAGTTCTTTGAATGCTTCCCATTTTGAATTTGCTGTTGGTAACATCATCAGTTGGTCCCACTGTATAGAATTTAAATACTGTCTCAGTCCATCGTAGTCGCCTTTACGGAAGCAATAACCCTTCCCTTTACCCCTAATGGTAGTTACCTCTTTGAGTAAATCCCACTTCAGCACACTGTGATCACTGCCACCTAGTGGTTCATTTATCTGCAGATTCTTAATGCATGAAGAATCACTGCTGATAATCAAATCAAGAGTATTACTCCCTCTAGTTGCCTCCCGAACATGCTGATGTAGAAAACAAAATTGCTGTAGAAGGGACACCTGAGGTGTATTCTGTTATTTTATAGCCTCTTGGGTATCCCTGAACCCTACCCATATGTGTGTAGGGTTCCTGGAGTGCCAAGATATCTATATTATTTTCTTCCAATTTGAGTTTGATCTGATCTACGACTCTTGCTCTTTGAGCATTCAATAGGACAAGATTTAGAGCCCTAGTCACATTTACGGTTTCAATCTGGCCCATAGTTAGTTCTAGATTGAATAAGTTTTGCCATTTTTTTATAACTGGGGCATGTATCATCCCTGATACTGTGTATAGTCAGTCAGCCGTGTGCTGCCTTGCAAGTAGCATATTTTGGCTGCTGAGACTTATTTTTGCAATTTTTGCAATCATGGCCAGTTACTGCCCAGTGACCACAAACAGTTCTTTCTGACTGCAGTCTCTGGCAATGTGACCATATTTATGGCAGTTATAGCAACTTTGGATAAGGAAGTGTTCCCTAAATCTGTGACTGGTCCAGCCAGCATAGATTCTCTGTTGTCCCTGCCAAATTTTTGGCAGGGACAACCTTCCAAATTTTTGGTGTAATTTCTGCACTTATGTTGAGTTGTCCATTCCTTTTGTTTTCTGTTGCTCTTTTCAGCAGGAATTCAGCAGCAAATTCATCTGTTGTCATTTCATTGTTAAAGTTTTTGAAGTAGATGTCCATCATGAATTCTTTTTCTATTACTGACACAGGTATATCAAAGATTATAATATTAGGGATTTTTCCTTTTGGTTTTTCAGGGAGCAAGCCCAGTTTTTCCATCTCAGGATGGTTTTCTATTTTTCTTAGATCTTCTTTGCTTGCTACCTCGATCAGGACTCCATTATTCCTGATTTTCCACATGTTGTTTATCTTTATTTCTCTTAGATGAGGCCTCAACTTTGTTACCACTGTGTCCTTAACTGCTTCACTGGTTTTATGGGTAGAGTCACTTTTTGCTTTCCTTGTTTATATTAGGTTGCTTAGTGGCTATTTGTTTTGCTTTAGTTATGTCATGTTTGCCATTAACCTTTTGCACATTGGGCATAGGTTAATGTGTTCATTGTTTTATAGTTGTTCTTCTCCTCAGTTGTAACCTCTAATTTTGATTTTAACACTTGATTCTCTGTGTTTAATTCAATCAGGCGCTGCTCAAGAAGTGACCAACAGTTCACTATCTGCAGCCTAATTGCAGAAGTAATCCTGTTGGTTTGCTTGTGCATATATTCTTCTAGATACACTCTGGTTTCCTTTGCCTGTTTGATAGGGTCAGTCAAATTTGTTAGGTAGTCTAGTTTTAGTTCTTCTTCTGTCTTTTGTTGCATCTGTGGAATTTTTATAGTTTCTTGATTTTTTCCTTTCCTGCCCTTCTTAATACTGAGGAGGCCAGCTATCCAGTTCATTACCATTTTCCTCATTAATTTCCTCATGCTTTCTCCCTGAGCACTCTAGCTTCATTTTCAGAGGAGTCTTTTAAGTCATTGTCCAGAATTTTGTAATTATTTGATTTTTCAGCCATAATTTCTGCATTAAATTCACTTTTGTAGCAATAAGTCAATTTCGGAAGTTTTAAGTAGTGGTTTGAGGTACTTATTTCCAGTGTAGGCCCACTAGAAATCAGAAATCGCGATTTTCCAGTTTTGGCGGGAAACGCCCGTAGACTAAGAAAACTATCTTATAAACTAAGTATAAGTTAATTCTGTTAGTAGTATTATATTTCCAATACAAAATAACCTTATCGCATGCAGTTTGAAGTATAATATATTCAAATTTTTGGACTTTTGAGATGTACTCAAATCAGTGGTTATGCCAGTGGGCTCGCTACCGCTGAAGCGATCGAGCTGAACAAAAACACTCTCAAAAGAGCAAAAATAGGCAAATACAATCACAAAAACTATTCTTGCCCTACTTAATTTACTTACCTTCATCTGTGATACTCTTCAAACCTGAAATATCTATGTTGTAATACTTGCCTAAATCGAAAATCGCGCAATATCGTCGTCGGCCGTTTACATCAAGTGGAGCTTCGTGCAGATGTGTCCGTACACTTCCGCGACCGCACCAGTCTTCTGGATGATGTCCACTGATACCTTACTTCCGGAATTAGTAGAAAAGGTTCTGGCTCTCACTGGAAGTGTAAAATTCCTAGGAGTAATCCTTGATGTGAACGTCACTTATAAACAACTACAAGCTCATTATTCCAAAGCCTTGTGAGCCTTCTGGGCAATGAAAATTGATCTGCACAGAACTCACAATAAACAAATAATTAGGAAATATCTTGAAATGTACTTCTCTAGCGTGCTGTCGTATGCTGTGGAAATTTGATCTGCCGCACCTCCCACCAGCTTCAAGAAACTGTGGAGTCTAGAATTCTGGGTGCTGAAGTGGGCCAACTTGTGGTCTCATCAGATCTATATGACATCCAAATCTGCACTATGCTCCAACCTTTCAATACACACCCACAGTCCACAGAGCCCATATGAGGAAAATAAAGGCATTCCTTCATCTGTGTTCATCAAAGCATGATTACTTGAACATCTGGAACACAATTGGTTAGCATTTGCCAGGAAGACACCTTTGCAGTACTCCCTTTTTGTGTTCAAGGCTCCAGAGGTTACAAAGTTTCAAGAGATACTTCCCAAATGTGACTTTGGACACCCTCAACTTGCTCAACATAGAGGCACCTCCATAGCCAGGTGGGCAGGAGCAGCAGTGCGTAGCACACGCCTCTTGATTAGACCAGGGTTCGAGCCCGTGCCCACCAAATATGGAGGATGCGGAAAGGTCAGGGAATGACCACCGCATATCTCCCGAGCAATATGGCCTTAGTTGCTAATGCTCCTAAAAACCAAATAACAAACAAACATAATAACAAGCTCAACATAGACATTGACCTATGGTGTATTGACAAATCATATTGAGATGACATCTTGGGCCATCTTACTGTATGTTGTTATTTGTTGTTGTTATTTGGTTTTTAGGAGCATTAGCAACTAAGGCCATATTGCTCCGAGGATATGTGGTGGTCATTCCCTGACATTTCCGCATCCTCCGCATTTGGTGGTGACGGGCTCGAACCCCGGTCTAATCAAGAAGCGTGTGCTATGCACTGCTGCTCCTTCCCACCTGGCTACGGAGGCACCCTTTACTGTATGTAAAGGACAGGTGTGCAAGTGCCGGTCCCAGTATACTAATGTCATTTTATGCTATGCTTAATTTGTAGTCTTCGTGTTTTAATTACGATTAATTTTATGTTCTCATATTTTGTTTCTAATGGTCATTTTGTGGCTGTACTTTGTATTTGTGCCTGGTAACATGTATAGTTAACATTTTTGTAAGATTCCTCTGGTTATATGTGCATGGAATCACAATTGAACTTTTTAAAATGGAATCACAATTTAACTTATTAAAGAATATTATTATTATTGTTATTATTATTATTAGTAGTATTATTATTAAATAGTTTGAATTACCACAGTCACATAGGTTAGCTTATTTAGAAATATATAGCTTAATATTCAGATAACCTTTTTATTATCGATATTTTGGTTGGAACTTTGTAATTTGAGACTACTAAATTGTAGTTTAGTAAATGTAATAGTCATAAATAAATTGTTTCTGAATTGATATGTACATTGAAATGTAATACTGCTGTCTATTTCTCTTTAAAGGAAAGAAAATTTTTTAATTTTATTATGTGGTATTATCTTTCATTTAGCTGTATGGTAGAAGAGCACCTTGGGAGGATCCAGCAGAATGGGTTCATCAGTCATATCCATGGCCATCACCTTCTACTGGAGAATGGCCATTGTTGTTACATCTTAGGCCAGAAGATGTAGGATATGAGGGTCATCCAGGACCAGGTCTTGGAACCAAAAATGTCCATCAAACTCAAAATGATGTGGAGGCAGATCCTTTGGTAGGTGTTTTGCACTGTTTGCACATCATATTCAAAATAGCTGATTCCCATTAAGTTTCTGTGAAATTTAATTTAAAAAAAAAATTAAAAATTTCATAAACCGTTTATGATGCTGCAAAATTAGACAAATGATATTTTATTAGTGCCTTTGACTTACAAAAAAAAAAAAAAAAAATGAAGTAAAATGTTGGAGAGAACCCGATGTGGATAATACCTGCTCTGGGTATTAAATAGCAGTTAATTAAATTATATGAAATGGTAATAACTCACTGTTATTATATTCTGGTTTATATGGGGCCGCCCCCCCCCTTTTTTTAATGTAATATATGATATCCATTTGCTTAACTTTGATATGGTGAAATTTGGAACAATTAGTTTTTTTATTACAAATTTTCTGAGTTCTGCTCCACTTGTCGTGAGACTGTGTAAAAAATGTTACTTCTGGCCATTTAAGCAGTATATTTTCCAAGTAGTCAAAAAATGGCCATTACAAATGCTTTTTAAGTATTTATAATTGCTGAAAATATTAGAGATGGGATAAGGTGGTAGATGACTTTCATCAACCGGTGAAATACCACCACTTTACTTATTGGAGGCTTGAAGTTGTGAAACCCATGTTTAGTCTTTAGAGCAAAGTTTCCGGCATCCCCCTCCCCCCATACTTCTCCTTCAACCCATGCACGGTACTAAGTACTATAGGTTTTGATACCTTTCGTGTTTGGGATTTTCATAAAAAAAAAAAAAAAAAAAAAGTAGAGGAACAAGTAAAATCTTTGTGTAATTAAAAAAAATTGTTTCTGTATACCTCCTACCATATCTCCGATGTACTACCAAAAACCCAAAAGAACTTGCAGCACAGATACTTGCCATTTTTTATTTATTGGGTGATTCTAATTTTAATTTTCAATTTCTTTGCATACAGACAGAAGAGAGCAGATCATAGAGGGATCGTCAAAATCTCATCTTGCTTAACACCGGATCACATACATGCATTTCAAACAGCATAGACCTCAGATGTCAATCTTTCTATATGCTATTCCCATGCAGAGTGGCAAGTGTTAAACAATCCACTCGGCAGTGATCATTACCCATAATGTGTAAAATACAAACATCAATATCATTACAGAATGAAATGTAATGATATTGGAAAACCGAATAATGGAAATTCTCGAAAGCAGACTGTAAAAACTTTCTCTGCAAGCATCTCTCTTGACAATCTGATTATCCAAATTCAATCCAAAAATATTATTACTGAACACGTGACAAAGCAAATAGACTGCTTGACAAAATTAACAAAACATAATGTTTTTCATGAATATTTTATTGTGCACAGTGTCACTAAAGGCAAATATTTGGTATAATAGGCATCCTGGCATGCAAATTCTGTGTATCCAATAGAAATTGGATTCTGAGTATCCAAGGCACCTCCATAGCCAGGTGGGAAGGAGCAGCAGTGCGTAGCACACACTTCTTGATTAGACCGGGGTTCGAGCCCGTCACCAGTAAATACGGAGGATGCGGAAAGGTCAGGGAATGACCACTGCATATTCCTGGAGCAATATGGCCTTAGTTGCTAATGCTCCTAAAAAACCAAATAAACAAACAAACAAACAATCTGAGTATCCAATAGAAATTGGATACTCAGAATCATCTAATAAAATTGGATATCCAATTCAAATTGAGAAAAGACAATTGTAGGATAGATGTGCAGACGTTTGCCTTTAGCCAGCAGATAGTTGATTGCAACAAAAGATGGAACAGACTTGCATCTTTTGTTGCAGAAGTTGTAGCCTAAATAAATTTAAGGCTGAGCTGGACAAGTATTTGGAACGAACGGAGGAGTGAAATGGGAGCAGGTTTTTTTTTTTTTTGGCTGATGCTGCATAAGCTTGCTTTCTTGCATCATATGCCTTTACTAATGTAAAGCACGAATAATTTGCATAATGTGCAGCTCTATAAGGTGGTTGATCGATTTTAGCATTAGCTAAAATCGATCAACCACCTTATAGAGCTGCACATTATGCAAATTATTCATGCTTTAAAAACACAGGTTATGACCACATCACTTCATTCCCATTGCTCAGTGCGATAGCCACATCTCAAGTACTCGGGATGGCAAGCCATTGGACAATTTGAAGTCGGCAGTTTCAGATCGGGGTGATATATTGGCTTAATATGTTGCACAGTGTTGTCTTGGTACTATGGAACCAGCTTCAGGAGAAGCTGCTTCCATAGTGTCGAAGAACCATTACAAGAAGAGCTGGCCAAGGTCGTTGAGGGCTATGTCTACCAGAGACCAATATCTGACTTTAACAGCAAGACGGAACCCTACAATGTCCTATCATCAACTGTCTCTTGAGGTTGTTGTGGTCACAGGTGAAAACATTTCCAACTGAACTGTGTTAAGAAGGCTCAGTTCAAGTGGATTCTATGCAAGAAAGCCAGTGGTTTATATGCCATTTGTATGCCAAACCACTGCAAAGCTTTTTGAAACTGGTTCCATGAACATGTGACTTGGAGCCCTGACAATTCTGTTTTCTGATGAGTCTCGTTTTAGCCTACAAACAGATTCTATACATTACTTCATCTAGAGACCAGGAATTCAGTACCATCTCTACGTCAGAGAAAGGGATGCTGTTCTTGTGTGGGGTGGAATAATGATCAACAGCAGCACTCCTGTTCATGTTTTTGATAGGGCTACCATAACTGTGCAAAGGTACCAAGAACAGATCCTCAAACTCTGTGTGCAACATTTTAGGAATTTTCTTTTCATGCATGACAATGCCACTGCACATAGAGCTCAAGTGGTGAAAGAATATCTTGAAAGTGGAAGATATTCAATGACTGCCATGACCTGCATCAACAGACTTAAATCCAATCGACGTGTATGGGACACCCTTGGGTGTCACAGTGCATGCACTGCCAACTTAAATAAATTCAAGGAGGAACTAGACAACCTATTGGGGGTATGAATAGGTGAAATGGGAAGTGTCATGTATTTTATTTTATCTTCTATTTTTTTGGCCGATGCTGTGTAATCTTGCTTTTTTGCATTATTTCCTACTGATAATAAGTATCTACTAAGTAGCCACTACTGATGATAAGTATCAATGATGAAAAAGCCTTCACAAGCACTGGAAATATGGCATCCTGTTATTTGAGACCTTCACACAGGGATGTTATACCTTGCCTTATACAAAGCTTTTTACTTTTGCAGAACTTTTCAGGTATGCTATAGAAACATACTGTTCTGTTTAATAGGAAGGTGTTTTGCTAGGGTCAGTACCCAGTGTTGCTTTGTTTGCCACTTGTGTAAATAATATGACAAAATGATATTCCAAATACCATGGAAACATTTGTATGTAGATGACCTCACAATCTCATGTTATTCACAAACTAAATAAATAAATAATTTTTTCTGTTTATACTCTGTGATGATCACATGGTCAGAGGAGTTCATATGGTTTAAAGAATACAAGAAACAGCACTGTATTTTGCAGTCAAGGGCTTGAACCCCATTCACTCAAAGCATGTGTACTTATGTACTCACACTCCTGACCATTTGGCTATAGAGGCACTCTACTGATTGTTATTGTTATTTGGTTTTTTAGGAGCATTAGCAACTAAGGCCATATTTCTCTAGGATTATGCAGTGGTTATTCCCTGACCTTTCCACATCCCCCGTATTTGGTGGTGATGGGTTCGAACCCTGGTCTAATCAAGAAGCATGTGCTATGCAGTGCTGCTCCTTCCCACCTGACTATGGAGGTGCCTCACTTTACTGAGAGACAACCTCAAACCACAATAAACAAAATGTATTTTTGGGTAGGAAAAAACATCTATCACCTCTCTGAACTGAGGTTATCTAAGGTTATCCATTTCAGCAAAAGCAACCAGAACCTGAAATATGGATAAATACTCACATAGTGTAGTTACCAACTCTACCTGATTTTTAGGCCTAATTATAGATAAACCTCATTTGCTGCAAGTATAATGCATTTGTATATTCAATGTCTGAAAAAATTAAATATTCTCAAAAGCATTTCGACAACAACATGGGTTGCTGATCAGTATACCCTGTTATATATTGTGTGCTTGTTTATGTTTCCACTAGAAAAAATATTCTCATAAAATTGAATACCATTCAACACTTTGAGAATTGCATTGAGAGCTTTCCATATCTCCAGTTCACAGCCTGTATATAGATGTGAATGAACCTCCATTCCACCTCAGGAGGAAAAAAGATGCAGCAAAAATCCAGAATCTGCATTCACATCCAGTTCTAAAATTCCCCTTTGACGACATCTGATACCCATTTATGAGGCCAAACTTAATGAAAATGAATCCTCTGGAATCAGGCTATGAGATCTAATGAATAGCTGGTATGTCTATCCTAACAATATTACCCAGGAAGCAGAACAATCTGATCCAGCATAGTTCACACTGTCTTCCCATGCTGGGCCTTTGAATACTGGGAAAAAATTTACTAGCTCCTTGCAATATCCAGCAATAACATCAGCTCATTCCATATGTAATTCTGAGTATTATCAAATTTATACTAGTGGCTCAGAAACTGATACTGCTGTGGGAGCAGCAGTGTATCATACATAACCGTCTTTCTTCCAGTGGAATGTAATATTTATGCTGCTGGACTACATGTCATCAGATTCACACTCTAGTTTAGCGATCTCAACGGCCAAAATATATGCATACTCTCTATTTGTAAAATAATAAGAGGAGTTTACCTCAATATAGTATGTAAAACACTTCCCTATGATACTCCAGAAATTAAAACAAAAAAATCAAATAACTTGCATTAGAGTAACAAATAATTTAAAACCAATTCACACAATTAAAATCAATTTAACGCAATTAACCTCCATGCACAAGTACATGGTGGGTGACCACCCAGGTGTTAACCAACGTAAGCAGGGGTCGAGGTGTGGCGCCCACACTACATGGAGGAATGCCGACCCTCTATGTTACCAGGCAGTACTAGGTGGTAGATGACTCTCATCAACCGGTGAAATACCACCACTTTGCTTATTGGAGGCTTGAAGTGGTGGAACTCATGTTTAGTCTCTAGAGCTAAGTTCCGGTCAACCCTTCCCTATCTCTTCCATCATGCAGTATGATTGATGACTTTTGAGGTTATGATGAACATCGTGGCAAGATCCAATATTTCATACATTTCGAGGGTACAGCTCTAAAACGGTGTTCGCAGGCCTGCCGCTAGTTAGTACACTGGACCTAACCTATTGGTAATTCTCTAGGAGGCTTCCAGATCAGCTAGTGTATAATCTTGCTACCTCTACTCTGCCAGATAGTGACTGGAGGGAGTCCGAGTAGTCTGTATGCGGAGAGCATTGTCGAGGCCACGTTATGTCAAGGATCTGGGTATATTCTTACCATGTGTATGCCATATCCAAAAATTCCATTACTTCATATAGCATGTCCCTCCCACTTTTTCTTACTATTGAATACACCATGAATTGTCAAACTAATAGAGCAAGCTTATCTGCGAAAAGATCTAAACCTCCCAAGCACTTCCTGATTCATTTCACAAATATACGTGGTCTCAATTCTAATCTCAACGATGTCCATTTCCACTTACAGTCTGCCAAACCCCATGTACTTTTTCTGACAGAATCTCAGTTATCGGTTGATTCAACTACTGCTCATCTCAGATGCCCAAATTATTCGCTGTATGATTTCACCTCAAAGGTGGTACTTGTGCAAATATCCGTTCTGATATTCCTTGTCAGAGACTTGGCAATTTGGAATCTCCTCTCTTTGATCTTCTCTGGCTTAAAATCTCTCTACCTCATTTTGTCAAATTCATCTGTTGTCTCTACCATTCTCCAAACTCTACTAATCACTTGGAGCTCTTTGACTTCCTCTCTTTTCAACTTGACTTTCTCCAGTCCAACTTTCCTAACAGTGAGGTAATTTTCATTGGTGATTTTAATGTTCACAACTCCAGCTAGCTTCCGTTTTCTAGTCACACCGACCCAGCTGGTCGTGATGCTGAGGCTTTTGCAATTTTGCAATTACCTTGCACAGATTGTTCATTTACCAAAAGAATACCGGACAATCCTAATCATACAGCCAATACACTTGATCTTTTTTTCACAAACAACCCTTCTAAGTACACGGTCGAAGTGAGAGGTCCTTTGGGCACTTCAGATCACAACTTGGTGATTGTCTCTTCTCCAATGGAACCTTTATCTCATGGCTATTCCCAACCTCGTGTTGTTTGGCATTACAAGAATGCAAAATGGGATGACCTGCGAGACTTCTTTTCTTCTTTTCCTTGGTCGGATTACTGTTTCAAAACTTCTGATGTCAACGTTTGCTCAGATCGTGTCAGTGAAATTATTCTTGCAGGAATGGAATCCTTTATCCCACACTCCACTTTAAAATCTCTCTCCTTTATCTAATCTTTGATTTTCCAATAAATGTGCTAAGGCTGTTCAAGAGAAGAATGTTGCATATCATAATTGGCTTGTTTCTAATTCTTCAGTTTCATTTTCTGCCTACACCAAAGCTCGCAACAATTGTAAAGCAGTTATTAATCAGTCCAAACTAGAGTTTGAACAGGCTGAGTAGAAAACTTGCTTCTTTCCCTAATGGTAGCCGAGCATTCTGGTCTCTTGCCAAAGCTATTGGCCGCAACTTTTGCCCATCTCTGCTCCTACCTCTGTCCAAACCATATGGTTCTGTTGTCACTTCAGCCAAGGATAAAGCTGACCTGCTAGCATCCCATTTTTCTTCCAACTCATGTATTAATGATCTTGGTAAAACACCTCCCACCATTCCCAACACGCTCCATTCAATGCCTCCTGTGGTCTTCCGTCAAAAGGATGTCAGAAGGATTTTGACGAATCTTGATGTCCACTTCTTCTCAAAACCTGTGCTCCTGAGCTTACTCCTATTCTTTGCTGCCTTTTTTCACTTTCTTATTCCAAAGGCATTTTTCCTTCTGCTTGGAAATTTGCTCATATCCAGCCAGTTCCTAAAAATCTCTCCCATCCAATTATCGTCCCATTGCAATTACTTCTACTCTTTCTAAAGTAATGGAGAAATCAATTAACTACCAACTCTTAAACTAACTAGAAACCTTCCATCTGATCAACGATCGCCAGTATGGATTCCGTCAGTGTCGATCCACTGGTGATATCTTACCCATTTGTGGAAATCAATGGAAAGGTTTGGTGAAACACAAGTAGTTGCTCTTGACATCTCAAAGGCTTTTGATCGTGTTTGGCAGAAAGGTCTTCTAAACAAGCTTCCATCTTATGGTTTGCAAACCGTTTTTAGTAATTGGTTATCCAGTTTTCTCTCTGATTGCTCACTGAGGGTGATGGTAGATGGCTCTCTGTCTTCTAACTTCTCCACTAATGCTGGTGTCCCCCAAGGTTCAGTTCTTTCCCCCCCACTCTATTCCTCTTGTATATTAATGACCTTCTTCCATTGACTGGAAATCCTATCCATAGTTTTGTCGATGATAGCACATTGCATTCCACTTTCCATTTTGAGAAACCTTGTCCTGCTCAATCAGCTTCAACTTCTCGAAATTTTGCTACCAATTCCTTAAATACCGATTTTCAGGTAATTTTCCAGTGGGGCAAAGACAACTTAGTTGATTACAACCCTTCTAAAACTCAGTCTTGTCTTATATCTCGCAAAAAGGATTCTTCTGCTCCTATGCTTATCTTTAGTGAAGCTCCGATTTCTAGACAAAATGATATATCTCTTTTGGGAAAATTACACTGACTTCTAATCTCTCTTGGCACAAGCACATTACAAATATTGCTTCTTCTGCATCTAAAAAACTTGGTTTTCCCTTTCGCTCTTGGTGTTACTTTTCTTCCAAACACCTGCCCACGCTGTATAAATTGTAAATCTGCCCTGCCATGGAATATTGTTCCCACATCTGGGGTGGTGCCCCCAAAACCTCTCTCTCAGGCTGCTTGATTCCATTAAGAAGAAGGCAGTTAGGTTAATTAATGATTCATCTCTAACAGAGTCTCTCCACTCGCTATCTCATAGACGTACTGTTTCTGCTGCATGCCTCTTCTACAGATACTTCCATGGGCACTGTTCATCTGAATTGGTTTCTATAATTCCCGCTCTCTCTCTTTCAAAACAGTCCAAACATGTACCGCCACCAGCCAACATCCATTTACTGTCCAACTTCAAACTCAGAGAACCAACTTTTCATCTTCCTCGTTTATTCATTCAACTGCCGTTTTCTGGAACAACCTTCCTTCATATATATTTCCTGAATGTTACAGTCTACAGAAGTTCAAATCCATTGTCAACAAATATCTTCTTTCGTCTTCTCATCCTCCAACCCAAGCACAGTACTAAGTACTATACGTTCTAATACCTCTCGTGTTTGGGGTCTACATTGTTGAAGGAGAAATTGTTGAAGTTAAACATAAGAAAAGCACCTGGGGTGGATGGGATCTATCCAGTTATATTAAAGGAGGCGACAAAGCAACTAAGCAAACCCTTAGCCATAATTATGAGAGCATCCTTGGACTCAGAGGAGGTTCCCAGGGACTGGAGATGTGCAAATTTATCCCCAATTCACAAAGGGGGGATCAAAGGGTGACACGAGTAATTACAGACCAGTTAGTTTAACTTCTGTTTTGGGTAAAATAATGGAGTCACTGGTTAAAGAAGCACTGGAGGATCATCTTGACAAGAATTCAGTTATAGCTCCGACACATCATGGGTTTGTTAAGGGAAAGTCTTGTCTGACAATTTGATTGGTTATTATGATGTGGTTACAAAGAACTGGATGTAAAAAATACATGTAATTTTGATATCATATATTTGGATTTCAGGAAAGCTTTGGACACTGTTGTGCATGGAAGACTATTGTACAAATTGGAGCAGAATGGTATTAAGGTTAAGTTGCTACAATGGATAAAAGGATGGTTAAGTGGGAGAAGACAGAGGGTGGAAATCAATGGGTGCTGCTCTTTGTGAACTAATGTTATTAGTGGAGTCCTACAAGGTTCGGTGTTGGGTCCACTGTTGTTTTGTATATTTATCAATGATATTGATGAAGGTATATTAGGCTTAGTGTCGAAGTTTGCAGATGATACAAAGGTTGGCAGGTTTGTTAATGACAGTGTGCTACTGCAACAGAATCTAGATAATTTGGTCAGATGGGCAACTGAAGTTTAACCTAAGATGTGGCAACTGAAGTTTAACCTTAACAAATGCAAAGTACTGCATATGTGTAGAAGTAAACCGAGAGAAAAGTACCAACTGTGTGGCACGACACTTAAGGTAGTAGAAAATGAAAAAGACCTGGGAGTAATTGTGCAGTCAGATATGAAGTTTTCTGAGCAATGCAGACAGGCTGTCAGGGCAAGTCATGGGGTTTTGTCAATGATATATAGGAATTTTGCTAGCAGGGAAAAGGAGGTGATTGTCCCACTGTATAAGGCAATGGTCAGGCTATGCCTTGAATACTGCGTACAGGTCTGGAGGCCTCATTTTAGGAAGGATGTCGATTTGCTTGAGCGTGTACAGAGAAGGGCAACAAGATTGGTGAGGAGAATGAAGGGATCCTCTTACCAAGAGAGGTTAAAGTTCTGCAAATTGCAGTGGCTGGAGAGTTGGCACCTTCGCGGTGATCTGATTGAGGTGTATAAGACCTTGAATGAGTTGAGCATGCTGAATTCTGATGGGATCCTTCCACTTGTTCAGATTACGAACCTAAGGGGGCATAAATTCAAATTAAGAAAAGACAGATGTAGAATAGATTGTGCGGAAATTTGCCTTTAGCCAGTGTGTGGTTAATTGTTGGAACAAACTTCCATCTGTCATTGTGGAAGTTGATAGGTTGAATTAATTTAAGGAGGAACTGGACAGGCATTTGGAGCGAATGGTGTGGCTGATGCTTCATAAGCTCATACACTTGCTTTCTTGCATCACATGCCACTACTACTACTACATAAAAAAAAAAAAATAAATAAATAAATTTTAAATATTGAAAACAATTTAACGAAAATTTTCAAAACGATCTTCCTTCTTGAAGCTGACAGTGCTTTTCGACCGTATTATTATTAATAGCCATATGGTGCAAGGAAGCCTGAGGCTTATGCTGCACCAGGGAAAAATAAAAAATTCTCCTAGTTACCCTGAGA
Organism: Mastigoproctus giganteus; assembly: GCF_048544385.1. Taxonomy (NCBI): domain Eukaryota; kingdom Metazoa; phylum Arthropoda; class Arachnida; order Uropygi; family Thelyphonidae; genus Mastigoproctus; species Mastigoproctus giganteus. Next base: position 20,011,216 of record NC_143588.1, on the reverse strand, counting down.
GAGAGAGAGAGTCAAAAGTAGAAGGGAATCACCAAGAAAGAGAAGAATGATGATATCCAGCTCAGGACCCTCGGTGTACTAAGCCCATACTCACCATATGTGAGCCCCGGGGTCACAGGAATGAAAATTACAGTGCATAGATAATTTTCATGAACATGAAACTTAAATAGTGAGTATTTATCTTCATGCATGCCCATAAAGGCCCACACATCGGAGGTCAAATATGGCCGACGAACAGTAACAGAATTCTTGTTTAATTGAATTTTTACAGTTTCTGCAATTAATAGTCATGTATAATTACGTTGGACATTAAGTATTTTGGCCTCGTTAAATAAAAAAGTATGTTTTTCGTTAATGGCATGCTAATTCTGACGCTGCTGCACAAGAAGCATGGACTGAGGCTTCATGTTGATTAACACGAATATTCAGAGAAAAACGAGTTGAACCTTAGTAAGATGAGTCACAACAACTGCAAGAAATTTTGTATACCAGGTCATTAATTTGTGTTGTGAACGAGGAAAGGACTGAGTGAGTGTTCAGAATAGTGTGTAATTTCCATTTTGGCCTGGCCACAATTTTAAATTCGGTATCTTTAAAGAATCTGTTAAGCTGTTTTTAACACTGTTCAACATATGGGACAGAAATAAAAGTATTTTTTGATATTACTATTGTTCGTTGGTGTAGTATTTTGTATCCTATCCTTCGCTTGTACCCTCGGTTTATTGTAGCAAGGGATAACCCATGTTTAAGAACCTGCTAGTTAATATTTGTATTTCTGAGCAGATTCCGTTGTTGAATATTTATAGGCATTTAGAAATTGATTAAAGATGAACGATCTTTTGTAGGTGAACGGGTGATAACTATTATAATGTAGAAGCATACTGGCGTTTGTAGGTTTTCGATAGATTCTAAATTGGATTTTATTCGAGTCCCGAGTAGGCATGAAATTTAGAAAGTTTAATGACTTTGTATCCATAACCTCCCTTTCCAATGTAAATTTGGGTCTAGAATGAATATTATTAAACGAATGTAAAATGTCTTGGATAGTAGTACTATCCAAGATGAGTCACAACAACTGCAAGAAATGTTGTATACCAGGTCATTAATTTGTGTTGCGAACGAGGAAAGGACTGAGTGAGTGTTCAGAATAGTGTGTAATTTCCATTTTGGCCTGGCCACAATTTTAAATTCGGTATCTTTAAAGAATCTGTTAAGCTGTTTTTAACACTGTTCAGTAATAATAATACACTGTTCAGTAATATCAGTAATAACTAGAACATTGTCTAAATAACTCCCATAGTATGTGATACGGGGTCGAAAAGGCATCAAATGTATATGCTCAATCGTTGAGAGATAGATCTCTAACATTAAGCCACTCAGGCTCAAACCCATTGGCAATCTAAAAATTTGTTTGAACACCCGTAGCCGAGTGGGCAGGAGCGGGAGTGCAGTAGCACACGCTCTTTGAGTAGACCGGGGTTCAAGCCCCTGACTGCTGAATATGGTCGATCTACCAACCCGCACTGGACCAGCATGGCAGATTATGGTCCATTTCCCTCAATATGAATTGTTGAGGAGGCTTCCATCCTGCAGTGGGTTGATAATGGCTGCACTTTACTTTTTTTACTTGTCTCGAAAGGTGATATAGTTGGCCTCTACTAACAGTTTAATTAAGTGAAAAATTTCTTTAATAGGTAGCTTTGTATAATTAATCAGTATCGAGTTATTATTTAACATATCCCAAATAATATCAAATGTATATTCAACATATATAACGAGGTAACATCTAGTGAGAATAAATTGCCATTGTTGCCAAGTCTACGGTCCTTAAGATTATTAAATAATGTATCGTAGTTCTTAATCCCAAATTGTATCACCTGTCCAAAGGGTTTTATAATACTATATACATGTGTGGCTAAGGATGAAATTTATGCTAAGTTCCTGTAGGAAACAATAGGTCGAATAGGAAATCCAGTCTTGTGTAATTTTATCTGACCAAAAAGTGCAGGAATATTATGTGTTCTGGCCTTCAATTCCTTTAACTGAGCCATAGTAATGTAGCCATTTTTTCGATATGTAGTTAACGTTTTATTGTATTGATTGACCAAATTGGTAAACCATGCCGGGTCTACTTCAAGATAAGTGGAGGTATCTGAAACAACTGAATCTAACTTATTAATATAATCAAGTTTATATATTATTACCACTGTATCTCCTTTATCTGCCCCCCTGTATAATAATGTCCTTATTTTCCCGAAGTTAACGTAAAGCTGAACCATGTGTATTCAATTTAGGAAGTCTTGTTTCTTTTATGTTATTCACTACTTGGTTAACTTGTTGAAAAAATAAATCTTTGTGTGGAACATTACGAAGTCCAAATTCAATATCAATTATGCACTGTTTTTTAGGTAGTTTTCGAGGTGATAAATTATAATTTAATCCTTTGGATAAAAGTGAAATCTGGTCCTGCGATAGCATACACGAGGAAAGATTTGTAACCTCTAGATATGTCGGTTCATTGAATACTGGTTGAGGGGGTGTTCGTGAACTAGTTGATGTATTCTATGGTAGTACATTGTGTGCCTGTGGGGGGTTTTCATCCAACTCGTATGCACTTGGTTGCAAGTCCTCGACAATGTGTTAGAATTCGCACGAACGTGTCGACGTTTCCGATAATGTTTGCAATTTGTTACATTTGATGCCAAGGTTCAATGTGTTTTTCTCTGAATATTCATGTTAATCAAGCCTCAGTTCGTGCTTCTCGTGCAGCAGCATCAGAATTAGCCTTTCATGCCATTAACGAAAAACATACTTTTTTATTTAATGAGGCCAAAATACTTAATGTCCAAAGTAATTATAAGCAACTATTAATTGCAGTAACAGTATAAATTAAATTACATGAGAATTCAGTTAATGTTCATCGGCCATATTTGATCTCTCATGTGTGGGCCTTTACGTGCATGCGCGAAGACAAATAGTCACTATTTAAGTTTCATGTTCACCCCTATGCGGTCATTTTCATTCCTGTGACCGTGGGGCTCACATCTGGTGAGTTATTGGCTTGGCACAAATACCTAGGGTCCTGAGCTGGATATCATCATTCTTCTCTTTCTTGGTGATTCCCTTCTACTTTTGACCCCCCCCCCCTCTCTCTCTCTCTCTCTCTCTCGGGGTAACTCGGGAATTTTTATTTTTTTCCTGGTGCAGTATAAACATCAGGCTTCCTTGCACCATATGGCTATTAATAATAATAATAATAATAATAATAATAATAATAAGCCTAATGACGAAGATACAAGAAACCCGGCAAAACATAGGCCAATCACCTGCCTTTCAACAATATACAATATCCTGTCCAGCTTCATAATAAGGAAGATAACAGACCACTTGGAGAGCCAGAGCATAATGGCTGAACAGCAGAAAGGATGCAAGGAGCAATTAACCATAGATGCCGCATTTATGGAGCAAGCCTTCAAGAAGCACTGCAACCTATACGTGGCCTGCATCGATTACTGCAAGGCCTTCGACTCTGTACCTCATAGCTGGCTAATAGAGACCCTGAAATCTACAAGGTCAATGCGATAGTGACAAACTTCCTAGGAGCAACAATGTCAAAATGGAGTACCACCGAGAACATCACAACCAGGCCAATCCCCATTAGAAGAGGAATCTTTCAGGGATATGCTCTGAGCCCACTATGGTTCTGTCTAGCACTCAACCCACTATCCACCATGCTCAACGGCAGCAAGTATGGGTATAATCTCGAAGAAGGAAGAAAGAACCTGTACACCCTCACCCACCTGATGTACATGGTGACATCAAGCTCTACGCGGGAAACGAGAAGCAACTCCAGCAACTACTCTGGATCACTGAAGAATTCAGCAAGGACATCAGGATGGAATTTGGTCTAGACAAATGCAAGACCCACACATTACATCAGGGAAAATTAGTTGGCCGAAACTACCAGCTGCTGACTGGTAACGAGATGAAAGCTATGACAGAAGGAGAGACCTACAAATACCTAGGGATGATGCAGGCTGAGCAGTTAGAACACAAGGAAATCAAGAAGTGCCTGACTGAAAAATATCATCAGAGACTTAGAAGCCTGCTGAAAGCAAAATTGAATGGTGGGAACATAGTTAAAGCCATAAACACCTATGCAGCTCCAGTACTAACATATGCCTTCAGGGTAATAGATTGGACTAACACTGAGCTAGAAGATATCAGGCGAAAGACAGTGATGACCAAGAGTCGCCAACACCACCCGAAGTCAGCAGTGGAGAGAATAACAATACCTTGGAAAGAGGGAGGAAAGGGCCTGATAGACCTGATAGAGCAACAGAAAACCGCAATAGTTAACCTGAAGGATTACTTCGAGAAGAACACAGCACCACTCCACCAGGCCATAAGGAAGATAGATAAGTGGTATACCCTACTCAACCTAAGCGAGGAAACCCCTCCTGCCCAGACAATACAAAATGAAGTTAGAAAGATGAGCAAAGAAGACACTCCATGGCAGACACTATAATGACCTCCATCAAGATCACATCGATAACATTGCTTCCAATGCATGGCTCACAAGCGGGATGCTCTTCCCCGAGACTGGAGGATTCATGGTGGCCATCCAAGACCAGGTAATCAACACCAGAGACTATAGAAAATACATCAGAAAGGAGCCTGGAATTAGTATTAGTAATGGCTGCATCGTGCAAGAAAGCCTATGGCTTATGCTGCACCAGCCAAAAAAAAAAAAAAAAAAACCCGAATAAAACAATGATAAAAAAATAAAAATAAATAATAATAATTAATAAAAGAAAAGGAAATTAAACCTATTATCCTATGTGCTTCCCTCACCCGAAGGTACTATCCAGATGACCTTTGAATTTCCCCAAACTGTCAGCCTCTACCACCCATGTAGGCAACTTATTCCAGTAATTTATAACTCGCTGGCTAAAATAAAATTTCCTGCAGTCCAATCTAAACATTTCCCCCCGTAACTTGAATTTATGTCCCCTAGTTCTAGCATCATTTATAATCTTGAAAATTTCATCCTCATTCATTTTACTGATGCCTCTCAGAGCCTTAAACACCTCAATCAAATCTCCTCTAAGGTGTCTAGTTTCCAAACTCTGCAACCCACATATTCAAAGTCTTTCTTCATAAGAACGCCCTTTTGCCGATCTCACCAGGCGAGTTACCCATCTTTGCACCCTTTCAAGAAGCTCCAAGTGTGGTATACCCCACACTGTCAGATGATGTCAGATGATGCAACCACGGGGTGCAAGGTGATCACCCGGACTGAGTACACTCATAGACACGACCAGGTAGCCAGGATAATACATCAGAAGCTAGCGAGGAAATACCAGTTGACCAAAGAAAGTGTACCATTCTAAAAGTATGAACACCGGCAGTACTAGAGACCCGAACCCACAAGCTGTACTGGGACCACGCCATAATAACAGATAAGACCATCCCGCACTACAGACCGGACATAACCCTTGTGGACAAGGTGGAAAAGGCTACCTACCTGATTGACATAGCAGTGCCGAACACTAGCAATGTCCAGAAAACCCATGAGGAAAAAATTAGGAAGTACATGAACCTGAGACATGAGATCAAGGAGATGTGCGTATGGAAGAAGTATCAACCATTCCAATCATCGTGTCAACCACTGGCATGGTACCAAAGACTCTACATAGCAGCCTAGCAGCAATAGGTTTTAATTGTTTTAAATTGTTTTTAAACTCTTATTTGTTTTAATTAATTGTTTTAAACTTTTATTGACTATTTCATTCACTTCCTGTCTCTTCAGGTGTAACCTATTGATACACACAATTATGGGGGATTTTTTGAATGGCTTGTTGCAAAATTAAATTAAATCAACACTAAGATACACTGCCCAAAGTTACCATATTTCTTTTCTAAAATATTGCCTTCAAAACAACATCATTCCGAAGTTTGCCAGGGTTAATTTAAATCAAAAAATTTCGGACATAAAACAACTAACACCGGCCACATCGCGTAATATCGTTAAACTTGCCTTAAAATCTCAATATTCGAATAAACAAAAATATCTTTCCCAGGTTAGAAAGCTTTGCGATAAATTAAAAAATTATCTACATCCTAACGATTGGTCTGTATTGAAGACCTCCATAGATTTGCGACGGGAAGCACAAGCCTCAAAAATAAAAACAGACACGTTAATAAATTGCGAACATTATCAGGAAGGTCAAGACACTTTCATGCGAATTCTAACACATTGTTGAGGACTTGCGACCAAGTGCATACGAGTTGGATGACAACCTCCCACAGGCACACAACGTACTACCACAGAATACATCAACTAGTTCACGAACACCCCCTCAACCAGTATTCAATGAACCGACATATCTAGAGGTTACAAATCTCTCCTCGTGTATGCTATCGCAGGACCAGATTTCACTTTTATCCGAAGGATTTTTTTTTTTTTTTTGGTAGTTGTTGGCGCATTGGCTTCTGTGGCCATAATGCACCTCCTAAGGTTTTTGCAGTACTTTGATCCAAGCCCGAGGCGGGATTCGAACCCACGACCTTTGGGTTGCCAGGCAGGCACTTTACCCACCCGGCTAGCCCGGTCAGCTTATCCGAAGGATTAAATTATAATTTATCACCTCGAAAACTACCTAAAAACAGTGCATAATTGATATTGAATTTGGACTTCGTAATGTTCCACACAAAGATTTATTTATTCAACAAGTTAACCAAGTAGTGAATAACATAAAAGAAAAGCGACTTCCTAAATCGAATACACATGACAGTTCAGCTTTACTTGAACTTCGGGAAAATAAGGACATTATTATACAGAGGGCAGATAAAGGAGATACAGTGGTAATACTATATAAACCTGATTATATTAATAAGTTAGATTCAGTTGTTTCAGATACCTCCATTTATCTTGAAGTAGACCCGGCACTGTTTATCAATTTGGTCAATCAATACAATAAAATGTTAACCACATATCGAAAAAATGACTACATTACTATGGCTCAGTTAAAGGAATTGAAAGCCAGAAATACAATATTCCTGCACTTTTCGGTCAGGTAAAATTACACAAGACTGGATTTCCTATTCGACCTATTGTTTCCTACAGGAACTCGGCATTTTCATCCTTAGTCACACATGTATATAGTATTATAAAACCCTTTGGACAGGTGATACAATTTGGGATTAAGAACTACGATACATTATTTAATAATCTTAAGGACTGTAGACTTGACGACAATGACAATTTATTCTCGCTAGATGTTACCCCATTATATACGAATGTAAACGTTGAATACACATTAGATATTATTTGGGATATGTTAAATAAAAACTTGATACCGATTAATTATATGAAGCTACCTATTAATGAAATTTTTCATTTAATTAAACTGTTAGTTGAGGCTAACAATACAATAAAATATTTATATATGTATATATATATATATATATATATATATATCACCTTTCGGTTATATATATATATATTTGGATTTTTTTGGATAATTTTTGGATTGCCAATGGGTTTGAGCCTGAGCAGCTTAATGTCAAAGATCTATCTCTCAACAATTGAGCATGTACATTTGACGCCTTTTTGACCCCGTATCACATACTATGGGAGGTAGTTAGACGATGTTCTAGTTAATACTAATAGTACTACTATCCAAGACATTTTATATTCGTTTAATAATATTCATTGTAGACTCAAATTTACATTGGAAAGGGGGAATATGGATACAAAGTCACTAAACTTTCTAAATTTCACGCTTACTCGGGACTCAAATAAAATCCAATTTAGCATTTTTGAAAACCTGCAAACACCGGTATGCTTCTACATTATAATAGCTATCACCCGTTCACCTACAAAGGATCGATCATCTTTAATCAATTTCTAAATGCCTATAAATATTCAACGACGGAATCTGCTCAGAAATACAAATGTTAACTTGCTACAATAACTGAATTAGTGTACAAGCTAAGGATAGTATACAAAATACTACACCAGTGGTTTTCAACCTTTTTTTAATAACGGCACCTTTAAGAGTAATTTATTTTGTTTTGCGGCACCCCTACTCAGTTTTCTGCCTGTTAGATACGATTTTCTCTCTCTGTATATATATATATATACAGGGCTTTCCAATAGTAACGCTCGATTTTTGTAACGCAATAAAACAAATTGTGAGAGTGATAGTGATCTATTTTTATTTTTATTATGAAGTATATGTGTTAACATTATGTTTTAAAAATTATATCAGATAAATGTCCGCCGCGGCTTTGTCTGGTTTGGTTAATCCTGGATACCCAATTGGTGATGACGTTATCGCATAAAAGTGGCTCAATTTCAGCAATAACGCGCCTAATGTAACTTTTTCGGAATGTAGTGGGACCTCATGAATCTCCCGTGGGTTTTCGTCGCTCCAAATTCGGCAATTTTGCTTGTTAACAAAGCCACTTAACCAGAAATGAGCCTCGTCACTAAACATTATTTTTCGCCCAAAATCAGGATCGACCTCCAACTGCTCTAGCGCCCAATCAGCGAATGCACGCCGCTGCGCATGATCGTTGGGCTTTAGTTGTTGGGTGAAGCCCTAAGTCCTTATGCAGGATTCGCCAAGTTGTCGTCGAAGACAGGCCAAGTTCTTGAGCCCGACGCGGAATGGACTGTTGCGGATTCTCACGCACACTTTCCCGGACTGCAGCAATATTTTCAACGGATCTTGCGTTTCGCTGACGTACAGGCACTTTCAGATTTGCCACAGACCCAGTTGCTTCGAATTTGTTTATTAAACGGCGAATTGTGGATTCTGAAGGACGTTCGTCGACACCATAAACTGCACGGAGTGCATGAAACGTTTGACGAATAGAACATTGGTTTTGATTTTTTACAATTTCGACTCGTTGCTCAGTCGTGTAACGCTCCATAATAAAATGCAGAGACTAACTGAATACGGCTACCAAAGATACCACCTGTGTGACTGTCGACTTCGTCATGCGCTGTTGCCAAACATCGAGCGTTACTATTGGAAAACCCTTTATATATATATATATATATATAATATTAAAAATATATATACGTTATATGATAGTTATTACGATAATATAATTATAAAAATTACATTTCGTAATACGTTTTTTTTTTTAGGAGCATTAGCAACTAAAGCCATATTGCTCCGGGGATATGCGGTGGTCATTCTCTGACCTTTCCGCATCCTCCGTATTTGGTGGGCATGGGCTCGAACCTCGGTCTACTCAAGAAGCATGTTCTACCCACTGCTGCTCCTGCCCATCTAGCTATGGAGGTGCCACATTTCATAATACAAATTATATATATATACAGTATATAATTTTATTCTTTATATAGAGGTACTCAGTAAACATCGATTATAGATCTCCACAAAATTAAAAAGATACTGTACACCTTTTTATAATGAAATAAACATAAATTTAAAAAAAAAATAAGTTTAAGTAACTTAAACCCAAATTGCATGGCACCCCTGGAATGTTGTTGTGGCACCCCGGTTGAAAACCACTGTACTACACCAACCAACAATAGTAATATCAAAAAATACTTTATTTCTGTCTCATATATTGAACAGTGGCACAAACAGCTTAACAGATTCTCTAAAGATACTGAATTTAAAATTGTGGCCAGGCCAATACGGAAATTACACACTATTGTGAACAATCGCTCAGTCCTTTTCTCATTTGCAACACAAATTAATGACCTGGTATACAACATTTCTTGCAGTGATTGCAACTCGTCTTACCAAGGTTCGACACGTTTTTTCTCTGAATATTCATGTTAATCAACATGAAACCTCAGTTCGTGCTTCTCCTGCAGCATCAGAATTAGCCTTTCATGCCATTAATGATAAATATACTTTTTTATTTAATGAGGCCAAAATACTTAATGTCAAACGTAATTATACGCGACTATTAATTGCAGAAACTATAGAAATTAAATTACATGAGAATTCTGTTAATGTTCTTCAGCCATATTTGATCTCCGATGCATGGGCCTTTACACGCATGCGCAAATACAAATAATCACTATTCATTCCTGTGATCACGACATGCTGTTGAAAAGCGTTGTCAGCTCCAGGAAGGAAAATCGTTTCGAAAATTTTTGTTAAATTCTTTTTAATATTTTTAATTGTGTTAAACAAAATTAAACAAAAACCACAACCATGACACAACAGTTTCTGAAAAAAATTAACAGAAAGTGGTTGTAAAACAATGTGTATAACATGTGTTGGTCATACTCGTTTGACTCATTTTTATTTTAATGGGAAACAATCCTCCCTGGTGCATGTATTGTAACATGCACCAGGGAGGATCTATAATTCCTGTAAAATGTATAGGAACCACTGACATTAATCAGAAATGATGCAAAACCTAAATGACCTTTTCAGTTTTTTAAAACAGCCCAAGTATATAGAAGATTATAGCTTAACATAAATCTTCAAAATGCTCTCTATCAGCATTAGCATTAGCATTAGCATTAGTAGAGGCATATGATGCAAGAAAGCAAGCTTATTCAGCATCAGCCAAAAAAAAAAAAAAAAAACAACCACTACTCCCATTTCACCCCTCAATTCGTTCGAAATACCTGTCCAACTGAGCCTTAAATTTGTTTAGGCTATCAACTTCAACAACAAGCGATGGAAGTCTATTCCACAAACCAACTGCCCGCTGGCTAAAGGCGAATTTCCGCACATCTATCCGACATCCGTCCTTCCTCAATTTGAATTTATGCCCTCTCAGGTGATTATTCTGAGCAAGAGGAAGAATTCCATCGGCATTGAGCATGCTCAAGCCATTCAAAGCCTTGTACACCTCTATCAGATCACCTCGGCGATGCCTAGTCTCCAGGCTCTGTAATTTGCAAAACTTAAGCCTTTCTTCGTAAGAGCAACCCTTTGTTCCATTCACTAATCTTGTTGCCCTTCTCTGTACTCGTTCCAGCAGCTCTACATCCTTCTTGAAATGAGGCCTCCAGACCTGTATACAGTACTCAAGGTGTGGCCTGACCAATGCCTTATACAAGGGAATAATCACATCCCTGTCCCTGCTAGAAAAATTCCTGTATATCATTGACAAGACACCATGAGCTACTCTTGCAGCTCGTTTGCAATGCTCAGAGAACTTCATATCTGCCTGCACAATTACCCCCAGGTCCTTTAATTCTCTACCACTGTCAGCGTAGTACCACAGAGTTGATACGTTGATCTGGGGTTACTGTTTCCCATATGTAGTACTTTACATTTGTCAATGTTAAACTTCATTTGCCACCTCTCAGCCCATCTGCTCAACCTTTCCAGATCCTGTTGCAGCAGCATAGTATCAGTAGTGTCCTTAACAACCCTGCCAACCTTTGTATCGTCTGCAAACTTGGACATTAAGCCTGATACACCATCATCAATATCATTTATAAATACAGAAAACAACAATGGACCCAACACTGAACCCTGAGGAACTCCACTAATAACATTAGTCCACGTTGAGCAGTGTCCATTGATTACCACTCTCTGTCTTCTGCCACTCAACCATCCCTTTATCCATAGCAGCAATTTGCCTCGAATGCCACACTTCTCCAATTTGTGCAGCAGTCTTCCATGCGCAACAGTATCAAAAGCCTTTCTAAGATCCAAATATATAATATCAAAGTTATTCCCTGCATCCAGTTCTTTTGTGACTACATCATAGTATCCAATCAAATTGGTCAGACAAGACCTGCCCTTAACAAACCCATGCTGTGTCTGAGCTATAACTGAATTCTTGTCCAGATGATCCTGCAGTGCTTCTTTAACCAGTGCCTCCATTAATTTTCCTGGAACCGAAGTTAAACTAACAGGTCTATAATTACTTGTGTCAGCCTTTGATCCTCCTTTGTGAATTGGGGTTACATTTGCACATCTCCAGTCCATGGGTACCTCCCCTGAGTCCAATGAAGCTCTCATAATTATGGCTAGGGGTTTGCTTACTTCCTTTGCTGCCTCCTTTAATATAACTGGATAGATCCCATCCACCCCTGGTGCCTTTTTTATGTTTAACCTCAACAATTTCTCCTCCACTTTCCTCTCAGTTATTAGAAAATCATCTAGCTCACTGCCAATGTTTACTTCACCTACGACATTCCCCTTCCTGAATAACTCCTCATGTGTGAACGTAGATGTAAAATACTCGTTTAGATTGTTAGCCACCTGAGCTGGATCCTCAACTGTTGAACCATCAACATCCAGTGGACCAATCTGATTCATCCCTTTCCTTCTTGAGTTTAAATAGGTAAAGAACTCTTTTCTGTTTTTCTTTGCATCCTTTGCCAAGGATTTCTCATAATCTGCCTTTGCCTGCCTAATCTCCTTTGTGACTTGGTTACAGACCAACTTATATCTATCATAGGCTTCCACGTCACCCATTAATTTGTATGTATCCCATGCATTTTTCTTCTCTGCCATATGTCTCATTAGTTCATCTGACAACCATTTAGGCCTGAACCTTGAACAATATTTCTTGGTTGGTATGTAAAGCCTGGTAGCTTCCAAGATTAGTTCCTTGAATGCTTCCCATTTTGAATTTGCTGTTGGTATCATCATCAGTTGGTCCCACTGTATAGAATTTAAATACTGACTCAGACCATCATAGTCGCCTTTACGAAAGCAAAAACCCTTCCCTTTACCTCTGATGGTAGTTACCTCCTTGAGTAAATCCCACTTCAGCACACTGTGATCACTGCCACCCAGTGGTTCATTTATCTGCAGATTTCTAATGCATGAAGAATCACTACTGATAATCAGATCAAGAGTATTACTCCCTCTAGTTGCCTCCCGAACATGCTGGTGTAGAAAACAATCATCCAATAAATCCACAAAAGCCTTCCTAGTGTGTGAGTGACCAACCCACAAATTCCAGTCAATATCTGGGAAATTAAAATCCCCCATTATAAGACTCTCTGATTTACTGGCCCATTCTATTTCCCTGTACAGTATCTTATTATACTCATCAGAGTCATTAGGCCTATAGCACACTCCTACTCTCAATTTTGATTTACCTATGCTTATGTCACACCAAACTGACTCAACACTGCACTGTCCAGTGATGTCAACTGGCTTCACTTCCTTGGATTTTATGTGTTTTTTAACTAATAGCATAACCCCTCCTCCCTTCCCATCCTGTCCATCCCCTCTGTAGACGTTGCACTCCCCAAATTCCAGTTCTGCATCCCTTACATCTGTGTGACACCACGTCTCCGATATCCCAACTATATCTGCCTTTGATGTTTTGAGTAATACCTCAAATTCATCAAATTTATTTACTAAACTCCTAGCATTAGTGTACACGCAAGTATACATGCACCTGTTTCTATTCTTAGCTACCCTAACACAACCCATGTGTTTACTTGTACCGCAATGACTTCCAGCAGTCTCTGAAATATCCTGCATCTTGTTTTTCAGGCTTCTGCTCATTCCAATAGAAGCAGTGCAAGAATCTCTTTCACCTCTGCCATTGGCTACTGTTAATCCATTAGTCTTTGTCTCCCCCCAAGCTAGCAGTTTTCCGACCCACCTAACACTGCCTCGATAGCATATGCAAACTTGAACAGGTACATCGTGGCTTTTATATATCCTTGTGCCAATAGCAACAACAATTTCTGTAATGCATATGGTAGTAATGGCCTGGGGGGGTAATGGTTAAAAGAATGTATGTATGTGTTATAAATTGGTGGTACAGGAAAAGTCTTATTTGCACTTCAATCTTTTAGAGTAAAAAAATATATATATATATGATAAATAATCATATGCTGCCATATATCAGCTTTAAATCTTGGGTATGAAAATCAGCTCACACAGCCACTTAGGTTAAAAAAAAAAATTGCAGAAAAATTTTATAGCCATGAAAATGATATTTTAATTTTATTATGGGTCCCATATTGTTGATTAAGAAAAATAATATTAGCACAACACATTTATGTATTGCCATGCTATGAATTTAAAATATTGAATATATAAAAATGGTAGCATAATCATTTATATTATGAACTTTTTAAAAGTTTTTCTTGTAATTTTAACTATTGGAACTATAAAAAATGTACTAATTTAGTCAGCATAGACCTCAACACATCAGAAATGAAAGGGAAAAAAAAAGAAAAAAACCTAATGAGATGTAGTGATAACATAGTCATAATATAAATTTGAGTATTGAGGAAAATAACCCAGTGTGACTAATTTTCACAGTGAAATAATTTAAAGGGTTAAGAAAAAACATATTTATAAGATATACAGTATATTACTTCAAATAAATACAGAGTTGTATTAAGCAATTAAAAAATGTGGGAGGAGTGTGCACCTGTGTACAGGTTCAGAACATACTTCATTCATATTTCTACATGCATAAAATATAGCAGCAAACTTGACTTTGAAATGAGATTATTCTTAAATGTTAGCCTTTTTAGTCTCTCTGAATTACTTTTACTTGAAGTATTTTAGTTCATTAACTGTTAACTTTGTTATACAGTTAAATATGCTGATGCGTTTGCAAGAGGCTGCAAGCTACTCTAGTCCTCATAGTGTAGACAGCGATTCCACCAGCCTAGATAGCCAGAGTAGTGGCCTTCATAATGAAGATCTCATGTCCTCTGGACTAGAATCTACTATCTAGTGCCTTGTATAAATTTTGCTCTTTCTCATTTAGAAAATTAAGTATCTCGATATATATTTTTTGCTACATACATAAATATATATTTATTTATTTTACAAATTTGTTTTTTTGTATCAATTGCAAGTAATATTTTTCATTAATCACTTATTGTAAATTATTTTCATTTTCTACATTACAAATGTTGGATAATGCTTTTCACTCAATTCTGTATGAAGTATATCACTTTTTTTCACATTGAGCTCCAACCTCTTTATACCATCTCTCCACATACATCCAACATCTGTTAGAGAAAGAGTTTACAGTAATTTTAAGATTTGGATATCTCTACACACATAAGATAATATTTTTGATGAGTGCAATTCCTTTCTGTAATTAGGATTAAAAAATGTCCCTGTGTATATAATTCCCATGAATTTATTTATATTTCAGACTTTTAAATCCCTCACAAGATTATATATGTGTGTATTAATGTGAAGTGGTTAGAGAAGTTCCACTTATATTTATTTAAAAATATATGTTTTTACTACTTTTATGGACACTGTAAAATTTTTTCTGAAGACTTTTTTTTCTTTCTAGATTTTCTAACTGATGAATAACTGTACATATTTTTCTGCAATCAAAAAAATAACAATAAAAAATCAATAAAATAAAATAATAATAATAAATAAAGTAAAAAGAATGTAAATTAGTTATCTTTTTATTATATCTATCTCTGTATTTTCATCATGTTTTATTTTTTAGAAGCCTTTGTGATGTTTTCACATAAGGCAGTTGTTTTAAATTTTTTTTATATTTTATGTTTTATTATTAGTTGTACAATAACCAGTGACAACTACAATGTTTATTTACAAAACTTAGAAACAAAACAAAAATTTATTACAACAGTTGTTCAGCATGCTGCCCATTCACTTAAATACATTTTTTAACTTTTCTTTTTTCACAGAGTAGCACACCTTCCAACACAAATCTTCACTAATCTCTGTGCAGAGATGAACAATTTTCTGTTTTAGCTGCTCGATGTTTCTGAGCATAAACCACATTTTTTAGAATGCCCCAGAGAAATATGATTTGGTGATCGGGCAGGATAATGAATTGCTCTACGCTGTCCAATCCACTGCTTTGGAAAATGTTCATCTAAACAGTTGCACGCTATGACACTATAATTGGGCAGAGCTCCATCATGCTGGTACCACATTTAATCATTATTCAGCAGTTAGCTTCAGCTGGAAAAAATTCATTGTTTAGCATGGCCACTTTCAGCTTTCTCCTGTTACTGTTCCACCAAAAAAGAATTGACCCACAAGATCATGCAACACAAATCCCAATCCAAACGGTGACACGTAGGGTATTGACATCCTTTGTAATTTTAGCATGCAGATTTTCACTTGACCAATAAATGCTATTGTGCCGATTGACATTGCCATTCAACTTAAAAGTTTTGTCATTCCAAAAGATTTTTTCAGAAAAGATATTATTCTCTGCACATTTTATTCTAAAAGTTTTGCAAAACTCCACACACCAATCATCATCCTCAGTCATAGTGTGAAGCAAATGCAGATGATATGGCTTCAGGTTGAGCTTGTGAAGTATCCTCTGAATGGATGTTCTTGAAATTTTAAGCTCACCTGATTGACTTGTTTGGACTTTACAAGGAAAGAAGCTTCAACATCCTGCTTGTTTTCTTCTGTGCAGATGGACCTTGGTCTTCCAGATCTTGCCAAGCATTAACTGAATCTGTGGCTTCAAAGCATTTGATGATGTTGGCCACCATGTCTTATTGACTGGTCAAACTGCTTTAGAAAACAACAGCACATCACACTCTTGGTTTCCATTTTATAAAATGTCTTCATGATAAAGACATGTTCTGTATTTGTGTACCTTTGGTAATTAAAATGCTCCATAATTCTAAAATTAAAATAACTTCCCTATTACTTCTGGGACACCCTGTATGTTATTTTTAACTTCTGTTCTAGTTTCCACGATTTGTACACTGGTTTTGGTTTTTTTTTTTTTTTAGGAGCATTAGCAACTAAGGCCATATTGCTCCGGGATATGCGGTGGTCATTCCCTGACCTCTCCACATCCTCTGTATTTGGTGGTGACGGGCTCGAACCCCGGTCTAATCAAGAAGCATGTGCTATGCACTGCTGCTCCTTCCCACCTGGCTACGGAGGCGCCATTTGTACACTGAACACATACTTGGCCATATCAGGTTTTTCTACAAAACCTGAAGGAAATTAAGAGTGCATTTCCATTTTGTTAAAGTTATGCATTACTTATTCACCCCCAAGCAGGGAATGTTATGATTCAGTATACATGAATAAATGCAGGTACCTGTCTTTATGATGTCTGTCAGACTGTTCTCATATGTTCATTAACTACAAGAATGTGCACTTCTACATACCTGATACACAAATGCTTCTATTTACTCTGGAGTTTCAAAGGTGAAATTAATAAATATGGTAAAAGTTCCAAGAAGTAATAATTCATTTTCAAAAAAATTGTGAGTGAACCATATGTATGCCATTCCTTTTCCCATAAAATAAAACCTTTAATTCATTTCATTCTTTGGCATTGCATTTATGATATAGTGGGAAGTAATTTAACCGTATAATGAAAACCCCATTTATAAGTTTCTGTAATGCAAAAAAAAATTATCCACTTTTATTATTATTATTATTAGCGCTACATGGTGCAAGGAAGCCTGAGGCTTATGCTGCACCAACCAAAAAAAAAAAAAAAATTC
This sequence comes from Mastigoproctus giganteus, assembly GCF_048544385.1. NCBI lineage: Eukaryota > Metazoa > Arthropoda > Arachnida > Uropygi > Thelyphonidae > Mastigoproctus > Mastigoproctus giganteus. The sequence continues at coordinate 19,993,791 of NC_143588.1, read as the reverse complement.
CCGAGTTACCCTGAGAGAGAGAGAGAGAAGGGAATCACCAAGAAAGAGAAGAATGATAATATCTAACTCAGGATCCTGAGTGTGCCAAGCCCATACTCACCAGATGTGAGCCCCTAGGGTTTTCTCAGATAAGACTGTTTTAATTCCATTGCTTTGCTGCTGAATTCATTAGAATGTAAGGTATGAGTTTGTACTCATAAAAGTTTGTTAATAATTTTATTACTATTGCCATATTGAACTCTTGTGATCTTTCTTCACTAATTTCAGTGTAATGTAATGTTACATTGTTTCTCAGTGATATCTTTCTGGATATAAATTTCAGCAACGTGCTTTGCTTAGACTCACAGAAATTGGTTTTGTTACTGCATTTTCACCTTTGCTTCTTTTTGTTTTCTAATTATGCACATTTAAAAATTCTCACAATTAAACATATATTTTATATGGTTTGGTCATATTAACATATCAAGCTATAAGCTCTTAAGTGCCTGTATATTCTCCACACCACTTCCTAGTTTCCAAATTATTTTTGCCTAAATATATTTGAGAACATTATAAACTAAGCAGTGATTTTTTTGCTTTTTTGTTATCATAGAAAAATAAATATACAATTAATTAAAGTACATAAACATTTCCCACATTGTAGAATGAAGTGCAGAGCTTGTGTTTTGACCATTATAATTCTTATGACACCATTAGATTTAGGTAATTATTGCTAAACAGAAACTACATGCAACAAGCTCTGTGCTGTGCTAGGTAGTCATTATTTGTCCACTATGAAAAATCCAACTGAAGAACTACAGATGAACAATTAGCTAAAGTTCATTTTTGGGGAACTCTACATCACTGTGACAGTGATAATATGCGCTCTTTAAAAAAACTTTCAAAATTTTTCCCCTAAATATTAATATTTCAGAATCTGTGGAACCTATTGGAGAAATACACTAATGATATAAATACAGTGTCTCAAAAAGATGTGCACACATTCTAGGAAATAAATAAAATTAATTACACACCTCAGAAACTATTACTATTGATTGTACACAATTTGAAGTACATGGTGAACTAGTGCAAACATTCGAATTGTCCACTTTTTGTTTCTAGTGCTATTTACAGCAGTGAACAACCGAATAACTGTCTGTCCTGCAATCTAACTGCTGGAATAGCTTCACAAGCTATTCTAGCAGTTAGGTGTTTAATTTCATCCTTTAATTGTTGCAGTGTGACCAATTTTTTACTATACAGTACATCCTTCAAGTAACCTACAAGTAAAAGTCATGTGTAGTTAAACCAGATAAACATGGGGATATGCTAAACTTCCCATTTGATGTATCTACCAGTCTGTAAAATGATTATCAAGACAGGTCCTGACATCACAATGATAATATGGCGATAGACCTTCACTTCACCCTCATAACAGCTCATAAATGGCAGGCAAAATGGGTACATTTTGTGGGGGAGGCATATCACTGTTAACTGTCCTTTCAAAAGATATGGACCAACAATTCTCCTGGATGAGAAACCATATGAGGCTATAACTCCTGATAAATTCTCTTCATGAATGTTTGGATTATCAGGGAACTAGTGCTATGCTCAATATATATTACAGAAAGGTATATTACAGAAATTACAGAAAGGTGACCATTGACCAGATACATAAATATACTGCTATTTAAGACGTTACTGAGTCCTCTTCAGAGAGGAGCTAAGCAGAACAGATGACCCAAATGACTAAGCTCATATATCCTCTTTTTTATATATAAGTATATAAGCTGAGCACAACTGTTTTTTTTTTTTTTAATTGCAGTAGACTGGAAACCATTTTGTAAGTACAGATGAATGGGGAAGGTCCAGACATAAAGTAAACCCAGATAACTAAAAACCACAAAAAATTACTACATTAAACAAAATACATCATACAAATCAAATTAAAATTTGTCTAACATCATAATCAAAGAAAATCACAAATTAAATTACTTGACCTGACTAATAAACATAAAAAAAAAAAAAAAACACCATTGGAAATGCAATGCACAAAATGTTGTTGCCTCAAAAACTTCATAAAACTTAGCTCAGTGATTATATCATGTAGGAATCTTGACACATGAGATTTCAACTAAGCCCTTTTCAGAATACACTGAACACTTGTTCCGCTAATTCCAGTCTCACAAGCAGTTTACCTTAGATTTCCGTGGTGATTATGCAAATTTCTGCAAACACCATATCAGAATACTGAATGTAGCAGGTCTAGCAATCCCAAAGCAACCCATAAAAATTAGTACACACCTGAAAATATGGTGGGACAATGAATGCAGTAAAATTAAAAAAGAAAAGAATAGAGCATATAATACTTCAAAAAGTTCCCAACAACTACAAATGTTATATACTTCAAAAAGGCTAGAGCAAAACAAAATATTTAGGCAAAACAGCAAAAGAGAAGTGAATGCATTTGACTTCCACAGTAACAAAGAACACGAGGATGGTGACAATATAGGCTAAAATACAACTGACATATTCTAAACCTTCCTATACTGATTATGAATGTTCATGATGCAACAGAATCACAAGAAGTAGCTAGTATATTAGGCAAATACATTTGCAAAAATTTCAGCTACATCCTCATTCATACTCACCCCAATTCCAGGAGCAAAAAACCCAAGCTGAAAAACATTACTTCAACTTGGAAACAATGTGCAACACTTTTTACGAAACACTCTTCTATAACAGGATACTTACAGAACATGCTTTCCCAGATAAATGGCACCATGTTTACATTCTAGCCTTTCCAAAACTTGAAAAGGTTTTGGAAAGGCCCTACGAATCCATGAAACTATCAACCCATTGGTCTGACCAGCTGTACGAGCAAGGCATGGAAAAATTTATAAATGCTTGACTGACCTGATTCCTAATACAACACAATCTCATATGATTAAGGAGGTTGTGAATTAGCAGATCTGCAGATTCAGTCGGGAATAAACATCTGCGATGCTCTTTGTACATAAAGAACTCATGTTATGATACTATTTCATATAGAAAACGCCTCTGACACTGCAGAGGCTTTTTCATGAACATATGGTAGGACCTGTACAACCTATGACTGTGGGGCAATCTCCCACTGTTTAAGAAAAAACTTCCTGCTTGAATGAACTTTTCAGGTTTGACTCCATAAGATAAGATAAGATGATAATAACAATACAAGAATAATAATAGACACATCTAGTAAACTTATCTAAGAGGAAGGGGTCCCACAGGGTTCAGTACTTAGTACCACTTTATATATCATTGAATAGTATGAATCAGAGCTGTGCTACTCAATATGTTCTACGTTGATAATAATATTAGTAAAATAATAAGAGGAGTATACCTCAATATAGTGCGTAGAACCCTTCCGTATGATACCCTCCAGAAATTAAAACGGAAAAAACGAAAAAATCGGCAAACTTACCGGTACATTGTTTTAATTGTTTTTTTTAATTGTTTTTAATTGTTTTAAATTGATTTGTATTGTGTTAAATTGATTATTTAATTATTTATTTTTTACTCTAATGTACCGGTAAGTTTGCCGATTTTTTCGTTTTTTCCGTTTTAATTTCTGGAGGGTATCATACGGAAGGGTTCTACGCACTATATTGAGGTATACTCCTCTTATTATTTTACTAATATATCATTGAAATAAACTAAAAATGCACAACTACCAAAAACAGTTTCTACCATTCTGTATGCAGATGACCTCAATATTTCCTGCCATTCCCCAGTATGTACAGTAGGCCCTCGATTTAATGGACAGAAAATTTCTGTCCTAAAGGAAAAATTCAGAACTTATTTATATCTGATGGTGTTGCACATCAGACAGCATCTGTCTGATGTGCTATGCTATCAGACAGAGGTGCTGAAAATTCCTTCTAATGAAATAAAGGCTGTTTTACTTGCTCACCCTAATGCTGAGGTTAGTTAGCAGGGAATGGAGAATTAAATATGTTTTTCTGCCTCCTAACACTATTTCACTGATATAGCCGATGGATCACGGTGTAATTGTTTCATGTAAGAGGTTGTATAGGAAGAAACAGAAGATGCAGAAGAAGATACAAGAGGCACCAGGACACTGAAAAATTTACACACATACAACATCAGATCTGCTATCTTCAACTTAGCAGCTGCGTGGAAAGATATGAAGATGACTAACTAGGCCAATGCTTGGAAGAAGTTGTTGTATGACGTAGAACCTGAAATAGACTGAGGGAGTTGAGGCATCTAAATTTCGGGACACTCTTCTGAGGGCCAGCAACAAAAATGCAACTGAGAATGATGTCAAACAGTGGCTCAAAAATGATGAAGATGATCTGGACTATGAAATTTTTTCTGAGAGAGAGATTGCAGAAAATGTTCTTCATGAAGAGCAAAAGGACGATGATGATAACAAAGACGAAGAATCAGTTGCACCTCATCCTAAATTCTGTTATAAGACAACATGTGGATGACATCATACATTATATTGAATCATCATCAGACCCTGATGTGCTTCTGTATTATGAACATTTTAGAGAATTTCGATCTACAGTAATAAGATAGTAGCTCCAAGGTGTAAGGCAACTGAAGCTTGATGATTTCTTCAAGACCACGTCATCAACTGGATCTGTTTCACCAGAACTCTCTACCAGCAAGGAATTAGCATCTCTCCCTCCATATGACAGTTGTTTCTGACTCTGAAAATTGTGATTCTTTCAATTAAGTTAATATTAATATTGAATATTATTTATCCTTTTTTAACATTTTTTGTATGTTTTTTATTCAACAGAGTTTAAGAATTTTAAAGTATTTTTTTCCCTCTAAAATGGATTTAAATGAAAAAACTAATGTTCACATTGAAAACAACTTTGTGTAAGCTTCAAGAAAAAAAATTAAAAAAAGTGGTGAAAACACTCCATTAATTACATTGTATAGTTTTTGACATGTTTAATTAAAATAAAGTTTAGTTCCTGTCGTAAATTTATTTTTATATTTTTAACAGATGTTTTAGTGATGTGTATAAATTACTCGATGTACATTCTAATAACATTTTGAATACATCCTGTACATTGTAAGCTCATTATTAATATATGTTTTTAAAATACATTCGATTTAACAGACTTTCGGCAATAGCAGATACCCCTTTCCCAAATTAGTCTGTTAAATCGAGGGCCTACTGTAGTTGAAAGGTAGTTGCAAGGAACCAACAACAAAATTGTTACATGGACTAGAAACAATGGCTCCCAACTCTCATCTGTCCTAATTAAATTTTACAAGTTTGGAGAAAACTTTTGTAATTTGCATCCAGAACCAGAGCTCCGACTGGAAAATCAAGTAATTCCTGTATTTTTAGCATCCACTTCATAGGTTTATATTTGACTATATTTGACTACTTCATATTTGACAAAAAAATTTAATTTTGTTGGGCACATAAAAAACCTCCAGATAGCATGCCTGGAAAAACTAAACATCCTAAGAGTGCTATTTGACAGCATGGGGAGACAACTGATTTACACTGTTGCATCTAATGTGGTCATGACTAGATTATGTCTATAGCTATGTCTATAGCTCTGCTATACCAAGAACCTTACAATGGCTTGCTCCTGTACATCACATGGCCTTCACCCATGCACTCTGTGCATATCTGTACATTGCTAATCCAGAGCCTCTAATCTGAAGCCAGTGAATCTTCATTACATCTCTTGCAGAGAGATGCTTCTAGTAAGCTATGCAACAAAACCCAAAGGAAAACTAAATCATCCAACTTGGAAACTACTTCTCTCTCCAGACTAGGAAAATCTTCCACCTTGAGTGCAGTACCACACAATTGATATGTTCCTCTGGGGTTACTGCCCCCCTCCCAATAACAACTTGTGCTGCAGATTGAAAAATATTTACATCACAAACACATTTCTCCTGTAAGATCCATTCATTCATCTGTTATTGTTATGCATAGCATTTTTGTCATCAGAATAAGATTATATAAGAAGCTGTAAAGTCATCAGTTATCTTTTAGATAATTTTTATCTCAAATGCAATTTTTATTAGTATATTTATAAGCTATAAATATGAAAAAAATGTCCAACATAGCTAGCCTGAATATTTTAGCCATGTACATTTCACATGGACGTAGCTCTAAAATTTGGTTAAATGTTCACTGTATAAAAACTGATGTTTGCTTTTGCAAATGGCTTCATCTTATGCAATAAACCAGAAATCCTCACCTCATTCACAGTGACAGCAAGTGTACTTAATCATATAACCATGGATTTTTTTAATAAATTATGATAAATTGGTATAAATATATTGGTATTGGTTGTAATTCCAAAATTGGTTCAGACCACACTCTTGTCAAATTTACTTTTACAATTAAAATTTAAGTTTATAATTTTATAGCTGTTCTCGTTATTATTCAGATAAATTATTATTTATATGCATGTAGTTGTCCATAGTCATCTTACAGTGCATAAGCAGATGATGGTTCAAAATGTCAACTAATGCAGAATTTTAATTTTCATGCTCTTCTATTTTAATCTCATAGTTACTTTAAAAACAAAAAAAGTATAAATAAATAATCCATGAAAAACAGTGTAAATTAAATTAAATGCATATAAATATACTTGACTATATACTCTAATACTGCAGATAAGCAAAATATTTTCAGTAATACAGTGTGCATAAGTTGTAAAGTTGAAAGTTATAGTATGTACATATGAATATTTCATATCAAGTAACAAAATATAATAATTAAGGATATATATATATACTGTGAAAGATAATATCATGTGCTAAAGCCTTGTGTTAAGCCTTACAAAAATAAAAAAATAAATAAAACTGAATATATATACACACTCACACACACACATGAATTTAATACATAAAATTTAGGGCGCCTCCGTAGCCAGGTGGGAAGGAGCAGCAGTGCGTAGCACATGCTTCTTGATTAGACCGGGGTTCGAGCCCGTCACCACCAAATACGGAGTATGCGGAAAGGTCAAGGAATGACCACCGCATATCCCGGAGCAATATGGCCTTAGTTGCTAATGCTCCTAAAAACCAAATAACGAACGAACGAACATAAAATTTAATTACATCATATTATTATTAATCATATAATTGTTATTTCTCTCTTCCAGTCTCTCATAGCATTTTACATCCTTTGATTCTCTAAAGCTTTATGTGTGTATATACCTCTGTATTACTGGCTTATGTAATGTTTAATCATTAGTTTGATGGAATTAATTGGATCTATTATTATACTCATCTTTACATTGTCACCATTTAGTTTGGTATAATATATATATATATATAAAAATAAGGATATAATATTAATAAATTAACAGCTGTAGAAATAGCAGAAAAATAAAAATATACCTGGATATGACAATTGCACCAAAGCATGCAAAGCAGCATCAAAGAATGCAAAAGTAAATATATATATCTATAATAATAATAAGTTACACAGACAGCCAAAAGCAAAACCAAAATATGGCCGAAATATATAGTAACCTGTAAAATAAAATTACATCAAAAATAAGTTAACGGAAGCTGGCATCAGATAGGGGTAGGCTAATCTGACTAAGGTTTAAAAAGGGGAAATAAAGCAAATATGCAATAAAGAGCTAAGAACAAGACTACCAGTGACCTCTGTAATCAGATATCAAAAACAATTTATAGAATCTATATTAAATTTTAGAATGAAAATAAAAGAATATGGCAGAAAGTACACCAAACACGACATCTACGTAAATAAATAAAACAGAAGTGGCTGTATTATAAGATTCGCATCACACAAAGCAGCAGATAGCTAAAACTTAAATTGAAATAAATTCAAATATAAAATAAATGGGTAAAAACCAGGAGAAAAAGTAAGTAATACAGGAAAAAGCAAAATTTAAATATAACAAATGCCCCAAAGTGTGCAAAGCAGCAGCAAAGGAATCAAATGTACACACACATATATATATATATAGTAATAACTATTAACGCAAGATGGATGTACAAGTCGCAAATAATGCCAATTATAAGAATAGTAAAATTAAAGTAGGCAAATGGCCAAAGGTGTAACCAACAAACATGGCTGCATAAAGATAGCACAAACATGGCTGCTTTGTGCGATGCTAATCTTATAATACACCCACTTCTGTTTTTATTTACGTGGATGTTGTGTCTGTTGCACTTGCTGCCATATTTTTTTTATTTTCATTCTAAAATTTAATATATATTCTATAAATTGTTTTTGATATCTGATTATAGAGGTCACTGGTAGTCTCGTTCTTAGCTCTCTTTGACGTTATTTTTAGTAATATAAATTATAATGCTTGGATTTGTCTGGTTATTACCGCTTTGATCACTGTTATTATTATGGCTAGCTGTTTCACACTGTCATTCTGGGCCTTGCTTTTAAAGATATAAAAATCTTAGGTATGCTTTTAGACTTGGATTTTAGATTTCCTTTGTTTTTGGTAATTCATTGCGTCGGCATTTATGTATCTAGTAAATTTTAAGTGTAATTTTTCATTATAGATTGTTTTACTGATTTCATTGCAGTTATCATTAGACTAGTTGTATCATTCCAGACATTTCTTTTATTTACGGTACTCTTTAATTTCATCAGTATTTATGTATCTACTAAATTTTATACCTAATTTTTCCTAATTTATCTTAATTTTCATTATTACATTGCATTGGAACTACCCTGTCTAATCTCTGTAAGGGTTATATCATTTCTTCATTAACTTTATTATATTGCTCTCTTTTTTCAAAATTTTCTTCTCTTACATAGCTTTGGGCAAGTATCGAAACATGGTCCTTTGATGCATGGTCAGGCGTAGTCCCCTGAAGAAATGCCTGATCATGTATCAAATTTTACTTTGGCTTATATCAAATTTATTGCATATTTGCTTTATTTCCCCTTTTTAAACCTTAGTCAAATTAGCCTATCCCTATCTGATGCCAGCTTCCGTTAACTTATTTTTGATGTAATTTTATTTTATAGGTTACTACATATTTCGGCCATATTTTCCTTTTGCTTTTGGCTGTGTAACTTATTATATATATATATATATATATATATATTAGCATTAGTAGGGAATATGATGCAAGAAAGCAAGCTTATATAGAATAAGCCAAAAAAAAAAAAAAAAAAAACCCTTCCCATTTCACTCATCCATTCACCCCAAATTGTTTGTCTAGTTCTGCCTTGAACGTATTTAAGTTGCTGCCCTCCACTACGACAGATGAAAGTTTGTTCCAACTATCAACGACCCCCTGGCTAAAGGCAAATTTTCACACATCTATTCTACAATTGAGGAAAGACAAACACTTGTCTTTCCTCAATTCGAATTTATACCCCCTCAGGTGAGTAATCTGAGCAAGAGGAAGAATCCCATTAGCATTGAGCTTGCTCAATCCATTCAAGGTCTTATACACCTCAATACACCTAGTCTCCAGAGGCTGCAATTCGCAGAATTTAAACCATTCTTGGTAACACCAACCCTTTGTTCCACTCAGCAATCTTGTTGCCCTTCTCTGTATTTGTTCCAGCAGCTCTACATCCTTCCTAAAATAAGGCCTCCAGACCTGTGTACAGTACTCAAGGTGTGGCCTGACCATTGCCTTATACAAGGGGATATTCACTCCCTTATCCGTGCTAGCAAAATTCCTATATATCATTGACAACACAACATGAGCTACTCTTGAAGCCTTTTTGCACTGTTCAGAAAACTTCATATCACTTCACAATTACTCCCAGATCCATTTAATTCTCCCTGATCCATATCAACTGGGTGGTACTACCCTGACTATAGTACCATCCAGTTTATACGGTACTCTGGGGTTACTGCTACCCATATGCAGTACTTTACATTTGTCAATGTTATAACTTCAGTTGCCACCTCTCCGTCCATCTGCTCATCTTTTCCAGATCCTGTTGCAGTAGTGTACTATTTTTACTGTCATTAACAACCCCGCCAACCTTAGTATCATCTGCAAATTTAGACATTAACCCTGATATACCTTCATCAATATCACTGATAAATACAGAAAACAACAATGGGCTCAACACCGAATCCAGGGGAACTCCACTAATAACATTAGCATTAGCATTAGTAGAGGCATTTGATGCAAGAAAGCAAGCTTATGCAGCATCAGCCAAAAAAAAAAAAAAAATAATAATAATAATAAATAAATAAATAAATAAAAATAACCACTTCCACTTCACCCCTCTGTTCGTTCGAAATACCTGTCCAGCTGAGCCTTAAACTTATTTAGGCTATCAACTTCCACGACAAGGGATGGAAGTTTATTCCACCAACCAACCACCTGCTGGCTAAAGGCAAATTTCCTCACATCTATCCTACATCTGTCTTTTCTCAATTTGAATTTATGCCCTCTCAGGTGATTATTCTGAGCAAGAGGAAGAATCCCATCAGCATTGAGCATGCTCAAACCATTCAAGGCTTTATACACCTCTATCAGATCACCTCGCCGGTGCCTAGTCTCCAGACACTGTAATTTGCAAAACTTAAGCCTTTCTTCGTAAGAGCACCCCTTTGTTCCATTCACTAATCTTGTTGCCCTTCTCTGTACTCGTTCCAGCATCTCTACATCCTTCTTGAAATGAGGCCTCCAGACCTGTATACAGTACTCTAGGTGTGGTCTGACCATTGCCTTATACAATGGAATAATCACCTCCTTATCCCTGCTAGAAAAATTCCTATATATCATTGACAATACACCATGAGCTACTCTTGCAGCCTGTCTACACTGCTCAGAAAACTTCATATCTACCTGCACAACCACCCCCAGGTCCCTTTCATTCTCTACCACTGTCAGTGTAGTACCACAGATTTCATACGTTGCTCTGGGGTTGCTGTTTCCCATATGTAGTACTTTACATTTGTCGATGTTAAACTTCATTTGCCACCTCGAAGCCCATCTGCTCAACCTTTCCAGATCCTGTTGCAGTAGCATAGTGTCAGCAGTGTCCTTGACAACCCTGCCAACCTTTGTATCGTCGGCAAACTTGGACATTAAGCTTGATATACCATCACCGATATCATTTATAAATACAGAAAACAATAATGGACCCAATACTGAACCCTGAGGGACTCCACTAATAACATTAGTCCACGATGAGCAGTGTCCATTGATTACCACTCTCTGTCTTCTCCCCCTCAACCACCCCTTTATCCACAGCAGCAATTTGCCTCCAATGTCACACTGCTCCAATTTGTGCAGCAGTCTTCCAAGTGCAACAGTATCAAAAGCCTTTCTAAGATCCAAGTATATATTATCAAAGTTATTCCCTGCATCCAGTTCTTTTGTGACTGCATCATAGCATCCAATCAAAATGGTCAGGCAAGACTTCCCCTTAACAAAACCATGCTGTGTCTGAGCTCTTGTCTATGACTGAAGTGTTGTCTAGATGATCCTGCAGTGCTTCTTTAACCAGTGCCTCCATTAATTTTCCAGGAACAGAAGTTAAACTAACAGGTCTATAATTATTTGTGTCGCCCTTTGATCCTCCTTTGTGAATTGGGATTACATTTGCACATCTCCAGTCCATGGGTACTTCCCCTGAGTCCAAGGAAGCTCTCATAATTATGGCTAAGGGTTTGCTTACTTCCTTTGCTGCTTCCTTTAATATAACTGGATAGATTCCATCCACCCCAGGTGCCTTTCTTGTATTTATTTTCAACAATTTCTCCTCCACTTTACTCTCAGTTATTACAAGATTCTCTAGCTTACTGCCAGAGTTGAATACACCTCTGGCATTCCCCTCGCTGAATACCTCCTCATGTGTGAATGTCGATGCAAAATATTCATTCAGTTTGTTAGCTACCTGAGCAGGATCATCAACAGTTGACCCATCGATATCAAGTGGACCAATCTGATTCATCCCCTTCCTTCTAGAGTTTACATAAGTAAAGAACTCTTTGCTGTTTTTCTTTGCATCCCTTGCCAAAGATTTCTCGTAATCTGCCTTCGCCTGCCTAACTTCCTTTGTAACTTTTTAGCATTAGCATTAGCATTAGTAGAGGCATTTGATGCAAGAAAGCAAGCTTATGCAGCATCAGCCAAAAAAAAAAAAAAAAAAAAAAAAAGTAACATAAATAAATAAAAATAACCACTTCCACTTCACCCCTCTGTTCGTTCGAAATACCTGTCCAGCTGAGCCTTAAACTTATTTAGGCTATCAACTTCCACGACAAGGGATGGAAGTCTGTTCCACCCACCAACCACCCGCTGGCTAAAGGCAAATTTCCGCACGTCTATCCTACATCTGTCTTTCCTCAATTTGAATTTATGCCCTCTCAGGTGATTTTTCTGAGCTAGAGGAAGAATCCCATCAGCATTGAGCATGCTTAAACCATTCAAGGCTTTATACACCTCTATCAGATCACCTCGCTGGTGCCTAGTTTCCAGACACTGTAATTTGCAAAACTTAAGCCTTTCTTCGTAAGAGAACCCCTTTGTCCCATTCACCAATCTAGTTGCCCTTCTCTGTACTCGTTCCAGCAGCTCTACATCCTTCCTGAAATGAGGCCTCCAGGCCTGTATACAGTACTCTAGGTGTGGCCTGACCATTGCCTTATACAAGGGAATAATCACCTCCTTATCCCTGCTAGAAAAATTCCTATATATCATTGACAATACACCATGAGCTACTCTTGCAGCTCGTCTGCACTGCTCAGAGAACTTCATATCTGCCTGCACCACCACCCCCAGGTCCCTTTCATTCTCTACCACTGTCAGTGTAGTACCACAGAGTTGATACGTTGCTCTGGGGTTGCTGTTTCCCATATGTAGTACTTTACATTTGTCAATGTTAAACTTCATTTGCCACCTCGAAGCCCATCTGCTCAACCTTTCCAAATCCTGTTGCAGCAGCATAGTGTCAGTAGTGTCCTTGACAACCCTGCCAACCTTCGTATCGTCTGCAAACTTGGACATTAAGCCTGATATACCATCATCAATATCATTTATAAATACAGAAAACAATAAAGGCCCCAATACTGAACCCTGAGGGACTCCACTAATAACATTAGTCCACAATGAGCAGTGTCCATTGATTACCACTCTCTGTCTTCTCCCCCTCAACCACCCCTTTATCCATAGCAGCAACTTGCCTCCAATGCCACACTGCTCCAATTTGTGCAGCAGTCTTCCATGTGCAACAGTATCAAAAGCCTTTCTAAGATCCAAGTATATAATATCAAAGTTATTCCCTGCATCCAGTTCTTTTGTGACTGCATCATAGTATCCAATCAAATTGGTCAGGCAAGACTTCCCCTTAACAAAACCATGCTGTGTCCTAGCTATAACTGAAGTCTTGTCTAGATGATCCTGCAGTGCTTCTTTCACCAGTGCCTCCATTAATTTTCCGGGAACAGAAGTTAAACTCACAGGTCTATAATTACTTGTGTCAGCCTTTGATCCCCCTTTGTGAATTGGGGTCACATTTGCACATCTCCAGTCAATGGGTACCTCCCCTGAGTCCAAGGAAGCTCTCATAATTATGGCTAAGGGTTTGCTTACCTCCTTTGCTGCCTCCTTTAATATAACTGGATAGATCCCATCCACCCCAGGTGCCTTTCTTGTGTTTATCTTCAACAATTTCTCCTCCACTTTGCTCTCAGTTATTACAAGATTCTCTAGCTTACTGCTAGAGTTGAATACACCTCTGGCATTCCCCTCGCTGAATAACTCCTCATGTGTGAATGTCGATGCAAAATATTCATTTAGTTTGTTAGCTACCCGAGCAGGGTCATCAACAGTTGACCCATCGATCTCAAGTGGACCAATCTGATTCATCCCCTTCCTTCTAGAGTTTACATAAGTAAAGAACTCTTTGCTGTTTTTCTTTGCATCCCTTGCCAAGGATCTCTCGTAATCTGCCTTCGCCTGCCTAACCTCCTTTGTAACTTGGTTACAGATCAACTTGTATCTATCATAGGCGTCCGTGTCACGTGTTAATTTGTATGTATCCCATGCATTTTTCTTCTCTGCCATATGCCTCATTAGTTCATCTGACAACCATTTAGGCCTAAACCTTGAACAATATTTCTTAGTTGGTATGTAAAGCCTAGTAGCTTCCACGATAAGTTCTTTGAATGCTTCCCATTTTGAATTTGCTGTTGGCAATATCATCAGTTGATCCCACTGTATAGAATTTAAATACTGTCTCAGTCCATTGTAGTCGCCTTTACGAAAGCAATACCCCTTCCCTTTACCCCTAATGGTAGTTACCTCTTTGAGTAACTCCCACTTCAGCACACTGTGATCACTGCCACCAAGTGGTTCATTTATCTGCAGATTCTTAATGCATGAAGAATCACTACTGATAATCAAATCAAGAGTATTACTCCCTCTAGTTGCCTCCCGAACATGCTGATGTAGAAAACAATCATCCAATAAATCCACAAAAGCTTTGCTAGTGTGTGAGTGACCAGCCCCCAAATTCCAGTCAATATCTGGGAAATTAAAATCCCCCATTATAAGACTCTCTGATTTACTGGCCCACTCTATTTCTCCGAACAGTTTCTTATTATACTCATCAGAGTCATTAGGCCTATAGCACACTCCTACTCTCAATTTTGATCTCCCAATGCTTATGTCACACCAAACTGACTCGACACTGCACTGTCCAGCGATGTCCACTGGCTTCACTTCCTTGGATTTTATGTGTTTTTTAACTAATAGCATAACCCCTCCTCCCTTCCTATCCTGTCTATCCTTTCTGTAGACATTGTACTCCCCAAATTCCAGTTCTGCATTTCTTATATCTGTGTGACACCACGTCTCTGAAATCCCCACAATATCTGCCTTTGATGTTTTGAGCAATACCTCAAATTCATCAAATTTATTTACTAAACTCCTAGCATTGGTGTACACACAAGTATACATGCACCTGTTCTTTTTCTTAGCTACCCTAACACAACCCATGTGTTTACTTGTACCCCAATGATTCCCAGCAGTCTCTGAAATATCCTGCATCTTAATTTCCAGGCTGCGGCTCATTCCAATAGAAGCAGTGCAAGAATAACTTTCACCTCTGCCAGTGGCTACTGTTAATCTATTAGTCCTTGTATCCCCCCAATCTAGCAGTTTTCCGACCCACCTAACATTGCCTCGATAGCATCAGCAAACATTCTTGCACCCTTTCTATTTAAGTGTATCCCATCCCTGTAGAAGCAGTCTCTCCTGTTAACAAGTACAGACCAGGCTGAAAAAAATTCTACCCCTTGAGCCCTGCACAATCTTTCCAGGGCCGAATTGATTGACAGGGCTCTCATCATATACTCCCTCCTATCGTGTCTGGGCAGAATTGCAGACACTTTCAATTTCAACCCTAATTCACGGCTTTTTTTCATCAGTGACCTGTACTTGTCAAGTAATTCCGCCGGTCTCCTACTCTTAATGTCATTAGTGCCTTGGTTACAGATCAACTTGTATCTATCATAGGCTTTTGTGTCACGTGTTAATTTGTATGTATCCCATGCATTTTTATTCTCTGCCATATGTCTCATTAGTTCATCTGACATCCACTTAGGCCTAAACCTTGAACAATATTTCTTAGTTGGTATGTAAAGCCTAGTAGCTTCCAAGATAAGTTCTTTGAATGCTTCCCATTTTGAATTTGCTGTTGTTAACATCATCAGTTGGTCCCACTGTATAGAATTTAAATTCTGTCTCAGTCCATCGTAGTCGCCTTTACGGAAGCAATAACCCTTCCCTTTACCCCTAATGGCAGTTACCTCTTTGAGTAAATCCCACTTCAGCACACTGTGATCACTTCCACTTAGTGGTTCATTTACCTGCAGATTCTTAATGCATGAAGAATCACTACTGATAATCAAATCAAGAGTAATACTCTCCCTAGTTGCCTCCCGAACATGCTGATGTAGGAAACAATCATCCAATAAATCCACAAAAGCCTTGCTAGTGTGTGAGTGACCAGCCCCCAAATTCCAGTCAATATCTGGGAAATTAAAATCCCCCATTATAGCACTCTCTGATTTACTGGCCCACTCTATTTCCCCGTACAGTTTCTTATTATACTCATCAGAGTCATTAGGCCTATAGCACACTCCTACTCTCAATTTTGATCTCCCAATGCTTATGTCACACCAAACTGACTCGACACTGCACTGTCCAGCAATGTCTACTGGCTTCACTTCCTTGGATTTTATGCATTTCTTAACTAATAGCATAACCCCTCCTCCATTCCTACCCTGTCTATTCTTTCTGTAGACATTGTACTCCCCAAATTCCAGTTCTGCATTCCTTATATCTGTGTGACACCACATCTCTGAAATTCCCACAATATCTGCCTTTGATGTTTTGAGCAATACCTCAAATTCATCAAATGCATTTACTAAACTCCTAGCATTGGTGTACACGCAAGTATACATGCACCTGTTCTTTTTCTTAGCTACCCTAACACAACCTATGTGTTTATTTGTACCCCAATGATTCCCAGCAGTCTCTGAACTATCCTGCATCTTATTTTCCAGGCTGTGGCTCATTCCAATAGAAGCAGTGCAAGAATCACTTTCACCTCTGCCAGCGGCTACTGTTAATCTATTAGTCCTTGTATCCCCCCCAATCTAGCAGTTTTCCGACCCACCTAACACTGCCTCGATAGCATCAGCAAACATTCTTGCACCCTTTCTATTTAAGTGTATTCCATCCCTGTAGAAGCAGTCTCTCCTGTTAACAAGTACAGACCAGGCTGAAAAAAATTCTACCCCTTGAGCCCTGCACAATCCTTCCAGGGAAAATTGATCGACAGGGCTCTCATCATATACTCTCTCCTATCATCATATACTCTCTCCTAAATTCATCAAATTCATTTACTAAACTCCTAGCATTGGTCTACACGCAAGTATACATGCACCTGTTCTTTTTCGTAGCTACCCTAACACAACCTATGTGTTTATTTGTACCCCAATGATTCCCAGCAGTCTCTGAACTATCCTGCATCTTATTTTCCAGGCTGCGGCTCATTCCAATAGAAGCAGTGCAAGAATCACTTTCACCTCTGCCAGCGGCTACTGTTAATCTATTAGTCCTTGTATCCCCCCAATCTAGCAGTTTTCCGACCCACCTAACACTGCCTCGATAGCATCAGCAAACATTAGCATTAGCATTAGCATTAGCAGAGGCATATGATGCAAGAAAGCAAGCTTATTCAGCATCAGCCAAAAAAAAAAAAAAAAAAACCACTCCCATTTCACCCCTCCGTTCGTTCGAAATACCTGTCCAGTTGAGCTTTAAATTTGTTTAGGCTATCAACTTCAACAACAAGTGATGGAAGTCGGTTCCACCAACCAACCACCCGCTGGCCAAAGGCAAATTTCCGCACATCTATCCGACATCCGTCCTTCCTCAATTTGAATTTATGCCCTCTGAGGTGATTATTCTGAGAAAGATGAAGAATCCCATTGGCATTGAGCATGCTCAAACCATTCAAAGCCTTATACACCTCTATCAGATCACCTCGCCGGTGCCTAGTCTCCAAACTCTGTAATTTGCAAAACTTAAGCCTTTCTTCGTAAGAGCAACCCTTTGTTCCATTTACTAATCTTGTTGCCCTTCTCTGTACCCGTTCCAGCAGCTCTACATCCTTCTTGAAATGAGGCCTCCAGACCTGTATACAGTACTCAAGATGTGGCCTTACCATTGCCTTATACAAGGGAATAATCACCTCCTTATCCCTGCTAGAAAAATTCCTGTATATCATTGACAAGACACCATGAGCTACTCTTGCAGCTCGTCTGCACTGCTCAGAGAACTTCATATCTGCCTGCACAATTACCCCCAGGTCCTTTTCATTCTCCACCACTGTCAGTGTAGTACCGCAGAGTTGATACGTTGCTCTGGGGTTACTGTTTCCCATATGCAGCACTTTACATTTGTCGATGTTAAACCTCATTTGCCACCTCTCAGCCCATCTGTTCAACCTTTCCAGATCCTGTTGCAGCAGCATAGCGTCAGTATTGTCCTTAACGACCCTGCCAACCTTTGTATCATCTGCAAACTTGGACATTAAACTTGATATCCCATCATCAATATCATTCATAAACACCGAAAACAACAACGGACCCAACACTGAACCTTGAGGAACTCCACTAATAACATTAGTCCACGTTGAGCAGTGTCCATTGATTACCACTCTCTGTCTTCTGCCACTCAACCATCCCCTTATATGCCGACCGGGCTAGCCGAGTGGGTAAAGTACCTGCCCGGCAACCCAAAGGTCGCGGGTTCGATTCCCGCCTCGGGCTTGGATCAAAGTACTGCAAAAACCTTGGGAGGTGCAATATGGCCACAGAAGCCCATGCGCCAACAACTACCAAATCAAAAAAAAAAAAAAAAAAAAAAAAAAAAAACATCCCCTTATCCATAGCAGCAATTTGCCTCCAATGCCACACTGCTCCAATTTGTGCAGCAGTCTTCCATGTGCAACAGTATCAAAAGCCTTTCTAAGATCCAAATATATAATATCAAAGTTATTCCCTGCATCCAGTTCTTTTGTGACTACATCATAGTATCCAATCAAATTGGTCAGGCAAGACCTGCCCTTAACAAAACCATGCTGCGTCTGAGCTATAACTGAATTCTTGTCTAGATGATCCTGCAGTGCTTCTTTAACCAGTGCCTCCATTAATTTACCTGGAACAGAAGTTAAACTAACAGGTCTATAATTACTTGTGTCAGCCTTTGATCCTCCTTTGTGAATTGGGGTTACATTTGCACATCTCCAGTCTATGGGCACCTCCCCTGAGTCCAAAGAAGCTCTCATAATTATGGCTAGTGGTTTGCATGCTTCCTTTGCTGCCTCCTTTAATATAACTGGATAGATCCCATCCACCCCAGGTGCCTTTTTTATGTTTATCCTCAACAATCTCTCCTCCACTTTCCTCTCAGTTATTACAAAATCATCCAGCTCACTGCCAATGTTTACTTTACCTACATCATTCTCCTTCCTGAATAACTCCTCATGCGTGAATGTAGATGCAAAATACTCGTTTAGATTGTTAGCCACCTGAGCAGGATCCTCAACTGTTGAACCATCAATATCCAGTGGACCAATCTGATTCATCCCTTTCCTTTTCGAGTTCAAGTATGTAAAGAACTCTTTTCTGTTTTTCTTTGCATCCTTTGCCAAGGATTTTTCATAGTCTGCCTTTGCCTGCCTAATCTCCGTTGTGACTTGGTTACAGACCAACTTATATCTATCATAGGCTTCATGTCACCCATTAATTTGTATGTATCCCATGCATTTTTCTTCTCTGCCACATGTCTCATTAGTTCATCTGACAACCATTTAGGCCTAAACCTTGAACAATATTTCTTAGTTGGTATGTAAAGCCTGGTAGCCTCCAAGATTAGTTCCTTGAATGCTTCCCATTTTGAGTTTGCTGTTGGTAACATCATCAGTTGGTCCCACTGTATAGAATTTAAATACTGTCTCAGACCATCATAGTCGCCTTTACGAAAACAAAAACCCTTCCCTTTACCTCTGATGGTAGTTACCTCCTTGAGTAAATCCCACTTCAACACGCTGTGATCACTGCCACCTAGTGGTTCATTTATCTGCAGGTTCTTAATGCATGAAGAATCACTACTGATAATCAGATCAAGAGTATTGCTCCCTCTTGTTGCCTCACAAACATGCTGATGTAGAAAACAATCATCCAATAAATCCACAAAAGCCTTGCTAGTGTGCGAGTGACCAACCCACAAATTCCAGTCAATATCTGGGAAATTAAAGTCCCCCATTATAAGACTCTCTGATTTACTGGCCCACTCTATTTCCCTGTACAATATCTTATTATACTCATCAGAGTCATTAGGCCTATAGCACACTCCTACTCTCAATTTTGATTTCCCTATGCTTATGTCACACCAAACTGACTCGACACTGCCCTGTCCATCGATGTCGACTGGCTTCACTTCCTTGGACTTTATGTGTTTCTTAATTAATAGCATAACCCCTCCTCCCCTCCTGTCCTGTCTATCCTTTCTATACACATTGTATTCCCCAAATTCCAGTTCCGCATTACTTATATCTGTGTGACACCACGTCTCTGATATCCCAACAATATCTGCCTTTGATGTTTTGAGCAATACCTCAAATTCATCAAATTTATTTACCAAACTCCTAGCATTGGTGTACACGCAGGTATACATGCACCTGTTTCTATTCTTAGCTACCCTAACACAACCCATGTGTTTACTTGTACCGCAATGACTACCAGCAGTCTCTGAAATATCCTGCATCTTGTTTTTCAGACTTCTGCTCATTTCAATAGAAGCAGTGCAAGAATCACTTCCACCTCTGCCACTGGCTACTGTTAATCTATTAGTCCTTGTATCCCCCCCAACTAGCAGTTTTCCGACCCACCTAACACTGCCTCGACAGCATCAGCAAAAATTCTTGCACCCTTTCTATTTAAGTGTATCCCATCCCTGTAGAAGCAATCTCTCCTGTTAACAAGTACAGTCCAGGCTGAAAAAAATTCTACCTCTTGAGCCTTGCACAATCCCTCCAGGGCCGAATTGATCGACAAGGCTCTCATCATATACTCCCTCCTATCGTGTCTGGGCAGAATTGCAGACACTTTCAAGTTCAACCCTAATTCACGGCTTTTTTTCAACAGTGACCTGTACTTGCTAAGTAATTCCGCCGGTCTCCTACTCTTAATATCATTAGTGCCAACGTGTACAACTATATCACCTTTTGTGCCCTTAAAAGATGATATCCGCTCTACAACGTCATCAACCTTTGCCCCTGGCAGACATTAGTCCATGAAGAGCAGTATCCATTAACTCACTCAACCATCCTTTTATCCATTGTAGTAACTTTCCCTTAATTTGTACAGTAGTCTTCCATGTGCCACGTTATGAAAATTTTTTCCTAAAATCCAAGTATGTGATATCAGAATTATTCTTTGCATCCAATTCCATTTTCACCACATCATAGTATGCAATAAAATTTGTCAGACAAAACCACCTTAACAAATCAATGCTCTGTTTGGACTAAACTGCAGTCTTGTCTAGATGATCCTGCATCACTTCCTTAACTAGTGACTCCATTATTTTCCCTGGAACAGAAATCAAACTAACAGGTCTGTAATTACTTGTGTCACCCTTTGATCCTCCCCTTTGTGAATTGGAGATACATTTTCAGATCTCCAGTCCATGGGGACCTCCCCAGAGTCCAAGGAAGCATTCATAATTATGACTAAGGGTTTGCTTCCTTCCTTTGCTGCTCCCTTTAATATAACTGGATAGATCCCATCTGCCCCAGGTGCTTTCCTTATGTTTAACTTCAACAATTTCTCCCGCACTTTGCTCTCAGTTATTACAAAATCATGTAGCACCCTGTTAGAGTTTGATAAACTTATGGCACACTCCTCCTTGATTAACTCCTCGTGTGAATGTAGATGAAAAATACTCATTTAGTTTATCAGCTACCTGAGCATGATCATCAATTGTCAAACCATCTCTGTTAAGTGGATCAATCTGATTCATCCCTTTCCTTATACAGTTTACATAAGTAAAGAACACTTTGCTGTTTTTCTTGCATCCTTTGCCAAAGATTTCTCGTAATCTGCCTTTGCTTGCCTAATCTCCTTTGTGACTTGATTACAAGCGAGCTTATATCTGCCATAGGCTTCTGTGTCGCTTGATAATTTATATGCATCCCATGCATTTTTATTTTCTGCCATGAGCCACATTAACTCATCTGACATCTATTTAGGACTCAACCTTGAACAGTATTTCTTAGTTGGTATGAAAAGCCTAGTACCCTCCAAGATTAATTCCCTGAAGGCCTCCCATTTAAAATTCACCATTGGTAACATCATCCATTGATCCCGCTGTATAGAATTTAAAAACTCTCTGAGACCACTGTAGTCACCTTTTCGAAAGCAAAACCCTTTTGCTTACCCCTGATGGTAGTTACATCAGTACACTGTGATCACTGCAACGTAGTGGTTCCTTTATCTGCAGATTCTTATTGCATGAAGAATCACTGCCGATAATCAGATCAAGAGTATCACTCTCTCTGGCTGTCCCTTGAACATGTTGCTGTAGAAAAAAATCCTCCAATTAATCCACAAAAGTCTTGCTAGTGTGCGAATGACTAACCCACAAGTTCCAATACATATCTGGGAAGTTAAAATTCCCCAATATAACACAATTCGATTTACTGGCCCACTCTATTTCTCTGCACAGTTGCTCATTATACTCATCAGATTCATTAGGCCTATAACACACATCTACTCTCACTTTCCCAGTGCTTATGTCACACCACACTGACTCAACATTGTCACCAATGTCAATTGGATGCACTTAGAATTTGTGTTTCTTAACTAACAGCATAACCTGTCCTGTCTATCATTTCTGTATACATTGTACTCCCCAAATTCCAATTCTGCAATTATTATCCTAAGTGTTACCCATCACTGTAGAAACAATCTCTCTCTCTCCTGTTAACAAGCACAGACCATGCTGAGAAAAATTCTACCCCATGAACCGTGCACAATCGTTCCAGGGCTAAATTAATTGACAAGGGTCTCATTATACTTCAACTTCCACAGCAACAGATGGAAGTTTGTTCTAGCAATTGATCAGCCTCTAGCTAAAGGCAAACTTCCCCATTCAGACACAGCATGGGTTTGTTAAGGGAAAGTCTTGTCTGACAAATTTGATAGGATATTATGATGTGGTTACAAAGGAACTGGATGCAAAAAATAATTTTGATATCATATATTTGGATTTCAGGAAAGCTTTTGACACTGTTGCGCATGGAAGACTATTGTACAAATTGGAGCAGAATGGTATTAAGGGTAAGTTGCTACAATGGATAAAAGGATGGTTAAGTGGGAGAAGACTAAATTCAAATTGAGGAAGGACAGATGTAGGATAGACGTGCGGAAATTTGCCTTTAGCCAGCGGGTGGTTGGTTGGTGGAACAGACTTCCATCCCTTGTCGTGGAAGTTGATAGCCTAAATAAGTTTAAGGCTCAGCTGGACCGGTATTTTGAACGAACAGAGGGGTAAAGTGGAAGTGGTTTTTTTTTTTTTTTTTGGCTGATGCTGCATAAGCTTGCTTTCTTGCATCAAATGCCTCTGCTAATGCTAATGGTAATGCTAAGACAGAGGGTGGTAATCAATGGGTGCTGCTCTTCGTAGACTAATGTTATTTAGTGGAGTCCCACAGGGTTCGGTGTTGGGTCCACTGTTGTTTTGTATAATTGTCAATGATACTGATGAAGGTATATCAGGCTTAATGTCGAAGTTTGCAGATGATACAAAGGTTAGCAGGGTTGTTAATGACAGCAGTGGCAGTGTGCTACTGCAACAGGATCTAGATAATTTGGGCAGATGGGCTAAGAAGTGGCAACTGAAGTTTAACCTTGACAAATGCAAAGTACTGCATATGGGTAGAAGTAACCCCAGAGAAACGTTCCAACTGTGTGGTACTACACTTAAGGTGGTAGAAAATGAAAAAGACCTGGAATAATTGTGCAGTCAGATATGAAGTTTTCTGAGCAATGCAGACAGACTGCCAGGGCAGATCATGGGGTTTTGCCAATGATATATAGGAATTTTGCTAGCAGGGAAAAGGAGGTGGTTGTCCCTCTGTATAAGGCCATAATGGTCAGGCCACACCTTGAGTACTGCGTACAGGTCTGTAGGCCTCATTTTAGGAAGGATGTAGATTTGCTTGAGCGTGTACAGAGAGGGGCAACAAGATTGGTGAGGGGAATGAAGGGATCCTCTTACCAAGAGAGGCTTAAGTTCTGCAAATTGCAATGGCTGGAGACTAGGCACCTGCGCGGTGATCTGATTGAGGTGTATAAGGCCTTGAATGGGTTGAGCACGCTGAATTCTGATGGGATCCTTCCACTTGTTCAGATTACGAACTTAAGGGGGCATAAATTCAAATTAAGAAAAGACAGATGTAGAATAGATGTGCGGAAATTTGCCTTTAGCCAGCGGGTGGTTAATTGCTGGAACAAACTTCCATCTGTCGTTGTGGAAGTTGATAGGTTGAATAAATTTAAGGAGGAACTGGACAGGCATTGGGAGGGAATGGTGTGATTTTTTTTTTTTTTTTTTGACTGATGCTGCATAAGCTCATACACTTGCTTTCTTGCATCACATGCCACTACTACTACTACTATTCAAAGCCTTAAAAACCTCACCTTGCAGGTGACTCATCTCCAGATGCTGCAATCTGCAAAACTGAATCATGTCTGGGCAGAATTGCACTCATTTTCAAATTTAACTCTGACTCTCAACTTTTTCTCAACATTTCCCTGTATTTGTTAAATAATTCTGCAGACCTACTCTTAATGTCATTAGTGCCAGAGTGTACAGCCTCATCAACTTTGGTCCTGGCAGACATACTCTGGTCCTATTTCACTTGTCCTTTTTGCACAATATATTTCCACTTTCTTTGACAATAGTGTCACCAACAATAACTAACTGCTGTGGGATCAGCACATTCTGCCTTAATTTCTGCTGTGTTGCCTGATGCTCATGTGAGCTCTCCCATTGAGCTTGGCAGCTGACAGCCTGATGGCCCCATTTTAATTTTTTTGAGGGCATCCACTCTCTTCTCTTCAAGCTCTCATAAATGCCCATCAGAATGCTGAGTTGGCACCTGATTTCTTCACATTCTCTGCACTAAACACACAAAGACATCCCTTGTCTGTATCATGTACTGTTCCAGAAAGGTCTGCAAACATTGCATATTTCATCAGATCATGATTCATAGGAGAATCATGATCTGATTAAATTCCATTCTTCCTCAAGCCACAGCACTCATGCTATTTTGAGCCTATTGCTCTGCTGCTCTAGTCTGGAGTATGATTTCCATTTTTTACTGATTTTTTTACTCTATAATTTTTACTGAATGTAAATTCAGTAAAATTGAGAATACTACACTAAATTAATATACTTAATTCAGTAATATCTAATCTAATTCACCAGTTATGCAGCAATAAAACATACTAAACTATCAAGTTTAAGTTATATGTATTACGCTATCAAGTTTACATTATATATATATTATCCTATACCATTACATTTGTATTAAACAGGGCCAGGAATCATAGCGATGAACAATGAGGACTTCCAGTACATCCAAACGACAACGGACATCAGGATTTTATTTTAAAAATTCTTCCTTTTTCGTTTATTCCATTTCTATTTTCTTGTAAAAGAAATGAAATAAATAAGTTTTGGTTTAAGTTTGAACTTAGTTTTCCCTTCAGTTCCTCTGACGTTTTTTTTTTTTTTTTTTTTGTTTTTGTCAATTGAGTTCAAACTTATGAGAAAGCTCCACAATTATCACAATGAATACAATCAAGAAGACTGTGACGCAATATTTCCTGAATCATACTATGCACAAAATTGAACTGAAAAAAAATCACAAAATATTCAATTAAGCACTAATACAAAGAAGCACTTTTATAATATTACCTTACAATTTATAATGTACAACTGCCCACTAATTATGAACTATCATCAAGTATCAATTTCAGCTAATAATTGATACAGATATAATTCATTAGTAAATTAACTAACCCCGGGGGCTCACACCTAGTGAGTATGGGCTTGGCAAACCCAGGGTCCTGAGCTGGATATCATCATTCTTCTCTTTCTTGGTGATTCCTTTCTACTTCTCTCTCTCTCTCTCTCAGGGGGTAACTTGGGAATTTTTTTTTTGGCTGGTGCAGCATAAGCCTCAGGCTTCCTTGTACCATATGGCCATTAATAATAATAATAATAATAATAATAATAATAATAATAATAATAAGAGGAGTTTACCTCAATATAGTACGTAGAACACTTCTGTATGATACCCTCCAGAAATTAAAACGGAAAAAACGAAAAAATCGACAACTTACCGGTACATTAAAGTAATGTAAAGTATTGTAGAACATATTGAGTATTACAGCTCTGATTCATACTATATAAGATATAATTCAGTGACAGCAACCAGTACAGATATTATGTTATTATACAACAGTATAATAGCAGAATATCTAGAGAAAATACAAAATAACAGATAACACACAAGTAGAACACAAAAACAATAAGAAAAGAATAGCAGAAGCATGGAGAGCAGGGACACTAAAATTTAAACTAAAACTTTTATGAAATCAAAAATAATAATAAAAAAATATACTTTTTCTGCAAATCATGCAGAAAGGGAGAATCTGATCAGAAATATTTTTATGATATGAAAATATATAAAGAAGGCTTTAGGCTATTTTCATTTAATATACTTTGCAGTTAGTGTTACTGGCATTTTGATATCATGTTTTATAGAGAAAACTTAAACCCAAAGAACATTTTTTCGACAAAATCAAGCGCTTGAAAGTTGATTTTAGCAATTCAAAAGTTCAGAAGTAATTGACACTTAACTATAATTTTTATATAAAACTTGCTATGAAGTTTGAATGTTATTTAATACCATGTGTTTTTGTAGCATACAAATAGCTATGGTGCTAATTCTCAAAAATCTCTTCTCTCTCTCTTTCTTTTAAAAAAAAAAATAACACTTATAGTAATTTTATAAATCTTTATAAATAAATTTATATACTGAATGGATGCTATTAAAATGGAAAGAATTTGTATGAATGATTATTTTTATTACTTTTTACAAAGCTTTTAGTAGTTATTTTATCATCTAATTCATATTTTTGCACTTTTATAAAATATTTGATACAATGGAAGCATTCCTGATAACTCAGATATGTAGTTTTACACAGTACAGTTTTTAAAAATATATTTAACTTTTTGTTATGTAGCAGCATTGTGCATTTTTTTTAATGAAATGCAGCAAATGCTCACTTTAATGGACTTAAGAAACAGCAGAAATTGAGTTTTTACTGTAACATTAAAAATTTTAAATATTTGAATAATGATGATGAACTGCATTTAAAAATACATTGCCATTGTTATTCTGAATGTAGGTTTAGATGCTGAAAATTGTGAAAATAACTGTATTTACATTTTGAATAGGTATAAAATTGTGAAATATATTTATTTAAAGCCACCTCCTTTGTGCTTTTTGGAAAAGAATTGCAAGACATGCATTTTGTAATTATGTAGTCAAGATTTCTGTCATACTTTTATGTTATTGCCTGTGGTGATTGTGTGACCCAATGGCAAAAGGTTAAATAGTGTAAATAAAAAATAATTTTCTAGATTAATTGTTTTTGTTTTCATTTTTTACCAATATTCTGTTTTGCAATATATGGAACTTCATATACATACATATTGGTGATCAATCAATGATTGGCATACTGCACACAGCCCTTTGATGCTCGAAGTGCAGCCCTCAGAGAAACATGGGCTTGAATAGTTCATCTTCAGAATAATTCTTATCACAGGATGTAAAAAAAAAAAAATGAGGGGGAAAACACAAATTGCAACTGAAAGTTTAATGAATACTTATATACACTTTAATACTTAGCTATCATCTCTTAGGAAATTCACACTTTTGTTTTATGTTTTAACACATGTATGTTAAATTATAAAACAGTCTTCATGTTTTGCCAAATTTACCAAAATCATAAATAAGGTCTTCGTCTTAGAAGACCTTATTTATGATTTTGCTATAAGTCTGCAAGGATGAACATGTAACCTGGACCATTCAGAGATGCTACTAGACGTACCAGAGGTCCCAATGTGTGGCAGTTGAGCACGCCCCAGACCATTACCAACCATCGACCTGCCTGAATGGTTCCTTGTTGACATGACGGGTGCATAGCTTCATGCAGTTTCTGCCAGGTGCATACTCTCCCATCTGCTCAAAATAACTGGAAACATGACTCATTGGACCAGGAGACCCGTCTCCAATCATCCAAGGTCCAGTGCTGATGTTCTTTCACCCAGTTGAGGCATAGAGTCCTGTGTCGTGGTGTTAGCAGTGGGACTCTGGTGGGTTGGCAGCTCCCTTAACCTATTGCTGCTAATTGCCTGATGGTCTTGGTGGACATGTTTCTGGCACTTCTCTCATTGAAGTTGGCAGTAATTTGTGCAACTGTTGCTCTCCGGTTGGCTGAAACAATGCAAGACAGAGATCGACAGCCGTGTTTATCCACTACCTTTCTCTACCCACAGCGCTGTCCATAATGAGATGTTATTCCGGAAATGCCGTATTTACATTACACTCTTGATACTGTCAAATGGGGATAGTGCAATTTATGTACCGCTTCAGTGATAGAATGACCCATGCACCCACTATCATCCCTCTTTCAAAGTCGGTTAACTTACGATGTTTATCCCATACTGCCATCAAGTTACTATCATGTGAATGC
Source organism: Mastigoproctus giganteus (assembly GCF_048544385.1). Lineage (NCBI taxonomy): Eukaryota > Metazoa > Arthropoda > Arachnida > Uropygi > Thelyphonidae > Mastigoproctus > Mastigoproctus giganteus. The sequence continues at coordinate 19,965,430 of NC_143588.1, read as the reverse complement.
AGTGTACCTATATACTTGCCAAGCAGTTGGTTCATTTGCTTGTGGAGGGGTGACAGTGTTACCCAGGAACCAGGCATCCCATGAATTCTGCCCTTTCGGTGGAAACATATAAAGCACAAGTTTATGCTTTGTTGCAAAATTAAATGATACGTGAAAATCGGAAGAATATTTTCCACAGGTTAACAAAATAAAAATAAATGTATGCTTGCATATGTACCTTAATTAATACTGCAGTATGTACATACTAACTAATTGATATTTCTGTTCAATGACTTTTTTTTTGTAAAATTTAAAACAGTAAAAAAGTTAAGTAATCAATAACGAAGAACACGGTACTCATAAATTTGTAACTAACGCCATACATGCAAGGAGATACAGAGTAACAACTCTACAAATTTTTTTTTATATGATTCAAGATTCCATGGAAAGGGAAGCATATTTCACCATCATAACGTAAAACAGAAAACCCACAGAAGCTATCAGTACTATCGCAAATGCAATAAGATCGAGTTAACTACCAGTTTATAATAGATTGCACTAACAGAAAAGTACAATAAACCGGAAACTGTGACTTGTTTTCATTGTTTTATGATTGTGAACTCCAGAAATATCTCAAGGGTGTTCAAAAGTGACCATTATTATTATTATTATTATTATTATTAGCCATATGGTGCAAGGAAGCCTGAGGCTTATGCTGCACCAGCTAAAAAAAATTTCTGAGTTACCCTGTGTGTGTGTGTGTGAGAGAGAGAGAGAGAGAGAAGTAGAAGGAAATCACCAAGAAAGAGAAGAATGATGATATCCAGCTGAGGACCCTGGGTGTGCCAAGCCCATACTCACCAGATGTGAGCCCCTGGGGTTAAGAGGCGACTACTTATTTCACGTTACAGTGGTCTAGGTTTACAATTATCTAAAACTGGACTACGTGGTCGTTCTCTCAACCAATAGCAGCTTTTGTAATTGTGTTGGCCTTGTGTTTTGTTTTTGCTTCCTTTAATTGAAGTGAATTTTTGGGTATTTTAATCAATATACGTATTACATTTAATCAATTTTTTAATCAATATGTAAAATTTTCTTGATAAAAATCACCTTTTATAGAGATAAATAGCTTAGTTATATAGTGAAAATGTCAACTTCCAAGGTCTTGGAACGAATTATCAAAAAACGTATTATGATGTATTCATGATAGGATGGTGTCTCTGGAACTGATTAATATCGGAAAGCTGCAGTTCACTGTACATTACTATGGAATGCTGTCATTATACACTGAGTGATTACTGAATTATGACCATCCCTATGAAAACAATGCGACCCGTTGACCATGTGAGATACGAGAGTATGCAGTTAACATAGATAAGATGTCAGTGGTTCAGTAGGTAGTAAAATTCTGAGCATGATGGGTAAAAGGAAGGATTTATCAGACTTTGATAAAGGACAGATTGTGGGTGGTCGATGAGCTGTTGCCTCGATTTCCCAAACGGCTGAATTGGTGGGGTGTTCAAGAGCCCGCTGTAGTTAAAGTGTACCAGGACTGGCATCAAAATGGTCAAATATAAACCCAACAGCAAAACTGCAAAGGTCAGTGAAAGGTTGATGTTAGAGGTGAGCGTCGGCTTCGACTCATACAGGTGAACAGGCACAGCACTTGAAGAGTTGACTACCCAATACAATGTGGGCCAATCCGGAACAATATCTGGCATGACCATGCATTGCACGCTCGCAGTATGGGTTATACCAGCAGGCAACCCTACAGCATCCTATCCTAACCAAGGTTCATTGGCTTAAAAGGCACCTGGTGCAAAGAGCATGTAAGTTGGATGTTAGAAAACTGGAAGGTGTGCTGGTCGGATGAGTCACGTTATTTATTCCACACTGTGGATGATTGTGTACAGATTTGGTGTCAACAACATGAGGCTCTTGATCCATCATGCATGGTATCAAATGTGCAGGCTGGTGGAGGCAGCTGTATGGTGTGGGGCATGTTTCACTGGCACAAACTTGGACTCCTGGTGCATGTGGAACAATGTATCTGGTCTCTGCTATTGTCAACTGCTTGCTGATTGTGTACATCCTGCTATGTTACTTTTTCTCGAAGGGCGATGGTTATCTTCCAAGAGGACAATGCGCCGAGCCATCGGGCACTTCACATCGTGCAGGAATGATGTGAGGAACACAGTTCTGACTTCTATATCGATTGGCCTCCGAACTCCACCGATATCAATCCCATAGAGCACTTGTGGGACACTATGTAAGGGCATATCAGGCGTCTGGATACACCAATCATCTCCATTGCTGGGCACATTACACACAGCTTGGTTGGCCATACCTCCCGAATGGTTCCGACACCTTGTTAAATCAATGCCACGTCGGATAGCTGCTGTACTGAGGGCAAAAGGAGGACCTACGAAATTTATTATTATTATTATTAGCAGCCATATGGTTCAAGGAAGCCTGAGGGCTTATGATGCACCACAAAAAAAAAAAAAAAAAATTCTGAATTACCCTGAGAGAGAGAGAAAAAAAAACAAGTCAGAAGTAGAAAGTAATCACCAAGGAAGAGAAGAATGATGACATAATTCAGTGATCACTCAGTTTATGAGACATCTCTATTAATTTTCGATAAAAAAAAAAACTAAGTGTTTTCTAGTAAAATAGTGTTATTTCATGTAATCTAACCAGTTTTAGTAAAGAAATAACCGAATTTTTTTTTTTTAACGTATGATGTGAGCAATGCACGGGAAACCAGTTTTTTCCTGCTTCGTGGCTGTAAGGTCCAACCGAACAGTGCAGCATCATCGTAATATCCAAGTCCGAGGCACTCTGTTACTCTCTGTTATTTTGGTTTTTAGAAGCATTAGCAATTAAGGCTATATTGCTCCGGGATATGCGGTGGTCATTCCCTGACCTTTCCGCATCCTCCGTATTTGGTGGTGACGGACTCGAACCCCGGTCTAATCAAGACGTGTGTGTTACGCACTGCTGCTCCTTCCCACCTGGCTACGGAGGCGCCTGTCCGAGGCACGATTCGAACCCTGCTAGCCCGTTCGGCATAACCGAAATTAACCAAAAGTGTTTTTCCCTATGCCGAAATTCTCTAACATCAACGGAGAGAAAAAAAAAAAAAAAAGTGCAGAATTTGCTCCTTTTCAGAATGAAAATCTTTGATTTTTGCCAGTTTGGTGCTTTTTTCTTTTCTTTAGTACAGTACAGTTAAAGATTTCGGTGATAAAAGTGATTAATCAATAAAAATAGCTTAATAATGTGTAATTAAACTCATTTTCATAAAAAAAGCTATAAATAAGGTTCATTAATTAACTGATTTTCCTATACTTTACTATGGGGCTGCAGTCACACTATGAGAACTCTCTATTAGTTTTACTTAGATAAACTTAGAAAACTTAGATAAACACTAAGTTTTCTAGTAACATGGCATCATTTCTTGTAATCTAACCAGTTTTTGTAAAGAAGTAACCGAAATTAACCAATGTGTTGAACAAAAAAATTTTCCCCTATGCTTTAAAAACGAACTGTTTTCTAGTAAAATCGTAAAGTAAGTGTTTTCTAGTAAAATTAAAGATTTCCAATAAAATCTAAGCGTTTTCTATTAAAATAGAATTAGTTTATGTAATAGAGCTTTTGTAAAGAAATAACAAAAATTAACGAAGATGTTGAACAAAATATTTTGCATTGTGGAATGCTGTCACACTATGATACATTTCTATTAGTTTTAAGTATTTCGTCAAAAAGTATTTCCTAGTAAAATAGCGTTAGTTCATGTAATTTGACCAGTTTTTACAAAGAAATAACCGAAAATAAGCAAGGATTATTTATTTTCGTTGAACAAAACCTTTATCCCTATGCTTTTCAATGGGACACTACAGAACAGAAAAAACGTAGAATTTCTTCCTTTTTAGAACGAAAAAAAAATAATTTTTTCCAGTTTGGTTATTTTTCGTTTCTTTAGAACAATTAAAGGATTTCGGTAAGAAAAGTAATTAATCAATTAAAATATCTGAATTATGTGTAATTATACACATTTTCATCATGAAATAACGATTAGAATATAAATTCTAAAATATGGAAAATCAGTTGCTTAAGGCAACGATTTTCCATACTTTAGTTATGGATGCTGTGACACTATAAGACACAGGGGCGTAACTATAAAAAGTGCACCCCCCATGCAGAGTTCAGTGTTGGACCCTGAAAATATTTGTTTTTCTAAGAGCTAAGAGAGGCGAACGAGGCTCGTGCCACAAGTTAAAAGATGAAAGTGGCGCCAAAAGAAAGATTAAATAATTGCAAAAGTTTTCGATTTTTAAAAAAAAAATCAGTTCTTATTTTAGTTTTTGTAGTCCTTATATTTTTATTAAAACGTATACAGGGGGGGGGGGATTTTTCATTCTTGCCAGGTACTAAAATGTCTCGGCACAGTTCTGGTTTTGGTAAAATTTAAAAAAATATAACAATACAACGGCAATAGTATTGGGAGAGTATTTGAACGAAATTCACCCAGAATCCTTTGTGGGAGGTACACGGTGGAAAAATCGGTTTATATTTTCTGGTAGTTGTTGACCCCTCCCTCTCTCATTTCTTTCTCTCTTCCCTTTTTCTCTTTCACTTTCTCTCTCTCTCTCTCTCTCTCTCTCTCTCTCTTGGGGTCTGCCCGTGTTATCTATCCTGCCTTACTCTGGCAATCACTTAGGACAAATAATCTGAGCCCTCTGGAAATCGGTGGTTTACAAAGCCCAGGATTTCTGCAGAAACAGACCGCGCTGTATTTTTAATGGAGAGGTCGCTTAGCACCTTTCCATCCCGCAAGATCCTTGATTGTATTTTGTTTACCCTGGCGTGGTTTGAGATGTTGACAGAGAGAATGCGACTTTGCAAATAACACTTGACAATATTTATTATAAACAAAAGGCCGTATTCAATCTGCTTTCATACCATAATCATACAATGAGTAAAATACGCATCAATTCTAAGCGCAACCATTTGCAAACAGAAAGACATAATTTGAGTTATGAAATAAGAATCAATGGTCTCGCGATTTCATAGGATTGTATATTTTAACTTTCTACACAAATCCTGTCCGTTTTAACATCCTCTAAATAATGCTAGGGCGTGAACTATAATATTATTGAATTAATTCTACTTTCAACATAAAAGAATCAGAAAGGAAGCATTGAGTTTAGAAAATATTTTAGCTGTTCCACACATGATCATTTATATGTAAGGATGGTTTTTGCTTACCAATGGGTTTTTCCGGGGCCTATTGCAAGGCTTCCTTCTGTAAAGAAGTTGGCAGCGATCCTCTCTGGTCCTCGCAATTCTATCTCTCTTCCTAGAAAAGGTGATGTAGGCGGCTACTGACGGAGCTCAGGTGAGAAGGCAGTGAATTGTGGGCAACTTTGATGCTAGTCAGGAATCTTCAAGGAGCACAGGAACGTTGTAGACTTGGCCCAACAGAGCCTTCGGCAGTGGCAATAGAACGATAACAACCACACTGGAGACTACGACCACCAGTTTGGTCTCATTTTATTCTTTGTGCTCTCCTTTGTCTTTGAGAGCAAAATTCTTTCATTGGCTACTGGAAGTCACGAGAGTCCTGTGTAAGACGATCCAAAGATGACTCGCTCCCCCAAATGGATCCCCTCGTCTCTGGGTGTTTTGCTTGACATCCTAGTGTCGGAGATATTAATAAAATGCCCACCTACTCTTTCTCTCGCTGGCTTGCCTTCTTGCCAACCAACCACGATTTCCGTTGTGTTACCCCACTCGTAAAAACTTTTGGGTATCGCGTTTGGCGAAGAGAGCCTAACTTGCAGCATTCTTTCATTGTACATTAATTTCTGCAGTTTAGACATATTCCTAGAGAGCATTCTTTCGGGCCCCGTTAATGCCATGTTCGACATATGCCATGAATGTGCCGTTTTTTTTTTTTTTTTGGCCCATGTGCTATGATAGTCTTCGGGGAAATTTTTTTAATCTTGCTTATCATCAGCGGCGTGGGGGGGGGGGGGAGAAACCAGTTAGAGCGAGAGATTTTCACATTCCCTGGGAGACAAACTTCACTTAGATATTACGGAAAAATTTCTCTTCATTCTTTCGGCTGGCAATATGTTCCCTATGTTTTCACGACTCAGGGCTGCTGTTGTTACAATATTAACAGCTGTGTTTTGGTATGGCTTGGTTATGATTCCAGGGAAAGTAAAACTCTCGGACTAATACTTTCCCCAGCTCCCCTTAGAATTTTTGGAGGAGGAATTGAAAATTCCGTGTCCAAAATCGTGTCAATGGGACATCAAGTGTGACCTAATAAACCGGGGCCATGCTTCCTTTTTTACAAAGACATTTTGGTACATTAGTATTACTACTTAGATACTCTTACTACACATAAATATTAATAACCACAGACATTGAAGGGTGTCGGACTAGCTCCGACTTTCCATCTTATACTGAAAGAACACGGTACGATCTATTAATCTAGGTATTAGTATAATGGCACAATATTAGAAATATTAAAGGATATGAGTAATTGGATTACAAATAGAAAGGTATATTGAGATACACAATCAAAGGTATACAAGATATATTTTAATTCAACTAATTTTTGTAAAGAAACAACAGAAATTGAATATGTTTTTTCCAAAAAAAATCACCCCTATGCTTTACTATGGGAATCTGACACCATGTGGAATATCTTTTTTAATTTCAAGGATTTCGATAAAAACGAAGTGTTTCCCAGTATATCTGCGAGAGCATAGTAAATTTACCAGATTTTGTAAAGAAAAAATGGAAATAAAGTGAGTTTTTTTCCAGAACAATTCACCCTATGCTTTACTATGGAATCCTCCCTATGCTTTACTATGGGAATCAAATACAATGTCGATTCACTTATTTAATGTGAAGGATTTCTATAAAAAAGAAGTGTTTCCCACTATATCTGCGTGAATGAAGTAAACCTGTCCCTTTTTTCAAAGAAAGACCACAAATTAAATGAGTTTTTTTCCAGAAAAAATCACCCCTATGCTTTACTAGGGGAATATGACACCATGAGGAATATCTTTTTTTATTTCAAGGATTTCGATAAAAACGGTGTGTTTAACAGTATATCCGCGAGAGTAAAGTAAATATGCCAGATTTTGTAAAGAAAAAACGGAAATTAAGTTAGTTTTTTCCTGAACAATTCACCGCTATTCTTTACTATGGGAATCCCCCCAATGCTTTATTAGGGAACCATATACCATGTCGATTCACTTATTTCTTTTGAAGGATTTCTATAAAACCGAAGTGTTTCCCACTACATTTGCGTGAATGAAGTAAACCTTCCCATTTTTTTCAAGAAAAACCCGAAATTAATTCAGTTTTTTCAAGAAAAATCACCCCTATGTTTTACTATGGTACTATGACACCAAGTGGAATATGTTTTTTAGTTTCAAGTATTTCGATAAAAGCCAAGGGTTTTCTATTAAACTTTGGGGAGACTCGTTAACAGGCCAATTTATGAGGAGAAAGAATGGAAATTAAGTGAGATGTTGAAGAAAGAATTTTTTTCAATGCTTCCCTATGGGACACAAAACGACTTCAGAAAAAGTGTAAAATTTTTTGCATTTTAGAAAGAAAATCTTTGATTTTTGCCAGTTTTGACAATAATCGCATCTTAAATAATACTCAAGGATTTCGATCCTAAAATTGATTAAACACTTAATATAGCGTATTTATAGGTATATTAACATATTATCATCAATGTTTTAGCAGAAATAAAGTTTAAGTAAGAAACTGATTTCCCATTGCGCCTATGGGAATCCCCCTATGCTTACTATATGAATGTCATTCAATGTGGAACAACTTTTTTATTTTCAAGGATTTCGATAAGAGACGATCCGATTCCAAGTATATCTACGTAAATTAAGTAAACCAGCTAGTTTTTGTAGAGAAAGAACCGAAATTAAATAATTTTTTCCAGAAAAATCACGCCTATACTTTATTAGGGGAATATGACACCATGTGGAATACCTTTTTTAGTTTGAAGGGTTTCGATAAAAACGAAGTGTTTCTCAGTATATCTGCGAGAATAAAGTGAATGTGCCAGATTTTGTAAAGAAAAGACGGAAATTAAGTTAGTTTTTTTCAAAAACAATTCACCCCTATGCTTTACTATGGGAATCCTCCCTATGCTTTATTATGGGAATCTAATACCATGTCGATTCACTTATTTCATGTGAAGGATTTCTATAAAACCGAAGTGTTTCCCAGTATATCTGGGTTAATAAAGTAAATTGGCCAGATTTTGTAATGAATAAATGGAAATTAAGGGAGTCTTTTCTAGAACAATTCAACCCTATGCTTTTCTATGGGAATCCTCCCTATGCTTTACTATGGGAATCTAATACCATGTCGATTCACTGATTTCATGTGAAGGGTTTCTATGAAATCGAAGTGTTTCGGACTATACCTGCGAGAATGAAGTAAATTAGCCCTTTTTTAAAGAAAGACCAGAAATTAAATGAGTTTTTTCACAACAATTTTACTATGGGAATATGACACCATGTGGAATATCATTTTTAGTTTCAAGGATTTCGATATAAACCAAGTGTTTTCTATTAATACTTTGTTAGATAAGTTAATTGGCTAATTTTTGTAAAGAAATAATGGAAATTAAGTGAGTTGTTGAAGAAAGAATTTTCATCAATGCTTTCCTATGGGACCCAAAACGACATCAGGAAAAGTACAGTATTTTCTGCATTTTTGAGCGAAAATATTTGATTTTTGCCAGTTTTGACACTAATCTCAGCTTAAATAATACTCAAGGATTTCGATCAAAAAACTCATTAAACGTTCATTATAGCTTATTTTTAGGTATATTTTCATATTATCATCACATTTTCACCAGAAATTAAATTTAAAAATGTAACTGATTTCCCATTGTTCCTATGTGATCCTCCCTATACTTTACTATATGAATATTATTCCATGTTGAATAACTTTTTTATTTTCAAGGATTTCGATAAAAAACGACGTGCGTTCAAGTATATCTACGCAATATAAGTAAACCTGCTAGTTTTTGTAAAGAAAGACCCGAAATTAAATGAGTTTCCAAAAAAATTCACCCCTATGCTTTACTATGGGAATATGACACCATGTGGAATACCTTTTTTTGTTCCAAGGTTTTCGATAAAGTCGAAGTGTTTTTCAGTATATCTGCGTAAACATAGTAAATTTGCCAGGTTTTGTAAAGAACAAACGGAAATTAAGTGAGTTTTTGTTATAGCAATTCAGCCCTATGATTTACTATGGGAATCCTCCCTATGCTTTACTATGGGAATATAATACCATGTCGATTCACTTATTTCATATGAAGGATTTCAATAAAAACGAAGTGTTTCCGACTATACCTGCGAGAATGAAGTAAACTAGCCCCTTTTTTTAAAGAGAGACCAGAAATTAAATGAGTGTTTTCAAAAAAATTCACCCCTATGCTTTACTAGGGGAATATGACACCATGTGGAAAACTTTTTTAGTTCCAAGGTTTTCGATAAAATCGAAGAGTTTCTCAGTATATCTGCGTGAATATAGTAAATTTGCCAGGTTTTGTAAAGAATAAACGGAAATTAAGTGAGTTTTTCCTATAGCAATTCAGCCCTATGCTTTACTATGGGAATCTTCCCTATGCTTTACTATGGGAATATAATACCATGTCGATTCACTTATTTCATGTGAAGGATTTCAATAAAAACGAAGTGTTTCCGACTATACCTGCGAGAATGAAGTAAACAAGCCCCTTTTTTTAAAGAAAGACCAGAAATTAAATGAGTTTTTTCAAAACAATTCACCCCTATGCTTTACTATGGGATTATGACACCATGTGGAATATCTTTTCTAGTTTCAAGGATTTCGATAAAAACCAAGTGTTTTCTATTAAATCTTTGTTAGATACGTTAACTGGCTAATTTTTGTAAAGAAATAATGGAAATTAAGTGAGTTGTTGAAGAAAGAATTTTCTTCTATGCTTCCATATGGGACCCAAAACGACATCAGAAAAAGTCCAGTATTTTCTGCATTTTAGAACGAAAATCTTTGATTTTTGCCAGTTTTGACACTAATCTCAGCTTAAATAATACTCAAGGATTTCGATCAAAAAACTCATTAAACGTTCATTATAGCTTATTTTTAGGTATATTTTCATATTATCATCACATTTTCACCAGAAATTAAATTTAAAAATGTAACTGATTTCCCATTGTTCCTATGTGATCCTCCCTATACTTTACTATATGAATATCATTCCATCTGGAATAACTTTTTTATTTTCAAGGATTTCGATAAAAAACGACGTGCGTTCAAGTATATCTACGAAATATAAGTAAACCTGCTAGTTTTTGTAAAGAAAGACCCGAAATTAAATGAGTTTTTTCCAAAAAAATTCAACCCTATGCTTTACTATGGGAACATGACACCATGTGGAATACCTTTTTTGTTCCAAGGTTTTCGATAAAGTCGAAGTGTTTTTCAGTATATCTGCGTGAATATAGTAAATTTGCCAGGTTTTGTAAAGAACAAACGGAAATTAAATGAGTTTTTGCTATAGCAAATCAGCCCTATGCTTTACTATGGGAATCCTCCCTATGCTTTACTATGGGAATATAATACCATGTCGATTCACTTATTTTATATGAAGGATTTCAATAAAAACGAAGTGTTTCCGACTATACCTGCGAGAATGAAGTAAACAAGTCCCTTTTTTTAAAGAAAGACCAGAAATTAAATGAGTTTTTTCAAAACAATTCACCCCTATGCTTTACTATGGGATTATGACACCATGTGGAATACCTTTTCTATTTTCAAGGATTTCGATAAAAACCAAGTGTTTTCTATTAAATCTTTGTTAGATACGTTAACTGGCTAATTTTTGTAAAGAAATAATGGAAATTAAGTGAGTTGTTGAAGAAAGAATTTTCTTCAATGCTTCCCTATGGGACCGAAAACGACATCAGAAAAAGTACAGTATTTTCTGCATTTTAGAACGAAAATCTTTGATTTTTGCCAGTTTTGACACTAATCTCAGCTTAAATAATACTCAAGGATTTCGATCAAAAAACTCATTAAACGTTCATTATAGCTTATTTGTAGGTATATTTTCATATTATCATCACATTTTCACCAGAAATTAAATTTAAAAATGTAACTGATTTCCCATTGTTCCTATGTGATCCTCCCTATACTTTACTATATGAATATCATTCCATGTGGAATAACTTTTTTATTTTCAAGGATTTCGATAAAAAACGACGTGCGTTCAAGTATATCTACGAAATATAAGTAAACCTGCTAGTTTTTGTAAAGAAAGACCCGAAATTAAATGAGTTTTTTCCAAAAAATTCACCCCTATACTATGGGAATATGACACCATGTGCAATACCTTTTTTGTTCCAAGGTTTTCGATAAAGTCGAAGTGTTTTTCAGTATATCTGCGTGAATATAGTAAATTTGCCAGGTTTTGAAAAGAACAAACGGAAATTAAGTGAGTTTTTGCTATAGAAATTCAGCCCTATGCTTTACTATGGGAATCCTCCCTATGCTTTACTATGGGAATATAATACCATGTCGATTCACTTATTTCATATGAAGGATTTCAACAAAAACGAAGTGTTTCCGACTATACCTGTGAGAATGAAGTAAACTAGCACCTTTTTTTAAAGAAAGACCAGAAATTAAATGAGTTTTTTCAAAAAAATTCACCCCTATGCTTTACTATGGGAATATGACACCATGTGGAAAACTTTTTTAGTTCCAAGGTTTTCGATAAAGTCGAAGTGTTTTTCAGTATATCTGCGTGAATATAGTAAATTTGCCAGGTTTTGTAAAGAACAAAAGGAAATGAAGTGAGTTTTTGCTATAGCAATTCAGCCCTATGCTTTACTATGGGAATCCTCCCTATGCTTTACTATGGGAATATAATACCATGTCGATTCACTTATTTCATATGAAGGATTTCAATAAAAACGAAGTGTTTCCGACTATACCTGTGAGAATGAAGTAAACTAGCACCTTTTTTTTAAAGAAAGACCAGAAATTAAATGAGTTTTTTAAAAAAAATTCACCCCTATGCTTTACTATGGGAATATGACACCATGTGGAAAACTTTTTTAGTTCCAAGGTTTTCGATAAAGTCGAAGTGTTTTTCAGTATATCTGCGTGAATATAGTAAATTTGCCAGGTTTTGAAAAGAACAAACGGAAATTAAGTGAGTTTTTGCTATAGCAATTCAGCCCTATGCTTTACTATGGGAATCCTCCCTATGCTTTACTATGGGAATATAATACCATGTCGATTCACTTATTTCATATGAAGGATTTCAATAAAAACGAAGTGTTTCCGACTATACCTGTGAGAATGAAGTAAACTAGCACCTTTTTTTAAAGAAAGACCAGAAATTAAATGAGTTTTTTCAAAAAAATTCACCCCTATGCTTTACTATGGGAATATGACACCATGTGGAAAACTTTTTTAGTTCCAAGGTTTTCGATAAAGTCGAAGTGTTTTTCAGTATATCTGCGTGAATATAGTAAATTTGCCAGGTTTTGTAAAGAACAAAAGGAAATTAAGTGAGTTTTTGCTATAGCAATTCAGCCCTATGCTTTACTATGGGAATCTTCCCTATGCTTTACTATGGGAATATAATACCATGTCGATTCACTTATTTCATATGAAGGATTTCAATAAAAACGAAGTGTTTCCGACTATACCTGTGAGAATGAAGTAAACTAGCACCTTTTTTTAAAGAAAGACCAGAAATTAAATGAGTTTTTTAAAAAAAATTCACCCCTATGCTTTACTATGGGAATATGACACCATGTGGAAAACTTTTTTAGTTCCAAGGTTTTCGATAAAGTCGAAGTGTTTTTCAGTATATCTGCGTGAATATAGTAAATTTGCCAGGGTTTGTAAAGAACAAACGGAAATTAAGTGAGTTTTTGCTATAGCAATTCAGCCCTATGCTTTACTATGGGAATCCTCCCTATGCTTTACTATGGGAATATAATACCATGTCGATTCACTTATTTCATATGAAGGATTTCAATAAAATCGAAGTGTTTCCGACTATACCTGTGAGAATGAAGTAAACTAGCACCTTTGTTTAAAGAAAGACCAGAAATTAAATGAGTTTTTTCAAAAAAATTCACCCCTATGCTTTACTATGGGAATATGACACCATGTGGAAAACTTTTTTAGTTCCAAGGTTTTCGATAAAGTCGAAGTGTTTTTCAGTATATCTGCGTGAATATAGTAAATTTTCCAGGTTTTGTAAAGAACAAACGGAAATTAAGTGAGTTTTTGCTATAGCAATTCAGCCCTATGCTTTACTATGGGAATCTTCCATATGCTTTACTATGGGAATATAATACCATGTCGATTCACTTATTTCATATGAAGGAATTCAATAAAAACGAAGTGTTTCCGACTATACCTGCGAGAAGGAAGTAAACAAGCCCCTTTTTTTAAAGAAAGACCAGAAATTAAATGAGTTTTTTCAAAACAATTCACCCCTATGCTTTACTATGGGATTATGGCACCATGTGGATTATCTTTTCTAGTTTCAAGGATTTCGATAAAAACCAAGTGTTTTCTATTAAATCTTTGTTAGATACGTTAACTGGCTAATTTTTGTAAAGAAATAATGGAAATTAAGTGAGTTGTTGAAGAAAGAATTTTCTTCAATGCTTCCCTATGGGACCCAAAACGACATCAGAAAAAGTATAGTATTTTCTGCATTTTAGAACGAAAATCTTTGATTTTTGCCAGTTTTGACACTAATCTCAGCTTAAATAATACTCAAGGATTTCGATCAAAAAACTCATTAAACGTTCATTATAGCTTATTTTTAGGTATATTTTCATATTATCATCACATTTTCACCAGAAATTAAATTTAAAAATGTAACTGATTTCCCATTGTTCCTATGTGATCCTCCCTATACTTTACTATATGAATATCATTCCATCTGGAATAACTTTTTTATTTTCAAGGATTTCGATAAAAAACGACGTGCGTTCAAGTATATCTACGAAATATAAGTAAACCTGCTAGTTTTTGTAAAGAAAGACCCGACATTAAATGAGTTTTTTTTAAAAAAATTCACCCCTATGCTTTACTATGGGAATATGACACCATGTGGAATACCTTTTTTGTTCCAAGGTTTTCGATAAAGTCGAAGTGTTTTTCAGTATATCTGCGTGAATATAGTAAATTTGCCAGGTTTTGAAAAGAACAAACGGAAATTAAGTGAGTTTTTGCTATAGCAATTCAGCCCTATGCTTTACTATGGGAATCCTCCCTATGCTTTACTATGGGAATATAATACCATGTCGATTCACTTATTTCATATGAAGGATTTCAACAAAAACGAAGTGTTTCCGACTATACCTGTGAGAATGAAGTAAACTAGCACCTTTTTTTAAAGAAAGACCAGAAATTAAATGAGTTTTTTCAAAAAAATTCACCCCTATGCTTTACTATGGGAATATGACACCATGTGGAAAACTTTTTTAGTTCCAAGGTTTTCGATAAAGTCGAAGTGTTTTTCAGTATATCTGCGTGAATATAGTAAATTTGCCAGGTTTTGTAAAGAACAAAAGGAAATGAAGTGAGTTTTTGCTATAGCAATTCAGCCCTATGCTTTACTAGGGGAATCCTCCCTATGCTTTACTATGGGAATATAATACCATGTCGATTCACTTATTTCATATGAAGGATTTCAATAAAAACGAAGTGTTTCCGACTATATCTGTGAGAATGAAGTAAACTAGCACCTTTTTTTAAAGAAAGACCAGAAATTAAATGAGTTTTTTAAAAAAATTCACCCCTATGCTTTACTATGGGAATATGACACCATGTGGAAAACTTTTTTAGTTCCAAGGTTTTCGATAAAGTCGAAGTGTTTTTCAGTATATCTGCGTGAATATAGTAAATTTGCCAGGTTTTGAAAAGAACAAACGGAAATTAAGTGAGTTTTTGCTATAGCAATTCAGCCCTATGCTTTACTATGGGAATCCTCCCTATGCTTTACTATGGGAATATAATACCATGTCGATTCACTTATTTCATATGAAGGATTTCAATAAAAACGAAGTGTTTCCGACTATACCTGTGAGAATGAAGTAAACTAGTACCTTTTTTTAAAGAAAGACCAGAAATTAAATGAGTTTTTTCAAAAAAATTCACCCCTATGCTTTACTATGGGAATATGACACCATGTGGAAAACCTTTTTAGTTCCAAGGTTTTCGATAAAGTCGAAGTGTTTTTCAGTATATCTGCGTGAATATAGTAAATTTGCCAGGTTTTGTAAAGAACAAAAGGAAATTAAGTGAGTTTTTGCTATAGCAATTCAGCCCTATGCTTTACTATGGGAATCTTCCCTATGCTTTACTATGGGAATATAATACCATGTCGATTCACTTATTTCATATGAAGGATTTCAATAAAAACGAAGTGTTTCCGACTATACCTGTGAGAATGAAGTAAACTAGCACCTTTTTTTAAAGAAAGACCAGAAATTAAATGAGTTTTTTAAAAAAAATTCACCCCTATGCTTTACTATGGGAATATGACACCATGTGGAAAACTTTTTTAGTTCCAAGGTTTTCGATAAAGTCGAAGTGTTTTTCAGTATATCTGCGTGAATATAGTAAATTTGCCAGGTTTTGTAAAGAACAAACGGAAATTAAGAGAGTTTTTGCTATAGCAATTCAGCCCTATGCTTTACTATGGGAATCCTCCCTATGCTTTACTATGGGAATATAATACCATGTCGATTCACTTATTTCATATGAAGGATTTCAATAAAAACGAAGTGTTTCCGACTATACCTGTGAGAATGAAGTAAACTAGCACCTTTTTTTAAAGAAAGACCAGAAATTAAATGAGTTTTTTCAAAAAAATTCACCCCTATGCTTTACTATGGGAATATGACACCATGTGGAAAACTTTTTTAGTTCCAAGGTTTTCGATAAAGTCGAAGTGTTTTTCAGTATATCTGCGTGAATATAGTAAATTTGCCAGTTTTGTAAAGAACAAACGGAAATTAAGTGAGTTTTTGCTATAGCAATTCAGCCCTATGCTTTACTATGGGAATCTTCCATATGCTTTACTATGGGAATATAATACCATGTCGATTCACTTATTTCATATGAAGGAATTCAATAAAAACGAAGTGTTTCCGACTATACCTGCGAGAATGAAGTAAACTAGCCCCTTTTTTTAAAGAGAGACCAGAAATTAAATGGGTTTTTTCAAAAAAATTCACCCCTATGCTTTACTATGGGAATATGACACCATGTGGAAAACTTTTTTAGTTCCAAGGTTTTCGATAAAATCGAAGTGTTTCTCAGTATATCTGCGTGAATATAGTAACTTTGCCAGGTTTTGTAAAGAACAAACGGAAATTAAGTGAGTTTTTGCTATAGCAATTCAGCCCTATGCTTTACTATGGGAATCTTCCCTATGCTTTACTATGGGAGTATAATACCATGTCGATTCACATATTTCATATGAAGGATTTCAATAAAAACGAAGTGTTTCCGACTATACCTGCGAGAAGGAAGTAAACAAGCCCCTTTTTTTAAAGAAAGAGCAGAAATTAAATGAGTTTTTTCAAAACAATTCACCCCTATGCTTTACTATGGGATTATGACACCATGTGGAATATCTTTTCTAGTTTCAAGGATTTCGATAAAAACCAAGTGTTTTCTATTAAATCTTTGTTAGATACGTTAACTGGCTAATTTTTGTAAAGAAATAATGGAAATTAAGTGAGTTGTTGAAGAAAGAATTTTCTTCAATGCTTCCCTATGGGACCCAAAACGACATCAGAAAAAGTACAGTATTTTCTGCATTTTAGAACGAAAATCTTTGATTTTTGCCAGTTTTGACACTAATCTCAGCTTAAATAATACTCAAGGATTTCGATCAAAAAACTCATTAAACGTTCATTATAGCTTATTTTTAGGTATATTTTCATATTATCATCACATTTTCACCAGAAATTAAATTTAAAAATGTAACTGATTTCCCATTGTTCCTATGTGATCCTCCCTATACTTTACTATATGAATATCATTCCATCTGGAATAACTTTTTTATTTTCAAGGATTTCTATAAAAAACGACGTGCGTTCAAGTATATCTACGAAATATAAGTAAACCTGCTAGTTTTTGTAAAGAAAGACCCGAAATTAAATGAGTTTTTTCCAAAAAAATTCACCCCTATGCTGTACTAGGGGAATATGACACCATGTGGAAAACTTTTTTAGTTCCAAGGTTTTCGATAAAGTCGAAGTGTTTTTCAGTATATCTGCGTGAATATAGTAAATTTGCCAGGTTTTGTAAAGAACAAACGGAAATTAAGTGAGTTTTTGCTATAGCAATTCAGCCCTATGCTTTACTATGGGAATCCTCCCTATGCTTTACTATGGGAATATAATACCATGTCGATTCACTTATTTCATATGAAGGATTTCAATAAAAACGAAGTGTTTCCGACTATACCTGTGAGAATGAAGTAAACTAGCACCTTTGTTTAAAGAAAGACCAGAAATTAAATGAGTTTTTTCAAAAAAATTCACCCCTATGCTTTACTATGGGAATATGACACCATGTGGAAAACTTTTTTAGTTCCAAGGTTTTCGATAAAGTCGAAGTGTTTTTCAGTATATCTGAGTGAATATAGTAAATTTGCCAGGTTTTGTAAAGAACAAACTGAAATTAAGTGAGTTTTTGCTATAGCAATTCAGCCCTATGCTTTACTATGGGAATCCTCCCTATGCTTTACTATGGGAATATAATACCATGTCGATTCACTTATTTCATATGAAGGAATTCAATAAAAACGAAGTGTTTCCGACTATACCTGCAAGAATGAAGTAAACTAGCCCCTTTTTTTTAAAGAGAGACCAGAAATTAAATGGGTTTTTTCAAAAAATTCACCCCTATGCTTTACTATGGGAATATGACACCATGTGGAAAACTTTTTTAGTTCCAAGGTTTTCGATAAAATCGAAGTGTTTCTCAGTATATCTGCGTGAATATAGTAAATTTGCCAGGTTTTGTAAAGAATAATCGGAAATTAAGTGAGTTTTTTCCTATAGCAATTCAGCCCTATGCTTTACTATGGGAATCTTCCCTATGCTTTACTATGGGAATATAATACCATGTCGATTCACTTATTTCATGTGAAGGATTTCAATAAAAACGAAGTGTTTCCGACTATACCTGCGAGAATGAAGTAAACAAGCCCATTTTTTTAAAGAAAGACCAGAAATTAAATGAGTTTTTTCAAAACAATTCACCCCTATGCTTTACTGTGGGATTATGACACCATGTGGAATATCTTTTCTAGTTTGAAGGATTTCGATAAAAACCAAGTGTGTTCTATTAAATCTTTGTTAGATACGTTAACTGGCTAATTTTGTAAAGAAATAATGGAAATTAAGTGAGTTGTTGAAGAAAGAATTTTCTTCAATGCTTCCCTATGGGACCCAAAACGACATCAGAAAAAAGTACAGTATTTTCTGCATTTTAGAACGAAAATCTTTGATTTTTGCCAGGTTTGACACTAATCTCAGCTTAAATAATACTGAAGGATTTCGATCAAAAAACTCATTAAACGTTCATTATAGCTTATTTTTAGGTATATTTTCATATTATCATCACATTTTCACCAGAAATTAAATTTAAAAATGTAACTGATTTCCCATTGTTCCTATGTGATCCTCCCTATACTTTACTATATGAATATCATTCCATCTGGAATAACTTTTTTATTTTCAAGGATTTCGATAAAAAACGACGTGCGTTCAAGTATATCTACGAAATATAAGTAAACCTGCTAGTTTTTGTAAAGAAAGACCCGAATTAAATGAGTTTTTTCCAAAAAAAAATTAACCCCTATGCTTTACTATGGGAATATGACACCATGTGGAATACCTTTTTTGTTCCAAGGTTTTCGATAAAATCGAAGTGTTTTTCAGTATATCTGCGTGAATATAGTAAATTTGCCAGGTTTTGTAAAGAACAAACGGAAATTAAGTGAGTTTTTGCTATAGCAATTCAGCCCCTATGCTTTACTATGGGAATCCTCCCTATGCTTTTACTATGGGAATATAATACCATGTCGATTCACTTATTTCATATGAAAGGATTTCAATAAAAACGAAGTGTTTCCGACTATACTGTGAGAATGAAGTAAACTAGCTCCTTTTTTTAAAGAAAGACCAGAAATTAAATGAGTTTTTTTAAAAAAATTCACCCCTATGCTTTATTATGGGAATATGACACCATGTGGAAAACTTTTTTAGTTCCAAGGTTTTCGATAAAGTCGAAGTGTTTTTCAGTATATCTGCGTGAATATAGTAAATTTGCCAGGTTTTGTAAAGAATAATCGGAAATTAAGTGAGTTTTTCCTATAGCAATTCAGCCCTATGCTTTACTATGGGGAATCTTCCCTATGCTTTACTATGGAATATAATACCATGTCGATTCACTTATTTCATATGAAGGATTTCAATAAAAACGAAGTGTTTCCGACTATACCTGCGAGAATGAAGTAAACTAGCCCTTTTTTTAAAGAGAGACCAGAAATTAAATGGGTTTTTTCAAAAAAATTCACCCCTATGCTTTACTATGGGAATATGACACCATGAGGAAAACTTTTTTAGTTCCAAGGTTTTCGATAAAATCGAAGTGTTTCTCAGTATATCTGCGTGAATATAGTAAATTTGCCAGGTTTTGTAAAGAATAATCGGAAATTAAGTGAGTTTTTCCTATAGCAATTCAGCCCTATGCTTTACTATGGGAATCTTCCCTATGCTTTACTATGGGAATAAAATACCATGTCGATTCACTTATTTCATATGAAGGATTTCAATAAAAACGAAGTGTTTCCGACTATACCTGCGAGAATGAAGTAAACAAGCCCTTTTTTTAAAGAAAGACCAGAAATTAAATGAGTTTTTTCAAAACAATTCACCCCTATGCTTTACTATGGGATTATGACACCATGTGGAGTATCTTTTCTAGTTTCAAGGATTTCGATAAAAACCAAGTGTTTTCTATTAAATCTTTGTTAGATACGTTAACTGGCTAATTTTGTAAAGAAATAATGGAAATTAAGTGAGTTGTTGAAGAAAGAATTTTCTTCAATGCTTCCCTATGGGACCCAAAACGACATCAGAAAAAGTATAGTATTTTCTGCATTTTAGAACGAAAATCTTTGATTTTTGCCAGTTTTGACACTAATCTCAGCTTAAATAATACTCAAGGATTTCGATCAAAAAACTCATTAAACGTTCATTATAGCTTACTTTTAGGTATATTTTCATATTATCATCACATTTTCACCAGAAATTAAATTTAAAATGTAACTGATTTCCCATTGTTCCTATGTGATCCTCCCTATACTTTACTATATGAATATCATTCCATCTGGAATAACTTTTTTATTTTCAAGGATTTCGATAAAAACGACGTGCGTTCAAGTATATCTACGAAATATAAGTAAACCTGCTAGTTTTTGTAAAGAAAGACCCGAAATTAAATGAGTTTTTTCAAAAAAATTCACCCCTATGCTTTACTATGGGAATATGACACCATGTGGAATACCTTTTTTGTTCCAAGGTTTTCGATAAAGTCGAAGTGTTTTTCAGTATATCTGCGTGAATATAGTAAATTTGCCAGGTTTTGAAAAGAAAAAACGGAAATTAAGTGAGTTTTTGCTATAGCAATTCAGTCCTATGCTTTACTATGGGAATCCTCCCTATGCTTTACTATGGGAATATAATACCATGTCGATTCACTTATTTCATATGAAGGATTTCAACAAAAACGAAGTGTTTCCGACTATACCTGTGAGAATGAAGTAAACTAGCACCTTTTTTTAAAGAAAGACCAGAAATGAAATGAGTTTTTTCAAAAAAATTCACCCCTATGCTTTACTATGGGAATATGACACCATGTGGAAAACTTTTTTAGTTCCAAGGTTTTCGATAAAGTCGAAGTGTTTTTCAGTATATCTGCGTGAATATAGTAAATTTGCCAGGTTTTGTAAAGAACAAAAGGAAATGAAGTGAGTTTTTGCTATAGCAATTCAGCCCTATGCTTTACTATGGGAATCCTCCCTATGCTTTACTATGGGAATATAATACCATGTCGATTCACTTATTTCATATGAAGGATTTCATAAAAACGAAGTGTTTCCGACTATACCTGTGAGAATGAAGTAAACTAGCACCTTTTTTTAAAGAAAGACCAGAAATTAAATGAGTTTTTTAAAAAAAATTCACCCCTATGCTTTACTATGGAATATGACACCATGTGGAAAACTTTTTAGTTCCAAGGTTTTCGATAAAGTCGAAGTGTTTTTCAGTATATCTGCGTGAATATAGTAAATTTGCCAGGTTTGAAAAGAACAAACGGAAATTAAGTGAGTTTTTGCTAGTAGCAATTCAGCCCTATGCTTTACTATGGGAATCTTCCCTATGCTTTACTATGGGAATATAATACCATGTCGATTCACTTATTTCATATGAAGGATTTCAATAAAAACGAAGTGTTTCCGACTATACCTGTGAGAATGAAGTAAACTAGCACCTTTTTTTAAAGAAAGACCAGAAATTAAATGAGTTTTTTAAAAAAAATTCACCCCTATGCTTTACTATGGGAATATGACACCATGTGGAAAACTTTTTTAGTTCCAAGGTTTTCGATAAAGTCGAAGTGTTTTTCAGTATATCTGCGTGAATATAGTAAATTTGCCAGGTTTTGTAAAGAACAAACGGAAATTAAGTGAGTTTTTGCTATAGCAATTCAGCCCTATGCTTTACTATGTGAATCCTCCCTATGCTTTACTATGGGAATATAATACCATGTCGATTCACTTATTTCATATGAAGGATTTCAATAAAAACGAAAGTGTTTCCGACTATACCTGTGAGAATGAAGTAAACTAGCACCTTTTTTTAAAGAAAGACCAGAAATTAAATGAGTTTTTTCAAAAAAATTCACCCCTATGCTTTACTATGGGAATATGACACCATGTGGAAAACTTTTTTAGTTCCAAGGTTTTCGATAAAATCGAAGTGTTTTTCAGTATATCTGCGTAAACATAGTAAATTTGCCAGGTTTTGTAAAGAACAAACGGAAATTAAGTGAGTTTTTTGTTATAGCAATTCAGCCCTATGATTTACTATGGGAATCCTCCCTATGCTTTACTATGGGAATATAATACCATGTCGATTCACTTATTTCATATGAAGGATTTCAATAAAAACGAAGTGTTTCCGACTATACCTGCGAGAATGAAGTAAACTAGCCCCTTTTTTTAAAGAGAGACCAGAAATTAAATGAGTGTTTTCAAAAAAATTCACCCCTATGCTTTACTAGGGGAATATGACACCATGTGGAAAACTTTTTTAGTTCCAAGGTTTTCGATAAAATCGAAGAGTTTCTCAGTATATCTGCGTGAATATAGTAAATTTGCCAGGTTTGTAAAGAATAAACGGAAATTAAGTGAGTTTTTCCTATAGCAATTCAGCCCTATGCTTTACTATGGAATCTTCCCTATGCTTTACTATGGGGAATATAATACCATGTCGATTCACTTATTTCATGTGAAGGATTTCAATAAAAACGAAGTGTTTCCGACTATACCTGCGAGAATGAAGTAAACAAGCCCCTTTTTTTAAAGAAAGACCAGAAATTAAATGAGTTTTTTCAAAACAATTCACCCCTATGCTTTACTATGGGATTATGACACCATGTGGAATATCTTTTCTAGTTTCAAGGATTTCGATAAAAACCAAGTGTTTTCTATTAAATCTTTGTTAGATACGTTAACTGGCTAATTTTTGTAAAGAAAAATGGAAATTAAGTGAATTATGGTT